>NC_051308.1:206493493-207812243 GCF_015220235.1 Choloepus didactylus | reverse complement strand
AAATCAGGCCCTCTAGGGCCCTCTGCGATTTACAGGGGTGAGGAGAGCCTGTTTCCACCTCTGGGGGACCTGTGGCCCCGGTCAGTTCTCAGGGCCAGCCAGCCCACAATGTCCAAACCTGGCAGGGCCACCGTTAATCTCCTTAATCTGCTCACTCCCTGGGTGCATCCCTTTTTAGAGTGACATTTAAGAGCACAAACTCCCGGGTTCGAATTCTGTCTCCTCGACTTCCTAACCATGTGATGACCCTGGGCAAGTTATATATTTGGCATCTCTGAGCCTCAGTGAATTAATCTGTAAAATGGGAATGATAGTAGCATCTCCTGGCTGGGTTTTGGGGAGGGCTCAATCAGCTAATCCACATAAAGTGCTTAGAACAACGCCTGATCCAAGTCTCAAGAAATGTCAAAAACTGTGGGGTGAACTCTCTCTCGCCACTGTACTTGCTCAGATCCCCATGCCCATCCCCTCACCTGGACCAATCAACAATGGCGTCTGAATTGTCCTCCGGAGCTCATCCCCTCTGTAAGGCCAGATAAACAATCTTGATGCCCAGCTCACATCATGAACTCCCCGTCCCAAATCCTCTGTGGTTTTCCCATGAAGTCTGAACTCAGGATCTCCTTCACCTTCATAAATATGCCTGATTGCCTCAAACAAAAATGCTCCCTATAAGCCCCTGCTCTTGCCAAACTAACACACTCAAGAGTTTTCATGCTTCTGTGCATGAAATGGAATGCTCTTCTCCAGTTCACTGTGGCCAAATGCAGTCCACATCCGTCTCTCTGAGCCTAGCTCATCTGCCACCTCCTCCACGAAGCCCTCCATGAACCCACCCTCTCCAGCCAGAAATGGTCTCTCATTCAGGTCATTTACAGCATTTGGTCTTTTCATTGCTGCTTATCTTCTCTACCCCATATGTTAGGAATATTATACAATATAAATGCTTGCCAGCATCAGTCTAACCACACGTTCTTTGAAGACAGGATCTGGGCGTATATGATTCATCTCCGTTTCACTCACAGAGACTTCAATGTCATTGGTGACAATAAAATACTGATTGAGTGAATAAACACTGAGTTCTCTAAATTTACTACCCCTGGCTGATAGAGGAAAATATCTGTGGGTGTGTTGGTAACGATGAATCAACGGCCCAACAGCGTCCACACAGTCTTCTTGGTTCTCCTTGAGGGAATCAGCAGACTGGGTGTCAGCCAGGGACTGGGACCCCAAGGGGTCATATCTCCTACTCCTGCCCCCAAGGTTCCACTGCTGATCCTGCTCTCCTGAGTCACAGGTGAGCAGCCCACAGTCCAGAGCACCAGGCAGCCTGTCCAGGGTCAGATGTTGGACCTCAGCACAGGAGCCCTGCGAGAGGGCCAGGAGCCATCCTCGCTGCCCCACCTTGCACATGGCGCCAGAGCCTCAGTGAACTGAGGCCTCTCAGGCCCATTAGCTCCTCTCCACCCCACGGCCACCGTCTTGGCCGGGGCTCCATCATCTCTTGCCTGGATTGCCCACCTCCCCCTAGGTCTGGTGATCTCCCCTCACCCCCAGGGTCTACCCTCCATCCTGCAGAGAGAGGTATTTCTACATCACAGCTCTGATGATGCTCCTGGGCTCCTCAACCACTTCTGGCGCTTGCTGACTGCTATCAGGAATCCAAATCCCTTAGGGAGGTATTGGAGGCTCTTCTCCCTGTGGCCCTTGGGGCCCTCCCAGCCTTGTCTGTCTCCTGACACTCTCCTTCACCCATTGCCCCTCAACCACCTTGTGATATCTGGTCACAGAACCTTCTTCGTGGGCTACAAACCCTTAGTTCACATGGTCCCAGTCTCAGGAAGGTCTTCCCTCTGCTTTTCTGCTGGGCAAACTCCCACCCTTTAAAGCCAGCTTAACTTCCTCCTCCTGGGTAGCTCTAGCCACTTCTCTTCTCCCCCATTAGAGAACTCCCTTCTCTAATGCTCCTAACTGTCCATACAGAGCTTTACTAGCATAGCACGCTGTGATATTTAGCCTCCTGCATGTCTGTCTTCCTTGCCAGGCATCGATGCCTTAAAGGCAAGGACAACATGTATGGTCCATGCGCCCCCAGTGCTTGTTAGCATGGTGCTTGATATGGAGCAGGCCCTCGACAAAAGCACTTTGAATGAATGAATGAATGGCAATGAATTAATATACCACCACTGGCCTGCCTTCTAGGGCATTGCCCCTACCAACACTACCACATTCAGGAACTCACTTTCCAGGACCAAACAGCAGGCTCATTTGTTGAACTAGACCATAGGGTCTTCCTAGGGTACCTGCCATCTCCCGTGTGTGCTGCAAACAGCCTAAAACCTGCAGGGCAGGTGTTTGCCTTTGTGGTGGCAGCTGGACCTGGGCTCCTAGAGGTTGGCTGAGGCTTTGGGCAACCCCAGAAGAGGAATGTGGAGGACGTTCCACCTCAGGCCACCCTGTACCAAGATCTTCCATGTTATTGCCTGCCCTCCTGCCACCCCTGCTCACCTCTGACCCCTATATCCAAGGTTTGCCCACCTTCCTGTCCTCTTACTCCTTATCTGGGCCACCCCCTGTTTCCCTATCACTAACTATCATTCTTTAAACAGCTAACCTCACAGAACTATGGGGGCAGTATGTGAGGTGGGGGGTGAGGATGGGCAGGACCTGGGGTCGGACCCCAGCTCTGCCATTAACTGACCCAGTGACTGAGAACAAATCACATTCCCCTGTTGACTTCAGTTTCCCCTTCTGTCAAACCAAAAACCTGAACAAGCACATCTCTAAGGGCCTTTCTGCTCTAACATGCTAGGACTCTTGTGTCAAGAGATTCACTTATTTACCAGCCAGAATAATTCTTCCTACATAAAAACATAAAAACCCAGAGAGAACCACATGTCTTTCTCTGTTCCATCTGAAAGCCAGGATGGGTCTCTAACTCTGGGAATGTAAGTTAGATCCCATTTTGATCCCTGAAAGAATGTCCCCATTTGGTGGCAATTTCTAGATCCTTATAGAAGGATATAGAAGAAAAAAGACGTTTCTGTCTTTTTAAAAAATTTTAACAATTGGATGAACTAGATCTTTATCACTCCTATTTCACAGATGAAGCGAGGTGGGGCTTGCCCAAAGCTCCCCAGCAGGTGTGCGGGAGAAGTGAAACTGGCCCCCAGGATATTACACTGAGCTGCCTCAGGTGCTCTGTCCAGGTGCCGGCCTCACCCAACAGCCAAGCAGGATACAACACTCATCTCTCTATGTGTTTCCACGAGCCTTCTTCATGCATGTAGAAACACCCAGAAAGCTATGGTCCCCTGCTCACAGTCACACAGTGAGCTGATGGGAGGGTGCATACCTAACTCCTATAACCCAGGCTCCTTCAAGGCCCAGTATTCCAGAGAAGAGGCAATGCTGGAGAGGGGGATTTGGTCCAGATGCAGAGGCTTTATTTCTGAAGATTCTAGCTCCTCCAAGCCTTTGAACCTAATCCAGGGCACAGAAAGCTCTGTCCTCCAAGACACAGCAAAACCTCATTCCTCCTGGCCTCTCAGGCCCTGTTGGCTGCAGGACTCCTCCTCCATCAGATAGGGGCTGACTTCATGTGATCTGACCATTGAACAGGAAGGGAGAGAAGGAGAGGGCCTGGCACCTTGGAAGAAAAAGAACCCGGGCTGCAATTCTGGGCTGTTTTCCAGCTTGGCTCTCCCAGTTGGTGCCCATGGCCTTCTTCTGCTACTTAAAGGTTTCATGTCACATCGGTCCTGTCTTCCAAATTATACTGTAAACACCTTTATGGGAGGCCCCACAGTAGGAATTCTATACGCACTTGTGTAGTATACAACCTGCACAACCATTCACAACCCATGGCTTCTGACCTCTGTGGAGCATTTATCACCATTGTAATTAAATAATTGGCATAATTACTTATTCTGTCCACACAGAATCTAAATTCTTTGGCAGAGGCCAAGCCCAGTTTATCTTGTCCTCAAGCTATAGCCCAGCTCCTATTACAGTATTAACACAGAATAGACACTCAGTTATCATGTGTTGGATTAATAAACTTATTTGGCCACTCACTCATGCATTCACGTATTTGAAGAAAAATGGACCCAGCCTTGGAGTTGAAGGTGAGAGACCTGTGTTCTACTCCCAGCTCTACCTCTAATTCCTTTGGGGGTGCCCTTGGGTAAGGCATTTCTACTCTCTAGGCCTCGGTTTCCTTATCTATAAAAAGGAGCATGGGGTTCCCAGACCTCTAAGATTCTTTTCAGCTTTCCAGGCTGCACTTTCTGCCTTGCACTTGCCAGACCTGAGGGCAAGTACCTCCTTAAATTTTGCACCCTCAGTGCCCCACTTGCTTCACCCTAGTCCCAGTTCTGGTTTCCCTGTTTTCTCCAGGTTTCACCCAGGGCGAGGCATATGAAGAGTGCTCAGTAAAGCAAGGGGAGAAGGGTGTCCAGGCGGAGTGGATGACACATGCCACAGTGGGGAGAGGAGTCCTTACTCCTGGACTGTATCTCTGGGAGAGAAAAATAAGTGACGACGACGACACTCACTCCTGCACAGCTGTGTTTTCAAAGGGCTTTTATGTCCAGTCTTATGATGAGGAAGGAGGAAAATGATCTGCCCAAGATCAGAGTTACTAAGTACCAGAGGCAGTACCAAAACCCTGGGTTCAAGTCTAGACTTTCCCAGCACACGGCCAAAGCATGACTCCTCTGCACGTGGGCACAACTGACTTTGGCTGGCAGAATCCACTCATTCTACACATTTCCCTGGTGTGTGGCCTTATTCCTCTTCTCACACTGCTTTCACTTGGATGTACGTGTGTATGAGGAGTAGCATGCTGGCCGTTAAAACACAAACACCAACGCAAGGTTACAAGAGTAACAGATACCCCATGAGTGGCATAAATGAAGCACCAGAAGAAGATGAAGCCACTTAGAGGGGACTGGACAGGGGATCTGGAAGAATAGGAGGGCTGATGGAGGGAGATGGGGGTGGGGGCAGTGCAGGCTGAGGAGACAGTGTCTGCAGGAGACCCTGCTCAGAGTCTAGAGAGCCATGTGGTCACTGAGAGGCAGACAGGTCACTTCTCTACTTGTAGAGCCACCTGACCAGTGGGGACCCGTGCCGGAAAGGATCAGACTGGGAGAAAACAAAAGAACATGCTTACAACCTTCCTCCCCTTCTGGAGCCCTCCGAGGACCTCTCTCCATCGTGGTCTCAGCTTCCCTGCTGGACTGCATGTATTGGCTTCCTGAGACTGCTGTGACAGAAGTCCACAAATGGGGTGGCTGAAGACAACACACACTTATTATCTTACAGTTCTGAGGATCAGAAGTCCAAAATGGGTCTCGCTGAGCTAAAACCAAGAGGTTGGCATGGCTGTGTTCCTTCTGGAGGCTCTAGGGGAGCTCCTAGAGTGTGCCCACATTCCTCGGCTCACAGCCCCCTTCCCTCGTCAAAGCCAGCAGTGGGCAGCTGAGCCTTTCTCGTGTCGCACTGCTCTGACACTCACTCCCCTGCCTCCCTCTTCCACGTGTAAGGGCCCTTGCGATTACATAGCCCACCCAGATAATCTGGATAATCTCCTTATTTTAAGGTCAACTGATTAGCAACCTTAATTCCATGTGCTCCCATAATTCCTCTTTGCCACACAACATGACATGCTCACAGTTTCAGGGATTAGGATGTGGGCATCTTCGGGATGCCATGATTCTGACGACCACGCCATGTGAAATTCATCCCCTCCACACAGGAGAGCGGGCGGGTAAGGGGAGAGACAGACAGGCAGACACACGCTCACATCCCGCCACCTCCAGCAGCAGCAGCTTCCTGGCTGCCTGCTTAATATACAGCACCCTTGGAAAACACACGTTTCCACCCTGAACCTGGCACACGCAGTTTCCACAGTGACTGCAGAAGCAGGAGCCAAGCCAGAAATAACCCCACTGAGCTGGAAAACATCCCGGTGCTCCACTCGCCCTCACATACTCCGCTCTCCCTGTCATTGTGGCACCGTAGGCAGGGGAGGTTCCGGAGGGTTCTGAGTTGGAGGCCATTCCAGGGCTTGGTGAGGGCTTGGAGGACTTGGCTCCAGGTGGGGGAATGCGCGGGTGGGGGTGGGGCATGGCTCTGCCTGCAGGGCTGTAGCTGGGCTGGACCAGGCACTGGCCCCTCTGGGAGCTTGGAGGGACTTCTTCACCCTCGGCCTCACCACCTGTGAGCTGCAGGTCCTTACCCGGTTCTAAGCGCTACTTCTCTGACCTCTCGCTCTGATCTTGACACCTCCTGGGTTCTCTGGGATGCAACTGTGCTGTGCCCCAGGCCGGGGACCACAGAGGGAGGCTGCCAGAGGTCCATCCTCGGAAGCCCAGCTGGGCCTTCCGGGCCTGCTCTGCCTTCTGGGAAGCCCCCAGTTTAAAGCCCATCTCCTCCAAAAGCTCCCTTCACCTCCCAGGGAGTTTTCTTCCTAGAACAAGATCTCACCCTGTAGGGACTAAACAATTTGAAGAAATCTGTAGACCAACAAATGCCCAGGCCTCACCTTCCATGCCACTCCCTCATATGACACTGTGCCTCTATGGTCCTGGGAAACTGCCTCCAAGACTGTGGAGTTTCTCATGTTTTATATCCTGTTCTATTACAGGAAAACAAGAATTCACAGTTTTCAACCACCTTCTACACACTAGGCACCGTGCTAAGTATTTTACATGCACTAATTCATTTAATTCTCATGGTAACTTAATTATTGTCATCTCCATTTTTATAGATTAGAAACAGACTCAGAGAAGGGAAACGAGTTGCCCAAGGTCACACAACTAGAAAGCGGTAGAGCCCAGACAGGACCCTGTCGGCCGGACTCTGAAGTCTGAGGCTGCTAGTGACTGTGTCACATTAGGGGCTGAGGGGTAGCAGCCAGATGATAAATGCTAAATGAAATGTTTCCAACTTGCCTCCTAGGAAGCCCTGAGCACCTTAAGATGTCTCCAATTTTCTCTCTTTGTAGATATCAGGATTCAATGTAAAATTTTACTTGAGTTAAAAAAAAAAGTGGGGGGAGGGGTCCACTATTTAAAAAGTTTGGGAATGCTCAATTGCGACTACGGTTCATTAATTTTCTTTTGGTATGGTAAGAGTATATTGGAAGGAATGAAGTTATTTCAGGATATTTGTTTTTCCCATTGTTTTGCTTTGTTTTGTTTGGAAATGTTTTTTATTTGATAAATAAAGTAATTAAAAAAATAAATTAAAAAAGTTTAGAAGTCACTGACTATAGGCAACCCCCTCCCCCCATCACTGCACTGATGGCAAGATCAAGGTTCTGAGAGGGGCAGTGACTTTCCCAACAGCAAGGCCTCAGACCCCAACACCAGGGCACTCCACTCATTTTTTCCACTCCTTGAGGGAAAATCCATTTTGGCTTCCACTTGGTCCTTTGCATTGCTTGGTATAGAATTTAGAATCAGATGTGTGTGTGGGTCCCGGTTCCTGCTTTTACAGTGCTGCATCCTTGAAGGCTTGGCAGTTAAAACCCTCGGAGCCTCTATTTCCTTGTCTGTAAATAGGACCTGTGTGAAATTAACTAGAGAAGGCGCAGAAACATATTTTGTATCAGGGTTGTGAGCCATAAAAGCATGATCACGAACCACGGTGCTGGGCCCTCAGGGGCTGCACCCTGGGTGTGATGGAAAGAGCCTTACATTGAGAATTAAAAGCCCCATGTGGAGTTCGGCTCTGCTGCACACCACACGTGGCCTTGAGCCGCCCACTGGCTTCTTGAGTCTTACTCTTGGAGATAAAAATGTCTCCCATAAGGGGTTGGTATGAGTTTGAAATGAGATAACATGGTAATTCTGGAGACCTAAGAATCCCTTGGGCTGCTAGTTAAAAATACCAAATCCCAGGCCCCCCTTATCCTGCTGTCTGACTCTACAGATGTGGGGTTGAGCCCAGGAATCTGTATTTTTCCACCTCTCCTTGCCCCCACCATAATTCTACTGCAGGTAGTCAACAGACCACAGTTGGAGAAATCAGTCTAGTACACGCTCAATATGTTTGTTAAAAGGATGAATCCTTGAACATCTGTTGAGCTGCACATGGCTGCTGGGAGACAGGGGGCTGGAGGAAATAAGTAATTTTCTCCAAATACATTTCCTGTCAAGACCAAATGAGGGGAATCAGGTTGGGACTTCTAGGACTGGGAAGATGATGCAATAACAGCTTCCTTCTCCAAGGAGCAGAGCATGGCCTCTTCTCATTAGAAGGGCAGAGACCTGGCTGGGGAGGGTCATGCCTTACGGCTCAGGATGAGATGGGAGGGGCGCTCCACAGAGTCCCCTGGGAACCAGGTCCAGACCCCATGCTCTTCAGTGTCTTCACGAAGACAAGGAAGAAGGAACTGAAAATATGCTCACTAAATCTGCATCTGGCACTCAGTTTGGCAGAGTTGCCAAAATTCTGTAAGACTGGAATTAAATTAGCAAACTGGAAGTCAAATGATTTGAAGCAGACACGATGGAATTCATCAGGGCCAGGTGGAAGCCGGTGGGGGAAGGGAAGCAGGAAAGCCCCCATCCCCGGGGTGGGAAAGCTTGGCTGTGAAGGGAAACAGCAGAGAAACAAACTGAGCAGAACTGGCCCAGATGATAAGATTTTGCCCTCGGTGGTGGTAAAGACAGCCCCATTCGGTGAGGTGTTGAGGGGCTCCTTCCCACAGACAGGAGAGAGGCTGGGCAGCAGTCAGTAAGTGGATGGTGGCCCTTTCTAAGAGGGCCAGGGAGAAAGGACCCATGAGACTGGGCTACTAGAAAATGAGACAGGGTGAGTTTTCTAGACTGGGGGCCCTGTGAGGGCAGGCATAGGGTGGCATACATAGCCCTTATTTGTGTCGTCATGGCTGCAACTGTCATTGTCTGCTTATTGAGCTCTTAGTTTGGAAACAAAAACACTGAGGTGGACAGGATGGGAGGTGATGCAGAGTCTGGAGGAAGGAAGAGGGATAGAAGCACTTACTGAGCACTCACTAAGTATCAGGCACCGTGTTAGATATTTTGCAAGCATTATCTGTTTAATCTTTACAATAAGCCTGTATTATAGAGGTTATAATTCTTGTCTTCATTTTCTTAAGCACTTATTTATTTATTTATTTATCTATTTATTTATTTATTTTTGCTTAAACTTTTTTTAAGATATAGAAATATTTAAAATACAGAACATACAAGCCCTTCTTCACCCTTCTGAAGCCTACTCTGCAGAGGTAACTACCACTAAGTGCTCTTTGGGTATGTTCCCAGGCTGTTTCCATAAGCACAGAGACATATCATTGTTTAGCTTTTTTCTGTACAAAATAAATAAATAAATAAATAAATAATGGAACCATAGTAAACAAATCACACAGAAACCTTTTTTCAGTTAAGAATATGTTGTAAACATCTTCCCATGTCAGGATCTGTAGATTCACCTCCTTTTTAAATGGCCACAGTCTTCCAAGGTACGAATGCACCATAATTTACTTAAGCATTGTCACTGTTGGACAGGGAGGCCATTTCCAATTTTTCCCTATTTCCATGCTACGAGAGGAACACCCATGAATGTGTATCTTTGCACATATGTTTTTCTATAGCTGGGGAAATGCTGGACCAAATTAGGTATGTGCATATATAATTTTCATAGATACCACGTACGCTCCCAAGTCCCCTTGACCTTTGCTAGCACTAGATCTTCTTCTTTTTTTTTTTACATTTTTGTCAGTCTGATAGCCCAAAAAAGTCTCATTTTAATTCACAATTCTTTAGTTTTTGGTAACTATAGAGAAGTATTTATGGACCATTTTGCATCTGCGGGTTACCTGTTTATATCTTTTGCATATTTGTTTTTTAACCTGGCTGTTTTGTTTTGTTAGTTGCTAGAATTCTTTCCGTAAATAATAAGGATAGCTACCATGTAGTTTTCTATGCATTAAGCATGGTTCTAGGCTCCCCACAAGCTTTAAGGCATTGTATCAAAACCCTAAGAGCCAGGTGGTAACATCTGCCTCAGTGTACAGCTCAGAAAGGGGGGCTTGAAGACCTCAGGTAGCTTATAGTCAGATGCAGGACAGTGGATGAGCCAGTTACTTCATCCTCACATGATGTTTCTGAAGCCCCTTCTCCCCCATCTATCCCACACAGAAAAAAAATGATCCCTTAATTTTTCTCTCTTCTGTTATTTATGCTTTACTTTATTTGTGGAGTCTTTAAGAGAGTAATTGTTCTCAGATACTAGGTAAGGAAACTGAAGTTCAGTTTCTGGTGAGAAGCAATCATAAAATGGCACTGCACCCTGTACCTTGGCTGGGACACCTGACATGCCAGGGGACACATGTGGAGGAAAAAGGAGCAGAACTTAGGTCGGGGCAGGGTTTAGGCCAGGGGTAACAGCCAGGGAAGGAGGGAGCTGAGGCAGGGCTTTACACAGCAGGCCAGGCACTTCACAGGCTCTGCCCTGGGAGCATCAGGGAGTCGCTTAAGGTCCCGAGCAGGGAGTGGGGTGCAGATCAGCCTAGGCAAGAAAAATCATCAAACCAAAGAGGGTTTTCACCTCCCTGGGCATTACCACTAATGGGGCACATGGACAGGGAAGATGCCCACCCTTCCATGTCACATACACCCATATATATGGAAGTGCTGGGAGATCCCTCTTGCAAAAGCCACGTTTGACAAAGGCGGAGTTTTAGACTTCAGTGGGGTTATTTAGGGAAGTTCTTTTTTAGCTCCTAAAACATGAATGCCCCACGTGGGTTTCTGGGTTACAGACACACTACTGATTTGTCACAAGGGCTCGGTCACCCTCATTATCATGGCTTGTCTCAAAGAACACACACAATACTTGTCTCCCATGAACACAGCATGTGGCGGGGGGGGAGATTATTTGCATGCAATTTTTCTTCTGAGAAAAAAGAAATTAAGTTGACAAAATCGGAAAAATATGAGAAACTGACATGTTAAAACTATCATGAACAGACAAGCTTTAGAGTCACTATTAGCCTCCATTTAATTTTACTCAGCTTTGACCTCAGAAAACTTTAGTGTTTTCTAAAATGTTTGTCTATGTTTTTAATTTAGTCCAGTTATTCCCTAAATTAAAAAAAAAAAACAAAAACAAAGGTGGGGGGATCATTCAAGCTTGAGAAGCTACATATTATATCCACCTCTACACACACACACACACACACACACACACACTCAGGTTTTTTTGGAGATACCCACTGCACGTTTTCATATTAAAGGCTCTGAGAAGTCCTGCAGTATACAAGCCTTTAAACTTTCCCAAATGTACTTGGTTATAGGACTTTTTTTTTTTCTCCCTATAATGCTTCTTTACATCCCATGGCACTTATGTTTTGCAGAACACATCATGGGAAATGCCAGACTTCTTTATTTCACAAGATCAGAGCTTTAGAATAAAGAACTCATCTTGAAGTAGCTATCCTACTCTTTTCAATATTAAATGCTTTCTAATAGACCCAGGGTGATGGGTTCTTGTGCACAGGAGCATCTTTTGCCCCTCCCATAGTTCAGGGTGACACCAAATGTCTGCATGCCAAGTTGACATGTGGAGTGGCCACAAGCCCTCCGGAACACAGTCAGGAGGCCAGGCCCCCCAGGTAGGCTAAGCTGTGTCAACTGGCAGCTGCATGGGGAGCTTGGACCAATCACTTGGTCTAGGCTCAGTGGTTGTCAGCTAGAGGGTCCCCAGAGACTCACGCAAGCCAACTCACTTGTTTCGTGAAGGCAACATGGCAGGGCAGAGACCAAACCTCAGAATCCCTTGACCCCCCAGGTCTCTTTCCTTCATTCCATGAGACACCCCCCCAGGCCTAACTGTTTTCTACTGGAAAAGAAAACCAGGTTATCTCTCAAGACCTTCCCAGCTCTCAATTCTGTTCTCACTACCTCACACCAACTCCTTTGGGGCCGTGAGTCACTACAATTCATTAAGTCACATGATAGAGTTCTACAAATAAAACTAGTGTTCCATCTTGTCTGCTGTGGCATCAAGTGAAAATGAGTTGGTGAACTTTCGTCAAATGTAAAGGGCATATCTGGTATGGTCTGTCTTAAAATACAGGCTTTACGGCAACTGGGAATTCACTTTGGGTGGGGGGTTCCCAGAAGAGATACCTCCAAGAGAAATTCCTCCTCCAACGTGTTTATAGGCATTGGTTTATAATTTTGCTCCTCACACAGGCAACTCTATGTAGCAGGCTTGGGGTGAGGAGCAACAGCAGGGGTTCATTTACTTAATGATCCTTTATGACTTTCTGACTTTCCTAAGTAACCCTGAGGAAGCCAGCTAGTCGGAGTGTGTGCAGGTTTATTGTTTGTTTTTCATTTTCATTGTGCAGTAATTTTGGATTGACAGAAAAGTTGCAAAGTTAGAACAGAGAATTCCTGTAGTCCCTTCACCCAGCAACCCCTGATGTTAACATCTCACATAACCACAGTACATTTGTCAACGCTAAGAAATTAACATTGGTCTGTGACTATTAACTAACTGCAGACTTTATTCATATGTTTCCAATTTCTCCACTAATGCCCTATTTCTGTTCCAGGATCCAATCCAGGATCCCGCACTGCATTTAATCATCACGTCTCCCGAGTCTACGGATTTATTTATGTTTTCAAGAACTAGATACGTATCTCTACTGCATGCAAGGTGGGTTGCGGCTGCCCTGCAGGAACAGTGTCTGGGTGGCACCAGAGTCTGGGTTCGAGTGTCCATTCTGCCCCTTGCCGTGACATGGTCCTTGGCTTGTTGCTCTACTCTCTAGACCCCAGATTCCTTGTCTATCCCATGGAGAGTCTCCCTTGTAAGAGGGTTGAAGGAGACAGTGTATGTGGACAGGCATTTTGAAGTCTTCAGGCCCTACCCAGTCATTGGTCACTGTTATTATTCAGCGTAGCTGCAACAACTATCACAAAATAGACGAGGTATCCTGTGCCTAAAGCAGGACAGCCCAGAGTCGGAGCTGCCTGCTTGAGGTGGCCAGCTCAGCCAGAAAAAGAGGTTTCCAAAGCCCTTCTCTTCCCCATAAGGGGGAAAAATATCTCCTTAAATGACTCTATTCAAATCTATGCTTCCTTCAAGGCTCTACTCAAAAGTCACCTGATTAGCGAAACCTTCCCTGAGCAGCCTGCATTCTCTTATCTAATCCTTCCCCTGGGTGCTCCCTAACACCTCATTCGGCTTTATCTTTCTCCATGGTACTTAACCCCCTTTGACATGGTACCTACTTAGGGTCATGATCTGCCTACCTCCGCTGGCTCATAAGCTCCATGTGGGCGCTGGTTGTTGTCGGCTTTGCTCACTGCTATGTCTCAGTGCCCAGATGAGCGACTGGCCTCTTGCCTCCAACCTGGTAACCCAAAAGCAACGCTCTACACCCAAGCATACTACGGATCTCAAATGAGAGAAGAGCTATTTGGGAAACAGGTGGCTTGGAGCCTTTGGGGACTTCTTTAAGAAAAAAAGAACAATGCCCTTCTTTTAACTTAATTTAATGCTGCTAATGTTCCTTCCCCTGCCTCCTCTCCCATGAGTGGCTCTGACAATTAGAAACCACAGTCTCCTCCTTGTCCAGAGCCTGTCTGCTGGCCTCTCCGCATAATCAATCCCAAAAGAGCCCAGGCTAGAGAAAGCCGGTGAAATCCCCACTCCACTAATGTGTGCACTCACTCTGCACTTACACAGCTCAGGTCCACAGCCTTCTCAGAGCAGGAAGAAACCAATGGCCCTGCAGGTGAGGACACTGAGGTCCAGAGAGGGGAGGGAATGGCAAAGGACACACAGCGACTCAGTGGCAGATCCAGGAACAGAACTCAGGACTCTTGGCTCTGCACCCTGGGTCCTCAGTGGGCTGAAATTGCTGTCAGGGGCTCACATTTCACCACAAAGCATGGGCTTATTGATTTGAGCTCCAGGCTGGCTGCCTGCCCACACCTGACCATTCCTGGTACTTGATGAGCTTGGGCAGTGATGGGTCGAGATGACTCTCCAAAAGCAGCAATGTGCAGGAGAGCAGAGGCAAGAGCCAGACGGAAAATAAATGGGAAGCTGAATTTGTTGAGGGTCAGGTACTTTATATTATCATCTCACCTAACTCTCATAGTGCCCTGCAATGGTGTTAGAACCACATTTTATAAGTGAGAAAAAGGAAACAGTGAAATGAAACACTGCCCCAAATCACAAAGTGGCAGAGCCAGCATCAGAGATGAGTTCCTCCTGGTTCCAAAGCCCTAGTTCTCTCTGCCTGACCACTCAGTCAGTGACTCAGAAACCTAGAAGGGCACTCCAGGGAGTGGGGAACCCTAAAACAACAAAATACCCCTCCAGTGACATAGCCAGAATAATCCCATTCTAGAGACGGAAAACTGAGACTCGGAAAAGAAACCCAACTTGCCGGTGGCCACGTGCTAGTGGATGGTTGGATTTGCCAGACTGAGTTTCTGAGGACCCAGGCTCCCTCCTAGTGCTTGGCTCAGAGATGACAGGAAGGGCTCAATCCTCTGTTGATGAACAAATGAATGAAAGACAGAGCAAGGCTCAAAGTGTAACTTCCTCAGACTCCCACAAGTCGGGGGTTTATCCTCAGCCCCCAACTGCCCCACATGCTCACTGGTCTCAGGAAGACGAGGCTGAAATAGGTGAGGAGGCCCAGACTGAACCCACCACACACCTCCAAACCTCATTGCCCTCTCCCTGAGCCCACTGCCCCTTCAGAAGTGTGGAAAGTGAAGCTGACCCCGTCCCCATTCAGCCCTTAGCTCTCTCCCAGAGCCAGGGAGACGGGGGAGCTGGTAATTCCTTGGCCTGAGGATTGCTGTTTATAACATGCAGTGTTCCCTTCTCTCAAAATGCTGGTGTTTAGGGCAATTTTATTGACCTCTTTAGTAACAGCCAACTGACAAATATCACAGTTGTTTTTATTCTCACTGTTGATTTTTCATAACAATTGAAGATGTTTATTGCTTATTGTTCACCCACTACATACCAGACAGAAATGTCCAAGAAGACATCTGAAATAGGCAGTCTCCTGTCTCCTGTAATCCATACAGCCACCCGCAGCTAAGCAGGAGCATTCCCTATTACAGATGAGGAAGCCGAGGATTAGGAGATAGCTAGAAAGCAGGACACACACACTCAGGGCTTGGAGCTCCATCATTTGTACTCCTGCCATGTGGCTGCCGTGGGGATGGGCCTGGGGTGAGGAGGCTAGGGCCGCAGCCAAGGGCGGATGGAAACGACAGGCAGACGGGAGGCCTGTCAGACTTCCTGGGCATCCCGCTGGCTGGGCTTCTCATCCCAGGCCATGCATCTCACAGCCAGGCACTTTCTCTACATGCCCAAATGCGAGCCAGGCAGTCTGGGATGGAACTCAGAACTCTTCTGTGAAAAGCCCTCAGGTGATTGCAATGGGCATTGCTGGTTAAGAACCACTGCTCTTAATTCTCGGGAGATTTTCTCACATCTACACCCTCTTCTGGAAGACTCCAAAAACGTTTCTAAGGAAATTCATTCATTGGTTTACAAAGGATATCATGCTTCAGAACCCCTGCAACCTTATAGTTCTAGGATTCCCAGCAAAGCAACAATAATTCTGGTCATTCACAAATAGGGTGTGAAAGTTTGTCTTTATTAACCAGGGACATTATTCTCAAACAGTGGGATGTTTTTGAAAGGACTATGGAGCCCCAAATCCTAGCTCTGCCCTTTACCAACTGTGCAACCTTAGGCAAATGAATTCAACAAAATAATCATTAAAAGCTTACTACGTGCCCCTCAACCCTGGGCTGGGGTAACTGGGGACGCAGTAGTGGATTAAAGTCTTCTCTTAGCTCTGGGGTCCTCACCTGGCAAATGGGAGCCAACAGTCAGTAAGTGCCTACCTCACACCAGGCCCTTTGACAGGCACGTTCTCGCTTCCCGGCCAAGAGCCTCAGGAGGTAGGTTCTCATGTAATCCTCCTTTGCAGTTGAGGAAGAGGAGGCTCAGGGGAGGTAAAGTGGCTTGGATGAGCCCACAGCAGTGTGTGGCCATCGTCTGAGCTCTCCCCCCACCCTGAGCTTTTGGGTTGGGGATGTAGCATCCCCCACCCCCCACCTCCGGCAGATTATTCCACAGAGCCAACAGGAAAATAGGAGAGAGTGCTCTGTGGCCGATCAAGAACTGCACAGATGTATTACATCATGGTTATTAATAATGGAAGCATCACAACTAATTCACAATCACTCCAGATGGACCACCTGAATTGTCACAAACCTCCTGCAAACACAGCATCAAATTCTGTAATGGTAGAGTTGGGAGAAGCCTGAGAAGTCCAATCCTTTCCTCATTTACAGGGGTGGAGGACGGCCAAGATGGGGGGAGCAGCCCCTGTGACAGCAGAAGCTGTCCTTCCCTGCCTCCCCAACCCAAAAGCCCAGGACACTCCCAGTTTGGCTTTTTTGAACCCAGAAGATAATTAGGTCCTAGATAAGGCACCAGCAATTACTCCTTCAAAGGCCTGCTGACTGGGAATCTGCAGTGAATTCCACAGTCCCTCAGCCCAGCTCATTCCTGCCACAGGGCCTTTGTGTCTGCTGTTCTTCTGCCTGAAATATTTTTTCCCCCAAATTTTTGCACAGTTGTCACTTTGTCATTATTCAGGTCTAGAAAGAAATGTCAACTCTCAGAGAGGCCTCTCTGATCTCCGTCTTTAGCTTCCCCATTCCTCCCTGGCATTCGCCATCACACTGCCTTATGTGAGTTCCTTTATAGTGTGTACTGCTATTTAACATTATCCTGTTCATTACTTTTTATTATCTCTCTTCCCACTGGAATGCAAGCTCCATGAACAAAGGATTAAGTAGTTTTCACTGCTGCAATCCCTAGAACAATCCCTAGGACCCAGCAGGCACTCAGCAAACATGCTCCGAGAATCCTCCTTGATAGTGACCTGGGTCACAGCCATCCTCGCAGCCAGCAGACACTCACTCACTCACTCACTCATTCAATAAATCCTTGCCGAACCTCTCCTCTGAGCCAGGATTCCAATGAAACAAGTGAGACAAAGTCCTTTCCCTCGCAAAGCTCTAAGAGTTGATTAAAACAAACACGGTAGTCAAAGCCAGAGCTGTTGCAGTCCCTCCCACCATGTGGAACCAAACAGTAGCTGACAAGAAAATGGCAGAAATTGGGAAACCCTGAGGAAATGCAGCACCTGGCTCTGGAAGGGTTTCCTACCTGTTCGATATTCTCCATGGGGAGCTAGCGCCAGGCACTCCCACCAACTCTAGGGATGGGGGACAAGAAGACATGCCCCTTACGATGAGTGTCTTCTGGCTGTACAGGCCTAAAGGTTGGCAGGATGGATGTGTGTGAGAGAGAGCATGTAGAAGCAGGTGTGTAAATGTAAGAGCAGGTTTGTGTGTGTGTGAGTGTACAGGAGCTAGTTTGTGAGTGGGTGTATGTGTGTGAAAGTGTACAAGTGCACGTGGGGGGTGGGTAGGGGGAGATAGTTCTGGCGCTAGTCTGAGCTCTTCATCACAGGTTCCACAGCTGGTTGAACTTTACATGCTAACGTTCCAAAAGCAAATGGCACATAGCAAATACTCAATCATCATTTTAATTGGTTCTTCATTCAACAAGTCATTTAAACTTTTTATATTTTTCAATATATTCTGCAGGGTGTCCACATAAAGCAGCAAGATTGGTTCCAGAAGAGAATTCTCAACTTCTGGATGTTACTGACTGGGGTGACAGCACTGGATAGGGAGACTGAGTGCTGGCCCCTATTTTACCACTAGCTAGTGGGTGATCCTCAACCACTGTTTAGCTGTGTGATCTCAGACAAGCCATTTAACCTCTCTGGGCTTTTGCTTACTCTTCATTCAACTGGGCAGTAAGAACTTAGCTCTCAAAGTTTGTTTCCAACTCCATAACACCACTTGAGCTCTATCGGTAGTCCCTGGAGCGCGTTTCCTCGGAGAACAAACATATACGCTTGAAAAGGGCTCCTGGTTTGACAAAGTTAAACAGATTCCTTTACTGCAGGACTTCTCAGAGCCTTTAACTTCCCAATATGGATTGTGATTTAACAGAAAGGTAATAAAGCTTTCAGAATTTGCCAGACTTACATGAACAGGGAAACCTTTCTATGTGGAGCAGTTTTGAAAACTAACGCTCCATGGAACATACTTTGGGAAATCTGCTAGCAGGTACACAGAACATTTATTAATGCCTTTTTTTTTCTTCAAATGACAGACCAGAGACGGTGTTTAGTCTCTCTAAGTCACAGAGCAGAGCCATGTCAAATACAAGCCTAGAAATCATCCAAACCTCAGTAAATGGCATGTGCACATGGCTTTACATTTCCAAACATTTTTACTCACTTGATCTCTGACTACAGTCCTTAGGACCCTCATCTCCATTTTTCAAATGATAAAACGCAGCCTGAAAGGGATTAAGGAATCTGCCCAGGGCCACAGTGTGATGGACCCATAACTTGGCTCTATCAGTGTCTCCTACGTCCTTGATCAAACACTCAATAATTACATTATATACACATATATATTTTTTATAGATAAACAATTGTGGTCATGGTGAACAATGTCCCTTGCAAGATGCTGTGAGGCTGATGCTACCTGCACCTGTTCTGAAGTCACCCCCACTGGTGTCTGGAGCCCAGGCACCCAGCACTGGTTGGGGAGGTGTGGGAGAAGGTGCCAGGCGAAATACCCACAGAGCTGCTCTGTCAATACCCAGGCTGTGAGGCTCGGAGCAGCTCCCTGCACCACACCCTCCCTGACCATGCCAGGTACAACCTCCCTAGGCTTGTATCCCCTGTGCCAGGTGCCCTCTATTACTCTGCAAGGGGGGGGGGGGGCGGGGAGAAGCCAGAGCAGTGCTAGTTTAACTCACTCAGAATGAGCCGGAGGAGCCCAAGACTGGTCGGCTTTGACAGTCTGAAAGTGCCACCGCCTCCAGGGGGAAGCGTGACTGGGGCTGCCAAACCCATTCAGCAGTTCCCACCGAGTGTGCCTGAGCGGGTATGAGAGTATGAGGGGTGAGCGGCGTGGCGGGGTGAAGGTCTGCGCCGGGTACAGGAGGCTGGGTACGACAACGGCGAAGGAGGCTGTGCCAGGCACGAGTGTGCGAGAGAAGTGTGTGAACGCGGGAACGCTTGTGTCATCCTAAGTGACAGAAGTAGTGTCTGGGAAACGCAGGCGGAGAGCGTGTGCACCGGCCAACCCCAGGCTGCGATGGAATAGCCCCCCCACCCCCGCCCCCCGTGCACCAAGGGTCCGGGGAGTTGACGTCTAGGCGCTCCTGCACCGGCGCCCAGCCCTGTCCCACCGGCCTGGCGCCCGCCAGTCCCTCCCCTCCCGGCCCCAGCCAGGACTGCCAGCCCGCTCGGCGGTGCCCGCTCCAGGGGCTGCCAGGCCGCAGCGGGGAGGCGGCACGCGGAGCGCTCACTCCTTACCTGCCGGGCGGCGGCGGCTCCGCTCCTCCCGGCTGGGCTGCGCCGCGCTGGACTGGGCTGCGCTGGGCTGCGCGCCCGGCCTCCGCGCGGCTCGGCAGCGCCCGCTCGCTCGGCTCCTCCCGGCTCGGCTCCGCCCGGCGGTGCCCCGGGCGCTTGCTGGCGGCCCACGCGGCGCGGGGTGGGCGCGGGGCGGGCTTGCGGGCCGGCGCTGGCGGCGGGCGCGGCTCCCGGTCGCCCCGCGGCCGCTTGGAAGCTCCTTATTTGGGCAGTGATGTCAGGGGAAGTCGCAGAGGCCAGACCACCCACTTCTTTCCATTCACTCCCCAGAGTTTCCTGTCGTTGAGCCTGGGGGACCCCGCCGCTCGCCCCGGGCGCCTCTCCGACCCGCTCGGCCTCGACTTGCCCGGCTTCGCTGCCGGGCGCTGGGTCGTCTCTGTCAGCCCGGCTGAGAACCCTCCGCGGCGGGGGTCACGGTGGGACCGGGGTGCGGCGGCTGCGCGGCTGCCGGCGGGGGGGGGGGGTGCTCCTCGTCTGGGGAATCCCCGGCTCCCCGCGGTCGCGGGAGGGGGCTGCGCGGCGGCCTCTTCGGTGACAGGCCGTGCCACTCCGGGCGCCGCCCCTCTCTCCGCGCCCGCTCCGGCTCCCGCGCTGTCATTTCCTCCCCGGCCCTCCGGGGAGGGCAGTCAGGGAAGCCCCGGTCGCCGCCGCCGGACCCGCCGCTTGGCGCCCCGCCTCAACCGCACCCGGGACCGGCGGACGTCCATCGCCTTCCCCAAAGTGCTTGAACCCCGCCTTCCTCCCCAGGGCCAGCCCTGCTCCGGGAAGCCCGAGCATACCAAGGCGGGAATCCGCCTTAGAGCGCGCTGGGCGGGGCGGGCCTGCCCGGGGCCTCCCTGGGCTCTGGCCAACGGTGGGGGGTGGTACGGGGGCACCCGGGGCTTCCCAATGGCCTGACTTTACCAGAAGCTGCTGGATCCCAGGAGTCGGGGCCTGAGTCACAATGGTCTAAGCTCTGGCCAAGCCAGAACTCGCACTGGGGTAAGCCCCTAACCAGGCCCCCACCCTCTGCTTTCCCAGGGAAGGGAGGAGAAGCCAGACTGAGATCCCATCCTTATCTGTATTTTACAGATGCACACACTGAGGCCCCAAAGGTCAGGTGATTTGCCTGTGGTCACACTCTGCCACCGCAGAACCAGGGCTGACCCTGAGTTTGGCAGACTCCAGGCCTGGCCTGTGCTGTCAGGGAACAGCCTAAGGGGGAGATTATGGAGCCTGCTGCCAACGAGGACTAGAGTGACGGAAGCTATACCTAGGGTACAAAATTGAAGGAGTTACTCAGATCATGCAAGCGTGAGGACCCACAGGGTAACTAACCACTAAGCTGGCCAGGGCTTCCAGGAGGGCTCCTGCCTTCCCCTGGCTCCGAATCATGGCCTTGAATTCAACCTGCCTGCCTCAAGGAGTGGGTTTCTACTGAGCAGAGGCTGTCTGGGCCCAGGGCACAAGGCTAGTGGCCCTAGGGATTTCTGTGCCTTTTCCATACAACAGCTCTGAGCAGAGCCCCAAGCTCCCTCCACAGCCAAGTCAGATCAAACAGATCCCTTCCCAGACTGTGGGCTTTAATGGAGGGCACCTTGACTCCCTAAGGGGCTCCATACTCCTAGGTGCCGGGGTTGAGGCTGCCGAGGCTCTAGAGATTGCAGGGAGTGAAGGGAGGTTTTACTACAGCTGGGTGTGGGTCTGCACACTCCCATGCATGCCACTGCACACCCACTGACAATGCCAGTTGCCAGGCCTCCCAGCTGTTCTGTAGACCAACCCCCACCTCCACCCCCACCCCCAGTCTACCCTATCTTCTGTCAGCTCCCAGAACCCAATCTCAGTGGTAACTGGGGCATCTCTGCTCTGACAAAGCCCCAAAGGGAAGGGCCTTGCTCCCTGATCAGGCATGCAAGGAGCCACTGACCAGCTGCATTTCCTACCGCTCAGTCGGACTTGCCCTTTGCCAGCCTGCTCCATCTGTCCTGAGGGGGTGACTTTTTGCAATTCACACAGAGGTTCAAAGGAAGGCCTTGCCCCTGCCCCAGGCTGAGTGGCTCCTCCCCTTTGAGAGATGATCCTGCCCCAGAAAGCCTTCCTCACTTCCCAAAGGAATTAATCAACTTCCTGTGCTGTCACAGGCAGCTTGATAGACAACCACCACCCCAAACTGTACTCAGTTGCAGGGGTAGGGGGTGGGGGTCACCTCCCCCACCTCCAGATTGGGAACTGTAGGGCGCTTTCCATCTTGATCCTTTTCTCCTCCCAGGAATGATAACTACAAATGTTTGTCAAGTGAATGAATGAATCCTGGGAGGCAAATTCCAAAAGCAAACTGACCACAGGAATGGCAGGGAATGGCAGAATTATCCAACTCAGAGCCATGGCTGAGTTTCCCTGGCTGGGGGCTGGGTGGCTGGGATGGAAGGCGGGTTCTTAGTTAGACTGGACTGGATGTTCCAGAGGTTGGGCCAAGGCACCTTTCCTGGAATGGCTGCCTGCTGAGGCTCTCTCCTCGGACTGCTCCTTTGCTCCAACTTTCCATAGCCTAGGATTTCTCTCACCAACTCCTTTCTCTAGGCCAACTCCTCTGAAGCCCCCAGGCTGTCTAGGACAGCCCCACTCCAATCCTCAGACACACATTAAAAGGGAGAAAGAAAGGGATGAATGAAAGTGCAATTTTTCCAGCAACTTCACTGTGCCAGATGCAGTTATACTTGATTCCCCCTGAGCCCTCCAAAGGCCCTGCTTTTCATCTCTCAACCACACAGGCCCTGTCCCGCTGTGGCCATCCTCCAGGCTAGGAGTGTTGGCCTGGGAATTCTCACCTAGCTCCTCCCAGAACCAAAGTCACCTGGCCTCCACCTCCAGACTCAGCCATCACCCCAATTCTGATGGCAATTCCTACTTCAAACCAGGAGGTCTTGAGGGCTCAGGCCTCAGAGCTCCAGGCTGGTCACAGGGTGGGGGCAGGCAGTCCTGCCTTGAGGCTAGCTGCCTGAGTCCCAACTGCATCTTTCCCACCCTGCAGCTGGATGAACCCCAGCTCAGAAGGCAGGTGATGCCAGGTGCCAGTTCCTTCCTATCAGCCCCATCCCCTGCAGGTAACTGGGCCAACTCTTGAGAAATTCCCAGAGCTTCACCCTGGGGGCCTTCCCGCATTCCTTCATTCCTCAAACATGAATCAGGTACCTTCCCTGTGCTGGGAACATACAGCATACAGACCTGTATTCTAGGAGCTCCGTCACAGAATGGAAACTGATAGGTGAATAGATCATCCAATGCAGCCTAGTAAAGGCTACACAGCTGTTTGCCAAGCCTGGGGATCAGGGACTGGGGAAGGTACACAGCAAGTGGAGGGAGAAGTGAGGAAGATGAGAGTCATTTTACTTCTGGGGCTACAATTCGGTAAAACCATGGTCCAGGTGTCCCAGGCTGGAATGCTGAATGATTGTTTCCATGGAAACGTCACAGACTCACATACATTCACACACACAGGGCTTGGTTCTGCTGTAAAGCCAGCTGTAGAGACTTCACAGGCTAAAAGAGATTGAAGCCGAGGGTGGGGTTGGCATCTGATCTGCCATCTAGAAGACTGTCTCTCAGAAATTTCGTTTCCAGCTCCTAAAAACCAAATTAGAGATACACTTTTGGAACACACTATGGTGCTTGAGGAGCTGGGGCTGCTATACTGTTCTTGGGAGAGCTTTCAAGGTGGAGCTGAGCAACCTGCACCGGGGGCCCTCCAGGTTAGTTATTTATGTTTAAGTCTTATACTTAGTTGTGGATCATTGCCCAACTTATTCCCAACCCCTATGTCCCTTCTATCCCCCTGGCTGTAGATATAAGTCCCTGGATACCGATGCCTTGTGTTTTACTGTTTACTTGTGTGTGTGTGTGTGTGTGTGTGTGTGTGTGTGTGTGTGTGTGCATATGTTTGTGGTGGGAACTCTCTCCATGGATCCGTTGCACAAGAAGCTTCAGACCTTACTCCTAACCTAGGTAACCATTTCCCTTGTGTGACAGAGACCTGGAGACGCTTACAGTTTATGGAACTCACCTCCTGGGGTTCCAGCAGACTCAGGCCCAGCCTCTCTCCCCAGCCTGAGGACCATTTCCAGTTTCCTGACTCAGTCAGGCACTTACTTCATCCTTTGCCTTATGCTGTGGGTGACAGCACAGGACTCAGAGCCACACATCGTGGGTTCAGACCCCAGCTCCATGCTTAGTAGCTGTGTGACCTGGGGCATGTTACTGGGTGTTGCTGGTCTTGACTTCCTCATCTCACAGGGTTGCTGTGAAAACTTAACAAGATAGTGCCATAGAGCCCTTGATAGGGTACGCAGCACATAGTAAGTGCTCAATAAACTGCAGCAATTATTACTTTGTTCCCATATTGTGACTTCAGTATATTACCCCAGAATCTTCCCCCTCCTGTGCTGCTTATTTTCATTTATGGGGGCACACATCATTCCAAACCCGAAGCCACAATCCCTCTTCTATCTCTGCTGCTCCTGTCCAGGCTACCATCATCCCCCAGTTACAACAGCTTTCTCCCTGGTCTCCTTGCCCAGCCTCCCCCGCCAATCCATTCTCTACACAGGTAGAACTCGCTAAAACAAATTCAGCTGGGTCCCTCCCAGCTAAACCAATCCTGCCTGTTAGTGTCTTCAATAACGGAGCCTCAGTTCAAGTTCAAACCCCGCTTCTTCTGCACCATCCCATTCACCCTGTGCTCCCACCATACAGAATCTCTCACTGTTCCCGAACTTGCCAAGTTTTCCAGGCCAGCTCTGAGGCCACTTCCTTAGTAAAAACTTTCGCAGCCCCCCAGCTGGCTTTGGCTCTGTGAGCCCCCAGCATTGGCACAGACTGTCCTGGCTTGTGCCTCACCATGTGCAGTAGTTTATTCACGTATGTGCATCTCTGTGCATAACCATGTGTTAGCTTCAAGAACGACACAGGTGTTCAGAGCTGCCTAGACAAACCACTGCCCCTCCAGCCATCCAGGTCTAGTAAACAACTACATGAGGCCAGTTGGTCTCAAGCCCACTGGCTAATTTTCCCCAAACAGCAAAAGCATCCTCCCTTCCTACACTTCTGACTGAGAGTTTGGCCCAGCCTGAGCCTTTCTGGCTTTTCACCATGTTTCTGGGGACTCCCATAGGGCCCAGGGGACCCCAGGTGGGGAGGGCGGGGCTCTGGGTTCCAGGAAATCAGAAGATTAGTCAAGTCACACTCCCTTGGCAGCTGCAAGAACAGGTTTTCCCCAAGCCAAGGGAACAACTTGCAAGATCACCACCAACAATAAATTTACTGTGCACCAGGCCCTGAGCTCGCCGAGGGGAGGTGGAGCAGCAGAGCATCAACTTCTAAGGCTTGAATTAAGACAGATCTGGGTTCAGGTCTTTGCTCTGACACATCCTAGCTGCTCAGCAACCAGGAGTCTTAGTTTTCAGAGCTGTAAAATGGGGAGTTTAACACATCTCAGAGAAAAGTTTCAAAGACTAAATGAGAGTTGATGAAATTAAAGGCAATAATGCATTTTAAGTGTTAAGAACAGAAGCTGGCATGCTGTAGATGCTAAATAAAAGATGTCCTCCTTGCACTCCAGCTCTTTGGGAGATATTACGATGAATAAGATTTAGTCCTTGCCAATAGCTCATAAAATGAGGGAAGGGGGGAAATAAGGATTAAATCATACCCCATAAACATGAAGACAAGGTAAAGAGTAACAGGTAGGTATGACAAGGAAAAGAGTTCCAGGAACAGTACAAGGGAAAGGGAAATTCTGGGACAGCCTTGAAATCTTCTCCCCTCGTTTGACTTTCATTCAACCATGATTGATACCACCCCTGTGGCCAGCCCAGGGTGAGGGGCTGGGGTGGGAAAGGGTGGTGGAGGACAGGAAGGGATCCCACAGCAAGAGAAATGAGGCTCCTGCCTGCACTCTGGTTTCAGAGAGGCTTTGCACGCTTTGGAAAATAACTATGATGGAAGTGAATAAAAGAATTGAGTGACACAGAAGACACAGAAAGGGAAGGAAAGATGCATAAGGGAAGGGTGAGGGTTGGAGTGAAGGCTACTTTTAGGAGCTTTCATCCAGTAACAACAAAGGGGTCTAGAAATGCTCTTGTCCCACTTCCACCCTCAAGGCAGGAGGTGAGAACTCCGATCCCTCCATCCCTTGGCCTTGGGGACTCCCACATGGAATCCCGCCCAGGGAAGGGCCTGGCCCTGGGCAGACAGCTCATAGTCCCTAAACACGACATGAATTTTCATCCTCCATGCCTTTGCTAATGCTGCTCCTTCTACCTGGGATGCCTTTCCTTAGCCTCCTGTCCACCTGGGCCTCCATCCCTTCATCTCCCCCAACAACTCACCTGAACTACTTCACAAACTCCTCCTATAAGTTCCCCTTCAAATGTCATGTTTTCCTTATTTTTTTTCCTGACCAACCCCTACCCTCAGCAAAATTAAATACCCCCTTCCTCAATGCTCCCGTAACTTCCTTTGCATACACCATTGAAACATGTATCACATGATAGTAAAGTATTTATGTTTAACACCCCCACTAGGTTGGGAGAGCTCTGAGGGGTCTATGGCCAGCACCGAGGAAGGGCCCAGTAAACAGGGCGCCTGGGAAAGCTTTCTCCCCGAGCTGCCCATAGCTGTGCAGTATGGTGGCCTTTCTCTCTGCCTGGGAATGTAGATGAAGCCCCCATTGATCCCTTTAGGCACTTAACACCCATCAGCAGCCGCCAGCCTTCCAGCCTGAAAATAACCCCTCTGAGGGCTGTCTGCCTCCAGGCCTTCCTGCGAGTATTTTCCGCGGCTTTAGCCACCCCTGGCCCCAGACCTCTGACGGGGAGGATGAGCACCCATCACTGGCCTGGGGCAGCGGCTCCCTCTGGGAATCACTTAGAGAGGTGTGGGTTAGGGAAGCTTGGGAGCAGGGGCAATGTCTGCCCGGGCAGGCAGGAAGGGCTGGGAGCCTGGGGGAGGAAGGAAGGCGTGTGGGTTTGATGGCTGGACTGTCTGGGGTCTGGGCTGGGCAGTGAAGGGTCAACAGTTTGAAGATGGGAGGAAAGCTCAGGCATGAATTCCCTTGGAGCTCAGGAGGGCCCCAAAGTCTTTTCTTTGGAGCTCTGCTTCTCCAGGAAGTCTCTGACATAGGTGGGCATGTCCCACCTCCTCACATCTGGAGGAGCCCACTCATCTGGGAGTGCCTCTTGGCAAGATGGGCACTGGTGTCACTCCTCTGGGGACCCCTAGCACCCAGTAGGAGTCCAGCACCTAGTAGGTGCTCAACGATGCTGTGTGAACAACCGGATGCCTCACGCTTATTTGGGCAGCCCTTCAGAGGTTGGGGCACAACCACACCCATGCCCTCCTCTCACCTCCCAGGCTCTGTGAAAGGCAAGACAGGGACAGTCAGCCCCCCTGGTGAGCAGAGGCCCAGGGAGGCCAGAGGCAGTGCTGGCAGCAGTGCCCCCGTTTCCTGGACATGGGCTTCCTCTGGAGGAGCCGTGACCAGTGTCTAGCAAAGGCAGGTTGCCGCCCAGGCCCAGGTACCTATACCTCCTCTGACTTCATACAGTCTTTGGCACACGTTCTGTGGATACCCACTATGGGCCAGGGACTACAAGTTCTAGGGACTACAAGTCTATCAGTGAAAAAAATGGACAAATATCCCTGTCCCGTGGAGCTTATGTTCTAGAGGGAAGAGACAGACCATAAACAAGAAACATAAATAAGCGAATTATATATTGGGCGATATGGACTATGGATATAAAGGAGAACAGCGTAAGGAGGTCAGGAGTACAGGGGTGGGAGGTGAGTCACAAATCTAAATAGGGTAGTTAGAGTAAGCCTCATAGAGAAGGTGGCATGTGAGCAAACACTTGAAGCAGATGAGGAGGGAAGCCACGCAGGGATCCAGGGAAAGCCCTCACCGGCAAAGGGAGCGGCCCGTGCACAGGCCCTGCTGGGGGAGCCAGCCTGGCATATTCCGGAGGGTCCTGCAGACCACTGCAACAGCTGCAGCATTAGGCGAGATGAATGAGGGCTGTGATTGTGGGCTCGGCTCGCACAACAGACCTCCAACGGGTGCCACTCTTCCCAGAGCGCAGGGCCCAGCTTGGGCAGGCCATGAAAGGGCCAGACAATGCCTGCATGGAGGAGGGAATGGCAGAGAAACGAGAGGCGGGAAGAGATTTTCCTTGGTGACCATCTCCCTCGGCTGCAGCCTGACACCCCCGCTCCTTTATGTCACCCCCAAGGGCCTGTTTCCTTGCTGCCTGAATTTGGAGTCGGGCTCCAGACCTGCTTGGAAGCTAATGGGCTGGGTGATAGTGGACAGGTTGTTTAAACCTCCCAGGGGTCGTCCAGCGGAGAACCCAAGGGTTCTCCTGCCTGCACCTCTATAGTCCCCTCTCAGGGTGAAGCATGACGGGCAGGCCGTGGCGCCCTGGGCCCGCAGCTGGCTGTCATCCTGGCTCCACGGCCTCAGCAGGAAGGCAGGGCTCTGCTTTGCCTCCTCCACACACTGACAGATGTAAGAAGCGGATCAGCTCCGGCAGCCTAGATGAAGTCGCAGGCAGCAGCCTAATTTTAGATTGAGCATCTGCTCTCCGGTCCCAGAGACGTGGCTGTGTCTGGGATTCGCTCCGTCTGGAATTGTCAGTGAAACAAATCCTGTTCTGCAGGCACAGACGCTGGTGGTGTCCAGATCTGAGCTGGCCAACGGCCCCTGCAGTGGGAAGGTCCCTCTGGGAGCTGTACCACCCCTGACATCACCATGTCCCCCTAATGGTCTCTCACCTTCTGTATCAGGCCCATGACCCCTCCCACCCTCCTGGCCACCCTGGCCACTGGATCCTTGCCTGGACCCCCAATTCCCAGGGGCAATACCCTCCTTCATCCCTCTGGACTCAGCTTCTCTGTCCTGGTGCTGCTGTCTCAGAATCCTCAAGAACGATCTGCCCGTCTGTCTGGTGTGCTCAGCTCTGCCCCCGTGGATCATAAGGAAGGCTCCATTTGTGAAGGGCCAACTTTAATCTCTCAGTTAAGGGCTTTACACACATCATGTTACTTAATTCTCCCAACAACTTTCAAGGTGTTTATTATTTATCCCATCTCACAGGGGAGGAAAGGTGGGTTCGATGAGGTTAACTCACCCTTGGCCACATGGCCAGGAAGTGGTGAAGCTGGGGTACAGACCTGGCCTGTCTATTCTTCATTCTCCCACCAGGCTCCCCACAGCCAGCCCTGAGGCAGGACCCGAGCTGGTGTCTGTGGCAGAGGAATCAAGGCCTCTGGTCACTTTTTGGGGGGGAAGTGGGGAAACTGGAAGAGGAGGAGGCCTGGCCCAGGGCCCCCATCTTGATGCTCTTGAGAAAGAAGGAGTTAAAAGCTTATGTAAAGGGATTTGCAAATAGATCCTACAAAACAACATTTGGATGATTTAAATGTTAAGGAATCAGAACCATATGGATTAAATGTCCCTGGCGTTACGTATGGTTTTTTTAAAAATTAGAAGGAAGTATACTGGGAACACACACACATATAAAATATGTAAGGCCAAACCTCATTTTTAGCTTTGTGGACATGGAGTTATTTGAAAAATACGACACAGCATTCATCCGACTTCTCCCAGGCTGGCCTCCCCGCCCCCTCCCCAGCTTTGTCTTCTCCCCCACCAAGTGGGGCTGGGCTCCCTCCCCAGGGGCCCAGCGGAGAAAGACTTCCCAGAGCTGCAGGCCTGCTGCTCTAACCACAGGACAGAGTGCAGCTGGGTCAGGAACGGTGGGGTCTCTCAGATAGGTGGCCTCCGGTGGAAGGGGACAGTGGGAGAATTTGAGTTTCCTAAGAGGGCCCTTTAAGTACTTTAAAGAGTAGATGTTGAGTAGCTTGAGGGAGGCAGATGCTTTTCAGGCCTAACACTTATTGGTTCGTAAATTGCTTTTGCACCCCACTCATTTGTCCCAGCCACCTTGGGAGGAAGGGGTGTCACCACCCCCCACCCTTCACAGAAGGGGAAGCTGAGGCTCAGAGGGCTGGGTCTCTGCACAGCTAGCAGGCTGTGACCACACAGCCTCAGCTTTTCCCACCATACTTCATGGCGTAAAGCAGACCAAAAAAGTACGCATGTGTCCGCTTTCTTTAAATCTGAACGTTCACCAAAAAAAAAACAAAAACATAAAACAAAAAACAAACAAAAACAAAACAAAACAAAAAACAAATAAAAATGATTGGATTATCTCCTCAATGTAGAAGGTTTATGTATCTGGCAGGGTGTTTTGGGGACTCCCAATATACAAATAAATCAGGTTTGTTGCAGATGGCGTTGAGCATGGGCAAAGAGTGTGTAATTCTATTTGGGAAAATCCAGACTATTAGAAATTGCCTGGTCAAGCTCTGGCAGGAAAAAGAAAGGATGAGAACTGAGAGTTGCTCTGTGCCAGGTAGCATGTGGCATGCCAGGTACATGGCATCTCACTGAGCCCTTGTTCCTGCCTATACAGAAGGTGGAGATGGAAACAGCTCAGAGAGCTTAGGGGCTGTTCACGAGAGCACAGGGTTTCTAACGCCGGCTTCTCTGGCTCCAAAGCCAGTGCACTTTCCCTAAACCAGGTTGGCTGGGCCAACCTTCCCCAAAGGTGGCTGTGGCTCAGCCAGAAGCAGGGTTATCAGGGGAATTAAATGCAACACAGACATAAACCCAGGCCCTGCGCCAGGAGGGCTGGCGCCGAGTCTGTCTTGTGTGTCCATCTATCCCCAGTGTCTAGTCCGGTGCCCAACAATTGTTAAATGATCATTAAACAACTCGATGTTCGAAGAGGAAGGAGGCATCCGGGAACGGTTACTCTCTCCCTTCTCTCTGCTCTGCCCCTCACTCATGCCATAGCTTTGTGGACACAAATGAAGGCCATCCCACTGAAGCATTTGTCCTGGTGGCATTTCATCCTGTACCCTGGGACCCATACTTTTAGCCTGTCCAGAGCTCTCCGGGTTCTGATTTTGAGCCTGGGATATTTCCAGAGCACAGAAACTCTCAGGGCAGGAACTGGGGAAAAGAGGAAAAAAGGCCACAGGAATGGGGGCAGAGAGGGTGTGAGATGGCCTTGGCCTAGCTCCCAGCTCTGGAACTTCCTCCCTGTCCTGTGCCCAGGACCACTCCAAAGAATGGACATCAGATCTGACCACCGTGTTTCTTATAATGGCCCATTTACAAGTCTCCCTATGTCTAGTATCGCCCCACGCCTATGGGCCACAGGCCACCAGGAAAGTCCTCACATTGGAATCAGATTGTCATCTTTCAAATCAAGAACCTCTAATGAGTGCCTTTGCCTTCAGCCTTTCCCAACAAAAGAGTCCATGGTCAAACACGGTGGGAAGAAACTGCCTACTACACAGAGTTCTTAGAGATTCCCACTGTACATCTGCAGTTGAAAAACCCTCAGAAGGCTGGTCAAGAAAACAGCTCTTCTTTAACCCATGCTTACTGGAACAGAACAAGAACTTTCCCCTCCTCCCAGTACAGTCCCCATCCTCTGCACTCAATTTCCAGGCACACAGAATTCTTAGAATGCAAGCCACGTATAGCTGAGGAGACCTCTCTGAGGCATTCTCGTGGCTTCTGATTTACAGAACCCATCCTTCAGTGGGTGTCCCTGTCTCCAACCAGCACCCAGAGTTTAACCTGCACCCCCATGGGCCCAAGCTCGTCCTGCCTGAATCCTCTAGTGGCTTTCTACTGCTTTTAAGACAAAGATCAAATTCCTTTCCGTGGTCTCCAAGGCCTTTACTGGCCCTGCCCACCCCTCCTGCCTCATCTCCCCTTCAATCCGCTTGAGTCACAGGGGCCTTCTTCAGTTCCGCTTTGCCTCAAGGCCTTTGCACATGTGGTGTCCTTTGCTTGGACCACTCTTCCTGTACATTCCTCCTTATCTAGCTAACTCCTTTCCAACCTGCGGATTTCATCCTGAATGTCGTTTCCTTAGGGAAGCCCTCCCTGACCCCTTCCAACCAAACTGCGCCCTCAGTTATACACTCCCACAGTATATCTCTTTAGAGCCCATCAATTATCCACATTTGTGTCATCTTTTTTTTTTTGCATCTAATCTTTTGTCTGATGACTATGTCCCCTTAGTGAAATATAAGCTCCGTGATTAGGGGAATCTAACACAGTAGCTGGCCCCCAGTGGGCTCTTTGTGAATGCTGAGCTTTTTGATCAGAATCCTGGTCACACTGCAATGTTCTTACTGATGTGCTGTCTCCACTCGCAGCCTGCTGAGCCCTGGGAAGGCAAGGAGAGTGTACCGTTCATCCGTGAGTTCCCTGCACCTGGCTTAGGATGGGGTTCAAACTCAGCACTCAGTTAAAGCCTAGAGGAGGCTAAAGTGGGCAGGAGTTTTGGGTGAGTCAACAGAGAGTGGAATAAGGGATCAAGCTCTGCTGCTGAGAGCTTTGATACAGTTAATGTCACGGAGCCAAAGTGACACTGAAAGTCCTGGGGGCTGGGAACAGCTGGGGAAATGCCAATGAGTGCCACACATCACCCCCTCCCACCCCACCAGCTGTCAATCAGGTTTTCTCAGCGTCCCCAAGAGACCTGGGGTGGGGCCAGAGATGCCGGAAAGGTCACGGTCACCTTGATTTCCTCCTCCAGCAGGATGAGGTGGAAGAACAGGGGACTCAGACTGCAGACTCGATGGTCTCGGAAATTCATTGCGAGAACATAACAAGGGCACCGAATGCTTTTGAGCCTCAGTTTCCTCATCTGTGAGGTTGAAGGGATGAGTCGTTAGAAAATGACATGTCATATTAACATTGACTGAGCTTTTCACCCAATCCTAGGGTAATGGACAGCATTGCCTATTGTCTGTCAGGTATCCTCTCTTACTGCTCTTCAGGTAACAGTATCTCAGGGATCCAGACTCCCCAGCTCCAATCATGCTTCAGATGGGGCTGCTCATCACAGCACCCCACCACCCTGACCACAGCAGTGGGCAGGCCACCAGCTGTCCAGCCAGTCACAATAGCTCATGTGATCTGAGCCAATCAGTGCAGCTCCCTGGGATTTTTCACACTGTTACAGCTGGGAGGAAAGGATTCTTTTCTATTTGGGTCACTAGCTGGGATGGTGAAGGCCAGGAGCCACCAGGGACCCATGGCCCTTCTCTACTCCCTACAGGCACTTGGTGATGCTGTGTGGAGGGAGAAGCTCCAAGGCAGCAGATGAGACTGAGATCAATCCAAAAAAGAGCAAAGGTAAGAAGTGTAAGGAAAATAAGGGTCTGATAAGGGTCTGAGACCTGATTACAACACATCAGCTTCTGAATCTAACCATGCCTGAGGTCCAGCCACCCATGCATCCTAGTAAAATGAGACAACGGGACAAAACTCAAGCTCTCTCTCTCTGTCTCACTCTCAGTTTTCTTAAACCAGTTGGAATTAGGCAGCATCTGAAAGACTACTGCCCAATATATCCAAGTTGCAAAGTCATCCCACAGTACTAAATAAATAATCTCTGGAAGGGCAGTGGTAATGAAAATGAACATGCACAGAACCATGCCCTAGTCTAACATGCCTCATGTGTGTTATTATGTTTAATCCTTGTGACAAGCCTATGAGGTAATAGAGAAATATAATGGTGTGAGGGAAGACAAGGGACACTAGAACAGGAAATTAAAGACCTCAAAGCTTGTCTCCGCCACTCACCAGCTGTGCAATGTTCAACAGGTTTCTTAACTTCTCTGCGCTTACCTTCCCTTCTCTTTAAAATGAGGTAGTGATGGCTACCTCAAAGGCTGCCATGAGGGATGATGAGATAAAATAGATGCAAGAGACTAGCAGGGTTCCTAGCAGGGTTCCATTTATTAAAGAAAGCCTTAATAAATGTTAACTAAGCCTGTTAAATCTAAAAGGCTTTTCTAGAAAGATAGTTCTGTATGTCTTGTTTCTATGAATTAGTGTTGACCGTGGGTAAAAGAGGGGAGGAATGTGTGACTACCTCCCAGGAAAAGTTCAATATCGGGTTCATGTCCGCCGTTGGCTAGGCAACTGCGACTCTCCGGTGGAGTAAGGCTGACCGAGTGGGTCTGCTTCCCTGCTCTTCTGGCAGTCACGTGAGCCCACAGGGATGGCAGCTCCAGCTGAGCGGTGATGGGTCGCCAGGGCAAGGTGCCCCAGTTTACTGTTTCCAGATGGGCCTCTGTTGCTTCCAGATCCCCTGGACAGTGTTGAAAGGAAGGGCCAGGACTCTGCCAAAGCTGAACTTGAACCTGAGTCCCCACCTAATGGGTTGTTGGCTTTGCTGGGGTGAGGCGAGGGCAGGCCCCTCTGTGCTGGGCTCTCTGGAAAGCTGGACAGTGTGTGTTGCCTGCCAAAGAGCAATTCTGAAAACTGCTGCTCTGAATAATTATTTTGGTTCCATTTTGCAATGTGGCTGTGGGGGAGATTTCCATCGAGTGCGGTCTGCAAGGCGATTCTCATCCGTTGTTTACTCTCTGCAATCCCCACAGCCTGTTCCTGGCAGGCATCTGTGTCTGCTGCACTCCTGGGCCACTGGGACCTGGAGGCTCTGCTCCAGAGAGAGGCTGAGCAGCCCGGCCCCTTCGTTGGGGGCCTGATTGTGACAACCCATTAGGCAGCTGGCCACCAGACCCACAGGGCCTCCCCACACCCCAGCTCAACCTTGCCCTCCTTAGCCAGCCCTGGCCAAGGCTAATGCTGTTAGGAACCCCACTCCCACCAAGTGGGAGGAGACTGTAATTAGTCGAGCTGCTCTTGGCTAGGGGATCAGAATTCCTGCAGGACTGCAGAAGCTGCCTTGTCCATTTCCTCTTCCCAGGGGTTGCCTCCTGCTTCCACTCCTCTCTACGCACCGGCCTCTTGGCTGGAGCTGCAACCACACTGCAGGCAATATTCAGCCTGAGCAGGACCACTGTCTCCCACCTCTTGAGAGAGACCCATCCCCATGGTGCCTCCAGGTTACAGTGATGGAGACAATGGCCCTACCTCCTTGAGGCCAGGTGCCCAGTGCTGCCAAGGCTCCACATTCAGATTATACAGCCCCCAGCCAAGAGGCCAGACCCAATCTCAAAGAGGAGTTAGTTTGAGGTGGGGGCCTCAAGCATGCAGCCAAACAGGCTCACCCCAGATTTTCCAGGAGAGATGGATCAGGGGGAGCCAGGTCTGGTGATCAAGACAGAAACAGCAAAAAGAAACAGCCAAACATCCTGATGATGTTTCCAGGCTTGGAATTCTGTGCTTGCAGGATGGGACCCATGGTCAGAGAAGAAGCTGCCCCCTGGGGGTGGACCACAGGATCCTGGGCAACGGAAGCTCTTATCACAGATGGGCATTTAGAACATTAAAGACCCTTGTGGTGGTGGAGGCTGGACAAACTTTGTTTTTCCTCTCATTGTTTCTCACCTCCCCCAAGTCACTCCCCAAGTTCTTTAGTCTTGCTTCCAATTCTGTTGGATCCTAGAGTTTCTATGATGTAGGCCTTCTGGGACCCCGATTTTATGGGTGAGGGAGCTGAAGCTCCAGGAGGCTGAGGTTCATGGTCAGGGTTACAGAGCAGGGTGGGGCAGAATCGGGAGCTGTACTCTTTTGACCGAACCCAAGTCCAGGACACCACACCCGCTTCTGAACATAGCAAAAGCAGATCCCAGCTCTCCAACTGGGTGCCTGGAATTCTTTTGCCTTCCTGTACCTGCAATGGAAGCTGCTGGTCCCTCCCCACCCTCTGCTAGTGGCCCCGAGACCAGCTGCATGCAACGGGGTGTGGCTGAGACGACTGTCCTTGTCTTTGGAATGGAGGGCAGCTGAACAGCTCACAAGGCCCTGAAGTCTATGTGGCTCCACTGGCACCACGTGGATGAGGAGCCTCAGCCGTTCCCCCCCGAGCTCCAGCCTAGGCATGGGAGGATGTGGGCAACCCAGGTCCAGCCAGGGCTAGACTGTATTTCCTCACCATAAGCCATGTGCCCTGTGGGTGTCCTGGGCTTGCCTCTGCTCACCTGCCGTGGTTGTCTTCTAGTGTCTTTGTGGGGATGGGGTGTCTATCTGGGGCTCTGTCTCGAGCCAGTCCTTCTGCCGTAATCAGAACTTCAGGCCCAGCTGGCTTTGCTAAGGGTCTGCACCTGTCTGACCCCACAGCTGCTCCCTCCAAGGGCCAGGCCCTGTGCCCCTTACCCACCAGCATCTGAGTCTGGATCCTGCCATGAAGGGGAGATCAGCCAGGACTGCTGGGCCCCTTCTAAGAGACACTGGCTGTCACAGCCAAAGCACACACTGGTCCCCTGGGATGTCCACGCAGGCCCAGACAGCCAAGGCTATGACGCAGTCACTTCTCTGTGGGCCATCTTGGGGACCAAGTCAAAGACTGGGCCACTCTCCTCAAGCCAAGCTGCTGAGACCCCCAGACTGCATCAGTGTTGAGCATGTCCATGGTGACAAAGGGGTCACTCTGGCCTTGCCATACACTCTAATTCCCTTCTCCCTTCCAAACTCCAGCAGGCTAGCACCCAGACTGCCAAAAGGATGGGAAGGATTGGGGGCAGGAAGCTACCCCCAGGGATATGATTTACAGGGTCTCACTGCAGAGTCCAGCTCAGCCTGGCTCAGCCTATAGGCCCAAATCCATATTCCAAACTGTTTCTCCTTGGACTGACTGATGGACAGGCCTCCTGTCCCAGCCTGTGGAGAAGGATTGTCTTTTCTGCTGGTGCTGATGGTACACTCACACTTCTGCCCAGAAACTGCTCTGCACCACCTCATTCTCACGCTAGTTCCCCTACCCCCTGGAGGGCATCCCAAATTTTTTAAAGACAGTATGTGGAGTAGAAATCAAAAAGAAGGAACACTTCATAGACGTGTGCCTTTTATGGAAATAATCACAGCAACCAATAATTACACACTCACTGTGTCAAGCTCTAGGATAAGCATTTACCATGTATTTAAACCCCACAATAATAATCCCAGGAAGCAGCAATAATATTATTCCCACTTTACAGATGGGGAAGCTTGAGGCTTAGAGTCTGTTTTACTCTAAAGCCCTCATCATTTCCCAGAAGTCTAAAATGTGACATGCTCTCTTTCCAGCCAGCTGTCCTGGATGTGCCCAGCTTGCAGAAAGGGGCAGTTAGTTTATGCACCACAGAAGACAAGGCTCCCTGGCACCGTGTTCTTTCATTGTCACAATGCACACAACATGCGTCCTCTGGGCTGGTAGGTGCAGAGCTGGCCTGTGCTACCCCCTACAAACACACCAGCCTCCAGAGATCATCCTCTCAGGAAGAGCAGGTGCTCCAGCTGGCTGCAGGGACCTGAGGGTGGTAGGAGCCGGGAGAGAGACCGTGTGCCCAGCTGCATGTGAGTTCTCTTGCCATCACCTTGTGACAGGTGTGCCCTCCCCCCTGAAGTGGACTGTCTGCCCCTGCTGGGATGTTCCTTCTGACTACCTGCAGATCCCGATTCATTTGCAAATCAACTCGAAGCTCACCTCTGGGAATGGTGAAGCCCTGCTAAGACACAGCCCTCCCCATCAGATGCTCTCCCAGACGACAATTTCCCAGGCTATTACATAATCAAGGGAGCCCAGCCTCCATCAGCCAGGCCTTTAATTGGAAAGCTCTTTCCCAAGGGCCTCTGGGATATAACTCGTGCCAGCCCAGGCCCTGTCACCTCTCAGCTCCCTCTGTGGTCTTGCGCACACATGCGCACACACAAACTGTCACAGGCACACGTCCATTCCCTGGTGTGCAGGAGCAGCTGAGTCCGCATCTTTGGTCCACGCCATGGGCCACACCCAGCGGCTTACATGCTTTGTGCTCCATGGGAACTACACTGCCCTGATTGTTTCAGGAACCGTCGCCACTGGGAAGTCCTCTCCGACCACCTTGAGGGAAGGGACCAAGTCTGTTTGTCCCTGTGCCTCCAGACCTCGAATTGGCTCAGCCCTGAGTGGGCACCAGGATGTGTTGATGGAATGGGTTTGTGAATCCAGGAAAACAGCCCAGTGAATGTCTTAAGGTTAGCATCTTGGAAAGCTCTGCAAAAGCAGCCTTCCAGACTTCCCAGAAACATCACAAAATGTTAGCTTTAGAAAGACCTGAGAAGTAAATGCATGTTTCCAAGAGGAAACTGAAACCTGGCAGAGGACAGGTGGTCCCTAAGGGATGCAGAACCTGTTAGTGGCAGAGCCAAGGACTCAGCCCAAGCACCCCTAGCCTTCTCCGCTATCATGCTGCCTCTGAACCTCAGTAACAGGCTTCGGAAGAACACTCGGGTCAGCTCTGGGAAATTCATTTCCATCCCTTCCAATAGATGCTGATAGAGCATCCAGCACCCTCCACGCTCTAGACTTGGCCTAGGGACACAAATGCCACCAAGCCATAGTCCTGGTTGTCAAGAAGCTATGCAGACATGTACCTAAACAACTGCAAAGTAGGATGAAAAGGAAATCACAGAAACGTGTACAGAGTTCAGAGGTGTTCCGAGGGAGATGACAGAGGTCTGGGAGATGTCGTGGAGGAAGTGACATGCAGACTGGGTCTTGAATGAGACGGACAAAGTTGGAGATGGGAAAAGTGGGGAAGTGGTGGTCCAGATACAGAGAAATGTGCAAAGACACAAAAAAAATGAAATAATACAGCAAGATGGGGAACTACAGAAGCCAAGAGAAAAGGCCAAAACCCAAAGAAGAGGAGGGAACCTGCACTTTGAGGCTAGGGCAGTGGGCAAGGCCACATTAAGAAGGACCTTGAAAGCCACACTAAGTCAATTGGACTTCAGCTTGTAGGTGGAGAACCTTATAATTAGAGTCCATGTGCCCTATAACCCTCTTCCTCTGTAGTGTCACCACCCCAAGAGTGGTAGGAGGCACAAATGGATGCCATTGACACCCACTCTATTTTCTACACAGGCAATCCCCTGAGCCCTAAAACAAACTCTCCTTAACTCACTGGAACTCCTCTAAACCACTGACATCCTTGGATCTTAGAGCTGGAGCTGTCAAATGCTAAGAATTGACAATTGCAGAAATGATTTCATATTAACTTCAGAATATGGTGTCATTAGGGATAAGTCTTACAAGCAGGTTTGGAACTTTGCATTGCAAAAAAGCTCTTCTGGGGTATGAGTGAATGAAAGAGTGACTGCATGGCCCAGGGCTGGAAGTGTTCACGGTTGGAAGCTGGGAGAAGGCCCAAGTTGGCTGTGCATTGTTCTACAAGATTATACCTGCACCTGGAATAACAGGGCATCTATTAGAGACCCTCGCCAAAGTCCAGTACTCATTAAAAACTCAGGCAGACAGAACATAGGGGGCTGGGCAGAGGATGGCACTGAATGTCAAAGAATATTGCCTAAATTAGCGGAGGTTTAGGGCTTGAAGGCAGCCCTTCGTGGAGGCTGCCCCTCGAGGCCAGGCCCATTCCAGCCAGATGGAGGATCTGCCCCTCCACTGCCCTCCTGGTCCTATCACCTGTTGGTGACAATGAAGACCCTTGTAAGAACTCAGCAAGTTGCATGGGAGCACAGGGGTGTTTCTCTAGAGCCAGAGCAACTTAAATCCTAATTGGTTACTGGTCAAGTGGACGTTTGTTCTAAATTGTCTTCCAGGAAGCACTGCCTTCTGAAAAGCCCTTAACCTGACCTTGGAGACCTAGTACAAATGTGGAAACTGAGCCCTGGCAAGGGGAAGTGGCTGACCAAGGGTCATGCAGTGAGGGGGATTCGTGGCTCTCCATCTCACTGCCCTGACTTCCTGGAGGTGACTCAGCAAGACAGTCAGCGCGGGAAGGAAGTGGGAAAGGGAAGCCCAGCCTGCTAGATTCCAGGTCACCACTTTTTTAGTCCAAAGCCACCAACCACCTTGGCCATGCAGCTCTGCCCAATGCTCATGACCTCCCAGCCCTTCCTTCCCAAGGCCACAGCTGCTGACCATTTCCTCCAAGGTCAGGGTCGCTTGGCCTCTCCAGGGTCCCCCGGGGCTCCCTGCCTACACTCCCATGGCACTTCTCTCCTGCTGAGGCTGGGGAGGGGTCACCTCCTTAAACTTGGCAAGTGGCCAAGCCTGGGTGGGCCAAAGGTTCATAAATGAAATGAGATGAGGCCTTGCGCTTAATCACTAGGGCTCTGGAGCCAGTTTTCAGTTTTCATTACTATGAGCTATGGGTGCTTCAGTTAACCTCCCTGAAATTCAGTTTCCTTGATCCATAAAATGAGGAAAGAGAATCTACTTTGTAGGTTGCTTGGAGGATTAAATGAGACAATACACATAAAGCCTGCTACAACCTAAGCACTTAATTAACATTGGCTCTTGTCATCACTTACTTTGCTAGGTATGTTTGCAAGCATCATCCCATTTAATCCTCATGACAACCCTACAAATTAATATTGTTGTTCTCATTTAACTGATGAGAAACCAGAAGCGCATGGAGGAGAGGCTTCTTGCCAAGGGCACACATCTAATGACTGGTAGAGGCAGGATTTGAACCTGGCCCAGTCTGACTGCAGAGTCCAAGCACTTCCCATCAGCTACAGAACCTTCTCTTGCCACTACGTGATTGTGTACCAGCTTTGGCCCTGCCTGCTGCATACCTGTGTGGGCAGGGCCTGTCCCCTCTCCCTGGACTCTTGTCCTGGCTCTTCAACTTTCGGGGAGCAAGACTTGGAGTCTCTAAGCCTCAGTTGTCCCTTCTGTACAGTGGAAAATTGTAACCAGCCTTCTTTACAGAGGAACAAATGAGATGGTAGGTACGAAGCAGCTCTGCAAACCGCTATGTGCTTTTGAATACAAGGTGCTACTTCTGAACCCAAAACTACTATTGGGACTGGGATTGGTGCAGCCTGAAGCTCAGGGATCCAGGTGGACCAAGGCCTGCGGAAGCATCTGCCTCAGCCACCACAGGAAATGCCACAACCTCCCATAGTCCAGGGCCTTCCAAACACCGAGAGCAGCTCTCTGAGAGCAGAGAGTTGGTGGGGAGGTGTGGGGGTGGGGGTGGGAGTGTGTGGATGAGGGGGACATACAAGTCATTGCTTACTTGCCTGGGTTGTAACTTCCTTAAGGGAAAAGCCAGGCTCCCAGTACATACCTTGGATGGACGGTCGTCTACCACCCCCTCCAGTCCCACCAACCTCCCGATGGCTCACCAAGGGCACCACACTGCTTCGTCCAGGCCCTGCTCCAGCGCCTGAGGCCTCCCTGACTCCCGAGGTGGAAGAGACCATCCTCACGTCCCGCCTCATACATCATATTCCCAGTTTCTACCTTGAATCCTTTTTCGGAACAAGGCAAGGGATTGAATAAATAAATATACCAACGATTTTGCTTTCTGTCCATTTCTTTTGCTGGGTTGTAAGCTTCCTAAAGGCATGCTGTGTATTATTCATCTTTGTAATTCTCAATAGCCAGCACCGGGCACCTTGGGGGTTTGTAGTGTGGGCCTCTCTCCATCTGTGCAGTCAGTGCCTGCCTCGCTGTCTCCCATGCTCCCCATACTTCCGCAGGCTGGGTGAGTGTTAGAATGATGGGTCACAGTGGGAAAATGGGCGCAATGGTCTCTCCCACGAGCAAGCTAACTGGCTAATGCCTTTGGAGGTTGCCTCAAGTCATGGCTGTCCTGATGCCTTCTGGGCCCCTTTTTTCAAAGAGTGAAGTCACCGTTTAAAGAATCTCCAAAGAAGTGAGTTGATCGCAAGATACCTAATGGGGCAGAGGTGAGGAGTAGGAATAGATCAGAAGTCTGCTAAAGTTCTCTTCTCTTCTCCCTTACTTTGCTTCTGATGTGTTTACATGCCTGGCTGCTTCCAGGACATATCAAACATTGCCTGATCAGGATACAGTGTTTCTGTCTACTTTATTTACTGGGTCCATGCACAAACCCAGCCTCTTGTGTGACTCAAGAAACCCTGTACGAAGGCAGGGGTGGGGGTGGAAACAGAGAGCAGAAGTTTCTGAGACCCCAGAACCCCAGAAGTAATTCCAACTGATCTGAGTCTCTTGTTCTTATCTGTGAAAAGGAAGAATAAAACTTGTCTTGCAGAATTATTACAGGATCACATGAGATTATAGTATAAAAAAACAACTAGCCCAGAGCATGGTAAGAATTGATTCATTCATTGCACAAATGTTCATTTAGCTTCTACTGTTCTAGCATGGGGGAGACTTCAGTGAATAATATATAGACAATGGTGCATTAGATGGTAGTTAGTGCTATCAAGAAAAGCAAGTAGAACACAATATGGCAGTTCCTCAGAAAGTTAAATATAGAAGTATCGTATGACCCAGCAATTCCACTTCTAGGTATACACCCAAAGAAAGTGAAAGCAGGGTCTCAAACAGATACTTGCACACCAATGTTTATAGCAGCATTATTAGCAATAACCAAAAGGTGGAAACAACCCAAGCGTCCATCAACAAATGAATGGATAAACAAAATGTGGTACATTCATACAATGGAATATTATTTGGCCACAAGAAAGAATCATATTTGGAGACATGCTGCAACATGGAAGGACCTTAAAAACATGATGCTCAGCAAAATAAGCCAGGTACATAAAGATAAATATTGTATGATATCACTTATAAGAGATGACCAGAAATAGCAAATTTGCAGAGACAGAAAGCAGATCAGAGGTTAACAGGGGTAAAGAAGGGAGAGTCTTTGGGGAGGGGAACCCACATAGGTGTACTTAAATCTACAAGTTTAATAACTCATTACTCTGGAAATTTCAAAGGTACATTTTTTTTTTTTTACTTAAACTATAAACATTTATTATCTCACAGTTTCTGTGGGTCAAGGATTTGGGAATAGTTAGCTGGGCATAAACACATAAATAAAAAGAAAGCAAGCTGTCTAAACAGAACTTCTAGATCAAATACCTGGAAGAACTTTGATTCTATCCTCAGAACAACTAAGATGGGAGGGAAAAAGCCACCTCTCCAGCAACTCTTAGGGGATGGGTGAACGCCCATGGCAAGAACAAAATGTGCTGGTCTGAATGTATTATGTCTCCCAAAACGTCATTATCTTTGATGTAATCTTGTGTGGGCAGACATATTGGTGTTGATTAGATTGTAATTCTTTGAGTGTTTCCCTGGAGATGCACCCCACCCAACTGTGGGTGATGACTCTGATTGGATAATTTCCATGGAGGTGTTACCCTACCCACTCACGGTGGGTTTAAATTAAATCACTGGAGCCATATAAATGAGCTTACAAACAGAAGGAACTCAGTGCAGCTGAGAGTGATATTTTGAAGAGGAGCTACAGCCAAGAGGGACACTTTGAAGAACGCACAGAAGCTGAGAGAGTAGCTGCAGATGAGAGACAGTCTGAAGACGGCCATTGAAAGCAGACTCTTGCTCCAGAGAAGCTAAGAGAGGACAAACAGCCCAAGAGCAACTAAGAGTGACATTTTTGAGGAACTGCAGCCTAGAGAGGAATGTCCTGGGAGAAAGCCATTTTGAAACCAGAACTTGGGAACAGACACCAGCCACGTGCCTTCCCAGCTAACAGAGGTTTTCTGGACGCCATTGGCCATCCTCCAGTGAAGGTACCTGATTGTTGATGTGTTACCTTGGACACTTTATGGCCTTAAGACTGTAACTGTAACCAAATAACCCCCCCTTTTATAAAAGCCAATCCATCACTGGTGTTTTGCATCCTGGCAGCATTAGCAAACTAGAACACAAACATTACAATAGTATTTTAAATCATAAAATTTAACAGCAGTGACAAAAAAAAGAAAGAGAAGCAAAACAGGGAAATGGGAGAGAGAGTGGGGGTGGTGGCAGTAGGAGATGTAGCAAATGCAAACAGGGGCCAGAGAAGCCTTCACTAAGAAGGGGATATATAAGTAAAGACCCAAAGGAAGGGAGGGCCTGGGCAATGTTCCTATGTTTCCCAGCAGAGGAAACAGTAGTGCAAAGGCCCTGAGGTCAGAGTGTGGGAAACAATATGGCGGCCAGAGAAAATGGGGTCTGAGAAGTCATTGGTAGCCACATCACCAGGGCTGTGAAAGCAACTGTAAAACCCAGGGCCTCTACTCAGAGACAGGAAGCCACTAGAGGCTTTCCAGCCAGCGGTTGATAAATAATTTGACTTTTGTTGCTGCTCAATAAACTTTAGCCTTCCCTTCCCTTCAAAGCCTTATTCAATACCTAGACCTCCACAACTCCAGCCCATATGTTCTTTCCTTTTTCATGTTTCTTCCAGCTTTCTGATACACCCACACTAGGAGGGCCTTCTGGTGTGTCTGTGCCAAGCACAGACTGGAAAGGAGCCTCCCAGAGAGGCTGTGGTGGGAAGAGAGGGAAGCGGAGCGGTGTCTTAGGTTGGGGTCCTGCTCCCTCCCTGGTGGGTCCGGCTCACCTGTGGTGTGAGCACACTGTGGGTGTTAGTGGTGCTGGGGACATGGGCAGAGGCCCTGGTGCTGTCTCCTCCTCTGAGACAGCTCAGTGCAGAACTGGGAATTTCACTTGGCATTCCCTCCCCCTACTTGTCTCCCGAAAGGTGAAACTGTTTGTTTTAAGATAAAACAAGTCCCATCTCCATCCATGGTTCTTAATCTTTTTTGGGTCACATGCTCCTCTGAGTATCTGCTGAAAGCTGTGAGCTATTGCCTCAAAAATATCCACAGGACACACACTCACGTCTTTATAATTTCACAGCTTTCACAGATCCCCCGAAAACTCAGTGAAGAAACTGTTATCTATGCCAATGATTCCCCAATCTCTAGCTCCAGCTGAATGAATGAATGAATGAATGAATGAAGAAATGGACAAATGAAGAATAAAGAGGCTGCATGCAGATGGAGGAACGACAGAGGAGGAACTGGACAGACGGATGCACCTGCCTCGGGGCACCAGGATTCCTGCTGGTGCCTCCTGAAGCCTGTGAAGAAGGCAACTGGGATGTAACGTGGTCAGGCCTCATTTGAAGGGCCTCCTCTCCATGGCCAAAGCTCCCATCCATTGCTCTCTTTCAACCCCTTTGAGTGACTGTCTTTCTAAAAGCTATCACACTTTCCTGCCTTTTCAGGGTTCCCTGAACAAGATAGGACCTTTGACTCTGGGGCAACAACATGAATATAAATTCAGCCACATAAAAGCCAGGAATCTCTTTTTCTTTTGTCATTTAGCTGAGCCGGCTGAAGTCCAGGGCCCCTTACAGCAGTCCCTGCCCATCTCAGGGCTCCTGCTGTGTCCCAGGTATCCTGCCTCCCCATTCATCTTATTTTTCTATTTCATCTCGTGAGAAGATTGAAAGAACTTTTAGCTCATTCTTATAGTCACACCTCTCACTGTTAAGTTTTTAACATAATCCTGTTCACTTCCAATCACTGAAGGGAAACCTTCAGACATGATAGGTGGTGAGGGAGGAGCTATGCCCAAACATGTCCCGGCCCCACAGTGCTCTTCAGATAGAGTGGAGCTGTGCCAGTTTGCATGTATTATGTCCCCCCAAATGCCATGTTCTTTAACGCAATCTCGTGGGGGCAGACTTATTAGTGTTGATTAGGTTGGAACCTACTGATTGAGCGTTTCCATGGAGATGTGACTCAGTCAACTGTGGGCAAGACCTTTGATTGGGTAATTTCCACAGAGGTGTTACCCCACCTATTCAGGGTGGGTCTTAATTAAGTCACTGGAGCCATATAAAAGAGCTGACAAACAGAAGGAACTCAGAGCAGCTGCAGCCAAGAGAGACACTTTGAAGAACTCACAGGAGCTGAGAGAGGAGCTGGAACACAACCTGGGATCAGCAGACACCAGCCATGTGCCTTCCCAGCTAACAGAGGTTTTCCAGATGCCATTGGCCTTTCTTCATTGCAGGTATACTTGTGTTGATACCTTCATTTGGACAATTTTCTTGACCTTCAGACTGTAACTTTGTAACCAAATAAACCCCCTTTATAAAAGCCAATCCATTTCTGGTGTTTTGCATGATGGCAGCATTAGCAAACCAGAACAGGAGCCTCCAGGGCCCCAGGGATGCAGCTCCTGATGCCTCTCCAGCCTTATCTGATCACTTTCCCCCTCCTCAGCCCCCACACTCCAGCCACCCTGAGCTGAGAGTTCCCCAAGGGCCCTGCTGTTGCCACCTCAGTAGGTTTGCATGTGTTGATTCTGTCTGGAACAGACATCCACCTGCTCACCTTACAAGAAAGCTCGCATCTCCCAAACCTCACCTCCCAACCTCCCCCAGAGACTGTTTCCTTCCTTTGTGAACCCTGTGTCCCCACCTCAACTACAGCACTTACTACGTTGTACTTCTAACTTCTTATTTTGAATCTTTTTTGGGGGAACAAAGTAAGAGTTTAAAAATACTTAGAATTATTTATTTAGGTGTTCATTTCATGGGCTGTGTTTCCCTAGCAAACAGCGCAGGGCACGTATTGAGGTTTCAGAACCTACTTGTTGATAAAAGTTTCCTTGGTAGGGTTCTTCTCTCTTGGCCCTTACTGTGGTAACCCTTCCTCCCTGCTGCAGGGTCTTCCCTCCCTCTGCTCTCCTTGCCCTTCCTGTCTAATCTGCTGGGAACCTGTTTGAGGTGTGTGTAAACTATGAGGAAATGGGCACTGAGGGACTCTTTCAGGAACAAGTGAACTGACGTATGTGTTTGGCGGTGGTACCTCAAGGTAGGGCTGCCCTGGTGCCCTCGTGCTTTCTGGGATCTGGGTGGGTGAGGTCACGGGATGGGAAACTTCCTCTGCCAAGTTGTCATAGTAACCATGACTTTCAATTTCATGCCAGAGCGTCCCTGAGAGGCAAGACCCACCAAGGGGTGGGGGCGGAGTGGTAGGAATCCATCAGAAGCTCCGGACCTTGTCCTCCCTTACCCCTTCCTTGGCTCCCTACTGGTGTACATGCTCCAGGTAGATGCTGTTATGTGTGGACATCTGAGTAGAAACTGCTTAAAATAGCCACCCAATTTATTTCAGGGAGCAGCTGAATATGCATGAAGCTATTTTAGAAGAGATGTCCTTGGCCCAGCCAATCCAAATGCCATTCTTTCCCTTGGAAGCGCCAAGAGAAACTGAATGGGGCCTTTCTTAGTCTTTCCCGCTGGGCCGGGGACTTTCGTGAGCCGCAAAAGCAACACCCCGGCTGGTGCTGGCCTTGCAGCCTTGTCAACTCTGCCTCCTGAGTCTGTGGTCACAGATGCTCCTGGCCAGACTGCCCAGCCTTTCAGAGTCCTCTGATGCCTTGGCAGCCTTCAGTAAATGTGCTACCACCCAGTCTGCCTTGGGTGTCAGGGTCTTAGAGTCTTAAGGATTTCCATTTCTTCATTTATTCATTCAATATACTTTTTTTGATAGATAACATTTGTAGGATTGTACTGGGTGCTGGGAACACAAACTCATCAGAGCAGAGAGGAGAAACAGGCCAGTAGAGAGAATGGCCAGAGGCCTCCAAATTAGAGGCGAGGACTGGGGTGCTGGGAGATCAGGGGAAGGAGCCCTTGTTCTGCCTGATGGCTTGAGAAAGAAGACGGCTTTTGAGCTGAGCTTTGGGGGATGAGTAGACGGTCCATGAAGTTTGGGGAAGAATGGTAGGCTCAAGGAGAGGGGGTGGTTGAGTTTGGCTAGGTCTGGGATGGCTTGGTAAGGGTGAATCTGAGAGGAAGCAAGAAGCGAAGGGGAGCCAGGCTGAGCAGGGCCTTGTGTGCTTGGTTAGTGACAGCCCCCTACCCCTTCCATGAGCTCACAGCACTTGTTGCACCCCAGTCTAGACTGGAAGTGCCTTGGGGTCAGGGGCCTGGTCAGATCCTCCTGGGCAGCTCCACTGTCCAGTGCAGGCTAGGCACCAAGCAGGCATGCACAGAAGGCTGGTTGAAAGCATGGACTCTGGAGCCACACTGCCTGGGTTCAAATCTGGGCTCTGTCTCTTACAAGCCATGACCTTGGGCAAGTTATCTGACCTCTCTTTGCCTCAGTTTTCTCCTCTGTAAAGTGGGGATAATAACTGTACCAATCATACAGAGCTTTTAATGAGAGGTATGTGAATGAACATATTTAAAGGGCTTGCAAGTCTGGCATGTAGCAGGAACTCTGTAAATGTGTTAGATGTTTTTATTATTCCAAAGAGTTTGGGTTTTATCTTGATAATGGAATGCCATCAGTGACAAGCTTCTCTTTCTAAAATAAAATTATACATGTTCACTGTAAAAAGTTAAAGCAGTATAAGGAAAAAGGAAAAATATCACCTTCAATCCTGACTCTCAGGTAATAACCAATAATATGACCATCCTTTTAGATTTTTTTCTAGAAATACAGATGCATACTTTTATGTAACTGGGAATGTACTCACCATCCTCTTTCGACACCAGCTTTTAATGTACATTAATATGTCAAAGGCATCTTTCCACATCCATAAATACAGGTCTTTAGTTGGCTGCACCCCTATGTGAATCCCTTCAATTATTTAATCAATGGTTCCCTATTGATGGACATTTGGGTTGTTTCTCATTCATTATTATAAATAATGCTATGATGAACACCCTTATTGGGAAAAATAAAATAATAAAATCACTAACATGTATTCAGCATTTACTATGGGCCCAGGCCTCTGCTAAAAGTTTTGTAAGTATTATTTATTTCAGCTTACAACACACTTATGAAGGTGGCACTACATTATGCCCCCACTTTGCAAATGAAGAGTTTGATGCTTCCAGATGTGAAGTCATTTTTCCAGGGTCACGTAGCTTAAAACCAGGTTCCTCTAACCTTTGATTCCACACTCTTAACCAGTGTGCTCTGCCATCTTCTTACACATAGAACGGTGGGTACAGTTTGATTGTGTCCTTAGAGTATCTGCTTTGAAGTGGACTACTGAGATGAAGGGCATGCAAATTTCAAAATATGGGTACATACTGTTGAATCTCCCCTGCAGAAAATGTGTATCAACTCACAATCCACTAATAGTGCTTGAGTACACCTGTTTCCCATTCTTCATCTCCCCAAGTATCCTCATTCTTTGAAATAAGCCAAAAAAGTACATCTTGATTCTTTTGACTGCCGCTGATTACCCTTCAAATGTTTATTATCCCCTGTATTCATCTTTTGTGAATTGCTTGTTCATATCCTCTGACTATTTTTCTACTGGGAATATGTCTTTATCTACTTCATTTATAAGAGCTCCTTGTATAATAGTGCTATTAAACCTGTCTCCATCATACACATGTTGGAAATACTTTTCTTAGTTTGTTATCATCCTTTAACCTTGATTATTGTGGGGAGTTTTTGTTTGTTTGTTTGTTTTTTGCCCATGGGTTTTTAAATTATTGTCTTTCATGATTTTTGCATTTGGTTTCATACTTAAGAAGGCATTCTCCCATCTCAAGATGACAAAAATATCCTCTCATTGTTTTATTTCTAGTATGGTTATGGTTTCATGTTTTTGTTACCTGGAATTTATTTTGGTACAAGGACTGAGGTATGAATCTAGTTTTATTCTCTGTATGTGTTTTTTCCACAAATAGTTCGCCGGTTGTCTTTATAACAGGCAAGGAATCATCAGTCTTTTCATTTCTAATTCTAAATATCATGCTTTCATATAATAAATTCCCATGTACAATTAATTATACCTACTTCTGGGCTCTCTGTTCCATTCCATCGAGCCACAGGTCTATTCCTCTACCGACACAGTTTTTTTCTAGGCTATTTGTCCATGTTTATTTTTAAGCGGTGTTTTATAATAATTTTATGTAAAAATTTTGTTGGGATTTTGATTAGGATTTCACTACATTTACAGACCAATTCATAAAACCTTCTTAGGTTTATTTTTGGATATTTTATAACTTATTTCTTTGGAGAACAGGGCCTTTTTCCTTTATGCTTTCTAACAGGCTCATTTTGGTACCAACTTCTTCATGGAACCTTTTCCAACCAACCCTGCAGGAAGTGTTCACCCACTGCCCCAACTCTGTGTCTTTCCCATGTCACTTCTTGCCTTTTCACTTTGAATAACAATTGTTGGTTAGACTGTGGGCTCCACGAAGGTCCCTGTTTGGCCTGTTCGTGTATCTCCTGCCACACCTGGCAGGTGGTCAAGGCCCTGGAGATAGTTGTAGAATGAATGAATGAGTGAACAAATGAAAGACAGCCTCCTGGAAATTTGACTGTGAAGTGAAATATATCTACCAGGAAATGGGCTTTCATTAGAAAACAAGATATTTGTCCTTGGCTAAATCCCCAGTGCTTCTCCCCCAGCGATCACCCCTGACCCCCACCAAATAGCCCAGGCATTTCTCAAGGAGGCTCCCAGAGCTGATGGCCCCCCAGATGAAGGAACACAGGCATTTACCGTGTCCACCTCTGGGCTAGACATTTTGAAAGCATTTTCCCATAAAATACAACCCTGAAAGGCTGGTATCACTAATCACTGGTCTCATGTTACAGATGACACCGAGGCTCAGGGAGCTGGAGCCCTTCACTAAGAAGTGGAAGGACTGGTTGGAGCCAAGGCTGTGGGCCTCCCAAGGCCTTGTGTCTTCAAACAATGGCATCCAGATTCCAAGGCCCCGGAGGCTGAGGGACTATAGGGAGAGGAGCCCCATATGGAGATGTTGACCAGGACCATATACCCTGCTCCAGGGCCTCACCAAGCCAAGAGAATTCCCAGAAAACTTAAGTCTTCCCCCAGAGCAGCATGTGATGCCTATGAATTGTTCCTGAAGAGCACTGGACTTGTGTCAAAGGAGCCACTGTCAGGGTAGGAAACCTACAACACAGGCCGTATTGTCACCATGGGCCTGGGGAAATGGATCACAGGTGGAGTTGGAAGACTTGTCTTGGGAGGGTGGCAGGTATGCCCTCCGTCTTCCTCCTCCCAGCCTGCCCCATATCATTGCTTCTGGACCTGCCCTGCAGTTCCCTTCCAGGAGTCCAGCCAAGCAGCCACCTCCTTATTGGGCTTGCAGCTGCTGGGCAAGCCTCGGCCTATTTCTAAGCCTGGATTCAAGCTCAGGTTTCTTAGGAAGGACATGGATGGGGGCCAATAGATTTATTGGGTTTGACACGGTGTCTGGCCCAGTGAAGGCCCTAGGGACATGGAGTTGGGTAACACCTGGGGCTCCTGTCTTGTGGAGCTCCATTCTAGTCAAAAGACAACTTGTAAAGAAACTTCCCCACCCCTATATAAGTGTCACACCAGAGATATCTAAGTGCCGCGAGAACCCAGAGAGGGGTGAGTCAGCAGGTTGTGTGCTGTCACAGTGGGGACATGAGGGACGTGAGCTTGATGTTGGGGGAAAACGGGAGACTCTTTTGGAGCCAGAGTCTTCCATGACTAGACTTGTGCTTTAGAAATAGGTCAACTTGTTATATTTATTTTCAATAAACATGTATGATTTTTAAGGTGAAAATTAAAGTGTTTCCATTTTTGAAAAGCAATAGCAAACATAAGGAAACAGAACAGAGGAATATGAACTTGGGGAGCCCCTTACCCATATGGCTCTGATGAACAGAAAGAGCTTGGACTTGGAGAGAGAGCAAGAACCACGTTCACAGTCAATCCCTGCCACCAACTTGCTGTGTGACCTCGAGCAATTTACTTCCCCATTTCAACCTCAGTTCCCCTGTCTGTAAAATAGGAATACTGCCACGTAATACATACAGCTGTCATGAGGTCAAAATGAGATATAAAAGGACACTGATGTTCACAGTGGCATTATTCATAATTACCAAAAGATGGAAGCAACCCAAGTGCCCATCAACCGATGACTGGATAAATAAAATGTGGTATACACACACAGTAAAATATTATTCAGCTGCAAAAAGGAACGAAGTTCTGATACATGCAACAACATGGATGAACCTTGAAGACATCATGTTGAGTGAAATAAGCCAGACACAAAGGACAAATATTGTATGAACTCACTGATATGAAATAATTAGAATAAACAAACTCATGGAGTCAGAATCTAGAATATAGGTTACTAAGGGAAGGGATGGGGTGGCAACAGGGAGTTAAGGCTTAAAATGTACATAGTTTCTATTTGCGACGATGGAAAATTTGAGTAATGGGTGGTGGTGACGGCAGCACAACATTGTGAACATAATTGCTGAATTATATATTTGAATGAGGTTAAAAGGGGGACATTTTAGGATGTATATATGTTACTAGAATAAAAATTCTTTTAAAAATCAATGGAACTGCACAAAACAAACAGCGAACCCTAAGTTAAACCATGGACTATAGTTAATAGTGCAATTATAAATTTGTGCTTCTCATCAATTGTAACCAATGAACCACACCAATGCCAGGTGTTAATAGGGTGGTATATGGGAATCCTGTATTTTATGTACTATTATTCTGCAAAACCACAACTCCCCTAACAAAAAAAAACAGTGAAAAAAAGGACATTGTACCTTGTACATAACTGACAAATATAAAGCTTTAAGTGAAGCTCTAGAAGGCTCTTTCACACACCTGAGGACATTTCAGACACCCTTAAGCCTCGCTGCAAACACCACCACCCGGCAATTTCTCAGGAAGTCTCTCTCAGCTGTTCCAGCTCAAATCAAAGCCTGTCCTGTACAAACACGGCCCCGTCCAGAGAAGCAATTGCCCGTGTGTTTGGCGGGCCACCTGCCCGCCAGGTCCGCCTGCTGGGCCGTGAACGTCAACAACGGCCCCTTCCTGGTGGAAGAAGGAACAGGGAGCCGGCTTGTTCTCCGAGAGCAGAGCGCTGGCGGGCGACGAGGAACATTTTGAGGTGGGACGCTGCTTCCTACACTGTTGGCAGCTGTCTACATAAGGCGTCCATTATGTGCGGACCCCGAGGCCAGTGGGCCCAGCTGGAGGAGCTAAGCTAAAATTAGTGTGAAATGTGCACCCGCCAGAGACACGGAATATTCGAGGGTCAGATGCCCCCAGCCGCCCACGCAGGAGTGGGGGAGAGGGGCTCCAAGCAGCTGCAGCAGCTGCTCCTCCACTTCCCCACCCAGAGGCCTGGCTAAATACCCCACATAGCCCAGCTCCAGTTACCAGATAGAGTGCAGATGATACCAAATATACATACTTTTAAAAATCAGTGTATGTGCATGGAAAAAGATGGGAGAGGAATTCATTAAATATCCCAGAGCCATCTCAGACACAAATGTGACTTTTCTTTTCCTGCATTTTCCCAACTTTTCTCAATAAATATGTATTATTTTTGTAATCAGAAGAAAATGCAATAAATGGTACTGTAAATTGTATAATTATATTCAGTACAATTTAATATATACATTAAATTTATAAAGATGATTAAATTATGTCTACTTATAGGCATTTAATGTACATGTATATATATAAATGTGTTTACATATATTTGGTCCCGTGGTATTGGCAGCTTTAAACCCTAGAATGTTAACGCTGGCTGTGCATACTCCCAGCCCTCATTTTATGGAGGAAACTGAGGCCCCAGAAGCAAAGCAGGAAGCTGAGAACCTACTTTTCACCAATCCTGGTGCTCTAATGGAGTTTCCCCATACTTTACTCCATTTAATTCTGTAACTTTTATTCCTCCTTTACGGAGATGGAAACTGAGGTACAGAGAAGTGAATTGACTCACCCAAAGGGCACCCAGCTAGGCTAAAGCCCAACCCCAGCTTTCCATCCTCAGCCCAGTGAGCTTGACTAAAAGAAGGGTCTTTGAAAATCTGTTCCCTGAAGGCTTAACCATTCAAAAAGCAACCATGTGCGGGAGCAAGTTTTGAATTGCCTTTCCTGAGCCGCTCCTGGGTGGGCCACACCCTCCTCGCCTCTGGGAGCTTGTGATCTTGTCAGATCTGACCGTGGAAGACTTTGAGGGCACAAGGCTGAGGAAAGCAGGTGCAAACAGTGATGAGGAGACACAAAGGGCACTGTGGCCTTCCCTCCCTGAGGTGGGCCAGGGTGGCTGGGGAAAGCTTGCAGGGGAAGGTGGGCAGGTGCCAGGTCTCTGGAATGGGGAGGGCAAGCCATTCAGTCTCTCCTTCTCTGGGATCCACCTGCCCTTCATGTCATGTGCCAGGCTCCTGACCCTGGCAATGCTCGGTGGCAATCCCAGGGGCTCTGGCCTGCCTGGAGTGGTCATCTCTTTTAGGGCTCAATTCACTCATGCATTTGTGCATCCTTGTTCTTGAACAAATTTTTGAGTGCCCACTATGTGCTAGAGCAAGACAGACATGGTTCTGACCCTGTTGGTGCCTATTGTGCTTCCACAGAGGCTAGGCAGGGTCATTAGGACATGGATTTTGGGGTCAGACTGCCTGGGTTACAACCTGTGTGTGCTTAGGCCAGTTACTCAGCCTCTCTGAGCCTCAGTTCTCCTCATCTGTAAAGGAGGACAATAGCATCTACTTGATAGAGTTGTTATGAGGCTGGAGTGTTAAATACAGAGAAAGCTCCTAGAACAGAGCGTGGCACATAGTAAGGGCTTAGTAATTGTTAGTGATTTTAATTATTCTTATCACTTAGTCTGGTTCCAAGATTCCTTAGGATGCCCCCCTGCCCCTGCCTCTGGCTACGTTAGCTGCTCCCTCCTCTACGGTCCCACCCTCCACTGGAGCAGCTGTGACCCTGCAGCACGCGCTCCGAGGGCCATCAGCCTCCCTCTCTGTACTGTGGGGCAGGGACTGAGTTTTATTCATCTCTACTCCAGCTCCTAGCACAAATGCAGTAACATCTCCAGGACTAGTTCAGAGTTCGCAGGTACCATGTGCTCTCAACCCCTCAAGCCTAAGAAGCTTCCCGTTGCCTTGGCAATAGAGGTTGTGTATCTGGCCTCATCACAGAGTTCATCAATGTTCCTCTGAAAATGTGGGGCCCAACCCTGGATATGACCCTCCAGATGGCATCTGAGCTGACAAGGAGGATGGGTACTAAGCTTCCTTGAATGCTTTTCTGGATGCTTCTCCTGAACCACCAGTTAAGTAATCATAAATCCCAGCTACTGATATGCTGGACCTACTATCCTCCCACCCCTGCTTCCAACACACCGGTTTCCCACGTCTATGCCTGTGCACCTGCCAGTCCCTCTGCCTGGAATGCCCCCTCCTTCCCTTCGTGCACTCCTCCCGATCTGACAAATTCCTACTGACCTTCCCAGGGCCAGCTCACAGGTACTCCCCTCCACAATGCTTTTCCCAATCACAGCTCCCTGCAGAATTTATCGCTCCCTCTCTCCTGCACTTCTGTTTCTTGCATATGCTTCTGCTGCTACCTTTTATCACACTGCATTGCCATTCCTTTGTTTACGTGTCCCTCCTGGAGAAGGGACCGTCTTATTCCCGCCCGTTCCACCAGTGTCCACCTGTTCCCAGAACAATGAGGGTGTCAGGAAAATTCTGTTAAATTGAATTTCTCAAAGAAAAGTCAAGTGAATTGCCCTGGCTTCCTGCTAGGGCATGGGTGCTAACTGCTCATGCCACCCTTTGAACCACAAACTCGCAGGTGTTTCTAGGCCACCGCTCGCTGCACGATAGGAATGTGAGTTGGCAGAGGAGCACGGGATGTCAGTGGCTTCCATAGGACAGTGTGGCAGGTCTCCCCCATGGGCTACTGCATTTGATTCTGGCGCCACCGTAGAAGGAGGCATTTTAGAGATGAAGACCCTGAGTTGCAGACCAGTTAGAGGTTCTCCCCAGAGTGCCAGGGCAGGGCTGGAGTCCCGCTTTCTCAGCTCCAGAGCCTGCTCTTTCTACCACCCCTTGAGACAACAAATGTGGGAGTGTTCTGAGTTCTGCCAAGAGAGGAAACTGTAAAACTATAAAATTGCCAAGTATTTCCCACCACAAGGAAAATGACTCGAGGGCAGGAGCCACCTTGTTATTATTTGGTGGGGAGGAAAGGGGCCTTACTAACAACACCGGCTCCTTACAGGGTCGCTCCCATGGGGGCGGTGGCCTATTGTTCCGCAGGGGCAGCAGGAGAGGTGGAGAGCCGGGAAGGGGGCAGGAGGAAGCGGTGTGCGATGGGAGGCCAAGCAGCCCCGCTCCTGGCAGGCAGGACCCCAGATCTGCTGTGGAATCTCTGCATCTTGGGAGGCGGGAAGGACTGCAGCGAGGTCTCTGAGCTGTGAGCCTCCCAGGCCACAGATGCTTCAGCAAGGGGTGTTCTGCCTGCAGTGCAGCTCCAGTAGGTTCTAAGGAGAGGACCTCCAACAGAGTGCACGGCCTCTGTCCCCTGCCCTCTCTCAGCAGCACAGAGCTGACCATCTCCCTTCCCTGACCTTATAGGATTCAGTCCGGGCTCCTTGGCCTGGTATTCAAAGTCCTGCCTCATTTCTACCTACTCCTTTTCTTGTGCCCTATGCCCCAGGCACTCTGCCTTTGCACTTGCTGCCTGTCAGCCTAAGAAAGCCCTTCTTCTATACCTGGTGAGCTTCTATTCATCCCTCAAAGGCCAGTTCAAATGGCACCTGCCAAGTTACATCTTCCCTGAACCATCTCCATATCTGAAACCGACAGAAGAGACTCTTCTTGCCTTCACAGGTTTTGATGTACTGTGGATATTTGTCCATCCCTCTCCTCCATCAGACTGGAAGTTACTGATTTAGAGCAATGCCATGCTTTATTCATGTCTGAGCACAGAGAATAGGGCACTGCAGACAACAAAATATGCTCAGATGGTCAGGTCTCGCCTCAGTTTTCCTACCCAGAATTTTGCTCCCAAGGACTTCTACATCTCACTCTGGAAATGATCAAGACCCTGTTCTTACCTTCAAGGGATGTAGTGTGGTGGGGGAGAGACCTTGGAAACCAATGATTAAACCCTGGGAGGGGCAAGCAATGGGGACATATAAGCAAGAAAGAGGTACTATGTGGCAGGAGGACCCAGAGAAAGAGCACCCTGACCCAGCTACAGCTGGCTGAGTGAGTGGTCAGGGGAGACTCCCCAGAGAAGGACACCTGGGAGCCAAGACCTAAGGCCCACAGTTTCCCACTGGTCCAGAGAGAAGGGCAGAGAGAGGACCCAAAGGAAGAATGTGGGTGAAAGCAAGGAAGTGTGGAACTCTGCTCCATTCAGCAACCTTGCAGGACTGAAGGCAGGGTGTGAGTGGGGGTGTGTGTGGGGTGGGTGGGGTGCAAGTGTGTGTGTATGTGTGTGTGTTGGAGGGAAGCAGGTGGTAGAGATGGATCTGGTGAGGGCAGAGCTGGGGCACAGAGGACCCTTCCAGGTCCAGTCCCACCTGCCTTTAGCTTCCTGCTAGTCCTCGGCCTCCTGGACACCCAAGTTCCCAGCATCCTTTGCTGCTGAGCCGACCAAGCAATGTCATGGGCCTCAGGAGCCTCCTGGGCCAGGTCTCCAGGCTGAGGAGGCAGGGGTGGACAGACACTCTCAGGCCCACCCTCGGACTGCCTGGAGACAGGATGGCCCTCCTCCCAGGGAGGCTTCTGGGCCCCTGAGGAGGCACTGAGCCTGGCCAGACTCAGGAAAGGGCATGGAGGCAGGTCTGGAACAGGGTGTTGGCTCCCTCTGAGCTCACTGCTCCTGTCCATGCTAGCGGGTCTCACCTGAGCTGTGAAGTCTGAGAGTGTTCTGGCTTTGGGGGTAGCCTCCCGGGTGCCCGACAGCTCAAAATGCTAGACAAATGGCCCACTGACGGCTCTCCAGGCATCCTCTCCTTCCGGCCTGCCCTGCACTCCCTCCTGTTCTACCTAGGCCTTACTGTTGGAATAACCTGGTCTCTGACCTTGCTTTGCTCCTCACCAAGCTTGATCTTCACACTCCACGTTGTGTGGTAGGTGCTGCCTGAGCTCTTAGCTTGAGACTGGCAGCCTCTAGTGATCCTGGGGTGCTGCCCAGGAGAGAGCAGGCCTGGGGCTGGTGACTGTCAGTGTCTGGGTTTGACTTCAAAATAGCCCCTTCCCCAAATGCACACACACACACACACACACACACACACACACACACACACACACACACACACACACACACGGCACTCACACACACACACACGGCACTCACACAGCCCAGCCCAGGCACTCCATGGAGCAACCAAGCAGGGGACTGAGTACAGTCCGGGGGATATGGCATACAGCTGCAGTGCTTTCCCCCACCTCCACTCCCCACCCCATCCCATGACCTTTGCCAGAACTTGGAACCTTGGCTTGAGGCCTGCCCACTTCACTGAGCCCCACTCCCTCACTTTGAAGACAAGGAAACAGAGCCCCAGAAAGGAAGGTGCATGCTGGAGATTTTCCTGAGCAGTAAAGGCAGAGATGGGGTTGGAATCACTTTCCTGGCTTCCCTCCCAGGGCTCTCCCTCCACGTATGCTGCCGCCTGCAGAAATGCCAGCTGCGGGACGCTAGACATTTGGGTGCCTTTTTCCTGAAATATCGGGATAATGTGGGGCTCTGTCCTGCCCAAGGCTGAGGCCATCCCTACCTACTTTCTGGCCGTGCAACACAGCCCAGGGGCCTTTGGGATGTGCCCAGACTGCTCCCTGTTCTGTGGTGTGGGAGAGAGATGGGGGAAGTTTACCTGCTAAAAGCCAGCCGTGTTCTCATGGCAGAGATGTGCCAGAGATTTCTAAGAGCTTGGAGGACTGTGCTGGAAGGAGGCTTGTGAGAAGTAGAGAACGTGAGAATATTATACCACTGCCATCTGTCAACTTTCATTTGAGTTGGAAAATGCATCCAAAAATGGTGAGGACAGCCTTTCTGAGAGCAGCCTGTCAGCCAAGTCCTAGCTACCACCCCTTCCCCAACAAGGTCATCAAAGGTCAAGATCAGGGGCCCGGGGATGGAACCAGTGCCCATAACCCATTCACAGAGCTGGAAGCCACCAACCTCTGCTGAATCCCAGGCCTTCAATTACTGCTCTCGGACTGAGAAAATCTCACTTCCCAGCACCCCTTCGTGAAAGCACCCCCTCCTGGGCTCTCTGAACCCTGTTCATCATCATTCATTCATTCTTTCATCATTCATTCACTTATGCATATCACAGCCATTAGAGGAAGGCTTTCAGACTTCCTGAAATCACTGAGTATGACAGCTCAGGTCTGGTAAGAAAGTTACCTGTAGACTCAGGACACATGCCACAGGCTTCCAATCTCCAGATGGTTTCCTCCCTCCTCTGAGCAAGCTCTCTGTGCCAGACACTGGCAAAGCATTTTAAAAAAGGCTGTGCAGGATGGCACGGTGCTTCCCAGCCATTTCAGCACAAGGACCCCTTTCTATGAGAAAATATTTCTCAAAACTCCTACCCATGGTAACGGTACACTTAGTATCTTCTTGTTTGTAAAATAAACAAACCACAACAGGAAAGTTACAATGAACATAATAATGCTTTTCAATTAACTTGTATTTTAGTAATCACAGCACCACCACCGTATATTGAATACTCATTCCAGACAAGTTCTTTGTGCCTCCTGGGCTTAAGGCTTTGATTCCTTGGAGATCCAATTATTCAGTATTCACTCAACAAATACTTACGGCGCTTTTCTGGGCTGCTTGGCCCCATGGCACACAGGTTAGGGATCCTGAAAGCGTGGGAAGAACAGGGCTGTGCAGTGAGGCTGCTCAAGTTCACCTGGGCTGTGGGCCGTCAGGTGGGCCGCTCAGCCCTGCTCCAGCTCAGTGATGGAGGTGATAATGTTGACATTGGCAAGTGGTTGTGGGGATTAAAGGAGATTGTAGAAAGCACCCAGGTCAGGACCTGACCCAAAGCAGAAGCCCAATGAATGGGTGCCAGAGGATTACAAGCATCATCACCATTATCAAAGACACCATCATCACCATCATCAACTTTCTCTCCATCATCACCATCACCATCATCAGACACATCATCAGCACCACCCTCATCCTGCACCCCTTCTCTTTCTGACCCCTGAGAGGCCTATCCCCACATCTCTTAGAATGCACGGTAGCTTCTATCTTGTAATAGAATTGTTTATATCCACACCTCTCTCAGGTTCATGCCCAGCTCCGCAGCTTCAGAGCTGTGTGAATTTGGATAAGTTAACTGGTCTGAATCTGCCTCCTCCTATGTAAAATGGGGGTCAAAGTTTCAGTAATTCATGTAATTTTGTAATGACTAAATGAAATAATGTATATAAAAACTGAGCACAATATCTAGCATATGGCAAGTGCAGGTTATTGCTGTTTATTGTTGTTATTATTATTATTATAACCATTTCCCCTCCTAGCCTGTGAGCCCGAGGGCATAAACCATTCCAAATTCATCTCTGTCTCCCTCAAAGCCCGGCACAAGGCCTGTCTCAGCACAGACATTAATAAATGGTTGCTAAGGCAGTCTTGGAGGCTTGCACAAAATCAGATGCAAAACAACTCAAGGGACAGGAGTGGGGGACGTGGCCAGGGATGGAGAGCCTTGCTGGGACCCGGCAAGGCCCTAGCAGATCTCCTGAAGGGAGCCACTCACCACCCAGGGAGCCAACCTGAGGCCTGCTAGGAGCATTCATTCATTCACTCATCAAACTGACATCAAATTTTCCCTTCAGTCCAATAACAAATGCTTGCCCAGTGCTTTTTTTTTTTTTTTTTTTTCCTATTTTGAAATCTCTTTTCCATCTGGTACCTCATTTAGTCTCTGCAAAAATCCTTGGAAGCAGATAGAATAGGTACTGACAATCCGCTTTGTAAATAAAGAAATGGAGGCTCAGAGAGGTAGCCAGCTGTGCCAAAGGGTGCACAGCAGTCAAGGCCATGGTGGAAAGTGAACTGAGGTCCTGTTTGCAACCTTGACTCCTTCCCACTGGCCCTGTGATGTCAAGCACTTAAACAATCCAGGATCATTCATTCTCACTGTCTAGTTTGCTTCTCAGCAAACAAAGCTGAGTTAAATTAATTTTGGTGTTACTGTAACTGCCTTTTGGAAAAGAAAGACTGTAAGTTCCATGAGGGTGGGGACTATGAGAGGCAGGAGACTGTGGGGGCAGTTAAATACACGGGTTCTGATCCCAGACTGCCTGAATTCAAATACTGGTTCTGACATTTGTTGGTCATGGGGCCTTGGGAAAATCACCTATCCCCTCTGTGTCTCAATTTCTTCACCCAGAAAGAAAGGATAAGAATAATATCTATCTATGGGGTTGTGGTGAGGATTAAGTGAGTTAATGCATGTAAAGAATAGTACCTGGCCCATAGCAAGGGCTGGTTGTAATTATTATTCGTGACACATGCCCTGCACTTGGCACAGGCTTGGCACATGAAAGACCCTTAGTAAGCATTTGTTGGATGGATGAATGGATGAAATAAAGAGGTAAATGCCTATACTTCAAGTATAGATGAGCAAGGCAAAAGGGTAGCTGGAGCTCCAGCCCCAAGGAATCCAGGGTCCGCTGTTCCTTTCTCACAGCCAAGTCCAGGAGGGAGGAGATTTGTCATTTCAGGACTCAAAACCCTTCTTCTTTCTCCAAGCTGTTTCATATCCATGGAGGGGCAGTTAATATGGCCAGTGATTAAGACACTTTAATTCAAATCCTCACTCTTTCATTCTGTTGCTCACTGGCTGTATGTTTAACCTCCCTGTACCTGCCTCAGTTTCTTCATCTGTAAAATGGGGATGCGTGTATTTACCTTGGAAAGGATGTTGGGTGGAGTAAATACCATATGGAGGAGATAAAGCTTCCTGCACCTGGCCTGGCCCAGGTGATAGCGACAATGAACCTAACAAGGTCTCCCATGGCTTACCCTGAGGAAACTCACCCTCTGGGCTAGGACTGTGCTAAGTGTTGCTTCCACCACACCCTCCCTCTACCAGGGACACAGCTTGTTAGGGTGGCCTGAGCTCCACCCTCCAGGCCAAAAGGGTGCTGTCACAAAAGGCAAATTCTCTCTCTGGCCCCAGCACAGATGGAACTCCACAAAGACAATGCAGCTGCTTGGGAAATGGCCCCCTGGGAAGGGCGTTCTCCAGAGAATCCACTTGGAGAATTCCTCCCAAATGCCAGTGCCAGTAACTAACAGCCGGTGTGCAGCTGCCTTTGAGTCAGTCCCAGTTCCGGCAGCGGCTGCAGAACCCTCCTATGCTCAGTTTTCCTGGCCAAGACCCTGAGGCTGGCAGACCATCCTGCTTATGGGAAGGAACGAACATCTACTGAGCCAGAAACTTTACATTCCTTGTCTCATTTGATTTTCACAATGAGCCTGCAGCAGGCACCCTGATCTTGCCACGCACCAGCTGTGAGACTGGACAAATTATTTAGCTGCCCTGTGCCTCAGTTTCCTCATCTGTGAGTACACCGTAGATATCCTCATTCATTTGATCCATTTTGCAGAGAAAGGAGCTAAGCCATGGAGAGGGAAGAGCACTGTCCAAGATCATACAACCAACAAGTGACAACCCTGGAGCTACTGGGCTTCAAGTTTCCATTCATTCATTCATTCATTTGCCCATCAATTATTTATGCACTGGGTAATGGGTCCATACTCTATCCCTCTTTTCTGTCAGTCTTAATATCTATGTCCTATCATTTCTCAGACCCTAGCATTCAAGTCAATCAACTTTAAAAAGACACATGGAGCCTTTCACATGTGCCAGCCACTGTGCAAGGCACTGGTAAAAAGGATGATGTTGAATTGCCTGTGCAGTTGAATTTAATATCCCCTTTACAGATAACAAAAGGGGCAATTCAAGGAGATGAAACAATTTGAGCAAATGCATCCAGATGGAGAAATAACAGAGCCTAGGTGGTAGCCTGGATCTGTCTGACCCCGAAACCCATTTCCTCCCCTTCCCACCACGTTGCTCCCAGCTCCGCAGAGTGCTCTCATCTCTCCTCCCCGGCCTGGCCCACATGAGGTCCGTGTCCACCCCTCACAGGCCATTGCCCATCAGAGAAGGAAGCCGTCAGCCTTGCTGGCCAGAGCCACCTGGACCCCCAGAAAGCTGCTCCTTCCTGGCTCTACCCATTCCATGAACTTGACCCCTGGATGACAGATCTATAAAAACCAGAACTATTTGCTTATACCTTGCCTACTTCCAGAAAGGACACAAGGAAGAATAAAGGATAAAAGTGCAGACCAAGGTTCAAAACATTGGACAAAAGCAAAATCCAGATGCAAAGGAGCAGGGGAGGCTAGAAGTCAATGTTTTGACGGACAATGACCAGTGTCCACAGGGTTTGGGAAATGGACAATCTGACAGCACTGCTGATAGAGTACAATTTGGCGGAATGCTTTTAGAAGGCAGTTTCACAGCATGTATCAAGAACTTTGCCTCGCAAGTATCCATACTTTTGGGCATAGTCATCCCAATTCCCAGGATATATTCTAAGGGGAAAACTTTTCTGAGAAAATTCCATGCAACATTATTTACACTACCGAAACACCAAAAACTGAAAGCAAATCTAAGTGCTAACATCTGGAAATGGCTAATACACCTTTGAAAAGTAGGGTACATGTACACCAGGGGTTGACAAACTAAGGCTGGCAGGGCAATTGTGATCCACGGCCAGTTTTTGTAAATACAGTTTTATGGGCCACATCCATTCATTTACATATTATCTACGGCTTCTATTGCATGACAATGGCAAAGCTGAGTAGTTGGAACAGAGACCATTTGGCCCGAGAAGCCTAAAAATATTTACTACCAGGCCACTTTCAGAAAAAGCTTACAGACCACTAATCTACATGATGGAATATTATGTGACTATTAAGAATGATGTGATAACATAAAACATTTTCAATATCAGGTAGAGAAAAGCAAGTTACAAAGCTATGTATACATATATATACATTCATTTAAAAAAAAAGACAAACAAAAACACATGAAAACCAGACATTAAAAAAACCCGGTAAGAAACAGATGAAAATACTAAATTTTTTTGAGAGTAGAAGTGCAGTGGATTGTTTTTTGTTTTTGTTTTTTATAGGTGTCTTTATTTTCTAATTCTTAAGAAATACACAAGCATTTCATAATGGAAAACATAAACATGTTTTAAAGAAAGATGCCTACCTGAATATCTTAGCTCTGGGCATCCTGGTAGCCAAGACAAAGAGTAAAACAAGATGGAGTAAAACAAGATAGAGTTCAGGGCAACCAGGCCAACTATAGCCCCTGCCAGTTCAAGGGGATTAATGAGAGTCTGGCTGCCTTGGCCAAGTTAGGCTCATTGGAGGGACACTGCTAGAATGGAGCAGGGGAGGTAGGGACTTACAGAGACTTTAGGTCATGAAGCAATTGTCATCAGGAGCTGAGAGAGCCGAGTGAGTTTCTAAGCCAATCTGAGTCCAACAGTGTGCAAGTGATCCTAGTGCCTGGGAGTATAGCCCCGCTCAAGGCCAAAGGGACAGCAGCTGGACCAACTCTCCTCCCTCCATCTTGTTCTTCATGCATTAGCCAGGAGACTGGGTGTTCCCTCCTGCTGCATTTCTCATCTGCACACTCTGCTCCTTCAGACCTCCTAACTCCCCCTTTTCTAACACTGAACATATTCCAGAAACAGTCCCTAGAGGTCATCTTCAGGTTGGAAAGATCCTAGGAGGTCATCTTGTCTACCACCTTCATGTGACCAAAAGGGCAACAGAGGCAGGGGGAAGAGCAGGGACATGCTATTAACCTGCTGTGCGACTGTGGGCAGTCAACATAATCTCCAAGGTCATGCCAGCCCTGACAGTCCATGGTTCTGCTTCAAAAAACGGTAAATTAATTCTTCAGAGCCACATGGAATGGCCTTTGACACAAAGTCCCAAGACAGGGTCTGACTCTCCTCCCCCGCACCCCTCTTCTTCTGAAAGCTGGGCTCCCGGCACTCACATGCAAGCTCAGTCCTGCCCTTGCTCGCGGACCCATTCTCCCTCTAACAATAAGGGAGCATCTAAGGGGCATCCAGTTCAGACTTTCTTGCCCCAATATTGTGACTGTTTCTAGAAATTGTGCCCCATATGCCTTGTTCCAAACCCCAGCACCCACCTTGTTCCTTGGTCCTGGTTCACCACACTCCATACCCCAAGCCGCAATGCCTGGGACTGTGCAGCAGTGGAAATGACATGATGGACAGCAGCTAAGAGCTAAATGCCAGGTACGCCTTGAAGCATTTTACACGGATTACTTTATTGAATCCCAAACAGTGCAAACAGGTAGTTGCTATAATTACTCCCATTTTATAGACAAGGAAGCTGAAGCCCAGAGAAATTAAGCAGCTCGCCAAAGCTAATGAGTGACAGTGCCTGGGGGCTCCCCTGACAACCCTATGTCAACCTGTTTCTCTCTGGGCTCTGCTGCTGTGGGTCTGGCACTTCCACTGCCAACCCCAGGGCTGGCCATCCAGTGCCTGCCATGCCTCAGTGGCAAGGCTGGTCTCAAGTTCCTGGCATCTGTCTTTGCTCCCCCTGCCCCCCAGCACTTCAGGCTTCTGTCCTGATGGTGATGCCACATCCTCAGGACCAGAAGGAACAGGCAGGGTGTGGGGAGGCCAAGCCAAGGCAGAAGACCAGAAATCAAGCCTGGCTGTTGGCAAACGTCGACCCCATGACAGCATCTATGAGGTGGGCTCCTGTCCCTGCTCCCTCACTGGCAGCTGCTGGGCTATAGCTTCAGGGGCGGATGCCAGCCAACTCATTCACCATCCAGGGGACAGTGGCACAGTGGGAAAGGTTTGGGGTTTGGGACCAGAATCTCCTGCATTAAAATCCTAGCTCTGCCCCTGAGAAGCTCTCTGATCTTAAGGCTTCTCCACAGGGCAGGGGGGCTGCTCTGAGCCTCAGACTCCCCAGCTATAAAAGAGGGCTAGTAAGATCCATGTTACCAGCCTCTGCAATGACTATGTGAAACACCTCATCAAGTGCCTGGCTCTCAGGGAAGGTCACTTCCCTTTCGTCCCCTTTACTCAACAGCTCCTGCTGCACCTGGTTGCTGACTGTCTCCTGATGTCGGAGACAAGCTCTCGGAGCCGAGTAGCCGGGGCTGGTGTGACCAGTGCCAATGATGCCCACCACGTGGGCTGGCAGGGACTGGAGCACACTTGGCACACTGGAGATAAATACAGGGTCCAGGCACCTGATTCCAAACAACAGGCTATTCTGGGGATGTAATTGCTCATCAAGGGGAAGGCAGGCTCTGGGCAGTGACCAACCCTGGAGGGTCTGGACAAGTGTCAGAGCAGCAAACAGTGGAGCAAACACACCAAGGTGCACGTGCAGAGCCACCAGCCAACGGGTTATGAAACCCAGAATATCCCCGAGGGAGGGTGCTTAAAAAGCCTCTAGGGGGATCAGCAACTCAGGGTAAAAATGGGGAAACGGAGGCTCAGGGATGGGAGTGCTTTTATTCACTGCTCCAATCAAGGTGCCTCCAGCACCAATTCGAGGCCAGGTTCTGTGCCGGGCCCTGGGGACCTCACAGTGTGTGGAGGAGACAGATGTGACACATGCAGTTGCAGTGTCTTGTGACAAGTGCAGGGGGAAGCACAGATAGGGGCTGTGGGAGCATGGAGGAGGCTCATCCTTAATGATGTGACTCATTCATTCAGTAAATATGCACTCAGTGCTTATGTGTGTCGGGCACTATTCAGGTGCTAGAAACGCAGCCATGAACAAAGCCCAGTCCCTGCCTGTGTGGGGTTTACATTTCATGGGGAGAAAGGCAACAACAGATGAATGAAGAGGTGTAAGTGCAAGAAAGCGGATGGTGCCCCCCACCCCATCCCATAACTGGTCTGTGTTTTAGGTAGATGGTCAGGATTGATGCTAATGATGACAAATTAACTTTAGCACATGAGGTAGATGGGATGATGAGTGCTCTGCCCCTGTAAGTGACGAGGGGAAACCAAGGCCCTAAGAAGACCTGGCTCAGGGGTCATGGAGAACCAGCAACAGAGCCAGGTGCTGCCCCAGTTCTGTTGCACAGGTCCGAACTGATCCCCTGCACATCACACAAGCTCCTCTCCCCACTGCACCATCCCTACTTCCATCTTCCCCAGGGGAAAAAGCAGCACCAGGTGTCTCTGCCAGGCTGGGTGCCAGAGCCAGGCCCCTTCAGCCATCGCCTCCCGGCTTGCCACTCACCCACACTGGCATCGGGCCACAGAGACTGATTGCCAGAGCCTTGGTCGTTCAGACCCAGCAGGCTTGCTCCTGCCCTTCTCCAGCCTCCACCGACGTGGGAACTTTGGTGTCAGACACATGCTCCCTACACTTCTGAGCTGTGTGACCTTGACAAGTTCGGCAGAGCATCTGTCAAAACTGGATTAAATAGAGGATGGTGTTAAATGCCCACAAGAGCCTGTGGCCCCCGGAGGGCTGGACAAGCACAGGACACCTTCCCTCCTTCCATGGCCTCCTCCCACCCCACGTCTGGCCCCCTGGCCTGCAGCATCGTTCCCAAAGCTCTCGCAGCCACCCCGAGAGCACTCGTTTTCTTTCCCCTTGTCTGCTGTTGGGCCTGAGCAAGACCGCCAGCTCCCCAAGAGCAGCTGCGGGCTCCTACATGTCACCCCACCCACGTGGGGCTCAGCCAGAGAGGCACACTCAGTTGCTGCTCAATAAATGTTCCCCGATGCAGCTTCCAGCCAGGAAAGTTGAACTCAAAGAGTAATGGGGAAGGTAGAGCTCTGGATTGAGTCAGCTTCTTTACCAGCTGAATGACACTGGGCATTGTAAATGGGGATGGTAATTGGTGCTCAAGGATCTGCAAAATTACATGGTGGTTTTAATATTATTGTTTCCTTTTGGAATCATAGGTTGAGATAAGAGTTTATTCAATTTGTAACCTGGTACTTCAATCCTTCCCACAGCTTCCTGCCCAAGGATGTCCTGTCACTAGGTGAACTCTCCAATGACAGGGAACTCACTACCTGCTGGCAGCCAAGGCCCTGTTTTGACTGCTTCTGAGCATTAGAAATTATCTTATTTGTTGCTTTAAACCTGCCTTGCTGAGCTCTGGAATGCAGAGAAAGGAGTGGGTGAGGGGCTGGGAGAGGTGCAAGAAGATGGTGAGAGCAAAGAGCACCTGGTAAATATGCCCCTGTCACTGGAGCAGAGAGCTCTACTCCACAGGCCAACAGCTCTCCTTCCCAGATGAGCTCCCACTAATGGTGCCTTCTCTGCTCCTCGCTTCAACCAGCTCAGCCCTTCCAGAAGACACCCTGCACGGCTGCCTCCTGCCTAGGGCTGCTCAGCAGCCGGGCTGCGGGGGCCTGGGTTCTTGAGCCCTGATGTATGATTTATGACTCTGATGAGCTCACCAGCTCAGGGAGGGAGGGTGATCCGAGGGGAGGCCGGAGGAAGGCTGGTTATGGATTTTAACCCTATGATGTTACTGGCTGGGAATTTAACATCAATAATTCAAGACGGCAGGGGGAGGGAGTGAGAAAAAGGAGAAAGAGAGAGGGCGGTAAGGATGGAGGCAAAGGGAGAAAAAAAGGAAGGAATGGAGGAGGGGAAGAAGAAAGGAAAATAAGCAAAATGCATTTACTGGGTGCTTCACATGTGCCACCAGGCGGGCACCTTCACCTCTTGGCTCACTTAGGCCTCACTGCAGTCTGTGAGGCAGACACTGTCACCACCATTGACTGGATAAGACTGAGGCTTTGAGAAGAAAAGCAAAGGTTTCCAGGGCACAAAGGGGTTTGAATGCAGGTCATCTGATTCCAGAACTCAGGGTCTTTCTAGCTTCGCTCTGGGCGCGTAGCCAGCTCAAGGAACAGAGAGGGTCCCCACCAGCCTCAGAACACCCAGTCCCCAGCTCTATGGGGAGCTGTTTCTCACCCTGGGGACTGCCGTGTGGTGAGATGAGTTTAAAGGGCTTTACCCCTGGGAGAGAAACCAGACATTGGCCTTCTGGACAGCACCAGAACTTTGTTGCTGGAGCTGAAAAAATTAACTGCTATATTTAAAAGCATTGTTCGGTTGCTATGGCAACAGAGGGGCTAAGAATAATGTAAAAAGAAGATGATATGCCAGGTTGTCACTGGCAACCCAATTTTAAGGGTGTGTGTATGTGTTTTAAAAGTGGGGGGAGAGGTGGTGAGGTTCAAACTGCCCTCCCCAGCCCCCTCTGGCACCATCTGGCCCAGCCTAGCGACATCGTCCAAGACACAACCAGGCCTGGGATCTCACTGGGATCGAGGGGAGACGCTGTATCCTGGCCCTGAGTCTATAGATAAAGATGGCTCTCCATTCCCTAACTGCTGTCCCCTCCTGACAGCCCCCCACCACCCAGGCAGCTTCTCTCAGCTGCAGAACCCCAGCCGGAGGCAACTCTCAAACAGATGGCCCCAAAATAGCATCTTCTCTCAAACTGGGAGCTTTCAGCCAGCCTGGCAGACACTCCAGGGACCACCAGGGAAAGCAGAAGGTCAGGAGAGAAGAGCAGGAGACGGATTTATTGATCCTCAGTCCGGATGTCAGGGCTGGTAGGCGGCGTGGGGCAGACCTGGCCACAGGGCGGCCGCCACTCTCTGAGGGGTCCTGGAGGGAAACACCGGGTCTGACCTGGGCCTGAAGCTTGGGCCTGGGTGACTGGAGGGGACCCATGGTGGGCCTGAGGAGGGAAGGGAAGGTGGAGGAGACCCGTGGCCCATGGGATGCCAGCCAGCAGCTTGTTAGGGCTGAGATGGCAGCACCCATAGCAGATACAGGAAGAACCCGGTGGCAACAAAGACAAACAAACAAAAGCCCAAAGCAGTTTTGGAAACAGGCCTGTTATCTTAACCCCTGTCACTGCTGTGTGATAGGGAGGGAAGCTTTGAAATCAGTCGGGCCAGATGGGTCCCCATCCCAGATCGCTCACCTGGTGCTGTGTGACCCTGAGTAGGGCCCTGAGCATCTCTGGGCCTCCATCCTACCACCTGGAATATGACAATGACTCTCAGGACCTCAGGACTGAGGTAGGGCTTCAATAAACTCAAGTCTGTAAAGTGTCAGACCTGGCACAACGGATACACTCAATTACAGCACCATCCATGCAGAGAAGCCTTGACTTCAGCACTTGCCCACATCAGGCTGATACTGAAGGTCATGGATGCACTTGCACAAATAAACAAGGGATGAGATGCAGCTGGGAGGTGCCAAACTCCAGAGATGGGCAGCAAGGGGCCCCAAAGTAGCTGAATGCATGTGGAGGGGTCAGGGAATTCTGAAGGAAGAGGTGACATTTGAGCCAGATCATGGAGAATGAGGACGAGAGGGAGAGGGAAAGGAATTCCAGGCAGAGAGAATAACTTGAGCAAAGGAGGGGAGGTGGGAAAACACATGGAGGGTCTGAGAGCAGGTGACAGGTTGCTAGGTCAGAACCTGCCAGCAAGGAGGGGTCACTGGACCAGAGAAATGATCAGATCTGTGTTCCAGAAAGATCTCCATGAGGCTCTGTAGGAAAGGTGAATGGACCAGGTGAACTTGGAGGCAGGGAGGCCTGTGGGAAGGTTAATGCAAGAATCCAGGATAGAGGTAGAGGGGCTCTCTCTCCACCCCTGTCTAATCAGGCTTCCTATAGGCTGGGGGCACCCACCATGCCCAGAAGTAGCTACATCTTGATTCCAAGCATCCCCTAGAAGTGAGCAAGTCCAGGAGCGCTGGAGAGGCCCAGACACAGGAGATGCTTCATGGATGGGTACAGTCAAGGAAGGCTTCCTGGAAGAGGAGCAGTGGGGGGACATTCTGGGCAGATGGCATGGCACCAGTAAAGCTTGGAGAGGGGACTGGTCATGGCACACTGGGGAAATGGTGTGTGGACCCTGCTGCAGCTGAGTGTTCCTGCAGCAGAGTTAGGAGGAAGAGGGTTGGAGACTGGGCAGGGCCAGGACATGGAGGGCCAGGAATTCCAGGCTGAGGGGCTGCATTCTCCTGTGAACTGTGAAGAGCTGCAGGGGAGCCGAGAGGGACAGGATGGGGAGAGGTGAGCCAAGCAGTTTTAGGAAGTCAGGGGGGGGCAGATGTTCAAGGCCTCCCCCTGCTCCCTCACTCGCAGGCTCATGGTGCTGGCTGCTGGAGGAGGCAGGGCTGGGGGCCAGGCAGTCACTGGGTCCACACATATTGATGGAGTGAGTGCCTACTGAGTACCAGGCTCTGGCTGGGTGGGGCCCTGGCTACAGCAGGGCATACCCAGACAGAAGCATCAGTCTTGCTGGTGAAGATCAGAGAACACGGGGCTCACAGGACTCCAGGACCCTAGAACCTGTGGTCATGATCTTGGAATCCCAGAATCAAAATGATGGAATCTTAGCATCAGAGAACTCAGAATCACACACACACAACTTCTCAGGCTAGGAACAATTGGCAGAGCCCTTCCACAGCATCTGGTCCATTTTAGAGATGAAGTCTCACCTGTGGCTGCTGGCGGCAGGCTCCAGGTCCCTAGGCCAGTGGGATGTTTGCAGGCAGTGGGGCTGAGCATGGGCTTTGGGGCCAGACAACTGGGTGTGGATCTGCACTCCCTGGTTGCTGGGTCCTGGAATCTTTCCGAGCTTCAGTCTCCTCATCTGTAAAATGGTACAGATGTGGTACCCACTCACCCGGTGGTTATGAGGACTAAAGTAATACAAGTAAAGTACTTAGCATGGTAAGTCATCCCAAATGTCTGCTGTTGTTGTAATTAATAGTGACATTTCATGGAACTTGTATCTGTCCTTGTAGGTGACAGTGATTGGACCCTGCTGGGATCTCAACAGCTGATCCACCTCGGTCACAGGCCTAGTGTCCCCCAAGAGGGTCTGGCCGGGTGTGTTAGATGACGGGGAATAAGGGTTATTTCACTATCACCTTGAAACAGAAACATGGTGTGCTCAGCCTGGCAGGAATCCTCTCCCTGCCCTCTTCTATCCTCCTCTCCCCAATCCTCCCCTCTCTTCTCTGTCTCTCTCTCTTACACACACACACACACACACACACACACACACACACACACACATGGGCATGAGCTGAGCTGCAGCTATGGCCATAAGTCCTTGACCCAGCCAAGGTAGTGGGGGTTGAGGTGTGGGTGTAACCCTCCCCTCCCCCTTGGCTGGGCTAAAGCAAGACTTAATGGGACCAGCGCCTACCCATATGACGGAGGGCAAGACCCCACTCCTGCCCTCACAGAGCCCTTGGCCAAGTGGGCCTGATAAGAAACACACTTGGTGAGAAACAAAGGCCAGACAGCTGCAATGGAAGGCCCTGAGTGTGCTGCAGCGGCTAACTACAAAGTCTGCACAAAGGGCCACCAGGCAACCTAGAGGGCTTCCTGGAGAAGGAGGAGCTTTGAAGGATGCAAAGGATTTGGCCAAAGAGACTTCATTGCTGAGTACGTAAACAGCGTTCTAAGTGGAAAACAAAACAAAACCAAAAACGGTGAAAGCCAAGGCTCCGATGTTGGAGCGTTTAGGGTGTAGGACAACAGTGAGATTCCATTTAAGCTAGAAGTGAGACGGGTCAGGGAGGTAGAGCAAGAAGTCCTTTTGCTCCCAATTTTCCTCTTACCTTAAACAAATAGTAATTTCATTTATATGACTTAGTCACCTAACAAAACTTGAGACAGCCAAAAAGAGTCATTTTTCCTTCCTGTGCCTCAATTTTCCCATTTCCCTAATGGGTGTACCCCTGACATGGGAGGGAGACTGCCCCCGAGCTGACGTTCCTGACCAATGGGCAGTCATGAGTCAGTCTACACTGCCCAGTGAGGCCTGTGCATGTTGCCAACTTCCCCATCCCCACCACCAAGTCTTAGTCTCACCTGATAGCCGCAGTAACAGAGAGGGGTCGCTGAGTGACCAGACTTGGGAGAGAGAAGTCCAGCTATGACACACAGAGCCCTTCCCTCAGTGTTGCCTCAACCTCACACGACTGGTGTCCCCACCAACACTGGGGGAACCAAGCCTTGAAGAGGTTTGGTGTGTTGTCTGAGTCCTATGCCTGGTTAAGTACTGCATGACCGCATGACTCCAGACCCCCCAACCCTCACCCCACCCAAGTCTGTCTCTTGTCCTAAGTTGCACAGGCCAAGAATAGAAGCTGAGAGGGGAAGTGATTTCTTCCCAGTCACACAAGAACTCAGGGCTTGGAGGGTGGCTGGGACCCAGCCTCTGAGACAGTAGACCCTGGCTCTGGTTTCAACCAAGTGTACCTTCCTATTCCTCCCCTGCCTCCCTCCAACACCCTTGCAAACCTCCATCTATGGCCCAGACACTGAACAGTCTTCAGAGGAGCCAGGGAACTCCAAAATCAGTAAGCTGAACCTGATGAATTCCTGATGCCACTGCTGAGCAGGCCCCTGGGGTTGCTCCCCCAGGCCCCAGACATCAACTCTTGAAGGAACTAAAGAAGAAGAAGAAGGGAGATGTTGTAGTTTTCTCCACTGGGATGTCCCACAAATGGGATAGTTTATTCACAGGATTATTCCATCTGGACACACCTAGAACAGCTAGAAAAAAACATGTTCGTCCAGTCCTGGCTCATCCAGTTCAAGCACTGAATATCCTCCATTATTATTCCACCCTTTCAAAGCCTGTTATACGCAATTCCTATGCGAGATGTAGAGGGAGCTGCAGGCAGCACTGAACCAGGCTCTGATGTCACGAAGCTCAGAAGCTGGGACAAAAAACGCAGGTAGGCACACAGGTAAATTAAAAATGCTGATAGCAAATATTTATATAATCCTTTTCCAGTGCCAGGCACAGTTCTAGGTTTTTACCTACATGAACTCATTTAACACTTTCAACAATACCATGAGGGAAGTACCATTATATGGTCTACTATACAGGTGGAGAAACTGAGGCAAGGGGCATTGTGTAACTTAGCCACCATCACTCTGTTCACAGGAGCAGCACTGGGAATGGCGCCCAGGCAGTTGGCACCTGAGTCCGTGCTCCTGCCCCTACGTTATGCTGGCCCTTGGAGCAGAGATGTGTCCTCTGACAGAGGTGTTTTTGGATAGCATGGAGGTTGGTGTGCTTACCTTGATCAGTTGAAAGGGGGAAATGGAAGTTTTCCATGCCTGAACTGAGCTCTCAACGATAAAGAAACCCCATCGCTTCCGAAGACGAATGAAGCCAGCAGTGAACGTGCCAAGGGCCACCTGTGCCCCAGCAACCCCTACCTTCCCCACCCTGACCCAGGTCACTTTCTCTCTCCTGTAAGCTCCCGGGGCTCCCGGCTTGTTCCTCCTTTGCAGTGTGGACCACAGTGTGCCAGGCACCAGCTACAGGCTTCTCTGACCCTCCCTCTAGGGACAGAGCCCTTGTCTCACTCCCCATCACCACTCTGACATCTCCAGCTCCTAGCACAGGCCTGGTATGTGGCTCGTGCTTGTGAAATATTTGTTGAGTTGACATGGATTTTCTACAGATGTCACGGCTGGCCCTGACAGGACCATGAGATTGGTGAAAAGACTTTGGCCTTCTCTTTCTTTTTCTCTCCTTCCCTCCTTCCCTTCCTTACTCCTTTCTTTTCTTCCTTCCACTTCCAGTGGGTATTTACTGAGTTTCCACTACATGTAGTAGCTGGGATACAGCAGGAAATAAAACACAATCTCTATTCTCCAGGAACTCACAGTCTAGTGAGGAGACAGACAAGCAAAAGCACAATTGCAATGTGACAAGTCCTGGCATAGGATGAGTCCCAGGGGGCTGAGAGAATTTCAGCCTTAGCTGGGGTGGGAACAGTCAAGGGAGGCTTCCCGGAAGTGGCACGTAAATTGAGATCTGAATATTAAGGAAGAATTAGCCCAAGTGTATGTGTGTGTGTCTGTGTGTGCTCATGCACATGTGTGTGTTGTGTGTATGTGTGCATGCAGGATAAAGGGAGGGAGGTTAAGCCTAAAGCTTTCTAGGAAGAGGAAATCACATGTGCAAGTGCCTGGAGGCAAGGGAACTGCACCACATTCCAGGATGGCTGCAGCGCAGAGCTGGAGAGGGAAGGGGAAAAGTGCTGAGACCACATTCCAAGGGACTTTGCAAGTCACTCTAAAGGAATTTGGCATTTAACCCTGGAGGACACAGGATTTCATGCAGGAGGATGATGTGGACAGATTTACGTTTTAGAAACATCAACCTGGTGAATTATGGAGAATAGACCGGAGAGGGTGCAGTGTCGTGGTGGCAGTTAGAAGCAGCTATAGTACTCAGTTAAGACAAGACCGTTAGTGGGCGTGGGGGCGGGGGGCAGAAGGGGACACATCAGACAGATTTTGAGTCAATAGGACCTGATTGCCTTGGATGGGGGTGTGCGTTAAAGATGAAGACTGAGTATGGGGCCTCCCATCCCTTTCTGGGACCCTGCCTCTCTTCTGCCACCATCTTCAGCCTCACACCATCTCTGTAACTGGAAGTCATGAAATTCTTGAGGGAACTCCAAGAAATATTGAACTTCTGTTTCCATCACTTGAACTAGGAACGATTTTGCTAGCAGAAAATGCACCTGCACCATGAAACCATAACCATACACACTTCCCACCATAAAAATATGCTGAAAAACTCAGCAGAATTGGCTGATTCTGCTATTTCTCATTAATATTTGTTTGCTACTCGTACATTTCATTTTATTGCTTGTGAACACTCATTTGCAGTCAAGCAGTAGCAGGTGCCAAGAGCCTAAGAGAATCCAATGTGAGAAAAAAACACAAAATTGAGATAATTATAAGTAATAATTTTGCTATTTACTGCAAATTGGGAAGAGACAGATATCAATTTAGTTTAGCAGTGGAGCATCTCAGGCACAGCCTTCAAAGCACGCGGTGAAGCAACCCTATAGGTTTCTGCTGGTTGAGGTTGGAAAGAATCGATTAACTAGCTCATGCCAAGAAATAAATGACCAACAGAGTATTTCAACCCCTTCTGGAGATACTAGCAGCTTGGTTTTAGAGAAAGAGAGTAAGTAGGTTTTTTCCAATTTCCTTCAAAAGTCATCACCTGCTTGTATACCCAGAGAATATAGCCTTTAGTTTCTCCTGGGACCACAAAAGCCTCAGGGGCAGCCTAAATATGAATCTTCCTCCCCAGATCACCAAGGAATGACTTCAGGGGGCTTTAACAGCCCCCTCTACCACCATCTGCTGTTGCCGGTCGAAGTCACTCCAGATAAGGAAACACAACATCTAGGTAAAAAGTGAGCTTACTCTGCGAGTGCAGTTTCAAGATAATCTCTCACCCCAACCTCTGCTTGTTTCTACCCCCACCAAAATGCTCCTCCTTTTAGAAGAACTGGAAAGTCTGGTTCCTCTCGGGAGAAGGGGGCTGGCCTTCATATATACTGCCTAGGACCACATGGACAATTGGATGTGCTTTTGTTCCTGAGCTACTATTGCTGCCAACTAAAAGTGAATAGAAATGCTCACCACAGAACACCATCCTGCAGATGGAAAAATTGAGGCCCAGAGAACAGAGACTCGCCCTGGATCACACATTCAGGAGGCCCCTGTATATCCTTCTGACCTTCTGAGACATAAGATGACTGCTCTGAGCTGATGTTACGGTCTGGGAGCAAGACATGGGTGAGGGGGAGCAAAGGCAGGACAGTGGATATGAAGCATTAAGGCATCCACTGTCGTGTAAAGAATTTGGACATCTGAGCTCCAGTCCCAGCTCACACATGCCCTGTGCAAACCTGAGCAAGTTACTTAACCTCTCTAGTTTCAGGTGGCAAATCTGTACAAAGTATCTCCTCTGTCCTGGAGTCAAAAGTGGGGACACAGGATCATCTCCAAGGCTTTCTCTGGTTTTAACCAATTCCAGTCTTTGATTATGGGGATGTCTAACAGGTGATAAAGAAACAGAAGAAATGACTGTTTTTATCTGTATTAGAGAGATGCATTAATTTTTCTGATGATCATTCAATTTTGTTTTATTCTACTTTTAAAGACCAAGCATCTATGAGGACAAGGGAGAGATGGTTGGATTTGTGAGTTCTAAGTGGAGATGCAGACACCTGCCTGCCTTGAGGTTGCCAGTTGAGGCTATAAGCTCCGTTCTAGGTGGGACACTCTGTTCCTTTGTCAAGAGTGGCCCCAGGCCCAGACCAGCTGCTTCAAAAACTCAGGCTGGGCTGGGAGTCAGAATGGGGCCCGACAGAAGCTAAGTGGGTCCTCACACCAAGAAAAGGGAGAGCACGGTCATCTTCCACCTGCCCCTTTACAATGCTGATCTACCAAGCCTTTCCTATCCAAAATCACAGACCAACCCAAAGAAAGGGTGGGCCAGCTGTTTCCCCAGTTTACAGAGGAGGAAACTGAGGTTCAGGGAAGTTAGGTGATTTTCCCAAAGTCCCACGGCAAGGGAATGAGAAAGGCAGAACTGAAACCCCAGGCTTGACCCCTTCTACCAGACTGTGGAACCATCTCTGCATGAAACAGCAGATGCTAAGCAGGATGTGAAAGAGCATCCCCAGACCAAGGATGCTTCAAGAGAGCAGAAATGCAGCCGTGGGGTCTCTAACCTGGTGCCACCTATGGGATTGGTGCCTCCCTTTCCCTGCTATGAGCTTCTCCCAGTCACAGAGACAAGATGACGGTTCCTTACAAGGAGAAGCTGTCGAGACACAAGAGGGCAGAGGCATCTCTTTTTGCTGAGGCCCAGAAGAGATGCCGGATTTTCGCAGTGCGTATGGACCTGCCTGATGCAGCAGCAAAGGGAAAACTGAGACTCTCTCTGAGCTGTCCAAAGCCCACACTATTGTCTGCCACTGATGGCACCTGCTCCTTCCAAGAAGGACGGCGGCAGCCTGGATGAAAGGCCCAGATACACTCGACCAATACATAAAGCCAAGAAGCCAGAATCCACAGGGAATTGCACAGGAAGTGGGGGTCAGCAGTTCCCTTCCCATTCCCCCAATAGCTCCCCAAAGACAGGTAAGATAGGTGCTACTGGAGCTCCATTATGGGTTCAGCAACCTTGGAAGACAGGTGTTTTGTCCTCAACTTAGGAGGAGACAGTGTCTTAAAGAGACTAGGTAACCTGTCTTGGGCTTATTTTAAGACCTGGCTCTGTAAATTTTGGACACCTTGCCCACCTTATATCAAACATATAGACATGCACTCATATCACTATACTGAATATAATTTTTTGCTCAAAAAGTATGAATTTTAAAAATAATTCACTCTTGAAATTATCTGTTGTAATTTGTAGGATTAACTATTGATACGGATTTCTCCAGCAATCACTAGCTATAATCAGGAATCTTTGCAAGACAAAGCACTCTAATCTCCAAATGGAGCACTGATATTTTACCAAAAAGAAAAAAATCAAGCAATTAATAAATCTTGACTACATTAACTGAACATTAAATTTCAATTAATAGTTTTCAAATTTTTGAATGCAAACTTTTTCTTTGCATGTCTCAAACATTTTTGTAAGCCCTTGAGAAGCTCATGAGCCCACAGGGTCTCCTGGGTAACTGGACCCGCTCAGCTGGTGGGAGGGTGGGTGGGATCCCAACAGTTGCTGATTCCAAAACCAGGACTCTCTCCTCCATTGTCAGTGGCCTCCAGGAGACAAGGCCACTTTCTCCAAGCTGCAAGAAAGAAATTGCCAAATAGAATCCAGCAGATGACACAACTTAGAAGAGGTCAGGGAATGATGTCCTTTGAGCAACTGTTGAAGACTTTTTGGAAGTTTGGTGTTGAACAAGTACAATGGCAATAGGTGACATTTGTCAGTGTTTACAACATGTAAACACATTGTACATCAGCTCATATCAGCCTACAGTTGCCTCCTTTTGGGGATGAGGAAACTGGAGCTCAGAGTGCTTAGGAAACTCCCAATGTCACACAGATAGCAAGTGGCCAAGCCAGGATTTGAACTGGGGGAGTCAGGCTCCAGAGTGCAGGATCATAACCACTCTGCCCTACTACCTCGCAGGCTGGAACAGCAGGATCTGGGAAGTCTAGAGAGGCCTGATTGCAATATTCAGACATCTGGAACAATGGGGAGAAGAGACAAGTCCTTTGGGGATGGCCAAAGATAGAGGGTGAAAGCAAAGGCAGGCAGGTCTCAGTTGCCTAGAAAGAACTTTCCAGCGATCAGAGATCTTTAGCAGTGGAGCGGGCTGCCTTGGACAGTACTGAGCCCCTTGCCATTGACAGTCTGCTAGAAAATGCTGGAGGTCTCTGTGCTAGGGATGGTAGAGGGACTCCCCACTCTGGGGAGAGGCCAGAGGCCTCTTATTACTCTAGGGGGCATAACTGATCATCTCCTCCTTTCTCAGACCCAACTCCATGCTGGCTCAGTACAGGGGGCACAGATGGCAATTTCTGCCTCTGGCCAGACGTGGGGCCCAGTGAAACTGTCTTGGACAGGAGACGATTACAGGAGTTGGAGACTGAACTCAGAGACAGGTCCTGGAGACACCAGAACTGACGCACTTGTTATAGTTCAGTTATTATTTGCAGAAGTCATGTTCCATCAGGTCACGGTGAACACTGAATTCAAAACCCTGGGCCATTGCTCTTAGGGGAAATACAGGGTTAGAGTCACAAGAGCCTCTGGTCACAAAATTTTCATCAGCTAATCAATGCACAACCTTGTTTCATGTGTGTTTCTGTTTAAAGACACCTTATTTAATATATATTGCTGATTCATTAACACTGAACTCATGGCCAGCAGCATTCTAACTCGTGCCTGAATGACGCTCACCTAACGCATGCATTTTCTCTGTTAAGCACATCATGGCCTTGTTGTGCACCAGACAGCACCTCAGCACTATGTTTGGGGACCATTTTAAACAGCAAAATTAACAGCAACAAGTACAAAAATGTAAAAAACACGGCACTAAGTATAGCACAAAAAGGACACTTCTTTACAGTATGAGAGCTGAAACAAGAAGGCAGGGTGTCACCTTGTTTGACCTCAGCTGGGAACGTGCTTGTCAGGTGACTCAAGTTCTTCGCCACGCTACTCATGTCTGCAAATGACTGTGAGAATGCTGATTTGAGAGCTACAAGTAAGTTTTAGCGAGTGGGCGAATTTGCAAATACGGAAGCCACGAATAGGGAGGACTGACTGTATTTCAGCTTTCCGTGTGCAGTCTCATTTTCTCCTCGTGCCCTCGGAGGATGAGAGTCCTATTCCTGTTTCACAGACAAGACGGCGGCCAAGAGGGCGAAGTCGATTGCCCCAGGCCACACGGAGAGCCTGGGGACTGTCACCGTGGCTCCTGGGGGGACCTGAGCGCTGCCTCTGCTTTCCGCCCCTGACCCGGCCAGTGGGCTGCTGGGGATCCCAGGGCAGGGGCAGGGACTCAGGGCTGAACACAAAGGTCAGGGGTGCGGGCGGAGTGGGGGAGACACTGACAGACGGAAGTGAAAGTGGCTTTGATAAAAAGGAACGAGGGAAGAAAAGCAGAAACTAAAACAAGTGACAAAGAAAACGAGAGTGTCCAGAGGAAGTGGCCGAGGGGCGCGGCGCCGCCGGAGGAATCCCCCGCAGACCGGTGTTTCCTCTCGGCTCCCGGGGCTGACGCCGGCGAGGGACCAGCTGACCACTGCGCCGTCACCCCGGGTCAGGGACGGCCCGCGCAGCTTTGGCAAAGGAGGCTCCGCCCTGCCAGCCAGGGGAGGAGGAGCACCGGACGCGGAGCCTGAAGCCCCGGGCTGGAGTCCCGTCGGCCACTTCCTCTGGGTGGTTCAGAGACGTTTACTAGACCTTGCTGGGCCTTGATTTCCTCTCTATAAGGTGGGGATAACCAACCTTGAGCCCGCAACATGGCTGGAAGGCGTCCAGAGGCACAGCCCCATGCTGGGTAAATGGCACCCGGCAGGCCCTGGCCAGTGCCTAACAGGTGTGCCTTGGGGGTGAAGGAAGGCCCTGTGCCCAGAGCTGCAGGATGCATGTCCGGGATTCCTGGGGGAGCGGGAGAGGAAGTATCCACTGTCTTAGTCCTTGAACACGTATTTATCCTACACCTACTATGCTTTTTAGACCCTAGGAATAAAAGGCTGACCAAGGCCCAGTCATATTCCCAATTATGAGCTCTGCACACAGACTCCCAGCTCCTTATCCTAGCTTTCTCACTTGGTAGCTATGTGACCCCAGGCAAGTGACTTGGCCTCTCTGAGCCCCTTCCCTATCTGTACCTCCTAGTGTTGTGAGGATTAAATGAGGCCATGTGTGTAAAGCTCTCAGAACAGAGCCAGGCACACATTCACCAGCCTCAGTCCAGCACACACCCAGCCTTGCCAGGATGGGGATACTCTACTGGAGCATGACCAGGTAGTAATGACAGATGACACAAAGGGCTGGGGAGACACAGTGTCGGGCAGGGATGTAGGGCTGGCCCTGCCAAGTCATCAGGAACAAGCAAGAGTCTGTAAAATGGAAAAGGGCAAGAGGCAAAGGATAGTCCAAAGGGAACAGCATGACAAACGGCTGGAGGCAGGGCAGAGGGGGAAGTGTTTGGGAGCAGCAGGTGATGGATGAGGCCAGGCTTGTCCTTGTAGGTGGCGAGCTTTCTAAGTCCCCCTGAAGCTTTCAAACAGGCCCTGGAAGTGATGCAGGAATGCCACTAGGGATGCTGTTGCCAGCCCTGGACTGCAGGGCTGGCTTCTAGGGCTGGCTTCTCCAGCCACACCTGTGCTGGGGCTGTGACTGCCTCCACATGGACCTGGAGAATTCCCTGAGGGGTAGGCATGGCTCTCTGAGTTGGTCTGGCTTGGCAATCCGGGTCTCGAGTGAGGGCAGCTGCTGCAGTGATGGTGTCACAAGGCACAGTCTGGCTCACGGGGAGGGCAGAAGGGGGTTTCTCTGACAGGCATTTGCTCAGTGCCAAGGACCTTGTTTGCATAGAGGGTAGCTGCTGCTCAGAGACCATAACCCCTGCCCACGGCCTCCATGTGGCAGCAGTCTCGTTCTCAGTCATGGCCCCCCACGCTGACTGGGGGTTACCCAGGCTGCCCCGGCCATGTGGTACCCCCACAGCCATCCAGAAACAGCCAGAAATCAGACCACCAGCTTCATCATCCTCAGGGCTACTGCTCACTTGCCCAAGCCTCAGTGTTTCCATCTGTAAAGTGGGGACAATAACCATACACCCCGGGATGGTGGGGGGAATGAAATGAGATCTTGAAGGGAACGTATTTCCTGGTGAGCTCAGCACACAGAAGGTGATCAGGAATTGGCAGCCCTCTTCCCTTCCTTGCCCATCTACTTCCTACATTGCATCTGAAGGAGCAGGCAGACCTGGGACCACTTTTATCCCTCACGTCAGCTGTGTGACTTCAGGCAACTCACCCAACTCTCTCTACAGTAGCTTACTTATTTGCAAAATGAGGAATAATCCAAGCTAGCATTGGCTTTCAGGAAAAAGGAGGCACTTGGCAAAGCTTGCCCTCACTGCCCCATCCTCTCATTCCACCTCCATGTACCATGTACTTCCCAGGACTCTGAACCCCACCTTCCTAAACTTGCTCATAGAAAAGGACCTGATACTAGTCATTTACCTTTTAGTCTGAATGAGCTCCCAGGGACTTTAGATCTGGAAAGTTCTTAGAGGAACTCTAATATACTCTCTCCCAACCTCCCATCCATCTTACAAAAGGAGAAAGTGAGGTGAAGAGAGGGAGAAGGGCCCTGACTGAGGTCACCAGCTTGTAAGAACGAACCGGGGCTGGGCTTGAGACCAAGGCCTCCTGATCCAATCTGTGGTCCTTGGCAGCTCACGATCACTGTTTCCACTCCCTGGGTTATTTCAATTTAACTACAGGCCACCCAGCCTAATCTCTAATTCCGCACTGAAAGGTGCAAGGCACTGGGAGAGCAGAAAAGAAAAAAAGGTGTGCTTTTGCTCTCCACGTGTAATCACATGTACATGAACTTCCAGCCTCCCTTTCACCCACCACCCTTCCTGAGCTTCACACCACCTGGGGAGGGAGGGCGGCAGAGGGCTGGGCAGGGATTATTGTGACTATTTTCCAGATGAGGGCCCTAAGGCTGAGAGAGGGGAAGTGACCAGTCTAAGGTCCTGTAACCAGTCAGAGCCCCTCAGGAGAAGAGGTAGGTCCCCTCCTGCTCAGAATTCCCCTCTCTCCACTTGGGGGAGGCTTTGTCTAAGGCCTCAGGAGCTCAGAAGTTTTAGTTCAAGGAGGACTCAGCACTGAGGGAGCACCAGGAGCCTGGGCTCTACCCTACCTTGCCGTGACCTTGGGCAGGCTGCTTCCTGAGTCTCCTCCCCTGCAGAACAGATGAGCTGATGCCTCAGCCTGCCCCCCCGCCACACACACCCTTGGATGGGCCAGGACCATACAGTTCCAGTGTCCCTGGCATCGGTGCTGCTGGCTCCACCCTGCTCTAAAAGCCTTGCCCAGAGAGCCAGCTCTCCGCAAAGGCACTCCCTCCTGGGGGCAGAGCCAGGCCTGATGATGCTAGGACAGACCTGGGGCAGGGGACACGCTGGGCCACCAGGAGGCTGCAGTGAATGCTGCAAACGAATGCACCAGGGATGTCAGGGTATAATCCATTTGAATGGCTTTCTCATGCTCTCTGCCTGTTAATAATGCATGGGCAGCCAGTGCAGGGCCCATCGCAGGCCCAGGTGGCATTAGGAGGCCTCTAATGGTCCTGATTATCCGGGGAAGGCTCCCAAGTGGGATGCGGGCGGTATGCGTGGGAATCCAGGATTCCGGGCACTCAGACCCCACAGGTGGGAGGTTGGGAGAGGGGGCTGGGGAGGGCGGGTAAGAGGACAGCTTCTATAAATCAGAGCACCATTCAGGGGATCCAATGGGGTGAGCTGAGGCTTCCTGCAGGGGGCTGGGGTGTGTTCAAGAAAAGAAGCAAGGACCCAACCACCATAGAGAGGTTCCAAAGAAAGTAGGGAGTTCTATAAACTCAGGACGGAAAGGAACCCTGTTAAAATCTTCCCTCTGTAGCATCTCTGCTCAGTAGCTCTGTAGTGAGTACTTGTACACCTCTAGAGACACAGTGTTCACTACCTCCTAGAAAAGCATGTTCCTTCTTCGAACAGGTTTGACTGCTAGAAAACAGATGCAATTGTCTACAACGGTCAAGAGAAAAAGTATTGATTGAATGAGTAGGGTGGATAAAGGGGCCAATGTGTGAGCCAGAGGTCCTGGGTTCTAATACTGAAGATTCTCCTTGTCCTCAAGCAACTCCAGGCTGCCAGCCTGGCCAGCTTTCACAGTCCACCATGGTGGTAAAACCCTGCCAACCCCCTGAGCCCCCTCCAGGGCCCTGGTGAGCCTCTGTGAACCCTGCAGCTCCATACTTAGCAGTCAGGAAAATCAGCCCACACGGTAGATGCCTGTGGTGACCAGACTCCAAGATGCCTCCCAATGGTTCATTCACATCTCTCCCAGACCGAATGGAGCTGACCTGTGTCACCTGTAGGACAGTGTAGAAATGACGAGTGTGACTTTCCAGGCTAAGTAGAAACAAGACAATGCAGCTTCCTCCATGCTCTTTAACGGATCCCTCTCTCTGGAGCTGGGGGGGTGAAGTGGCAGCTGCCATACCACGAGGACACTTGAGCAGCCTGTAGAGATGCCCCCATTGGGAGGAACTGAAGCCCCCTGCCAACAGCCAGCATTGCCAGGCACGGGAGCGGGCGCCTTGGAAGCAGACCTTCCAGCCCCAGTCGAGACTTGGGATGACCACAGCCCTGGCCAACTTGTTGGCTGCAACCTCATGCACACCTCAAGCCAGAACTGCCCAGCTAAGTCACTTCTGCATTCCTGACTCTCAAAATTGCCTAAGATTTTTAGCTGATTTTTAGGGGGTAATTAATTACAAGCAGTAGATTAAAAAAATCATACTCAGTAAATATTGGTCAGACCAGTGAACGACTCTAACGGCCAAGAGCATTTCTCTGCCTAAAGGCCCAGGACTGAGCCGGGCACTCTGAGGGTGCAGGTGGGATATAGAAGAAACATCAGAGGCAGTCCTGGTCCTCTAGCAGGCCCAAGGCTTGAGGCAGAGCCCAAAGGCAATAAACAGCAGGAGTGATGGGAGAATTTTGGATAGGGCTGAACTATGCGGAGGAGATGAGGATGGATTTCAGAGAGTGGGGACTGGATGCCAGGGCAGGACTTGAACTGGGCCATAGAAAACAGGGAGGACTGGGAGAGGAAATGTTTACCCAGTGGCTCTTACTTTGGCTGTGGTTTCCTCAGCAGTACCCCCTGAGATAGGTGCTATTATCATCCTTATTCTGTGGCTACAGAAACTGAGCTTAAGCAATGTGCCCAAGGTCACAGAAGGATCTGGGGTTTGAACCAGGGAGCAGAATACTAGCAGAGGGCAGTGTTAAAGAGGCTTAAGGGGACAAAGCCCCCAGCAATGGGAGAGAGGAAATAAGGGGGTCAGGGAGGGCAGGCGAAGGGAAAGCAAGGTAAAGGCAGCTCAGAGCGGCGCACGAGGGAAGGGATGACAGGAGTGGGGGACTAACAGGTTTGTTCCCAAGCTCACCCTCACCTCCCAGCCTGAGCCCTACTTGTCTGCCAGGATGCCCTCCGTGTTGCATGGGCGGACCAATTCCCTTACAGATCTCTGCTCATTCCCTGTCACACAGGATTTGGACCATGAAGCTTACTCTTCCTTTGGCTTCTTTCTTTGGATCTCCAGAACCAGGTTCTCCTGCTCAGGCCTGTCTGCCCATTAACAGAACTCTCAAGCCCTGCAAATTACACTGTCCAGAGACCTGACTTTCCCAGAAAGCCACTGCTGGAGTTCAGTGGAGCCTGGGGTGTGCAGGAGGATACTGGACACCCAGGCTTCCAGCCCACACAGAAGGCAAGAGCTCCTCCAGGCTGCCTAGTCCCCAGGGTCTGGTTCACCTGTGTCCCCAGGACCCAGCCCTGGATCTGGTCAAGGGCAGGTGCTCAACATGTGTTCACGGAATGAACAAAATGGCAGAAGCAAAGCTGTATCCTACAAACACAGAGCAGCAGAGCTTATTGGGAATCCACATGGAGGAAATGTCACAGCATTGAATTTTCATGTCAGTCCCTGATAATCCAGACCTTTTCTGTCATAACCATCAGGGACTGCTGCATTGGGACAACTGGCCATAAGTGGCTGTGTCCACCAAGTGGTGGAATGGGGGTGGCGGGAGAGGATGAGAACACAAGTAGAGGAAGAGCAAGGGATGGGGATGTCCTTGGATTCTGAAACCCAACTTCTGACAGTCAACTGTCTAACTCCCAGGTGCTAAGTGGTAATTACTGTAAAAAGCAAAGAGCCTGGCTGTATAAAATGGAGATTCTGCTCAAGGCCTTACCCTGTCTTGCCAGGCCTCACAACCCCTTTCACATCCTAGCTCTCAGGAAGGGCCCTCAGAGCCCCATCCAGCCCTTCCCTGTACTCAAGAGGAAACTAAGGCCCAGTCAGGGGCAAAGACCCTCAAAGGTCACTGAGAGTTGGTGGCGGAGTCAGAACTGGAAGCCGGGACTCCTATCTCCTACTTAGTCACTCACCTAACATGGACTGTGCTGGCCCTGGGGGCCCAAGATGCCTCGGCCTCAGCCTCCACCCTGGGAGACAAGCCTGTCCCTGGGAGTTTGGAAACTGTGGGATAAGTAACTTGGGAGGGGTGGGCACTGCTAGGCAGAGGGGTTGGGAAGGCTTCACCAGAAGGGAAGCTTAAGCTGCCACCGGAAGGACTGGTAGAACACGGCCAGACGGGGAGGTGGCAGTTATTCTCAGTAGAGGACATAGAAATGGCCAAGGCTTGGGGCAGGTCTCCCTGGCTGCTCACTCCGCCCCGTACCACCTCTCTGCACCCTCTCAACATCCTACATTGGACACCAGGCTAGTCCTCCTCCTAGGCCACACCTTTGCCCCTGAGGCCTCAGTCCCTCGTTTCCCCACTTTCTCTTGACCCTCGGCCCCCTCTCCACCACCTGGCACAGGGCATCTGGCTCTCAGTGGCTGCAGAATTCACATCCCCACCCACTCTCCAAGCTCACATACTTCACTCTCTGGCCTATGTTCCTTCCTGCCTTGCAGCTACAAAAGGTATGGTTTTGCCACTGTTGCCTCCCAGCTCTGTTCTCTGGGCCCCAGATTCCACTGCAGCTACCCCTCGCCTCCCCCTCAGCCCCCACCTCCCCTGCCATGCCCTTTCCAGACAGTGAGCAGAGGCTGTACCAATTGGCCTGGCATGCCCGCTGGTCTCCCATGCAGTGGTGAGGGGGAGGCATCCTTGGCCTCAGAGACAATGAGTTGGAATCGAGGCTGCACACCTTATACAAGCCAGTTAACCTCTATGAGCTTCGGTTTTTGCATTTGAAAAATGAAGGCGATGCTACCTCCCTCACAGGTGGTGTTAACGAGCTGGCTGGCATGCACATGGCACAGTGTTTGGCCCAGAGAAGGTGAACGATAAACATTTGTTTGGTCAATGTACAAAGAGAAGGGTATTGGCAAGTGTATCCATCCATCCCCTCCTGTGTTCAGGTCCCAGCCCAGTGCTGGACAGTGGGTGGGCACTAATCTGATGACTGATTACTTGTTGCCACTGGAAGGTGGTAAGCAGGGGAGTTATGGGCCGTATCTGTGATTGTGAAAGAGCCCTCATGCCCCCAGAGTGGAAGGCAGTCTGGGAAGGAGGCTGCAGAAGCCGGGAGACTAGGAAGGAGGCAGCCGCCAGTCTCCAAAGGAGGGAGGTGCAGGCCTCATGGAGGCCGGCAGGTGGGGTCAGCAACAGGAAGTCTTAGGAACAGAGTCAATGGCCCCTCACCCCCCTGGATTAGGAGGAGGGTTGAGGGCAGGGAGAGAATAGAGAAAACAGGTCCCTGATGTGGGTGCCTGGGTAGCTGCTGATGCCACCGGGTGAGGTCTGGAATGCAGAAGAAAAAGCCACTTTAGCGCAGGAGGCTGTGGCAGTAAGAGATGAAATGATGCATTTGGTTTTGGGGGTGTTGAGAGGGGTGCTCACAGAGCCTTCAGGGTGGGTTGTATCCCCAATGTACCCCTTCTCCAGTGTGAAGACATTGCCCCACCCCTTGCTCTCATAGCAACAAGGACATTAGTGAATAGCTTGCTAGGACTATGAGCTCTTCCAAGCACTTTTTGTGCTTTAACACATTTAAACCTCCAACAACCCTTTGCGGTAGGTAATATTATTATCTTCACTTTACAGATGTGAATTCTGGGGCCCAGAGGGTCAGGTCATTTGTCCGACAAGTTTCCAATGAAGCAGACACTGGAGTCGGTTGCAAAAAACTTCTATGAGGAACCTATTGAACGGGAAACTTCTGTGTATTTATAAACACCCGCGACAGTGTCTGGAACATGGTAATGATCCGTCAATGTTTGCTCTGATGGTGACGATGGTGAGAAAGATGACGGTGGCCAAGGAGGAGGAGGATGGTGATGAGGATTCATGTCTATGGTTTAACCCAATCCATTTGACCACGTCAGGAGGAAAGCATTCGTGTTGCCCTAACTATGAGGAAATCGAACCACAGTGATGTAGCAGGTCATGCCCACCAGCTTCGGCCCAGGCTTGCTCGCTCTCTAAAATAGGAGCCTCAGGCCAGGCCCTCCCTGCACCCCTCCCCCACATTTTCAATCTCCTGTCCCTCTGCCTTTTCTCCCCAAGGGGCTGGCATGCTGGGGCTCTCTTTCCAGCCCCGTAATTGGGGACCCAGCCACTGTCAGAGACTTAAACCCATCTCCCCTTCCTTCTCCGGCGACACAAGGCGAGCTCCGTGACAGGCGGCTGAAGGAAGTCTGCGCCTCTCCCCAGCCACCCACATGCCATCTAAATTCACCGTCAGACAAAGCCATCTCTTTGTCTTGGCGCCTCCCTCCCTCCCTGCCATTCATGCACGCGGAGATTTCATTTCCAGTAAGTGGAGACTGGAGAGAGAAGAAAGCAAGCAGGAGAGGGTGAAAACAAAAAAAATAGATAGGAGGGGGGGAAAAACAAGACAACAGCACTGAATCAGGTCCAAGACTTTGCCCCACTGTCAAAGTGACAACTCGTTCAAAACTGATGTGTAGGCTGTGTGGGGAGACGGCCGCCTCGGAAGAGCCCCCGTTTCTGTGTTCAATGAGGCAGCATCCACGGCCGGGGCCCACACTGGGTGCCCAGGAGCCAATGGTTACCACTTTGGCCCTCCGCTCTCCCACCTAGGAAGCAATCAGAGTCTTCCAAGGTTCTGAGCCCACCCTGCTTAGAAGCAAGGGGTGCCCACACTGAGCGCCTCCACAGCAGTGGTTCCAGGGAAATGGAAAAGAGTCCACCATCCAGTTTCCAGCTGGGTCCCCCACAGTGTTCAACGCACCTCTCCCTGCTGCAGAACCTTGGAAAGTGCCTCCCTGTGGATGAGATAACAGGCCAAGGGCAAATGCTCAGGCCCCTGCACGGATCTGATGAGCCAAGAAAGGGTGGGGTTCCAGAGACAGCAAGGCTCCCTGGCTTTGGAGAAAGGGAAGGAGGCTCACTGCCCACCCAGCTCCTTCTCACCCAGGGAAATAGGGCTCTCCAGGTAACACTGTGTTGTTTACACAAGGGTCTTGAGAGAACTAGCCTCTCTGGGCCTTGGCTTTCTCATCTGTGAAATCAGGGGGCTGAACTACATGCCACCCTTCCTTGCCCCAAGTATCTTGTGAGCATTTACTAAAGGCAGAGGCAGTGCTCAGATCTAGCAAACACCCAGTGAGTCCCAGACCCTGCACTGGACGCCAGGGTGGAAGACAGGGAGATGACCATGTAGGTGGTCTAAAGGAGGAAACAGACTGAAAGCAGTGGTCCACACCCTTGAGAAGGGTGTGATAACTGCTGGGACAGAGGCATGAGACTTCGAGGGAAGTGTGGCAGGACCAGCAGGAGGCCCGGCTCTTTCTCCTCACAGAGGGTGGACATGGCTGGCCGAGCGAGGCCCTCTGCCCTTCCCAGTGACGATTCCTCCTGGCCCCAGCTGCCCTCCCTTCTCAGACCCTGGCACCCCCCAACACCACCCAGCCTCCAGGCACCAGCCACAAACCTAGTGCAGCTTTCTATACCCCTTCCTTTATCAGGTGGGAAACACGGCCCCTCCTTCCCAGCTCACCAGTGGGGAGCACAGATGTTGGGATCAGAGTGGTCTGGGTTCCCAGCCCAGCCGTGCCACTCACGAGCTCTGTAGGCACAGGCAAGCTGCCCGGTTTCCTCATCTGCAGAGTGGGGTGATGAGCAACAACTGGCAGAGTTGTCTGGAGGATGAGCCAAGGCAATATCTGCAGGGCGGTGCCGAGCACGGAGCCGTGGCCCACATTCCCACAGTTCCCGCTGACTGCGATGCCTTCCCGCAGCCCCACTTTTCTTCACTGACTCCGCCATCCCTCCTATCTCAGATGAGACCCATACTTCTTCCATAAAGGGTTCCTGACTCTCCAAGACTGGGCTAGATGCATCAACGTGTCCCCAAAAGGCCAGGAACATAACCCTGTTGTTGGACTTCTCGTCCTGGGCTCCAATGGTCCCTGGACTCATTTGTCCCCCACTAGCCTCTGAGCACCTTAAAACAAGTCTCGTTTGAAGCACCTCATCTGCTCCTTAGAAGAAACGGAGGCTCAGAAAGGTTAAATGACATATTTTTGGGAAAGGGAGCTTTTCATGGGAAATGGCTCTCCAGTTGGTGAGGCTCCGTGGCCCTCAGATATAAGTAGAGTCTTTAACCTGTGTTGGCACAGCCCACACGCCAGGCCCCGGGCTGGAACCTTTCCTTCCCCTGCTCTCTGTGTGTCACTGTAATTCTGTGAAGAAGAAGAAGGATCTGGACCCATGCCCAGGCTCACCAAGGACCAGTGCTCAGGTGTGGGATTGGCCCAAGGCCACCGATGGTAACAACTGAAACCCAAACCTGGCTTTGGCCACCTGCTGGGAGTTCAGGGCCCTCTCTCACCTTGCTGGGCCTGGGCCCAGGTCAGGTACTGCCAATGGAAGGGACGTCCCATTTGGAGCAGGCCTGCTCCAGGCCTTTGTCCCCAGGAAAAACAGGCCAGGAAGAGCAAGTGCTGCTGGAGGATGTGGGAGCAGGGCCTTCCAACATTGCTATGGCATCCCCCAAGACATGCAAACACACTGCACAGGCCTCACAGACTTCGGCCAAGCCCTCAGACTGTGCAGAAATCGCAGGCACTTTGTTGGACCAGCCCCTGGGAACCACTAACATCCCAGGTTTCTCAAGCCAGGTGGGGGTCCTAGGCATTGTGCCAGGGGTAGGTACATGGTGTATTGTCTCACAGCATCAATTATACCTGGAGTATTGGAGAGAAAACTATTTTTTTTTAATTTTAAAACAAAATGTAATGTTTAAGAAGAAATGCAAAACTTCAAAGAAATTGATTTACCCTCTGCCATGGAAAGGTTTGAGAAGTCCTGAGCTAGCTGAACCCTCTCACAAATAAGAGAAAGAAACTGGAGCCCTGAGGTGTCTGGCAACTTGCTCCGGGTCATGGAGCCCCCCGGCTCACAGCTCCTGGCCTGGGCCCTGGTGGACACTCACCAACACGCCCAGGCTGAGAGCAGCAGCTCTGCCTTCTAATGGCCCCGAGTCCAGTCCAGGCTCCACCACTCACTGACTGCACTGCCCTGGGTTGGTTAAATCTCTTTTCTGAGCCTTAGTTTCCTCATTAGTAAAGTGGGGTAATGATTATGGCAGAACGTGAGCCGATGCTGCAGGGACTTGTAGGCGCGCTATGAATGCCCAGCGTCCCTGCCCGCCCCCATCCCTCAGAACAGGGTTAAGAAACCATGATCAGAAAATGCCCACATCAGCACGGAGGTCCCTGCAGAGGTGGGTTCCAGAGTCTTTTCTCCATTTGTAACGAACCACAGCACTGTTAGACCACAACATTTCATGAAGTTCCCCAAATAGATCATCCCTATGATGAAACTCTGCTTGGAATAAGCTCATGGCTACCCAAAGCCCGAAATCCCTCTGCCGCCCATCGCTCCTCATAGAGGAAACAGAAATGCCTGAAAACAGAACCCAAATCAATGCCCCAACTTGCGGCCGCAAAGTGTGGCACTGCCCAAGGAGCCAGCACCGCCCCTACCTCCGCGCAGCCTCCACCGGCTGGGGCTTTCCGGGCAGACTGGAGTAGGATTTCGACATGCCGAGCTGGAGGTCACATGCACAGAGCAGCCGGTGGCCAAAGGGGAACTCCAGGAAGCTGAGCTGTTTCAGAGAAGTCCTTGGAGCTGGGCGCACTTGGGCAGGCACCGAGTGAGGTCAGCGAAGTGCCGCTGTCTTAGGACAGGTGGCGGCCACCAGCCTGACTTGCCCAGGGAGTGAGGCCAGTCTCAGAGGGCCACTCCCGCCAGGAGCAGAGGCAACAGACAGCACCAGCGAAAGTGACGCCACTGTCCTAGTTCGAGTGACTGCTACTGAACTCTGGGCATCCATAACTTTCCTTTCAGATGAGGACAACTCCCATCATCTGCCTCTCTAGGAAGGAAGTCTGGGCTTCTCGAGACCTACCCCCATCCAAGCAACCCCACCCAAATCCAACTAATGTTTATAAAACATTTCTCAACCACTGACTCCTGAGTGCTCACACATGACCCTGGAGAGGCAGACAGGAGAATTACAGATGAGAAAAACTAAGGCCCTCCAGGGGTAAGAGCTGGGGCCAAGCCTCAAGCCCAGGCTCCCAGCACACCACCCCGGCTTGTTTCAGGAGAGAGAGCACCAGCCACAGCATCATGGCAGCAATGCCGTGTTTTCACATGACAGCAACTCAAATGTTTCCAAAGTGCTTTCCCCAATATACAGCCCTTTACCATCCACAACCATGGTGCAAGTGGGAAATTGCCTATTCCCAATTTAGAGATGAGAAGATAGGATCAGAGGGGTAAAGGAGCTTGCTAAAGTCACACAGTCAAGAAGTGGTGGATTCAGGACTCAAATCTAGGTTCTTCAATTCCAAGCCCTGTACTCTGTCCACAGAACCATGCCACTGGCTAGTAGGTGGGATGAAGAAGTGGGCACTGGTGACAGAGGGCTCCCCCTTCCTCCCGTGCTCCTGGGCTCCAAGGCCCTGAGTCTCTTTTCTTTGATGACTGCTCTGCCTCCAAAACCATCGAGAAAGCAACTGTCTGCATCACAAGGTCTGCTCAGGCTCCTTGGCCTCCCTGCAGCCCTGCTATTGTCCCTCACACCTTGTGAACATGTGGCAGTTCAGAGAAGGGGAACCTACCTGGGTAAGCTCAGTCATGTTCTGGAATGGCAGTGCCCACTCCTCTCTCCACCCTTGGCAGGGCAAGTCCACGACAGCATTTTGGGTGCAAAGAGTGAGGAAGATGGCAAAAACTAACATGTACCAAGAGCCTGGCTCTGAACAAGGCCTTCTTTTGATTTATTTGTTCATACTGCAAATGTTTAATAAGCACCCCCATTGCTCAGGCGCTGGGCTAGGGACTCCCACATTTCCACATTTCCCTTCATTCTTTCCTACAACCAGCACACGGGGAGCCCTGGCTCAATGCCCACCGCCACAGCAGATGCTGAGGAGGCAGAGAGGTAGGCAAAAGGAGACCGGAGCACTGCACTGCACTGTGACCCCAGGCAGACCTCGTGCTCTTACTGGATCTTGGGCTCCCCATCTCTGAGACTTATGAAGGGCTCACTTTCAGTGCCCATGAAGCAACCTTCAGGTGGGCAGAAGCACACCCGGTGAGGGCAGCCAGGCCCACAGTGGGGCAGAAGAAGCAGGGCACTGGCTGGGAGTGAGGGCTCGGTCCCCCTGTGCCCTGAGCCCTCAGTCCCCCCATGCCCTGCCATAGGGTGGAGCTTTCTTCTCCTCTCATCAGACCCAGCCAGAGAGGGTAAGAGGGGAAGAAGGGTGGCTGTTCCCTGGGCTCTCACCATGTGCTGGCCCCAGACAAGAGTTTTCACATGTTATCTTGTCTAATTGTTGAGACAACTCAGCGAGGTAAAGACTGGGGCTCAGAGAGGGAAAGTGACTTGCCCCAGACCACACAGCTAGGGCAGAGAGCAGCTGCCAGATCTGTTTGACTTCGAAGAAAGAAGGCAAGCCACCTCTTCCCCTTCCTTCTTCCTTGTCCTGCCAGCATCGCCGCCTCGTCTCCCTCCTCCTCCCCTGAGCTAAAACGTGTTAGACAGTCACAGAGAGGAGCACCGGAACGACAAGAGTCAGGGGAAGGGGCACCCGCCTACTCCCCCGCCCCTGCGTTCTCCCAGCACCGTCTGGGCCTGAGCTGTCTTTCCATGGTAAGGGCTTGCTCTCCCACCGTCCTGACCTATCCCCACGCTCCCACCCGCCCCTGCCGCAGTGACTAAGGGCCCTGTTGCTGACTAAGCTGCCCTCTCTGGGCTCCACAACGGAAACAACCCGGGGTCCTTCCTCTTTAATCCTCACCCCCGTCTCTTCGTCCTGGGGCCTCTCGCCAGGCCTTGCATTGCACAGAGAGATAACCCACAACACAGGGGAGTCCCTGAGGCTGCAGCCACGTGGATCTGCAGCCTAAAGAATGTTGCCCTATTTGTTTCTCTCTGAGCTGTCGGGGGATTAGTTGGGAGTGTGGTGACAATCTGGTTTTGATTTCCAGCTCAGCCACCAACTGTGTGACCTCGGGCACGTTGCTGCACCTATCTGAGCAACCTAAACTGCCTGAATTACGAAGTGCATAAAACTAAAAGCCACAATGTCTGTAGAATGCCAGACACAGAGCAGGTGTGCCGCAAGTCTTAGCTCTTCCCTTCAACTGTCCAAGATGAACTCAGAGGACTGAGGGCCAGGGCATCTGTTTATGTTGTTCTGCCAAGAAAAATGATAGGAAATGCTCTCCAGTTCTTGATTTGTGGCAAGATAAACAAAAGCTTTTTTAGAATTGATCTACTTGTAATTTAGCCCTTAATTCTATACCATCATGAATTAGTCTCTGAATATATCCAGTTTCCATAACCAGAAGTTCCATGTGGGGCTGGTACCAAATCTTATCTGTCCATCCATCTGTTCTCCATCCATCCATCCATCCATCTGTCTGTCCATATATCCATCTATTCTTCCATCTGTCTTTTCAACCATCAATTATTCCACCCAGTCATCCATCTATCCATCCATTCATCCATCCATTCACCCAACATTAACTGAATATCCATCTGTCTATCCATCTATCCGTCCATCAATGTCTGTCCATTCATCCAGTCTCCCATCTGTCTGTCTGACCATCCATCTATCCATCCACACATCCATCCATCCATCCTGCCACCATCCATCCATTTGCCCAACATTTATTGAATGTCTACCATATGCCAGTCACAGCAGGGCTCTGAACGAAAAAGACACGATGTGAAACTTCAAAAACTTACACATTCCCCAATGCTTTTGGCTCAGACACACACCACAGGTGGTGAAAGACCACTCTTCCATTGGTTGGATATGGAGAGAAAGAGGGCTGCCTCCGTGTCTAGTGTCTGGCTTGCTTAACATGGCCTTCCTCTGTTCCACTTGCAAGTCCCCTGACGAGTGACTTTCACATGAATAAGTATTCCTAATGAGCAGGATATTCCCTATAAGGGCAGAGGTTTCACTAAAGAACACATCGCTGAAGCACACACACACATTCACCCATACACACACCCACATACACACTTGCCATTGGATGGCGTGACCAGAATGCCTGGAGGCAAGCACTGTGAGGGGCTATACAGCTCACCTTCTCATTACTCTCTCTTCTCTCCCCCTTGGGTCAGCACAATGCTTTACACATAGGAAACCTCTCAGCCTTCAGCTTGTCTCCCACTATCATATCACCTTGATTTATTTCAGCAAAGCACCCCTCACTGCTGCAATTTACAGCTTTGGTATTTATCTGAGAGGCAGTGTGATGGAGTGGTCAAGAGTTCGGTCTCTGAAGCCAGGCTCCCAGGGTTCAAATCCATTGCTCTGACCTTTGACTTTGTATAAGCTGCTGAACATCTCTTTGCCTCAGTTTCACTATCTGTAAAATGGGGATCAATAACAGAACTGATTTCATGTGGTTGTTAAGAGGATTAAATGAGAGTGTATTGTTTCTAATGGGGTACAATACCATGTCCTGCAGTGCCATTTTAAACTGCAAGTGGGTATTTTGGGGTCCCAGTTGACTGAGGTGGGGCATGAGGAAGAGTGCCACTGACAGCAAGGGGCAGGAGCCAGAGATGCTAAATCTTGCAACATGCCACACATCCTGCCCAACAAAGGACTGTGCCTCAAAATGCCAGCTGTACCCCCACTGAGAAACTCTTTGAAAAGTGCTTCAAAAGGGCCTGGCACATGGTCGATACCCACCAAATGTGCTCTGTGACTTGTTTACTGCCCTCCCCTCCCCCTCCCCCATGTAAGCTCCATAAGAGCAGGAAATGACCTTGTCTGTCTCGTTCAGTGCTGCTAATTCTCCAGCACCTAGGACATGGCCTGGAAAATGAATGAAGGAATGAATGAACAAATGAATGATGGGACATGCTCAGTGATCGGTGAGTGGCTGTTTGGTGAAACATGCCAGTTCCAGTCATAAGTGTGTGCTGAGTAGCTCCAATCCACAGGACAAGGGGAGATGGCTGAGGAGCAGCTGCTCCTCTCTGAACATCCACTCCCACCAATCCTTCAAAGCCTCCTGCATGCCTCAGTCTCCCAGAAGCCTCCCCTGAGTCTTCTGGAGATGACCCCTGGGGGCTGGTCATCTGTCCTTCACTGGTGAACACTGTCTGACTCATAAAGACTTCCCTCTTCCACCTTTCCAGAATGTGGGTAGGATCCACCATGCTTCCTTCTCTGCTCCTGGCACAGGGAACCTGGTGCTGAGTGGGGCTCAGCAGATATCTGAGTGGTTGCATTTTTCTCCTCTTCCTTGCACCCATGCAAATAGGCACTGTCAAAAAAGTGTGGGCAAACCTGATCAGCATTGTGCTTAGGGAACAGAAGGGGAAGGGGCAAGGGGGGCAGGGGCTGAAGGCTCTGAGCAAAAGAGGATTAACCAAAAGACTCCATTTCAACCCTTGTCAAACATCCTGCCATCCTGGATCACTTTTCCTCCCTGGTAGCATGGAGAATCCTTCCCTAATGCCTGGAGCACAGAGGGCAGCCAGCTTTTTGAAATGTATGTCGCCAAACCTTCACTAAGCATCTTCTGTGTACAGGGGAAGAGTTAAATCAAACCAGGCCCCTGATGCTGGAGGTTCACAATCTTTGGGGAAACAGACATGTACCAAGTAAGGCCATCATTGGGGTATACTGGGTCAGACAGGATGTAGAAGCTTTAGGAGATTGTCAGAGAGGACTGAGTTCCTGACATGCCTTAGAAGCTATGTTTTGGAGTTAAACGTCTAATAGAAGCTTATGTTCTTGAATTTAGCTCTTTTTTTTTTTTTTTTTTTTTTTTTTTTTTTTTTTTTTTGCTTTGTTTTGTGCTTGGTTTTTATTTTTATTTTATTTTATTTTTTTGCTTTTCTGCTCATTAGTGGTATTGGGTATTGAAACATGTCCCCAACAAGAGGCATGTTCAGGTCACAACCTTTGGTGCTATGGGTTGAATCATTTGTAAACAGGCCCTTCAAAGATGTTATGAGTTAAGGTGCACCCAAACCAAACGAAGGGCCTTACTTCAATATGGTTGAAGTCCTTATAAGTAAGGAAATGGGATAGAGAAGAGGGAAGCCACAGGGAGCAGCCAGGAGCTGGAGGTCAACGGAACTCAGAGGAGAAAGGAGAAGATGTTGCCATGAGCATTCCCATACGACAGAAAAGTCAAGGAACCCCAGAGACAGCCAGCCAGCCGACCCCAGCAGAAAGAAAGCCTCCTAGCCTCTGAAAACATGAGCCAATAAATTTCTCTTGTTAATCCACCTTCTTGTATGGTATTTGTTTTAGCAGCCGGGAAATGAAAATACCTAGTAAGACTCTGGTCAAGCATGGTTTTAAAGGGTGCATTTGGTTAAGGAGTGAGAAGACTGTGCTCTCATGGAGCTAAATTCCCACATATACATCCCTAACCCATCTGGTGCTGCCAGATGCTGTGAGAGAAACCCAGCTTTGTTCGAGAATAGCAGGGGTGGAGGAGGCGGGGTGGAGGGGGACGGACGGCCAGGGAAGACCTCACTGATCATTTGCCATGTGAGTTGAGGCCTAAAGGAAGTGAAGGAGCCAGATGTATGGATATGGGGAAAAGAGCCAGTTTCATGAATCGTGGTTCTGGAAGATGCTTCATGGCCAAAAAGTTCTTCCTTAAGTCTAACGTAATTCTATCATGTGTCAATACAGCCCCTTTCTTCACCCCATTGAAGAGAGGGAGCACAGAGGGCCCACCTCCTGGATACCACCAAGGTGAAGTTCTCAAACTTTCCACCGAAGAAACCCTAAGGGGGCAGAACACTGAAAGGTCCAGGGACATTGACCGAAGCAGTCCCCACAAGCACAAAATGTCTTTAATTTTGTGTTTTAACATCCATGCACATATAAAATCCTACTCTGCAGTCTTTCCATGCATAAATATGCACGTGTATAGCCATGTGATGAGATATGCATGTGCCCAATTCAGCTGAAGCTGGGCCAAGTCTATGCTGTGCTTCCACTGGCCTCTGGCCCTGGGGACACAGACACCAGCATTCAAGAAGCTCAGGGCAAAGGAAATGCCTGGACTGGGGTTCTAATCAGGATCTGGGATAGACACACCACACGTCTGTCCTTGAACAAAGGAACTGCTACAGCTCTTGGTTCCACCTTTCCTGGTAGCTCACGTCCCTGAAGACTGTGGTGGAGAGCAGGACAATGTGCATCAATAGAAGCCTGGGATTGGGGGTGTGGGGACATGGAGAGAACATTCTGGCCAGAGGCTCTCTCTTATCCACTGAAGGAAACACAACAACCCCCCGAGAAGGAGGATGGGAAATGGCTTCACCAGCCTCCCAGCCAGGACTTGAAAACCACCAATAGCGTCTAGAAGATCTGGTGCCCGGCATGGTGCTTGGCACATGGCAATCCTCAATAAATATTTATTGAATGAATGAATGCTGAATGAATGGCTTAATCACAAACAACTAATGGAGGACCTCTGGCTTAGATCATTCTAAGGTCCTTTTGGGCCCTAAAATGGCAATTTGAGGAGGCTACACAACTCTTCCGTTCCCACACCAATAACTTGATGGACTGCCTGCTGGCCCCATGCTTCCCCTCTGTGCCTAATGCAGTAAAAAGAGCCATAGATTATAAACCACTAATGTATTTAGACAGAAAATCTTCCAGACAAACAACAATGATAATGGCTACCAAATGCCTGGGCCCCTACTAGTCCCTCACATTGATTGCCCGTTCACTCCTCACGCCAACTTTCTATCACCCCATATTCAGATCAGGAACCTGAGGCTTCCCAAAGTCACAGGGGTGCCGAGGAAATGGGGCCCAGGACTGTGCTCTGAAGCTCTCGCTTTTTCTTCTGCATGTGGCCATCTGGGGAAAGGGCTATTAGCTCCCCATCCTGTTCCAAACTCCTTGTCCCGCTCCTCCTGCTAAGAAAAGGGCAAGGGACTTGGTGTTATTTATCCCCCTGGGCATGGGAAAGCGATGCATGGAGGTGCAGGGTCCCGGCTGGACAGTGGTGGGCTCCTGATTTAGGGTGTCTGTCCCTAGGTTGCCAGGACCTACGAAGCGTCTTGTGTGGGGAGCCTTATCCATGGGGTGATGGCACCAGCAAATCAACCCCACCAGGTCTGTAGCGAGCACTTCCCAGGCCCCCTCAACATTTCCTGACATGCCAGCCTGACCTCGGTGGACAGCACTGCATCTTAGCTGCTGGACCATGCTCTGCCTGTGTGCACAGAGGGCCGGACGGCCTGGGAATTAACGTCCCCCCATCCCAGGGCCAGCTGGTAACTACTGGCTTTTGGATGAGAGGTATGATGTGCTGCTCCCTTGCCCCTTGGCCAGGATAACTCGGAGGTATTTGTTCAGTGCCATTTTCCAGAGTCCCCAAGAGGATTGCACTTCAGTCATCTACTGTGGCCACCAGCTTGACAACACACCCTCTACCCTGTTGTACTCTCTCCTCTCCTCCCTGTGTTCTGTGCATTTCTGGGGAGCCCAAACTAAGACAAGATCCCAGTGACTGTGGCCTGGAGGATATGGAGAGGATAGGGAGAGAGACAGGAATGGAGCCAACGTGCAGAGAGAAGACAAGATGCACTCCAGACCATGTGGGGCCCAAGAGCTGCTTGGTGTCTCAGTTTCCTAGCACTGCTGTAACAAAGTACCACCAACCCGTGGCTTACAGTCACAAAATTTATTGTCTCACAGTTTCAGAGGCCAGAAGTCCAAACTCAGGGTGTCATGGAGGCCCGTTGACACTCAGGGTGTCAGCCATGCTGGCCATGCTTCAATCCAAGTCTGTAGGGAAGAGACTGTTCCATGCCTCTTCTAGCTTCTGGTGGCTTCCTGGCAAGATCTCTCCTCTTTCTCTGTCTCTCTGTGTCCAATTTCCTGCTCTTTTACAGACACCAGTCATATTGGGTTAGGGCTCACCCCAATACAGTTTGGCCTCATTTTAACAAATAACAAATCCAGAGATCCTATTTCCAAATAGGATCACATTCACAGGACCGGGGGTTAGGACTTGGACTTAGGATTTTGTGGCACACAATTCAATCCATAACAGGTGGTTCTGGTGCTGCCCGGTGCCAACTCTCGTCCACTATTTCATCACTCTACAGGCCTCTAATCACCCCTGCCCCCAGCTTCTGCTGTGCTGTAGATGAGTCTCTGTTTCTGAATAGTATCCCTTGCCTGGGCTGACCCACAGAAAGCCAGGCAGGGCCAGCTTACAACCAGGCTGTGGAGAGCCATGGGGGAGCCCGGGGGAGCCACGGCTGGAAGGGCTGCCCAGGGCCAGGGAGTACGCTCATCACAGGGTGCTGTCACCTCTCGACCCTCCAAAATGAGCACTCTGGCTCCCATTTTGTAGATGAGGAAACAGACGAGTCCAGCCTGTAAGAGGCAGCAACAGGATGTGAACTCAAGCCTGTCTGATTTAAAGGTCAAACACTTGCCACAGAAAGAAGGAAGAAAGGAGGGAAAGATAATAGGTCAAACAGAAATATACAGTCCTCAGGGTTAGGAAGAAGGGAGGCGAGGGAGGGGAGAAAGGAGAAGACGAAAGGGGGAAGCACCTCTGCAGCTCCTGGGGCTGCCAGCCCTGCTTCTTGGGAACCCAGGACCAAAGAAGGGGAGGAGACACTGGACCGGGGCAGGCACTGGACCCTGAGGACACACTGGGCCATGCGGACCCCAGAGGCACTGCGACAGGGCGCCCCCAGCTCCCGGACCTGACTCCGCCAGCTCTGACCCTCTCCCACCATGGCGGCAGTGACCCAGGACCTAGCCTGGCAGCTGACCACTCCAAAGCCACCGGCAACTTCCACCCACATTTCTGGCAGGACGATGAGGAAAGGAGAAAGAATCTTTTTTTTCCTTCTGATTATAAAAATAGCATCTACCGTGAAAATTTCAGAAAGTACAGAGAGAAAATGAAAATTACTCATAATATTAGCCCCAAAATTGCCCCAAAACTGCCACTGTTCCCATGTGGGTGCTCTTCCTGCTAGACCCTTTTCTATGCACAAATGCAGTTTGGTTTCAGTTTTTACATCTACTAGATGTACTGCTTTTTTCATTTATCCATACATTGTCAGTGCCTTTCTGAGCCACTGAATGTGCACCAATGTCACCATTTTTAATGGCTGCATAGTATTGTGCTGTGTGGATCCATCACATTTAATAGAAATAATCCCCTAATGACAGACAGACTGGTATGGGTTGAATTGCATCACCCTGAGAAGCATAGTTGCAAGTCCTCATCCCCAGTGCCTGTGAAGATGGCTTTATTTGGAAACAGGGTCTTTGCAGATGAGATCAAGTTACGACAGGTCACGCTGGGGGGAGTAGGCCCCAGTCCAATATGAGTGGTGTTCCTACACGAGGGTGAGAGGAGATACTGAGGCAGACACGGGCAGAAGCCACGCGAAGGCGAACGCAGGTACCGGAGTAAAGCAGCTACAGGCCACAATAAGGGCAGCTCACATTTATCGAGCACTCATTACAAGACAGGTACTGTTCCAAGTGCTATAGTTATATTAATCTTCACGCCAACTCTATGGTGTTGATGCTGTTCCCATCATCGTTATACAAAGGTGACACTAAGCTCAGAGAGGTCACACAGCTGACCTTGCAGGTGACATTGCTGGGATCTGAACCCAGCAGCCTCCTCCTGAGCCAGGGCTATTAGTCAGAATGCCCCGCTCCCTCTGCCAACTACCACCCACCAGCTGTGTCCCCTGTGCAGCTTAGTTAGCCTCTGCAAGACTTAGTTTGCTCCTCTGTGCTAAGAGGATAATGCTAGTCTCTCACCCGGCTGCTGAGGGATGTAAGTGGACGGACATACACGGGGACATCGGACACACTGCTCAGCACTCCACAGGGCCCACGGTGGGCTGGTTCCTCTCTCCTGAGAGAGGCAGAGCCAGGGTCAGTAAAGGAGGTCCAGCTGCTCCCAAAGGAAGCTGGATGCTCACATCAGTCAGCACAGACTTGCCCTTCTCTTTTCCACTCAGATTAGAGACAGAACAACAGGCCTTGATTTTCAGGCCCAAGAGGGACTTCTTCCAACTCTCCAACAAATTCCTGACAGAAAATGTTCACCACCTGGAAGGTGTGGGTTAAAATGAGGCTTGGCTGGAATGTGTGATTTCAGACCTGGCACTCCCAGTAGAACAGACCAGCACCCTGGCATCGCCGGCTGCCTCCCAGCCCTCTCTCTGAGGCCCTCTCACTTCCCCCAGGGTGGTTCAGCAAAGGCAAAAGGAGGGATTCCTGACTCAAAGGTTCTCGCTGGGCTTCAGGGGCTCTCTGTAAGCTCTGAAACTTCGAAACTTTATGACTAATTACGTGTTTTGTGTGTGTGAGAGAGGGAGAGGGAGATGGGGGAGGGGAGGGGGAGGGGGGAATGAATGAATGAATGAACGAACAGATAAAAATATTTCTAGGGACAAGGCCCATAACTTCGACATAGTCTCCCTGAGGTTTGGATTTTCCCCAAGGAATGGCATTACAGAAACCAGTCCTGCTGGGATGGCAGGGCTCACCTCTGTCCCCTACAGCCGCATTGGCCATCTGATCTAGGACAAGGCCTCTCACCCCTCTGGCCCCCGTTTCCCCATCGGCAAAATGAAGAAGGTGCACTTGTGATTGGCTTTCAGCCTGTGCTCTATGGAGCTCCCAGAGGGCCCCAGGGAATACTGGTGGCACGAGGGCGAGCGGGGCTCAGGGCCCATCTCCCTCCAACCAGTGCAGCTCCAGCTTTCATAGAACCTGCGTAAGATGCTACTTGAATACAGGCCCAAAATAAAACAAAACCCTGGCTCAGATGATTCCTCAGTCCCTTCTGGCTCGTGAAGTCTCACCTTTGATCAGCTCAGAACCAGTTGCTCTGGTTCTTTAATTCCTACAGGTGGTCCAGCCTCGTGGTGAAGAGCCAGATGCCAGGGTGAAATACTGGTTCTTCCATTTCTGAAGTGACACGACTGTAAGCATCTTCCTACACCCTCTAGCCTGCTTCCTCAACTCTAAACTGTACATAACAGAAGTACCTACCTCAGAGGGCCATGGTGAGGATTGAACACATTAATAAATCTAAAACACCTCAGCAGATACACAGCAAGCGCTTATATGTGTTAACAGCTATTTTTTGTCACAGCTTCTAGCTTGAGGCCTCAAATGGGAAAGTTAATAAGTGGCAGCTGAATAAACGAGGGAGTGAAGGAATGAATTTCCATAGTCTAGAATTCCTTTAATTGAATCTCTGTGTAAGCACCTCCCAAAGCATAAGGCCAGCTTAAGTGTGCACACCTATCGCCTGGGAACATTGTTAAAATGCAGATTCTGTTCAGCAGGCCTGGGGTGGGTGAAGTCTCCGAATTTTTAACAAGTTCCCAGGTGAGGCCAGGGCATGGACCACGCTTGGAGTAGCCATACTTTGGTCCGTCTGCTACTGGTCACATTCTTCAGCTTGCAGGCTTTCCACCTGCAGTTAGCAAACCACTCAGAACCCTGGAAAACATCCGTACCTCATGTGGAATCATGCCCAGAGCACCCTCGTGCAGGGTTCTCAGGAACTGGCATGGGAGTCGGTGTGAAACCCTGAGTTTATGTCCAGGCTCAACCCGCATGATCTTGGGCAAGTCCCTTAGCCTCTCCGGGGCTCAGTCCCCTCATTTGTAAAGTGAGAACAGTAACACTCTCCATGCCCAGCTTACAGATCCGCTGTAAGGATAAAACGGGATCAGAGATGGGACCCTCCAGGGGTGAGGGGCCATGATTACCAGGCAGGCTTCATTTCCAAGTTCTCGTTTGCACCCCTTGAATTCTTTCTCAGAGGGAAACTAACACGCATTGTGTTTTGCATAATGGTATGTAAGGGGAGAGAGAGGAAGTCAAGCCTGCTAAATTTAGCAAGTGCTTACGCCCCCTCACCTAGGGCTCAGCCCACGCATTTCACCATGAGTAGGTGCCTTTCTATATTTAACTTCTGCATGCACCTTCCACTTGTACTCTGACACTGAAAACCCCAGGAGGATGTGGTGAGGATGGAAGGGAAGTTCAAAAAATGTGAGCAGGGGCTGACATCATGTGAGGCACCATCTGTACCTTCAGGTGTGTGTTCTTCAGGGAAGACACCGGAAAGCTTTCTTCAACTTCTCCCCCTTTCCTCCTCTTGGCCAGAGACCATGCTGCCCCGCAATAGCCGATGCCTTTGAGACAGTGGCACTGAGTGGAGAGTAAGCAGACCACTGGGCAGTCTAGAAGAACTAGAAGAAGTCACAGCAGGTCAGAAGTTTTCAAATGTGCCAGGCACGGTGCTAGGCCCATCCACAAATGTCACATTTGATCCACACCAAAACCTCCTATGATTGGTATCATTGTCATTCTCCAGGTGAGCAAGTAGAGACCAAAAGAGATAAAGGGAGTTGCCCACAGCTGGTGATGGGTGGAGAACCCAGGTCAGTTTCCTGTCTATGCTCTGAATCCATACTGTGCTTGACTTCTCAACTTGACCTCCTCTCCAGGAGGCTCTTGGGAGGCTATGGAATCAAATCTCACCTATGCCATCATTCAGGGGTCTTGAGTTAGCTACTTCCCTTCTCAGGGTCTCAATGTCCTCATCTGTAAGACAAACCCACTGGGCTGGTTTTCTGTTTCATTTCTGAATGTCTTTTTGATGACACCAGAATCTGATGCCAGAGTTGGTGACAAAGAATCAGGCGGTCAGTCAAGTCTCCAACTCTCAACCACAAGGTGACCTCTACCCCATGCGCATCTTCTGGTCAGCACACATGGATTTGGTAGCCATCACAGGTGGAGACCACTTAATCACCCACTAGTTCTTCGGGGGAACTTGAATGGAAGCCTCTATGCTGAGCAGTTCCACAGGCACTGGGGAGAGTGAAATGAATGGTGGTCCCTGCACCAGGATATCCAGCCAATAGGGGAGCAAGACCAGGGAAGGGATCTGGTCCCCACGATGTGGTCAATGCAGCGATGGAGATCGCAGGGGCCCAGAGGCTGAAGGGGATGGGGAAGAGAACAAGTGGGAGAGAGACAAAACGGGCATCAATACTCAGGGCCAGTAGTTCTCAAAGTGTGGTTGACCTGAAGCATCAACATGCTGGGAACCTATTAAAAATGCAAATTCTTGGGCCCCATTCCAGACCTATTGAATCAGCAATCTGTGTTTCAACAACTCCTCCAGGTGATTCACTGGTCTAGGGCAGGCCCGCGGAAGAACTCAAAACTCAAAAACTGTCAGCTTCATAGATCCTGTTCTGAGCTTGGCTAGGAAAAGTAATAATTCGGGAAAGTGGTTTAGGAAGAAAAATCTCTCTATTTCTGCCACTGGATGGCCCAAGTGCTCTCCTTACAATGTGAGGACTCCTGTACATGCCACACCTGGACACACAGCCCGTCTCAGCAGGGATCTGCTGCTGACATCTTTGGGCTCTGCTCTCGGCTTTTATCAAAAATGCTTACAAAGAAAATGCCACAAGAAGACCTTCTCTGAATTGTAAAATGGTTGTTTTCTATTAAGTTACGCAAAGTTCCTTCCATAAAAACTCACAAGAGAATACAGTGGCAAGTAACAACTTGGCAAAGACTTTCTAAAAATAATAAAATCCATTGTCACTGAATATAGAGGGGAAAAGACAGTCACACACTTCTTTAAGCATGTAAATTCATACTACCTTTCTGGAGAAATAACTGTCAAAAGGTATTAAAAGTGTACATCCCTTGGACCTAGCAATTCAATTTTAGAAATTACTCCTAAGGAAATAATCATGACTGTGAATGAACAGTTCACTTTAAGGGAATTTATGTTAGAATCATTTGTTACAAAAATTGGAAACAACCTAAATGATTAAAATAAGGGGTTGATTCCCAGGTAGCTATCATTCATTCATTTATCCATTCATTCATCAGATATTTGTTAAATAGTTAATATGTGCCAGGCAGAGTCTTAGATGCAAGTGGTACAGCAGTAAGTAAATAATGGAGGGAAGGGACAACCAGTCAACAAATAAGCAAGTATAACATACATACTATGTCAGTTGTTGACTGGTGCTATGAGGGAACAAAGGGGGTTCTGGGATGGGGGGGTTGTTCCAATTTGGAATAGGGCAAAGGTGAAGGAGTGAGCTACACTGATATCTGGTTAAGGCATTTCAGACAGAAGGAAACAGCAAACGAGACCAGAGCACACAGCACCCTGGGCGAGTCTGAGGAAGAACAAGGAGGCCACTGTGGATAATGCAGATGACGGATCAGAGTCTGGGGGACATGGGGACCAAGGCCACGCAGGACCTTGCAGGCCATTCAGGAACTTAGGCTTTTCCCCTGGGCGAGAAGGGAGAGTTTTGCTCAGAGGAGGGGCAGAGTCTGATCATGCTTTAATCTCATCCCTCTGGCTTCTGAGTTGAGAACAGAATCAAGGGCACAAGTGCAGAAGTAGGGACCCTGTTAGGAGTCCATTGCAATAATCCTTGCCAGAGATGGTAGTGGCACAATCCGGGTTGTTAACAATGGAGGTGGGAGTGGTCATCTTTTGACCATTTTTTGAAGGTGTATTTGGGCCTGGTGCCTTTGAGGATGACCAGCTTTTCTGCAGAGGGATGCTTACTTGGAGGTGAGCCTGCATAGCTGACTGAATGGATGACGTCATCTCCAGAAACCCAGGTGAACAAGAGCAAGCAAAGCAAGGGATGTGCAATGCCTTCAGAGGGGAAAAAAACAAAGTAAAAGATGCCACACAAACCTGTATGCTTCCTCTGTTGGAAATTTATGAAATTTTAAATGTGAAACTTCATACCACGAGGATACTAAACTTTTATAGTCCAGATCTGGGGCACTGGCTGCCTGCATAGAGTCAAAGGGTGATGACAGGCAAGCAAAGAAATGCAAATTAAAATAAGGATGTGACATAATTTTTCAGTTATCAGATAGGCAAAGATTTAAAAAGAATGATAATATCCAGTGCTGGTGTGGGTGTATGGAAACAGCACTCCCATGCAATGTGAGCGGAAGCTTAAGTCAGTAGCACCTTTTGAGGAGAGTTTGGCAATATGCTATGAAAAGCCTTTAAAAAGTACATGCCAAAGGAACTAGAATAGTGTAAACAATTTGGAAAAAGAAAAGTGAGAAGAATCACTCTCTGATTTTAAGACTTACATAGTCACAGTAATTAAAACTACCTGGTATTGGCAGAGGATTAGATATATAGATCCATGGAACAGAGTAGAGAACCCAGAAATAGGTCCACATAAGTATGGTAAGCTGATTGTTTTTCTTTATTAGAGAAGTTGTGGGTTTACAAAACAATCATGCATAAAATACAGGGATCCCATATACCACCCTATTATTAACACATTGCATTGGTGTGGTACATTTGTTACAGTTGATAGCACATTTTAATAATCGTACTATTAAGCATAGTCCAGGGTTTAACGTAACTTAGGGTTCACTGTGTAGTGAAGTTCTATGGATTTTTTTTTTAATTTTTATTCTGTTACTGTATATACAATCTAATATTACCCCTTTTAATCACATTCAGATACATATTTCAGTGCTGTTAATTGCAATCACAGTGTTGTGCTACCATCACTACTGTCCATTAACAAAACATTTCCATCATTCTAAATAGGACCTGTACATTTTAAGCCTTAATTTCCCATTCCCTATCCCTACCCCATCCCGTGGTAACCTATAGTCTAGATTCTGACTCTTCAGCTGATTTTTGATGAATTTTACAAAAGCAATTCAATGTGGGAAGAATAGTCTTTTCAATAAATGCTGTGGGAGCAATTGGCTATTCACAGGCAAACAATAAACCTCCACCTAAACCTCACACTTAACACAAAAATTAGCTCAAAACAGAGCACAGATTTACACATAAAATGTAAAACTATAAAATCTTTAGAAGAAAACATAACAGAACATTTTGGGGATCAAGAACTTGAAGAGTTTTTAGATATGACACCAAGGCACAGTCCATAAAAGAAAAAAAAAATCACCAAACTGGACTTCATCAAAACTAAAAACTTTTGCTCTCCAAAGACCTTGCTAAGAGAATGAAAAGACAAGCTATAGACTGGGAGAAAATACTTGCAGACCACATATCTGACAAAGGACTCTATAAAGAACTCTTGAAACTCAACAACAACAAAATAACCCCCCAAACAATCCAGTTAGAAAATGGGTAAAAGATATGAACAAACATTTCACTGAACTGGATATAAGGATGGCAAATAAGCACACAAAAAAATGTTCAATGTCATCAACAATTAGGGAAATGCAAATTAAAACCACAATGAGATAGCACTACGTCCCTATTAAAACAGCTAAAATAAAAACATAGTGACAAGAAAAAATGCTGGCAAGGATGTGGAGAAACTGGATCACTCATGCATTACTGGTGGGAATGTAAAATGGTACAAACACACTGGACAATAGCTTGGCAGTTTCTTAGAAAATTAACCATACACTTACTGTACAACCTGTCAATCACACTCCTGGGTATTTATCTCAGAGAAATGCAAACTTATGACCACATAAAAACCTATATACAAATGTTCATAGAAGTCTTATTTATAAAAGTCAAAAACTGGAAACGACCAAAAAATCCTACAACAGGTGAATAAACTCTGGTACAACCGTACTTAGGAAGAAAAAGGGACTATTGATTCATGCAACGAGTTGGGTGGATATCAAGGGCATTATGCTGAGTAAAGAAAGTCAATATCAAAAGTTCACATCAAGTATGACTGAAAAGTGTAACATCCCTGAATGACCAAATTGTAGAAATGGAGAACATATTAGTGGTTGCCATAAGTTAGAAATAGTCAGAGGGAGGGGAAGTGGGTGTGGAAGCATGAAAGAGGTCTTCAGGAGTGATGGAATATTTCTGCATCTCAATTTTGATGGTGGTTACATGAATCTACACATGATAAAATGACAAAGAACAAAAGACACATGATACCAATGTCAATTTCCTGGTTGTAATATTGTTCTATAGTTATATAAGATGCAGCCACTGGGGAAAACTGGGTGAAGGGCACACAGGGCCTCTCTGTGCTATCTTTTACAACTTCCTATGACTCTATCATTATTTCAAAATAAAAAGTTTTTATAAAAAGGATTTATCATGAGAACAGGAAAAAAAGGTGCATGCCCTTTGACACCAAAATTCTACTTTTAGGAATTTATCCTAAGGTAATACCAAAAAGTCCTCAGAGATTAATAGATAAAGATGATCATTTCAAAGCTGCTTATAATAGTGAAAAATTAGAACTAAGTTTTATAAGCCCATAATTAGTTAAAGACATTAAGTAAATGTATTCAGTAGAATCCTATACAATCATTAAAACGATGATGTAGATCCACATTTATTGATATGGAAAGAAATTCACAATATACTGCTAAAAGGAAAAGATCACTTAGAAGTAGCACATGATTTTTTTTTAATATTTATACAAATGTATAGACTGTAAGCTCCATGAGGGCAGACCTTCTTGTCTGTGTTACTCACTTGGGTAGCCCTAGCTCCTCGAACAGTGCCTAGCACAGAGTAGGCACTCAATAAATATTTGTCAAATGAAAACAATGTACATGCATATACATACATAGATACACACACATATATATATTCACAGGAAAAAGTTTAGAAAATACAATAAGATATTAATAAAGGTTATCCTGCAGTAGAGGACTTTGGGTTGACAGATTACATCCCCTTCAGTTTATTTGTGTTTTCTACTTTTTATTAATAATCATGTATTGTTTATGGGCTATAGGTTTTAAATGTAAGTAAACAATTGCAAAGTGAGGAATGTTGTGGGGAGCCCTGCAGCCTGAACTGGGCAAAGCTGGGGTTGATACAGCTGGACCACACGAAACCAAGGCCCACCCCTCCCCACCTTCTCTCCTCCTCTCTCTAGGCTTCCCTGCTGGGACCCTTTCTTCTCACATGGGCACATGTGGCACAACCTGACCCCTGGAGTACTCCTTCCTCTAGGAATGAGCAGCCTTTAGTAATAATTTCTGCACGTTCATCTCTCCTGCTAGAACATGAGCTCCTGGGAGTGCTGACGTGTGACCGGCTTGTTCTTTTTGTGCATCTTCTCCAGGGCATATCACAGAGCCCATTATATAGAAGGTAATCAATAAATGCTTATTGATTAAATAAATGAAAGAAAGAATTCCTTTCAGCTGGGGCATTGGCTCCTGGGGCTGATCATGGATGGGGTGCCTGGGACTTGTGGGTCTCCTCTCCCACAGCTGGACCTGGAACATGCCAGAATTCTCCCCGAGTGCCTCCCTCCAGTTCTGCAGTCTTGCAGTCTGGCAAACAGCCTTGTCCAAGCTTCAGGAACCAGTAGGGAGCAGAGCAGAGCAGTGACAGGGACCAGCCACCTAGGCCCCCCCAACCTTCCCCTGCCTGCTTGCAGCTCAGCTCAGAAGATGGTGAAGGGCAGGCATGGATCCTCCTCCCATGGCCTACAACTCTGCCCCATCTGCCTCCCCACTTCACCTCTCCTCTCAACTGTAGGCCATGCTCAGCTCCCTTCTCTTTGCTGGAAATAAAGGATGTTCTGGGAGGAAGTGTACAGTACATGGCCAGACATAGAGGCACAGAGGTCTGCCACTCTGGCTACAGAAGTGGTATGACAGGGGCTGCACTAAGCTGAGTGAGAACCAGGTTACAGTGTGTGTCTGTGTGTACATGTGTGTGCGCATATGTGTGTGTGTGTGTGTATGGGGGCTGGCTGGAGCCTTTAATGGAGGCTGCTTCCCCTTCCCAGACCTCAGCTCAGTGTGCAAGACACAGCCTGGTCTGGGTACCTGGGTCTTCAGGCCTGTGGGGAGAGGGGGACAGGAGGATTGGGGTGCAGGGCTTCCTGACAGTGTGAACACTAACACGCCAACCAGATACCACGTGCAGAGAAGTGCTCACATTAGCTATTGACACAGTCACCTTGGGCAAGTTCCTTCCCTTGGGCTTTAGTTTCCTAGCAGTCAAATAACAGGGGTGTCAGAGACCCTCTCTTTCACATTGTGTTAGCATCTTTGCCAAGAGCCGCCTGTGTTGGGTGAGATGCACACTCCAGGGGACAACACTGCTGACAGCTGCTCCACGGCCCTGAGGCCTCTGATCCCGAGGATGTGGGCTGGTGTCTGAAGACAGCCTGGGATCCCAGGGCAGCCACCCTGCCCAGCTGCTGTCCCCAGAGGTCCCCAGAACCCTTGCCCAACCACCATGCTTGATCTGGTTTGCTGGGCCCTTTCCAAGCTGGCGGGCAGCAGCAGCCATCCCAAGAGCTCCCGCTCTACCATTCCCAGCTAGATGCCCTCAGCTCTGTGAACAGCCCCAACTTTACTGTCCCCTTGCAGCCCACACATCCTTTTATCATTAGACTGACCAGTGATCTCCAAAATGTGGCATACACACAGTTCTTGGATATGGGAAGAAAACACCAGAGCTTCTATTTCTGTTTACTTATATCACATCCTTCTGTAAATTTCTATTTTTGTGTGTCTTAGAATGTACAAGATATATTAGTACAATGGTTCAATTTATAAATAAATAAAATATGTATATGTTGGGATGTGTTCTCAAAAAATGAGAGGAGTATGCAATGAAGAAAGTTTGGAAACCATCTCAGGGGGGGTAAGATACAGCCATTGATAATTATAACTCAATTCTGGGTGACAAATGTTATAATAAAGGTTACATACTCTGGACGTTCAGGAAAGGATGTGATCACTACCAAGAGAAGTGAGAAGCAGCATCAGGGAAGGCTTCATGGAAGAGGTGGCTTTGGGGCTGGGTCTTAAAGCACAGGATGTGGCCACGTGGCCATGGCAGAAAGCCACCCCCCCACCCCGCCCCCCACCCCAGCAGAGGACACTGCCTGGGCAAAGGCTCAGAGGTCAGAAAGCACTCAGCAGGCACTGGGGGCCCAGAGCCTTGGTCTGGGTTATATATGGGAAAATCAGTAGGAGATGAGGCGGGAAGAGTGGGCTGAGGACAAATGATAGAGCGGGAGCTCTGAATACTGAGCAGGGAATGGACACGAAATGAGGAAAACAATGGAGAGCCAATGGAGGTTTCTGAGCAGGGAAGAGGCATGACCTGACTAGGTTTTGGGAACTGTCATCTGGAAGGGGAGTGTAAGATCGGTTGGAGTGGGCAGAACTGGAGGAGACTGATAACCAGTGGGAAAGGTGGAAGGTGATAGCCATAGCTCAGGCAAGACAGCCTGAACTAAACCAGAAGACGGGAGAAAGAAAGGAAGGAGGCAGGTGTAAGAACCACTATAGAAGCATATTTGAGTGAATGCTCTAAATGACTGGACAAGGTGGGGGGAAACTGAGGGCAGAAGGAGCAGAGATCAACTCAGACTTGAATGTCAAGTGAGCACAGGACATGACAGCAGATGGCGTTATTGTTGAAAGAAAATTCAGGAGAAATATTGCCTTGGTTGTTGTTTCAGTTTGTTAATGCTGCCGTTATGCAAAGTACCAGAAATAGATTGGCTTTTATATAGGGGGTTTATTTGGTTACAAATTTACAGTCCTAAGGCCACAAAAGTGTCCAGACTGAGGCATCAACAAGATGATACCTTCACTGAAAAATGGCCAATGGCATCCAGAACACCTCTGTCAGCTGGAAAGGCATGTGGCTGACATCTGCTGTTCCTTTGTTCCTGGGATGTGTTTCAAAAGCTTAGCATCTCCAAATGTCCTTCTGTCTACATCTCCTAGCATCAAAAAGCATCTTGGTCTCTCCCAAAGTCTCTCTCAGCTGCTCTGAGCTCCTTCTGTTTGCCAGCTCTTCATAGGACTCCAGTGATTAAATTAAGACCACCATGAATTGGTGGGGTCCATATCTCCATGGCAATAATTTAATCAAATGGTTTGCCCAACAAGATTGGATTAAAAGATCATGGCTTTGTGGGAGACATGATATATCCAAACTGGCACAGTTGTCTAGAAATGCTAACTAGAAGGTCTGGGTTGCTAGACTGGTTGTATAAAGGAGGTAAATTCTCCAAGGGCTAAAACTTTTTGTCTGAACTTCTTTGATGGAAATAGGTCTTCATCTTCATTCTACAAATATTCTTTGCATGTGTGCCTCCTCTGGGAAAGGCACAGAGCAGGCACTGAGGCTGTAGAGAGGAACAAGAAATGCTCCTGTCCTCAGGGGCTCCCAGTTGAGTGGAGAGATGGCCACAATCTATAGTCTAAGGGGCTCTAACAGAAGTAATTACAAATGCTCCAGAGGCTGTCACAGAGGTGATGCTTTACACGTGTCCCTGGCTCAGCAGACAGGAGTCTTCTTCTGACAGCAATCCCAATGTTTCTTCATGACTCAGGGTCATCATAATCATAGGTGTAGGTGGAATATGACAGTGGCTGAATCTGTATGTGTACCTGGGTGCCTATGGCCTTGATTTTTTGGATAACTCCACATCATCAGTGTATTTCTTACCCTCTGCCAAGCAAACCAAACTCAGAATGTACACTGCCATGGCTCTTGGATTTTGCAAACCTGTCTATTTTTACCCCCGAGTTTCTTTGACATCCCTTTGTTTATTTCTGGATGTAGGGAGTTGCTAGAAATTGGGGGGTGGGGGTGGGGTGTGTTCATTCCAGGCTTCTGAGTACTGGATAACCATGACTGAACATTTCAACTTATTTTAATTTATTCTCTTTTTCTTCCCCACCCCACCAGCCTTGTTTCTTTTTCAGGCTTCCTCATCTCCCCAGTCATTTATAATCCCCTTTTCCCTCAGTCTATGAAATTGGTCCTTTCTTACCCTTGAGTTCTTCTTCTGCTATAAGGTCTCCCCAGTGAGAGGGGTCTCCAGGATCTAACCCATGGTTCATTTGACGTTGCTTAACTCTGACATGTCCTGAAATCTGGCATGGTGGAAACAGCACAAGCCTTCAAGTCAGTCCAAAACCACACTGCCCCACCCCTACCAGCTGAGTGTCCTTGAGCAGCTCTCTGAACCTAAGAGCCCTGAAGAATGTCTGGTTCTTTATCCCATTCTTTGTTTTGGAGTTAACATTTAGCATCAATTAATTTTATATTTTGAGTCTCAAGTACTATATTGGTAGATTTAAGGCAAGACGCAAACTGAAATTGGACTTTTAGCCCTAAAACACAGTGAGGCTCTCAGACCACCCTATGTAAAATTGGAACCCCACCCCTTCCAGTCCCCCTTCCCTGCTTTCCCAACAGCATCTCCCCCCATAGGACATATTTTGTTTTGTGTATTGACAATTTCTCTCATTAGAATGCAAGCTTCATGAAGGTAGAGAGTTTTGTCTATTTGTTCGCTGCTATATCTTCAGCGCCTTGAACAGTTCCGTTTGCATAGTAGACCTCTGATAAACATTTACTGATGGATGAATAAAAGATGGTTGTCATGGGGCTGTTTGGAAATTCAATGAGATCACATCTGTAGGGTGCCTGGCACATACTGGGTGTTCAAGAACATCAATCCCCTCCCTCTTTCCCTCCTTCAGCTTGATGGTTTTCAGTGTCCAGATGTCACAGGATGTGGCATGTGGGCAGCAAGAAGCTCATGTTATGGCATTTCTTCCGCTGGTAGGGGTGGGGGTGGAGAAGTGTCTTGTCTGGGGTTGCCTTCTCCTTCTTTCTCCCTGGCTTGTCTCTCTGAGCTGACCCTGACCCACAGTGACTGAAGTATACATCCTGGACTGACAACAGCCTGCCCTCCCTTGCCCTGCCTGCTCCTCTAAGGGGCCCCTCGGCCAGGTCCAGGTGAGCCCAGGGCCTGAGCAATCCTGACCGAGGCAGGCCTGGTCTGCATTCACCAGCTTTAGCCTCACTAGGAGCTAAGACCTAGAAAGATGCTATCTGAAGAGGGGGTTCGTGCAGGCCTAGAGTTAATTCAGTGGTTCTCAATTGGATATTATTTTGCTCCCCTCTACCCCACCTAGGGACATTTGACAATATCTGGAGATATTTTGGTTTTCACGTTTAGGGGCTGCCACCAGCATCTAGTGGGTAGAGGCTGAGGATGCACGAAACATCTTAAAATGCCCAGTACAGCCCCCCTCACCCCCAACAAAGAATTACCTGGCCCAAAATGTCACTAGCCCTGAGGTTGAGGTCTACACGGCTCTCACGCAAGCTCTGTGGACTTCCAGACTTTCCATCCTGACACCCTCATCTCATCAAGTACTTTGGTATCCTCATGCACCCTCATCCATCTCCTGCTGACAGTCCTTCCTCCAGACCCCAAATTCCCTTCAAGACGTTCTACTCGGTTACACCACGTTCTACTGAACTAGGAGCAAAGCTCTGTGCTGCATGTTGAAGAGGACACAGAAATAAAGCAGACAAGTTCTTCTACCCCTCAAGAAGTTCTGGTTTCATGGGGAGAGTGAATGTTTAACAAAGGGATTACAGTAAAGTGGGCTGCTGGCCTCAAAGGATACACATGGGCCTGTGTGCCTGGAAGCCCCCAGAGGAGATGACACTTTACATTGGTCCCCAACCTGTGTAAAATGAGGAGTGTGGGCCCTGCCAGGTCTGCTGCTCAAGGATTCCATGGTCCTCCCGTATCCTGTGAATGGTTCTTGTCTCTCTTCCTTCTCTTACAGAATCCCACCCTTCCCCTTGGCTCTGTCCTAGGACCTGTGGACTCTTGAGCTTTCATTTCTGCTGTGCTTCCCAGAGCTGAAGGAATCGTCCTTCCAAACACCTTAAACGAAGCACACTGCCTGACTCCACTCCTTCCTCACTTCATTCTTTCATTCATTCAGTCAACATACATTCATGGAGTTCTCACTGTGTGTCAGGAGCCCAAGAGCAGCCAGAATCACAGATTTCCCAGCTAGCAGGATTTGTCTACCCTTAGTGTGGGGCTCTTTCCACTAAACTGTTTGTCAGGCTGAGTTTGCTCAGGATTCATTATTGCCTCATTCTTCTTAGCTCAGGCTCTGTTCCTTATCACAATCTTTCACCCCCATGAGGGCATTCTAAGTAGAAGATAGCAAGCATCATTCATTCTTACTTTATAGGTGGAAAAACTGAGGTCAAAAGACTAAAAAATTGCCTCCCAGGCCTGGCTCTTAGCCATGTTACTCTTTTTCACTTCAAGCTCACCCTGCCTGATATAGACCTCCTTTGGAGATCAGTTATCCATTCTAACAATCAGTATATTTGCAGAACTATAAAAATGTCAGTGCCGGAATTGATCTCGGCAGTCAAGGCATCCAACTCCCATTTACAGATCATTGTTAATCATCTTCCCTTCTTGCTAAGTGAAAGCTCCCTTCTTAGGGATAAGAGGAACTACTCTTGAGGGGCCAGGAGGAAACCCACCCATCCAGAAAAAGGAACTGTCTTCTCCTATAAGCTGAAGAGGGGCTCTTTCTGGGAGTTGGCAGAGAGGAAGCCAAGTTTTTGGAAGCTGAGTTTTTTGTATTTTCTTTTTTGTTTTGCCTGCACTGGTCCAAATTTAGTTTAAATATTTCACTGGAAGTCTAAAATCCATCCTGTTGGCTTTGCTGGACCTGACCAGAGAGGTCCCGGTGAAATCTGATCTCTGAGCTCAGGGCTCCTCCTCAGGGCCTGGCGCCAACGGTGTGGTCAGGCATCCAGAGGTCTCCCCGAGAAGCTCCTCATTCCAGCCTTACAGGAAAGTGTGTCCTTGTGATGTTACAAAGTCTTTTTGGTCGCATGTCCATTCTGCCCAAGAAGCACTTGGTCACAGTGTTGCAAGGCAAGCCTGTTCTGATCAATATCTCTCAGTATCATGGCCCCCAAGTGGCTGAAAATTGCAAGAATCATTTGTCAGTCCCTGAAAAGAGTCTAAAAAGCTAGGCCACAAGAATCAGCCTTTACATTTGGAAAGTATATTCTCACTCCCCAACGCACATGCATCTCCTCGGTTCATTTGGTCAACCCCATGAGGTGGGCAGTGTCTCAGGGTTTCTGTTCAATTGAAAAAGGGGTCTTGTAATATTCAATCAGAAAGCAACTTTATTCTTATCACCCACTATCCTGTTAAATGTGTCCTGAAGAGCTAGCTATTCTCTGACCTTTGGAAGAGATCTAGGGCACATCCCTTGACTTTTCTGGTAACTCTTGGGTAATTAGAAGTCTTCTAGGAACAGGGTTCTTTGGAGAAATGGCTGATTCTAGGGCTGGGGCACTGAAAACACTAGATGAGCCTGAAGCATCTTGCAGTGCTAGAAAGTATGAAAATGTTCTCCCTTCCCTCCCCCCCAAAAAAAACAGAAAAGAAAAGAAGGAAGGGAGGGAGGGGGGAAGGAAGGTGGAGAGAGATAGAGAGGACGGAGCATGTCAAAAGGATACAGAAGCCAACCTGAAAGAGCTCCCGATAGCCAAAGCTGGGACACTTTGATGACACAATAAATAAGGATAGTATTGTATTACAACTCAAAGAATAAAGTAAATATCATGAGTTCATACTGATATAAACAACATGTTGAATAAATAAATAAATGGAGAAGGGATAACTCTTCCTTACAGAAGAACTACAAATAAGAAGTATAAAAGGAATGAGGAAAACAGAAAATCATTGTTAGAACACCGAAGAAATAATTGCTGCAGGCAATTTGATGAATGCTAAAAATAGTGGGTAAAACTTTAAGAAGAAACAGGATATTTGCATAGCCTCAAAGTATCTCCCCCAAATATTTTTAAATTACTGTGGTGGTTTCAACATATGTCCAAAAATTACTTGCTACTCCTCCCTCCAGGAGGTGAAGCTTAATCTTCTCCCCTTGAGTGTGGGTTGGATGACATGACTTGCTTCTAATTAAGAGAGTACAGAGAGGGGAAATAATAATTTCATAGTGGAGAAACCTGGCAGACACTACCTTAATCAAGTGACCAAGGTTAACATAGCAAGTAATGTTACACTGATACGAATTATCCCCTGGGACAATGTGATGTGATTTTTCCCTCAAATCCATCATCACAGTCTAATCATTAGAAAGCATTAGCAAACCCAAATTGAACCAAACTCCACTTTGTCTAGTTTATGGATGGATGTGTAGAAAAGTAGGGGAAGCAAACAAACAGACAAAGGTACCCAGTGTTCTTTTTTACTTCAATTGCTCTTTTTCACTCTAATTATTATTCTTGTTATTTTTGTGTGTGTGCTAATGAAGGTGTCAGGGATTGATTTAGGTGATGAATGTACAACTATGTAATGGTACTGTAAACAATCGAAAGTACAATTTGTTTTGTATGACTGCGTGGTATGTGAATATATCTCAATAAAATGATGATTAAAAAAAAAAGTTAATTACAAAAAAAAAAAAAAAAAAAAAAAAAACCCAAATTGAGGGAAATTTTACAAAATGCCAGATGACCAGGCCTCAAAAGTGCAAAATCAAAGACAAAGAAAGACCGAGAAACAATCACAGAATGGGGGAGACTAAGGAGATATGACAAATGACAACTAAATGCAATATGGGATCCTGTATTGGATCCTGGAACAGAAAAAGCACATTAGTGGAAAAACTGGAGAAATCAGAATAAAGTCTGTAGTTTACTAATGGTATTGTACCAATGTTAATTTGTTAGTTTTAACAAACATACCATGGTTATGTGAGTGTTAGGGCAGGCTGGGGTAGGGTATTCTGGAACTCTCTAGGGTGATATCATTCCTAAGGGGGCAAAAATTGATTTTAGGGTGGTAAGAATATCTTAGATATTACAATGGTTTGTGACCTCTTAAAGGGCTATAGTGTGTAAACAAATATGCAGCATATCTGTAGTATTAAAATTTCATTGGGGGAGCAATTAGAAATAAATATCTAAAAAGGTTCTGGGGGTAGGGGGACAATAACAGGGAAAAAAGGTACTATCTTTGCAATTTTCTGTAGATATAAGATTATCTCAAAATTTAAAAAATTAAAGAATGTTTCTAATAGTTGGTCTTGAAAGCCTTACAAGTATACACACACACACACACACAGAGACAAGATCCTCTGGTCACCTGTACCCATAAAACAGTTTGAGTTAAGTAATTAATAAGGCCAACCTGGAATAATAATAGAAGAAAAATAAACTTCAACAAAATTAAAACTTCTCCCCTCTAGCTCAGGCCTGTTTCAAGCCATGGATGATGGGAAAGCAGTTTTGGTTGCCATCTTCTTGTTTCCCTGCTCAGTGTGTCTATCCCTCCTTGATGGGCTGCCTCTGGCTCCTTCACAGTTTTGGCAGAAGATGGCTGAAGAGGTAAAGAACCAAGAAGGGTAGTGTTTGATCCTTCCTGGAGCTGAAGGTGCTTCTTTCTGGGCTTGGCAGTATTTAAAGCTGACTCTTCTTCTCTAGGGGCTTGACCGTGCTTCTTCGCAATGCCCACCCATCACCAGGAGCCTCATCCTGCAGTCTGCCGCCATGAGTGATGCTATCCCAGGCAGGCCACAGGCGACCCCCAGTTCTCAGCGGTCCAGTTCCACACTGTGCTCCCTGTTGGAGTCCCATCACTCCTGTAGGCAGTACTCTTGGGGGAAGCCACTACAAATAACTCCAGGCTTGTGCATTCCCTCTCTGCCAATGTCTGGACCCCAGGAAATCCACACCTGGGCATGAACAAGGAAACATTTAGCTCCATTTGCCCTTGGCATCCTCCGTCTTTTAATTATGAGGGGAATCCTGCTGACAGGAGGGTGAGAGATGGGATGAACCTGGGTCCTTATGCCTTGTTGGGCCATAAATCAACCAACCTGAAAGGCTGCTCTACTTCCTACTGGGTGACAGCGTATATTTCTATATGTTTAAACCAGTTCAAGGTGGTCTTTCTGTTACTTGCAGCCAAACGCATCACAGCTCTTGAAGCTAATCCCATGATGTGCAGGAGAGGTGGAAGGGAAAAAAAACAATGAACAATGGAAAATAAAAGAATAAAGAAGGAGGGGGATGACAGCCAGCAGAAGTGAAATACATCAGAAATGACAGTGAAGAAAGGGTAGGAACAGTGATGGGAATGATTTCAGTAAACCAATACAGAAACCAGTGACAACAGAGAATAAAAATAATATTTATCTGAGTACTTACTATGTACCAGGAACTGCTGTGAACACTTTATAGGCATTGCTTACTTGCCTCATAGATCGGTGCATTTTATGGAGTTGACAGGAAACAGAGGTTCATATAATCAGTAATCATTGGAGTTGGGTCAGAAACTCCGGCTATAGTACGATCAGGTTCAGAAGTAGATTCATTAAACACCTATTATTAGGCCAGATGCTGGGCTGGGTACTTCACTCACATTACCCCATCTCATCCAGCTTTGTAAGGTAGTGACTGTTTCCCCCCAGATAAAGAAACTGGGACACCTAAGGATAAAGTGACTTGCTAGGTGACTGATGGAGGTAAGCCCAGAACCCATATCTCACGATTCCTAGTTTAACACTCCTTCCACTTAGCAAGCTATCTCTCCTCATCTGCAGGGACATGAATAGAGATATAACACAGGGCTGACCTGCAGCTTGAATGAACTGGAACGACTACTCTGGTGGTTAAAATACTGAAACACTTCTGCACCACTTGGTCACCAACCACAGCTCTGAGCATCCTCAAACATTGCCCCGGCACAATCCAGCATCTAAAGGGGTACCCACGGTCCCCAGGATGCTGCTCTGGTGCTCTGGCTTTGACCAGTTGTTACAGACTTTAAATGGTGTCCCTGACCATCATACATTTCTTTGGTGCTTTGTTCTTTCCTAACCACTCCCATAGTCATTACCTCCTCTGAGGTGCTGATGAGAAAGCTGAGGCCCAATGAAGGCAAAAGCTGTCCAAGATTTCATAGCTAGAAAATGGTTGAGCCCGGCCCAAGCCTAAGTCCTTTGACTCTCGGTCAAGCTCTTTCTCCATTATATGGCCTTTGGTCACTTAAGTAGAAAATTTTACACAATATAGAGATCAATATTTAAGCTAGATTAAATGAGCAAAATATCACAGATCAGGGATGAGTCATTGTGAAAGATTTATTAGTGAAAGACAAAATCAATTGTAAAGATTCAGTAGGCCTGGAATTTAACCAAAAGGCAAAGAGCTCATTAAAGAAAAAGGTGATTGTGGCAGATTAAATTAATATTCCCAATTATTTGCTCCCTCCTTACAATTGGATTCTACATTCCCAACCCCCTCCCATTGTCATGTGACCTGCTTGAGTATCCTAGGAGCATCTGTTTCTGCCTCCTTGGCTTTGGGCTTTGTGACATGATTCCCCATGAGATGAGAGGAGATTGCTGGGTCTGAGCAGTAGCCTTTCATACAATTGTGAGGTTCAGCTTGGCTACTCTTGAGCCTACCTTTTGCAACAAGAGAATAACATGTCTCAGGGTTGGGTCCCAGAAGAGGAACCATATGGAGCCCTTCAGAACCCAGAGATGGCACAGTTCTCATGTAAACTGAGTGAAAAATAAATGTTTATTGTTGTACATCATTAATACATTGGGGATGTTTGTCACTGTAGCATAAGCTGACTAATACATTGAGAGAAACAAACACTTTGAACATTAGGAGAATAAAATTGAATTGAGTTTTACACTAAAGGTCTATAACTTCTAATTGAATATCATTTTGTGGGAGAGAATTTAGGCACATAACAAGCCCTCAGTAGATATTTTGATTTGCTAGAAATACTTTTATATAAACTTTTTCCAAAAGACATGTAATCAATAAGACATGGTCCATACAAATCTCAGGGGGTTCTTTGTAGATTATTCAGAAATAGAAAAGAAATCACATCTTGCCCAATAAAAGTCAGTACTAATTCAGTTCAAAAAGTGATTAAATAATACATTTTAGAGTAAGAAGGGATCTTAGGAGCACAGCACATGACAGATCATTGGGAATTTTCACAGGTATCTTTAACTACTATTTTAGCATCACATCACATTCTGTTTTCTAGTGTTGAAGCATGAATGCCTTGAAACAATCTCTTTCTCTTTCTCTCTCTCCCCCCTCCCCCTCTCCTCCTCTCCTTCTCCCTCTCCCTCCCTCCTTCCCTCTATCCATCATTATCCATCCACCCAGCCAGCCAGCCATCATTTCAGTGGCACATATAAAACTGAGGCAAAACAGAGTCACTTAAAAGGAGCTTGAGACATTATGTTAATCTTAGCAGAGTTGTTGGCTTCAGAATCTAAATGAAACTCTCAAGTCAGCAAAAACAGCCTGGTATGTCTTCTTTCAGATGACCTCAAGATGCTATGAGGATGATGAAAGGTCTTGATAGTTGAGCTTCTGAGATGGAGATTGTATGATTTTATGATTTCACTGTGTCACAAAATAAGCTGCTTTGCTGCTGACATCAACCCATCAAAAAGGTCAACTACTCTTTACTATGCAGGCAACCCAAAGTCCCAGGGTTCTACCTGCTCAGCGATGCAAAGTTCCCTAGAACCGCCCCAGGAGTTAAATGCCCCAGCACCCATTTATATGCTTTCACTGTCAGTGATGAATAGATCAGTGAAGATCTAGAACAACGGGAAATCTACAAACATTTTCACTTCCTACAACTGAACAATAATGGTAAAGGAATGAACCTCCTGGCATTTAAACAAAGCCCTCAGTCAGGATGTAGACAAAAGCAAATAGTCTTCCCCAGCAGGCTCTGCTCACGGGGACCACAATAGGAAATCAAAGGCAAGAAACCTTTGTTCTTATCATCAAGAAATGATGTTCTTATCATTGATGCATGGGGCCCTGAACTTAATCACCTGCCATGTGTCCATGGAGGAAAATCAAACTGCCTTTCCTGGAGACAGGCTCTGAATTCAGCTGCACAGACATCTCCTGGGCATGTCCTTTGTGTCCAGGACCCATGGACCTTGTCCACACTGAGACTGTTTAGAGAGCAATGGTGTGTGTGCATGGGGGACAGGGTCAGGATGACTGGGTCATGAGGATTCTCCTTCCACTGCTTGTTCCTAGGTCCATCTTTGGTTCTGTCTGCCTGCCCATATATGAAAGGTGGCTCTGTCCATAAGCAGGTAAAGAAGATGAGGCTGCAGATGAATTAGTGACACCCATTCAGGTTGGTGCTAGCTATTGGAGTCCCCCCTTCACTTTACCCAGACTTCTTTGTTTCATGACAGGATTCAGGGTTAGGAGCATGAGACTGCGGCTTTTGTCTGAGTTCAGTAAAAACAGTGTTTCCCTCTTTGTTTCTGACTTTTTTGTTCATTTTGGAGAGCTTCAGAGAAGGGAGTTTCAGAAGCAAGCACTCACTCTACCTTCTTTCTAGAACCGCTTTCAGCTGCTTTAAAATATTTAATGACCAGCTGCTCTCTCTCCCTTCCTTTCTCCCTCTTCCTTATCCCAGACCTGCATCGTGAATGTATTGGGAGGTAGACACAGAACGTTCGTTGTTCTTCATCTCTGAGGACACTGAGGGGCAGGGAGGTTAAGGGGCCTGCCCGGGCCACACAGATATTGAGCAGCAGCACTGGGACTCCAGCCCAGGGCTCCAACTCCCAGTTCAGGGTGTCTTCCCCTGTGTTTCTCCCTGAGTGGGCAGGAGGGCTGCAGGAGCAAAGAGGCCCCAGCTCAGGCTGGGCAGCCTGCCAGCCTTGGTGCAGAGGCCCATCTGGGGCTCTCCCGGCAGCTCTCCTCGGCCAGCAAACAGGAAGCTCCAAATGCTGGGCTGTAGCCCAGAGGGAAAGGAAAGGGGCTTCTCTATGCTTCTGATTGTCCCCATGACTGCCCAGGAACAAAGCAAGGCCTCAGCGCTGCCTCCTGCCACCAGTCTCCGCCCAGCTGTTCTGGCCTCGTGGTCCCAGCTCTTTGGCCTGCCTGCAGGAACACCAGGCATTTGTCAGTTTTCAGAATGGTGGCCATGTGCTGAGGGCTCTCTCCGCCCCCCCGGGGTCCAGGCTGAGAGGGGCAGGCTACAGACCCTCTTTCAAATCCCCAAACCCATCGCACAGTGAAGCCAAATCCCTAGTCCATGATATTTCACTATGTCATAACCTAATACTTCACTGGTGAAGTTTATACCCTTTCCTGGTCCCAATTAAGTTAATATGACAGACAAAAGTTCAAATGTGTTTACTTTACACTATTGCAGAGGAAAGAACTGAGGGGTAAAGGCCAAGTCAGCTCCATTATTAGACCTCACCAAATCTCAACATTGTCACCGGCAATTGGGAACAGCAATTGCTAACTATAAAAGCCAACATCCGCCGTGGGCTTCTCTGTGTTAGACACCACATGGACCGCGCATTCAATCCTCACAACAATCCACCCTGCCCAGCTCCCTGCCCCCTGTGAAGATACCAGATGACGGACAGGGAATCACCCCAAACAGCAATGTGCACCCTGGCTACCGCATGTGTCGTGCAGGGCTCAGGTGAACCTACCATGTCACACATTCAACAAATCCCTTTGTTCAACAGGTAGAACGAACAGAGAGAACCAAAGCAGGGAGACAAAAAGACTTGGTGGCAGAGACTCAGAGTTCCAAAGCAGGGGTAAGGGAACTGACCACCAGCACACTCTGTGTAGACAACACACGGAGGAGAGAGTCAGGGTGGCCATGTGGGTGGGGGCTGGGCCGGATCACAGCCACAGGTCTGGCTGCATCAAGGCCATCACCCAGCTGCCAAGAGGAGGGCATGTGCCAAAGGGAGAATCAGGTGCTGAAAGCCAGCACCAAGGGGGAGCAGCAGTCCAGGAAATGCCAGGAAGACTTAGCTGAATACAGCCAAGTCAGACCTGAGCCAGGCGATGGCTAAGCCAGGAGCAGGGCAGGGGGCAGGGGCAGTTCTGAGACTGAGTTGTGAGTTGGTTGTGCAGCTTATTCTGTTCCACGTCCGTCTTAATGTGGCTATGGCCAGGGACCACCTCCGACCACTCCAGGCCAAAGCCGGCCCCTCCGACTTCCCTGGAAGAAGCTCTGGGGGAAGGATAGGGTGGGTTCTTCCCCCAGGACAGCACAGAGCTCAAAGCAGATCAGAGAGTAGAAGCAGATGCAGAAAGGACCTGGAAATGAATGCCACCTGACCTGAGGAAGGTCCACCCGATTCTGTCTGGGGCTCAGGAGTCTGAGCAGCCCAGATCAGCAACCAGGTCAATTCTGCACGTGTTCATCTAGCAGCTTCTCACAAGCCAGGAGGAGCGCTGGGTTAAGTCAGGCAAGGAAGGTAGCATGGGGCCGATTCCTGAGACAAAACCAGGAGCACTCTCCCCCGAGACCACACAAGACAAGCGTCTCAGCAAGGAAAGAATGCCGGCTGACTGAGCTCCACTGACATTTGAATGAAGATCAGGAATAACAAAAACTGAGAATTTTAATTAATTTTAATTAATTCTTGCTTCCCCATTGTTCGTAATTTTGTTAACATCTCTGGATCTCCCAGTGGTGACTGGCAGTAAAATCTCTTAAAACAAAAAAGGGTTGTGTAGCAGGTGGAGAAATTTCATTTGGCTTTACAGCTGGCCTGAGGAAGGAGAGGAACCGGCTGCATGCATTTGGGTAAATGAGGACTTTGCTTTCCTTTTCCATAAACTCAGAGCTTGGACTAGACCCGGCCTAAGGAGCCCTGACACTGTCCAGGTGAAGAGGCTGGGGAAGTGATCATCAGGGAGGCATATCGCGCTGTCCAAGTTAGAAACCCCAGTCACTCTCCACTCCTCCCTCCTCTCATTCCACGCTAAACCAAAATGTCATTTCTTAATTAGCTCCATACCCAGCTCAATAAATGGTTGTTAAAATGAAACACACCCACCACATCCAAGTGGCTTCCGGGTTTTGTCTGTTCTACGTCCTGAATAACTGCATGTTTTCCATTCAGCAGCCTTCATTCAGACTCCCTTTATTTCAAAGGCTGCGATCTCCAGCCTCCTTGCTGCTGTCTTTCTCACTCTAAGGCCATCTTTCACACCGCCACAGAATGATCTCTTCCACCTCTTAAAACTCCTTAAAGTTTCCCTAAAGCTTATCAGTGGTTCCCAGGGTCAATGGCCTATGGAAGGGTGTGCTAGCCCTTCTTGATGGGCCCCTGCTTCTGCCCTCCAGCCCCGTCTCGCCTGCTCTCCAACGGCCTCCTTGCCTGAAGCCAGCCCCACTACTTGCAGATTAGAAAGGAACCAAGAGTTTTCTTACTTCTGAAACATTTGCACATGTTGGCCTTCGACTGTAATGCCCTTCTGTCACTTGTCATCCTTCATGACTGCAGTTCTGTTGTCACCTCCTCCGAGCAGCCTTCCTGCTCTGACATCTCTGGGTTGAGCTAAGCACCTCCCCAGCCCCCGTTCCGCACAGACCTCTATCGCAGCTCTCCTCCTGTGCTGCAAGTACCGCCAGTCTCCCTCCCCTAACTCAGGCGCCAAGAAGGTCCTGTGCATCTGAATCTCCCCAGTATCAAGAACAGTATAAGCACAAAGAGGAGCTCAATGACTATTGAATGGATGAATGAACGAATGAGGAGTTAATCATGAGAACTCTTTGGAGACTTTGGAAGGAATTTAAGAGATTAAATAATCAGGTCAGAACCAAAGAGTCTGGAGGTTGGGTTGGGACAAGGGTGGCCTCCCTCTCCATCTGTCACTCCCCTTTGGACCAGCAGAAGATCTTCACAGTGCACCTGAGCCGTGGTTTTCAAGCCTGGACCTCCCAAGCCAAATTGAAACTTTGGTGTTGCAGCTGAATCTTAATCAGCATTTGTCTTCAGGGGCCCTGTCTAGTTCTCCTGGGAGTCCAATATAGAATAACAGGAAAGAAGCATGGGAGAAAAAAGTTAAGCCCTCTGGCTGAGACTGCCATGGGCTAGATTTTTGTTGGGAGTGAGTGCTGGGGACAGGAAGAGCAGTGAGAAGCCAGTGTAGGGAGGCAGAAAGGATCCATTCCATATTCATTCCCCAAGTGAGCCACACACTTCGGAAGCAACGCATTAAAGAGATGAATCATACGCTGAGTCAAAGAGAGGAGGTTGCCGGGTTGTAAATCAGAGAGTAGCTTTTATTTGTCAGAATGCTACAATAAATAACATCGCCATGTGCCACTTAACAAAAGGAGAGTGGGAGGGAGAGAAGCCGGGCAATGTGGGCCGGGAGGGGCTCGCAGAGTGGCATGTGAGGAGGTGGGGGGCAGTCTTGCAGCTACCGGGTGCTTTTGGGACACTCTCTCCAGTCACCGGGATACTTCATGCTCCCTAACACATATACATGCATGCACACACACAGGATTATCTCTCTCCCAGCTTCCTGAGAGCACTGGGTCTTGAGAAAAACATGAAAACAGCTGGAGATGGAGGAGACGTTCAGGGCCCTCTACTTCCCCATTTTATTAGTACAGCAGGCAGCCTTGCTGGAGATGATACTTTTGGGTGTTTTCTTCAGAAGGAAGCTGACAGAAAGCCCCCAGAGCCCCTCTTAGAATGGGGGGAAAGGAAAGGTCCCCAGAATCGATGCAGGTCACTGTTGCTGGAGTGGTCAGGGCAGGGTAAATGGTCATGCCCAGAATCAAGGAAGGAAGCTCTTCCCAAAGGAGTACAGGGCAGGACATGAAACTCACTTTCTGGGGAAGGATATAAAGTCAGGCCCTTTGGGTTTCTAGAGCTTAAAAATAAAATGCTGCCTAGCCTTGCAGGGATCAGGCTGGGGGTGAAGGTTGGGGATTCTGGGTCCACAGAGGGGCAGACAGACATGTGGCCTAATGGGGCCACATTGCCCCAGGCAACCCGTAGCCTGTGGAGGCAGCTGAGCTTCCAGAGAGCACTGTTCCCAAGGCAAAGCCGAGGACCCTGCCCTTCCACGACCCTCCCTACCTCGTGGGCTGCTACTGAAAAGGGGGCTCCAGGCCCAAGGGCTGCATTGTCCAGTGTGGAAGCCACTAGCCACATTTGGCCACTGAAATGTGGCTGGTCCAAATTGAGATTTTCTCTAAAGGTAAAGGAATAACTGGATTTAAAAGAGTACAAAAAAAGAATGTAAAATACCTTACTAATTTTTTATATTGATTATATGGTGAAATGATAATATTTTGGATATAACATGCTAAGTAAAATATATTATTAAAATTAATTTCTTTTTACTGTTCGAAATGTGGCTTCCAGAAATTTAGAAGAATACATGTGGTTGACATTTGCGGTTCACATTCTGTGCTGCTCGACAGGAATCCTTGGACTCCGAACAGGGAGGGCCACTGTTCCTAACTTGCTGCTCTTATCCCTAGGTGGGTAGGAAGCTTAACCTTATGCACTCTGGAGATGTTCTGGGGTACAGCAGATGCACCCCAAACTGTGGGGGGCTGGGACAGGCAAACCGGTTACACAAATAATGGACAAAAGCTCTGAGAGCTTCAATGACTTGCTCCAGCAAATTAATGACAAGAGCTCAGCTAGAATCAAGTTCATAAATTCTACTGTATTCTTCTTACTGACACATCACAGTTTACATAGAAAACGTTCTTTTGGAATTATTAGTCATTCTAGTGAGGGTGCCCCAAACAAGTTTCTTATTAGAGTGTAAATTTTTACATTTTTTTGTTTCTTTCTAGCAGGTAATTTAATAATCTCTATCCAAACCCTGGAGCCAAAATAAAACTGGACCTGAATGCCTGTCTTGGCAGGGTGACACATCCAAAAGAAACACACCTAGTTCCTCAAAGTTTTAAAAAATACTGTTGATTCTTGACTGAGGTCTCCTGAGAAGGCAGCAAAGGGAAATTACCTTCCACAAGTCACAGCCAAGCTTCCAAAACACCTTTAGACATCACTCTCTCTTCTACAAGTACCACTCCACAGGGCAGCTGCTCAAATCACTCTCCCCCTCCTCAAACTTGCCCCAACTTCCTTCTTCCATTCTCTCCCCTTTTTGGCCAAGCTCTTCTAAGCCCCCTCTCCCTCTGGGATCTCTTCTCTTCTTTCCAGACCTCCAGGCCCCTCTGTATACGGATCAGTTCAGCGTTTCTCGACTGCTTTCAGTTCTCTCTGCCTCTCACCTGCACGAAAGCACAAGAGGACTAAAACTGGCTAAGCAGGCAAGGAACGGGGTGTGTGTGTATGTCACATTCAGAATTTTACATACGTTGAGCAAGTAATTCCACTTCTAGGAATCTAGAATAGATCAACAGATCAATAGAGCAACAGATGTAAACTCTTTATACAAAGATGTTTATCATTTATAATATCGAAATGTTGGAAACAACCTCAACCATGGAGTAGTAGTTAAATAAACTGTGAACATCTATAAATCGAAATATTAGGAGGACACTAAAACTTTTGCTTTTGAAAAATATTTATTGACATGGAAATTGCCCATGATAACATTAAATGGAGGGAAAAACAGAATATAAAGTAGTAAACAATTTTGTTTTAATTTATATATGTACTCAGAAGAATGCTTCTCTGGGGCCAACTACTTCCAGCTTTTTGCAGCCTTCTTGGTTCAGTAAGAACCCAGGAGAAGGCAACTGAATAGCATGAAGTCAAGAGACTTTTTTGAGGGAGTATCAAGGTGTCACCTCCTTTTGCTTGTCGTGTGTTGATGAAATGGAGGTCACATGGAATCCAGGGGCCCAGCCCAGCCCCAAACTGCCCAGGGTTTCCTATCAGCATCCAGGAGGAGCTGGGAGAGAGCATCTGGCTTCAGGCCAAGACACATCTCTTTTGCTATAGACATCAGAGGGTTCTACTCCCAGAACTGGGGAGGCATCAAACCCGATTTTGCAGATGCGAACATTACTTAGAAGGAGATACACGGTGGAAGGGGAGCTTGCTTCGAAGGCTGACCTAGGATTGAGGACAGGTGCAGGTGCCAAATGTTGCCCTCACTAAGCCCCAAGCATTCAAGTGTAAAATTACGTTGCCAACACCTACCTCATGAGGGTGTTGGGAGATTTAAAGAGGAAAGCAGACAGCACGGGAGGGGCAGCGAGAGCTTGCCGGGCAGCCCAAGTGTGGATCTTGGCTCAGCCCTCACCACCTGTGGCCGGGGCAGGTTACCTGGCCTCACAGTGCCTCAGTTTCCTCAGCTAGAAAATGGAGCAATAATGGTACTTAGAGTTTTGCTGAGTAGATTAGTATTTAGTATTAGTATTTCCAGTAGATGAAAACTATGTCAAAAACATCTGGCACACACTAGGTACTCAGTAAATGAGAGTCCCATCTCTCCCCCCTTCCCCTTCTAATCTCCCTGAAGGACTTTTCTGACCCCATCCTCTGCTCAGGGCCTGCTCTCCCTTCTCAGCCCAGCCTTCAGGCTGCTAATTTAAAATCCTCTTTAATCCCTATTTTACATGCCCGTCCATTTCTAGTTGGCTGCTTTTACTCTAGACCAGGAGTTTGCAAACTATAGCTCAAGGGCCAAATTCCACCTGTCACCTATCTTTGTAAATAAATTTTATTGGAACACAGCTGAGCTCTTTCATTTACGCATGGTCCATGGCTGTTCCGGCACTAGGATGGCAGAGCAGAGTGGTTGTGACAGAGACTTTATGGCCACAAAGCCTAAAGCATTTACTTACCTGGTCCTTCTTTACAGAAACAGTTTGCAAACCCCTGCTCTAAATCAACATTGTGCAATGGAAATGTAAGCACTTAGGTAATCTTCTAGTAGCCCCATTAAAAAAGGAAAGAGAAAAGGTGAAGTTAATTTTAATAATATATGTCATTTAACTTAATCAATACATCCAAAACATTTTCATTTTATCAAGTAATCAATATAAAAAGTTATTAATGAGCTACAAAACAACAATATGGGAAATGTAGTCCTAAAACAGTAACGTTGTGTTTAATGGGAAATTATTTCACACTGCTTTAGTTTTAAAATTGAGATAAATTAAAATTAAAAATGCAGGTCCTTGGGCACAATAACTGCATTTCAAGTAGCTCCCATATGGGACAGAATAGATCTGGACTATAATCCCCTCCCCTCATAAACTTATACCTCCCCCATCCCCTGCCAGACCAGCTTTTCTGTGGCTCCATTCATATGGGAGGTAATTTACAAACCAGGAGGGAAGAATTTTTGGTGAGGAACAGGGCAGAGGAGGTAGTGGGAGAAATGAGTAAGGAGAGAGAGAGATGTCCCAGGTCCCCTGGCCCATCTGGAGCCCCTGTGGAGAGAGACAGCAGAGAAAGAAGCTGAGGGGGCTCCTCAAGGGGGGCTCTGTATGACGTAGGGTCCAAGCAGAGCTGATTTGGGGATCAGGTGAAAATGACGAAATGTCAACCCTCCCCTCCTCCCTTCCCGGGCCCCTCTGTCCACAGTCCAGACGGCTCAGGTGTGGAGGAACAGAGGCCCTGAGGCCATCCAAATGGAATCCCTGGTAAGGTGTGGCCACTAGTGCTCACCTGACAGGTGGTAGCCAGAGTGAAGCTCCTTGGGACAGCTGCAGGAGTGGCAGAGGTGCATAAGGGGGAGCCAGAGCAGACAGGGTGGAAGTGAGTGGATGCCCATGGCAAGACCACAGCTAATGGGGAGGGGGGGCGGTGTTTGCAGGCATGTGTGAGACCCCTTTGAGAGTTCCTGAAAATTACCAGGAGATGATTTGGGCTGCATCCAGATGAACAGAGACTCAGAGAGGCAAAGGTCTGCCCCAGGCCAGCAGCCAGTAACCCGTAGCCGAAGATGTAGCCCTGGTCAGTGCCAGAGGCCCACTGCAGAGAAGGTTGCAATGGCCTGAGCTGTGCAAGGGAATGGCCGGGCTGCTCCACTCCCCAACTCCTAGCTAGGATCAAAGCACAATGGATCCTTGGTGTGCAATGCTTTCTGGGGCCTGACCAAATGCATATGTCACAGGGCAGCACAGGTTAATCATGAGGCATCCTGCTAGCAATGGAGCCCTGCAGTCCAGCTAACGAGTGTCCTGGGCACACAGTTTTCTCCATACTGTTCTTCAACCAGTGGGCAAAATTTGGAAAAAGCTGGGAATGCTGTGAATCATTCTGCTAGAAATGAATGCCTAATGGAATACAGAAAACTCTAAATAAGTGGATATGAACTTGCCCAAGGAAAGGAGAGCCACGTCAGCCAGCTGCACCATTCTCCTCAGTCTCAACTTGTTTGTCAACTGAACCCGCCTTCTTTCCTCAGAATCAGAATCCCACACCCCCTGCCAACCCGTTTCTTCTCCTGTGAGTGGTCCCTCCCAGCTCCAGGGAGCTGCCTTGCCTCCCTGCTCCCAGCCCTCCCTTCACTCCCCTCACCCCCTCCCAGTGACCGTGGCAAGGACACTCCTCAGGCCCCTTCCCCTGCCCTGGGCCGGGGTCATGCCGGCTAGCACACCTCACCATGGCAGCTGCAGAATCCCCAGTCACCTCTTCTGCAGCTGCGGGATTCATCACAGAATTGCCAGGACTTGCCCTGAGTGTCCCAAAGTCGGCAGTAGTGCCAGCTGGGTCACAAGATTGTTTTAAGTGGATCTAGCTGTATGGTCCTGGGCATGCTGTGTAATCTCTCTGGGCTTCAGTTTCCCCATCTGCAAAATGGGGAAAATAAAGGACCTGCCTCATAAAGTTACTGCGAAGGTGAAATAAGTTTCTGAATGTACAGTGCTCAGGAAAGTGCTCAGTACACGGTAAGTTAAACACTCATTAGCTATTATTATTGATATGCTGACAAACTATAGCATTGTGTTGGTAGTTATGAGTTTATTTTAATGTGAATCAGAGAAAAAATATAATCAAATCAAATCAGGTGAGTTTCTTTTTTTCCTTCCTCCAAGCCCCTGATTGTACAAACCTTATTGTTTAGGTCAAAGCTGAGTATAAGCAAACAAACAGAATTAAAACAATTTTAAAATATTTAAATATTTAAAGAAGAATTTAAGTAATAGTATAGGTGCTGGGTTATTGTGGTGGGAATTGGGAAGGTGGCCAACAACAGAGCATTTGGGAAAAATCGATCTAGACTGAACCTTCCAGTTCACTGAGTAAGGAACTAAACAGGAAGTAAGCGGCTGGGACGTTAGTCACCAGTGGAATCAGATCTTTGGCCTCTCACCCCCCAGCCCATATTCTGTCCTCCTAGTCATGCTGTCTCCATAAATGACTCATCAAGGCTTCATATGAATAAGTACATGGGGAAGAAGCTCATGAATACGTGACTTGTCACCAGAGAGAATCACCCATGACGTCCAGGTCAAATCCCATGCCAGATGAGACAAAATAACCCTGGGGAGTGTAAGTCTGCCTCAGGGTCAGACTCGACTGGTGGAACTGACTTCCTTTGGCTCTGCCACTTCCTAACCGTGTGACCTTGTGTGTTCATATCTGCAAAAAGAGATAATAAGAGGCAAGCCTGGCACATAGTAGGTGCTCAGTAAAAGTGGGTTTCTTTTTGTCCTTCCTCCAAGAGCAAGAACAAGCACCCCCTGCCAGAGAGAAGACCTGTTGGCTATGGGAGAATCCACAGTTAGGAAACCCTCTGTCTTAGAGTTCACATCACTCCCCAACCACAAAATCTTCAGTGGCTCCCTGTTGTTCCCCTTGGCAAGTCTCTAGGCTTGGCCTGCGTTTGGTGGCTCACAATGTGGCCACTTCCCACCAAGCCAACTTCATTTCCCTGATCCCCAACCCCATCCTCCATCCAGGACGTCTCATTCCCCCACGCTGCCCCATGAACAAGACACACCCACTCTGACCCCTGACCCCTATTCTTTCCCCACACCAGGCTTCAGAAAACTCAGATTCGATTAACCATCCCCCTTTCCCCCAAAAGTCCCTCCATGAGTCACCCTTTCCTGTAGAATAAAGTCCAATTCCCTATCACAGCCTTCAGGGCCCCTCATGGTCTGACCCATCCTACCTCTCAGAATCATCCTTAACCCCTTCCCATCAGACAGACACACACGCACACACACACAGTCTACACACAAGCCAGCCAGCCCACTTACTACTCCCCCAATAGCTCACACCGCCATGCCTTTGCCCCTACTCTTCCTTGTCCCTATAATGCACTACTCCCTTTCTTTGCTGGGCAAATTCCTTCTGGCCTTTTAACACCTTACTGAACTGGTGCTCCACTAAGGAGACTCATTGAAAGGGATACAGATGGCTGCATGGCCCTTCCGCCTTTTTCCTGTTCCTTTACATAAAATGGATGTGATGGCTGGTGCTCCAGTGACTATCTTGGAACACAAGGCGGTCTTCATGGTGAAGCCATGCTCTGTGCATGGAGAGGCAGAAAGAGAAGGAGCCCAGGACACTGCTGATATTGTGGAGCTGCCATATACCAGTCCTAGGCTGGCTAACTTTGGTTCTTTTGTGAGAAAGGAAAATAAACCCTTATGTGATTAAGCCAGTTACTTTAGTTTGCATGCGCATGTGTGTGCGTATGTGGGGGGGGGGGTTATTGTTATATGCAGAGATTCAAATCCTATCCAATATAACCAGCATATAAGCCATTTCCTGATTTGGCTCATACTCACATCTCCAGCCACTCATTTCCTCTCCCCACCCCCAAACCTCATGCTTCAAACCTACTAATTTATTTATGGTTCCCTCAATGCACCATGTATCTCTCAGGTATTGTACCCTCTGCCCTCTCCTCCATGCTCCTCCTCTGACCACCTGGAACAACTGCTCAGTTTTCCAGACCCAGCTCGAGGGACACCTCCATGAAGCTTTCCAGACACACCAAATACCCCCACCAGGCAGAAGTAACCACTCCTTCTGCTCTGTGTGTCCCAAATGTCCATTGTGTGGAGCTGCTAACCTGTCATGCTTTACTATCAGTCCACGGCTCCCAGGTCCTGGGTTGCTTCAGGCAGGAGCTATGTCATTCATCTTTGTCTCTGGCATCTAGCCCAGGCCCTGGCAACACTGGGTATAAATGAAGTTATTCAAGGAACATTGGAAACTGAGGCAGTAGCTTCATCTTCTTGGGCCAGGGAGGCTGGCCGAGGAGGCAGATCATGTCCTCAGGAGAGGATGGGGGCTCAAGCAGGTCAACAGGGCCTGCTCTCAGGCACACTGTACCCCAGGAGGCCCCAGGAACTGCCTATTGAGTGGCTGAATGAATGTGTAACTCAGTCCTCCTTCCAGCTTCCCTGGTGCTCACAGAAACCCTCCTCGGGGGCTCTGACTTCCACCAGGCTTGGCCCTGTCCATCACCATCTGCCCCTCTCCAGTTCCCTTCCCCTGCCATACTGAGGAGACACTTGTGCCCCAAGGCAGGAGGCTCTCTAAGCCAAGGGAGAGACACCCAGTCGCTGCCATCCTGAAACCGCCCTCCCAGCACCCACAGACTGCGAGGCGCATGGAAGCAGCTGCTGCGAGGAAAAGAGCGGGAGGAGACGGAAACGAGGAGAGCGGGCAGGAGCTGGCCTAGCTGGGGCCTTCCTTCCCGCAGCACCTTGGCTTAAAGAGAAAGGCCATCTCTTATGGTGATTAAAGCTCACCAAGGAAGTCCCCTCCAGCTTCATCGCATACACTGAGAAGCGTCTGACAGAAAATAGAGAAAAGTGGGGAGAACGACTAGAACTGTACAGTGAAATGAAAAGTAACTCATGGTAGCTGTGTTTGAATGTGTTTCTTGACTCTCCCGGAGCACTGCAAGGAGAGAAGCTGTGTCCTTGGAGGTCAGGGAGATGAGTAGAGGGCAGAGGAGGAGGCTCAGGGAAACCTGGGCTCTGCCTCTCCAGATGTGGCTGAATGGCTGGACTGTTGCCCCCGGAAGCTAATGGTGGGTGGAAAGTAAAGGAGGAGGATTTCAGTTCAACCTAAGGAAGAACTTCCCAAACATCAGAAATGCCCAAACTAGAGTGGGCTGTCCTGGGATGTTCTGCCGTGAGTACCTCGAAGTCACTGGACGTGCCCAGAAATGTGTCCCCATGGGGACCTCAAGTTCTGGCCCCTTGGGACCTGCCACCTTCTGAGGCTTCCCAGGGCGTCTGCACGATCCGCTCCCCAATGGCCAATAGCTCCTGACACCTTGGCCTGCTTGCTGGCCTTCGTCTGCCTCATCAGGGAGGCTCCCTGTCTGCAGAGTGGCCCTCCTAGGGGCTCGAGCATGATGCTTTGACTGCTTTAAAGGTCCTTCTCGTAATCTGGCTCACTACACTCCTCTGCCCATTTCCTGTATGTCAGCGTCCTATGACTGGTGTATGAAAGTTCCTGTGGATCATGCCCAGGGGACAGAGAGGCTGACCTGCTGGGGGCACCATTAGGGCAAATGGAGGGGGCAGTGATGAGCTGTGGAAGGACAGCCAGGGCAGGGAGGCTCAAGTGTCCACTTGCATTTCTGGTCATAAGCGTTCATTAATTCATTCATTAAAAAATATAAATTGAGCACCTACTATGTGCTAGGCACAATTCCAGACATAAAAAAAAGGGAAAAACAAAGGTGATCAGATAAAACTGGGGGAAACTGAGTTTGCTGAAATGGAATGGGTTTCTATCACTGTGACTCCCCCAGAGGGGGTTTTAGCATATAGGGCTTTTGAGTAAGAAACAATAGAGTCAAAAATTTAGAAAACAGAGAAAGCAAAAAGAAAAAAAAGTAAAAATCACTTGTAATCCCACCACTCCCAAATTACTCTTATAAAGATTTTGGAGTTTGCCCTTTTAATCTTTTTATATTCAGTTATAAACTTTCTCCTATATTTACCTTTCTGTATATGCCTTCTTTTCTCACTTATTATATCAGAAATATCTTTTCATGTCATTAAACAATATTCTACAATACCATTTTTATTTGCTACATGTTACGTGACTGTATAGATGTACTAGAACTTACAGAACCACATTCTGCTATATTTGAATTGTTTCTAGTTTTTCACTATCGCAAACAATGTTGTGAAGAGCATCCTTCTAGGTAATATTTTTCCACATCTGTGATTATTTTATTAGTATAAATTCCTGAAAGGGGAACTTATGAAAGTGTACAACTATTTGGTACACAAATTTCCTCTGGAAATTTGCCTCAACTTATTCTCTTACCAGGAGTCGTTTACAGTGCTCGGGTCCCTGTACTCTGCCCAACACTATGAGTATTAGCTTTTATATTAAAAAAAAAAAGTTTGCCAATTCCACTGGTAAAAACACCATCTCATTATTTTAACTTGCATTTATTATTATTATTCATGAAATAGAACATTTTCATGTTTATTGGGCTTCTGTATTTCTTTTGGGGATTGCCTATTTAAGCTGGGGAAGAATTTTAACTTTTAATTTTGAGATAATATTAGATTTACAGAAAAACTGTGAAGACAATACAGAGTTCTCATATCCGCTCCACCCAGGTTCCCTAATGTTAACACCTTACATAAATATGGTGCATTAATCAAAACTAAGAAATCGACTTACGTACAATACTGTTAACTAAACTGCAGACTTATTTGGATTTCACCAGTTTTTTTCACCGATGTCCTCCCTTTTCCTGTTTCAGGAACCAGTCCAAGGTTCCACATTGTACTTAGCTATCGCACCTCTTAGCCTCCTCTGATCTGTGACAGCTTCTTGACATTTCCTTGTCTTTCATGACCATGATACTTTTGAAGCACACTGGCCAGGTATTTCGTAAAATGTCCCTCAATTTGGGCTTCTCTAATGGTTTCTCATGATAGTTATGGATTTGGGCAAAGAATGACCCAGAGGTGAATTCTCCTCCTTGTATCTTATCAAGGGGTGCATGGGATCCACATGGCTTATCCCTTGGTTAAGGGGGTGTCTGCTGGGTTTCTCCACTGTGAAGTGACTATTCTTCCCTTTCCACTCTATTCTTTGGAAGTGAGTCACTAAGTCCAACTTACACACAAGGGGAAAGGATTTAAGCTCCACCTGCTGAAGGGGGAGTAGCTACATACATTACCTGGGCTTCTTCTATAAGGAAGATTTGTCCCATCTTCCCCATTCATTCATTTGATCAATCCTTGCTTTATAACAGTATGGACTCATGGATTCTTGGGTTATAATCTGACACTGTCACTATTCATTTGGTCATTCAAACCGTCCCAGCTTTGGCTGTCACGGGCTCTTTCAGGTTGGCTCCTGTGTCCTTTAGACACGCCCCCATTTTCTTTTTTAGCACTTCCTCACTTTCCGGAACTACAACGTGCTTCAGGCTCATCTTGTATTTTCTGTGCCTCAGCCCTAGAATCAGCCATTTCTCCAAGGAGCCCTGGTTCCTTTTATTGGAAAATGACATTTGGAAACAGAGAATTGGGCTAGGAAACGTGTGGGCACTAACTCACGCATGTATGCACATCTATATTTCTCTATCTGTACATATATTAAAAGAACCTGAGTTCAAACTGATATCTCTGACTTGAACCCAGTACCACAGAGTTCATTCTAGTCTTCCTGAGGGGAAAATATTTTAACCCCCTAAAGCACTTCTGAATACTCTCTGTAGTTTCCATTTCCCACCTCATTCTTCTCCATGAGCAAATATCAATCAGAGAGAGCGCTGGTCTTCCTGATTGACCCCACTGTCACCTGCAGGAACCACAGAGCAACCCAGGAGAACCCCAACCTGGGCTGCAGGGGCCTGGGAAAAGCGGCAGAGGACAGAGAACAGGCCAAGGCAGCCCTGCCCAGGGGTCAAATCCCAGCTCCACCACCCACTTTGCCTCCTGACAAATTCATTTCCTGTAAAATTATGGATTAAACTGCATGATGTGTAAGGTCTGGTATATTATGATTCACCGAAAGCACTACATCAATGTTATTTGAGTGACTGAGTGACAGTGGGTTAAGAAGGGGGATTGGGAGACACTGTGGCCTCTTCCTAGTTCAGATCCATGATCCATCGTGGACCATCTTGGGAGGGTGATTTAACCTCTCCAGACCTCAGCAGTTTGTTTTTTCTTCTTGGTACTTTTTCTGAATTTTATGCTATTTTGTACTTAATAAAAGAAAACAATTATGTTTTTAAAAAACACAACAGCATATACCAACCTCTTCCCTAAAAGTTACATAACTAAGTGCTTCGTAGGCTTGCACTGCGGCCCAAGTGTGCTCAAATGGGTAAAAACACATACAGTGAGTGCCTGGCATACCATAGATACTCCGTAGGTCTTGCTTTCTTTCCTCTTTCCTTTCTCTCTCTCACTGATCACTCCAGAAGCTACATTGTGAAACAGGTGAAAAAAAGTCTTCCTCTTCATTTTCCTCCTTGTGTGGGCAGGGATGGCGGAACCAAAATAAATCTCTGCCACCTGAGTCCCTTTCTTTGCAACCCAGAGTCCTCCCACCCAGTGGCCTCCTGTTGTGGTGATCTCTTTGTAGGAACATTCTCTGGAGGTGCACGGAGACCCCACTCACCAAGGCGAAATGCATCCCAGACCCTCATGAGGCCTGAGCTGAGGCTCCAGGCTCCTCTTGCTCAGTTTTAAGCCCGGCCCGGCGATGGCACTCTCCCCTTCGTCCTCATGATCTGTACTGCACACACTTAGAGCTCAGGGTCTGGAGCCTCCCAGCCAGCAAAGCCAAGCCAAGCACCCCAAGCTCCAGGCTATCAGTCTCCAGCACAGCGGTCCCGGCTTAAATTCTGTTTCTCTGGCCAAGATGAATTCCTCTGGGAAACTTTTCCCTCCCCCTCCTCTGAAAAGAGGGAAGAAAGGGGATTATTTAAATCATATGCTTCTTTTCATTTAATAAAAATTAAAGAGAACTTCCCAGAAGGAGGAGGGAAGAAATTTTGGGCTTCTAGAACCTCAAGAATGCAGAGATGTTCAATTATGGCAGCAAAGTTCACGAGTCTGGGAAAACTTACTATTTTCAGCAAAAGTCAAAGGGAATTGAGGGATTGTTGTGAAAACAAGTGTAGAAAAGGGGTCAGATGTTTGAGTTGGTTAAAAACAATTAGTATTTTGTCAGAGAACTCACTTCTCACATGAATGGCATTCCTTTCTGCCCATGCCCTCTTCAAAGAAATAAGGTGCTTTACTCTTGTAACATCCTGTAGGGCTGGGTTACATCTGCTTTGGGGTTGGTATGGAGAAATTCCACCCTTTCTAACCCCACAGACAGAGAACATTTAGCAAACCCTACCTGGAGCACCACTTCAGCCTCCCTATTGGTTTCCTGGCCTAAATTTCTTTAATGCAGGACTTCTCAGAGCCTTTAATACCCTAATGATCTTCTAAGAGAAGAAAACATAACAATATTCACAATTTCCCAAACTTATTTGGTCATGGAACCCTTTATTCGAGGGACATATATTAATATGTCTCAGGCCACTAGAGTTCCAGACACCCAGTTTGGAAAACCCTGGCCTATAGGATTCAATCTCAACTCCTCAGTAGGCACTCAAGGCCTTCCATTGCCTAGCTTCTGCCTCCCTTACCAGATTCATTTTCTGCTTCCCTCCCTTACTTTCCCCAGCCTGCACACTTGAACTGTCTGTGGCTCCCTAAACAGGTTGTCTTATTTCAAGCTTCAGTGCCTTTGCATATGCTGTTCCCTCACTCTGGAATACCTTTCCCTATTGTCCCCCAGGATCAACCAACTCTGTTAAATGTCTCCAGTCCCTTTAGGCGGACACAGATGCACCAGCCTTGATATTCTTGTAGTGCCTGGCCTGTGCCTGTTAACCTTTCCCTGGACTATAAATGCGTGGTTCTAGCCCAGGATTCTTGTTCAATCGTGGCCTAATTCTTCAGCTTCCCACCAATTCCAAGAGAACCCATTTCCCTTTAATATATTTCTTCTTCTTTTTATAAAGTTAGCAAGAATTTGTTTCTGTTGCTTATGATCAAAAAACCCTAACAACTAAAACAAGGAAGAAGAGTAAAAACATTTGTAGTCCAAGAAACACATTTGTAAATGACAAAAACATTCAGGTCTGTTGTCTTAGAGGGAAGCAATGCTCAGAAGACTCCAGAAAAAAGTTCAGCATGACTTGAGTAGTGCTAAGGAATCGTACACCATCATAACTGGGATCCTGAGAAAGCTCTTTGGGAAATGCAGAGGCTCTACACCTGTAAGGGGTTGCTCATGCTAATCAAGAGGGTGGGTGCCCACCTTCCTTAGAACCTGCTATCACCAGCTTCAGTCTGCAAACAGCCTCTTCCTGAGCTTTGGGGCTGGCAGGGACCAGAGCATCAATCTCTGGCCTCCTTGAACATGCCAAATTCAGAATGCTTCCTTACATTTCACAAAGATTTCCAAAAGAAAGATTTTACCTTCCAAAGCAAATAAAGATGGGTTTAGCAGAACATTGCTAAATAGCCCCCGGACCATTTCAACATGACTTTGCCACTCCTTTTGTCAAGGATTGGAGTTTTTTTCCCCTCCCCTTGAATGTGGCTGGCCTTGATTTTTGCCTTAGCCCAAAGAATGCAGTGCTAGTTCTGGCTTAGACCTTAAGAGGCCTGAAAGCTTCCATTTTCACATTCTCAGAACCCTGAGACCACTATGCTGTGGAAGATGACCTACTGGAAGACGAGAGCCCACTCATAGGGGAACCGAGGTGCTCCAGCCAAGAGCCAGCACCAAGACCCAGGCATGTGACTGAGGCTCTACAGACCTCCCAGGACAGCCCAGCCACCCGCTGAATGCAGCTGCACGAGTGCACCCTGCCAAGATCACCAGAGAACCAACAAGCCAGAATTGTGAGGAATAATAAGACATCGTTTTAAGTGACTAAGTTTTGGGGTGGTTTTTTAAACAACAATAGATAACTGAAACGGAAAGGAAAGCCCAAAACCCAGCAGGGAGCTCAAATGCAGCCAGCCATGAGGACTTGGGAGAGAAAATGCAGAAGCAAGGCTGGTGCTGCTTTCACAAAATCTGCAATGTACCTGGAGTACCAGGAACCCAAGCCACGAGGTGCCTCCTATCCGGAGAGATGACAGGCCCAGAGGGACAGGGTGGGCTTCAGCTGCGAGTGTGCCCTTTCCATCCTTCCCATGAGGTCCCAGCCAGGACCTACCCTGAGACAAAGGAAAGAATTAACTACCTACCTACTAACCTAACGACTGTCCCTCTCTTCCTTCTACAGTATCAGTCCCTGCACCATGACTGTGGGGAGGACAAACTAAAAATTATACTTAATGCTATCTCCATGCTCAAGGAGTTTATAATTAGTGAGTAGAGTTAACTGAAGTCACAAAGAACTTAAGGCACAAAGAACAATGAAGGCAGGTCAGGAGAGAGGCAGTGTAACCAGGGGCCTATTAGGGCTTGGAGGAAGGAGAAGATGTGAAGCTCCTTGGTAGAGGGCCAGGTGTTCTGAGCACTAAGAAAGAGAGGTCTTCAGCAGGAAGAAATGGGGCAAGGATATCATCAAAGGAAGAGAGAATAGGAAGGAGGTAGCAAAGTACTGAGCACTGTCAGAAAGCAAAAGCCCACATCCCCTCCCCAGGAAATTATTCCCCTCAATCTGGTCTCCCTCCCCTACTCTTGAAAGCCCACCCAGGTGATACCATGTCGGCCTGTGGGTCTTCACCTCCCTCTATTATCCTGTTCTCAGAGCTTGGCTGAATAAACCTGGAAAACAATACTTGAGAAGAGCTGGAGAAGAGCTGTTAAGACTGATGGGTGCTCCTGGGTGGTGACTCCAGCCTTGGGAGTTTACAGACTCCTGCAAGAAATTAGTGATACTTTTAGCATCTGTTGATTGAAAAAATATACACATTAAAATAGGTGTCAGTTCCCCTAACAATAGTTTCTTCAGGGTTCCAGGAGCAGGTGAAATTCACTGTCAGAGAGAATAATCATCAAATAAAACAAACCTACAGTTTTAGAAGAACCTTCATTGTTATAACCCAAAAAGACAATGGGAGAATTTTAGGTTCTGGAATGGGTATGTGAAGGAGCAATGGGGGAAGACAGAACCCTAAGACCCAGAGGTCCAGCTTGGACATCACTGTCCAGCTTCTCTGAGAAAGAGGCAATATTTCTGGATGTAAACCCAAATGGCTGGCTGGGCTGGGCTTTCGTAGCTCCAAGTTCAAACTCTGTCAGATGCCAGCCTGGTGTCATTTCCCTGCCAGTTTAGAAAGCCTCTAAGGCAGTTTGGAAGATTAGCGGCAGTTAGAAACCACTAATTAGCTAAGTTTCTGATTTTGCTACTAACTAGCTCTGCAAGCTTTTGCCTTTTTGAGCGTCAATAAAAAGGTGATAAGGGTGGGGGAGCAGGGAGAGGAATGTTGAAGGCACCATCAAAAAGCCAAAATTCTGAGCAAATAACCTTAGTCAACTTACTATTTCTGAGCCTTTGTCTCATCTTCTGTAAAATGGGGATATTATATAAGCATTAAATGAGAAAAGAGCTGTAAAAATGGCAACCACATAGTAAGTACTGATTATGTGAGTTTTTCTCTCTTCCTCCTTCACGTCCTTCCAAAGATAGATGGCTCTTTTGTCCAAGTCCCTAATTGCTCCGAGCCTCTACTTTGTTCCTGGAGTGTGAAAAATCCCGTTTGTGACATGAAGCTAGTCTTGCCAGAGGGGTGCACTGCAAAGCTGAGTGTGGTGACTCAAACATGCTTGGGTGTCCCAGGAAGTAGCTGGCAGGGTGCCCCTACTCCTTGCCCCTGGCAATCCTGGTTCCTCTTTGGTCCCTGCATAGAAAGGAACTGGCCCAAGGCAGAAGGACAGGCCTCTGTTGGTGAGGCCTGCCTCCCTTCGTGCCAGGCCAGAGCCATGGCAGGCACAGACAGAGACAGCCATCCATTTTGCAACAAACAGGAAACCAGTTCACCAGCCTCAAAAATAGAACAGACAAAAAACCCCAAAATACAAGGCTCTGATGGCAGGGCAGCTCAGGTTTCTCAGATTGCTTCCTTACAGCCGAAAGAGACAGAGAGAGAGAGAGAGGGAGGGAGAGGGAGGGAGAGAGAGAAAGGAGGAGTAAGAGGAGGAGGGGAGGGAGGGAGAGAGAGAGAATTTTCTTCGTGCAAGATAAAGTCTTATGATGTCTTTATAAAGGTGATCAGTCTCTGGGAGCCAAGACCAGGAGGCAGCTCAGCCAATCAGGCTTCTGGCACTGCTGAGGCCCCAAGCACCTCAGTCTCCAACCTAGCTACAGATGGTTCCAACCACAAGCCCTGGCCCCTGTCTTGTCCTAACCATTAAATAAGGCTGGCCCCGCAGCTCTGCCAAATGGGTCTCCCACACCCTAGCATTGCCCTTCCTGGACCCCAGCCCCTCATGCACTGCCAATCACCCCACTGATCCCTTCCATGGTACCCAGAGGCCCCAGTGAGTTGCCCCACCCAAGACCCATGCCAATAATAAGCCTACAGAAGTACCCTCCACTGAACCCCTGATAAAGACACAGAGGTGGGCCCCTAGGACTTGGCTGGTCCGTCTGCCAGATGTACTGTTCTTTGCCTGGTGCACTCCCCTCAGAAGCAATCACATGAGAATTTCATGGTTATTGCAGTGCTGCTGCCAAGGAGGCTGCCCTCTACATCACAGTGTCCCCTTGTTGAGGGGCCAGTTGAAAGCTGTACATATCCTGGGCTCCTGCTTTATTTTTATTCTATGGGCACGAGGACTAGGAACTGTCAACCTGATCATGTTTCCTTTTTCCTTTCCTAAGAAACTTAACACCAAATTTGTTAATCACCTCCAGCAGTTTTATGCCCTAACCTGTCCAGGGCTTTATATTAGTTTCTTTCATTTATTTTCCTTGTGCCTGATTTCCTCATTAACTTTTATTTTATCCTCATGTAGAAAGTCTGCACCATTTCAAATTTTATTTGGAATAAGGTAGGGTATACACAAGTGAGCCAGCAACTCCTATTTACTCCATAAAACCGATTTCAATTGCCCCCATCTCTGATTCTCTTTGACCCCTCCCTGCAGGGAAGGCACATGGCTGGCATCTGCTGGTCCTTCTCTCCTGGGTTCTGGTTTCAATGGCTCTCTCCAAAATGTCTCTGGGCTCCTGTGTGCATTTTTCTCTCTCTTATCCTCATAAAGGACCCCAGTAAAGGGATTAAGACCCACCCTGAATGGGCTGGATCACATCTCAATTGAACAAAAGGTCCCACCCATAATAGGCCTGCCCCCAGACCTGGGTGATTCCCTCCCAGGTGGTCCTCTGTTTGTGCCTTCCTGGATTAGCACTCATCCACAGTTCCGTATGTCTGTTTTCATGACTCTCTCTCCCCACTATTAGAATAGAAGGTCCTTGGGTGAGCGGGGAACGTTCATTGAGTGCTCACCCTCTGCCAGGCTTTGTACCCAGTGCTTCAAATACATCAGCTTGTTTAATCCTCAAGACCACCCTGCCAGGTATGCATGACCTTCCCAATTTACAACTGAAGAAACTGAGGCTCAGCAATGCACAGTGCCTTATCCGAGGCCACATGCTAATGAGTGACAGAATTGGCTCCAAACCCTGGTGTCCTAACCCGAGTCTTGGGTTCCCCTCCCTAAGGTGACTCAAGATATGAAGAAGAGCCTTTGCATGAAAGGAAGGAAGAGAGAAAATAAAAAAGAGAAAAGGAAATTAGGTCTCCTTAGAGTATCAAATAATTTACCATATACATCAAACCCATCTGTACCACTGATGCATTTAAAATATTGCCTGATTTATAAAACTCCACTCTCTTTCTTCAACTAACTAAAAAAACGTACAAGCATTTAATTGCAATTCCCTCATGGTTAGCCTCTGTGCTAGTGTGGAGCTGTTATGTACCCCACGAAAGGTCATGTTCTTTTAATTCATCCCTGTGCGGGCAGACCTATTATGGGTGGGACCTTTTGTTCAATTGAAGTGTGATCCAGCCCATTCAGGGTGGGTCTTAATCCCTTTACTGGGGTCCTTTATGAGGATAAGAGAGAGAAAAATGCACACAGGAGCCCAGAGACATTTTGGAGAGAGCCATTGAAACCAGAACCCAGGAGAGAAGGACCAGCAGATGCCAGCCACGTGCCTTCCCATGTGACAGAGGAACCCGGATGCCAGCAGCCTTTCCTCAGAGAAGGTATTTGCCTCTTGATGCCTTAATTTGGACATTTTCTTGGCCTTAGAATTCTAACTTGTAACTTAATAAATCCCTATTGTTAAAAGCCAATCCATTTTCTGCAATATTGCATTTCAGCAGCTTTAGCAAACTGAAACAGCCTCCAATAGTCTGGTGAGAGAAAATAAATTAGAGAACTTAACTCTTCACATCCATGAATGTTTTAGACAACCCCTACCCCACACACATTTTGAAATTCTGGGAGGTGGTTACAGAGTAAAATGGAATTAGATAAGTGCTAATTCTGAAAGAAGCTCCCTGAAGAAAGCAAGGCCAACTTTCCTGGTGAGTAAGTGCACATAAAACCATGGGGCCATTCATGCCCCAGTCTAATAGTGTCCAGACAAAAAAATACATAAAAGCAATTTAAATATTTAATGCTTCAATAGGGAACCTAATTGGCCAAATACCTTCAAATTAAAACGCCTGCTGGATATATACCAGCACACTTCCATCCAACTAGAGAGACGGAATGACAGTGGGCTTAAAAGTCGGTCCAAATCCTGTTTCTGCCACTTACGGGCTGTCTGACCTTGGGCAAGTACTGTAACATCTCTCTATCCCTCAGTTAACACACCTGAACCATGGGGATGAGAACAGGACCACCTCCTAGTGCTGCAGTGAGGATAGGTCTGGCCTGGGGGAATGCTCAATAAATCACTACCTCCCAGGCAGGAGTGGCCATAAGCAAGAGATGGAATCTTCCTTCCGGACCTTGTGCTCCTTCAACTTAAACTGAGAGGAAGAGTTGGGGAAATAAGAGAACAGGACCTAAGATGTGAGTAGGAGGGAAAGAAAAGGGCTTTCACCTATTCCTCAAGAGCCCCAATATATATCATCATCTGTTTGAGAATCTGACCTGTTTCTCTCTTAGGACACTTTATATTTTGTGTTCTGGTTGCATTCTGTGTATGTGTGTGTGTGCGCGTGTGTGTGCGCATGTGCCTCTGCCCTGTAAAGCTGTGAGCGCCTCTAGGTGCTATGCCTGGTTCACCCAACAGCCCCCCACCATCTGGCATGTGGTTGGGATCAGTAAGTGTTTGTTAAGTGAATACATGAGAGTAGCAGCAGAGGCTCTCTCAGTGCTGACAGCATGGTCTGGCAGAGTTCAAAGACTCTGGACCCTCATAGCTATGGGGAGGCTCTGAAGTCAGAGAGGACCGATAAGGAATTCCAGCTTCAGCCACCCATCAGCCAGGTGACCTGGAGTCAATTATTTATTCTTTCTGAGCCTCCATTTACTCATAAATTTGAGTACAAAACATCACCCAGCAGGGTAAAGATCTAGCCCCATGTCTGGTATAAAGCAGGCCCCTAACACATTTGGTCTGGTCTGTGTCCCATTGTCCTTATCCCCATCTGTAGGAACCTGGACCAAACTGGTCATTACTCAGGAGGGGAAACCATGAGTGGCTGGTGCCACCTGTCTCAGTCGAGATTCCCAGACTCCAGGTGGCAGAGTGGGCTTCAGGCATAGCTGTTAACAAGACTCCCAATCTCCAAGCCTTGACACGACAGGACCTCCCAGCCTTCAAATCAGCCCACTCTCCACCTTGTCCATCTTCTGCTCTGGCTGCTAGTCACTTCTCTGAAATACCAATCTAAGCCTGCCACTCTCTGCTTCATCCAACAGGAGCCACTGGATGAAACCCAAGGTGCTTCCTGACTGGACCTTGCCTACCCCTGCTCCTTCCATCTGAACAACTTCATAGACCCAGCCAACCTGTCTCCCTCCTGCCTGGCTTTGCCTGGGCTGTTCCCTCTCCCTGACATGCTTCTCCATGCTGTCTCCCTTGGTCTCCCCAGTGAACAACTCTCCACTCAAGATTCAGCTCAAATGTTACCCCTTCTTGGCACCCCTCTCTAACCACCATCCACATCATTTTGAACCCACTTCTACTCCCCGTGCCCCTCTACCAGTGCATCTTACACACATCTGTCTTCAGTAGCATGTTTCACCTTACACTGCTGATACTGATTCATTTATCTGCCTCCTTTAGTCACTGAGCTTTGTGACTAAAGCCTTGTTCTTCTCTGGGTCCCCAGCTCCTAGCATAAAGCCTGGTACATAGTAGGTACCTCCAAAATATCGGTTCTATTTGTACTCCCAGCCAGATAAGGCCTCTAGAGCCTGCCCCTTCCTCCCTTCCCGAAGATGTCAGAGACTCTGGCTGCTCCCCTTTCTTCTCCTACCCAATACCCTTTCTCGCCCATTAAGACTCCTCTCTGCCTAGGTCAACCGTCAGCCTTCATACTCACCCAGAGTGACTGACCTGACCATGCAGAGAGGGACAGATGAACTAAAGATTTCCTCAGCATTGTCTATGTGCCCATCCCTCCACCCCTTTCCAAGAGAATGGTTTTAAGATGCTTTGGGGGCTCAATGGCCTGGGATTGAGCCTCTGCTACACTACTTACCTTCTTTTAAACCTTGGGCAAATAACCCCAGGAGCCTCAGTTACCTAACGTGTAAAGTAGGGTAAGAGTTGTACCTGTCTCACAAGGTTGTAATGAGACTGTGAAGTGCCATCCCAGCACTTGCCCATAGCCAGGGGTCATGAGGGGTGGGCAGCTGTTGTCATAGCTTCATTAAGAGTAAAAGCTGAGCAGGAAGGGGCACCTCTGTGCTTTCCCTCTGGGTATTTCACTGAGGGAGATGTGCCAGGGCAGGGCAAAGATGAAGCCAGCAGGACCTCTCAGGCTTGATTCAGTCTCCAGAGGGAAGGGACATCTCAGGAGGACCCTGGTGGGGTAGAAGTCTCCCAGCTCAACACCTTCCCTCATTACCCAAGAAAGGTTCAGCCCAACAGGACCCAAACTATGATGTGCTTGCCACCCCTACCCCCACAACTCCCAGGGGGACAGGATGAGTCATCATTAGGTCACTCGGTCAATAAGTGAGCAACTGGGGCTGCCAGGACTCAATTTCCTCTTCCTCCCAACCCATCCCACCCCCCTCCAGTTCTCCTCCCACTCACTACCCCCACTTTCCTGTGCTCTGATGTGGGAGGAATATTGCCCGTTGACATGTTTCAAAATTAAAACTTGAGCACATTTAGTTCTCCTGTGGTAAAGCATGGCTGAGTCAAGCAAAGAACACAGCTCCCAGAACCCTCCATCCTGCAGCTTCAGGGCCAGCTCACCCCTACTCCTCACCCCAGTATTTAATGACCCTGGGATCATTAAACTATCTGCCAGCCCTGGGCTAGACAAGAAAATATAAAAAGGGGAGGGGAGAAGGGAGGGGAAGGCAAACATACATTTACTCCCATCACGTGTTAGATCCCAAGAACTCAAGGGAGGAGTGAGAAGAAGGGAGATCAGAAATCAGCATATATTAACCTCTCTGAGGTGCTTGGCCCCTTGCTAGGTACAGGGGCACAGAGGTGGAGAGAGACGGAGGAAAGAAACCTTCACACAGACTCAATTATGGGCAAGACACCCAATCTCTACAGTAAGACTGCAAGGTGGTTATTCTCATGTATAAAGATGAGAGATAAGAGGGCAGGAATGGGAGGTGATTTTCCCAGTGTCTCACCTCCAGCAAGTTGTGAGCCAGAATGCAAATACAGGTCTGCCTGTCTCCATCACAGCTGATGACAGAGGCACACTTGAAAGCAAATCACTGTAGCACAATGTGAAAAGGGTTAACATTGTCCAGTAAAAAATGCCTTGGGAGTCAAAAGAATTGCTGATTAACCCTGTCTGGGGGAGGAGGAATGCAGGAAGCTTTCACGATGGTGGTGATGTACAGCCTGGGACTCGAATGGTGTGTATGTAGGAATAAGTCAGGAAGTCAAGGGGTCGAATAGCAGGAGTAAAGGCATGGAGATATCCAGCATGTTGGGGTGGGGTGGGGATCACAGAGCCACAAGGCTCCAGCCATGGGTGACTGTGGGGTTGCAGAATAGGCATCCAACGGTCCTTTGTCTCTTCCATATAACTCAGACCCCAGGAGTCACTTCTATTCCCAGATAATTAGATTTATAACATGATAATAACATTGAATACTTACAGGCATTTACTATGTACTAGGTACAGCCCTAAGCACTTTACAAATATTGCCCCATTTAATTCTCAGCAACCCCACGATGTAAGTACTGTTATTATCCCCACTTTATGCAAAGAAACTAGGCCCAAAGAGGCTAAGCAACCTGTCCAAGGCATACACGCTACTAGGAAATAGTAGGGCTGGGGTACAAACCGCAGCAGGCACCTCTAGAGTGTGTGCTCTCCAAACCACTCTTCTTTGCTGCCTCTGTAGTCAATAAAACGCCTTCCCCGCTCCCTAACTCATTTGGCTCTGCCAGGCTGACCCTCTCGACTCAGCTCCAGGTGCCTCTCCTGCAGGGCTGTGGCTTGTCCTCCCTCTGGGTGTCCCATTGCACCTACCCTGGAGTGGCTCAGGGGCTGCCTTGGTAAAGGAATTTGACTGACGCGTGATGACCTACAGATTCCAGTGGGAGAAAGCCCTGGTCGCTGTCCAGTTCAGGCTCGGAACCAACAATTTGTTGGCTTAATCAGGCAGATGCAGAAAGGTGTTGTCACAGTGGTGAGGTTTCTATTCCAGGCGGCTGGGCCATAATTAAATGTCCTGACCTGCCTACCTCCAATTACTGCAAAAGAGCTGTTTTCTCAGGCCTGTTAACTACCAATTATAGAAACTTCCAGTGAAATTCCAAATCACTTAGTAAAGGTCACTTCCTTTATTTATTTCTTGGATTTGGGAGTAGAAATGGGATGGAATTATTACCCAAATTACAAGTGACATCCATTGTTTAAAAAAGGTTTATCCAAATAGGCAATATGGAGCAAGCTGCGCAGTCCATATTCCTTTTAAGTCATTGTTATAAGGCTCCCGTTTATGGGAGTCTACTATGTGCCAGGCATTACTACAGGGGCTTCACGTACATTATATGAATTAATTCCTCCAACAAACCAGAGCAATACACATTCTTATTTCCATTTTGTTAGAGGAATAAACCGAGGGTCAAAAAAGTAATGTAACCTTGCCAAGGTCACACAGCTGACCTCAAGGATTCAGGATATATAGCCAGATCTGTCTGCCTCTGAATGCCAGCCCTCATTAGAGTAGGTGGTCTCAAGCAAAGAGACATTATTTGGGGTTTAGAACAGGGCTGGTTATGAGCTGTGCAAGGGGATCTGAGAAGTCCTAAAATATCCCCTTGCCCTGGCCCATCCCTGAGGGCTCGGGTGAGGCCTGGGTTTCTTTCTGCTCCCTTGCAGCCTCTGGGATGGTCACCAAGTTATGGCAAAAACACTCCACCATGGATGACTTGGACAGCTTTTTACATTGACAAGAGACACTTGGAACTGTTTGAGAACAGTGAAGATCTGCAACAGAAAGGGCTGGTGGCAGAGACACGGTCCACATGCCACCACTCACCACGATGCACGCGGCAGCCATCCCTAATCAACCGTGTCCCTCCTACTGAACTCAGCCGCAGCCTCAGTCTCCTTCCCAATACAGGCTTGTCTCCTCCAATGTACTGAACTGGCCCAGCAGAAGAAAAACATTCCCTCTCTCTTAGTCTTATGGTGACCATATTCCTTACATGCAAAATTCAGATGTATGTTTTGGCTGAAGACTAGTTTCCTGATTTATGAATTATATTATTTTTACAAAAATATAAAATCAGCTCATACTCAAACATTTAAGAAAACACTTCTAAGAAACAGAATCAAAGTGCTTACAATCAGAATTGTCCCTGAAAATCTAGGGCATATGGTTACTATAGTTGACCATGGGTGCCTCCCTTAGGTCTGCACAGAGAAGACACTCAATAAATACATGGGGAACAAATGAATAGGAGGAAGATGAGATGGAATAAAAGAGGAAACGGAGGGACCCTGAGGGTAAACTCAGTTGACATCACATGTTACCAGAGTTCAGACCCGGCTGGGGACTTTCCTGAAACCATGAATTAATTTTTAAAAGGTGCCATGTTCCAGAAGAGAAATACCCAAACAATATGCCAGTCTGATGGGAAAGAGCAGTGTACATGCACATACCAGAAGCATATGGGTGCATTGTTCCAAATCGCAGTCAGGTTTTATATCAAACTTCATCAGGCTCCAGTATTCAGGGCCAGAAGCCAACCAGGAACATTTCAAAGCCAGGCCCCCTTTTGTGTCTCAGAGTCCCGTGGTCCCCATCAAAAACTGGATTGATTGGTTAATTGGAGAAATTTGCATATCCATGAGACAGCAAAACTGCTACTCAGCTTGTCCCAGTTCTTGGGTTCTGACTCCCGGCAGCAATAACCTTTTCAATTTCTTATTTCAAATAACCAAGGCACCTCCACAAAAGCAAAACTCCACAACCACCTTTGTGACAGAGCCTACTAGTTTACTCTAGGATCGGTACAATGACCTCTCCTGGGTATCAGGAGGACTCCATCCAGGGGGAATGCAGATACCAAATCTCTAACCTGTGACCATTTGCTCCTCATCGGCCATCGCCCCCTCCCTGGGACTCCACCTACAAGGAGAAGCACCAGCCTTTGCAATCGATGCCCACAGCAGGTAGTGGCTGATGCCACGCGAATCCCCTCCCCTCAGCGGGCTTCGGCCTCAGGCTGAACAAGTTGCCTGGGCTCAGCCTCTTGGAGTCCTTGGAGCTCTCCAAGGTACTGACCCTCATTCCAGGCTGGGTTTCTAAAAACAGTGGTGAGCAGTGATTATTCAGTTATACATATACACACAAATATATACACATACCACACAGATGACTACATTCTTTAAAAAAGAATTAATTTAAAAAATTTAGTTCCATTGTTATACTATGTGTATCTCATAGAAAAAAAAGAGACACTTTGAGAAGCAGCTTTCTAACTTTCTACCCCCTATTTCTATAGTGAGTCTTTCGGGGAGCCAGGAGGCCTATGTGGTCCTTGGATCAGACATTTGCCTATAATGGTTGCAAAGACTTCAAGTTCATCAAGTTCTCAATCCCCTGGATCTTGCCTCTCCTATATGTTGTCCTTGTACACCTCTCAATCCCTCTCTATCAACTCCAGATTCTTAAAATGCTCCCTTTTCAGCCATTCAGGGCAGTATAATTGTTTATTGACCTGTTTTCCTTTCCTGCTGGTCTAAGTCCTCCAAAGGCTAGATCCTTCTTTGAACTTGCTGCAGGGGTCCTCAATTAGTGTTTACTGCCTAGTGGTGAGATAATAAGTAACCTCTGGCTGGGACCCCATCTCTGATGTCCTTGGCTTGCCCACTTCTCGCTGGCCCACTTCTGACTGCCAGCCAGCCTCCTGATGGTGGGGACGGTGGCCTGCACTGGCCTTCCACTCAGCATGGGCATCACTGGAAACTTCAGGAGCATTGTGTGTGTTTATTTTGTGTGTGTGCATTTACTGTTTTCCTTAGAAGAGTCTGGTAGTGACTCTGAGTTATATTTTCCACCTTACCCCCCCAAAAAATAACAACAATGGATGGTTCCTTGAACACAATTAGGCACTATTCTAAGTATTTACATGCATTTTCCTTATTAACCAACAAGTCTACAAGGAAGGTGCTGGCATTATCCCCTTTTTACAGACACTGAAGCAGACACAGATTATGTGACTCACCCAAGGTCACCTGCTGGTCAGTGAGAGACCCAGAACACAGGCTGGGTCCTCCTAAGTCCCCTGCTCTTTTTTTTTTTTTTTAATATTCATTTTATTGAGATATATTCATCCTTCCCATGATGCTGGGTCTACGTTCCTCCCCAGCAGTCATATTCCACGTTGCCAGGGAGATTCACTCCCCTGGGTGTCTGATCCCACGTAGGGGGGAGGGCTGTGATTTCACCTGCCAAGTTGGCTTAGCTAGAGTGAGAGGGCCGCATATGAGCAACAAAGAGGCATTTGGGAGGAGGCTCTTAAGCACAATTATAGGGAGGCCTAGCCTCTCCTTTGTAGCAACAGTCTTCCCAAGGGCAAGTCCTGTGGTAGAGGGCTCAGCCCATCAAACCACCAGTCCCCTATGTCTGTGAGCACATTAAGGCCCCTGCTGTTAGCACTGTGCTGTTCCAACTGAGCTAAGAGAGACAGAGCACTATGGGATGATGGCAAAAATCAGGAGAAGTTTGTGAAGAAGGAGTTTGGAGGCAGAAATTTAGGAAAAAAAGATGAGTCCTCCTTTTAGGGACATAGTAAATTCCTTAGAAAGGGGTAATGCTCAGAAAATAGCAGCTATTATAGACATGAAGACAGGCCCTTATCTAATTCCAAAATGTCATGTAATTTAGATCTGGCAAAATCTCCTTATTTTAAAGATGAGCAAGGAGATGCCCAAATGCCCAAGTTACAAAGAAGAGCTGCCCAGAGGCACCACTTTAAAAAGACAGCTAGGTATTCAGTCAAACTATCTTTACAATGTTATAAAGAACCCCCAAGATGATAGTTTAATAAGCAAAACAATCCATGTCATTAAACTATTTGCTGTCTTAAGACATAAATAGTAGTACACACTACAAGAGTTTGTAGAACTGCCAAATCACAACCATCTATCCTCAAGGGGGAGCCAGAGTCAGCCCTTGTCTTTAAATAAGGGCCATTTCCACACAAACTTACAAAAGAAACGCAAAAGTGAAACTTTCTCGGCTTGAAATGGGCAGGTGTTGTATAAGATGTCATGGATTTGGAATAAATAGAGGATAAGTCTGGCTGGGAAAATGTCCAAATTATAGACAATATTCAGCAGCTTTCTTTCATCCCATCTGTAATGGTTGACCACATCTGTATTATTCCCATGTGGACACCTCATTTTAAGAGCCATAGTGACAATTGCATCCAGGGAAGGGACATTAGCAAATACCAAGACTGCTGGGAGAACCTGCGGCCGCTCAGTCCAGAAAAGACAGGCCACTGGGCTGAGATTCCACCTCTCAAACATTTTCTCCATCTGTGAAATGGAAGGGGTCTCATCTCCCTTGGAGACAGATGAGAAAAAGCAGTAGAGAATCTCTGCTCTACAAAGACAGCCCACTATAGCATTAAGCGGGGGCCCAGTCCTCCTTTGGTGCACAAAGAGCGGAGAAGTATTTTGTACCTGGATAAACCCAGTCATGCTTACATGCACCTGTGCTCTGTGGGACCTTAGAGACTCTTAGAGAAACCTTAATTCTCTCCAGCTCCTAGTCCGATTTAGAGATGAGGACTCTGAGGTTCACGATTCCACAGGCTAGTAAGAAATAGAAGTGGGACTTGAACTCAGTCATCCAGCCCTCCCCTCCCCCATCTCGCAGCACTCTTTACATTGGGTCTAAAGTGTTTGATGTGCTACCCTTTGACGCATTTCCTGTCTTTCTGGTGACCCCAAGGCAGTACTGGCATGGCAGCCTGAAGAGTTATTCACACATCTGTTAGGCAAACACCACCAGCTGGTCTCCTCCCAAACACGCTAGGCCAGATCCAGCCACACTGAGGGAGACTGGAAGACTATGACCCCACTTGCTCTCTTCCAGTTGTCTCTTTCTAGCCATTATCAGAAGTGCAAGTTTTCTCCCCAGGACCACGTTGAATAGAAATTGCTGTAGACATCGCCTCTCTGCCACTGGCCGTAGGGAACACATCTTCTAGGCCAAAGTAGAAGCCTTAGAGTCACAGAGCCATCAAGTAGGAAGGGCCATAAGAAGTCAAGAAGTCACCTCTGAGCCAGTGCATGCCAGCCAATTAAATAATTCTAACACACAAGAGACCACTAACGTAGAGAAGTTGAGGGACCTACCCCGTGCTACAAAACACTTTCCATTTAATTCCAGGTCAAAGTAGCAGAGCCTAAATGCTGGATCTTTCACAGCCAGCCTCTCACACAAAAGGCATGTCTACAAAGTACCCATGACAGTGTAAGACCCACAGTCCCAGCAAAACATCTCGTGGAGGAGATAGCATGTTCTTCCCCAACTATTCAGCATGGAGGCCTGGGCCTCCTAAGGGATGTTCTGGGGCTCCAGTGACTACCTGCTGCTATCCACAGCAGCCCACAACACAGCTCTTTCTAAAATCTCAGCCCCCTGCCCGCCCCGTACAGAGCCTAACCTCCAATGGCAGGGACTTTATTTCTGGAAGTTCTTGACCTTCAGTGCTGTTAGTTCTGCTGTTTGAGAGAAATCCTAAGAAGACACTGAATAATCAGAGCCAAGAAGATGGATACTCTTTATTTTGGCATGGATGAAATTCAAGCCCCAATATGTCATGTCTGTGACGTCTGTGGCAAGCTGGCTTCTGACCACAGAGGTTGGAGAAGTGTGAGCATTACTCAGTCAGCACTAAACAGACATTTATATGGCATGACTTCTTGCCCACATGGCCAGGGCTGGAGTGCAGAGCTGCAAGGAGGATGAATGACATGATGATAGCCTCTGTCCTCTCCCCATCCTGCATCAAACTTTTATTTCACACATAATGTATTTATTATCTCAGTCTATCCTCACAAACATCATAGTGGTTAGTGTACTCCCATTTCACAGAGAAGGAAATGTAGGCCCAGAAGGGTTAAGGGAATTACCTACCATCACACAGCTAAGAAGATGCAGAACCAGAACTTGAACTCAGATCTTCCTTCTCCAAGGCCAGTGCCTCTTATCCTCATTACAGCCATGGAGCTTATATAACTTGGGTGATATATTTTTTTCAAACTATGTTTCACAGTCAAGATTTGGCCTAAAATATGCTTCACTCAATCTCCAGTGCCTTCCACAGCAAGCCAATCTTATTATTAATTTCCCACCACTCCCTATGGCACCCTCAACCAGAAGCTCTAGTATGCATTAATGTGTTTCAGTTCCAGAAATACTTATTGTACCGGTTTATATATATTATGTCCCCCAGAAAAAGCCATGTTCTTTGATGCAATCTTGCGGCGACAGACATATTAGTGGGGATTAAGTTCAAACATATGGATTAGGGTGTTTCTGTGGAGATGCACCCCACCAAACTGTGGGTGATGACTCTGATTGGATAATTTTCGTGGAGGTGTTGGCCCACCCATTCAGGGTGGGTCTAAATTAAATCACTGGAGCCATATCAATGAGCTGACAAACAGAAGGAACTCAGTGCAGCTGCGAGTGACATTTTGAAGAGGAGCTACAGCCAAGAGGGACACTTTGAAGAACACACAGGAACTGAGAAAGGAGCTGCAGATGAGAGACAGTTTAAAGACAGCTGTTGAAAGCAGAGTTTTGCTCTGGAGAAGGTAAGAGAGGAAAAACGCCCCAAGGGCAACTAAGAGTGACATTTTTGAGGAACTGCAGCCTAGAGAGGAATGTCCTGGGAGAAAGCCATTTTGAAAGCAGAACTTTGGAGCAGATGCCAACCACATGCCTTCCCAGCTAACAGAGGTTTTCTGGACACCATTGGCCATCCTCCAGTAAAGGTACCCGATTGTTGATGTGTTACCTTGGACACTTTATGGCCTTAAGACTGTGACTGTGTAACCAAATAAACCCCCTTTATAAAAGCCAATCCATTTCTGGTGCTTTGCATTCTGGCAGCATTAGCAAACTAGAACATGTATGTTTCAATTCCATAGGCATTTTAGATACCAAATAAGTTAGTTTTCCCATTTTGAAATGGAGGGTTGCTTCTTCTTTCAGTAGATCTATTTAATCAATTTGCTCATTGATTCAAAAGCATTTATTGAGTATGTAATGATATAATACACTGCTCTGAGTTCTGGGTATACAGCCATGATCAGGACACATAAAGCCCTGCTAAGATAGAACTTATATCCTAGTGGAGAAGACAGAAACAAACAAGTAAACAAATAATTTCAGGTAATAAGTGCTATGAAGAAAAAAACAACAGGTTGACTTGGGGGCAAAAAGAGGTGACATTTGACCTGATACCTAAACAGTGAGAAGAAGGCAGCCACATAAAGATCAAGAGGAAGAAGGTCTAGGCCAAAGGAACAATAGGTGCTAAGACCCTGGGGTGGGAAGGACCTTGGCCAGTGTTAATGGACTGAGAACGCTCAAGGGAAAGCAGTGGAAGGTGAGGTAGGCCAATTCACGCAAGGCCTTGTAGACCAAGGGAAGGCATTTGGATCTTATTCTAGGTACGTATGGAATGTGACTCTAAAATTTAGAAGTAAAATTTCCTTCAGAAGTTAACCACTAAAACCCCACAGACCATTGATGTAAATTAGTCCCCTGTTGGTACTTACAGTGAGTACCCAAAGACTGTGGAGCACCCCAGACTAATCAAAGGTGGTCGTGGAAGCAGGGACAGAAATACTAAGTGCACACCTCTCAATTGTGTTACACCTTGTTTGGAGAAAGATGAGAACAGAAGGGTTATTGGCTCAGAAGTACACGTTAAAAACGCCACGTAGAGAGGCAAATACTGGCAGTGCCTATTCAAGTGCTGTCAAGAGAAGGGAGGTTTTGAGAAAATGTTCATGCCCAATGGAAGAACTGCTCCAAGCTTTCTTAGCTGAGAAGCATTCTTAAGACCATTAATTCCCCATGGGCTGATTTCTCATTTACTAAGCATCCTTCATTTATGTTGCTTTTCTATAGGAAGAGAATGTACTGATCCTGTTTATAAAGGAATAATTTGGCATTCTGGGTTAAACATATGAAGACGTCACTAAGAATTTGGGTAATACCAATCCACTTTGGAGTCAGATTCTCCTCTTTAAACCCAGACAAAATCAATGCTATGACCTGAAGGCTGAGGACCAGTCCGCAGACCCCCATAAATTCATCAAGGTGAAGTTCACCTGAGGGGTTGCAGCTGACGAGCAAAGCCACTTGCTCTTCTCTCATTACATGCCTTCCTGAAACTACAAGCATTTTCTCATTCTAGAATTCTGGTAAACTAAAATGACTGACCCCTGGCCTCAAGCTGATTACACTTGGGCTGATAAAACTACAAATGACAAATTAGAGATCGATGGTGATCGGTGTGTTATCAAGGGATAATTGGTGCAAAGGCTGCTGACAGCTTTTCTTGGACAAGGAGAGATCCATCAGAACAGACAAGTGGGCCCTGAGAGATAAGGGTTTTCATTTATCAAGCCTAAGAATGAGTATTATCATGTAGCTCACGTGGTCCTGACCTTCAAACATGAAGAGTCACGCTTTTACGTTTCTATGTAAGTGAACATACTTCTTTACCACGGCTAATGTGATGATCAGATATCATTTTATGGGTCACTAAAATGATCTACATTTACGTGAAAGCTGTTTTTTTTTTTACATAGTAGTACCAATTTTAATAGCCAAGTCGGCAATCCCTTGATACTGTACCCTACTTCCCATATTTGAGACATGGGGGTAGAGATGGCCATCTTTAAGTTCACTCTCCAGCGTAGCATTTTTCCCACTAGTCTAGCTCCTATCCCAGCACACAGCACTGTGCATTGTGAGAGGAATTTTACAGATGCAGCTTTTCTACCGAGGGAGGGGGAATCTATATTTATTGAGTATTTACTAAGGACTAGGTTCTAGTATAATTTAGTTTAATTCTGGTGGCATTTAATTCTTAGAACAACCCTGTAAGATGGGTATTCATATCTCCCTTACACAGATAAGGATATTAAGGGTCAAAAACATGAAGTAATTTGTCCACCCGTCTCACAACTAGAAAGTGTCAGAACTGGAATGTGAACCCAGGTCAGCCTAACTCCCAAATTCCTAATCTTTTTCCACTCCAGCCTCTCAGGAGCTCCCATTCTCAGGCACAAAACACACATAAACATAACAAGGAAGAAAAGTTAATCCCAACATTTAACAGAAATCCTGGTCTTATGCAACTTTTCCCTCGTGGCATAATCGGGGTGGAGTACAAGGAAGGCAGCCACAGGAGTTGGCCACCCAAGCCCAGACATTTTTCTTATTTCAGAACCAACCCAGAAGGAAAATTTCTACCTAATAACAACTAATAACATCCACCTCTGCAGCACATCATAAGATGTGTTTTCATGTGCAGTCTTCCAACAGCCACATGAGAAAGACAGAGTAGAAACGTATATCCTAACCATGCCAACCTACTCCATCTTGCCATGCCCTTGCCCTGTAGAAGCACATCCATTTCTATCCTTCCAGATTTGGCTCAATTATCAACTCCTGTAAGAGGTCTTCACCGACCAGCTCCATCCCCATTTACACCAAATTAATCATCTCTCCTAAGCACATCTTTCTCACACTCACCGCACTGTATGCATCTGATAGATTATACGCCTGCCCTCTACAAAACTGTGAGCAAATTAAGGACGGGGATTATGTCATTTGCTGTTGATTTGTTGGTGCTCACCACAGCACTTATCAAAGAGCAGGCATTTATTGAATGCTACTTAATGAATCCACTGCTGGCAGAGTGTGCTGGTTTGGAACTATTACGTACCCCAGAAAATGCTATGTTCTTTTAATTCATTCTTTTGGGTGCAGACCTATTGTTGGGTGGGGACTTTTGATTAGGTTGTTTCCATGGAGATGTAACCCAGCCCATTCAGGCTGGGTCTGAATCCTTTACTGGAGTCCTTTAAGACAGTTCACAGAGAGAAGAGCTTAGAAAGAAAATGGCCCCGGGAGAAGCAAGAAGGACCCACAGAAACAGAGAGCCATTTTGAAACGAGGGCCCAGGAGAGAAGGACCAGCAGACGTCACCCTGTGCCTTTGCATGTGACAGAGGAAGCCTGGATGCCCGCAGCCTTTCCTCACAGAAGGTATCTTCCTATTGATGCCTTAATTTGGACATTTTCATAGCCTTAGAACTGTAAATTTGTTAACTAATAAAACCCCATGGAAAAAGCTAACCCATTTCTGGTATGTTGCATTCTGGCAGCTTTAGCACTAAAACACTGAAAAACATTTTATTGCCACTGCTGATTAATGGCAAAGCTGAGATTATGTCCAGGCCTCAGACCACATTTTTAGCCATGAAGAATGGTCATAGCAGTAGCTGGGTCAGGACAAATGTGATGGAAACATCAGAGGGACAATAATTCTGGATGGCGGAAAGTGGTGCTGGAGAAAGGAGGCTGGATCAGAGGAATTGTAATGAAGTCCAATACAGCAGGGAATAAAGGATGGGGTAGACATAGGGCAGGATTTGGCAGAAAACAGGGCAGAAGTGAGTCAGGGGTAAATTACCTAAGGTTCCTTATGTGGGATGCTGGAGAAATGAGGACACTGCCCGCTGAGAAGTCAAGGCTGAGCAGGTAACATGGAGAGACAGGAGAAACTTTGCAATATTCAGCTTGGGTTGTCAGTGGGCTCCTCAGGTCTCCAAAAGGACCTGAGGTTCAATGCTCCATTTAGGCAGATGCTTAGCATCTGATAATTAAAACAAGGATGGTGATAGTTATCCCATGCTAAGGGAAATGAGAGCTCTCAGCATCTCCAGAAAAGGCCTTTTAAAAATCGTGCATCCTTATCCCTTAAGCATCAACTTGGATTCTGCAGCCCTAGCACAATCCTTGCTAGTACAGTTTCTGGGGCTGCACTTCACCTTCTTTTCCAAATACCCAAATGCTGCCTTGACTGAGAGGGGAGCGTCCACCTTTGGATAAGTGAGAGGATGGGCTCTGGAAGGAGACTGGCCTAGGTTTCAGTCCTGATTCTGCACTTTAGGGCTGAAGGGCCAATCCCACTGGCCAAAGGACACCAGAGCAAAGTTACAGACACATGTCTATAAAAACAAGTTATCTATAACATAACATGACTAAGTCTATACTCAAGAAGATATGTGATGTCTAAGCACAACAGGAGTTCAATTTCTAGAATACACAAGGAACTCCTAAGAACCAATCAGAAAAGAACAGGAAACAAAATAGAAAAATGGCAAAGCATATGCACAGGCAACATACGGAAAGGGAAATCCAAATGGATAACAGTGCATTAAGAGACTCCCAAATTTACTAGTAATCAGAAAAACACCAAAATTTTTAAAAATGAGATACCATTAATCCCCTCACATTGTAATTATTGATAATAGCTGTACTGATGAGTATGTAGGGAAATGGAAATCTTCATGCACCCCTTGTGGGAGTGTACATGAGTGAAGCCATTCTAGAAAACAATCTTGCAGTACTTAGTTTAAATAAGTATTTATCTTCCTTGTTATCCAGAAAGTTCATTCCCAGGTATAAATCCCAGAGAAATGTTCACACCGTTCAGTAAGGGATCATTTATGAAGATATTCATTGGTGCTTCTCATAGTGGGGAATGGGAGGGAACTAAGTGTCCAAGGCTAGGGAAAAGGATAAGGATGCACATCACTGGAATACCATGCAGCAGTCAGAAGCAATGAGCCAGGTGGACAATCACATGGAGACATCTTAACACATAATATTGTACGAGAAAAGAACACAGCTAGTGGTAGATAACATTATTACCTTTCACATCTAGGTATTCACATCTAGCATACTAGCTGATGTACTGTGGGTAGTTAATAAATATTAAGTTCTCGTTTCCTTGAACATTCCCAGCTCTCCCGCTTCTTTTGCACCCCTCCTCTACCCCCTCCATACAGAACCCCTCTACTTCCTTACAGATCTAGTCTAGATCTCACCATGGTGAGCTTTTCAATGTCTCCAGGGTAGTTTAAATATTCTTGCCTAAAGGTGAAGGAGATGTGTTAAGTGATTCTGGGGCAAACTTAAGTCTAGAAAAATGAGTTTTAAAATTCAGAACCAATGAAATCTTATCCTGAAATTCCAGGGCCTTGTGAAAGAAAGAGTGTGGAGCTGATGGGCCAGAACTATTATTACCTCCATTTTATAGATGAGGAAACAGAAGCACAAAGAAAATTTAAATAACTTACCCTAAGGTACTCACTAATAAATTGTAGAACAGGTATTAAAACTCAGGCAGCTAGAATGCAGAGCGCACATTCTGGTTTTGTTTTCTGTTTGTGTGTGTGTGATGAAATCTTTCAAATATAAAGAAATGTACAGAGACTAATAAAAACAACACATTGTGCCCATCTCCCAGCTCTATCCAGTCCTTTTCCATTTAACCAAAGAGCAATTTCATTCTGAATAGTGTTTATTTGTTCCTTCTGTCATTTATCCCCTCCTTAGTCTGTCTTGCTAAAGGATTCTTTATCTTTTGTTTTCTGATTAGTTGCTCTTCTCTATTGTTTATTTCCTATTTTATTAATTTTCATTCTGATTTTTAACATTTTCTTTCTTCTACTTTTTTGTTCTTTTTCTTGAATTGAATTTTTAGTCTTTTTTATTTTCAAATATAAATATTTACAGCTATACAGTTTCCTCCCAGAATTGCTTTTAGCCATTTTCCACTAGTTTTGAAATGGTGTATTTTCATTATCATTCGATCCAAATATATAATTTCCACTAGGATTTCTTCTTTGATTCATTAATTATTTAGAAGAATCTTTTAGCTCTAACATATACAGGGTTGCCTATCTTTTAATTATTGATTTGTGATTTAATTGCTTTGTGGTTAGAGATACGAATGCCATTGATTTTTCTGTTTTAATTGAAGTTTTCTAGATCCTTTTTTGTAAATGTACATGTGTGATTGAAAAGAATAGGTACTCTTGGCATATGCAGCACCAAGATGGTGATGTAAGATGCTCAGGGTGATGTTCTTCCACAGAATCTTTGAACAACTGGCAAAAACTGGCAAAAACTGGCAGAGACATTTTCCTCAAAACACCAGAAAAAGGTTAAACTAGGCAAGTGCTGAATAAAGAAAATGCAGCTTTAAAAATGGTAGGAGAAACTCATGGTTTCTCTGGCCCCTCCATCACGTCCTCTCTGATACGGTGTGGCACTGGCCCATGCCCTCATTGTGGGTCCTTGGCCCTGTTCTAAAGGGAGCAGAGCAACCCATATGCGAATATTGGGGTGCCTGTATGTAGGTGCCAATCCATCAGGTGGCAGCCTGAAATAATGAACCAGGAAAGCCTGGCTTGCCCTCTCAGAACTTGCCCCGAAGGCAGAAGTAGTTGCGGGTAGCTAAATCCGTGTGAGAAACAATTAAGTCAAAGCAGGCTGGGGCAAAGGATTACCATCTTTAAGAATATAACAGAGCACTGGGTGGAGGGTAGGGGTATGAGGGTCTATTTTATAAAGAGTAGAGGGAACATTCTGAATGCTGCAAATGGGGGAATTCCTAAGGCCACAAGTAAGCACAAACCCAGGACAAGAAGCAGGTTCAGAAAAAACAGAGAGGACCCTTCACTTCGCATTTGCCACAGGCTGATCTTCTTGCTAGCAGTTATCTCTGAAGGAAAGCACTAGCCAATACAGAACTAATTATCAAAGACTGTTATAGGTGTTTTATGCATTGGTTTGTTTGTTTCTGTTAGCTTCTGGCACTCAAGGAAATCTCTGTCTTATCACTAGCTAGATACAAACTTAAAGAATAGAAAGCTCAGGGACTAAATCTCAGAATTAACATTTTAAAATATCAAAATGTACAGTGTGAAACAAAAGATTAAAAGACAAAAAAAGAAACAGGAAATGATGGCACATCAAAGAGAACAAGATAAAAATCTAGAAAGTATCAATGAAGAAGACCCAAATGTGTACTTACTTTTCAATACATTCAAGGAGATAAAGGAAAACATGGAGAAAGAACCAAAGCATACCAGGAAAACAATGAACAGTTTGAGAATCTCAATAAAGAGAGAGAAATCAATCAAATAAACCAAACAGAAATACTGGAGTTGAAAAGCATAACTGAAATGAAAAATTCCCTAGAGGGAAACAGACTGGAGCTGCAGAAGAAAGAATCAGTGAACTCAAAGGCAAGAAAATTGAAATGATTCAGGATGAGGAGTAGAAAGGAAAAAGAATGAAAACTAGTGAACAGAGCCTAAGAGACCTGTGGGACACCATCAAGTGTACCAATATAAGCATTCTGGGAGACCCAGAAGGAGAAGAAAGAGAGAAAGGGAAAAGAAGGAATATTTAAAGAAATAATGGCAGTAAACTTCCCAAATTGAATGAAAGATATGAATATACACATTCAAGAATCCCAACAAAACACAAACAGGATAAACTTGAAGAGAAACAAATATAAAAGCACAGTAGTCAAACTGTTGAATGCAAAGGACAAGGAAAGAGTACTGAAAGCAGCAATGGGAAAGCAACACATTTGTACAAGGCAGCGCCAATAAGATTAAGTGCTGATTTCTCATCAAAAACCATCGATGTAAGAAGGCAGCAGGAAGAAATATTTAAAGTGCTGAAAGAAAACAATTGCCAACCAAGAATTTTATATTCAGTGGGACTGTCTTTTAAAAATGACAGACGAGCAACCAAAGAACAAATAGACAAATGGGATCTCCTCAAAATTAAACACTTTTGTACATCAAAGGACTTTGTCAGAAAAGTAAAAAGGCAACCTACACAATGGGAGTTGATATTTGGAAACCACATATCAGATAAGGGTTTAATATCCCGAATATATAAAGGAATCCTGCATCTCAATAACAGAAGGACAAACAATCCAATTTAAAAATGGGCAAAAGACATGAACAGACATTTTTCTGAAGAGGAAATACAAATGGCTCAAAAGCATATGAAAAAATGCTCAACTTCACTGGCTATTAAGGAAATGCAAATCAAAACCACAATGAGATATCATCTCACACCTACCAGAATGGCCATTATCCAAAAAACAGAAAATGACAAGTGCTGGAGAGGATGTGGAGAAAGAGGCACACTTACTCATTGTTGGTGGGAATGTAGAATGGTGCAACCACTCTGGAAGACAGTATGGAGGTTCCTCAGGAAGCTAAATATAGATTTGCCATATGACCCAGCTATTCCATTGCTGGGTATATACTCAGAGGAACTGAAACTTAAGACACAAACAGACATTTGTAAACCAATGTTTATTGCAGCATTATTCACAATTGCTAAGAGATGGAAACAGCCCAAATGTCCATCAAAGGACGAGTGGATAAACAAACTGTGGTATATACACATGATGGAATATTATGCAGCTGTAAGACAGAACAAAGACATGGATTATGTAATAATGTGGATGAACCTTGAGGACATTATGTTGAGTGAAGTTAACCAGAAACAAAAGGACAGATTCTGTATGGTCTCACTAATATGAACAGACATTAATGAACAAACTTTGGGAGTTAAAAGTTGACAACACAGGCGACCAGGAGATAGAAAGAGGGCAGAGATCAGCCATTTGATGCTGAAGGACTACAGAATGTTTAGGATTGATTGCATAGATCCAGAAATAGATAGCATAATACTGTGTGATGGTAGCACGGTATTGTAAGTACACTGAACAAAGATGTCTGTGAGTAAAGCTGAAAGAGGTGGGATAGGAGAATGTATGACACCAGAGGTAAAGATAGATGATAAAGACTGGGACTGTATAACTTGGCAGAAACTGGAGTGGCCAATGACTGTTACTAAATACACAAATATAAAAATGTTTTTGCATGTGGGAAAGCAAATGAATGTCAACCATGTAGAAATTTGAAAAAGGGATGGTATTCAGGAAAAAACATAATCAAAGCAAACTGGAGTCTATGGTCAACAGTAACATTGTAATATACCTCCATTAAATGTAACAAAGGCAATATGCCAATGCTAAATGTATATGAGAGGGGGATATAGGGGAGTAATACGGGATTCTTGGTAGTGGTGTTATTTGCTGTCCTTAGCAAATGTTATTGTATGACATAACATACAATAAACATGTTATTGTATGACATGTTATTTTTCTTTTTATCATTTTTTCTTATTGCTAAAAAAAAAAACAATTTTTCTTGTAGTAATCAGTATGTTTAAGTGCTGATTGTGGTGATAAATGTACAACTTTATGATGATACCATGAACAACTGATTGTACACTGTGGATAAATGTATGGTATGTGAATATAACTCTATAATTGTAGGAAAATATATATATAGGAGTAAAAGTGTTGGAAAAAACATGGTGAGAGGGATGATGCCTCACCAATATGGACTAACTACAATGTGTAAACTCAGAATTGAATCTTAGAACATAGCCTAACGTGAACACAATAATTGTAATAGTCCCTAGATTGTAAGCTCTTACAGCAGGTAACTCTATCCCTGAATTGTAAGGCCTATCTCTAAACTTTGAGATGCTGATCCCCTAGTGTATAACCTGATTGGTCTCTGGAACAATGCATATCTCTGAGACACCTGAAACTCAGAGCTAGAGCTCGGCAGATATGAATGTCAGTATTAGTGCATACAGCCACTGTCAAAAAAAACAAAAAAGCTGAAAAAGAGCCCAGACTTCAATTAGTGATATGAATGAAGCAGGTCTGGTTAAGACCAGGGCAAGCCAGGCCAAAGGATAAAGGTTGAAACTGATTGTGTTTTAAAACTTCAACTTTCATATGAGACCAAGGGAATAGATATCTATTTGGTACAGGATCTAAATTTTCTAAATGGTACAACTCTACAGTCGATTTGTTCAAACACCACAATTGCATGGAACTTTGAATAGGAAGTGAGATACGGTAGGTTAGTATAGGCTGGAGTGAAATAGTGACACATCCTAGAGTAATTTGGGCAGATAATAAAAAATATATTTACAGCCTCTCCCTCCCCAGCCCCGAGGATCTGGGGAAAGGTGTGGATGTGTTGGACATCCTCACCTGGACTGGTGTTGATGTTGTCACAAACATTGGGACTGGCGGTTTGATGTGCTGAGCCCTCGAGCATGGGACTTGCCCTTATGAAGCTCAGAAGCTCATTACCACAAAGAAGAGTCTAAAGTTGTACGTAATGGTGCCTAAGAGTCTCCCCCTGAGTACCTCTTTGTTGCTCAGATGTGGCCCTCTCTCTCTCTAACTGAGCCATCTTGACAGGTGAACTCGCTGTCCTCCTCCCTACATGGGACCTGACCCCAGGGGTGTAAATCTCCTTGGCAACACAGAGTATGATCCCGGGGATGAATGTGGACCTGGCATCGTGGGACTGAGAGTATCTTCTTGACCAAAGGGGGGATGCAAAATGAGACAAAATAGTTTCAGTGGCTGAGAGATTCCAAATGGAGTCGAGAGGTCACTCTGGTGGACATTCTTATGCACTATATAGATAACACCTCTTAGGCTTTAATGTATTGGAATAGCTAGAAGTAAATACCTGAAACTACCAAACTCCAACCCAGCAGTCTGGACTCCTGAAGATAATTATGTAATAATGTAGATTACAAGGGGTGACAGTGTGATTGTGAAGACCTTGTGGATCACACCCTCTTTATCTAGTGTATGGATGAGTGGAGGAATGGGGATAAAAACTAAAGGACAAATGGGGTGGGATGGGGGGATGATTTGGGTGTTCTTTTTTCCCTTTTATTTTTTATTCTTGTTCTGGTTCTTTCTGATGTAAGGAAAATGTTCAGAGATAGATTGTGGTGATGAACGCATAACTATGTTATCATACTGTGGACAGTGGATTGTATATCATGGATGATTGTATGGTGTGTGAATGTATTTCAGTAAAACTGAATTTAATAAAAAAAATTGATTGTGGTGATGAATGCACAATTATATAACGGTACTGTGAACAATTGATTGTACACTTTGAATGACTGTAGAGTATGTGAATAAAACAGAATTTTAAATAAAACCTCAAACAAAGAAAAGACCAGGACAGATGGCTTCTCTGGTGAATTGTACCAAGCATTCCAAGAAAAATTAACACCAATCCTGATCAAACTCTCTCAAAAAACTGAACAAGAGGGAACACTTTATCACGTATTTTATGAGGTCGACATCACACTAATACCAAAGCCAGATAAAGATACCACAAGAAAAGAAAATTATAGACTGTTCTAGTTTGCTAATGCTGTGGAATGCAAAACACCAGAGATGGATTGGCTTTTATAAAAAGGGGGTTTATTTGGCTATACAGTTACAGTCTTAAGGCCATAAAGTGTCCAAGGTAACACATCAGCAATCGGGTACCTTCACTGGAGGATGGCCAATGGCGTCCGGAAAACCTCTGTTAGCTGGGAAGGCATGTGGCTGGCATCTGCTCCAAAGTTCTGGTTTCAAAATGGCTTTCTCCCAGGATGTTCCTCTCTAGCAAGCTTGCTCCTCTTCAAAACGTCACTTACAGCTGCACTGAGTTCCTTCTCTTTGAGTCAGCTCATTTATATGGCTCCACCGGTCAAGGCCCACCCTGAATGGGTGGGGCCACGCCTCCATGGAAATATCCCATCAATTATTGTCTACAGTTGGGTGGGGCGCATCTCATGCAAACAACCTAATCCAAACGTTCTAACTTAATCCCCACTATTATGTCTGCCCCACAAGATTGCATCAAAGAATATGGCTTTTTCTGGGGGACATAATACATTCAAACTGGCACATAGACCAACATCCATTATGACTATAGATACAAAAAGCCTCACCAAAATACAAGCAAACCAAATCCAACAGCACATTAAAAAAATTATACACCATAACCAAGTGGGATTTATTCTAGATGTGCAAGGGTGGTTCAATATAAGAAAATCAATTAATGTAACACACCACATAAATAGAAAGAATAGGGGAAAACACATGATCATCTCAATTGAAACAGAAAAGGCATTTTGACAAAATCTAGCACTCTTTGATAAAAACACTTAGGAAACTAGGAATAGAAAGAGACTTCTTCAACATGATAAAGAGAATAGATGAAATACCCTCAGCTTACATCATACGCAACAGCAAAAGGCTGAAAGCTTTCCCCCTCTTTTACTTTCATGGCTGATGAAGCAAATACCATGTAATGGGTTGGCTTAAACAATGAGAATTTATTGCCTCACAGTTTTGATGTTAGAAGTCCAAAATCAAGATGTCTTGAAGACCATGCTCTCTCCCAGAAGACTGTGGCATTCTGGGGCTGGCTGCCAGCAATCCTTGGTCCTTGGCCTTTCTGTTACATGGCAATGCACATGGCAGTCTCTACTGGTTTCTCTTTTCTCTTCTGAATTCTGTTGACTTCCAGCTTCTGCCTGCTCCCTGTGGCTTGCTTTATCTCTTTCTCTGTGGCCTTCCCTTTAAGGCCTGTAGTAACAGGATTAAAACCCATCCTGCTTCAGTTGGGCCACATCTTAACTGAAGTTACCTCATCAAAAGGTCCTATTTAAAAGGGTTCACACCTACAGAAACAGATTAAGTTTAAGAACATGTTTTTTCCTGAGTGCATAGTTACCACATCCCCTAAGATTAGGAACAAAACAAGGACGTCCACTGTCACCTCAGTCATTCAGTAATGTACTGGAAGTTCTAGCCAGAGCAGTTAGGCTAGAAAAAGATAAAAAAGGCACCTAAATTAGAAAGCAAGAAGTAAAACTTTCCCTATTTCCAGATAACCTGATCAAATATACAAAAAACCCTTAAAAATCCACAACAAAGCTAATAGCACTAATAAAAGAATCCAATAAAGTGGCAAGGCACATGATCAACATGCAAAAATCAGTAGTGTGTCTATACACTAGCAATGAACAATCTGAAGAGAAAATCAATTTTTAAAAACTCCATTTACAATAATCACTAAAAGAATAAAATATCTAGGAGTAAATTTAACCAAGGATGTAAAGAACTTGCACATATAAAACTACAAAACATTGCTGAAAGAAATTAAAGAAGACCTAAATAAATTGAAGGACATTCTTGGTTCATGTATTGAAAGACTAAATATTGTTAGGATGTCAATTCTACCCAAAGCAATTTACAGATTCAATACAATCTGGCCCCCTACCTCACACCATATTCAAAAATTAACTCAAAATGGATCAAAGACCTAAATATAAGAATCAAAACTATACAAATCCTAGAAGATAATGTAGGGACGCATCTTCAGTACCTTGTGTTAAGAAATAGTTTCTTAGACATTATACCAAAATCACAAGTAAGAAAAGAAAAAATAGATAAATAGGACTTCATCAAAGTTAAAAACCTTTGCACATCAAAGGACTTCTTCACAAAAGTAAAATGAAAATCTACAGAATGGGAGAAAATATTTGGAAACTATATGTCTGATAAGGGTTCATTAGCAAGAATATGTAAAGAAATTCTACAGCTCAACAACAACATGACAAAAAACTCAATTAAAAAATGCACAAAAGGCTTGACTAGACATTTCTCCAAAGAAGATATACAAATGGCAAACAAGCACATGAAAAGATGCTCAGTATCATTAGCCATTAGGGAAATAGAAACAAAAACCATGATGAGAAACTATTTCACACCCACTAGAATGGCTACTATTTTTTAAAAAATGAATAGTAACAAGTGTTGGACAGGATGTGTAGAAATAGGAACACCTGTTCCTTGTTGGTGGGAATGTAAAATGGTGCAGCTGCTGTGGAAAACAGTTTGGTGGTTCCTGAAAAAGTTAAGTAAAAAAATTAACATATGACCTGGCAACCCTACTTCTAGGTAAAATACCCAAAAGAATTGAAAGCAGGACTCAAACAGGTATTTGCACACTGATGGTATCATTCAACATTGACAAAAGATTTTAGCAATCCAAGTGTCCATGAACAGATGAATAGATAAACAAAATGTGGTATATGCATACAATGGAATTTTATTCAGTCATAAAATGATGTGAAGTTATGATACAAGCAACAACTTGAATTAAACTTGAAGACATCATGTTGAACAAAATAAGCCAGAAACAAAAGGTCAAATACTATACGATCTCAGTGATATAAAATAATTAGAATAAGCAAATCCACAGATTCGAGAAGTAGAATACAAGTTACCTCGGGCCAGGATGGAGGTAGGGAATGGGGAATTACTGCTTAATTGGTTTCTGTTTGGGGTGAAGGAAAAATTTTGGCAATAGATGGTGGTGATGGTAGCACAACCTTGTGAATGTAATTAACACCACTAAATTATATATTTGAATGTGGTTAGAAGAGGAAATTTTAGGTGGAATATATATTATTAGAATATTTTTTAAAAACCAGGATTGTACAACAGAAACAGTGAACCCTAATGTAAACTAGGGACTATAGTTAATAGTATAATTATAATAATATTGCTTCACCAATTGTAACATACTTACTACATTAAGGCAAAGTGTTAATAATAGGAAAAACTATGTATGTTGGCGGGGGTGCATGTGGGAACTCGGTATTTTCTCCATGATTTTTCTGTAAACCTACAACTTCTCTAATAAATTTTGTTTTAAAGGAATATGCTCTCTTTAATTGTTACAGCAGGATTTTGTAGAAATCCTTTAGCTCATAGGTCAGGAAAGTTTCTATAAAGGCTTAAAGAGTAAATATTTTGGGTTTTGCTGGCCATATAGTCTTTGTCATATAGTCTCTGTCACAGCTACTCAACTCTGCTTTTGTAGTACAAAAGCAGTCATGGCCAATAGTAAATGAATGAATGAATGAATGAATGAATGAATGTAGCTGTGTCCCAATAAAGCTTTGTTTACACAAACAAGAGATGGGCTGAAGTTAGCCCGCAGTCCATAATTTGCCTTCTGCTGAGGTCAACTTGTTAACTGTGTTATTGAAATATTCTCTATCTCTTAAAATCTTTTTGTCTGATTGATCCATCAGTTATGTAGAGAGTTATATTTAAATTTCTCTTTATGAAAAGGAATCTGTCCATTCCTCCTTGTCATTCTGCAAATTTGATGTATTATGAACTTATGTTATTAAGTACAAACAAGGTCAGAACTGCAATAGCTTCATGTATCCTTTTATCACTATGCACTGACCTTTTTCATTCCCTGGGTGACCACAGGCTCCAGTTTGCCTGGCATAGTCCTACTTAATATATTTTGCCCTCACAGGTCTTATTATCAGCTCCCCTTTTAACTTTGAAAAGAGTCCTCATGTATACAACAGATTACATGGTCATTTATTTTATTCCTTAACAATACTTTTTGTTTACAGGCTATTCTCTGATAATAATATAATAATACGGCTTTCTTTTGGTAGTATTTGGTAAATAGCCATCCATTTAAATTCAAACTTTTTAAATATTTATTTTATATTTACTTGCCCCATGAATTTTCTACTCTTTTTCAGAGAACAGACAATCCTGTGGTCACTTTAAGTCACACTACAAAATATATACTTAAAAATTAGGCCTGTCTGGTTCTAGATATCAATCCGTTTACGTCAGTTCCATTATGTATTTTGTTCACTGCTGAATCTACCCAGTTTTGACCAATTCCAGCCACAGAGTATGCACTCAATAAACATTTATTGCATGCACAAACACTTGAGTCTTCATTTCAAGCCATCTTCTATGCTCAGATAGACAGAGGGCAAGTGTTTTCTCCCTCCCTAGCTAGGGCTGTATTTTCTCTGTGATTTTTCCATAAACCTACAACTTCTCTAATAATGTTTTTTTAAAAAAAGAATATGCTCTCTTTAATTTTTAGAGCAGGATTTTGTGTAATTCCTTTAGGTCATAGGCCAGGAAACTTTCTATAAGGGCCCAAAGAGTAAATAGTGGGAAATTGGTCGTCAGGGAAGGGGGACATGGTCAGCTTCTTTTTTCCTTTCACCCTTTCATCCCCAGTTTACTAAGCAGGCTTCAGGCCCCTGAAGGGTTGCAGAACTGAGAGGGAGGTGGAAGCTGTGCAGTAACTGACTGATAATGCTGCAGGCAGGCTTTCCACTCTCTGGGCCCGGCAGAAGTTAAAACTGCCTCCAGCTTCAGGGTGGGCCCTTCTAGGTGCAAATCCCTCGAAACAGAGGAAAGATTCTATCCCTCTGATTGCCTGACTCCCTCAGCCCCTGGTCCTCCAGAGCGCCACATAGCAGGGGTTCGCCCTTTCTTCTCAGTCTAGCTCAGGCTCCCTTCTGACCTTCTCTCTGCCTGGTCTACCATGAAAATTATCGTGCCACCTCTGCCTTGCTGTACTGGGGACATATGTACTTCCCAAACACTGTCCTCTACTCTTGCTGCCTGCCAGAGGTCACTTTATCTCTTCAGGCCTGCGTCAGAGCATGATACCTCCCAGCTGCAGGAAATAAAGCCAAGTCCTCTGTGTAGTCCAAAGAGGTCCGCCCTCCCACCCCAGCACCACACACTGTAAGTGGAACTGAGAGGTTAGACCCACGCACCTCTCTATCCTTAGGGGATTGGACTTCAGGGACTCGCCAAAAAACCTCCTCCCAATATCTCCTCTTCAAAATTCTCACCCAGATCCCTTTTTACATACTGGATCTGGCTGATGAGTCTCAAAGTCATGGAAATGGTTTTCAAATACTTTCCTTGTGAATTCTGCATTTTGATCTAGCACCTTATTTTGAAAGTGGCCTATAATTATATCTTGGTGACTCAGTCAAAACTTCAATTTAGCATTCTGTTTTAATTGTACATCCGAATACTTCTTCATATTCCTTAACCTTAACATTTTTAAATGTACATTTAAAGTTTGAAGTTAGTTCTATTATTATGCTGAATATTGCCAGAACTTTAGAATGTTTAAATGCCATAAAAACCCTCTTTCATCCTAAAATGATCGTTGTTCAATAGTTCTACCTGGTTTTCATATCTTAAAATCTGTCACTCTCACTGTTTCAAGTAGTGAATGCTTATTAATATTCATTCACATGTTTACCAGTTGCCTAGCTCATTGTTTTCCTTTCTTCATTGCCTCTGGGTTCAACTTCTTTATTCCTGAAGATTATTCTGTGGTTTTCTTTATTTTTGTTCTTATTCTTGAATGACAAGTTGGCTAGGTATAAATTCTATGTCAGCAGTTAACTTGTTCTCATTGATTTAAAGTATACTGATATGGAGGGGCATCTATTGTTGTGATGTCTGTGTCTATGTAATCATTTTTCCTTTGCAGATAATGTTTTCTCTCTAGCTATTTTTGAGATCTCTCTTTGTCTTTGGTATCCTGCAGCTTCAACACAATATGCATGTGTATTAGTCAGGGTTCTCTAGGGAAACAGAATCAATGAGAGGTGTCTCTGACTATCAAATTGTAAAAGTGACTCACACAACTGTGGGTATGCATGAGTCCAAATTCTGTAGAGCAGTCAGCAAACTGTCAACTCCAAGGAAGATGTCCATTGAACAACTCAGGAAACGAACCGGCAACTTTGACGAACTCCTCAGGAAATGAACTGGGATCTTTGACGAATGTGTTCGATGAATTCCTCAGGAAACGAACCAGCAACTTCGATGTACTCCTCAGGAAATGCTTCACTGGGCAGCCGAAGAAGAAGTAAAGGTCCTCTATCTGTCTTGCTTATAAGTCTTCAAATGATTAATTGGATTAAATCCAGCCAATTGCATTCTCTCATTGTGGAAGGCACGCCTTTGGTGAGTCATCAGTCACAGCTGCAGTCAATTGACTGATGATTTAATAAACCAGCCTGTTGGTTTATTAACCAGCCACAAACGTCCTCACAGCAATTGTTAGGCCAGTGTTTGCTTGACCAGACAGCTGAGTATTGTCACCTGGCCAAGTTGACACATGAACCTAACCATCACAGCATGGTATGTCTTCTTTTTTTTTTTTAACAGATGCAGAACTCTTAGCTCTATTCATCAGCCTGCTGAACTGTTCCTTTTTCAGAGACATAGATACTGTCCAAATATTGTCTTATTTGCTGATTTTTAGCTGTTGTGGCTTCCTGAATCAAAGCAGCTAAATTTGATGCAAGTTCAATGTCATTTCCTTCAGGAATTAATTCATCTTTCTGGGCTTGAGATACTTTACAAGCAATACCTGGCCTCATCTGAACCCTGGAGATGTATTTTTCACCCAAGAAATTTCAGATTTCAACCAGAGACCCACTCTCCTGAATAACGACTTCAATAGAGAAGTGAGCATATGCAGACCTCATATTGTAAAAGAAGCCTTGTGTTATGCCCTTGATACTGTTCTGAGCCTAACTACAGATAGTGCAAACTGTAGCCAGCTCCTTTCTATTTCCCCACCATTGGTCATGTCAAAGCTCCTTCTTTTTCTTCCCAAGAAGTCTGATTTTAAATTGATGTGACTGAAGTCCCTCCTCAGGGTTTCTCTGGGACCCTTCACAATAACAGTGTGTCCCTTCAGTATCATGTCAACATTTTCTGGAATATCGACAGTCTGGTTGCTGAAAATGGTCTTCTTGCAGTAGATGTGGCAAAGAGCTGCATAGTATAGCCTTAATTTCATGTATTCTGGTTGGGGATTATCATGATTCCTCCATCTACAGATTCATGTCTTCAATTACTAAAAATTCTCACCCATTATTATTTGTATATTGCTTATTATCCCTTCTCTCAAGTCTCTCCTTTTGGAATTCTTTTCAGACATATCCTGATCAGTCTCCTTTCTTTCATATGTTCATTCCTGTGTACTACATTTTTGGCATTTTCCTTAGTTCCACCTTCTAGTTTACTAATTTTTTTTGCTTCTGTGTCTAACAAGATGTTTAACCAATCCACTGATTTTTTTTCATTTTTTTATCTTCATTTTATTGAGATATATTCACATACCACGCAGTCATACAAAACAAATTGCACTTTCGATTGTTCACAGTACCATTACATAGTTGTACATTCATCACCTAAATCAATCCCTGACACCTTCATTAGCACACACACAAAAATAACTAGAATAATTAGAGGGAAAAAGAGCAATTGAAGTAAAAAAGAACACTGGGTACCTTTGTCTGTTTGTTTCCTTCCCCTATTTTTCTACTCATCCATCCATAAACTAGACAAAGTGGAGTGTGGTCCTTATGGCTTTCCCAATCCCATTGTCACCCCTCATAAGCTACATTTTTATACAACTGTCTTCGAGATTCATGGGTTCTGGGTTGTAGTTTGATAGTTTCAGGTATCCATCACCAGCTACCCCAATTCTTTAGAACCTAAAAAGGGTTGTCTGAAGTGTGCATAAGAGTGCCCACCAGAGTGACCTCTCGGCTCCCCCTGGAATCTCTCTGCCACTGAAGCTTATTTCATTTCCTTTCACATCCCCCTTTTGGTCAAGAAGATGTTCTCTGTCCCACGATGCCAGGTCTACATTCCTCCCCGGGAGTCATATTCCACGTTGCCAGGGAGATTCACTCCCCTGGGTGTCTGATCCCACGTAGGGGGGAGGGCAGTGATTTCACCTTTCAAGTTGGCTTAGCCAGAGACAGAGGGCCACATCTGAGCAACAAAGAGGCATTCAGGAGGAGGCTCTTAGGCACAATTATAGGGAGGCCTAGCCTCTCCTTTGCAGCAACCGTCTTCCCAAGGGTAAAACCTGTGGTAGAGGGCTCAACCCATCAAACCACCACTCCCCTATGTCTGTGGTCATGTTAGCAACCATCGAGGTGGGGTAGGCCAATACCCCTGCATTCTCCACAGGCTCCTCAAGGGGGCACTACATACTTTTTTCCTTGTTTTTCTTTTTTTTTTTTTAACTTTCCTTTCTTTTTTAAATCAACTGTATGAAAACAAAAAATTAAAAAAAAAAAACAACATACAATAAAAGAACATTTCAAAGAGACCATAACAAGGGAGTAAGAAAAAGACAACTAACTTAAGATAACTGCTTAACTTCCAACCTGTTCCTACTTTACCCCAAGAAAGTTACCTAATATAGCAACATTTCTGTGAACTTGTTCCTACTATATCCATCAGAAATTAACAGACCATAGTCATTCCTGGGCATCCCCAGAACATTAAATAGCTTACCTGTTCTTCTTGGATTATTGTTCCCCCTTCCTTAATTGCTCTCTCTTGCTAGTTCCCCTACATTCTACATTATAAACCATCTGTTTCACATTTTTCAAAGTTCACATTAGTGGTAGCATATAATATTTCTCTTTTTGTGCCTGGCTTATTTCGCTCAGCATTATGTCTTCAAGGTTCATCCATGTTGTCATGTGTTTCACGAGGTCGTTCCTTCTTACTGCCGTGTAGTATTCCATCGTGTGTATATACCACATTTTATTTATCCACTCATCTGTTGAAGGACATTTGGGTTGTTTCCATCTCTTAGCAATTGTGAATAATGCTGCTATGAACATTGGCGTGCAGATATCTGTTCATGTCACTGCTTTCCGACCTTCCGCGTATATACCGAGAAGTGCAATCGCTGGATCGAATGATAACTCTATATCTAGTTTTCTAAGGAACTGCCAGACTGACTTCCAGAGTGGCTGAACCATTATACAGTCCCACCAACAATGAATAAGAGTTCCAATTTCTCCACATCCCCTCCAGCATTTGTAGTTTCCTGTTTGTTTAATGGCAGCCATTCTAATTGGTGTGACATGGTATCTCATTGTGGTCTTAATTTGCATCTCTCTAATAGCTAGTGAAGCTGAACATTTTTTCATGTGTTTCTTGGCCATTTGTATTTCCTCTTCAGAGAACTGTCCTTTCATATCTTTTGCCCATTTTATAATTGGGCTGTCTGTACTATTGTCATTGAGTTGTAGGATTTCTTTATACATGCAAGATATCAGTCTTTTGTCAGATACATGGTTTCCAAAAATTTTTTCCCATTGAGTTGGCTGCCTCTTTACCTTTTTGAGAAATTCCTTTGAGGTGCAGAAACTTCTAAGCTTGAGGAGTTCCCATTTATCTATTTTTTCTTTTTGTTGCTTGTGCTTTGGGTGTAAAGTCTAGGAAGTGGCCGCCTAATACAAGGTCTTGAAGATGTTTTCCTACATTATCTTCCAGGAGTTTTATGGTACTTTCTTTTATATTGAGATCTTTCATCCATTTTGAGTTAATTTTTGTGTAGGGGGTGAGGTAGGGGTCCTCTTTCATTCTTTTGGATATGGATATCCAACTCTCCCAGCCCCATTTGTTGAAAAGACCATTATGACTCAGTTCACTGACTTTGGGGGCCTTATCAAAGATCAGTCGGCCATAGATCTGAGGGTCTATCTCTGAATTCTCAATTCGATTCCATTGATCTATATGTCTATCTTTGTGCCAGTACCATGCTGTTTTGGCAACTGTGGCTTTATAATAAGCTTCAAAGTCAGGGAGTGTAAGTCCTCCCACTTGGTTTTTCTTTTTTAGAGTGTCTTTAGCAATTTGAGGCATCTTCCCTTTCCAAATAAATTTGATAACTAGCTTTTCCAAGTCTGCAAAGTAGGTTGTTGGAATTTTGATTGGGATTGCACTGAATCTGTAGATGAGTTTGGGTAGAATTGACATCTTAATGACATTTAGTCTTCCTATCCATGAACATGGAATATTTTTCCATCTTTTAAGGTCCCCTTCTATTTCTTTTAGTAGAGTTATGTAGTTTTCTTTGTATAGGTCTTTTACATCTTTGGTTAAGTTTATTCCTAGGTACTTGATTTTTTTAGTTGCTATTGCAAATGCTATCTTTTTCTTGAGTGTCTCTTCAGTTTGTTAATTTCTAGCATATAGAGACATTACTGACTTATGTGCATTAATCTTGTATCCCGCTGCTTTGCTAAATTTGTTTATTAGCTCTAGTAGCTGTATCGTCGATTTCTCAGGGTTTTCTAGATATAAGATCATATCATCTGCAAACAATGACAGTTTTACTTCTTCTTTTCCAATTTGGATGCCTTTTATTTCTTTGTCTTGCCGGATTGCCCTGGCTAGCACTTCCAGCACAATGTTGAATAACAGTGGTGACAGCGGGCATCCTTGTCTTGTTCCTGATCTTAGAGGGAAGGCTTTCAGTCTCTCACCATTGAGTACTATGCTGGCTGTGGGTTTTTCATATATGCTCTTTATCATGTTGAGGAAGTTTCCTTCAATTCCTACCTTTTGAAGTGTTTTTATCAAAAACGGATGTTGGATTTGTCAAATGCTTTTTCAGCATCTATTGAGATGATCAATTGATTTTTCCCTTTTGACTTGTTAATGTGTTGTAATACATTGATTGATTTTCTTATGTTGAACCATCCTTGCATGCCTGGAATGAACCCCACTTGGTCATGGTGTATGATTTTTTTAATGTGTCTTTGGATTTGATTTGCAAGTATTTTGTTGAGGATTTATGCATCTATATTCATTAGGGAGATTGGCCGGTAGTTTTCCTTTTTTGTAGCATCTTTGCCTGGTTTTGGTATTAGATTGATGTTAGCTTCATAAAATGAGTTAGGTAGTGTTCCATTTTTTTCAATGTTTTGAAAGAGTTTGAGTAAGATTGGTGTCAGTTCTTTCTGGAAAGTTTGGTAGAATTCCCCTGTGAAGCCATCTGGCCCTGGGCATTTATTTGTGGGAAGATTTTTGATGACTGATTGGATCTCTTTGCTTGTGATGGGTTGGTTGAGGTCTTCTGTTTCTTCTCTGGTCAGTCTAGGTTGTTCATATGTTTCCAGGAAATTGTCCATTTCCTCTACATTATCCAGTTTGTTGCCATACAGTTGTTCATAGTATCCTCTTATAATTTTTTTAATTTCTTCAGGATCTGCAGTTATGTCACCTTTTTCATTCATTATTTTGTTTATATGGGTCTTCTCTCTTTTTGATTTTGTCAGTCTAGCTAGGGGGTTGTCAATCTTGTTGATCTTCTCAAAGAACCAACTTTTGGTGATATTTATCCTCTCTATTGTTTTTTTGTTCTCTATGTCATTTATTTCTTCTTTAATCCTTGTTATTTCTTTTCTTCTACTTGGTTTAGGATTGGTTTGCTGTTCATTTTCTAGCTTCTTCAGTTGATCCATTAGTTCTTTGATTTTGGCTCTTTCTTCCTTTTTCATATATATGCGTTTAGTGCTATAAATTTCCCCCTCAGCACTGCTTTTGCTGCATCCCATAGGTTTTGGTATGTTGTGTTCTCATTTTCATTCGTCTCTATATATTTAGCAATTTCTCTTGCTATTTCTTCGTTAACCCACTGATTGTTTAGGAGTGTGTTGTTTAACCTCCAGGTATTTGTGAATTTTCTAAGTCTCTGATGGTTATTGACTTCTAATTGTATTCCACTGTGGTCAGAGAATGTGCTTTGAATAATTTCAATCTTTTTAAATTTATTGAGGCTTGTTTTATGTCCCAGCATATGATCTATTCTGGAGAAAGTTCCATGAGCACTAGAAAAGTACGTGTATCCTGGTGATTTGGGATGTAATGTCCTGTATATGTCTGTTAAATCTAATTCATTTATCAGATTGTTTAGGTTTTCAATTTCCTTATTGGTCTTCTGTCTGGTTGATCTATCTATAGGAGAGAGTGATGTGTTGAAGTCTCCCACAATTATTGTGGAAACATCAATTGCTTCCTTTAGTTTTGCCAGTGCTTCCCTCATGTATTTTGTGGCACCTTGATTGGGTGCATAGACATTTACGATTGTTATTTCTTCTTGTTGAATTGCCCCTTTTATTAGTATGTAGTGGCCTTCTTTGTCTCTCAAAACATCCCTGCATTTAAAGTCTATTTTATCTGAGATTAATATTGCTACACCTGCTTTCTTTTGGCTGTAGCTTGCATGAAATATTTTTTTCCATCCTTTCACTTTCAGTTTCTTTCTGTCCCTGTGTCTAAGATGAGTCTCTTGTATGCAACATATTGATGGTACATTTTTTTTGATCCATTCTGAGAATCTGTATCTTTTAATTGGGGAGTTTAATCCATTTACATTCAACGTTATAACCGTGAAGGCATTTCTTGAATCAGCCATCTTACCCTTTGGTTTATGTTTGTCATATTTTTCCCCTCTGTCTATTAATATCCTTTATTGTACCCATACCGACTCTCTTTAGTACTGAACCTTTCTCCAAGTCTCTCTGTCCTTTCTTTGTTTCTCTGTCTGTAGGGCTCCCTTTAGTATCTCCAGTAGGGCAGGTCTCTTGTTAGCAAATTCTGTCAGCATTTGTTTGTCTGTGAAAAATTTAAGCTCTCCCTCAAATTTGAAGGAGAGCTTTGGTGGATAAAGTATTCTTGGCTGGAAATTTTTCTCACTCAGAATTTTAAATATATCGTGCCACTGCCTTCTCGCCTCCATGGTGGCTGCTGAGTAGTCACTACTTAGTCTTATGCTGTTTCCTTTGTATGTGCTGAATTGCTTTTCTCTTGCTGCTTTCAGAACTTGCTCCTTCTCTTCTGTGTTTGACAGTGTGATCAGAATATGTCTCAGAGTGGGTTTATTTGGATTTATTCTATTTGGAGTTCGCTGAGCATTTATGATTTGTGTATTTATGTTGTTTAGAAGATTTGGGAAGTTTTCGCCAACAATTTCTTTGAATACTCTTCCTAGACCTTTACCCTTTTCTTCCCCTTCTGGGACACCAATGAGTCTTATATTTGGACGTTTCATATTATCTATCATATCCCTGAGGTCCATTTCGATTTTTTCAATTTTTTTCCCCATTCTTTCTTTTATGCTTTCATTTTCCATTCTGTCATCTTCCAGGTCACTGATTTGTTGTTCAACTTCCTCTAGTCTTGTACTATGAGTGTCCAGAATCTTTTTAATTTGGTCAACAATTTCTTTAATTTCCATAAGATCATCCATTTTTTTTATTTAGTCTTGCAATGTCTTCTTTCTGCTCTTCTAGGGTCTTCTTGATATCCTTTGTATCCCGTACTAAGGTCTCATTGTTCATCTTTAGTTCTTGAGTAGCTGCTCTAGGTGCTGTGTCTCTTCTGATCTTTTGATTTGGGTGCTTGGGCTTGGGTTATCCATATCGTCTGGTTTTTTCATATCCTTTATAATTTTCTGTTGTTTTTGGCCTCTTGGCATTTGCTGAACTTGATAGAGTTCTTTTAGGATTTGTAGACCAATTGAAGTCCTTATCTCTAATTTATCAGATCTACAGCTTCGTGGAGTACACTTTCTCTAACTAACCAGCAGGTGGCGTCCACGAACCACCTGTTCTCCACAAGCCAGTTCCCCCCTGTTTTGCCTTTGTGGTGAGTGGGGGAGTGAGTCTTGTGGGGTCCAATTGGTGTACCAAGCTTGCGTGTGTAGTTGATGTTGCCTGCCCTGTATATGGGGCGTGTTTCTGGGCTGTCAGGGAGGGGGGGTGGCTCTAACAATCAAATCTCCCTGGTGATCCTAGAGTTTTAAATCTGCTGCAATAGTCTAATCCTTCAGTTCAGTCCTGCCACAGTTTGTCTCTGCCACTGACCCACAAGTCCCTGGTATTGGCGTATGGCTGCTGAGACTTGCAAGTGGGCCCCTCTTCCAGGCTGTGCACCCCGGGTCCTCTGTTGAGGGATGACTGTGCTATGTCACAGGTGAGTGCCATCCCCCCAGGGCAGTTCTGGGCTGCTGGGCTGTGTAGGGAGGCTCACAGTCTGCTGAAGTGATGACTGAATGGGGCTTTGTTAATTCACACTGCTCCACCTTCTCAACTCTGGGACAATCAGCTGAGGTTGCAGGGAAGGCTAATGTCCACGCCCAGTTTTGTGGTGTGTGCCTGTTATTTGAAGCGCTTCCGTCACACTGGGTTGTCTGGGGCAGCTCTGGGCTATGGGGCTGGTGATGGGCAGGAGTGTTTCCTATCCACCAGGATGATGGCTGTGAGTGGACACCCCCTTTTTCTTGGGAAGTTGTGGTGTTTAGTGAATTTTCTCAGCCACTGGATTATTGCCTTTTGTCTCAGAGCTCTCTTAGTTCTGCTCTTGTCTTGACCTGCCCAAATTGCAAGTCTTTGAAGCTTTCTGTATTGGGCTTCTTAGAGTAATTGTTTTAGAAAAAGAAAAAAAGGATTAAAAAAAAGGGCCGTCCTCAGAGATCTAATGGGCTATTGAAATGCTAAGAGACAAAGCAATTAGGGCCATTAAGGAAAGGTCCACAGGGCAGAGAGATCAGCTTTTCTTCGGGATTTGCATATGAGCCTCAGGGCCTGAGCTCTGCCCTTCCCCTTTCTATGTTCACCAGAACTCCAAAAATCCTCTGCTTTTCGTTTGGAGTTTTTCGTGTTGTTTTTTTCTATGCCTGTCTCCTCTCTGGCTGGGCTGGCTGCTCTGAGATTCTCTGGTGTCTGGTCTCAGTCTATCTATGGTTGGAGTTTGGATCAGTAGAATGAGTTTCTGATAAGGGCTGCCACTGCAGTTCTCCCTTCTCCTTCCCGGAGCTGACAGCCCCTCCTCCCACGGGACTGAGCCTGGCAGGGAGGGGTGCGGGTTCCCTGGCCACAAAAACTTACAGATTTCGCTGATCTCAGCAGTTCCACGTTTTAATGAGTGTTGTATGAAGTATGCCCAAAGTCAGATTGCTCTGTGGTGTCCAGTCCACGCAGTTGCTGGCTTTCTACCTACTTTCCTGGAGGAGTAACTAAAACATACAGCTCACCAGTCCGCCATCTTGCCCCACCTCCTCTCCACTGATTTTTAAAATTAATAATAGTTCCCAATACAAAATCACTGGCTGGGCTTCTGGTATAGCTGACTAAGTTATTATCGGATTGACCCTTCTGCAGATAACAAGTGTAAATTCTGGAAAAAATACAAAAAACAATTACCAAAAGTCATTGGAGGGAGACAGAAAAAGATGGCAGCATAGAGAGGAGTAGAAGCTAGTCTGTCCCCCTGGAACAACTAGTAAACAATGAGGAACAACTAGTATATAATCTGGAATAACTGTGGGGGGACAAATGTGACTGTCCACTCATCATACACCAACCTGAATTGGGAGGCATGCTCAAGATCACATCATAAAATCTGTAAGTAAAAACTGCGGATCCAAACAGGGAGCCCCCTCTCCCCACAGCCCGAACTGCAAAGCCTCACTGTGCTAGAGAGCAGCACCCTCCAAGCAAGCGAATATAGCTCAGCTGAGCTCCAACTGGAGTTTTAATTAACAAAGTGGACTGCTCACTACAAGCTATGAATCCTCAACAAGTAGACAGAGGCTTTTGGTAACAACTGACCTTGGAGAGCTGGAGGGTAGCCGTGGACTGGCCCTGAAGGGGGCTTTCTGTCCCTGTTTCAGCTCAGTGGAGAAAGCCTCAGCTGTTTTCAGTTCCCAGTGCTCAGACCCAGACAAGGATGGAGATAGCACAGGCAGAGAAACTATTCAAATGCTATGACCTCTCCCTAGGGGGTGTATTTTCCCTAAGAGGAAAGAGGTGGCACCCAGCTCTACTACCCACCTTCCATTCAGAACCAGAACCCAGAGCCTGGGGGAAAACAGCCATGAGCCACACCTCCTTATACCAATCTGGAGCTATAGGCTGACAGGCACCACCTGCTGGGCGGAAAAGCACAGTGATTTGAGGCCTCATAGGGTGTACCAATCTTCTAAGACACCCTCAGGAAAACCAGATACTATTCTCTCCTTCCAAGATCTGAGCCTGTTCTGGACTTGGAAAACCTGATTGGGGTAACCAAAGAAACCAGATGCCTAGACAATAGAAAACTACAACCTACACTAACAAAAATGAAGTTATGGCCCAGTCAAAGGAAAAAACTTACACTTCAACTGAGATACAGGAATTTAAACAACTAATATTAAATCAATTCAAAAAGTTTAGGGAGGATATGGCAAAAGAGATGAAGCATATAATGAAAACACTGGGTGTACGTGCGGTAGAAATTGAAAGCTCAAAAAAACAACTAGTAGAATCTATGGAAATGAAAGGCACAACACAAGAGATGAAAGACACAATGGAGACATACAACAGCAGATCTCAAGAGGCAGAAGAAAACACTCAGGAACTGGAGAACAAGGCACCTGAAAACCTACACACAAAAGAACAGATAGAGAAAAGAATGGAAAAATATGAGCAACGTCACCAGGAACTTAAGAACAAAATGAAATGTGGGAATGTATGTATCATTGGTGTCCCAGAAGGAGAAGAGACGGGAAAAGGAGCAGAAGCAATAATAGAGGAAATAATCAATGAAAATTTCCCATCTCTTATGAAAGATGTAAAATTAAGTATCTAAGAAGTTCAGCATACTCCAAACAGAATAGATCTGAATAGGCCTATGCCAAGACACTTAAAAATCAGATTATCAAATGTCATAGATAGAGAATCCTGAAAGCAGCAAGAGAAAAGCAATCCATCACATACAAAGGAAGCTTGATAAGACTATGTGCGGATTTCTCAATAGAAACCACGGAGGCAAGAAGGAAGTGGGGTAATATATTTAAGATACTGAAAGAGAAAAACCACGAACCAAGAATCCTATATCTGGCAAAACTGCCTTTCAAATATGAGGGAGAACTTAAAATATTCTCTGACAAACAGACAATGACAGAGTTTGTGAACAAGATATCTGCTCTACAGGAAACCCTAAAGGAAGCATTGCAGACAGGAAAAGATAGGAGAGAGGTTTGGAAAACAATTTTGGGAGATAGTAGCACAGCAATGTAAGTACACTGAATAAAGATGACTGTGAGCATGGTTGAAAGAGGAAGGTTAGGACTATGTGGGACACCAGAACAAAAGATGAAAGATAAAGACAGGGACTGTATAACTCAGTGAAACCTAGGGTGCTCTACAATTGTAATAAAAGGTACAAATATGTTTTTACATGAGGAGGAACAAATTAACGTCAACATTGCAAGATGTTAAAAACAGGGTGGGATTGGGGGGAAAATACAATCAAAGCAAACTAGAGTCTATAATTAACAGAAACATTGCATTATGCTTCCTTTAATGTAACAAAGGCAATATACCAAAGCTAAATGTGTATGGGCGGGGGGTGACATAGGGGAAGGGTATGGGACTCCTGGCATTGGGATATTGTCTGACTCTTTATTCTACTTTAGTTTAATGCTATCTTTCCTTTTGTTGCTTTTTAGCTGTCATGTTGTTTTTTTCTCTCTGTCTTTCTTTTGTCCCTCTACCTTCTTTGACTCTTCCTCCTTCTTTGTGGAAGAAACGGAGATGTCCTTTGTGCTGGTTTGAATGTATTATGTCCCCCAAAACGCTGTTATCTTTGACGTAATCTTCTGTAGGCAGACATATCAGTGTTGATTAGATTGCAATTATTTGAGGGTTTCCGTGGAGATGCGCCCCACCCAACTGTGGAAGATGACTCTGATCGGATAATTTCCATGGAGATGTTACCCCACCCATTCAGGGTGGGTCTAAATTAAATCACTGGAGTCATATAAATGAGCTGAGAAACAGAAGGAACTCAGTGCAGCTGAGAGTAACATTTTGAAGAGGAGCTACAGCCAAAAGGGACACTTTGAAGAATACACTGAAACTGAGAGAGGAGTTTCAGCTTACAGAGACATTTTGGAGATGGCCTTTGAAAGCAGACTTCTGCTCTGGAGAAGCTAAGAGAGGGAAATGCCCCAAGAGCAATTAAGAGTGACATTTTTGAGGAGCTGAGGCCTAGAGAGGAACATCCTGGGAGAAAGCCATTTTGAAACCAGAACTTGGAGCAGACGCTGGCCACGTGACTTCCCAGCTAACAGAGGTTTTCCAGACACCATTGGCCATCCTCCAGTGAAGGTACCCAATGGCTGATGTGTTATCTTGGATGCTTTATGGCCTTAAGACTGTAACTGTGTAACCAAATAAACCCCCTTTTATAAAGGACAATCCATTTCTGGTGTTTTGCATTCTGGCAGCATTAGCAAACTAGAACATCCTTATATAGTTAGTGGCAATGGTGCTGAATACATAAATATGTGACTCTACAGGGAGCCAACAATTGTTTACTTAGGACAGAATGTATGGTGTATGAACAAAACCGTCTTAAAAAAAAAATGGGTTCATGAAGAAACTTTGATGGCACTATATTGAGTGAAATAAGACAGACACATGAGGACAGATATTGCAGGGTCTCACTGATATGAACTAATTATAATATGTAAACTCATAGACATGAAATATAAGTTACCAGGATATAGAATGAGGCTAACGAATAGGGAGCGGTTGCTTATTATGAGTAGAATATTCAACTAGGGTGAACGCAAACGTTTGGAAATGGACAGAGGTGATGGTAGCACATTGTGAGAATAACTAACAGTGCTGAATGGTATGTGAAGGTGGTGGAAAGGGTAAGCTCAGAGTCATGTACGTCACCAGAAGGAAAGTTTGAGGTTAAAAGATGGGAACGTATAAAACAGTGAATCTTGTGGTGGACAACATCTGTGATTAACTACAAATATTAGAAATCTCTCTCATGAACTAGAACAAATGTATGACACTATAACTAGAAGTTAATAATAGAAGGGCATATAGGGAAAAAATATACCTATTGCAAACTATATACTACAGTTAGTAGTATTTTAACATTCTTTCATCAACAGTAACAAATATACTATACCAAAACTATGAATCAGTAATGGAGGGGGGGTGGTTAGGGGTATGGGAGGATTTCAGTTTCCTTTTTTTGTTTTTATGTCCTTTCTGGAGTAATGAAAATGTTCTAAAAATTGAAAAAAAATTAATTGTGGTAATGGATGCACAGACGTACAATGGTACCATGGACAACTGATTGTACACTTTGGATCTTTGGATAGTTGTATGGTATGTGAACAATCTCAATAAAAAAAAAGAACACGGCCTTTTCTGGGGTATATAACAGCTTCAAACCAGCACAGAGGGGTATATGAAAAAATGTACCTATTGCAAACTATGGACTAGAGTTAACAGTAATATCTTAATATGCTTTCCTCAACAGTAACAAATGTACTACACCAATACCATGGGTCAATAATAGGGAGTTTATTTTTAATTTTTATTTCTTTTCTGGAGTAATGAAAATGTTCTAAAATTGATCATGGTGGTGTATGCACAGCTATGTGATGACACTGTGAGCAACTGGTTGTATACTTTGGATGGTTTTTATGGAGTGTGAATATATCGCAATAAAATGACGTTAAAGAAAAAAAGTCATTGGAGAGTAAAATCCAAAAGGAGACAGATTCTGAAGGGGAGTTGATGCTTGGGAAAAGGGAACTTCATGGGGTGAGTTGCCCATTTTTTGTACCTTTAAACTAAGGGAAAGCCATGGCTGGTATTTCATGGGGTAGCTAAAAATCTAATAGTGGCAACCACAGGAATGGGGGGAGATCTCAAAAAAGAGAGAGACTGAACTGGAGGCACAATACTCTCTATGATCCCTGAACATGCATGTGCATGTGCAGATCAGACTCCAAGAAGCCTTGCCAAGGACAAAAGAAATGGATCAATATTTGAATTGCTACCAAAGATACTGAGTTTTCAGTTTAATATCCAACCAAATTAATTTCTTGCTAAAACAAACAAACCAACACTTTTTTTTTTCAGGAATATTAAAAAATCCAGAGTTTTCACCGTATAACATTTACAATGTCCAGGATTCTTGTCATATTTGTCCAAAATTACTTGATACATGAAGACAGGAAAATATGACCCATTCTCAAGAGAAAAGACAATCAAAAGAGATCAACACTGATGCAGATGTTGGAATTTGAGACAAAAATTTTAAAGCAGCAATGACAACTCAGTGATGTAAAGGAAAATATGTTCACAATGAATGAGAAGATAGGTAACAGCAGCAGAGAAACATGAATTATAAAAGGGGACTCAAATGGAAATTCTAGAAGTGTAAAACACAATATATGAAATGATAATACACTGGATAGGCTTAACAATATAATGGAGATGACAAAGGAAAGAAATAATGAACTCAAAGATAAATCAACAGAAATTATCCAACCTGAAGAACAGAGAGAAAAATATTTTTTGAAAAATGAACAGGTCCCCAGGGCCCAGTGAAACAATATCAAAAGTTTTAACATACATGTATTTGGGGTCTAGGAAAGATAGAAGAGAAAGAACAGAGATATAAAAATATTTAAAGAAATAATGGCTAAAAATCCCCAAATTTTGTAAAGGTCATAAATTATACTCAGAAATATCAATAAATGCTGGCAGGTTAAAGTATTTAAAAACACTATGTATAGGCACATCAGAGAAAAACTACTGAAAACCAAAGAAAAAGAAAATTTCTCAAAAGTCATAAAAAATGGCACATCACCTACAGAGGATCAAATTATCATTGACATCATTAAAAACAATGATGATCACAAGACAATGGAACATCATCTTTAAAATGCTGAAAGAAAAAAAAATGTAAACTCAGACCTCTGTATCTAGTGAAAACATTCTTCAGGAATGAAGGTAGCTCCAGAACATCATGCTAAGTGAAAGAAGCCAGACAACAGAAATCACATATTGTATGATTCAGTTTATATGAAATGTCCAGAAAAAGCAAATTTATACACACAGAAAGTAGATTAGTGTTGCCTGGAGCTAAGGATAGGAACAGATATTAACTGCAAATGAGAAAGAAGGAAGTTATTAGGGGGACGAACTGTTCTAAAACTGATTTATGATAATGGTTGTACCTTTTGGTAAAGTTACTAAAAATCATTGAATTGTAGACTTGCAATGGGTGAATTTCATGATATGTAAAACATGCCTCAATAAAGTTGTTTTACAAAAAGAATGAAAGTGAAATAAAGAAATATTCAAATAAGGAAAACTGGCAATTCATCACTGGTTTTCATTTCTCTCTTGGTTTGGTGGACCTGAGGATTTCTTGGGAGCCTAGCTATGCATTTAAGTTCATCTGTTAAATTTCAGACAGCATGTTAAGAGTTTACAGCAAAAGGATTTTCAGGCATTCTAACCCCCCACATGGCTAGAAACAGCAGCCTGAGCCCAGGCTCTTAACCACTACACAAAACTGTTTCCTCCTCTTCTCAACAACTTCCAACTGTTCACAAACCCTTTACCTTCTTGACCCTTTTAGCTTTCCAATATTACCCATCAGTGTCTTCATGAAACCCAAAATTGGACTATTCATATTAGTCCAACTTATTTTCCTATGGCGACACTTTTTAAAGTTTTTATTTTGAAATAATTATAGCATCATAAGAAGTTGCAGAGATAATAAAGAGAGGTCCCATTTACCTTTCACCCGGTTCCCCCCAGTGGCTACTTCTCATGTAAACTATAGCACAACATCAAAACCAGAAATTGATATTTGATGTTAGTAGAATGTGTGTGTATAGTTTTAGGTCATTTCATCACATGTGTAGATTCATGTAAACAACATCACAATCAAGATACAGAGCTATCCCATCATCACAAAGATCTGCCCTGTGTGACCCCTTTATAGTCACACCCCACACCACCCCTACCAAATAGGGACACTTTCAATAATGAAAGGGGGTGCTAGTAACAATTATGCTGGAGCAAAAGCATAAACTGGAACTGTCTCAGGCAGACCAAGACGTAATGTATGGTCACCCTAACCACCTAATCATTCTCCTTGTATACAGTGTGTGTGTGTGTGTGTGTGTGTGTGTGTGTGTGTGTGTGTGTGTGTGTTACAATTTTCATTCCATTCACACTACAGGATAATCCAGTTTGGAAATATTTTTGAAATAATTATTTGATAGTTTATTGAAAAATGAAGTTTTGTAAAGTTGGTTGTGAAGTAAGTTCTGAGAAAATAAATCCTAACTGACTTCAGTTTTAAAATGGGAGCCACATCCCTCTGACAACAGATTTGATTCTGATCATAGAATCCCCTTGCATGTGCTTCACTCTTCTACTGATTTATACTGACTCCCAGATAGTCCCAGATCCATTTAGCTTATCCTTTATCTGCTTGGCTGGTATTATTAATGTGAAATTTTGCCCTACATCTGAAGAATGTTAGATTAGTAAGTGTTCTTGTCTAAATCTCCCAACCAGCTTTCAGCAAAACGGTGAACTTGACTATCTTATGCCCTAAATTGGCAAACATTTGCTGAGCATCTAATAAGAAGAGCCAATGCTTATACAGCATTTACCATGGATTAGCATTGTTCTAAGTCCTTTGAGGTATGTTCTATTATTATTCCCATTTTACAAATTGGGAAACCGAGGTACAGAGATGTGAAGTTACTTGCCCCAGGTCACATACCTAGTAACTAGTAAAGCTGGAATTCAAACCTAAGCAATCTAGCTCCAGAGTCTGACCTCAACCATTATCCTACACTATTAACACTAAACCTAATCTTACCCAACAGACTGAAATGGATTTGATGCTCCTGACCAATCCTTTCTCATCATGGCTCCTCCCTGCACTGCATTCTTCGTGTTGATTCTGATTAGCAAGATTACAAAATCAAGAATCAAGCAGATTTCCCAGAAAAGGCATTTCAGTGGCTCCTGAGTCCTTGCATGTTTGACAATGATTTTCTGTTGCTTTTACAAGAGAATGACAACTTGTCTGGATGTAGAATTCTTGGGGCTTTTCCCTCTGCCCTCAAAGGTCTAAGACCAGTCCAGCTGTTTCCTTGCTCAGGTGAACTATCTTCTTTTGCATGGACTCTTAATTAACCGTTGAAGTTCAGGACCTTTCCCTTCTCTTATTTTCCTCTAGTCAATGCCTGTTTGCTTTTGAGATTTCAGCTTAAAGTCACTTCCTTAAAAGGCATTCCCTGACCTGGAGAATTGACTAACTGCCCCCCAAGCCCTCCCCACAATGGGCAGAGTACCCTGCCCATCTCCTTTTATAATACTCAGTGGTTACTGTAATTTTGCATTTTATATCAGTCTTCCCCAGCAATTGTGAGCTTTATGAGGACAGATTCTAATTCCAAATTGGATTTTGTTGTTTTGGGGGGGTACCTTCAGTCCCTCACACAGTGTCTGAATACAAAATAAATATCTGAACTGAACTGAGCTTCTCATTCTCTATTATTTTTCCTGAAAATTGATGATTCCTTAATTTCTGATAGGTTTTCCTCTAAGGTGTTTTAATAGTTTTTCCTTTCCATTTGTTCTGTTGTCTACTTGAAGATCACCAACTGTAGTACACGGTATCTCCCTTGTCTCTTCTCCATAACTATAAATGTTGTTCACCTTGTTTGTCTTTTTCCCTTTTCCTTTGCACTCCATGTTATTTTTCCAAGCCTTCTCTCTGTATCACTAATTTTTTGCAGTGATAGTTCTATTCCTTGCTATTTCCAATGGGTTCTAAGTTCTGCAGTGGTATTATTAGCAACCATTTCTTGCTTTAATTGTGCCAGTTCCCTTTTCATCTCACTGTTTTCTTCACGTTTGTTCTTTTGTTTCATAAAGTCTACTTTCTCACCAGTTCTGTTATAGTAGAAAAGCAATTGACTAGGAAAAGTATTTCCTGTTTCCTGGAGTAAATGTTTTCCAAAATTGGCTCCTTCTTTGTCTTTCTTTTTTGCCATGTTTGTGTCCTTCTCTTTGGGAAAGAGAGAGAGCAGAGAGGGGAAGAGAATTTTTGCACAGGTTTCACATCTTTTTTCCTGTTTCCTCATCTTTGGCTCAGATCAATTCTACCTAGGCCTGTTATTTCCCAAATAATGAGTGGATTGTCTTTAGGCCCCAGCCTCCCTGTTTCCTGGGCACTCTTGAATCCTTCCCTTAGAACAGGAGTCAGAGCGAAGGGAGTCCATGATTTGTTTAGTCCTTCGGCTGCCTGAGATAGATGGGAAGGAGGAGGGGGCAGAGTCTTGGGCAGCCTCAGTCCATATTCTAGTCCCTGGGTGCTTACTCTCTTTCATTTTGCTCACAGTTCTGTACCAGGAAATTCCCTTGGTCAAGTGAACATGCTGTCTATGACTTCAGGGCAAGCTGGCCATTTTGATGTAAAGGTCCTCCTTCAGTAGTTATTTACTGCTGTCTAACACACTATTTGAAAATGCAGTGCCTTAAAACAACCATTTTATTGCTCCCACCTCTGCAGGTCAGGAATTAATTCACGGCTCAGTGGGAACAGCCAGTCTCTGCTCCATGTGGTGTGACTGCAGCAGCTCCGCTGGGGCTGGAGGACCCAAGAGGGCCTCACATATAGGCTATCAGCTGGGGCACCCAGGGTCTCTTCTACATGTCCTCCCGCTTTCCATGTGATCTCTCATCCTCCAGCTTCATCCAGGTAGCCTGGATTTCCTTACCTTGAAGTTGGGTTCTCAGGGAACAAAAATGGAAGCTGCCAAGTCTCAAGAGGCCTAGTTCTGGCACTGGCACATGTTGCTTCCACACATCCTATGGGACAAAGCAATACATGAGGTCAGCCCAGATTCAAGGGGACCCCATTTCTTGATGGGAGGAGCAGCATGGGCACAGAGGGATGGGAGGAATTGTTGATGATCATCTTGCAGACAAACTCCTGCTGTCCATTTTTGCAGCTCATATTTCTCATTAATTTCTTGGAAGTTATTTCCTGTCCCTTCCATGGGTACAAAGGAAGAAAAGCGGTGTGGTGTGGTGAAAGGTGCATTTGGCCTAGGTCTCAGGATGCTATTACCTGTCGTGGGGGAAAGGGGTAGCTCCAAGGGGGCTGTTCTGTATTTTCCCTGGGCCCAGCTACACCACCAGAGTCCATGAACTGGAAGATATCAGTGTGGTTTCTCAAAATCTGCCCTTAGTTTGAATCACACAAAACTGCTTTACCCGAAAGGGGAGCTCTCTATCAACTCCAAGCATCTGCCCGCAGTTTGGTCTGCATTGCTCTGAATGTGGAAGATGCCTATTAATGTCTGTAAAACGTGGTCGGGACTTTTCCTAGTTTAAGAGTTCATGTTCTATTCTTTGCTATTTTTACTTCGAGTATTTTTGTCCAGTTCATATTTCCCCAAAGACTGCATAATCCACTTTAATCTCTTCACAAGAGCTCAGAGATGTGGGTATCACAATCCCCATTTCACAGATGAAGAAAACGAGGCTCGCTCTCAGCGTCTTGATGGAGGTCATAACAGTGAGTGACAGACTGGAACACAGGTCATCTGCTCCAAAGCCCATGCTCCGTCTTACATGTCACGACGCCTTCTGTACATCTCCAGGAACTTGTAGTTTGGGAAGGAAGGCAGAGGCCCAGGCTTCTCCAGCTGGAGGCTCGTTGTTCCTCGCTTTGCTTTCCATTTCATTCTATGCTCTTCTTCAGCACAGACCGACCCAGTGTAGTGACCTCGGGGGATGGAGAGGAATTCTGCCTGGGCTGCACATTCCTTCCCAGCATTTGGGGAGGGCAACACAGAAATCCAATTAACATTGAGTGTGTAGGTGGGTGGGGAGAGAGTGGCTTTTGTCTTTCCTTCTGGTGTCTCTGGTAGTACATGAGACTTCATTTCTAGATCCCGGATCATTCCAGGAGGGCGCTAAGACACCACCAAACTTGCTTCAGTAACACACAGGCCACTGAAACCAAATATTTTAAAAATCCATTTCTCTCTTGGCACACAAAAGTCTGGTTGCTTGGTATTTCAAAGTATGCAGCAGAAGCAAGGAAACCGGTTGGAAGACTCTAACAACAGACAAAAGCTGTAGTAAAAACTACCATTGTATAGTACTTGTCAGAGTTCAGAGTCCTTTCAAACCCATCTAGTTTTATCTTCATGTCACTAGTCAATGGAGTGAGTACTTGAGCATTATTTTCCCCCACATCATAAGTGAGGAAATGAAGACACAGAGAATGTAACAGACTACCCAAGGAAATGCCAAGAGTCCAAGCCAGGACTTCTTATTCTGAATTCCACTTTCTTTCCTTCTCAAAAAGCTCTATAACCCTGGGGATGATTAACTCACATGAATGAGAATCAGAGTTAACATTTACTTGTGATCAACAGATACCAGGCCCTGTTCTAAGTGCTTTACATGTATTAACTCATTTAATCCTCATTACTTTAACCTGACCTCCAGAGACCCCTTAGTCCCTTGTGCTCTACCTCCCTGCAGCCCAAGACAGGTGATGGACCATGATGTGAACAACCTGCACAACGGGATGTGGCCACCTTGCTGGGCTATGCCACTGCTACTCCTAGCCCTGGTGTGGGGCTGATTTGAGGCCCCCTCTCTGACAAGTGGAACTGTGTCCTTTCTATTCCAGAATCCATGAGCCATCTTCACATTCTATTATTCATTAATCAGAATTCCATAAAAGGCCTGTTTTGCTTCTGCAGTTTGCTTCCCCAGGTCACTTCACAAAGGCAAGAGACTGAGAACGGTCCTGCCCCTGGAGAGGCTGAGTAAGGAACTTAGGGACTCCAGGAGACAGAAGGTGCTAAACAGAGTGCTTGATCTTGGCTTGGTAGCAGCATTTATTCAGGAATTCAGGTATGCTTGTGTTAGTGTCTTATGCCCTAGGCTTCTAAGGAATGTGTAATTACAATCTGGTTCATCTCATAAAATAATTAGCCTGAGCTTTAGAGAAGATAAAGAGAGAAGGGCACGAGGCATTGGGCCAGGGACTTGACTATTCGTGTACACAAACCTATCCAGTACTTGGGAAACCTCTGTCAAGGTCATACTGTTACCTACATTCCACGGAGGAGGAAATGTAACCTCAGAAACTGCTCATCCTTCAAAACCCCAGCTCAGGGGTGTAAAGTGATACAACGTTTTTGTTTGGCAATAAATATCAGCAGACTTTTATTCCCTTTAATCCAGTATTATACTCATAGGAATTTATTCAAATAAAACAATCAGAGATGAAATATTTATTCAATTAATTCAAATGAAATAATCAAAAGATATGAGAGCGATGCTTAATGCAACCTAATTGATAATAGCAAAAAAAAAATAATAATTAACATCTAAATGGCCACTGAGGAAAGGGTTAAATAAATTATGGTAGATCCAAATAACAGAATCTCCAGCCACTAATAATCATATTTTCAAAAAAATTGTAAGTGATATGAGAAAATGGTCATATGTTAAGAGAAAAACAAAAGAATTGAAAACTGCAAATAAAGTAAAAATCATTTATTGTTCTATGTGCATATACACATAGAAAAGAGACTGGAAGAAAATACACTAAAATATTCATAGTGGTTGTCCTAGGTGCTGGGAGAAGCGGTGGGTTTTATTTTCTTCTTCATACATGTGTATCTTTTTCAAATATTCTAGAATGAACATGGTTTACTTTAATAATCAGGGAGAAAAGTTATTGACTTCAAAACCTGCCAGGCAATAGTGGACTGGGATCACAGTGATTGAGCACCTCCAGACACATGGTCCCAAGGTGGACACATTAACTCATTTAATCAGCAGTGGAGGAATTGCCATCTCCATTTTACAAGTGAAGAAAGTGAACCTCAAGAGGTGCAGGGCACGCATAGTCCACATTAGGCTGTTTGACTCCAAAGCCCCAGCTCCCGTCCTCTACCTGAAGCTCTTTCTGACCTCTCTTGTAGGTGGGACGGCCAGGCCGCCCCAAGCTCAGGTGGCCCTAACAATACAGTTCAGGCAGTTCTTCCCGGATCAACTAGAGTACCCGAGCCTGGACGGCTGGAGGGGGCTTCCTGGTCCCACCACCCAGCAACATTCAAGTTACGCTTTCCGGTACTCTCCAAGAGCACTTTACTAGATGCCCTCACTGGCATCAACTAAAACCAGTTCACAAGCTGATTTATATTCTGTCAGTTTCCATTCCTCATTCTTATGGGCTGACTCTGACACCTCTTCTCTGCTGCTGTTTGCTACCTTCACCTATTCACCTGCAAATTAATGCTCCTCTTATGCCTGAATCTAGATTAGTTGGTTTCTACATTGTTTTGAAGTACCCTAGAGGGTTCCAGTTTGGATGCCTGAAGCACTGCTGGGGAGTAGGGGTTGCTTAGGGATGGAAAGGGCAGGATCGGGCCCACTTTACCCTCCCCCATCCCCACAACTGCAGCTCTGTTTCCACATTGCCCAGATGGGTGAATACCGGGCTCTCGTTTGAAGAAGGGATCTGAGGCTATAGATGGGTTGGATGATGTGGAGCTAGATCATTAAAAAATATGTTAAATAATCCAGTAATTAAATTATTCCTGTAGCACCAAATCACAGTGCAGGATGTAAGGAAGGTTCTTTTCAAGGCTGCACTTGCATCTCATTCTTCTGCACATCTAACTGACTCTAATTCACTGGGTGATTTCAGCAGGGCCTGCCTTTCCCACAGGCCTACTGGGAAATGGAGGTGGGGGGTGGGTAGGATAGGGAGAGAGAGGAGGTAAGGGGAAAGGAGGTGGGAGGGAGAGAGGAAAGGTTTAAGATAAAGGTAGAGGAGAGGAGAGACATGGTCCCAGCTGTTGTTACCTTAGGCAAGGAAGGAAGCCACAGGCATTGGGACTCCTAGGACGGCTCTTGGCATCTTTAAGACTGACATCAAAGAGCACCTTTCAGAAGCATCTGTTATTTTATTTCATTTCCCAACAAGTCACGGTATCTCTGGCTTCCCTGCCTTTGTAACTGATATTTCCTCTGCCTGGAAAGCCCTTCCTGTACTTATTCATCCTGCAAACTCCACAAACCTCATTTTCAACCCTCCTGACCCCCTCTGGGTGCCACAGGCAGTACAGGGGCTCCTGGGATGATACCCAAACCATAGTTGAAGTGGTCATGGTCCTGAGCTAACCAGATGCTCCTCTGCTTATCTTTCTCCTGTCTGACTCCTGTCTGCTTTCTCCCCACTGCACCTCCAGTCCCAGCTTTAGTGTGGACACCTGGCAGTAAGTCTTTCTCATGGAGTCAGGCAGCCCTGAATCTGAGTCTGGGCTCAGTCTCTCAGTAGCTGCGGGACCTTGGAAAGTTACTTAACCTCCCAGAGCCTCAATTCCATGACCTGTAAAATGGGCAGGTTGAATGTCTCCCCCAGATTCATGTCTACCTGGAACATATGAATGGACCTTATTTGGAAATAGGATCTTTGCAGATGTAATAAGCTAATTTGAAGTCATACTGGATTAGGGTGGGTCTTAAATGCAATATGGTGGATGTCTTTAAAAGAATAAGGAAATTTGGACACAGAGACACAGACACACAGGGAGAGCACCATGTGACAACAGAGGCAGAGATTGAAGTGATGTGTATACAAGCCAAGGAATTCCAAGGATTGCCAGCAGGCATCAGAAGCTGGGAAGAGACAAGGAAGTTTAATAGTTTACAAATTGATTTCACGTGCATTAATTGCTCTGCGTTAGAAAATCCAGGGAGTTTATCTCCACCTCCCCTCTCTGTCTCCACTCTAGCCCTGTTATTTGTCTCAGGTCCTGCAAATGGCTGGGATAAATCCAGATCATTTGCCATTAGACAGGCAAAACAGAAACCTCCAAGCATAAGAAGACATTGCTTCTATTACTTTTCAAAATAATTCTCAAAGATGCAGAATTAAAGGGAAAACACTACTTTAACATATCATAAAACTATCCAGGGCAGAATATAATCCAGCACATGCAAATTGATTTTTTTACAAAACTATTAAATATATTCATATACATTTACCAATGGTCAGAAGGAAATTTGAGAGGTCCAAATAATTTCAGATTTGTTAATTAGCCTTATGTTCCTAATTGGAAAAAAAAGACTCAAAAATCCTTCAAGGACCCCCATGTTGAAGCTTCCTACTATCAGATCCCAAAAAGCCAATTTCCATAATGTGTGGGTTCAATAAGTTAAAAGAAACAAAATGCTTGGAACTGTGGTTCTCAAAGTGGGGTCCTTTGGGACCACCATATTTTGTTCTTGACACTGATTTATAGCTCCACATTAGCAAGAAACTTAGAGGTCATCCAGTCCAGCTTCCCACACAATGCAAAGGCCACATGGGAGGGTTGGTTTTTGAGGCCGTTAGTCAACTGATCGACTATATTTGAGGCCCAATGTCTTAGAGAAAGAAGAAGAGAGGGTAAAAATCTAACTTGTGAGTATGGCATTATCTCCATCTTAGAGACAAGGAAATGATGCTTGGAGAGGTTAAGGATTTAGTACAGAGCACAAAGTATGAACAGAAGTACGGCGAACCCAGTCTTGACTCCACATCCCTGACTCCAAAGTATGTGCCCTTTCTGCTGCCTCCAAAATATTGTAATTACCATTAATGAAAAGAGCAGCAGGACCCTGAGGCCCAGCAAAGAGTTGGGCATGGTTCCAGAGCCAACCCTGAGCACTGCCGGCTTCAAGCATCACAGAGAGCACAGTGCCTGCCCCGAAGCCACAGTGCTAAGGTGCACTTGACAGTGGCTTCACTGGGTCCCTCACATCAGCAGGTGGCATGCAGCTCACCCGGACAATGCCTGAACACAGGGTGGCCATGGAGGAAAACCCAAGAGCTAATGTTCATTAGAGCAAAGGAAACCTGTCTGAGAAGATGCCACTGAGTCTGCTCATCGTGCAGGCATATCCCAGTTTGTGAAACAGCAGAGCCACAAGCCCCAAACAGGGAAACAGCAGCAGGAGAGCGAAGCAGAACTGGGCCTTGGACTCGGACTCCGCCACTGCCAGGACATTATGCAACCCCAGAAGCGACCCTGCTTTCCAAGGTCTGCTTTCCTGTCTGTAAGGAGTGTGGGAAGGAAGCCCCCGGCACAGTCCCAGAATGAATAAGGTCCTGAGGCTGGAAGGGGCCCTGCCCAGAGCCTTTCTTGTTCTACCTAGGGTCAACCTCTCCCTGCTCAGTTCTCTGCAGGGGCCAGAATAAGTGATCCCAGCTTGTGTGCTGGAACTATGGAAGGCTCAAAGAAAATGGAAATACATAAAGAACAACTGATTTTGAAAATATTAACTTATTCCTAGAGAGTTGGAAGAAAAATTTCATTTCTGCTCCTCCAGGATTAGCTTCAGAAGGACTGACAAAGAAAATCAATGGTAATGTCAGAGTTGGCAGATGCAGAGAGCAAAGAACAGAGACTAGCTGGCCCTGTTTCCTCATTTAATCCTCCTCATATATGGGTGGGGAAGAATCCAGCAGGCTGGCTGCTGGCTGCTGGCTGTCTGGGAGCCCCATCAGCTTTTCAGATCCTGCCAGAGCCTTTCTTGTTCTACCTAGGGTCAACTTCTCCTTGCTCAGTTCTCTGAAGAGACGTGGCATCTTCACTGAGACCCCACTGCCCTGCTCTGCTGGGCCTGAGGTCTGAGGGGACAGCTGTCTCAGGAGGGATGTGCACTAGCCCCTCCCCAGGGGGCCTAGTCATTTCTGCTGTTCTTTTGTGGGCCCCATCTGACTGTTCCTTGCCCTTTAAAACACAGGGACCCAAATGCAACTTCTTTCAAAACCCAGAACATTCTCTGACACAACAAGTATTCAGTAAATGGTGGCTGTGACTGGCAATGACAGTGTAAAGGGTCTGACTCGGGCAGAACATTAAGGAAGAGAAAACAACCCAGTCCTTATAGCACAAGACTGAGACATGGGGACTTCTTCACAGAGGCATGATTAGAATTCTAGTGAAAAAGTTCATTGATTCATTCATTCAATAAATATCTAGTGAACATCTACTGTGTGCTGGCACTAGGTAAGAATTCAGCAATGGGCAAAACAGACACAAATCTCTGCCCTCATGGAGCTTACATTCTAGTAGAAGAGGTGGACAAACAAAAACATAAAATAGTATCAGGTAGAGAATAAAGAGTGTTAGGGAATGCTATCGGAGCTGGGATCACTGCAAACAGAGGGAACAGCAAGTATGAAGGCCCCGAGGCAGGAACTGGTGAGCATTAAGCACGCCAGTGGTGTGGAGAGCAACGACCAGGGAGGTGGGGTGGGGAGTGAAGTTGGAGCAGCAGATAGAGGTTGGAACACCCTGGTCTTGACAAGGACTCTAGATTTTATTCTAAGCAGCATGAGAAGCTATGAAGGATTCTGAGATCAGCAGTGATGCCGTGTGATTTACATGATTTGAGGCCAGAATAAGTGATCCCAGCTTCTGTGCTGGAAATATAGAAAACTCAAAGAAAATGGAAATACATAAAGAACAACTTATTTTGAAAATATTAACTTATTCCTAGAGAGTTGGAAGAAAAAGTTCATTTCTGCTCCTCCAGAGTTAGCTTCAGAAGGACTGACAAAGAAAATCAATGGTAATGTCAGAGTTGGCAGATGCAGAGAGCAAAGAAAGAAGATCACCGAGATATCCCTTAGGGCAGCAGTTCTCTGTTTCGGTCAATGGTCTCTCTCCTTGGGCAGTGGACTCTCTCCTCTGGGGTGATCCTGATTCAGAAGCTCTGAAATAGGGCCCAGGAAAGGGTACTTTAACAAACAGCTTCCAAATGGACCAATGCACTGCTCCGGGGCTGGACTTAAGAAGAAGCACTAAAGAAAAAGTTAACTCCAAGACACTAGAGATAATTACGCAAATAAAGGATCGTTTTTTTTCTGTTCCTCACTCTTTCACCAAAAGAAGCTGTTAACCTAACCTGCTGTGTTTGTTGCTTCTTCACGTGACACTTGTCTTTATAAATTGCACAATTTTTGTGCACAGGACAGTCCATGAACCAGTAAGCTCACAAACCCTGGCGCCTACCCTGTCCTTGTGGACCACAACTGGCTCTTGGAGCCTGAGCTGCTGGGCTTTTATGTCACAATGCTCTTGCCATCACTAGGCCAAGAATATATGCACAAACCAAAGACAATGACCTGCAGAAGAGATGTCAAGGGCTCCAGCTACCTGAGCCCAGCCTGGCCTGAGCCCTCTGCCTGAGATGGACCAGCTGATCTAAGCAAAACCATCCCATTGAGGTATTTGGAGTGTGAGACCCAGAAAGTGAAGGAGGAAGCAGGAGAGGCTGCAAGAGTATAGAGGACAGGCAGAGAGCAAAGCTGGGTCAGGACCATCGGGAAGTCGCCAGCAGGGAGATGCTGTGGTCATGAGAGCTGCTGATGCCTCTGGAATGATGGAGCTCAAGATGAGCTTCTCCAGGGTGCCAGCTGGGCAGCTGCCAGAACAGTTTCCTGGACCTCCTCACCTCCCCAGTATCCTTACAATTAACCCCATTAGTAAGATAATCTGAGCAAGTTCTCTGTCCCTTATAGTAAGAAAGAGCCTAAGAACCCAGAGCAGTGAAACTGATAACATGGACTGATTCCCACCCCACCCAAAACTCCCTGGGTCTCAGCTCAGTCCTCATTTACTTATATGGTGGCCCCCAGAAGGAAATTCACAAGAGTCAAAAAGAGTGTGACCAGTCCAAAGGAGTTAGCTGTGGTGGTAGGATGTGACTGGCAAACCTAGGAGTCATACTGACTTTATTTCTTTCCATCCCACCCATGTCTAAACCACCAGTAAATCCCTGCTGGCTCTATTTCCTAAGTATATCCCAAATCCAATGACTTTTTCCATTTCCACTGCCAAAGCCCTAGTCAAGCCACCATGATCTCACCTAGACTACTGCAACAGCAGAGCATGGTCTCCCTTTTTTCTACTCCTGCACCTTGAAAATCCATCTCTATACAGCCTGCTTAGAATTCTCTTCCCCATACATCCGCAGGGCTTCATCCTCATCATTAAGGTCCTCTCTCAAATGTCACCTCCTCAGAGAAGTCTTTCCTGACCATTCTAGCAAAAGCAGCCTTCAGTTACTCAATCACACTTTGCTCTTTGATCTTCTTCATAACACCTGTCAGTGCACGGCATTGCCTTATTCACTTGTGTTTTTCGTGTTTATTGCCTGTCTCCCATTCTAAAATCTGAGAATTACAGACAGGGACACTGCCACTGAATCCCCAGCCTTGGAGGGTGACTGACACCCAGTAGGTGCTCAATAGACAGCTGTCGCCAGCCTGAATGACTCATTCCGCATCCTACCACCTCTGGGGATTCTGACTGGAGTCAGGACTGTCTCCTGCATTTCTTCCACTGTGGCAGCTGTCACATGCTGGAGGGGGGGACTTCCACTCTTGGCCCTGCAGAGGCCAAGGCCAAGCCTAAATATATTCAATGCAGATATTTTGATACATCTTTGATTGACAATGGTCAAGCTTTTCCTTTCAGAACATGAAATGAATCAGAATTCTGTCCCTTCAACACAGATGTCCCATGAACTCCTTGCTGTCTTTTCACAATTTCAGACCCCACAACATTGGTTGTAGTGTCAGCCCCAGATCTGGCCTCCTCTTCCCTCCTCAAGTCACACTGTATTGCTTTGCTATTAAATGGCACTCTGACTTTTTAGGACCCTCTGTCCTGGATATTTGGCAATTATCACCATCTGCCCAGAGAGACAGCATCTCATTGTGCAAAAGAGCACAGGTTTCGAATCCTGCTTTCACTCCTCTGAGACTCAGTTTCTTCAACTATGAAATGGGGTCAGAAATACCAACCCTGCCAAGCCATGGAGATCAGATGACACAGTGCAGCGAAGGACTTTGTCCTGTACCTGGCACGTAGTGGGAACTCGATATGTGGTGGCTGGGAGGGGTAACCACACAAAACTTAGTATCACCTACAAATCTCAGCCAGCCTGGAAAACAGAAACAGTAGCAGAACAGAACACCATTTCCTGATGTGATTAAAGACAGAAATGGTATGTGATCCTAGAGCAGAAATCCCAGTTTACTCATAGCAGGTGACAACTAGACTAAATTATCTTCTCTCAAACAGGGTGCCAGGGATTTAGACAGTGCCCAGTAATGGATCTTCAGAAATCTGCTGATCAAGAATATTCATCAAACCACTTGCTGTGTGACCTTGTCAAGTTGCTCTACCTCTCTGGGCCTACATTTCTTGGTCTGCCACAGTGGGGAGCTAGCCTTGACCTGTGGTTCCTTTACTCTGTGTTTCAGGGCCCACAAAGGAGGGCAAAGTGGAGCCCTAGAAAGATGTCTGGCCTCCTCCTCCCTGCCACTTCCAACTTAAAGGAGCCCCCTTGTTATTAACATTGTTATTGGTTCTACACGCTAAGAATTCAAATGGTCACCAGCCCCATCTCTAGGTAAGCTACCACCATGGCAAAGAGGCAGACCTATTCACCTGTTCAGGCCACACGAGGCCCCTGGTTGATTTTGCCTTCGTCAGCATCACACCTTATGGCTATTTCTTAATCAGTGTTTGCAAAGATGGTAAACCTATGCTATGCCAGAGAGGTACAGGAGACTGGATTGGAGCATTTTTGGGTCATAAGAGTGCTGTTTAGGGTGCAACAATGAATAATAATTTCACCAAAGCAGATCCTCAGTAGCTGTGGCATTCACAGCCAAAGTGTGGGAAGCTGTCTCGGGAGATGAATTGATGACCCTGGCTCATAAACACATGGTCAAATCTGTGGATTTCACTCAGGATAGTAATTGTTTGTTACACTATGTGACTTAAACCAGAAGGAAGCAGACCTAAGGAAATTAGTGGTCACGCCTCTAGTACAAAAAAGGCTCTATGGTGTAGTGACAATAAACAGATTCTATCAGGTGATGATAAAACCGTCTGCCTTGGGACTTTAGTGAAATCTCTAAATTCCAATATCTGTTAGTATTATGGAACATATTCCTGAGGGAGAGATTTTGGTAATAACTTACAAACAATCTATTGCTTTTCACAGTGCAGTAATTTGGGAGCCGATTAAATCCTTTGAAACTCCTACAACCATCAATTCTGCATTTCTTCATTCTGAGAAACAATTTCTTATTGCAGATGGTGAAGATTTTAAACATTATAAGTATGATTGTAATAGGGGAGAATTAGAATCCTACAAAGGACACTTTGGCCCTGTTTACTGTCCCAGTGGGGAACTCTATTCCATTGGTCCTGCAGGTGGAACACTGAGACTATGGCAAACTGGGGCAGGAAAAACACACGACCTTTGGAAATGTGTGCTTCCAAAAGACAGTGGTGAGCTGGCAAACCCAAAGATCAGTCTTCCAGAGACAAGAGAAGAGAAGTCAGAAGAAACTGCTTTGGAGAATTCAGATTCCATCTATAGTTCTACCCCTGAAGTTAAGGCCTGAGCATCTGGCATATGCCACGGATAGTAGAAACTTACGGACTAAAACTAGCAAGCATCAGCCTTCCAGAGCTACTCTCTGCTTAAGAAATGGGGAACATGCATTAGCTCCATTGTCAGAACTAACTAACTTGGTGTTTCCCATAAGCGAAAACCCAAGAGTGTCAGGAGAAGACGGGTGGGGTAAGGCTCTTGTAGCACGACCAGCCCACTGTCTTTTGGAATGAATATGTGCAAGCCAACATCCACTTTCTCTTGTTACAATTAGATTTCTGGTAGCTGTTTATGCTATTATGGATAAAAAAAATACAGTGACTTATTTTTCTGACTTTTCCCTTAAAGCTGAAAGCCTTATTTGCTTTAGTCATAAAGAAGAGGGAATACATGATAATGTAACTGGTTTGCTTTTTCTTTCATTGCACACTGCTTCTAAACATCTAATTGTTTTTAGTTATCTAAATCAAATGCCTCTAAAGCAGAAAATGTTTTAAAAAGGAGTTCAAATGATTTTTGCTTTGAAGAAGAGGCTCTGGTGGTTTAGGAACTATTGAGCCCATTGGTCTCGATGATGGCTGAGGTTCCCTTCAGCTCTAAAGGCCTGGGACCCAGAGAGCTTGGTCTCAGGTTCTGGGCAGAGATGGGAGCCTCTGCAGCAGAAACAGGTCCCAGATGGTACACACCTCCTCCAGGAAGCCTTCTCTGTCCCTGCAGAAGAGAGTAGGGTCTCCCATGGGCACTCCCAGGGCACCCTCCTTCCTAACTGCCCCAAAGGAGGATTCTAGAGGATGGAACCACAGGCTGGAGCAAGATCACCATGGCAGCGGAGCATTGGGAATCCACTGTGTAGGTGAAGACCCATGAGGGAGGGTGCAAGGGAGAATGGAGCACCAGGCGGATGCACAGTCTGCCTAAGGGGCCCACCTGGGGTGCAGCAACCAAGAGTGACTCCCAGGACAGCTGACTTTGCCATACAACAGTTACAGCAGAGGATTTTGTGTGATTTCCTTTTCCTAATCAAGAAAGGAAACAGAAAAACGTCTGCCTTGCTCAGCTTTGAAAACACCTGGCAACCATCTGGATGCAAATGATCCTGCCCAAACTTTGAAAGACTCGCAGCCTTTTCCTCATTTCAGTCTTGGGAAGGTGCAGAGCTGCGCTGTCCAGGATACTAGCCACTAGACGTGTGACTACTTAAATGAATCAAAATGAAATAAAATTTAAAATCCAATTCCTCATTCACTCTAGCCCCATCTCAAATGCTCAAGAGCCACATGTGGCTAACAGTTACCATATGGGACAGCTACAGAACGTTTCGATCAGCGCAGAAAGTTCTATCAGACAGTACTGTCTAGAACTATTTGGGGAACCCACGCCTGGGTCTCTCCGCCCCTCCTCCTAGTAATCGCTTCCCCACAGTGCTGGAGTCTCCTTCCCTTTTTCCTCACAGGCCCCATCCAGATCCACCCTCGAGCTCATACAACTCTCTCCTTGTCTCCCTCTCTCTCAGCCACCCCAGACCACTGGACCCTTCAGATGGTCACCTCTGGGCAGTGCCACCCACAGTCTCATTCAGATCCCAGGTGGCTCCAGCCAGCCAGTCACTGAACAAGATAACAGGGACAGAAGCTTGGCACTGGCAGGAGAGGAGTGAGCACTCTGGGCTGGTGGGATTGCCCAGGAAAGAGCCAGGTGGAGCCTGCAAATTCCACAACTTTCTCTTTTGAACTCTAAAACAGTATCAGAAGGGTTCCCAGAAAGCAACGAGCCCCAGGCGATCCAGCCAGTGGTTAAATAAACAGTGGGGCCTGAGAGCTTACTTTATTAACTTGCTAAATCAAAGGGCTGTTAAAATCCCTGTCCGGTAATAAAACGCAGGAAGGAGCTGAATCACCCACCTATTAGTGGCGGTGTTGGCGCAGTTAATGGATATGGCCCGACTGGGCCCATGTGGAACAACAAAGCCCGCCTGTGCTTTCCACCTACACTCCCTACCACGCCTTCCGCCCATCCCCATGCCCGCACCACACACCTGCCCACACAGAGCTGTCTTCTGATGAAGGTTTCGTCAAAATCTCTCTGTGGTGGCTTGCTTTTTCAAATACACCCAGAATTTTCCCTCTCAAGTACACCCCCATGCAACTCCTCCAGGACCCCACCCTGACGCCAAATGAAAAGCAACAGATCAAATGTCCAGAACTCCAGGGTTTATTGAATCAATTCTTTAAAGCAGCAGCTAGTGCTGAGTTTTTACAATGCATTGTAAGCAGGTGCAGAGCCCACAGAGCCAAATGCTACGCAGCACTGATAAAAGGAAGGCTGGGCTGGCATCCCCAGGGAGGGTCGGGCCCCCCACCGACCACACAGAGTTGGGAATTCTCTGTGGCCCTTTTCCCTGTTCTTTGGGGCACCTCCTGCTGCTTTAAAACTGTTCCTCCTGCAACCCATGGGAAGACGAGCCCCAAATCACTGCCTTCCTGTGGACCAGTGGTACCACCCTGAACAAGTCATTGAACTCTCTGGGCCTCAGTTTCCTCACACATAAACCCTGGCTTCAATGGGACAGTCTAGTGAGGCAACTATCTAAAGTGCTTAAGAGTTGCCTACAGGTAAGCGCTCCATTAATGTTCCTTGTCATGATAATGATGAACAATGTGCCTAGCATATAGTAAGCACTCAATATCTACTAAGCACTGTTATTATTTCTGAAGTAACATCTAGAATAACCAGGCTCCAGGTACAGTAAAAGTCATTATCAAAAAAAGCAAATCATAACAGATTTAACTTTACCACCATCCAAATTACTTCCCTCAGAATATTCTAAGGACACTCAAGAAAGTCTGAGTTGGAATCCCCCCCCCTGCCCCCACCTATCCAACTAGTGCTAAAAGTAGGATCCAGAAAGGATCCACAAAGTCATGCAGAGCCAGGGTTTGGCAATTCATTCCCCACTGCCCCATTACTGGCCCCTCGTAAAGACGATTTGATTTATCATTGCACTAGGACTGAACTCTTTGATCAGGAGATTTTTTTCCATTATGCTCCATTACTCTCAGCCTCATTTGCAAGCAGCCTCTCGGGCTTCATCTGCATCCATCAGGAAGTCTTGGTGGGAAAAGCTCCATGTGCATCTGCGATGATATAATCCTTGCCTCTGAAAGCTCAGTCCCACTGAGAATCCTGAAGAAGGAACCCAGCATGAGTTCACCCTCCTTCCCAAGAGGAAAGAGCAGAAAGGAAGAAAAAGGAGAGAGGCATTCTTTCTTGTCCTGGCCTGTGATGGTGAAGTTCCGTTTCCTTTGCATCTCAGGCCGGCCCACTGGGTGGCCATTCTGGCCCCACCCTTCCGGCTAGACGTCAGGAAGCACTAAGGCCAGCAACCCGTGACTACATCGACGGCTAGGATCTGTCCACCTGCACTGACCTGGGGTGACCTCAAGATCCAATGTCTGCAGCTTTCCAGAAAAGGCTACGGCTTTTTGTTTCAATTTAAGGCTTTTCTTACACTCAAAAGCCAGTTCTCCTGGAAATTGTCACTATAAGGACAGGAAGAAAGGACACAGGCATTCAGATACACAAGTCAGTCTGAGGGATGCCTCTACTTCCCAGAGCAAAGATCCGACAAAACATTAAGAATGGGCACACACAATATGCAGCACATCCCCAAATTTCATGGCATATGTGCCTTTCCAGATGACTGCATGGGTACACTCCATAACACATTGTTAAAGTGATAATTAGCGATAGACTTGTTATGAATATTCCAAATAAAATTTCTCTCCACAAGAGTTGATGGAGACAAAGGGCATCACACAGAATGTAAGAAATAGAGGGAATTTTGTATTAAAAATTTTAAAAGGCATTGGGAAAAGAGCATAAATCAGAAGCTGATTTAAACAAACTGAAAATCTCAGAATCTATTTTCAACGGAAGGTACACAGGCATGCCTATTTCTTCCATAATGCTGATGGGACGCGATACTTCCATAAATTCTAGTTAGGGAATAGAAACTCAATTCTTGCACCTACTTTTCTGTTGCCCTGTTTAACTGCAACCAAAAAGGCAAAAGATGGGCAGTTAAGAAAATGCAGAAGAAACATGAGGCAAACACAAGAAAGTAACTAGAACCCCTTTTAAGAGAGACAGAGGAAAGACTTCTGCTTATGTTTAATGTTTTTCCCTCTAAATGAAATTGCCGAATGCCCCAGTTCTGTCCCCCAAACCTTTTACACACATTCTGATTTTTAAATTCACAGTGATTCTGCTCCACGTGGAACAAGGGTGATGCCTGTGCCGCATTCCCTTTCCTCCCTCCTTCCTCCTCCAAGGCAGACGAAAGAATCCAGGCTTCCAAAGTGATGACAGTAAAGAGGGGAAGGAGCTTCCGAATCCAAAAAGGGGGAAAAAAAGGAGACCCCACTATGGCGACCTCCACTGCAGACTGAGATTCGGTTCAACCAAGGGGCATAGAGAAGAACAACCCTTTATGGGTTCAGAGGGAGCAACATACGAAAGGCAATAAAAGAGAGGAATGCAATGAACACTGTTATCATCAGGGATTTCAGACTTACTTGGAAGGAATATTTTATTTTAAGGGTGGAGCTGAGCTCTTCTAGTCCAAGAGGGAAAACCAGGTGTGACTGTTACCAGGTTAGCAACCACAGAGCCCTCTGCCGGCAGAAGCCCCCTTCCTCATGGGGTCACTAGCCTATGTGCCCACCTGACGCCACTTCACACCTTAACTGCTCCTGTGGTCACAGAGCCTGAGAACTGCAGTGTTGGGGACATCCCTAAAGCCATCTGAATACAACCCCTTCATTTTCTAAATGAGGAAACTGAGGACCAGGGAGGCTGAATAATGTGCCCAATTCAAAAAGCCCGAAAACAAGCAACAGGGTTGATTAAAAATCTAGGACTAGAGCCACAGTCTTGCTTATTCTGATGATGCTGCCTACCTCCTCTCCTTGTTGGGACTAAATTAATATCCAAACCACAGAATTTACCTTGGAAGGAGTAAATTTAAACAACGTTAGAGAAAGGAAAAACCTACATCTAGTATAGAAAAAATTCAGCACCGTAGAACACACCCGCCTGACCTGGGCTCCTTCCAGACCTGAGAGAGGTCAATCACGGCGCGGAGGTCACCAAGAGCACCCTAGGGGCAGTTGGGGGCTGGCAGGCTCTGGGCCCCATACCTGTGCCACAGGGCCTTTTCACTGCTTCTTCTCTCTGCCAGCACTCCTTCCCTGGACATCCACAGGGCTCGCTTTACCACGTCCTCCATGTCTGTGCTCACATTCACCTTCTCAATGAAGCATACCCTGTTTGCTTCAAAATTGTCCCGACACTCCCCATCTCCCACAAGTTACTTAATTTTTCTATAGCACTTATCACAATCTTATATACTATGTAATTTACTAATTTTTCTGTTTATTGTCTACCATCTTCTATTTTTCAACAATATCTAGAACAAGGAATTTTGTCTTTTGATTCACTCCTGCATCCCCTGGGCCTAGAGTAGTGTGTGGCACATTACAGTTGTTTGAGAAATACTGGTTGGATGGATGAATGAATGAATGAATGAATGAGTGAGTGAGTGATTTTTTCCTATCCTTCTCTTTCCTTCCCTGTCTCTCTCGGCAATAGCAACAACCACCTACCCAACTGCTACACACACACACAGCTTTCTGCCCTTTTCTCTTCTCCTCCATCTGTACCCCAGGCCTGCCACTAGGATCAAAAAGGAGAGCTTAGGCTCAACCGGCAACATTCAGAGGTAACTACATTGACAAGCCCTCCATTAAAACTCATATTTTGTATACATATTTGATTTTGTCTGCACAAAAGAACTCTGGAAGGATGCACAAGAAACTGATACCACTGCATATCTCCAGGGAACTGGACAGCCGGGGCATATAGACTTTTCACTTTATATGCTTCCGTACTATTTGAATTTTGAACTGTGTGAATGGAATCAACTATTAAACATGTTTAATTAAAAAATAACAACTGGAAAAAAATAACAACTGGAAAAACAAACTCACAATATTCACATATTCCTCAGCTCTTATCCTCAGCACATCTTAATACAAATTTTTCAGGGTGAGGGTCAATAAAATGCTACTAATCCTGAGTTAGGATGGTGAAATAGGGTGACAGTTCTTTTCTCTAGTTCCCAAATTTCCTGAAATGTAATTGTTACTTTTATAATTAAATATTTGAAAAAGTTTACCATCAAGCAGAAGGATATGAATTAATGCAAATTTCCCTACATACATAAAACATTGAGATTTTGTTTCAATTCATGAATCCTTTTACCTTTAATTTTATTTCCATCTGGATTTTACACTTAACAGATTTCAGAGTAAGTTGTAGAAGAGGGTGCCAGGATCTCTGGAGGTGCAAATGAAAGACACAGGCAGTGCCTTCAAGGAGCTTGTATCCAGTGAGGGTGACCACAAGAAAGCAAATCTCACAGTCTAAAGGGCATAATCTAAAATGTTAGCTGTGATTAACAGGCCAGTGGAGTATGCATGATTTTTGCATTTTTTCTTTGGGATTTTCAGAATATTCCAAATTTCCTGCCTTGAAACATATTACTGAACTTATATTTTTCCTCTTACTGTACTATGAGTAAATATTTATTATTAGTTATTATGGATTGAATCATGTCCCCCATAAAGATACATGATGTGAACCTATTTGTAAATAGGATCTTTGAAGACATTATTTAAAATAAGGCCAAACTGAATCAGGGCAGGCCTTAATTCATTATGGCTGGAGTCTTTATAAACAGAAGAAACTGAGACATAGTGAGTAGGAAACAGATGGAGATACATTCAGCCATGTGATGGAGGTAGAGATTGAGTTATGGATTGCTGGCAAGCCTCCACCAGAGTGCTACATAGAGACTTCAGAGAAAGCATGGCCCTGCCAACACCTTGATTTTGGACTTCTAGCCTCCAAAACTGTGAGACAATAAATTCCTATTGTTTAACCCAACTAGTATATGGTACTTTGTCACAGCAGTCCTGGCAAATTAAGACCTTCATCTTTGCCCTTCTCTAGACTATGATCTTCCTAAGAATAGAGTCCTTATTTAATTCATCTTTGTATTCTCAGCCTCCAACTTGGCAACTTGTAACAGTAGCTGCACCATAAAAAGTTCAATGAATGAATTAATGACTAATTCTTAACATTCAACAAATTGCTAAATATGCCTATATAACAAACCCCTTCCTCATTCACCTGCTTATCTCATCTGTCATTCATAGATATGCTCTGTTTGGGGCACTGAAAAGGAAACCAGAGCTACCCAAGTGCAGACATAAAAAGGCATCTAAGAAATGACATGTGTGGACTTCCCAATGGTCCAGTTTCTAATGTATTTGGGCACCAAGAAGTTGATGCTGGCTCCATACTTGGAGATATTGGCAATCTTCGCTAAGTGCTTTTTGATTCCCCTTTTGGGGATTTATCTTATGGAAATAACTGAATGAAGGCTCAACTAGAACCATGTTCATTAGTGTCATCTAAAATAGAGAAAAGTTGGAGAGAATCTAACATCAAACCATATGAGATTAGGTAAATAAACTGGGGTATATCTATATAATTGATGTGCTGGTTTGAATCTATAATGTACTTCAGAGAAGCCATGGTCTTTTAATAAAATCTTGTGGGGCCAGACCTATTATGAGTAGGATCTTTTGATTAGGTTGTTTCCATGGAGATGTGACCCCACCCTTCAATGTGGGCCTTAATTAGTTTACTGGAGTCCTTAAGAGAGCTCATGGAGAGAGCTCAGGGGAGAAGCTGAAAGAGATATTTTGTCAGAGAAGCCAAGAAATGTAATCAGAGTTTGCCCCCAGGAGAAGCAAGCAAGAACCCACAGGAGCTGAGACAGAAGCCCAGGGACATTTTGGAGGAAGTCACTGAAACCAGAAGCTAAACCTGGGAGAGAAGGTTCAGCAGAGCCAGCCATGTGCCTTCCCATGAAACAGAGGAACCCTGGATGCCATCAGCCCTTCCTCAGAGAAAGTATTTATCTCCCTCTTGATGCCTTAATTTGGACAATGGTCTTAGAACTGTAAATTTGCAACATAATAAATCCTTGTTGAGAAAGCCAATCCCTTTCTGGTATATTGCATTTTAGCAGCTTTAGCAAACCGGAACAATTGAGTACTTTTACATAACAATTACTGTAGAAATGAGCTTCTTCATATAGAAAGCTGTTCATAAGTCAGTAAATGATAAAGTGTTTTATCAAAGAATATATATGCTATTGTGACATTAAATATATACATATCATATGCCTAGAAAGGGATCTGGAAGTTTCATCTCAATGGATATCTTTGGAGTAAGCAGGATTTTGGGGTGTTTTTTTTTCCCTTCTTTTTCTGATGATTTTTGTAACAAGCACCCATGCTTTGCAATAAAGAAAAATAACAAAGTTACTTTTAATTGAAAAAGAAGAGAAAAACTATCCTGGATTAGGATAGACACTAACAAGGCAGGATTAAGAGTTATGAGTCAGAACAAGGTAGAACACTGAGAAGAGAGTTGACCTCCTTTAAAGCTACTTTCTTCCAGTTATGGAGCCATGCTCTAGTCGCCTCCAAATTTACAATGATGTCAGTTCTACCAAACCACACTTTCTCTCATACATCCAATGAAAGCACACCCACCACAAGCATCGCCCTCCCCAAGTTGGGGGGGCAGTCACTGCTGTGCAAATCTTACCTCACACAGGGTAGGGGAGGGGAAGAAAGGCACAAAAAGTGGATCAGGAGATACACTGACCAGGCAAGGTAGCATCTTTCAGAGGTGGACCCCCTTCCACAAATGAAACAGGTGAGATATGAACTTGTCAATTTCTGGGTACAAGACTGTCAAGTGGTGCTTCTAGGCTAAAGGGACACACTTTCAGATAAGAAAGTTCAGTCCAACACTTGGAAGGAGAAAAATTTATCATTTTCCCATAGGGAAGGTTAACCAGTACCACCACAGCCATAACAAGAATAGCAAGTTTAAAGGTGGATAGGAGATGTTCAGGGTTCCGTGAGGAATGGCATTCAGGCATGATGGAATCCAACGGGGGAGGGCAAGTGTCTTCTCACAATATCCATTGGCAAAACTGGCAGTAATTCAACAGACAATTTTCTTGGTGTTACTCTGAAAGCTTTTGGACACGTGTTGCTTCTTTAGACATGTGTTGCTCTGGCCCTTGTTCCAGCTTTTGCAGTTGCAAGGTGGGAAAGACCCCAACATGTTGTCCTCCGTTTAGTGGGTCCTGGGGTGGATTGGTCGAGAACTGATGTGGATGGCTCTTCAGTGCGGGCATCTGTGAACAGGGAGAGGGCTTATCACAATGGACTCTACTATTCTCCTGTTTCCATCATATCAATAATGGGCAGAAATGAGATAAAGAGGATGGAGTGGGTGGTGGGTATGCTACAACAGGAAACATGAGGAGGGAAGCAGTGCAAGCGAGTGACCAGAGTGGAAAGTCAATGGAATGGCAGGAGAAAGGAAGGGATGGAATGACATTGTCCTAGATGAAAGAATACTAAAAGAGGGGGAGAAGGTGAGAGCAGAAAGGCAAGGACATCTTGGGCTGACGTGCTCACATTCCTCTCCATGCCCTTGTCACCTCCTGCTGTGCCCATCTGCTTCCCCTTCTTTGGCTTCTGGCCCAGTGGGGACCATCCCAGCCCTACCTCCCATACCCTACCTAATTCTAATCCTGCCCTCCCCTAAACCCTACCAGAGAAATAAACTTACTTTTGCCCCTGTTGGGCCTGAATGCCTCCGGCTCCAATTCTCTCCTTGGAGCTCCTGTTGTTGACAGCCTCTGGCACAGTCTTGGAATTTGGTGCTTTCAGAATCTCCTTTCCTCCCATTCTTCAGGGAAGTTTCAGGACATTTCATCCCCTGACTGGACAAGACCCAGCAGGAGTGGGCAACAGGGCTAAATCCAGGACACAAGACTGAGGGACAGGAAAGGGACACATGGGACAGTCCTGGGTGATCTGGGCCATCTGGTCACCTCACTCTAGTTCTCTGAGAGGAAACCAAAGTGGATTAGCATTCTAAGGTCAGCATAAAGCAAGATACCCAGATTACTTTTTATTTGGGACCCAATACCTTTCATCCCCACTGATCTTTATGACACAGGTACAATCAGATCTATCTACCAAGACTTATAAACTCAGGTCACTTAAAAAAAGTGTGAAGCTAACCATAATCACAAATTGCTCTCAAGTTGCCTCCAAGAAAGCAAATCATGCAGAGCCTAGAGTCAAATTTCCTCTAGGATGAGCTGTCCTCCAAGCAGGGGCTTGACTAGAGTAATGGATTGGGATGTGATGCCAATCAAAAAAGTTTGGGCTCAATCCCAGCATGGGCCAGGAGCTCTCCTTTTCCTTTATAGCCACAGGACTGTTTGCCAAGCCAAGTTGGATAACTTTCTCACAAATGAAACCATTTGCTGTGGCCATGATCATGAGTAGCATGTAAGAATCCATCACTGGTGGCCCCAAATCATAATGCACATATTCTCCACTGGTGGTTTTCAAACTGTAGTGTGCATCAAAATCACCTGGAAGGTTTCATAAAACACAAATCTGATTCAGTAGATCTGGGATGGGGAGGCTGAAAATCTGTGTTTCTAACAAGTTCCCATAGGCTGCTGCTGATCCAAGGCCAACACTTTGAGAACTGCTAATCTACATGAAGAAAGTTCAAGAGTAGCACCTATCTTGTATTAAGGAACCACTACCATTACTGATGATTCACTTTCACTTAGCACTCTAACCCCACCTAAAGCAGAGGCCCAGAGAATGCTGCAACACAAAGAAAACTATCTATTGATAAATGCATTCATTTTAAAACATAAGAATAAGAGTGCTTTTGAGTTACTTTTGAGTTACTCTACTGTATAGAAACAGTAGGTTTTCTATACATATCTGTTTAATGAATATATTGAAGAATTAAAGAACCTAAGACATGTTTTATTCTTTCTTTGAGTAAGTTACTTAACATCTCTTAACTTACTTTAATTACTTTAATAAATATTTTCACCATCTCCTTTTACAGATAAGGAAACTGAGGCTTAGAGAGATTTAAATGATAGTCAATAACAGATAGTCAATAACAGAAACTAACTCGGCAGCACTGTTCTCAAAATCATAAATACTATGTTTTAGGAAACTTCCTAACTTTTGCCATCATTGGAGTTACAAGGGTCAAGAGTTTCTACATTAGGTGAATTTAGGCTTCTCTTTCCTACCCTCCATGCTGAAGCACTCATTCCATGCCATGGTCATTTCTTATTAAGGCTATGGTAGAAGCAGTTCCTGGTCCTCCAAGTTCAACTGTGAGCCTGCTATCTGGAACTGAGAACTCATTTGCTCGTAGAAATTCTATGCACATACAGGGTGCCAAGATATCTCCTCCCGGTAGGCACAATGTGGGTGAACCACAGTGATGACAACACATGGAATTGAACCACCACAAGGATTATGGTTTCTTTAAAAATTCACTCCAAGTTTCAACTTGGACCTTTGCCCTTGCTGTTCCCTCTTCCTGGAAAACTGCTGGTCCCAGTTTTCTAAAGATGGGCTCCTTCTTGTCACTCATGTCTTAGTTTATGTTTTTCCTTCTTAACCACCTAATCCAAGTAGCTCTCCCTCCCACCTCCTGCCAGTTACTCTCTTTCCCATCACCTGTCTCTGTTTTCTTTATAGCCCGTCACTGTCTAAAAGCATTTGTTTATTTGCTTATTTACCTGCTTATTTCCACCTGGCACTAGGTTGTGAGCTCCAAGAGGGCAGGTACCTTTGTCTTGTCACCACTACAAAAACTCCAGCACCTAGAACAGTGCCTAGCACACAGTAGGTTTTCTATACATATCTGTTTAATGAATATGTAGAAGAATTAAAGAACCTAAGACATCAGGAAGACCTTCCTCCAATATGGTTCCTAAGTTGGAATTTAAGTCTTTCCTTCCAATTTCCCTCCTTTTCAATAGTAGAAATTGGACTCCTTGAGCTTCAACAGGATGTAGAGGGAGAAAATGTACCCCCAGGCTGGCATTCTCAATGACAGGAGAAAACAGGAAGTTCAGGGATTGGGGGTGGCGTTGAGTCACTTCCCAGCTATGATGTCCTTTCCCGTAGAAAGGATACTGGTGAGTCAGATCTACCTGGATATAGGATTTGGGAGGCAACAAGGTTAGTGGAATGGTGAGATATTTTTGAGTCAAAAGATTTGGGTTCAAACCCTACACAAATCATTTAAATCTCTCTAAGCCTCAGTTTCCTTATCTGTAAAAGGAGATGGTGAAAATATCCAGGGCATAGGGTATTTGTAGGACTAAGGTTAACAGCTATGGAAACTTCCTGTAAATAGCAAAAGGCTATAACTTGCTATCAACTGACTGTTAATAATAACACCATTTGGTCTGTGGTGGGTGGGGGGGATCCACATAGGTGGAAGTTTCTCAGGGCATGCATCTCATCCCAGTCCTGTCTGCTGCCTCTCTTTGTTCTACCCAGTACCCCCAGGCTCCGAGCTACTGTGTGAAAATCCCTAGCCCATTGGGAGCAGCCGTGGGGTGATGGCACCTGCCACTCAGAGCAGCCGTGGAGCTGCTGATAGTGTGGCCAGCAGGAGACCCAGGAGAAGACTGCTGTGGGAAGCCGCAGAGGAGCATGAATCAACTGGCAGTGCAAGTGAACTAGGGCATGTGGTAAAAAACAAGCTGAGATCCCTCTGTTCTGGCCAAAATTCTCTAAATAACCCAGAATTCCTAAAAGACAGGGACTTCAAAGAAGCCAGTTTCCCTCTTTTTGATTATTTGTGCAAACTGGTCCTGGCTTCTTGATGAATAAGGTCTATACACCCAAGGGTGGAGTTTAGGCTCCTTGCCTTTCCCCAGGTCTCCGTTACCAAATAGAGTAGACTGGAGTAACCAATTTCCCATTAAGTAAATGCTAATGCTCCAGGCAAAGAGGTTGTTGGCCATAAAGTGCCTTCACGTAACAGATGTCACCCTTGCCTACCCAGTCACTCCCAAGTTGTTTCCACTTTTTCCTAATGATAACCTCTATGACAAGTGTGCATACAAAGAGTAACTTCTCATCCCATCTGCCAATGGTTCAACTGATGCCAGGAACTAGCTACTACAACTAAGCCCACTTTTTAATACAGAACCGATCTAGGTCCTCAGGGAAGACAAAGCCCAGCAGCCAGTTCCTGCCATTGAGGAGCAAGCAGTCTAGTCAGGGGACATAGAATTCATCACAACACCACGAGCTGCTGTGTTTTGGAGCTCCTTGCCAGAAAAGAAAACAACATAGGGGGTGGGGGAGTGGGACAGGGCATGTGGGCAATAAAGTGAAGGTGCTGGATTAGGTCATCTTCAGTGACTGAGTGTGAAATGCTGTATTAATTGAGGTCGCTGGATGGATCACGGGCGAGTTCTTTGACTTGGCAATGTTGTTAGGGTGTGATCTGCACTGGTGGTTGATTGAATGAGGAACGCTACAGGAAGGCATCATGCATCAAGGGGCTTAAAGAATGGAAGGAGTTCAACATCTAGAAACAGAGAGGAAGGGAATTTCAGGCTGAGGGGAAAGAATGACGAAAAGGAAAAGTGAAGGTTGAGCTTAGGGAAAAGCCAGGACATGGGTGTGGAAGACAATAAGCATAGCAGCTTTAGGTCGTTAGGTTTGAGATGCCCATAAACTATCCCAGGTGATAGTTCAGACTCGCTACCCCTCAGCAGACAGCCCTGGGCTGACCGTGCTGGCTCGAGCAATTCTAGCCTGGAAATGATAATGAATGTGTGAGTGTGCAGAGGGAGAAGACCAAAGGAACTCCCTTTCAAGGGATGAAGAAAGGTGCCAGAGAGTTAGGGGGAAACCAGGAAACCGTGGAGCCTTATACACCCTGTCCTCACTGGGCCTATGCCCAGGGCCCACCTATTGCCCTCTGAGGAGGGAACCAGACTTGCCTTGTCAGCTCTGGGCTGGGCTGGGGAGAAACAGCAGGATGCTGTTACTCCAAGCAAATCCTGGCAGAGGGAGGGCAGCAGGGACCTGCTCCAGGGCCACCCAGGTGGCTGGGGCAGGCCTTGGAGGAGGGGCATCTAAGTTGCTGATTGTAAAGCCTGGTTCCAAACCTACCTTCTCCATGAAGTTCCTGACCCCTCACATCAAAATCACTTTGTCCCACCTCATGCTCCCAAAGTACATTGTTCTCAAAGCATTTTTCACATACTAAAATTATCTATGGCCCTGACTATCTCCCCCACTGAAACATAAAATCCCTGAGATTAGGGACTGTAACAGAGATCACAAATTCAAATGCTCATGGGGCCACACAGGTAACATAATCGGGTGAAGGGTCTCATTTATAGCCCCTGGATGGTAACTGTCTTGGTGTTGGCAAGACAATAGGGAATTAAACAGGAGGTGTGGTGACCCAGAGGGGACTGCCTTACCTAAAGGAGAACCATACCATGTGGGAACATGGCCAGTATGGCCAAAACTTCAGATTTTCCAAGAGAAGCCAGGCAACTGTGTTCTTACATAAAATTTCCCCATCTTTATATGGCAGCAGCAAATACAAATTTAAGACTCCATATTGTGAGTCCAATAAAATGCATCTGTGGGCCAGAACCAGTCCGTGTGCCACCAGTTTGCAACGTCCAGATGTACCATTTATTTCTGCACTGTCAGTGCCTGGCACATGCTTAAATAAATGCTCGTTGAGTGAATACCAAATGAAAGAATGAATGAATAGAAAAGAAGGAGCAGATGGGTGGAAGAGGGGAAACAGGAAGGATGCCCAAGTGTCAAGATGCCAAGCGGCAGGTCAGGTGACCTCAAGGTGACCCCACCGCCAAGCGGTCAGTGTGAACATCATCATGGCCTTGCTTGTTGGCTAAGTGTGGTGTGGGGGATGGCTGAAAAACTGTAGGCCTGTGAAGTGAGAGTCTGCAGCCAGCTTCTCAGAAGATATTTCAATAAGAAGCTCTTGCTGAAGCAAAAACACAGACACTGCAAACAAGCTGTGTGTGTACTCACTTGAACACGGTGTAAGGAGGCTGGAGGCTCAGTGAACCATGGATTCCACACTCCCCCAAAGGTCCACCTGGGGTCACATGTCACAGATGTGTTGAGGGAGGAAAGGAAGGACCATATGGCAATTTGGAGGGTGCAGAGGGGAAAAGAAAAACGTCATCCAGCCAAAATTCTCCCTGTCCTTAGCCAGAAATGCCTTCTCTGATGCCTCGTTGACTGCTCTGAAGCCTTGGGGAGGGCAAGAGCAAGGCTGGCATGGAGCCAACCCTCAGCCTCCAGCTCACTACTGGGAGTGGTGTGCAAGCGGCCCATGAGAAACGCCTGGGGTTGCAAAAGAAAAGTTATTTCAGGTTCAACTGAATTATAATTTATTTTTTCTAACTGATCGTTACTGTTGCCGACTCTATAAATAACCACCTAAGGAGTCTGCTTTTTTGCTCCCAAATCCTCAAAAAGCATTGCCAGGTTCTCTGTGGTTTCTGGCCTGCCAACCACATAGCACATTTCTTTTCTGTGAAGCCCTTCAGGGATTCCTTCTGCAGTACATGCCAAGGAATCTGCTGAGTTCTGCCCAACTCGGTCCTCCCCTTACTGATCAAATTCATCTCCCCCAAACAGGCCACCCAGCCCTCCCTCCCCGACTCCAGGAGAGGCCCGGCCTGGGACACAGGTGGTTCCCAGGCCAAGGGCTGGCTTCCCTCTGTTTACTCTGCTTCAATACAACTGCAACACTTCACTCTCAGAAGACAAGAGTTATTTGTACTATAGAAAGCCAGATGCAGCATCGTTAGAGGTTAAGCTTGGAGAGGAAAAGAGGGTTAGCCTGATAGTATCACTGGTAAAATATCAAAGGTCAATACAGCCCCAGGAAGGATGGCTGTGGTTTACAAGAAATCAATTTAATTTATTTAAAGAATATATTTAAGTTCAACTCAGTTTAATGAAGTACAAAAAGAAAAACCATGTTCTTGACTGTGTTCTGAAGGGTGTGTGTTTAGGTCCTTTCTAAATGACATGGAGTTTTCACTTTAAGCAGAAGAAGGAAACTGATATTCAGAAACTCACTATGTACCAAGCACTCTCCTAGGCTCTTACTGTTCATTATTTTGTTGCATCTTCACATCAGCTTGCCTCTGAGTAGGCATAATTATGCCTATTTTGTAGATGAAGGACAAGAGAGGGGACTTGCTCAAAGTCACTCAGAAAGAAAGAGGCAAGAGTGAGATTCACACCCACATTCTCCAGACTCCAAAGCCCAAGTCCTTTCCACTGTTATGCCCAACTGCCTCTCTAGCTAGAAGACTCGGAGTTGAAAGACAGGTTTGTTTTTTCAGTTTTTCAGATTAATTTTTCAGCTAAGAAAGCATGGATAACTTGGATACCTAACGAAAGTTCATTAACAGCTGTTTGAACTCTTTGGACATCAACCTCTCCAACTCATTAAATGTAGAATTTTAAGTGCTCTCTCTTTCATCATTTATCAGGACAACAGTTATAAAGTTAAGTTGCTTTAATGATCTAAAAACAAAAACTGATTTTTAGATACTTTAAAAACATTAACAATATAATATTAACAAAAGAATAAAAAATTTGTTTTAACAATCATTCAACCCTCCAAAGCAGGTCAGGTCACCCTCTCTACATGCTTCCATAGTGCCCTGGGCACGTCCTGTTGGTAAGACATTCTACATTGGAATGGCCTGTTCCCTCATCTGTCTCCCTTTCTAGGATAGGCATCCCCAAATATTTCCAATCATGCACCCTAGCAGTAAACATTTGAATACATCCTACCATATACGTATATTGGTTTACTTATAACTTACATATATGTCCTTCCTGCCATTCACAACAATAGAAGAAAGATACAGAGGTATGTTTCTGTCTGTCTTACTCATTTTTTTCCTTCCCCACAATGGCTCATCTCATCTTCCACGGCCTCCAGTGTGCCCACTCCACACTCGAGGCTCCCGTATCCATCATCCTTTACTTATTCTCCCAACCCCCATCTCCAGGGGCACCTACCATGTGCTGGGCACTGTGCTAGGCACTGGGGCTACATATGAACAACATGGACAAGGATCATATTTTCCATTATACTAGCCAGTAGGTGAAATGGTGTGAAATGGTGTGAGATGGTGAACAGGTGCCACAGAGAAATAAAACAAGGTGGTGTGATAGAAAGGGACAGAGAATGATTGTGGGGGGAAGAGGCAAGTCACACTGGATCAGGAGCTCGGTCAGCGCCTCTGTGAGCTACATGAGGAGGAGGCTGCCATGCAAAGGTTTCGTGGGAGAGTGAGTGTGCTCTGGGCAGGAAAACTGTCAGACTGCAAGGGCCCCTAGGCAGGAAAGAAGGCCAGTGTGGTTGAGCTGTAATGAGTCTGTAGGAGGAGAGGCTGAGAGGCAGGGGTTAGGAGCTCAGGCCGGGAGTTCCTACTGGGCAGGAATCTTGGCCCCACTACTCAGTGGCTGGGTAAACTCGGTGCGGTGGTTTGACACTGTACGTACCCCCAGAAAATCCATTCCTGTGGGTAAGAACCCATTGTAAGCAGGGCCTGTTGATGAGGTTACTTCAGTTAAGGTGTGTATGGCCCAATCAGGATGGGTCTTAATTCTCTTACTGGAGTCCTTTGTGAGCAGAATATATTCAGACATGAAAGAGTAAAAGCCACAGGAAGTAAGAAGCTGAAATCAAGGAATCTGGAAGAGAAAGGAGAGACCAGGAGACACCACCATGTGCCTTGCCATGTGACAGAGAAGCCAAGGATTGCCGGCAGCTAGCCCCAGAACTCCACTTCAGGGCAGATGCAGGGAGAAAGCATTGCCTTGATGTCTTGACTCAGACTTTCTTTCAGCCTCAAAACTGCAAGCTAATAAATTCCCATTACTTAAGCCAACCCATTTCATGATATTTGCTTAAGCAGTCCAGGAAATTAAAACACTCAGTGACTATTGTTGTATGCTGTCCAGGATTATTAATGGAGACATATAAAGACTTTAAGGAGTAAATATATGAAACAGCAATCAGAAGAATGCAAGGAGCACATTAAGCATTGAGAAATGGTAGCTGCCTTGGTATCTGTTTACCTGTTTATCACTGGTCTCCCCCATGGCATGGAGGCTCCAGATAAGCAAGGCTCAGCCAGTTTTCTACCTGCTGAATCAGAAGGGGCCTACATGAAGAGTTTAATGAAAATTTGGTAAATGAATGGCTTTAAAAAGCCAGTAAAGTTTACAGAAAATCAGATTTTGGCTGAATACAAAAGATTGGTTTTTTTAGCCAAAGTTTTTGTAATTATAAAAGTAATGCACATTCATGTGTATTCTGTGAGTCTTACCTACTTTAAACAAAAATGAGATCATATGCTACATACTACTCAGTACATATTTCTATTCTCATGTGTCTGTTAGGAGAGGCAGTAAGCATGCCAGTTTAGATTGCAGGCTCTGGAGAGACTGCCTGGGTTCACATCCTGCCTCCACCACTGATCACCTATATAATCTTAGTGCAGTTTTTCAACCTCTTTATGGCTCAGTTGCTTTATCTGCAAAATTGCTAAAATGTAGACCTACCTCACAAGAATATTGTGATGATTGATTTAATTCATGTAAAAGGCTAAAAGCAATGCTTGATACATAAGAATACTCAATAAATGAGATGTTTAAATGTCATTAGTGTTCTTCTAAACATGGTTTTAATGGCTATTAAGATGCGGCATCACTGATTTAACCAATCCTCTAATTTTAGAAAGCTAGGTTATGTCTCATATTTTATTATAAACATCACCACAAGGAATATCCTCATAGCTAAACCACACAAACATGATTATTTCCTTAAAATAAAGCACAATGACATTGCTGAATCAAAGGGCATAAAGATTTTTAAGGCTTTTAATACATATTGCCAAATACTTCTCCAAAAACAGATGTGAACCCATTTCCTCAAACCTCATCAACAATGAACACTAACCTTTTAAAAACTCCTTGCCAATTTGTTAGATGAAATGATGGCATCTCATTGTTTTAATTTGCCTTTAACCACTGAGGATGTTCAACAGCTTTTCATTGGTATGACCTCTCTTGTGAATTGTCTATTCATGTTTAAAAAGGAAGTCCATTTTGATCATTAGAGGCAACAGAATAAGCTGCCTCAAAGTGTGCACCCTATCACTTAGAAGGGTCAAGCAGGGTCAGACGGCCATACATCAGGACATTCGGCATCTCTTTGCTTTGTGGAAAGACGAATTAGATGCGCTCTAAGGTCCCTTCTGAAGCCAGAATTATTTAACTTTGGTTCAGACCAGCAAAGGCAGTTAAGAAACCTGACAAATAGAAGCTCTGCAAATCAACAGCTGGACTTGTAAGACCCCCTATCGCAGTGGACCCCAAGGTCATTCCATACCTAAACATCTCCCATGAGCCTCTGCGCAAGGCCACTCAAGTTGTATCAGAAAGACAGACAAGTCAACATGGCATGACTTTGCCTCCAGTAGATGAGAACATGGCATAGTGGGCAATTCCTTAAATCACCCACTTGACAAGATGGAAAATGTCCTAGGGCCACAGATAAGAAACACCTTCACAATCAAAGTGCTAGTGTAGGACAAAGACTTCCAAGGTGTGGGCAGTGGCCTAATTATCTCAAGCAACATTTACATAATTTTCTTCCTTGCTTTGCATTTAGCTTCAGTACAAAAAAGTAATTTCACATATAACATACCCCTTACTCCACTCCCCCACAAGTACTTACACAGCAATTTTCTCCTGAGCTGGTCAAAACCCTGCTAGGACTTGGAGAATTCCACTGTATTTGTAGTAAGCAGACACCTGGATCCAGATTTGTCAGCTGTCTACTTTTAGAGACTAAATGATTCTTGGATTAGAAATGGATCTGAATGGATCTGACTCCTTCAGCGAGAATTTTGCAGTGTTTTCAAAGGACATTCTACATTTTCATTAAGGGGGTTTTTTTCCCCTAAAATCTCCCCGATTCGAGCTGTCACATTGGAGTTTCATGCTGGTTTGGCCCCACAGGCATGACAGCAGTTGGAAACAGAACGCTCTTAAATTAATACTATAAGGAAAAAGTCATTTGTGGAGTGAGGATCCTGGTGAACTTTCCTATGGGCACACCCATAGCAAATAAACCTGAAAAGCAGCAGAGCAGTTAAATTGGCAGGCAAAATAAAGCCAAAAGAAGAACATCTTTCAGGAGGAAGGTGGAATCAGATTGAGGCAAAGCCCGGACTAGGTTCTTGGCAACACGAGTGAAACCCCAAACCAAGAGGGAGGAGATTCCTTCTTGCCAGCACCTTAGCACACTCTTCAGGTGGGAGTAGGGGCTGAGTTATGCAGAACCTGTAGGTCTGCATGTGACCTTCAGTTTTGGGCAGATGGGTTTAATGACCCCAAAGAAAACTCCTATTCCATTCTCAACCTGGGGCCATGTTATTCCTGAATATGCAAAACCACTTTATAGCTTGCCTGAGTGATACACTTTATTCCCTCCAAAAGAATCTGTAGAGGCCTGTGAGCATGCTGCAATGGCATGAGAACTGGGGTTGGCAAAAAAGAAGTGCAACCTTGGCAGGTGATCTCACTGCCCTCCCCAGGGGTGTAAATCTCCCTGGCAACGCGGGATATGACTCCTGGGGATGAATCTGGACCCGGCATCGTGGGATTCAGAACATCTTCCTGACCAAAAGTGGGATGCGAAATGAAGTGAAATAAAGCTTCAGTGGCTGAGAGATTTCAAATGGAGTTGAGAGGTCACCCTGGTGGGCACTCTTACGCACTATATAGATAACACTTTTTAGGTTTTAATGTATTGGAATAGCTAGAAGTAAATACCTGAAACTATCAAACTCCAACCCAGTAGCCTTGACCCTTGAAGATGATTGTGTAACAATGTAAATTACAAGGGGTGACAGTGTGATTGTGAAAACCTTGTGGATCCCACTCCCTTTATCCAGTGTATGGATGGATGAGTAGAAAAATGGGGACAAAAACTAAATGAAAAATAGAGTGGGATGGGGGGATGATTTGGTTGTTCTTTTTAATTTTATTTTTTATTCTTATTCTGATTCTTTCTGGTGTAAGGAAAATGTTCAAAAATAGATTGGGGTGATGAATGCACAACTGTGTGATGGAACTGTGAACAGTTGATTGTACACCATGGATGACTGTATTGTATGTGACTATATCTCAATGAAACTGAATTTTTTTAAAAAAGTGCAAGACCTAGTTGTTCTGCTCTAAGGCCTTACAATTCAATCATGGAGATGATAGTCACAAAGGTGGGTGGCAACAGCCAAAAGCTGGTGTACTAAAGAAAGTGAGTCTTGAGTTTAACCTTGAATTTAACCTTAAGGGTGGAAAAAAATTAGGCAGGGGAAGAGGGTGACTGAGAGACTGAGAGCAGCATGAGAAAAGCTTGCAGTCCAGCACATGCTGCTGGCATTCCTGTCCTGGAAGGAAGATTTGTGTGGAGAGGCAGAGACAAGAGCGTTTGATAGGGAGGAAGGAGGCCAGATTTCCGAGAAGACTGAATTCCACACAGAGAAGTCTGGGCTTTATCCAATAAGCAGTAGGGAGCAGTTGGAGACTTGTGAACAGCAGATTAACATAATTAAAGGAGAATCGTAAAGGCATTAGCTTTTTGTGAAGATGCAGACTAAACTAGAGGTGATGAGAACACTAGAAAGCCTGCATAATAGCCTGGGCTGCCAGTGATAAGGGTTGTATCAACGTGTTGACAACAGGAGAGAAAGAAACAGATCTTGAAGATACCACAAAGCAAATATCCAAGGGGCTTGGGCACAAATTTGATAAGGGAAACTAAGAATGAGTCAAAGGTAATTCTGAATTTTGAAACTTGGTGACAGTGAGAATGGAGGTGGCATTGTCAGACGTAAGGAAGCACATTGGAGCTGAGAGGGTAAGAAGTGATGAGTTCAGATTTGGACAGTTAAAAGCAGTTTTGAAAGGGCTTAAAAGGGCCAAAGCATTCAAAACGCAGACATCACCTGGAAACAGAAAGCCGCAGATGACGCTTCTTAATTTTTGCTCAAAGGAAATTAACAACATAGCTCAAGTTTTATCCAACAACAAGACAACAGTCTGTCCAAACAAATAATTAGTGTGAATTCTGCATATGCCTTGTGCCTTGACTTCTCTTGATCCCCCCAACACTTCATCAGACTATAGGTTGAGACCATCCATAGAGAATAGGGATAGGAATACTCAGAAATCCAGAATTCTAATCCTTTCTTCTACTGAAATACCATAGGACTTAACTGTCTTCACACTGGTGCACATGCTTATAGTTCTAAGTACTAAGTTATTTATTTCTTTGCCCTTCCCCTATGTCCTTCCTCTTTCCCTCCACTTCATCAGAACCACCTCTCTCCACCCTGTCCTCCCAACCATTAGTAACACCCTGACATGCATCCTGAGTCTTTCTCCATCACACTCTTGTGTGACTCTCAACATTTCTCTCTCTTTTGGATTTTGTCTCCCATTTCTTTAGAAATGCTGGGAGTCTAGGAGAGGAACTACCATTTCAACAGGATAGTGGAGCACAGATATCAACATAAGAAAGGCAGGTTGTTGTGAAAAGAACAATGAAGGGCAAATCAGGAGACAGATTGTAGGAGTCAAGCAAGGGAATCAGATAAGATCCTTGAAGACAGGGGATCTCATGACTCCCCAGCTTTGCTGATGTGGACACAAGTTTTCTCCCTCTACAGTTACAGATTGGAGATAAGCAGGTTCCCTTTCAGAGAGGTAACTCCAAATGCACAAGTGCAGTGCTCACAGCTGCAGTTACTCTGAATGACAGCAGGAGGGAAACAAACAACGACTGCAAAAAAAAAAAAAAAAAAAAAAAAAAAAAAAAAAAACACATAACACTTAAGGTGGAATGGACATGAACAGTGTGAAATGTACACCTCCTCCAGTTCCTGGAAAACAAGGATGAGTCAAACAGAAGCTTAATTTTGCAGGCATTCCTCCTCCACTTGTCACATATTCCCAGACAGAGAATCATCATCTGTCCACATGTCACCCAGCACCTAAAGCTACCAGCTACTGCACATTGTAAATTAGGCTGAAGGATCCTATCTGCTTCTGCTGGGGAACTTAAGATAAACTGGGCAAAGGTGGGGATGAACCCAGGGTCATGAAGGCAGGTGAGTATGGTGGAAAAAGCAGAGAAGGTAGGCAAAAGGATGGCTTAGTTAGTGAGGCTCTGGACAGGAGTCAAGTATCCCCAAATCTGTTCAGCCTGGAATCAACAGTTATTTCCAGTTTCCTAGACAACACTACCTAAACTAAGTAGAAATGCAACTCCATCTAAATAATGCAGGTCCTGGGAAAAGCACAAAAGAGAAAAGGCAGCACTGTGGCACAGGGGACATATGTTGCCATGTGCCATTTCAGGGAGTAGGGACAACCAGGAAAATGAGGGTCTTCCCAAAAGGAAGCTGAAATCTCATTTAGGCACTGTGCTTTCAGTAAGTTTGCATTTGCAATCAAGGGAATTACTCTAATTCTGGTTCTCTGATGGGAATATAGGTTACACAAATGATACTTCATCAAAACTGATCTAACAATATGCTTAGGATCTGTCATTTCACTGTATACAAACTAAACCCCAATAATTCTTACTCTCCCTAATTAACTGGTTGTGTGACCTTGGACAAGTCATTTAACTTTTGTAGTCCTGGGTTACTCATCATCAAGTTGAAACTAAGAAGCTGGCCTCTAAGGTTCTCACAGGCTCTAAAATCTACAATTGTAAGAGCTGATTGTGGTAGGAAAAGGCAGTACATCCAGATTAAGAGGGGCCACAATCTTTGATAGAAGCTAAGAAGAATCACTGAATGTGATTAGTTGTCTGCAGAAAATTCCTTTCAGATTACTAATCCTGAAACCAGGTTTGGTGAGAGATGAAGATACCATCCTTTGCATCAAAAGGAAGTTGCAGACTATCACTCACTTCATAGTTTTGCCACATCTGTGTCTTGCCCTCCCCTACAGATTCTCGAAACTCTTCCACTTGAGATCCCTCCATGACCTCAAGATTGTGGCAGGCCCTTTTCTTCCCTTCCTTCCAAACTCCCTTTGTGTTTGTGACATGCTGGTCAGGTAACAGGAGCAGAATAATTGATGGGAGAGAAGGGAAGGGGAGAAGCAATTCACACTTGAATGTGTCCAGAGAGAGCTGGATGGCTGCAAAGAGGAAGTCAGAGCCAAATGTTCAGCTCCCTCATCACCCTTCTGATGGATAAGAAAATGGAGATCCAGAAAAGTCAGGTGACTTCTCACCAACATTTCTAAAGCTCCAAAAAGAACAGAAAATTGAAGCCACCTATGGCTGTCTTCAAACTGATCGCATAGAGGGGCGTGTGCCTGCTTGCCCCTTAAATAGGTTTCTTAAGGGGAACTTCAGGACAGAGGAGGGCTGGACCTATCATAAACAGGTGCTGAACCAAATCCAGGTGGATGACCTGGCTCACCTGTTTCTCTTCTCAGAGGTGCTTTGAGACTGGAGCAATTGCTTCTGTCAGGATGGAAAGGAATTCACAGAGGTCTTGATAGCAACCACCCAGTGACACAGCCAAGTGGTAGCTGACTCATGGAAAAATTGTGGATAACAAAGACTATCAAAGGAGCATCAGGTCCAGACTGCAAATTGCTTTAGCAGCTAAAATAGGCATCAAGATAGAGCAACTCACTCTAATCCAAGGGTTTATGCTTCAGTGCTCGCTGCCTCTGACTCTTACCCTTGACCCAGCCCATTCAACAGTATTTTGCTAAGAAGACTCCCCTCACAGAGCAATTTAATCTGGGTCCCCAAAGAAGTTTTGCAGAGATTAATGAAAGCACTGTGCTTCCTGCCAGTTTTTGAACCTGGTACAGTGAAATAGCCAAAGGGAAGTGACTTGTCATAAGGTACACAAACTTTCCCAACTTTGAACTTGACCCTGTTCAGGATTAACTCAAGCATCTTTTCAGTATAGATACTTAGCATCCATTGTTTTAAATCTACTCTCTCCATGGCAGCCAATGAAATTAAAACCTTTGCTCATATGATGCCATCTTTTAGTCAGACATAACAACACTTGGGGCCAAGCAAAGATTAGGGACAATATGGGGCCAGGGTTAAAGGGACACAGAGGAGACCTGTTACTACCAAGGGGCACCACTGATGATTTAGACCCACCTGGCAGCCCTCCCACCAAGTGTCCTCTGCCTGCAAGCAGGTCTCACAGACATGCAGCTAGCATCTGTCATCTGACCCTTCCCTCTTAGGATGCTGAGAGGATGCCCTGGGGAGCTGCCCCAGCCTGAACTGCAGGGATAAGAGAGACGTGGACAGCACCCTCTGGTCTTGGTGATGTCTATTCCCATCGTCCTTAAAGAAGGTCAAATCTGGCTGCCATGTCCCATTAGAAGTGATCTGGGGAAATTATATGATGTGCACTCTGGAGCAATGAGAATTATTTTGAAGTCAAGTAAGAAATGACCAGAGAACTCTAGATTTGAGTTCAGTTTGTCAATTATTAGGTGGGAGTAGAATCAGGTTTAATTAATTTGCAGGACTTTACTTCTGCTATGTTATAAGCAAAGGTCTTAAAAATTAAATTTTACAGCTATAGCAAGAAGGAAGAGCAAGAGCAGAGGCAGCAGCTTTAAACATGGGCTACTTCCCAAGGTTATCACCGTTTGTCCATTGCAGACAAAAGGCAAGACCAACAGCTTCAGGATTTGGCAGAAAAACATAACACGGAGATCTGAGCTCACAAATAGGCCCAAATGAGTTGACAAGTAAACTAACAAGGCTTTTATGGTAGAAAAAGAACATCAAAATCTGAGCCCTTCTGTGCCTTCTCCCCACCCCCCTTCTATGACAACAGCTGGCATCTCAGCAAGTCAGAGAGAAGAGAGAGAACTTACCCACAGAGTGAACTGTACCCTACAAGGCAGAGCCAAGCCTGAATCTCCAGTAACTGTCAGTCCCACTTGCACCAGCAGTTCTCAAGGGGTGAGATGCAGATCCCTCGGTCTATGGGCTCTAGAGTGAGGGGGTGGGGGCCAGGAAACCACTGTTGCCACTGTTTCTATTGGTGATAGAAGCACATGGTCAAGACCCTGCCCTCCTTCAGCTGGAACTGGGAGCCAAAGAGGTTGAGCTGACCTGAAGCTCAGGGTCAACCTCAGTCCAGGTTACACCTGCACCGACTCCCAGGCCTCTGTAATGCAGGCCATTCTGCATGGCAGGTGACTTGCTACTGTGCAACCAGGGCTCACGGGGAACTTGGCTGCTCCCTGTGGGATTTACTGGTTCTGGGCCCAGGACCAGCCTGGCTTGCCTGGGGTAGAAGGTCAAGCAGGTTCAAGAAGATAACACCCTCCATTCTTTCTCTTAACCCCTTCCTCTCCTTTCTCTTTCCCGACTACCTTCTCTTCTCCAAGTAGGCCTTCTCTGGATCAGTTTATCTGATCGCAGATGCTCACAGCTGTGCTGTATTTCTCCCCAAGGAGCACATCTCCTCCCAAGGGAACACTAGTTGGTTTCTTCCCCCACAAAATCACCCCTTTACAGGCAGCAGAACCAGAGCACGGAGATTCCCTGAGATGTTAAAGGTCATTTACAGATCACTCAAAAGGCTGGGATAAGACTCCACATGTCCTGACAATGCAGGTCCTGCTTTAAACCTTAACTGTTTCTCAGCATGCTCAATGTCATGACACCCATGACAGGAAAGAGCAACTTCTGAGTATTTCCGACACAACAGGCAAAATCATCGTCTTTAAAGTTTGCAAAATCTTTTACTCCATCATCCCCCAGGATCCTAGCAGCCACCGTGACAGAGAGCCAGGGCAGTTGTTTTCAGTCATTCGATCTTTAAATGGCTATTGAGTACCTCCTCCCTCTTGGGGAGGGTCTCCAGGGAGACTGCTATTCTGCAGTGGGCACTTTGGGTGCAGGGCCACCCTGTGTCCACCCAGCATTCTCATGGACATGGGGTAGATGGAACGTCCTTGTCCCGGCCCTGGTTTCTCCCAAGTCAGTGCCCGCCTACAACAGGGGTTGCAAACTTTTTCTGTAAATGGCCAGACAGTAAAAGTAAATATTCTAGGCTTCACAGGTCATATAGTGTCTCTGTTGCATTTTGTTCTTTGATTTTTTCTTATAACCCTTAAAAAAATGACCCATCCTTAGCTCCAACAGCTGTACAAAAACAGACAGCAGGCTGGATTTGGCTCACAGGCAGGCCACAGTCTGCGGAACCCTGGCCTCTAAGAAGAAGCCACAACGTTTTTTCTTGGTCTCCACCAAACAGCCCCTCTCTACCTTCCCTCCCTGACCTGACTCCTCCCAACCCCTCCCTGCCCGCACAAGGATTCCCCCAGACTCTGCTCCAGCTGCGCTGTGCCCCTGTGCCCCAGGGTGGCCTCTCTTGCCACATTTCATTCAAAAAACACACCACACACATCATAAGTGCTTCTGTCTCCCTCCTGCCAACCCTGAGATGCACATGGCCCAGCCCTCACCATGAGGTCTTTCTTGTCTGACCATACTCATCTCCCAGCTATGGGGGCACTGATTGCTAAATGGCTTAACTAAGGTTCTTCCTACTCTGCCTCCTCTGTGAGTTCAGGCCAGGTAGACCAGGGGTAGGGCAAATTCTGTCGGTTCTATCTCAAAGGATAGCCAGGATCCAATCACTTCCCACTCCCTCCACTGCTGCCCTCCAGCCCACCCCACTTCTCACCTGGACCACTGCCACAGCCTACAACCTGGATTCCCTGCTGCCATCTTTGCCCTTCCCCCTCTCCCTTGCCCAGAGATCCCGGAGCTTCCCGTCTCATTCAGAGTAAAAGCAGATGTCTTCCAACAGTAAAAACAAACCCATCAAGGAGGCCCTTCCACTGTTCCGCTGGCCCCCTAGGTGCTGACCACCTGTCTGTCCTCACCTCCCACCTCTTTCCCCTGGCTAATGCCACTCTAGCCTCACTGGCCTCCTTCCTTACCCTGCTTTCTTTTTCCCCTTAGCTCTGATTGCCACCAATAATTTATGTATTTTTTGTATTTTCTTTTTTTGTTTTGTTTCTCTGTTATTCTCACTGGCATATATGCTCCATCAGGATACAAGCTTTGATTTCTTCAATGTTGCATCTCCAGAGCAGCGCGCCTGGTGCAGAGTAGCGGCTCCACAAACACTTGTGGGATGCTTGGGGATAGGATGCCTGGCTGATGGGCGAGGGATGGCAGCAAGGCCACCACACTAGTATCCGCCTGCACTGGATCCCTTTACACAAATAAGTGCCCTGCTCTTAAGCCCCCTCAACAACCAGACAGACAGACTGTAAAAACAGTGAAAACAAGCACACCCATGGAAAGAGCAGTCTCAAATTTTTTTATATTCAATCCTCAAGCATCCATGACACACTCAGGTTTCAGCTGAACTAACCAATTGCATCCAAGAGAAAAAACAACAAATGATTGCTTTAAGGATTAGAATACACTGTTGCATGGTTTTTCCAAGCTCACCACAGCCACACAGGTAAGAGCAGAGCCAGGAAAGGAAAATCATGGGATTTAAACATCTGGATTTAAATCCAATTGCTTCCATTCTAGGCTTCAGCTTTCTCATCTCTTAAATGGGGATAATAAGCACAATGACCAGGCACAGTAAGTGCTCAATTAACAGTGATTTCCTCTTCTTTGTAAACAAGGGAGCTAAAGTTCAGAATGTTAAGTGATTTGCCTGACATCAGACGTTCTGTCCCACAGCAAAGCTGGGCTTTAAGTGAAAGGTTTTTGTTGGTGTATTTTTTCCCTAGCACCCAGCCTTCTTCCTGTTCATGTTACATGTTACACACTGCTAATAGCCCATGGTATGAAAGCAAGTGTTTGCCCTCCCACCCACCTGCATGTTGAGGATTTCTGGCATGAGGCCATTCTGGACTAATACTCGTTACTAAAAATAACTTAAAGTGGGCGTGTCACCTCAAGACACTGAGAAACCTGAGTATTACAAGGGATCAAAAAGCTAAGAGAATTCATCTGCTCTGAATGCTAATTGTCCCTAAGATAAGAAAACCGAAGACGACTGCTTGCTTTTCACGAAAGAAACAGAAACCACACTCGGTGGAGTAGAGCACACCAACTGGTAAATGGCTTAGCCTGGGTTCTTCCTGCTATGCCTCCAACGCAGGTACAAGGCAAGTCCAAGGCCGGCACCAAGGACATAGCAGAGACTGACGAAGCCCCATGCAAGATCTGATGCCAAAGTCCAAAACCCACGTTCAACCCAAGTGCTTCTACAGAATGGATTATTCTTTCCATATGCAAGTATTTTTCTTTATGGTGCACATGTATTTAAAAATTCTATCTATAAAGTAAGTTTTTGTATAATGAAAGCTCTTTTTCCATTAGTTTTTACCATCAAGTTGGAAATGTGTCTTTCTTAGAGAAAAAATAAATGACTCCAGATATTATAAACATGTAAATTATTATTATTAGGTAATACTTTAGTGGACAGAAAATGAGAGGACAGACTAAACAATGTCTAAACAGATTTGAAAAGAAGTAGCACATGAGTGTGTGTGACTGCAAGAGGAAAAAGTCTTCCCCAGAAGCGAGTGCTGAGGACAAGGATGTGTAGTTAGTTACCATGCAATTGCCGACATTCCAAACTTAGTATTCCCACTACGCCAAGAAGAGAGAGTGCTGAAGTGATGACAACCACATTTGCCATTCCTTTTCCCCACCTGTCCCCACCCCACCATCCTCACCTGGCTGACTCCTATTCATGACTCAGATCTTAGCCAAAATATCACATACCCAAATAGGCCTCCCACATTAGCCTGGGTAATTCATTCATTCAATGACTTATTCACTCAGCAGATGATTATTGAGCTCCTACTATGGATCAGGTCCTCCTCATCACCCTCCCTTTTCAGCTTCATAATTAAATAATTACATGCACAATATCTGATTTACTATCCATCTCCCCCACAACACTGTCAGTTCCATGGGACAGAGACCATATCTGGTTTGTTAATCCAGAACACTGGAACATAGTGAGCATTCTATAAATATGTGTTGAATGAATGTATACATGAGTGAACCAAAACCCCCAAAAGCTTCATTCATATTCCAAAATTCCAATGTGCACCTATTGTCTAGCAAGTTCCCTTGTCCTCTTCGCAGTTAATCTCTGCTCCCACCTTCCTCTCTCTGGAGAATCGCCACTGTTCTGATTCTCCACCCCCTTACCCCCACATAGATTAGTTTTTCCTATTCTACATGAGTAGGATTCCATTGTAGGGGTGTCCTGCAAGTTGCTTAACCTTTCTCCAGTTGATGGCTATTTGGGTCACTTCCAGTTTTGGACTATGTGCCAGTTTGTTATGGACCCCAGAAGAGCTATGATCTTTTAATCCAGTCTTGTTGGGTGGAACTGTTGATTGAGTGTTTCCATGGAGATGGAAGCATTAGCAAACCGGAACAGACTATTACGGATAAAATTGTTATGAGCATCCATGTAAAAGTCTTTTTGTTGACATAAGTGTTCATTTCTCTTGGGTAAAGACCCAGGAGTAGAATTGCTATGTATGTTCCATTTTATAAGTAAATGCCAAACTTAACCTGATCCATAGAAATCATCAAAATATTTCCTCGTAAAGTACTTACAGAGAGATTTTAAAAATAAAAAAAAGAAACCAGACGTTCCTGCTTGCTAGAGGTGCCTTTATGCAAAATACCAGAAATGGATTGGCTTTTATAAAGGGGATTTATTAGATTACAAATTTATAGTTCTAATGCATAAAAGCGTCTAAAGTAAGGCATCAACAAGAGGATACCTTCACTGAAGGAAGGCCAATGGCATCCAGAACACCTCGGTCAGCTGGAAAGAGGTGTCTGCCAGTCCTTTGCTCCTGGATTGCATTTCAAAATGGCTTTCTCCAAAATGTCTTTGGGCTTCTGTCTTTGCTCCTCTCTCTCAGCCCCTGTGGGCCCTTGTTCCTTTCTCCCAGGGCGTTTCTCTCTAAGCATCTGGGAGTCCTCTCTTAGCTTCTCCAGAGCAAGAGCCTGCTTTCAATGGCCATCTTCAAAATGTCTCTCATCTGCAGCTCCTGTGCTTTCTTCAAAGTGTCCCTCTTGGCTGTAGCTCCTCTTCAAAATATCACACATAGCTGCACTAAGTTCCTTCTGTCCGTCAGCTCATTTATATGGCTCCAGTGACTCAACTTAGACCCACCACGAATGGGCAGAGCAACACCTCCATGGAAATTATCCAATCAGCATCATCACCCACAGCTGGGTGGGGCACATTCCAAAGAAACACTCAAAGAATTACAATCTAATCAACACTGACAACATCTGCCCACACAAGATTACATCAAAGATAATGGTGTTTGGGGGACACAATATATTCAAACTGGCACACTGACTAAACCATTGCTCCTAAGGGAAATACATGGCTAGGGTCCTGTGAGCCTCTGGTCACATTTTAGTCAACCAATTAATATGTCACCTTGTTTCATGTCTGTTTCTGTTTAAAGAGACCTTATTTAAAACATATTGTTGATTCATTAATACTGAACTCACAGCCAATGGCACTATAACCCATGCCCAAATGAAGCTTATCTAACATGTATTTTCTCCATAAAGCCCATCACAGCTGTCTTGTTTAGGAATACTAGACAGCACTTCAGCATTACACTCAGAGGCCATTTAAAACAATGAAATAATAATTTAAAAATAGCATAACAATACAAAAATGTAGCACTAAATATACTGCGAGAAGGACACTCATTTACAGTATGAGCTGAAACAAGAAGGCAGAGCATCACCTTGTTTGACCTCAGCAGGGAGCATGTGTGTCAGGCGACTGTGAAAACACCACAAATAAATTTTAGTGAGTAGACAAATTCAAAAATACAGAATCTGTGAATAATGAGGATCTACTGTGCTTGTACTACCACCTACCTAAATTACTTCGGAGGCATTCATTCTTTTATACAAGATAACTTCCCGATACACTAAGTTGAAATTAGATATATTTAGATTTTCTATATTCTCACTGACTTATGTTTTTCACATGGGCTTTATCTTGGTTTCTGAGGAATAATAACCTCCCCTTAAAAATTCTTCCAGAACTTATCACCTTCAGAAAGGAAAAAAGGAGGAGACAAGGACAAAGAGAAGGAAGGGGATTATAATTCCTTGAAGACAGTGAATCACAGGGCTTTAAGCTTTGAAAGAAATTTAGGAAACAGAACTCTGCAAAAGAGATAAAGAGATCAAACTGGGGGTCCAAGGCAAATGAGAAACTTTGGAATGTGAAGATGCTCCTCAGAGCTACTGGCTCAGGAAGCCTCCTATTCACCTTATCCTGGGGTCAGGAACCAGTTGCAGACCACCCTTCCAACTCCTTTCCCTTCTCCTATACCCACCACTGACTCTGTCCAGAGAACACTGTCATGGAGATGGCTCCAGACAGGATCGGCCCAGCCAGCGCAGCCCTCTGCCACCCACTTGGGCATATAATGACTCCTGTGTGCCACAGACATCCCTCTCCATTTGAGGAAACTTCCGCCCCTTTGCTTCATTTAAATCGTTCTTTCTTGGCTTAGAAAATGATCTGAAATCATAGTTAATGGGCCTTAAAGTTTATCACTGAAATAAACAGATAGCAAAAGTGCCTATTTGCATTTTTCATTCTCTTATTCATGGGATTTTTAAAAAAGCTGCCAAGAGAGGGAAGAGAAAAAGCATCGACTTGCTGGGATTTCGCCTGGGATGTGCATCTAGAAGGCAAAATAAAGGCATGAAGACTGCTCCCTGATTTCCTTTCATTTAGAGAATTCTGCTTGAGTTAGGCTTTTCTGGACGGAATATAAACCCGTAAAGAGAAAAGTCTTTCTCTTCCTTGCCCTGGTTTATCTGCCACCTGAGGCCTCAGGGACTATGGTATTCGAGAACCACGGGCATTCACAGAGACACAGACTTGAGGTGTGCTTGTACTAGCAAGGCAGCTGTCAGATGCTTTCCTGCACACACAAAAGGCCAAAAGCAAATTCGCTATCACCTCCCTTGCTGTTCCTCTCTGTCTCTGTGCCTGGGCGTGGAGGGGTGTGTGTGTGAAGAATTGGCTTATAGAAGACTCGAGAAATTCCATGGTGAAAAACACTCAGTAAGCCCTCAATAGAACCACATAAGAAAACACCTGGAAGGAACTATGGAGGTCTTTTAGTCCATTTGTTGATTTTACGGATGGGAAAAAACAGGCACTGAGGGATTCAGTCAGAGGCTCCCAGTCCATGAGGAAAGAAAAGCTCTCAATTCTCCTCTCCAGCCAAACCTTTTCCTCTCCGTTGTCCCATCTCAGTAAACAGAACTGCCATCCATGTAGTTGTTCAAATAAAAATCTTGGGAATCGTCTAGATGCTGACCGTGCTCAGTTTCCCACAGACCCTACTTCTACCCCTCCCCACCCTGCTCTCCGCCCTGAGGGCTGACCTGGAAGGACCAGATCAATGGGCAACCCTTGGTATCTGGTTCGCAGCCAGGGGGGCAGCCGGCAGGAGATCACAGGGAGCTCAGTGAATTCATTCCCCGCCTCTCCCTGCAAGGCCCTCTGGCCTGGCTCTGGCCCTGGACTGAAGGACACTGCTCCCCCTCAAAGCAGTTCTCAAGGGCTCTAATTCCTCAGCCCTTCTGGCCTAGGGGTGGTTCCAGCTCCACCGCTATAGGCCCAGGTTACTGCACTGCTCCTTGGGGTGCCCTAACCAATGCCTTTGTCAACAGTCCCTCCTGAATTGTCCTAACTTGGGAATGCTGGACCTGTGCAGACCCTGACTGGGACCAGCATGGACTCCTCCTTCTACCCAGCCTTATCTCTGCCTGGATGGTTGCAATAGTCTCCTGACTGGGCTCCCAGTGACTTCCCTTCTGGCTCCCTTCATCCAAGTCCCCTCAGCTGCATACTGCATTATCTCATTAAATGTAAATCAGTTCACAGTGCTCCCCGGCTCAAAATCTCTCAATGGCTTCTCAGTGCATCCCTAGGAAAATCACCCGGTTCAGAGAGCTGGACCAGACTGAGCCCTTGTCTCTGCAGCCCTCTCTTGGGTCTCCTCTGCCCGGCCCTGAGCTTCACTCTACACTCAGTACCACTGGCCCCCGCCCTTCCTCAGAGACGGGTGCTCCCCTGTCTCTGAGATGCCACATGGGCTGGTCCCCCTGCCTGGCATTTCCGCTGTCTCCCCACCTGGCAGGCCTCAGTTTCTACACCACTGCCACAGAGAGGCCTTCCTTAGCCATGTGCCCCCACCCCCGGCTATTGACTGGTTTTATTTGCTATCCTTGCACTATGTTCATTTTCTTCCATGCACTTATCACATTTGTAATTATGTAATTTTATAGTTTACTTTTTTAATGACTGTCTCCCCCACTGAAAGGTGGGTTCCATGAAAGTAGGAATAGGACAGTTTTGTCCTTCATTGTAAACCCCATACCTATCACACAGCAGGTACTCAGGATACATTCGCCAAATAAACGAATGGATAAATGTTGCAATAAGGTTGATAACTTTCCTTTTTTAGGGAGAATTGTTCTTTAATATGAGTTTGTGTCCTTCTTGCTTTGTTGTGGGGGTGCACAGGCGGCCGGGGATGGTGGTTGGTTAATATGGTCCTTTCTTCCATGAAAAGATAGTAAGAGTAAATGGTAGTTGTCTTCATTTTTAAACGACAACCAACTATATTTCGTTCTCCGAAATATTTTTGAAATTTTATGAGTCTACGATATCCTAATGTTCAGGAATCACCAGATTCAGTGATGTTTCAAGGGTCACAATGTTAGGCCCTAGAGAGGTGAACAGAGTGGAACGAAGAAGCAGATTCTTGAGTAAGGCTCCGGGGTCTGGGTTCAAATCTCAGTTCTGCTACGTGTTAGCTGTAAAATGCTAAGCAAACTACTTAACCTTTCTGTGCCTCCGTTTCCTTATGTGTAAAATAAGGATAATAGGACCTAACCGAGGACTTTTGTGAGAATTCAGTGAATACTTTAAAGTTCCTAAAACAGTACCTGGGAGACAGAAATCACACAACAAATGTTAATGCCATTATTATTATTACACGGTCTCTTAAATCACTGACCAGAACTCTTTTCCCTTTAAAATGTTATTCCCCGATTAGAATTTGGCCACCCCAACTGTCAGGCCAAAATTCAGCACCTGGAAAACTATCCGAATCTAGACAACCAAGTTTTCTGGATAGCTAAGCATCAACCCTCTTAAAACCTATCTGTTTCAGATAAACATGTTTCTAAAATATGATATGTTCTTTAGTCCTTAACTAGTTTTGGTGAGAGGAGTATCACTATGGAAATGTATGGTGCTATGCAGCAGGGAAACACCACCAACTCGAGGCCCCGCAGACCTGGGCTCAAACCTCCGCTCTGCTCTGTTCCTTTCCCACGACACTACACCTCCAAGCTCCCGCTTCTTTATCTCGACTGAGGCTCTAATGAGTCAAGTGAATACACACCACTAGCTCCTAAAACTGTTCTACTTTTTCTTTGTTGGGTAATAATACCAGGTCTCCAGGCAGGATTCTCCCTTCCCTGTGGTCTGTCAAGCACTCACGCCCCTCCCCAGAACGTCAGATGAACACATCAGGAGGGACCCCCTGCCAGGCCTCGTGGGCAGAGGGAATTCCTTCCCAGCGGCGTGTTCACATGACTGGCAGGGCCAGGGCACCCCCGGGCTGCTTTCACTGGGCTTTGCTCAGCCAGGAGGCCGGACAGGCTTTGGAAGCTGTGATTTTTCTGAGTCCAGGCTTGGACAAAGACACCATTCTTCCTCAGAGCCTTTCACACCCAATTCAAATAATTTTAACTGACTTCTCTTTCCCTTCAACAGAAGGCCATTGGAAGATGCAAAAATCCATATTTGCGAAAGAATTCGAGCATTCTACTTGAGTAGTCAAGTCCACTGAACTCTGCTCTATCCCAGGTGTATCCGCACTTTCTGAGGTTCAGAACCGCTCTCTCCCACCCCGACCATCCCACACACCAAACATAGCCCTGCAACTCTGATATGCAAATCATCAATCTCAGGAAAGATTGAACTAAAAGTTCTATGGGTTATATAGTCAATGGTTCATGTTAAAGGGGACCCATGTTAAATAATATAGTTAAGTATAAAACATGGGGAAATAGATGAGATTCTTTTTATCTGCCTAATGTTGTTCATTACCTAGTACCAATCAGTGCCTTTTATAACTAGAGTCAGCAAAAGTAACAGATTCCTAGTCTAGTCTTGGACTATATTGCTAGATAAAATAAAAGCAAGTATATATTAAAGATAGGAAACAAAACTGGATTCAGAAATAATGTTATGTTTGAGATTTAAAGAAATATACATACATATATAATTTGATAACTTCCACAAAGCCTAATTTCATTTGTAAAATACACCAGGGAATCCTAGCAAGTTTCTGTGGAACAATGCAACTAGAAGTAGGTTTTTTTAATTAATTGCATATCTAACAATCCACAAATATGAATTAAGCACCATGACTTGGCGCTGTGGAGGATTTAGGTCTCTGCCCCCACAGAGCAAGCAATTTGCAAAATTTTGCCGTTAAGAGACACGAAAACGATGGTCCTAGCTACCAATTTTAAGGTTGTTCTGTTCTGCAGGGGTTCATCTTCATCGTCTCCAAAAGTGTATCAGGGTCCTGCTGTGCTTCAATGGAACCAAACTCCTAAAACTTGGAGAGAAATAATTTCACAAGGAAAAAATGAGCGAGATTATCTCCAAATAATCACTTCATTCGCATAACCACTTTGCAGGTGATAAAATATAGACAGATGGCATGCAGGGTGGAGGGGTGGGAAAGGGAAACACACCAACCCCACACACCTAAACACACACACACATATGATCCAATTCCACAAGCAGAGGGGAGAACAGAACTAGAATAAGCCCAATATAGCCACAAAAGACCCCCTCCGTCCTTCCCTCCCTCCCTCCCCCTCTTCCTTCCCTCCTTCCTTATTTTCTAGTCCATCAATGAGGCCAGGTGATAGCAGAACCCATCATACTTACCTTGCCCCAGAAATCAAGGGGCAGTTTGTGAGAGAGACTTGACACTTCTGAGGCTAGGAATGTCTCCATCAGCACTTGCCCCTTTTCTAAACTTAATTCATCCTAGATTTGTAATCCATACATAAACCAGACACCAAAGCATTTCCTGAACCCTTTCTGGAAATCCAGAGATGACTAATGCCTGGCCCCTGCCTGTCCTTGAGGAGTTGAGAGCACTCTGGAACTAATCTGGGATCACAGTTTACTTGCATGATCTGTTCCATTGATGGGAAGTTATCTGGAGGAGGCTTCCCGTTCAGCAGTTATCTCCTACTTGGAAGGTGACCTCTCCCAACCAGACAGGAAATGTGATGTGCCACAGGAATCCTATGTGTCCCCTTCTCAACTTTCAGCAGATCTGAAGTAAGATACTCCAGCCCTGTGAGGGCTGGTTTCCCCTCACGATCCCCTGGAGCATAGCGCCCAGCGTTCCACTGTGTATGATACCTTGGAGCTGTTTGGTTTCATACTTCTTTTCCTCCCCTCTTCCTGAAAATACCATGAGTCTCTTAATTGAAGTAAATTAAAAACAATTCTGCTTTAAGACATTCTGGAACACTTCACAGCATGCTGTAAATTAAAAAGGAACACCCTGGTCTAGAGATTGCTGCCTCTCAGGCAAACCTCCCTTCATTCTCAGGACTCTAGAGAACGGTCCCCTTCCCTCTCCCCAGCCTACCTCTCCCTGTTTCGACCATGGTTTCCCCTACGTGGAAAAATACCTCCTATTGACTGCACACACTTCAGATGAAGGATTTTCACACTGTGAAATCTCTGCTTCTGTTTCCTCTTCTAGCATCTTGTGTTTGAAGGACATCAGACCTTTTATTCATGTTTTAGAAGAATAAGAGAGGTTCATGGCCCAAGTACTTACTTGGGAAAAAAGAAAAGCTAATAACAACAGCAAATTCTCATACAGCCCTGATTTGTGTGCCAGATACAGTTCTAAGTGCATTATATATATTGGCTATGAAACCTCACAACAGCCCTACAATGTAGGTATTATCGGTGTTCCCATTTGCAGATAATGAAAGTGAGGCCCCAGGAAGTTAATGAACTTGCTCATGGTCACACAATTAGTGGTAGGGCTGGGGTTTGAACCTAGGAAGGAAGTACAACTCCTGACTGCTGCTCACCAAGAAGGGAATGCTACCAGCACGACGACAAAGGCACTTCTGTCCATCCGTAAGGATAGCATTCATGGTGAATACACAACAAGTACCTTAGGTCAATGACATTTACCTACATTTACTTAGTCGACATCTACACATCACCTGCAGGAAGAGAGGGGTATGCTTGGGTGATGTCTTAGTTTGCCAGAGCTGCTAAGACAAATACCACACAACGTGTTGGCTTAACAGGAATTTGGAAGGCTAGAAGTCCAAAATCAAGGCATTGTCAAGGCCATGCTTTCTCTCCAAAGTACATAGTGTTCTAGTGCTGACTTGCTGCAATTCTTGGGGTTCCTTGGCTTTCATCTCTGCCTCCTGTCACATGGCGGTCTCTCTCCTGTGCCTGCTCTTCTGGTTTCCACTGACTGCTGGCTTCTTCCCATGGTCTTCTCTCTTCTCTGGCTTCCAGTTTCTTCTCTTTATAAGGGCTCCAGTAACATGGACTAGGACCCAACCTGATTCAGTCAGCCATACCTTACCAATAACAGCGTCTTCAAAAGGTTCTGTTTACAAATAAATTCACACCCACAAGAATGTGGATTAAGATTAACATGCCGTTTGATGGAGTACATAATTCAATCTATAGACATTCCACAGATGAGGAGGAGAAGAGACTTCTGCCCTTGAGAGACCCATTTTAAATTTTTAAAAGCACCAAACAGACCAAGCCCCAGATTTCAAGATCAGTTTTCAAGGTCTCTAGACATGAGGCAGTCATCTGAAAAGGGAAACACGACAGAAGAGTCTGACCTCTGTGTGGCCTTCCTGCTGTCCCTGGGCTGCTTTCAGACTTGATAGTGAACAGGAAAGCAGAGAAAACCCATCCAAGGATCCAGGTATCAATACCAATAGTCCTTAGAAAGTTGTGAAAGCAGAAGATGTCACACTCTCTAATGCTAAGACAAGGCATTAATCTAAACTTACTGATAACCCAAACTAAGATATAAAAGGCAAATAATTATTTCTAGAAATTCTAAAATAGAACTTGGGGACTTGCCTTATTATATTAGCCTAACTTCCTACAAGTACTGAATCACAGCATTCCACAATGTTAAGTTCCCCAAACTCAAGGTCTCTTTGGAGAAAGGTGTTGACAGGAGCAGAGGCCCAGACACATAGAGGACATTCATTATGATGGTGATGACGATGATGACAATGATGACAGGGAAAAGAATGGCAAAGATGATCATGAGAGCAAGTATTTGTGGAACATCTAATATGGTTCAAGGATTGTGCTGAGCACTTTTCATGCATTATCATTTTAAAAAATCTTCACAACAACCAAAAGAGGCAGATACCATCACAACACCCATTTTAAAGACACAGAATCAGATGAGAGAGGCCAAGTACCTGGGGCAAGGAGCCACGGGTGGTAAGTGTTGGGGTCACAATATGAACCTAGGCCTACCGAACTCCACAATTTCATATTTGTATCCAATGCTCTATTGTCTATTCCCACAAGAAAGCTCTGGAAACAGTGTGATAATTACTCAATTTTCTAGTAAAATACATATGCGATCAGTTCCAAAATGTCCATGGTCCCCTTTCCTGACTTAATAAGTATAGTACATTAAATATAAATCTAGTTTTGCTTTATTAATAGATACATTTGGGAATAGCTCCCAGCTATTTGCCATAATGATCAATTCTTAATATAGAGTATTGGAGATATAGGTACAGGAATTGAGGATGACCATGTACTAAGCCAGGGCATGCTCTGAAAGTTGAATCTTGAAAAATAAGATCAAAGAAAATTGTTTTATTATTTGCCTTTGCCTTATTAAACTTCAGTCAAAATTATTTTGGTTGATAAGTATATTGTTTCACTGTAGTGAGGTGTGCCCAATGGACGCTCATGATATGTTCAGAACATAAGAGAGTTACTGAGAAACAGGAAGGGGAGCAAATTAAAAGTTAAAAACATAACAAAACCCAGAATAAAAACTAAAATGACCAGCCCCTTAATCCTAAGGGAAGTCCAGTTTCTCATAAGGGGCAGTCAGTGTATTTTTATCTTGTGGCTTAATGTTTTTGCAGACACATTAAATCATAAAAATCCAAGAAACCATATCTCACCCCCAAACCACACAATGTATTTTAAGGAATGTGTCCCTTTTCTAAGAAACTGCTTGATTTGCAGGAAGTGGCAAAGTGGCAGGTGTGTTCTCATGATCGGCCAAAGAAACCAAACAAACGTTCCACTAGGCAGCCCTGTTTCTCTCAGATAAACAGCTGCCTCCTGCATTAAGGGGGAAAAGGAGCCAGAGGACTGTCCCTGTGTTTGGCTGGCACTTCCGTTGTTCTGTTTAAATTGAAAAGGAAGATGGCAGCCTGTGACTGTGCTGGCCTCACTCTGCCAACAGGCCAATCCCAGTCCCTGCGCCAAAGGGTAGGAGTTTCAAAATCCCATCTCTGGACAAAGGCCTTGGCAGATCTTCTATCCTCCAGGTAGCTATGAAAAAACACTGAAGATGGAGAAACTAGGAGTTGCTGAGAAAACAGAATTCACATTCTAAAGAAAATAATAATAAAATAAGAGTCCATTACACAATTAACAGCCAGGCTGCTGGGGATGTCCCTCTTCACCTGCTCCCAAGGCAGCCTGTACCTTTCCACTCATATCACTTAACATGTTGCAAACAATTGCCTGCCTGTCTGTATCCAAAGTGGCTTGTAAACTCCTGAAAGTCATGAACTATCTGTCCTGGGTACATAATAAGACCCAATAAATGATGGTTACTATTGTTACAGTGTGTGCTCATGAAATATCTGTTGAATAAATCTGCACATGGAACAGAGGAAGAAATGACGGAACTACTTTTCATTTGGAAAGTCTCTTGCTAAAATAAATGCTTGGGGTGGTAGTTCAGTAGCTTGGATAGGATTCTCCATTTCGAAATTTTGGTTTGTTGCATTGTAAGCAGGGTTAAATACAGCAAATTTTTCAAAATACCAAAAAGAGGCAGAGCTGAGTTGGCTTAACTGAAGTTCCCGATTAAAATAAGGGACCATACCCTAGGAGACGGGAGCTAGCTGGCTGCTTAGGGGTCTTATTCAGAGGTTAAAGCAAAGTCCTAAAGGAGAGGGCCTGAGGGACACCACTCCAGGGGTTCCCTAGCCACAGAGACAACGGTGGGCATAGGCAGAGCAACATCTGTTGGACAGCTGTGTTCAGACGAGCTAGAAGCTTTAAGTACTGACTAGGATGGGCCAGGAGCTCCTGGGTCAGGCTGGGCCAGCTCCACAGTAGTCCTGACAGTAAACTGCACCTTGCAGTGAAGGAGCTGTGATGAAAACGACCTAGGCAGACATCAGACTACAGCACGGTAAGTGTGCTGTGTCCTTCCCTACTGGCTATTATTCTCTCTCATGCAGCCTGTCTCTCAGGCAGCCAAAATGTAAAATAGGGTAGGCAACTAATGTTTACTGACCTGCTGCTATGGATCACCTGACTTACATCCTCCCATGTAATGCCTATGAGGTTGGTGACATCATTTACATTACACAAATGACAGAAACAAGGCTGAGAACTGTAACTCACCTACAATCCCAGACCAGAATTTTAAACTTGAGCTTACTTCTCCAGGGCCAAAGGAGAACCTCTGACCCCCACAATCTCAAGCCAACCCTTCCATGCAAATCTGATGGGGGACAGAATTTGACAGCAAGTTGCTGCTGGCACAGCCTGCTCTTTTGAGAGCTCTGCAGGTTATTTCCCACAAGTAACAGCCTGTTGTTTCTCTGCCTGTCCCACAGCTACATCCATCTGTCTGCCTGCCCTCAGGAAGGAGCCTTCTGAAACAGGCACAACTTGGCCATATAGGCCTCAGTGATGTTTCCAACACCAAGACATAATCGAGTTTCAGCTAAATCTGCTGGATGTTCAGTTCTTCTGCCTGCTCTCAGCTAGGCCTCTCCTGACACACTGATTAACCCAGCTCCAAAGAAATGTTTCTCAAAGAGTGATCCTAGGGTCACCTGGGATGTTTGTGGAAGTGGCAGATTCCTGGCCCAGGCCAGGCCCCCTGAGTCAGAATCTCTGGAAATGGGGCCTGGCAACCTGCACTTCTAAGTTTCCTGAATGAATATGGGAGACCGTCTGCAACTAGTAACCCCTGGGGAAGACAGGGGCTCCCGAACCCCTCCCCTACAAACACCTCCCACCCACCCCCAACTCCAAAATTATAATAGTACATACTTAAAGTAGAAACTTTCATGGAAAAACTGAAAAGAATTAAGAAAAATTTTAGGTGACCTATTATTCTACCATGTAGAAAGAAGCACTGCTAACATCTTGGATTAATTCATTCCCAAATTTCTCTATGCAATGAGACACAGATATGGTTTTCCTGTTTTAAAAATGGCATTACACAAGGCTGACCTTTTAGAGGTCTGCTTCACTTGCTTAGCAGAGCACTAACACATGCCACCCTGCCACCAGGAAGGATGAGCGGGCATTCCTACAGTGCCATCAACGTGCAGTTCTCTGTTGCTGCTACTGACCATCCTGGGATTATAGGCGAATGTTGCTGATGCAGAAGGAGGATGGACAACTAGAATCAGACATTAAGGGTTTGAAAACTCGTATTTCTGCTGAAACTGCCCATCTCCCCATTCTGGAGGCTGGATCAAATATTCAAATTTGAAAAATCCTAAAAGGTTAGCTTTGGGAGGAATTTTAAGGGTTATCAGGCCCCATTTCCTCACTTGACAATGAGGAGAGCAGAATCCAGAGAGATCTACCGTCTGCTGGAGTTTCACAGTGTGTGACAGGAGGACCAGGATCAAAAGCCAGGACATGTCACCAAGCCCAGGGTCCTCCGGGCCCACTGTCCTCTGCCCTGACCTCTGCTCACCAGTCCCCCACGCCCCATCCACCCACCTCGCTTGGCAAAAGGCGGCAGCCAGACAGGACAGGCCCACTGGGGATCAGGGTCTCAGCATACTTTTCAAATTTAAAGGATCTCTCACTGCCATTACCACAGCTTCTGGCCAAAAAATGAATTTTCAGATCAAAGGTATTCAGGTCTGGCTGTGGAGTTGTGTTGAGGAGTGTCCTGGACACAGCTGCTGGAATTCCAAAGGCAGCAGTTACCCACACTGCTAGTGGAACAGTCCTTCAGTACAGAGGGGAGGGCTCTGAACCAGCTGAGAAGCATCTTCCAAGCTCATACTGGTTAAGAATCTTTTCCAGCCTTAAAATGATAATTCTGGCAAAGTCCCCTGGGAATATATCACGTGGGAAAGTCACACACAGCAGGACTTGGTTGAAGAAAAATTATCAAATTCTGCCCACTCAAAAATTCCCTGGGGCATCCTCACAAGTGTGAGCTTGATCTCAGTTTCTGGCTCTCCACCCCCCTTTCTGGTTTGGGTTAGGGCTCCCCTAGGACTGCTCAGCTGTCTGGGGGACACTGGGAATTCAAAGCAAGCCACTGTACTTGAAGCAAGAGCTAGCAAAATGAATTTTGTCATTTATTCATTCAGTTTGCAACCTTCTGAGCACCTCTTCTCCAGGCACAATACAATGCTAATAGGCTTTCAAATGTAGCTCATTTAAAATCCATAAGAACTTTAAGAAATAGGTTTTATTCTTCCCAATTTAAAGATGAAGACCCTGAGGCTCAGAGCAGTGAACAGAGGCAGATTTGCTGTGAAGCTAATGAAGAAAGCTTCAAGGCCATGCTGGCATGAGGGCCTTTCAAGGCCCTAGGAATGTACTTGTAGAATCATATGATTTTGTGAAATTTGCCAAAGTAAGGTAATGCTAACTGTGACTGGTTAAGAGCACAGTCTCTTGCCACTCTGCATCTCCACCTATTACGATTTCCCTCCTGTTGAGTGACACTGCAGAGGCTACAGCATTTTGGAATCCAGCTAGAAGGAAGTTGAGGATAAACTTAGTCTGGGGTTACGGGATACATGTCTGTGGTTCACAGTCACTTTAATGTAGAGTCCAGGTATTGCTCTCTGACTCCATAGAGGAATGGTTTTCAGGAATATGCCTACCTGGGGAGATTCATCCGTACTGAGACACAAAGGTGCAACACCTGGCACCTGAAATATGTGGGTACTGGAGGAAAAAAGAGAATTGAAATCTACAGGGCCAGAAGCTAGTCTGTGGAAAATCCTTCCAGTCATCAGACATGGGGAATGGTAAGAGGAGAATTTAATTCTCACTGAGGCCTACTCAGGAAGGGAAGTTTTCTCCTGTCAGGAATATATTCTACAATACAATGAATACAGCTATAAATACCAGACATTATGTTTTCCTTTTTGGAGGGAAATATGCAAAACAGAATTCATAAAAAATGCTGCATTGCAGGGCTCAAACCTCTAGCAGTAAAACCAAAGGGGGATGTTTGGATATGAAGTCATGTTTTATGCACTGTAACTATCAATAATAAAAAGATTATCAGCTATGATAGACAAAAAACTTGGGAGATTTTGTGACGTTTGTGATACATGTCACCTCTTTAAAACTTATATTGGTAGTGATTTTTTTTCTCATTCTAAGTAAATATTCATTATTGTACTTAATCTTGTATTTGTGATTTTATATTCTTTTTCTTAAAAAGAGTTCCCCTAAACTGCAAAAGCTTCAAGCCCTTCAAAATCTCAATCCATCCCCGGGGGTGAAGTGTTTCGGTTTGCTAAAGCTGCCAACGTGCAATATACCAGCAATGGACTGGCAATGGTTAGAAGTTACAATAAGGCCATGAAAAATGTCCAAATTAAGACATCAACAAGAAGATATCTTATCTGAGAAAAGTCTGCTGGCATCCAGGGTTCCTCTGTCACATGGGAAGGCACATGTCCAGCATCTGCTGATCCGTCTCTCCTGGGTTCCTCTGTCTCTTGGGAAGGCTCATGGTTGGAATCTGCTTGTCCTCTCCTGGGTTTAGCTTCTGTTTTCAGTAGCTTTCTCTCTGAGCATCTGTGGGTCCATTCTTAGCATCTCTGGGTATTTCTCTCTCTGTCCTGTGGAGGCTTTTCTCTGGATTTCATCTTTTTAGCTTCTCTGAGCTCTCTGAGTTTCATCCGTCTTTTATCCTCCCATAAAGGACTCCAGCAAGGGGATTAAGACCCACCTTGAATGGGCTGGGTCACATCTCCATGGAAACAACCTAATCAAAAAGTCCCACCCACAATAGGTATTCACTCACAAGAATAGATTAAAGGAACATGGCTTTTCTGGGGTACGTAACAGCTCCAAACCCATGAAGTAACTTCCCCAGTCAGGAAACGCCGTGCCCAGGACTGTAAGACTTCATACTCCAAGGGTGGGATTCCCTCTACCTCACCACATCTGTGCCCAGTCAGCACTCAGCCTGGGACACGAGGGGCAGGATGCTAGTGGAATAGTTTGAAGGGTGATGGATTAACAAACAAGGCTTTCAGTCACCGCATTAACCTGTGTAATGAGGTGAGAGGCTTCTGAAGACCTGAGTATACTACCTGACAAAACTTGACTCTGCTGGAACCAAGGGCCCAGATTAAGAACAATTTATCCCAAATCCCTCTCACAACATAATCGAGCCTGATTTAATTCTTTCAGGTGCCACATTCTCTAGACTTGCACTGTCCAAAATGGTAGCCATTGGCCACATGGGGCTATTTAAACTTAATTAAAATGAAATAAAATTTTAAATCCAGTCCCTTACCTGCACTATTCACATTTAAAGGGCTCAATAGCCACATGTGGCCAGTGGTTGCTGTACTGGACAGCACAGATAGAGAACACTTCTATCATCACAAAATTTCTATTGTTCAGCTCAGCTTATTTTCTTAATATCTTATTAGATATTTACAAAATATCTAAACCCTTCTATGACAGCTTTTCCAGGTGAGTGTGGCAAACATGTAGGAGAGGGGAAGCAGTAGGAGGAAGGAAGCCCTACCCAGAGAGGAAAGCAGAGTGGAGCAGCCCAGCTGTAGAGAAGGGCTAGCAGAGAACTAGAGAGGAAATCAGAACCCAGCCCAGACTGAGGTGTGAACCCTTATGGAGAATAAGGCCTTCATCTGACACATGAGCAAAGAGAATAATTCAAATCACACATGAGAAAGAGTCAAGAGTAGAAAATATTAGGTCTAAAAGCAAAGGCCAGAACCAAGGTTATCTCTACACACACACACACACACACACACACACACACACACACTCCTTGTTCATACACTTTTGCGTGTACTTTGCATTCCAGATCTTTGCTGGGGAATCTTCATGACAGTCTTGCACAGCTGGAATATCAATAGTCATGAATTGTGGAATTACTGGCAGCAGCAATATCGCCCACTTCCTTGGGCCTCTTCTGCTACTGCCACATCCCATCCCACAAAGAGCTGCAGCCAATTCCAGACAAATGCAGAGTTCTGAAAGGCAGCCTCCCATCCTCCTGGGGCTGAAGAGACATCTTGCCAACTCTCCCACTAGGCCTCATCCAGGGAACAAAACCTGCACCTGACCCCAAACAAGCACCTAGCTCTCCCCTATTCTGAAGTTAAAGGGCAGCTTGAGGGCCTCCCTCCCACCTCGTGGGCTGCCAAGGGTACAATTTCAGTATACGCTAGAGGAAGGCGGTCTAGCAGAGTGGGAGACAACATATTTTCCAAACATTTCAGTATGTATGGATGGAGAAGGTGGGAAGCCTTGGGGAGAGGGCAACAAACTGACCTCTCCAGAGCTCCCAACAGGAATGACTCATTACTATGGTGACGCTGCTACAGTTATGCCTCCCCCTCCCCCCACCCCTACCCCCCACTTTGGACAGGGCCTTCACATCCACTTTATATTCATTACCCCCCTTTATCCACAAGAGTCCTGCTTCACACTATACCAACAAAGAAACAGGCCTAGAAAAGATAGTTAACAGCTAATATTACTTCAACCGTAATAACACTGCCCTATCTACCCATCCATCCAATGAACAACTCTTAAGAGGTGGCTTATGTAGTGGGTAAGAGTACAGATTCTAGAGCAGACTTCCTGGGTTCAAATCCTGCTTTTGCCAATTACCAGCTATGTGGTGCTGGGCATGTTACTTAATCACCCTGTGCCTCTGTTTCCTTGTTGGAACTGCTGTGTGCATTAAATAAATGTACACATGAAAAGTACTCAGAACTGGACCTGGCACCTCACATGTTAGCTGCCATGTTCCAGGCACTGGAGAGATAAAGACAAACACAGTCCCTGTCCTCAAGAAACTTACAGAGAGCCAGAAGAGTGAACAAGTGCTAGAGTAGAAAAGATGTTTGGAGCACAACAAAGGGATTCCAAAGCCAGAAAAGGCTGATTCCTGGGCAAAGTGATGTCTAGGTTGAGTTTTGAAGACCCTGGAACAGGCACTTTTATGGGCCTTTGCACACAGTTTCTCATTTAATGCTCACCATCAACCCTGAGAAGTAGGCCTTGGCCCACTTTACAAGTGAGGAGCCAGAGGCTCAGAGAAGTTAAGGAATACCCCCACTATCACCCGGTTGGGAAGTGGTGGAGCAGGGATTCAAGCCCACATGTGTTTGATTCCCTAACCCTTATTCTGAGTCTGGTCAAGGTATGGGCCAGCAGGACAGCTGCCTGGAGGACAGTTCTCTAAGGGGCTCTACGGCACCACCAAGGGAAGGAGAAACATGGGGCCAGCTAGCTTGGGTCTTTGGGCAGCTTCCTTACCCAACGGGCAAAACGTCAGCTGGTTCAGCTTGGGCTCAAGAAGACCAAGCCTTCAACTAGAAATAAACACTCCATACACTGACCTCTCTTGATCCCCACTAAATGATTACTGGACAGCATTTAAAGAGGTTTAAATCATTAGCCTGTCTGGGAGGCCTACCAGTTTCCAAAAAGTCCTGCTCCCCCCTTACTAGCACCTCCCCACCACCCCTGACACCAGCAGGAAGCTAGGAACACGACTGATGCAGACCCACTCTTAGCCCAGAGGCTGCATGCTCCCCCAGATGTCACTACCCTTCTCATCTACCCTTCTACCTTCTTCACTACCCTTCACTACCCTTCTCATCACTGAGCAGGAAGGGCTGCCCCTGCTGTAGGCTCAACCTGGTTCTTTTCCAGGAAGCTTGTCTGGTGTATGATTTATGTGAACAAACTTGCTGGCCTTCCCCTCAGACCCTGGGCTAACGGGAAAAAGAATTCCAGTAAATGTGCAGGATGGCAGAGAAAACCGAGGAAACACTAGGCAAGCCATACACTAAAGCCCCAAAATATGTCTCCCAACTCTGGGTTTCACATCTATTTCTAATCCCAGAAGAGAGTTTGCATCCAAGTGTAGGCATTTAGTGTTTTAATTAAATGTTGTTAAAACAAAAACTCATTTCCCTTTAACTGTGCTTCCCAACCATAAAATGGTGGCGTCACAGGGCCAGAACGAATGATGGTGCCTGCTACCACGCCAAGGGCCAAGCAATGCCATGGGGTTGCCCTCTCCTGCTCAAGGTGTCAAGTCTACTTGGGTCCACTGAGCCGGAAGATCCCTGCAGGCTAGTCACCAGTGAATCCCAGCACAGCACCTGACTGGGACTCAGCAAATATTAGTTGAATGAATGAGGTGCCCTTCAATTAGTGGGGGGAAACCCCTGCTCACAGTCTCTCCAGACGTTCTTGATACTTTGCTTTTTCACTGTTCTTAGCGTCCGTTTGGACTGGTTTAGACAGCAAGCTCACTCAAGAGGCAGCCCTCAAGAGATCAAGGGTTAATTGTGTTTACTGATGAATTGTCTTCTTCCAAAATAAACCCTACAATCACCACTTCCCTTGGCCTAATTTTATTGCATGTAAAAGGAGATGGCCTTCCAATGGAAAAAGGGAGGGAGTCAAACTCACAAAAAAAAGTGTTTGTGAGAGATTCTAATATGAAGGGCACATCCACTCCTGTCAGCACTAGTGAACTTCCTGTTTCCCAATCTTACATCAATACTTGGCAATTAACACGAGGGCAAATATCACTTTTAGATGAACAGGAATACAGCATATTGGGGAAATAGCTTACACCAAGGCAAAGGAAAACCAGGATCTGAACCAGAGCTAAACATTTTGGACACCCAAGTTCTGAATACCAATATATAAATGTTAACCTACAAAAACAAATATTCAAATAAGTCCAAGCATGGCTCTCCTTAAATGGGTCCAAACACTAGAATTTTATCTCTCAAGAAAATTTATATTTCCCCCCACCCCCCACCCCTCATGCCCTAAGAACAACACAAGCTGTTAACCCTGCAAGTCTTCCAAGAATCTGGTCAGATACACCAAGTGGCTGGTCAACGTATTTCACAGTGGGGTGCAGAGCGGAACCTGCAGCTGGATGCCAAGAAAGCAGCCGCTCTGCTCAAACCACACGTCTGCCTTGACACTCTGAACTGCAGCCCATCACTGCCACAGATTAAAGTTTGTGGAACTGAAAGAGAATGAGGGGAAGGGTAGAAGGGGGAGAGAAAGACCCAGAAATAAGGGGAATAAGTACTCAGTGAGGTGGCATCATGAAACGGCAGGGACAAAGCTGCTGACCCATCCTGCCCTGAGACCGTTCACACTCTGACTCCAATTAAACCAACCAGCTGTGCTTCCAAGGAAAGCCTGTGTGGGGTCAGTCTGGCTGCATAGACACTGCCTCTGTCAGTCTTGGAGAGAAACTCAAAACCCAGCCACACAGCTTGGCCTGCCTTATAGTCTGGTGAAAATGCACCCAGCCCAAAAGGAAGAAAAGGAAACAGCTCAGAAATGCTGCTGAGAAGCTGCTGTCCTGTGCCTGGAGGCAGAGGCTTCTCAGCTGCAGTGTGTGCGAACACCAGCCACATTGGTCCTGGCCCTCTCTGGCTGCCGGTCCATAAAGGAAAAACGGGATAACTGGGAATTGGGCTCTTAAGCCTGCACTGAGAAATGTGACTGCTGTTAATCTCTTCCCAGTTGTTAAACCCTCTAGGCCAGTGGTTCTCAACTGCAGTGATTTTACCCCCCCCAGGGGACACTTGGCAATATTTGGAGACATTTTGGATTGTCACAACTGGACAGTAGATAGAGGCCGAGGATGCTGCTAAGCATCCTACATTGCACAGGACAGACGCCCACACCAAAGAAATATCCAGTCCAAAATATCAATAATGCTAAGGTTGATAAGCCCAGCTCTATAGCCAGATGGTGCTGGGTTGAAAGCCCAACTCCACTAGTTACCAGTTCAGGCGCCTTGTACAAGTCATGTCACATCTTAGAGCCCAAGGTTCCTTATGTTTACAAATTTTTTTGTAAAGTAAAAAAAACTTAGGTAGCAGTTTGAATAGCAGGCACTTTTCAAAGCACTGGGCACATATTAACTCATTTAATCTTCCTAACTACCCTATGCTACAGATACTATCCTTATTCCCATTTTACACATGGAAAAACTGAGGTGCCAATAAGTCAACTACATTGCCCAAGATCACACAGCTAGTAGGTAAGTAAAGGGATCAGGTTTTACATCTGGCAGTCTGGCATCACAGCCCATGCTATTATATTATATTATATTACACTATATTATATTATATTATATTATATTATATTATCTCATAGAGCTGCCTAATAGATTAAAGCTTACATTTATTATCTAATTTAGCCCCTCATATAAAGGTACATAGCAAATATGCCTTCCCATCCCTCATTCGGCATTAACCCTGTATTGTTTATATTAATCCTGAATATTGAAACCAAAGGATCATGCCACCTGCTTTTCCTAATTCCAACACCCAGAGAATGACAAGCATTCACACATTTCCACACCCAAGACATGTAGCAACACCAAAATATTTATCCAGAAATACAAAATGAGCTCTAATGAGGTTGACATTAATATGCACCAACACAATGTTTTCAAACATTACAGCTCAACCACAATGGCTACTGCTTCAGGACAAGACAATTTCGAGCTCGTGCTTTCACAGGGCTTACTGAGAATGACATCCTGAACTTGCTCTCTGTTGTATACCAATTCTAAAGGCTACCTTGGTACTCTGCGTGTTGGCTTTGGAAGGTCCCAAGTGTTACTTACCCAGAAATAAATTTTAAAATATTGTCCACATTTAACAGAAAACCAGGCCTTACTAAGCAATCTGAAAAACATACTCTTAGAAGGATGCTGAGAGCTTCCTTGCTGGCTCTTTTGCAGAAGCAGAAACTAACCCTGCAACAGAGAGTCGAGAAAAAAAAACCCACAACAGGTTTTCATGTGGTTGGGTCTGTAAGCATAAGCAAGTAAGCAATTAGCCAAGTCAAACATTTAAAAACTTGATACTTTTCTGAAAGGACAGACAGTCTTAAACAATATGTGTGGAAAAGAGGCCCATGAACTGATACAGTGCAGCCTCTGAAGCACAGGGCAGCCCCTTGGATAGAACCGCCCCCCTCCCTGGGCTCTCTTGTCCCCCACCTCTAGGTAAGCCAAGGGAAGGATGCTTGTGAGAACCCCCCTCTTTCTCCTCTGGACCCCAGTTTCCTCCCATCTCTCATAATATCCCTGCACCTCATTTCTCCCCGTGCTTACCCCATGCAGTCTCTTACCCTTCATTCTATCCCCTTTATTAGCACGTTTCTACACTGGACTATTCAGACCCAGAGGGTCCACTGGTTATATTCAACATTTCAAATGGCCCAACATTTACCAGCGGCAAAGGTGTCACGTGAAGCAAAAACCAGGGCAGGACTGTTGGCGACCCTGTGTGCTAACGCTGGCCAGCAAGGGCCCATCAGAAGTGTTGATTGCCAGAAAGGCACATTTCTGATTCAGTAAATGTAAGGACATACCCAAAAAAAGCCTTAAATATAATTTGCTTGGAGCTCTAACCAGATGAGAAGTGGAGAGAGTAACAAAACAGTGCCTGGTGGTTTAGAAACAGGGCTGGGGCTGCTGTCCTTTCCCACTGACAAGTTGAAATTGACTTGGGATGATGGTGGTGCCTGCCAGCTTGAGTGTGGGAGCTGGTTTTCCCCAAGACCCTCAGAAGCCCCTTGAAAAGCAAGGTGGGGAGAGCCCAAGGGAAGGCTGTTCTGGCTCAAGTGGGAAGGAAAGGAAAGGCAAGACTGGGGAGGGCACTCAGGGTGTGAGGAAGTTGGACTGTGGGGACAGGGAGTGGCTGTGACCGTCTTCCAGGAACATGGTAGGTGCTTGATAAACATCTATTTGGTTTATAGCAGGAGAGTGAGAATATGGTACATAAAAATGGAAATGGGGGGGGGGGCAGAAGAGGCAAGACTGTGTTTGGATGAAATTAAAAAAGACAGACAAGAAAGGCGAGGTGGAACCTTTCTCACTGTACAGAGCCTTAGAAAACTGTCCATTACTGTGGAATGACTTTTCTAGAAGAAAGAAGAGTAACAGACAAAATTCCAAAAGAAAGACCATGCATAGGTCAAAATGTACCTGACACACCCAGAAAGCACCCTCAGTTATGGAAATAATCTACAGCACACCACTAATCATGGCACTGCCTCAATGAATATTAATTGAATGCAATATATTATATATTAAGTGACTAACATATTGTGATATATTGGCAATGTGGGGAGATGGAAGGACAGCTTGCTCTGGAGCCAGGCTTCCTGGGCACAAATCCCAGCTCTGCCACTTACTAGCTGTGTGACCTCTGCCAAATCACTTAACTTCTCTATGCAGTGGTTTAACCCCTCTGTGAAATGGGGATTAAAATCAATGCCTGCCTCAAAGTGAACACTCAATTAAAGTTAGCATTTATTTTTTAAAATCCTCAGGATTAATACTGATGACTGAAAGACCTGGGGCATCAACCAGCTTATGAACATTCCTTTTCTTCATAAGTTAGCACTGAATTTTCTTGTCCTTCCTTAATCACAGTGGGCTTCACTTATGGCCACAGACAGAGTCCTTCCTGTCTGTTTTATGTGGAAACAACTGTGTTTCTCAGATCTGCATTTTGCCAAAACCAAAATTTTTGTCAGGTCTGTGAGGACCATCTCATTTTGAAGGCTCCTGGGTCCCCCTCAAAAAGTGGGGCCCTTTAATTAAAGCCTGGTCCCATGTCTCAAAGGGACCCAACACATCATCTTCAGGAAGAGGTTGTCTCCACCATAACAGAGGATTCTGACAGCATTCGTGAGGAGCCAACCTCCCAGGACAGCAAGTTTGTGGTGAGGCCTGTACTTTTAGGGAAGTATGATTCTTTGAATGAGCTACTTCTTCTTTGCTTGGAGTAAAAGGACAGAAAGGAAGAAAGGGCAGAAAGAGAAAGGGAAGGGCTGGGTGCAGGACAGAGCCTAAGAGCTTGTCACCACCAGGGACATCATTTTGCTCTCATATGGCCCCCACACTCTATATTAAAAGGCAGTCTTTGAACCTCCCAGCAACCAGGGGACAGAAAATATCAGTTACATATGTTTGTGTTTACTTGTTTCCTTCTTGGTGCACTTTGGAATGAATGAAAAACAAATTCACGCTCTCTTTATCTGACACAAGAAAAATTGGTTTCCATTAAGCCAATGTTGATAGAGGCAAAGCCAACATGGCAGAAGGAAAGAACTTTCTTCCCTGGCAGTCTTCCTCTGAATTGGGGATGGGAGGAGAGAAAGGAAGGAAGGAAGTGATTTAGAGCCCCACACAAAACAACTGCTGACATCACCATCATCAAAAAGCACCATTGTGCACTGGTCTGTAAGCAGTGCTTTCCAACAGCCCTAGATAAAGGTTTGTAATTCTCATCTGCAAGGGTTCCTTCCGTTCTCCCCTACATCATTTTTCTGGCTCAGATGAGGGTCCTCAGGGCTCAGCTGTGCCTTCAGGTCAGCCTCGCCACATGTAAGAAGAGGACGCATGTACACTTATGCACACACATACTCACATCCCTACACACTGCAGATGCAGGGGAGACAGAATGTTCCTCTCCAAGAATTTACAAAGGCACCTACTGGATTGCCATTAACAGGAGCAACACAGAGTCATATCTACGTCTGAGTTTCTGAAGGTAGCGGTGTCTCCATAGGTAGGAAGAGAGAAAATGAAGCTTCCTTCCAGCTGAAGCAAACAGACTTTTCTCACTGGAGTGTTTTAAGAATTGATTGTTTTGGAGAAATAACATAAAATCTGAGAGCTATGTTCCCAGGCTAGAGGACCAGTTCTACTTATTCAGCAAGCATAAAAACCACTGCTTAATTAATAAACCAACTGCTCCCTCTTTGCAAAGAGAATTCTTGGGAAGAGCAGTACAACCCCAAGGGCTGGCATCCTTACAATCCTGTCTTGCACAAAATGCTTAAGATGAACACAGAGCTACTTCCATTTTGGAATGTTTCCTTATAATCTCAATGAAAAAATAAAAATCAAAACAAAATTCAAACTCTGTCTCTCTTCCACAATCTCTTGAATTATATCAGTTTGTTTTTTAATGAAGTGTAAGGTTCAGGGAACATATCCGTTTACTGATTGTTCCTGTTCCTGAAGAAAGCCTCTCCTTCTACCACATAACTGCTTCAACCAGAGTTTTTCCCCCTATGACAGGGTTTGCACATCTCTAGGTGTTTTTAGTGCTCCTTTGTTGGTCTCCAAGGATGCCCATGAAGAGTGGGCTATCTCCCTAAAAAAATTAATGTTGACGCTCCACCTAATGACTTTTGCGGGAAAGGAAACAAATACTTGTCACATATCTATTATACATCATTTACTCTGCCATGACTTTAATACACATTATAGAGTCTGATATTTAATGAGATTCACATTCATTTTGTCATTTAGCTCTCTCAGTAATTCTATGAAGTACGATTAGTATCCCCATTTTACAGATGAGGAAACTGAGTGTGCCAGTTTGGATGTGTTATGTCCCCCCAAATGTTACTATCTTTGATGCAATCTTACGGGGGTAGATGTATTGGTGTTGATTAGGTTGAAACCTTGTGATTGAGTGTTTCCATGGAGAAGTTATCCACCCAACTGAGAGTGACACCTTTGATTAGGGTGTGACCTCTTGATTGAATGTTTCCATGGAGGTGTGGCTCTACCCATTCAGCATGGATGATTATTGGATCACTGGAATACTTTAAAAAGAGCCACATGGGCCCAGACACTGCTGCAACTAAGAGAGGAATGTCCTGGGAGAAAGCCATTTTGAAACCAGAACTCCAGAGCAGATGCCAAGCCACATTCCTTCCCAGCTAACAGAGGTTTGCCGGACACCATTGGCCATCCTCCAGTGAAGGTACCTTATTGTTGATGCGTTACCTTGGACATTTTATGGCCTTAAGACTGTAACTGTGTAACCAAATAAACCCCCTTTTACAAAAGCCAATCCATTTCTGGTGTTTTGCATTCCAGCAGCATTAGCAAACCAGAACACTGAGGCTCTCAGAATAATCTACCTAAGGTCCCGTAAGTGGCAGGTCTAGACATCCTAACCTGTCTACAAATCTCTGTTATTTTCCCTGCACCAAAAAATGCTTCTAGACTGCCCTCTTCTCCCCTGTCAGAAGAACCTTGGAGTTCTGGTGAGGCTGAATCTTGTCAGAAGCATTTCTAGGTTACCTTTGAATTATGACACTCTGTTAAGGAGATTTATTGGAAGCACAGGCTTCATAAGACACATGAAGAAAAAGAATACAAGATCAGAAAGCCTACTCTGCACCAGGCTAAATAGAGTGACCTGCTTCAGGACAGACCACCTTTGGTCAGGGCGTCCCCTCCAGCAGTTCAAGACGTGCCTGCCCAACTTTGCCTCTTTGGTCTCAGTTTTCTCACCTTTAAAGTAGGTACAATAATGTCTGATCCAACAGAGCTTCTGTTAGGATTTAATGTGATAAGAATCCTAACACATCTAACCAAGTGTCTGGCACACAGATGGTCAGGAAATGATGGTTATTGCTACAATTACTTGGTGCACCTCCAAGAGTTACGTGGTAAAGGAGGTGGGGGCAGAGGAGTAGTCTGCCTCTGCAGGGAAGAGTATTTTATCATCAGCATTTTTTAGAATTGCCAGAGCATGGTAGAGTAAAAAGACAACAGACTTTTAGTTGGTTTTGTTATCATTTTTAAGTTTTCTACAAACAATATTGCCTTAATAATCCCCTTATTGGTTGCACCTGGGATGGTTTGATTTCACCACCACCACCCATGCACAGCCCAGATGTCTACAACTTTCCTAAAGAAAGGGAAATACAGGCAGCAGTGATACCCATCCCTCATTCCCGTGGTGATCACAAGACTTCAGGGAAAAAGAAAGCAGCTCATTCACAAATAAATATGGGCTTGGCCACAGAAGGCCTCCCTGAAAAGCCTTCCAGGGAAAAGGAAAAGCATGTGAAAAGCCTAAAGCTGGAAAAGATCAGCATTTTAGGAAGAGCTGAAAGCGGCCCCTTGCATACGAAGGATTAGGAGAAAGGGACGTGGCTTGAGACTTCACTGGATAAGTGGGCCGAGGTCGATCTTCTAGGGCAATGCAGGTGTTAAGGATTCTTGGTTATCCTTAGTTCAGTGAGAAGCCACCGGCATGTTCAGGGATGGTACAAAGAACAGAATGAAGGGACAACCCAGGATGCAGGGAACAAGTTAGCATCCCTTTGCAGCAGTCAAGTGATGGTGGAATGGACAAGATGATGGAGTCAAACACAGTACTAAGAAAGAGTAATCAATGGGACTTAGTGATGTGTCAGCTGGTGGAGAGGAGGGGATAAAGTCCCAGTTTTTGGTTTAAGAAGCTGAGGGGAGAGCAGTGCCCCTTTCTGAGACAGGAGATATCTGAAGAGGAGAGACACAAAGGCTGGGGCAGAGTCTGGGTGGGGTCTGGGTAGGAGGGATGCAAGAAGATGTTGAGTAGAGTTTTGCACATGTTGTGTTACCCAAGTGGAGATGTTGACAAGATAGTTGTATTTACAGTCAGGTGCCCCAAAGAGCAGTCCAGGAGGGATTAATGGAAACAGAAATTATAGGAAGTGATGTGTTCTCCAGGGGAGAGATACATAGCAAGAAGAGAAATCCTCAGACTGAGAGTTCTGGGGAACTCCCACACTTAATTGCAAGTAGAGAGGGTGGAAGAGGCAGCAAAATAGACTGTGAAGGAGTAGCCAGAGAAGGAAGAAGAAAACTAGGAGAGGGTGGTGCCTCAGAAGCCAGGGGAAGAAAAGAAGATTTAGAGTTTTAATTAAGCTTAATAAAATGCTGCTCAGATATTGAGGAAGATGAAGACTGGAAAATGCCATTAGCATTTATGGAAATGCAGGTCAATGATGTTCTTAATAGGACTGGGTAGCATGGTGTGCTCGGAAACCAGAGTGCAAGGGTTGAAGAGGGAGTAGGAGGTGAGATAAATGCACATATTTCAGGTAGCTACCCCCACACATTATCCTTTATCACATTACTTAGCTTATTTCCTTCATAACCATTATCTTAACTTATAATTATCTTGCTTATTTATTTACTTGCTTATTGTCTGCTTCCCTTCCTAGAAATGTAAGGCCTGTTAGAGCAAGGACCTTATCTGTTACCTAGTAGAATGCTTGGCACAAAGGAAGGACTGAAGAAATACCTGATGACTGCTGAATGAATGAAACAGAAACAGAGAGAACAGACAAGTTTGGCTGCTAAGTAGGGACAGAGGGAACTGGACACTGGGTGGGCTCTAAGCAGGAGCTACTCATGGGAATAAGCCAGTGCTAAGGGCAAGAGGGATGGGTTAGTGCTCCCAAGAAAGTCAATTCAGGTTTAGGGCTGGACAACTGTAATACGAAAGCTTAAAAGAGAGAATTAGAGGTATTACCTGGTCTAAAGGACATCCAACCCATGCTGGATGTGCCACATGCCCTTGTCTTAGGTCATTCCCCTGAGTAGCAGACCTGAGATGAGGATTCTTTTTCAAGAGTGTCACTGAGGGACTCAGTAAGGGAGTGGGGAAAGCAGGACAGAGAGGGGCGTGATCTCAGACGCAGTCCCAGCCTCAGGCTGATCCCCAGGGAGACCTCTGGAGTGTAAACTGCACTTCCTCCTAGAGTTTCCCCCCTCAAGGCATGGTAACTGGGCTTTCATATTCCTGTAAAAGTTAACACTGACTACTGATTTCTCCAAGGAAGCATAAACTACCAGACACTCCAGCTCTCTTTGCAAGAGGGCAGACATTTGAAGAATGCGACAGAGACAAGCCTTTAGAAGCAAAGGCCACAGAAGCTGGGTGGGGGGGGGCACAAAGAACGGGTCAAAGTGATTCCAGTGTGTCTGCACAGAACACCAATAAAGTTTCCTACTAATGCAGGACAGAGTTCTGTATGGATTATGCTGGAAGAGCCCCCTAAACCAACAATTATATTCCAGAGGTCTGAGGAGTGTGGGGACAGTTATCATTTAGAATAACATCTGTTCCAGAAAATAATCCTTCACAGGAAGACATTAAGGTTCCCAAAGTGAAAAGAAGTTTTCTTCTCGGAAAATTATAAAGATGTGAATTTAGCACAGCTACCAAAACTGAATGTGATATGCAAATATTAAAAAAAAAAAGTACTTAGAGTATCTAGAAATACTTAAAAGTCAAGAAATAGAAAAGTGAATAACCTGAATTACATTTCTGGCACAAGCTTTTCATTATCATGGTATTGTGATATTGTGGAAGCCTCAGAAATAAAATCAGGTGAAATAAAAAGAAATAAACCAACCAACATTTACTGAACATCTGCTCTAAATTCAGTTCTGTGCCAAAATGGTGAAACAGAGAATTGTCTCCTACACTAGAAGTTTATTGTCAGGCTGGGGTCCACAGCGGACAGTGTGGTATGATGGCTAAATTAAGCCCCAAGGTCAAATTGTTTGGCCTTATGCTAATCTCTGACCCCAGATTCTCCGTGTCTCAGTTTCCCCATCTGAAAAACATAGATAACAATAGTACTTACTTCACAGCGGTCCTGGGAGAACTAAATGAGATAATTTGTATAAGGCCCTTGGAACTCAGCCTGATGCACACAGTCAGCACTCAGCCAGTTAGTCCCATTGCTGCTGTTGTTACTGGAGGTAAGGCCTGGAAAAGACCGTTACTTACCTGACTTGACTTCTATCCTGCTCTCCTCAGAAAGGACCAAAGACATTTATGCCTGGCTATGGGGGGCAGGGAGGGAGGCAGGGGACCACATTAGAAAAGAAATCAAGAAACATACATCCTTGCTTTCTTGGACCCAGATGGGACCAAGCTAAGCATGCACCATGAGTTAAAGGACAGACGGCCTTCTCCTCTGCTGAGCTGGCCAGGAGCCAAGCCAGCAGCTTTCTGCTCTGGGAGCCTTACAGACCTTGAACACACACATGCTCAGACTCTTAAAGTGTACTGGGTCAGCAAGGGATCACCGGGAAAGCCATCAGCATTTTTCAATCTCTACTGACCATTTTCTACACAGCACCCAAGAGCCAGTGCTGTCAGTTTTCTGATCAGCATGCAGAACGGGGGCCTGAGCCCAAGTGGTGCAGACATACAGGTAGGCATTCCCATCCTGCCCCACCACTCACCAATGTGTGGCCTTGAGCCAGTGACTTTCACCTCGTAAGACTCAACTCCCTGTCTATAAAGCAGCTCCCGACCTTGGCTGCACATGAAAATTACTGGGGGTGTTTTAAAAAACCCAAATGCCCAGACCTCACCTCAGACCAATAAAACCAGAATTTCCTAGATGGGACCCCTAGATGGGACCTACTGCTATAAGGGGAAATGATCACCTTCTACTCATAGGAATATACTTACATGATATTACCCATGGAAAAGGTTTAGCACCATGCCTTGCAGAGTGCTCCGTGAAAGGCAGCTATCAGGTTGTACCACTCAGAGTTCTTAGACTCTAGAAATATTCCCCACAGACCCATGGAGGATTGTACTTTGGAAGCTTCATTCTGTTCATGAGACACTTCTGCTCAGAAGCCTTAATTTGGTGAATATAAAGGGTAAATCTCACATTTAGATTTCTCTCGTTCCTTTGATCACTCTGGTCTTGAATTACCTTACTCTTAAAGAGGGGAAAAGGGTCAGATCCTGAAAGTGTTTCTCTTTCTGGATGAGGGGCTGTGAGGCTAAAGCCTCATTTCTAATTATACACTCAAGGGCCTCATATTTCCCACTCTAATAGGAAAGCTGCCTTCCAAAGGGAACCTTAGTCCTTGGCTTGGAAAGGTGGCAGGCTTCAGGGATGGACATCAATGACCTTGGCTACTATGGAAGGTGCACTGACAATTACATCTTTGATAGAGTTGTAGTAAAAATATTCCTGGGCCCATGTCTCCCCCTTGACACATCTCTAATCAACATAGGGGTTAGAATCCTGGCACACACGAAGTTTCATGCAATCTGGGGTGCAAGGATTTAAGTGTGTAGGAAGGGCCTTTCCAGGCCTTGTTTCCTAAGTGGCTGATGTGACTAGACCCAGAATCAAGAGAGGAACTGGGACAAACAAGCAGGCTGGATCGTTTGCAGCTTGTATGTTCTTCAAAGAGTAATAAACACCCAGAAGAACAGACATAGAACTCCAATTCATGCAATAAAGGGGACAGCAAGTATCCTAACTAGAAGAAGAGCTAGAGGCTGATGAGGGGAAAATAGTGCTGGCCACTGAGTATAAGGCAGTGTTTAATGTCTAATGGATATTTGGATGCCAGGATATCAGGGCACAACAGAGCAGGGAAGGGAGACTGTTCCAGGCCCATCATGAAACACTAAAAGGAGACTTCACTAAATGCATGCAGATCCTACTATTCTTTCTTATCAAGTCATTTAACAACATAGTATTTGCTATGGGTCAGGTGTGTGTATATGTGTGTGTGTATGTGTGTGTGTGTGTGTGTGTTTTATAACATATTATCCAAATTTTGTATGTGAGGAAACTGAGGCTCCAAGGTTAAATAACTTGTCCGTCACAGTTAGTATATGACAGAGTTGAGATTTGAACCCCTGGCAGTCTTGCTCCAAATTGTTTCTAGTCTAGTGAGGGTGTCAAACCAGTCAACAGATAATTAGAAAACATTGTCTAAGTTACATACTATGGACTAAGCATAGGTCATGGTGTCCAAAATTCCACCATTATCCGACGCTCACTCATAAGAAGGGAAACAGAAGTAGCCACCTAGTGACAGGCTGATAAGCACAAAGACATAAAATGGGTATTCCAATCACTGGAGAGAAAAGAAAAAGAGAGACTTGACCAGGTATTTGCCCAAGAGAAATGAAAGCATATGTCCACACAAAAACCTGTATGTGAATGTTCACGGAAACTATCTGCAATAGCCAAAAAATTGGAAACAACCCAAATCTCCATTAGCAGGTGAATGAATAAACAAATTATGACATACGCATACAGTGGAATAGCACTCAGCAATAAAAAGAACAAACTGCTGATACACATGACATGGATGAATCTCAAAAGCATTATGCTAAGTGAAAGAAGGCAGAAACAAAAAAATGTATTTATTATATGATTCCATCTATATGACACTCTAGAAAAGACAAAACTCTAGTGTCAGAAAACAAATTGTTGTTTCCTGGGGATAAGGGCAGAGAGGGAAAATTGACTGAAAACGGGCACAGAGAAACTTTTAGGGGATGATTATATTCTATATTTTGATGGTGGTAGTGACTAATGAGTATAGACATGGCAAAACTCATTTAGTTGTATATTAAAATCAGGTATATTTTATCATATTTAAATTATACTCAATTTTTAAAAAGACATTGAAATGAGAGTTGATGTCATGCAGTTCCACCTAAGATGTGCCAAGCCCTGAAGCTAGAAATGACAGTTGCATATGTTTTGCTTCCTTTGCTTCTTTTTTTATTTTCTCTTTCCTTTTTTGTCTTCCCTCCTTTCCTCCCTTCCTTCTTTCTTCCTTCTTCTCTTCTTATCTCTCCTTAACTCCCTTTCCAACCAAGTTTAGATGATAGGCCCCTGAACTCGAGCATTTCCAGCGCTGCCATTACAAATTAGTGGAAATGGCCAGAGATCTGGGCAGGCTGCTTCTCAGCCTACTCCAGGGAGGCAAACGTTCTGAAAAGCAGGCCAGTGACCCACAGAGAAGGCTGGCTAGCCTGTAAGGCTCCTTCATTAGGCCCCTCTGTAGCTTCTGTCTCTCACGTAGAATGAATGCATACATTAGATGACAAAGAGGAAGTACCTTCCCAAGAATTACTTGGTCTTGGGAGGGAGGGAGGTCATTTGTCTCTATCCAAGAAACATTACTGTTTCCTCATGACCCTGAAACATCTGCGGATGGGGGTAGGGGCAAGGTGCTACAGCAGAAGAGAAAGGTAGGTAGAGAGACCAGGAGAAGCAAGCACCATACTGCTCTAAGGTAGCAACAAATGAGGTCTCATCATTTTAAACCCTGGGAAGGATGGAGACAAGGAAGGTACCCTTTACCCAACCAGTTCCCACATGGCATTCTAACTGGATGAGAAGTGAACAGAGAGGCTAACGTGGCAGGGAGCAGGGGGAGGATGGGCAGCAGGAATGGGGACAGAACATGAGATGGGCACAGTTCCCTCTTCCGGGCCTGCAGGATGCCCATGGCAGCCGGAACGTCCATCTGCTACACCCCACCACTCAAAGGAACAGGAGGGGACAATGGTGACCCAACTACCCCTTGCTCAGGAGCCACATGAGGAGGTGAGCAGCAGGGCCCATCTTCCTGGGAGAAATCCACATTAGAGTCATCAAAACTCTTCCCAGACAAACCCTTCATAGCAACAGAGAATTATAAAGTCCCCCAGCCAAGGGGCATGGAAGTTGAGTTCAGCCAAATGCAACTCAACCACATGGGCAGTGGGAGGGGTTCTGAGGATGCCAGCTGCCATCAAAGTCCTGTCTGCTGGCAGCTGAGAGAGCCAGTCTTGGAGAAGTGGATGCTTGCAGTATTTTTTCCCAAAAGATAATTGGTCCCTAGATAGTAAGGCCTATAATTCTATAAGAAACTAAAAATGAAGAGATAAGGGCAGCATGAAGGTAGAATTCTAGCCCAAGGCAGGAAAAAAATAAGCATCCATAAGAGAAAAGGTGGTAATTCTGAGCATCTAGTTCTTAGTAAGTGAAAGAGGAAAGAGACAGTCCCTATCCCCAATTCACTCTGTTCCAGGCTTGGAAAAAGCTGCATCCAGGAAAAATGCCCTGCCAGAGGAGGACAGCCAATGTCTAGAATTGAAAATCAACTGAAAATCCATCAGCTCTCCCAAATTACCAACAAAGAAGAATTAATTCCTTAGTCAGATGTGCTTCTACATTTAAAGGCTAAACAACCTGTCATCTGCTCAGTATCACTCACTTCTACTCTATTAAGATTTTTATTGGCAGGTTTAAAACATCCATACCCTACATACTACCACCAATTCCTTCTATCTTAGCCTGGAAAGAATCTGTATGAGTTCCATTACTAAGAATATACCACCACAGCTACTGAAAAAATCATGAAACAGACTGACCACTGTAATAAATATGTGTGGATATATACATATCCTGCCAATAGACTCAGCACGGTCTTTCATCGTTAACAAGTGCTAAGGCTTATTATGATATTAAAGAAAACCCTGTAGATTTTTATTTCTGGCAGTATGTAGACTAGGTACATGGATGACCCTACTGAAAACAAGTAAGATACAGTAGATACAATAGAAAAACAACTTTAAATAAGTGATGAGCTGGAAGATTAGTAAAAAATATTCAGAGGGCAGAAATGAAGTAAAAGCTGGAAGCCAGAGTGAGAGGTAAATCCTGCAGCCAGTTTTCAGCTTGAGGACATTTGCCAAACAGAGTAATCTTGAACCTCATCTTTTATGCCTCACAGCTTGAGGCGACAGGGTGAGAATTTCCCATAACTAATGAAAGACACTATCACATGGATCTAGTAAGTCCATTGAATACCAAGCAGGATAAATAAAAAGACATATATACTTAGATACACTTTCTTGAAACTGTAGAACCCCAAAGAGAATTTTTTTTTAAAAATTTAAAAATACAAATTATTCTCAAATACAAGACTGACAGTAGATTTCAGAGGCAATAATGAGAAGCAGAAGACATGTGAACAATACTTTCATTGTGCTGAAGAAAAAATAATGGTCAACCTAGGATTCTACCCAGCAAAAATATCTCTCAAGAACAAGAGAAAACTTGTATCTTTTCAAACAAACAAAAAACAGAGAGGTTGTCACAAGCAGACCATTGCTAAAGGAAATTCTAAAGGATAGACTTCAGGATCTATCAAAAAAATATTAAACAAAACAAAGTTGGTAGAGCTATATGAACACCAGTCAGAATAGACTTCAAGACTAAAAGAATTACTAGAGAAATAAGACTAAAGAAATTACTAGAGAACCTTCATTATAAAAGATTCAGTTCACCAGGAAGATAAAAAAAATATTCTAAACTTGTATGTATCTTATGACAAAGGCTCAAAATACATAAAACAAAATCTGACAGAACCACAAGAGAAATAGGGAACTCCACAATCATAGTGGGAAATTTTAGTGCATTTCTCTCAGTAACTGATTGATCAAGCAGACAAAAATCAGTAAAGACATAAAAGATTTGAACAACACAATTAAGAAGCTTGATCTAATGGATTTACATAGAGCACTGCATCCAACATGGTAAAGCATATAGAATATTATGAAAATTGACCGTATACTAAGCCTTACAATAAGTCTCACAAGTTTAAAAGGTTGGCTATAATACAAACAACATTTGCCAACCATGATGCAAGTAAGTTAAAAATCAAAAACAAAATGGTAACAACATAAACAAAAAAAAACAAAAACTCAGAGGTTTGGAAATTAAGAAATACAGGTATAAATAATTATTGAGTCAAAGAATAAATCACAATGGAAATTATAAAATGCTCAGAACCAAATGACATAAAAATATTACATATCAAAAATATGTAATGCACATTAAAGTGGTACTTACAGGGAAATGTATAGCCTAAAATGCTCATATTAGAAAAAAAGCCTGAAAATTAATAAGCCAAACATATAATTTAGGAAATTAAGAAATAACAGCTGATTAAATCTAAATAAGTTAGAAGGGAGAAAATAAGAAAAATTAGTATAGAAATTAACAAACTAGAAAAGAAATGAACAATAGAGAGGATCATAAAGTCAACATTTGATTCTTTAAAAGATTAATAACATTGACAAAACTGAAAAGACTGTTCATACACTTACAGAAGGCACAAATAGTATTGCAAATGAAAAGGGGACATAACCACAGATGTTCCAGAACTTAAAAAGACAAAAGCATATTATAAATAACTTCATGCAAAAAATTTTGAAAACTCAAAACAAAATGGACAAATACTTAGAAAAATCTAACCAAAACTGACTCAAGAAAAAAAAATTAAAACAATAACATCTCACTAACTATCAAATAAATTGAAACAGAGGTTAAAAATCTTCAGGGAATAAATAATTCCAGCCTTACACAATTCTTTTCCAAAACAGATAAAGAGGTAACCTCCTACAATCCATTTCACAAGTCTACCATACCCTTAGTATTCAATCCTGGCAAGGACAATATGAGAATTGAAAATTACAGTCTAATGCACTTATGAATATAGATGAAAATATTCTAAACAAAATATTAGTAAAATAAATCTAGGAATATAGAAAAAAATGAATCATCATAAACAAGTCAGGTTTATACTATGAGAGTCATATTAATTTACCACTGAAAAATCAGTTAACTAGACATTAGACAATTAAATAAAAAACATATAAGTCCTCTCAATAAATGCACATAAAGTATTTTAAAATTTCCATGAATGACTAAATAAAACCCTCTTTGCAAACTACAGAAGAAGGGTACTTCCTTATCCTGAGAAAGTATATCAAACCCATAGAGAAAATTATTCTCAAGAGAAAATGTTGAACATGGAAAACAAAACTTTAAAACTTTTAGAAGACAATATAAGAGGTCATTTTATGACCTTCCCATAGGGAAGGATGCCTTTAAAAAGACACAAAAATTTCAATGATAAAGGAAAGAGTAACAAATTTCATTACATTAAAATTAGAAATTTCTGCCTCTCCAAAGACACTAAAAAAGAGACTGAAAAACACCACAAGTAAACAGGGGATTTGCAACACTGAGAAATGATTAGTCTCCAGCATATATAAAGAACTCCTTCAAATAAATATTAAAAATGGACACTACCCAATTTTTAAATAAAGCAATGGGAACAATTACACACCACAGCTGGGTATAAAAAAGTGGTTAAACACATTGGAAATCAACATGCGTTTTGCATTATTCTATTAGTGTTGAAGATGCTCAAAGACTGTGACCAGTAACTCTACTTCTGTTTATATCCCCTACATGCTCACCAGGGCACATGAACAAGAAAGTTCAGAGCAGATTTATAATAGCAAAACAAACAAACAAACAAACAAATCTAGAAATAACTTCGGTGTTCATTAATAATAGAGTAGATATATTAATTGCAACTTATTCATTCAATGAAATATTGTGTTCAGCAAAATGAAAAAAGTTCAGCTATATTCAACAACATGAATGAATCCAGAAGCAAAACATTTAACAACCAGCTGGCAAAGACACTAACCAATCAGAAGGGCCCCTAGCCATAGTGCTAGATCTGGGTCTCAAGACACCCAGGCCAGGAAGGTGGGGCAGGGGAAGACTTGAAGAAATTTCATAGAGACACTGGGTGGTGGGGGGCAGGCCTCGGGAAAGTATCAATTGACCAACCAATATGGAAATATTTCAGTTTTATCAGTAAGTGCTGCTTTACTGGTATACATGGACTAAACATGAGCTAAGAACAAAGGAATATAAGCAGAGTGACAACGTTTATACAAAGTTCACAAACATGTACAACTAAACAATATATTGTTTGGGATACAAATATAAGGAAGGGAATGGGTAAGAAAATAAGAAAAACATGGGGAAAAGACGTTCTCCAGAAAATGGTTAACCCTGAGAAGGGAGGGGATGGAATGAGATGGAGACTTCAAAGGTAAAAGTAACATTAGTTTTCTTAAATTGAATGGTGAGTACCTGAGCATTGGTTGTATTGTTACCCTTTATACTTTTACATATAGTTTATAAACATTCTTTTGTATCTAGTGGATATTTTACTAACATTATTTTTAAAAAGAAGGTCATAAAGATTTTTTAAGAAAAAATCCTCCCATCAAATTGAGGTTCCTGCCAAATCTTTTCTAATTGCTGGGCAAAGATGATCACAGCTCTTAAACCCTCTTAAAATTCTAAGTACTGCTCTGCAAATCACTCCAGAATCATTCTTTGCAAATCTCTCTCCACTGAGGTACACCAACTTCTAGAGTGCATTCTGCTCAGCCTCCTTTATTTAATTTAATCAAAATCACTGTGATTTTTTTAATCTCCTAGAGTTTTCTCAAATTTTGAAATCTTGAAATAGAAGACACAGAGCAAATGACTACATTCTGTTTCCCTTGCCTAGATTTCAATGGCAATGCTGTCATTTAAATATTTTTACCATACACTTTAGCCATGTGATGCCCCAATTCCCCTCATCAAGATTTGCTGATAGTCGGGGGAAGTTTCTAAGGGTGTATTACATGTATATTGGGGCCAGGAAAGGGGGTAGATTCAGACTGGGGGTGGGGGTACTTGCACACAATATGCGATTTCTTTTTAGAAACCAGAAAATTGCTTGGCATTTGTAGATTCAACTTTTATTTCTTCAATTATTTATAAACAACCCCTAACAGTCATGACACATGGCAATTTGTCCTTCCTCTAAAGGACAAATGTGAACTGTGTGGTGCAAAGCCAGAGCACAAGATCATGGCATTTAGCTAGAAAGGGAGCCATGTCAACCACCCAGCATCCAATCCCAACATGCCATTGGGTTAAGAGAAACTCTCCGTAAGTGAGAGAAACTTCTATTTCCTTGAATGCAAATTGAAAAGGCAAATGATTGGCCTGTAAATAGCACAGGAACATCTCCTTTCTGGATTGAAATAAGATTCAGAAGGAAGACAAGAGCCTATGCAAATATTTCTGCAAATCTGGGGAGAAGCCAAGGGCTTGGGATCTATCCATTGAGAAAGGGTCCACTATACTGAATCCTGATTCAACAGGTTTCAAAATTCTCCTTCTATTGAAATTATATCAGCGCATTTTTATCAGAGCTCCTCTGATCTTAAGATAGATTTAGCATCGAATTCTGAGCCTAGAAGTTGACTAAACAGACTAACTTTGTGATGGAGACTTAGCAGAGCACATCATGTATTTAAGGTATGCTTTTATTTTTTTCATCTCTTTTTACTTTTCTGTTTATCAGCTTTTTCTTTGGATCCCAGTCATGTATACCAGTTCCTGTTTTTAAAAAGGTTACCCTGACTCCCAATTCAAGGGACCATGGCTTCTCAGAGAGTTCTCCAAGATTCCTGAGACTAACTGCCCTATGCTTCTCCAAGGCTTCACTCCCCAAATCTCAGGTGCATTCTCAGTCCATTCCCACAACATATCTAGATGTAAAGCACCACCCTTCTCTCTCCACAAGAATTCCAGCCATACCTGGTGTGATGGTTAGGTTCATGTGTCAACTTGGCCAGGTGATGGTACCCAGATGTCTGGTCAAGCAAGCACTGGCCTAACCATTACTGCAAGGACATCTGTGGCTGGGTAACAAACCAGAAGGCTGGTTTATTAAATCATCAGTCAATTGGATGCAGCTGTGACTGATTACATCAAAGAATCATGTGCCTTCCACAATGAGAGAATGCAATCAGCTTAATTTAATCCAATCAGTTGAATACTTTTAAGTGAGACAGATAGAGGACCTTCATTTCTTCTTCAGCTGACCAGTGAAACATTTCCTGAGGAGTTCATCAAAGTTGCCAATTCGTTGCCCGAGGAGTTCATTGAACATCTTCATTGGAGTTGCCCGTCTGCTGCCTGCTCTACAGAATTTGGACTCATGCACACCCACAGTTGACTGAGACACTTCAACAGATCTTATATTTATAGATATCTCTTGTTGATTCTGTTTCCCTAGAGAACCCTAACTAATACACCTGGTATTTTGTGATGCTCAGTAATGAAGAGAGAATTCACATAATTCATGCTCACTCATAACTTCCAGCCCTGGCTGTACTGCCCCAAGCAGAAAAGCCTAAATGTGACCCTCCCAACAGGACAGCCTCAGGAGGGTGCAGTCAGTTACTACCACCAGCCCCCACTTCCTCTCCTTCCACCCTTCCTGGGATTTCAGGAAATATCATTTTCTCCATCTTACCTCAGTAACCCTTTGATTAACCCCATGGATCCTCTGGACAGTTCTGTGCATTGCTCATCCTATTCAATGACCTGTTGTTGACAGTTTCTTTTAGCAAGTTCAAGAATTTCTTCAAATAAGCAACCAAAACACTGAAGTTATACGCATCTAGAAATTGAGCAATACTTTTCCATTATTTTTAATTAGGTCTTCACAATTTCCAAATATGCACTGAATTTTTTAATGCCCCTTAAAAATTTCAGCTTTCATTTCCCTCTACTCTTGTCTTTCCTGTTTCCTTTGTTTGGGAGCAAATTATAACTGAGCAAAACAGCAGAGCTTAGCACTGTTCAAGTAACAGACATCTTTCCAGTTTTGAGCATATTGTCTGAATTGAATAAGCACCATTGCTTAGCTTGAAGATGTTGCCATGACATCTTGAACTCATTTTTCTGACAGAACAGTAAACTGGTAATGGTGAGTGCACATTTCTTACACTGATGTAAGAAACAGATGGTATCAGAGTTAACCTCTCCTGCTCTGGTCCTTTCTATCATTGGGTCTCTTCTAACGCTAGCATTAACGTCACCAAGTTGGAGGGCTCTAAGTGTGTCTTCCTGTCACAACAAGGCAGGTTAAGATTCCTAGCTTTCCTTCTTAATATTTTCTGTAGCATCAAATGCTAGAGCATAAGCACTACTATTAAGAGCACAATAGTTCCCTGCCAAATTCAACAAAAGATCATAAAGTTTTCAATTAATTTCAACAGGAGGGCTTTACAGTTGTAATATAATTTTGATCAGTACCTCCTGGCTGTCCAGGAACCTCTGTGGTTCTGTTATTCTGGATAGCTGCAGTTTTTCCTTTAAGTATCATGCTAAAAACTCATTTGGGGTGTATTGCAAATTCTCATGCCTTCTTAAATTGGACACACACATTAAAAACTTACATTAAATAGTACTAAGATGTTATGCTTTGGATTCTTGTGTTTGATCTAATTTTAATTTTTAAAATTTTTCTATTTTTTGCACTGCTATTACCTCTTACTGATGCTTGATAAAAGAACTTTAACAATATTTGTAGAGTATTTTTTTTATCAATCTCTTCCCATTTGCTAGGTGTATTTAACAAACCCATAACCAAGGATAGCAGAACTTTACGTAAATGAAAAGTTCTAAAAGAGGGACTGAAAATTTCTCTGATGATCCAAATATATGCACTGTAGCTCAGGGACTTATTACATCTCTGTTGACTTACGTCTTAGGTCCTAACTAGATAAGTGAAATTGTGTAAACATGAGTTACAGATTGCTGTGCCCTAATACCCATCAGCTACAGACCATATGTTACTTTTCAGCCTATCTCACTTTGTTCTCAAGATATTTCTGTGGGCTTTGAAAGGCTATGATGGTTAGTCCCACTTTACAGATGAAGAACAGATTGGTCAAGGGCTTTGGCCAAGTCTGGCAAGCAATGTCAGTGTTGCAGGTGCCTGTTGAGGTAGCCAGTGTTTTTTGCCCTGCCTGCCCAGTACATCTGTAGACTTGTAAACATGCTTTAGTTCCTCAGAGAATGGGATGAAGAACAGCATGTCAGGGCTTCCTCAATGGGCAGCATGGAGGGCAGAAAAGAACCTGAAAGACATCAGGGAACACACCACACAAGAAGGAAGAGACAAAGTAAAAGCCATCAGTTGCCACACTGCTTTTTTAACATTATCTTCCATCAAGTCCAGCCCTGAAATCTGCCGGTACTTAAGACTAAATGTATCTTCTTGCCTGTATCTTTCAGCCACTAAATGCCTCAGTGGTGGACTTGGCAAGGCACCAAAGGCCACACACACTTCTCCACTTCTCCTTAGACGGAAGCTGCCACTAAAATACAATGGGGAGAGACAGTTCAACAATAGTGCCAGTTGAACACATCTTGATCCACTTCCACAGAGTACACATTAGTAGCTGGCCCTTAAAAGCAAAGCTACTGAGGTGTCAAGGGCAAAAAAAACAATCTTAGCCTTCAGAGGCCAGACTTTACCACCCAATTAACATGTCTGCCCAGCAGCCCTAGGCTGTGGCACTAAGGGGTGTGACAGGAGGGCCTCTGTGCTAACAATTCTGCATCCTGTGGATGCCTCAACTAAACAGAGTGGCAAGGAAAGAGAGAGAGCTGTCACACATGCCCTCCCCTTCTCCCTGCAGATATCTTGGTGGGAAACTGTTCTCCCACCTTGTAAAAACTCCCACAATATTTTCATGCACATATACAAAGGGCCTCCTGTCACCATAAGTCATCACAGCTTAAAAGAGCATATGTCAAACTGATTAGCCAACATCTGATGTCTGCTCTTCAGCCCTGCACTATAGCAAAACCCCACAGCAAAACTGAAACCCAGACACACAGAAACTCTTCCCACACCTGGACTGCTCAGCAGGAAGCATGAAGAACAACCGGGACCTAAAGCAGGAGGTCATACTGGATTCAGGATTTTCATTCCAGGTTGAGTTAGGAACCTGGGGGCCCTGCAGGGGCCAAGAGGCGTGAAATTATCAAATGAAAGTTCAGACTTTCACTTCAGGATGTGGGAGGGTCATTGGATCAATACCAACCCAAAGCCAGTACCACACTCTTTTCAGTGAAACACTTGTTCTTTGCCCCTGTGTTCTTCACATCCAAACTGTTCAAATTTTTCCTCCTATTCCCAACACTCTCCCTCCTCCCCAGGACACACATAATTACATGAACACATCTTAAACAACTGCAGGACCCAAACTTCTCCATTCTGGGGGAGCACAGAGGACTGGGAAATGGTGAGGAGCTGCTTGGGCACATGTGCCAATTATTAGCTGGGGTTTACATAATCACACAAACAAGGTCTGGAGAATATTCTGGAGTTCAGCACACACCGCCTTCTCTGCCCCACCCCCACCCCATCCCACCCCATCAGTACCCAGAACACATGCCAGCTTTAACAAAACTGAAGACTTCCACATGCCTGGAGGAGGACCCTGGCTGCAGCAGTTACCAATACCTGCTGCCAAAAAATCAGTGTGCGGCAGAAAGAGGACCAAGGTGCTGCTGACCCAGGGGCCAGATCCCCACAGACCATCCTGCCTGCAACCGCTGCCTGTAAAGTTCAAGGCGTCCTGGTCTGCAAGTGCACCAAACCAGCCGCCTTACACTCAAGCAACGCCTGTCTCCACAGTTCTCTCTACCAATTCAGCGGTCCAAGTCTACTTGTGTTAAGGTCATCCACCACACTCAGGATCCTTCGGACTGCTCCTACGATCTGATCAGGGGTCATTCTGCATCATCAGAGCACCTCATTTTAAAAGATGGTAAATGTGTGTCATAACTTGAAGGGTCACCTGCTTTACTAGGTAAGGCAAGAATCCCCGACTGGATAGGAGTTTGGAATTTCTTTGGGGGTGGAGGTGGGCAAGAGAGTGATTTTACTGTAGGCACATTTTAGGACGCTAGGATTAAGGGGGAGAAGGAAAGCTCTCCCTTCTGTCTTGGCACCCAGCATCATACGAATCTCCTCCTCAACCAACCAGGCAACAGATACGACTCTAGCTCGCCGGAACAATTCCCAAACAGCAGCCAGGGCAGCAGAAGAAAATGCAGGTGCTGCCAGGACGCAATGCATTTGCCCAGCAGCTGAGGCTCATTAGAGAGCCGCGTCGACAGCGCGCGAGTGAGAAGCGGAGTCGGCCGCTGCGAGAGCGCGGCGCGCACAGGGTTACAGCCCCGCCGCCGCCGGTGATTGACGCGGCGGAGGTGACTTGAGGCGCGCGGCGCTTCCCCATCACCAGGCCGAGCGGGGAGCTCAGCCGACCGCGGGGACCCGGGCACTGCAAGGCCGCCCGTCCCGGCCGGCCCCGCCGAGCAGATCGGCACCCTCTGCAACCTGACACCTTGCCTAAGGAAGGCAACAACAAAATGGAATCGCACTTCGCTATTCCAAGTCCCCGTGTTGACAGCCGACAAAAAATAAAAAATAAAAAAAGCAATAAATAAAGCGAAAGGGATCCATCCGCCGAATAACAATCCAGAGTCCCTACCTTCTGCTTTGGGATGGCAAACTGGTCCTGTGTTCTCTGACCCACGGTTCCAGACCCTTCTTCATGAATTATTCCGGTCAGTCAGGATTTTGTGCATTTTTTCATTAACACCTGTTTCAAGTAAGGGGTAGAGACCGTATTGAAAGAATTTTCCTTAAAAAATAACCTGTGTATACATATGTCCGTGCAGGTGGGCATGCGTGCTTGTACACACACACATGCACACTGAATACACATGTAGACTGAAGCACCAAACTAGGCAGTTGGATAATGGGAGAGTCGGTTGGTTGTGAGCATGCTCGCGCCGGGAACAGATCCACCCTCTGTTATTCCCCTGAATAAATATAAATCACGATCAGAAACCCAAACAGAAGCATCCCTCTTGAATTCCTGCTGCTGAAAAGCACGAAATAAATTCAGCCTGCAGACACAGAATCTAATCAGCAGCTGTTTTCCGAATCCAGAGCTAACCCAGCCATACCTCCCTTGTCTGTTCCACTGTGAGCCCAGGCCCTTCTTGAATGGGGTTTTAACCTTTTAAAGATACAGTACACCAATTATCACTTCTGAATAGCTACCTCTCCGTGCCTAAAACACAGGGCAGGCTTGCAGGCAGTGATAATGATTTTATTTATTGGTGCCTGTAAAAATATGATACATATAATCAAGACAGAATGCAAGGCATAAAGCTAGGCACACATTTATTGCAGTGATGAGATTTTCAGTGACTAATCAGCATGTTATGTAAACACTAGGATCCTTTATTTCTGAATACACATCCATGGGGCAAGACAATGCAGGGGCCTCTTGTCAACACAGGGTGTCACCCCCTCATCAGCCCCTAGCTGCTGATAAAGGACCGGGAAGCCTGCAGAAAGGCAGAAGGAAGTGTGGATCCCTGCCACCTCAGTTAACACCCCTTGCCACATCCGGCCATCCAGTCTCAGGTATCATGTCTTCAAATCACAGAATTTGGTTCTGGCACTACTGCTAAACAATAATATAATATAGAACCAGATCTTGTTCCAAAATAAATTTTTTTTTCCCAACCAGAATCAAAACCACCACCAGAGCCTTTAGAGTCTTTAAGATTCAGATTAGGCCCTTCTTCAAGATTTTGTTTACAAGAAGGGTGTTTTGTTTTGTTTTTTAACTTTTTTTTTAAGGGTTAGGTAAGCATGTAGAAAAATGGGATGGGGGTGGAGGTAAACAACCTACAGCCCAAATTATAAAAGAAAAAAATATATTCCCCAGGTACTTGAGCCACCCAGATGATGTTTATTCCAGTTTTGTTTTGGCTTTTAAAGAGGGAGAACTGAGAAGAAACAAAAACTCCTAACCTTCATTATGTTTGAAAGGAAAGAAATGCCTTTTACAGTTTCTTTTTCACCATAGGAACCACAGAGCTTCAGAATGGTGCTGCCTGTTTCCAAGCAGCAGCAGCTTACCTGAGGAGCGACACTAGCATCCCTACTGCCACTCCCTGGCAAGCTTCTCTGGCCCCAGCAACACAGCCCATTCCTTCCCTCGCCTAGGCCTGTCAGGCAAACCACTGAAACCAAGGGATGCACTGTCACCCTCCTGGTTCACCCAGGCACTGCCGCCTCCCCACCTTCACACACACACACACACACACACCACTCTTTCTCCCTTCCCTCCCTGCTTCCAGGGCTGTTTAGCAGAAAATTACCATATTTCATGTGTCATTGCTCTAGCTAGCTGGGCCTGTCACTGATTGGCTGGGCACTGGCTGCCGGAAATGTCACCAGCCACACAGCTTTGGAGCTGGCTCTCCCGTGGCCACCACAGACCTGAGCCCAGGAGACTCTGTGACAAGACGCAGACCCACCACAGCGAGCCTGTCCCCCCTCTCCCTGCCTCCCGCCCCCAGGCCTTTTCCCTGCTTTCCTCTCACTACCCAGCCCTGGGGGAGGGGCTGCAAGGAGAGGATGTGGAGAGTCTCCAACTACCCTCATACCTAGAGCTACCTCCATCTGCAGTAAGAGAAGGAGTTGCCAAAATTCCTATTCTTTCCGGCATATTTGAGAAGAAACTCAAGATATCTCCATTCGAATTTAAAGATTTGGAGACAGTGTTCCTGACAAAAACATACCCTCCTCACACTAAAAAGTATATATAGCAGTAATGCTGTGACAACAAGATTTTTTTACCTGTGGGAGTTTGTCTTTTGCTGTTTATTCCCCATCTAATCTAACATCATGTGCACTGAAGCCTAATCATGATTATCGCAAGGCTGGCAGGGAATCTGGAAGGCGACTTGGTCCATCCCCTTCTGCTTACACAGAACAGCTCTTAGCATTCCAGACAACTCACCAAAAAAGGGGGGCTGCATAACATGACTTTGCAGTATAGTATGATGCCACACAACTTTTTAAGACTTACACAGTCTTTGTAGTGACTAGCCTGAATCACTTTGGCTGTAATTTAAGTATGTTCCCTCTTGCCATACCTTCAGCAGGTTTAATGTGACTCACCATTTAAGTTTAAGATTCTAAGTCTCACCTCATTCCATGCTCCTGACAGAATTAAGCCTCATCCCCCTGTTCCTTTTTCTAATAGCTATTTCTCAGCTCTTTAATTTTGCTGCTTTATTCTTTAGACTTCAAAGAAATGTAATAGACTCCAGAAGCAGCTGAGACTGTAAGGTCATTTGTTCCAACTTTCCTATGATGCTTCAATCTACTTTACTATGTCCACATTGGGACGCTGAGTTTCAGGAATGGTAAATTGGACTCACACATTTTACCCCCCTCCCACTCTTCCACCAAAAAGCATTGACTGGACCAAAACATCAGTGGCAACATTGGGAACCAGGGAAAGGGGCCATCCATTCAGCAGGCATTTTGAAGAATACAGAGAAGATAAGAAGTAGATGTGATGGGAGGAAAAGCTGATTAGTGCTGATAGGCTCCAGAAGAAGACCCTATAAAATCTCAAGCTCAGGACATCAAGAATTGGACAAGGATTGTGGGGCGTTGGTTCAGAAGCAAATTAAAAGACATTAGGAACTAGGACAGTTTTTCCACCAGAATGGCTGGACAAAGAAATTGTTCTACAGCTTCTTTGGAAAATGGGAGGTTTGTTCCAAAAATGGGTAGAAGGCAGAGGCAAAATAGGGACAGGACTCCAGCTCACTTTGGGATGCCACAAAAAAACAGATGAGGAAAAAGAAATTTAAATGAGCAGATAAAACATAAAACAGAGAGGTCAAGAATATCCAATATTAGACAAACAGTAGTTCCAGAAGGAGACAACAGAGTTAATGAAGGGCAGAGGCAATAATCAAGGAAATAATAGAAGAACATTTCCTTGAGCAGAAGAAAGACTTTAAGGCCTTACAACAAACAGGTCTATTGAATGCTAGGCAGCAGGATTACTAAAAGAGTACATAATTCTAGATGTAGCCTGATACTCCAAGAACAAAGAGAAACAACTACAAGCTTTCTGCCAGGGGAGAAAAATCAGGCTGCTTAAAAGGAAAGAAAATTAGACTGATATCATATTTATCTGTAATACCATGCTAAAAGACAATGGCATAATTTTTATAGAATTCTAAGGGAAAATTATTGTAACCCATTAATTCTACCCAAGAATTCTACCAGCAGCCAAACTATAATTTCTCTCATATGTGACGACAAAAGAAAAGTATGTTCAAAGACACAGAAATTATATCACCCAAATACCCTTTATTTTAAAAAAAGATTATTAAAAGTGAAAATATAATCCAGAGTAATTAAATTTGTTAAAAATAAGTTTTGAAAGATAGCTATAATGTATGTGTGTGTGTGTGTATGTGTATATACATATATAGATATAGATATAGATATTTAAACTTCCCTCTGATTTTAACAAATGGAGAGGGACAAGTAAAATCACTTGAATTATAGAAATAGGGTGTAGGATCATTTTGGCAGGCAGACAATTCCATCTATCTTCTCTCCTTCCCAAGGTCACATTAAAATAATAATGAAACAAAGCACAAGTAGCGAAAGAAAAAAATAGATGAATGGAATCTCCTCAAAATTAAACACTTTTGTACATCAAAGGACTTTGTCAGAAAAGTAAAAAGGCAGCCTATGCAATGGGAGACAATATTTGGAAGCCACATATCAGATAAGGGTTTAATCCGGAATATATAAAGAGATCCTACAATTCAACAACAGAAAGACAAACAATCCAATTAAAAAATGGGCAAAAGACATGGATAGACACTTTTCTGAAGAGGAAATACTAATGACTCAAAAACATATGAAAAGATGCTCAATTTCACTGGCCACTAGGGAAATGCAAATCAAAACCACAATGAGATATCAACTCACATCTACCAGAATGGCCATTATATAAAACAGAAAATTACAACTGCTGGAGAGGATGTGGAGAAAGAGGCACACTTTTTCACTGTCGGTGGAAATGTAGAATGGTGCAGCCACTCTGGAAGGCAGTGTGGCAGTTCCTCAGGAAGCTAAGAATAGAATTGCCATATAATCCAGCAATTCCATTACTCGGTATATACTCGGAGGAACAGAAAGCTAAGACACAAATGGACATTTGTAAACCAATATTTATAGCAGCATTATTCATGATTGCCAAGAGATGGAAACAGCCCAAGTGTCCATCAACAGACAAGTGGATAAACAAACTGTGGTATATACACACAAAGGAATATTATGCAGCTGTAAGACAGAACAAAGTCAAGGAACATATAATAATGTGGATGAAGCTTGGGGACATTATGTTGAGCAAAATTAGCCAGAAACAAAAGGACAAATACTGTATGGTCTCACTAATATGAACTAACATTAATGAACAAACTTTGAGAGTCAAAAGGTGAGAACACAGGTTATCAGGAGATAGAAAAAGCGTAGAGATCAGGCATTTGATGCTGAAGGAGTATAGAATATTCAACAGGATTGATTGTATAGATCCAGAAATGGATAGCATAAGACTGTGTGATGGTAGCACAATAGTGTGTAAGTACACTGAACAAAGTTGTCTGTGAGTAAAGCTGAAAGAGGAGTGCTAGGGGGAAGTATGACACCAGAAGGAAAGAGACAATAAAGACGAGGACTGTATAACTTAGTGAAACCTACAGTGATCAATGATGGTAACTAAATTTACAAATATAAAAATATTGTTACATGTGGGAGAACAAATGAATGTCAACCTTGCAGGGTGTTAAAAAAAGGATGGCACTGGGGAAAAATATGATCAAAGCAAACTGGAGTCTGTAGTTAACAGTAACATTGTAATATGCTTCCATTAAATGTAACAAAGGCAATATACCAAAGCTAAATGTCTTTGAGAGGGGGATAAAAGGGAGGGGTATGGAATTCTTCGTAGTGGTGTTGTTGTGTGACCTTATTATTATACTGTATTATACGGTATTTTAATTTTTTTATCTTTTTTATTATTCTTAAAAAAATTTTTTTTGAAGTAATGCATATGTTAAGTGTTGACTGTGGTGATGAATGCACAACTACATGATGATACTGTGAACAACTGATTGTACAGTGTGGATGATTGTAAGGCATGTGAATATATCCCTATAAAATTGCAGGGAAAAATATAAAGAGAGGGATATAAGTGCTGGGGAAAACATGGAGAGAGGGATGTACCTATTTGCTGTTGGTGGGGAAGTAGAATGGTGTAGCCTATCTGGAGGACACTGTGATGGTTCCACAAGAAGCTAAGCATGTGGGTGCCACATGGTCCTGCAACCCATTATGGGCTATATACTTGGAAGATCTGAGAGCAGGTATACGAATGGACATTTGCACACTGGTGTTTATGGCAGCAGGATTCACGATTTGCAATGGATGGAGGTGGCCTAAGGGTACATCGACTGATGAACATAATGATGAATTATGGTGTATGCATACAATAGAGTATTGAGCAGCTGCAAGAAGGAATGAAGCTGTGACATATGCAACTAGGTGAATGGATCTTGAGGACAGCATTTTGAGTGAAGTACACCAGAAACAAAAAGACAAACATTATAATGCCTCACTAATATAGACTAACTATAATGTGTAAACTCTGAGAATTGAATCTTAGAGCAGAGCTTATCAGGGGAATGCTTATTATAATGGTCCCTAGACTGTAAGCTCTTACAGCTGTCACATCTATTCCTGAGTTGTAATGGTTTTCTCTAAATTTTGAGATGCTGAGCTCTTTGTGTATAACCTGGTTGGTCTCTGGAACTTTGGGTATCTGTGTGACATCTGAAACAGAGTTAGAATGAGGCAGCTATGAATGTCAGTATTACCTCATACAGCAACTGTTTAAAAAGCTGAAAAAGAGTTCAGACATCAATTAGATATATGAATGAAGCAGATCTGGTTAGGACCAAAACAAATCAGGCCAAAGGGTAAAGGATGATATTGACTGTGTTTTAAAACTTTAACTTCTGTGTGAGACCAAGGGAAGAGATGTTTATTTGGTGCAGGGTCTATATTTTCTGCAGCAAACTAAATAATTTAACCTGTATGGTCAGTTTATTCAAACACCATAATTACATGGAACTTTGAACAGGAAGTGAGATCTGGTAGGTTTGTACAGGTTAGTGTGAAATGCTGATAAATCACAAAGTAATTTGGGCAGAGAATGAGGATATATTTGCAAAGCCCCCCCTGGGGAACTGGGGGAAAATGCAGAAATGTTGGACTTCCCCACCGGGGTTGTTACTGGTGTTCTCACAAACGTTGAGGACTGACAGTTTGGTAGGATGAGCCCCCAATCTTGGAGCATGATTTTGTGAAGCTTGTTACTATAAAGAAGAGGCTAAGCTACTTATAATTGTGCCTTAGAGTCTCTGCCAGAGGACCTCCTTGTTGCCCAGATGTGACCCTCTCTCTCTCTCTAAGCCCATGCAGCAGGTGAATTCACTGTCTGCCCCCCTATGTGGGTCATGACACCTAGGGGTATAAATCTCCCTGACAATGTGGGACATGACTCCTGAGGATGAGCCTGGAGCTGGTATTACGGGATTGAGAAAATCTTCTTGACCAAAAGGGGGAAGTGAAACAAAATAAAGTTTCAGTGACTGAGAGATTTCAAATGGAGTCGAGAAGTCACTCTGGAGGGCATTCTTATGCTCTATATAGATATCCCTTTTTAGTTTTTAGTGTATTGGAATAGCTAGAAGGAAATACCTGAAACTCTCAAAGTGCAACCCAGTAGCCTTCATTCTTGAAGACAACTGCATAACTATGTAGCTTACTGTGTGTGACTCTGTGATTGTGAAAACCTTGTGGCTCACACTCCCTTTGTCCAGTGTATGGACGGATGAGTAGAAAAACAGGGACAAAAACTAAATGAAAAATAGGGGGGATGGTGGAAGATGGAATGTTTTGTGTGTTTTTTTTTTTTTTTTTTTTTTTGAAGTAAGGAAAATGTTCAAAAGTTGATTCTGGTGATGAATACACAACTATATGATGGTACTGTGAACAGTTGATTGTACACTGTGGATGACTGTAGGGTATGTGAATATATCTCAATAAAAGTGTATTAAAAATAATCATAATGAAAGAATGTTTTAAGTTGAAACATGACAAAAAAACAATAGATAAGACATTAGCGAAGAAAATTGGAAAAGAAGAATGGAGGGGGACCTAGTTTATCAACTATAAAAATATATTTTAATGCTACTATAAATAAATCATATAGCACAATTGCAGAAACCTACAAAATGGGTTGATGGAACTGAATGGAGCTACAAAGCAGATTCAGATATATTATTGTGTGTGATAGGTAAGGATAAAAGCTGAATTTAAAATCAGTAGGGGAAAATATGTATTATTCAATAAATAGTACTTGATTGTGGCTATTTGCAAAAATTCAAAAAAAATTGTTTTATTTCTTACTCACAACTTATACAAAATATATTCCATTTTTTAAAAATACTACCAGGTTAACTAGATGTTATGATTGATTGATAAATGCCAGAATGCTCTAAAAAATTTTCTTCAAATAGTGGAAAGAAAAAAAACATGGCTCTCCAGTCTATGCTTAAATATCATTGTAGTAGGCTAAATAATGACCCCAAACACTTCTACTTCCTAACCTGTGGAACCTGTGAAAATTAGCATTATGGGAAAGGAGTGACTATTACCTTTTCTGGCAAAAGATATAATTAAGTTAAGATTTGAGATGGGGAGATTATCCTGGGTTATCCAGGTAGGCCTGAAATGCAGTCTCAAGTACCCTTCTAAGAGGGAGGAAGAGGAAGATACCAGAAGAGGAGAAGGTAATGTGATCACAGATGCAGAGTTGGAGTGATACAGCCACAAACCAAAGAATGCTGGCAGCCACTGGAAGCTGGAAGAGACAAGGAACAGATTGTCCCCTAGAACCTCTGGAGAGAACATGACCTGCCGACACCTTGACCTCAGCCCACTGAAACTTGTTTTGGACTTCTGGCCACCAAAACTGTAAAAGAATAAATGTGTGTTGTTTTAAGCCGCCTAGTTTGTGGAAACTTGTTACAGCAGCCATAGGAAACTAATACAACCACATAATGAGAAATATAGTACTTCCTTAGGGATTATAATCATTATTATTATCAACAACAATACTCACTATGTGTCTAATAATAAGTGCTAAATTAATTACATATCTAATCTCATTTAATTTGGATACAAGTAGAGAGTAGAGAGTTATTGTGGCTCCACAGCTTAGCGTTGTGTCCTTGGGAAAGTTATATTCAACCTTTTGAGCTTCTTTTCTCATCTGTAAAATAGAGGTGAGGATGTTCTTACCTGATTCTTAAGGATAAATTGAGACTATCTACATAAAGTGCTGAAAACACACTATGTATGTGTTCAATAATGACTGTACATGATAACTAACAATGAGAAAGTTCTTTCTTATGCCATGCTGTGGTCTGTCTCCAAGAGCTTCTCCTCACTGATACTATTCTTCCCTTTGGATAAATACAACACAAACATCTCCCCTAACCACATGACTGTCCAAATATCTGAAGTCAAAGATCACATAATCTTGATCCTAGCTTCTCCAGGCTAAACTAACCAATGCCTTTAATCATTGCTCTTAGGAATCCATCTGAAGTCCTTTCTCCATCCTGGTCACCTTTCCTGAATATATTTTTGCATCTCTTAAGATGTAACCCACAGAATCATCAACACTATCTTTGTTTTAGAACAAGAATTGGCGAACTATGACCTGCAGCACAGCATTTTATATACAGCCTGTAAGCTAGAATAGCTTTTATATTTTTAAAGGATTGTAAAACAACAACAACAACAACGATTATATGTGGCTGACAAAGTCTAAAATATTTGCTATTTGGCCCTTTTCAGAAAAAGTTTACCAACTTTCGTTATAGAAAATACTATTAATATAATGTAATATTGTTCAAGAATTTTGCAAACCAATTACATTATTGTACCATACTGACTTAAATGAAAGGCAAGCTAATTGTTCCATCGATATCCATTCTTCCCAACCCTTCTTACCTTGTAATATAAGTTTTAGCTAGGAATATGGCTATCCAGTTAAAGACTAACTTTCCCAGCTTCCCTTGTAAGAAAGTGTGGCCAGGAGGCTAAATTCTAGCTAATAGGATATAAGCAGATGTACCATGTAATTCCCCAGTCATGCCCTTAATGGGAAGGATCATGCCCTCCTCTTCCCTTTCCCCTTTTCCATTGGCTGGAATGTAGACCTGGTAGTCATGTGAATAAACGGTGGCAGAGCAACAAGATAGAAAGATCCTGGGTTCCTGAAACTGTCATTTTACCCTGTAAATCTTATTCTTCAGCCTGTGAGAGGGAAATAAACTTCAGGTTATTTAAGCCATTATTATTTTAGGTCTTTGTGACAGCAACTGAATCTGTGTCCTAGCCAATACAACTGTCAGTTTAAACTCCCAAGTATTTTTTATCATTGAGGCTGCTAATCTATACACTTCCCCACCTGCACTCACACAGTTAATTTCACAACACTTTACATTTAGCCCTATTAAGTTTCACATTGTTATAATTATCCATCATTTCAACCTGACATCTGGGACCCAATTCTGTCATCCCAAGTAGCTCCTATCCTTTATAATTTCATATAATTCTTTAGCAGGCACTTGAGTTGTAGCACTCAAACTAAATACAGGGCTTATAAAAAATACATGGTCGGTATTAAGCATAATGTAATGGAGAGTATTGTGACCTCAGTTAGTGGGGAAGGTAACTAACACGTCAAACTAAGGTCCAAATGAAGAAGAAAGAGGAAAGATGGAAACTGGTAGTTATGAAAAGCTTATTACGTTCCAGGCACTGTTCTGGGAACTTCCTTATAGTTATCTTATTTATTAAGTAAATATTTTATTCACTCATTCATTTGCTTTAAAAATAGTAATTTCAATTATTTGAAACAATGACGACAAATACCTCCTTTTGGGGCAGAAAACCATTATCCATAAACACTGATGAAAACATAGGCCATGCAAACTGCTCTTTGCCTAAGTCCATGTGCACCTACCCTCTCTTTGCTGTTTTGCCAGCATTCCTTGCAAGGCTTAGAGACATTCCAAAAATGTAACTCTAGAATTGAAACAACCATTTCTAGGACATTGGATAATGTTGTCAGAAACCTCTAAGTTGGACCATTATGAGGCAGAGGAGAGAAGTACATGTTTGCCTTCCGCAGAGTAGAATGGCAGGACAGTGGGCAGCTCTGAGTAGTGTCAGATCATCTGGGTTCAAATACTGTGGGACCTTGAGCCAATTACTTAATCCTTCCCTGACTCAGTTTCTTTATCTATAAAACAGAGATATGTTATCCTTACCACAACTATCTAAGGCAGATTTTCCTTCTATTTTGCAGATGATGAACATGAGGCTTATGTTCCTTGTCCAAAGGCAAACCATCCAGTAAAAGTCAGCATGAGGTTTCCATTCTAGGTCCATCTGATTCCCAGCCTCATGATCCTTCCTCCTCCAAAGACAGAGAAGAAAAATATCATGAGTAAAGGAGAAAATAAGTGACCAAGTCATACCAAAATGAGTGCCTTGCCTCCAGAGGAAAGGTCCGATGACTCTTAATGCAAGGCTCAAAATGAGTGCCAGATGAGGCTAGTGGAGGTTTTCTTCTAACTTCTTAGGGAAGCTTTCATTGGTCGGGGTGGAACAATCACCACTGTCTTAAAACAACAAAGAGATGGTTCAAGTCCCACTCCCTTCTTACAATCATTCAGCCTGTTTGTTTCTAATATAGAAAAAATCAGCCAAGGCCAATGTGTGTCCTTTTTGCTTCTGGTTACCTAAAAGTAAATAATTTGGCATCTAAAGACACACATACACACCAAACAAAACTTTAAAGCATTGGAAACTGTTCTAGTTTGCTAATGCTGCTGGAATGCAAAGCACCAGAAATGGATTGGCTTTTATAAAAGGGGGTTTATTTGGTTACACAGTTACAGTCTTAAGGCCATAAAGTGTCCAAGGTAACACATCAGCAATCCGATACCTTCACTGGAAGATGGCCAGTGGCGTCCAGAAAACCTCTGTTAGCTGGGAAGGCACATGGCTGACATCTGCTCCCAAGTTCTGGTTTCAAAATGGCTTTCTCCCAGGATGTTCCTCTCTAGGCAGCAGTTCCTCAAAAATGTCACTCTTAGTTGCTCTTGGGGCATAAGTCCTCTCTTAGCTTCTCTGGAGCAATAGTCTGCTTTCAACGGCCATCTTCAAACTGTCTCTCATCTGCAGCTCCTGTGCTTCCTTCAAAGTGTCTGTCTTGGCTGTAGCTTCTTTTCAAAATGTCGCTCACAGCTGCACTGCACTGAGTTCCTTCTGTTTGCCAGCTCATCTATATGGCTCCACTGATCAAGGCCCACCCTGAATGGGTAGGGCCACACCTCCATGGAAATTGTCTAATCAGAATTATCACCTACAGTTGGGTGGGGCGTATTTCCATGCAAACAACTTAATCCAAACGTTCCAACTTAATCCCCACTAATATGTCTGCCCCACAAGATCGCATCAAATAATATGGCTTTTTCTGGGGGACATAATGCATTCAAACCAGCACAGAAACCTTCCTTCTTCCCCCTTTATACATAAATATGAGGTGATCCATCAGGGACCATGGCAGACCGTGAATGTCAACAAGAGGTACATATTCTCCAACGGGAGTATTTTTATGATTGGAAAAAATCCCTGACCCTGTTAAGAAACAGTGCCTAAAGTGGAATGGTCAAAAATTTAAGAAGAGAAAAAGGAATATTAAGAGAAATTAAGAAAATATGTAATTAAAGTCCCTTGAAGCCTATGGATCCTAATTGAAGTTGCATATCAGAATCCCTAAAGAGCTTGGAAAATTAGAAGTGCTTCCAAGTTTCTAGAGGAGAGTCTTAGGCATATGTAGATTGTTAAAGTTCCACAGGTAATTCTGACAATCCTAGCTAAGAATGACAGCCAGTTGCAGCTTTAGAAAGCTATGGTCCTTTAAAATTTTACCAGGTTTGAGTACCTACCAGACAGGTATGATACAGAGATATTCAAAGAGATGGAGTCTAAACTCACTTCTATAGATTTAAGAAGCAACTATTCCAATGTATTAAAAGTATAACATGAACAAAATTGTCTAAACTCAGAACAAGAAAGGAATTGAAAGGTACAGAGATAGCGGTTCTCTAGTATGCCAGAAAGTTGGAGGCAGAGATTGTGCCTACCTCTGATTCCTGGGGTCTGCTTCTGCTTTTTCTCTCAGGTAAGAATGTGGCTTTGCCATGCTGAGTTTGGGTTCAAGAACCAGGAGGATCTGATCTTGGTAAGAATTCCCTTCCAAGAAGGCATTAAGCCAACTGATTGGTGTAGCAAGAAATGAGCTTCTCAAATCTGGCAATACCCTACTTTGGCAGCCAACAACATGACAGTCACATGTCCCCAGTGGGTACTCTGGGCGCCAGCCAATCCTGTGCTGAAAGACCACATGGCTCCTGTGCTGCAAGGCCACCTGGCTTCTGGCCAATTTGTGTATCCTGGCTAAATAAACTCGGTGGGTGGGGAGTGAGGGCAGGGCTGGTGGTGGTATGCTTCTCTAGAACAACCCATAGCCAACATGAAACGGCTGCAAAGGAACACAGGGGAAAAACAAAAAAGAGGAATCTTTAAAGAGGAAATCTAAAGAACTATAGGAGGAGGATTCAAAATTTTGGTCCGACTGGACAGGAGCTATGACTAGTAAAGACCATGAACAAACACCACAAATTAAATGTAATTTGTTACATTCACTTGGGGTCAAAAACTCACATGCCCACAGGGGCCAGGCAAATAACATAAATGTATGAAGCAGCATGGTACAGGCAAAGGAGAATGGGAGCAATCATGCTTTCCTGAAAATTCAGTTTAAAAAAAAAAAAAAAAAAAAAAAAAAAACCTGTGTTGGCTAAAAACAGTTGGAATCTGCACGTCAGATGCCAGTTTAAAAACCGCCCCCACCCCACCCCCTACCACCAATGGTCATAGTAAAAAAAAAAGGAGAAGGGCTTTTTCAAGGCTTAACAAAAAGCAGTATTAAAAAAAAAGATTTTAAGGTTTTCAACATTTCCAAAACCAAGTTGAGAGAGGATAAAAAGCCAAAGTAAAATATAGCAAGTCCTTAAAGCCAGATGTCCTCATATGAGATGGGTCAGATGACCCTATCACAGTAATTCTCAAATTATAGTTTAAAGAGCACAGTGGGTCACAAGCATACCCAGGTCATTGAAAGATACTCTTTTACAAATCTCATTTACAGTCTAAAGGTGTCCATACTATCCCCTTGCAGCACAAAGGATTACTTTACTTCCTTCCTACTTACTTTTCTTTCTTTTATTTTGAAATAATTTTAGACCTACAGAAGAGTTACAAAGATTGTACAAAGAGTTCCCATATACCCTTCTACCAGCTTCCCATAGTGTTCACATCTGACATAACCATAATACAATTAACAAGGAAATTATTATTAGAACAATACTATTAACTAAACTAAGACTTTTTCTTGAATTTCACCAGTTTTCCCACTAATGTTCTTTTTCACTTCCAGAATTAAATCCAGGATCCTCTTAACTTTAGTTGTCATGTCTTAATGGTCTCCTCTGATCTGTGGCAACTCCTCAGTCCTTCTGTGTTTTTTATGACCTGGATATTTTTGAAGAGTACTGGTCAATAGACTATTCCTCAATTTGGGATTGTCTAATGTTCCTCATGGCTGAAATGAGGCTATGGATTTTGGGGAAGAATAACACAAAAGTGAAGACCCCTCCATCTTGGTGCATCAAATTAGGGTGGGGGGAGAGCATGATGTCACCATGTCTTATTACAAGCAATGTTAACCTTGATCCCTTAGTTAAACTGGTGCCTGCCAGGTTTCTCCACTATTTCTTTCTTTGTACTTGATAAATATTGGGGAGTAGGAGGAGGTGAAAGATACTTTGAGACTATGCAAATGTCTTGTTTCTCCTTAAACTTTCACTCATTAATTTTAGCATTCATAGATGATCTGTCTGTAGCAGTTATGACGGTGGTGATTTTCTATTTCCCTCATTCCTCTATATTTATTAATTGAAACTCTTCTATAAGGAAGAGGTATCTTTCTCTCCATTTATTTATCTATTCAATTTTTATTTTTATCAACATGGACTCATGTATACTTATTTTGTTCTTTTGAGTTATAATCCAATATACCTCAATTTATTTTTTGGCTTGAATTTATTCCAGCTTGGCCATTGAGAGCTCTTTCAGGTTGGCTCCTCTATGTGACATACTTCTAGTTTCTTATAGCACTTCTTACTTTCTGGCACCAGAAGATGTTCCCTGTATATTCTCTGCCCCAACCTTGGAATCAACTACTTTTCGAGGGAGTCTTGGTTCTTTTTACCAGATAATGGCATTTAGAAACCAAGATCTGGGTACTGGGTATGTTCACTACTTCTGAGGTGTCACTACTTCTAGGCCATCTCCGTAGACTGAGCTAGGAAATACATGTATGTATACCAAACCATGGATACACACATATCTATATTTCTGTATCTATCATCTATCTGTCTATATTAAAATAAACATGAATTAATACTGATACCTCTGACTCCAATCCACAGAGTTCATTCAAGTACTCTCTTTTGCTTATTGGTAACTTTTTTCTCAGAGAAATCTATCTAGAAACCTAGAAACCTACCTAGATACCAATATAGTAGGAGCATATTAGAAGGAATATAATTATTTTAGGATATTTGTTTTTCCTATTCCTTTGTTTTGTTTTGTTTGAAATGTTTTTTTTTTAATTTTTTGATAATACCGTTTTTTAAAAAAATAAAAAAGAAACCTAGTTCTCATTATCTCTAGTATATTTACTTATTTAGTAATTCCTAGTACACATGTAAAATAATTTCAGAATTAACACACACTCTAATGAGAAACAAATTTATCATGTAGAGTACAATGTCCACGTATAATTCTTTCTGTTCTTAGCTTTACAGTATCCAGTCAAGCATGCTTTCCAAAGTTACTTAGGTCAGCAACTTTCTTCTCCATCCTCTTCAGTGATGTCATACATTTGTAATAGTTGGGCTTACCTGTTACAGTCTAATTCACATCTTAGTTCCTCCAAGATCCTGGTTGATTTTGTTTTTAATTTGCACACAACAAAATTAACACTTTATGAATTTTGACAGATACATAGAGTCTTGTATCCACTAGCACCATACCACACAGAACAGTCCCATCACCTCCAAAATTCCCTTATGTTGCACCTTTGTAGTCAACCTCTATATCCATCCCCAATTCCTGGCAACCATTCATGCATTTTCCATCCTTAAAATTTTGCCTTTTGCAGTATGTCATATAAATAGAATAATAAATATGAATCTGTTGGAATATGGCTTCTTTCACTCAGCAAAATAGATTTGAGAGTCATCCATGATGTTGAAATTATCAATATTTATTCCTTTTTATGGCTAAGTAGTATTCCCTTGTATAGATATAGTACAGTTTGTTTATCTATTCACCTGTTGAAGGACATGTGGGTTGTTTCCAGTTTGGGTGATTATGTATTAAGCTACTATAAACATTCATGTACAGATTTTTGAGCAAACATTAAGTGTTCAATTCACTTGGATAAATATCAAAAGTGGAACTGTTGGCTTGTATGATAAGTATGTTTAACTTTGTACAAAACAGCTAAACTATTTTCAAAGAAGTCATACATTTTACATTTCCAACAAGAATGTGGGAGAGTTCCAGTAGCTCTGTATCCCTGTCAGCACTTCGTATTGTCAGATTTTTATTTGTTTTTAATTTTAGCCATTCTAATAAGCATATAATGATAGCTCGTTGTGGTTTTGTTTTGCATTTTCCCTAAGTATTAATGATGTTGAAGTGTTTTTCATATGCTTATTTTCATCTGTTATCTTCTTTGGTAAAATGTCTGTTCAAACCTTTTGCCCATGTTTTATTGAGTTATCTTTTTACTGAATTTGGAGAGTTCTTTATACATTCTGCATGCAATTTCTTTATCACACATGTCTCAGTCTGTGGCTTGCCTTTTCATTCCCTTAAGGTTGTTTTTCACAGAGCAAAACTTAAATTTTGATAAAGTCCAATTTATTAACTTTTCTTTTATGAGTTGTGCTTTCAATGTTTTATCTAAAAATGTTTTAATCAAAGGTCACAAAGATTTTCTCCTAAGTTTTCTTCCAGATGTTTTATAGTTGTACATTTTACAGTCAGGTCTATGATCCTGGTCATTTTTGTTTAAGATGTGAGGTATATGTCGAGGTTCCTTTTTTGCATTGGGACATCCAGTTGCACCAACACTATTTGTTGAAAAGACTATCCTTTCTTAATTAAATTGCCTTTACACCATTGTCAAATATCAACTCATTGTATTTGTGTGGCTCTACTTCCGAGTTTTGAGTCTGTCCCATTGATTTATGTATCTATCACTTTGCCAATACTACACTGCCTTGATTTTGTAGGTTTACAGCAAGCCTTGAAATTGTTCATTGTTTGTACATAGAAATATAATTGACTTTGTATCCTGCAAATTTACTAAATTTCTTCTTTTTTAGTTTTCTTTGACAATTCTAATTCCTTTTCCTTTCCATATAAATTTAAGAATCAGCTTGTCTAAATCTATTAATGAGCTTTCTAGACTTTTCATTGGACGTGCAATAAATCTATAAATCAAACTGGGGAAATTGGTATCTTAATACTATTGAGTCTTCCAATCCATGACCACAGAATATTTCTTCATTTATTTTGGTCTTCCTTGATGTCTTTCATCAGTTTTCTACTTTTCAGCATGCGTATCCTATACATATACTGTTATATTTTATACTTAAGCATTTCATATTTTGGTACTACTGTAAAGGGTATTGTACTCTAAATTTCAAATTCCACCTGTTCATTGTGTGTATATAGAAATATAATTGACTTTGTATCCTGCAAATTTACTAAAGTCTCATTAATCCTATGAGGCTTTTGTATATTATTTTGGATTTCTACATAGAAAAATCATGTAAATTGTGAATAGACAACTTTATTTCTTCTGTAATCTTATATGCATTTTACTTCTTTTTTTTTTTTTACTTACTATACTTTCTAGAACTTCCAGTATGGTGCTGATTAGGAATGATGAGAGAGAACATCCTTGCTGTGTTCCTGATCTTAGGAAGAAAGCATTTATTCTTTCACCACTAAGTATATTGTTGGCCATAGGTTTTTTTGCACATGACATTTATGAGGTTAAGGAAGTATCCTACTACTCCTAGTTTTAATCATTATTGGATGATGAATTTTGTCATGTGATTTTTGCTAATATATTGAGATGATCATTTGGTTTTACTTCCTTGGTCTGTTATATGATAAATAACACTGACTGTCAAAAGTTCTACTAGCTTTGAATTCCAGGGATGAACCCCACTTAGTCATGTATTTTATGCACACACACACAATTACACATTCACTGCTAGATGCAATTTACTAACATTTTGTTGGGCATTTTTTTTTGAGAAGTTATGGGTTTATAGAAAGATCATGCAGAAAATACACACTTCTCATATACCTGACCCCATTTTCAATATTTTGCATTACTTTGTTAACTTTGTTACAATTGATGGGAAAATATTATTATACTTATATTGTTGACAAAGTCCATAGTTTACATTAGGTCACACTGTTTGTGACCTATGGCTGTTTGTTTCTTTGTTTGTTTTAATTTTTGGTCTAGGAACATAAACACCACTGAAAATTTTCCCTTTAAACATATCAGTGTTGTAACATGTATCAGAACTTCACTCTTTTTCCTGCTGAATCATATTCCATTGTATGTATATACCACATTTTGTTTATCCATTCATCTGTTGATGAAAACACGGGTTGATTCTATCATTTGGCAATTGGGAATAATGCCACTAAGAATATCAGTGTACAAATACCTGTTAAAATCCCGGCTTTCAATTCTTTGGCGTATATACCTAGTAGAGGGATTGACAGGTCATGTGGTGATTTCTATACTTAAGTTTCTGAGGAACCACCAAAACTGTTTTCCACAGTGGCTACACCATTTTACATTCCCACCAAAAATAGACAAGTGTTCTAGTTCTCCACATCCTCTCCAACACTTGTTATTTTCCATTTTTTAAATAATAGCCATTCTAGTGGGTGTGAGATGGTATTTCCTAGTGGTTTTGATCTGCATTTCCCTAATGGCTAATGATGTGAAACATCTTTTCATGTGCTTTTTGGCCATTTGTGTATCTTCTTTGTAGAAATGTCTATTAAAGTCATTTACCCATTTTTAATTGCACTGTTTGTCTTTTTGTTGTTGAATTGCAGTTTTCTTTATAAATTCTGGATATTAAACCTTTACCGGATATGCAATTTCCAAATATTTTCTCCCATTGAGTAGTTTGTCTCTTTATTTTCATGATGAAGTTCTTTGATATACAAAAGATTTTAATTTTGTTGAGGTTCCATTTAACTATTTTTTTTCTTTTGTTGTTTGTGCTTTGGGTATAAAGTCTAAGAAACTACAGCTCAACAAAAGGTCCTAAAGATGTTTCCCTACATTTTTTCTAGGAATTTTATACTCCTGGTTCTTATACTTAGATTTTAGATCCATTTTAAGTTGATTTTTGAATATGCTGTGAAGTACGGGTCCACCTTCATTATTTTGCATTTAAACATCCAGTTTTCCCTGCACCATTTGTTGAAGAGACTATTCATTCTCAATTGAGTGGACATGGCACCCTTGTCAAAAATTAGTTGGCCATTCATGTGAGGGTTGATTTCTGAACTCTCAGTTAGATTCCATTGGTCTATATTGTTCTTATGCCAGTACAACACTGTTTTGATTACTGTGGCTTTGTAATAAGTTTTAAGAAATGTGAGTCCTTCATATTCATTCTTCTTTTTAAAATTTCTTTTGCTATTTGGAGTCCCTAATCTTTCCATATAAGTATAATGACTTTGTTTTCCGTTTCTGCAAAGAAGGCTGTTGGAATTTTAATTGGGAGTCACTGAATCTGTAAACCACTTTGGTATAATTGGCATTTGACAATATTTAGTCTTCTGATGAATGAGCATGGAATGTCCTTCCATTTATTTAGGTCTTCTTTGATTTCTAGCAATGTTTTGTAGTTTTCCATGAAAAAGTCATTTACATCCTTGGTTAAATTTATTCTCAGATACTTGATTCTATTAGTTGTTACTTTAAGTGTAGTCTTTTTTTTCTTGATTTCCTCTTCATATTGTTCACTATTAGTGTATAGAAACACTACTGATTTGGGAGTGTTGATCTTGTACAGTACCACTTTGCTGAATCCGTTTATTAGCTCTAGGAGCTTTGTTTTAGATTTTTCCAGATTTTCTCTATAAGAGATCATGTTGTCTGGAAATAGGGAAAGTTTTATTCCTTCCTTTCCAATGTGGGTGTCTTTTATCTCTTTCTCTTGCCTAATTGCTCTGGCTAGAACTTCCAGTACAATGCTGAATGACAGTGGTGACAGTGAGCATCCTTGTCTTGTTCCTGATCTTAGAGGGAAAGCGTTCCATCTTTCTCCATTGAGTATGATGTTACCTGTGAGTTTTTCATATGTGCATTTTATAGTGTTGAGAAAGTTTCCTTCTATTACTCATTTTCTAGGTGTTTTATTTATCAAGAAATGGTGTTAAATGTCTTTTCTGTATTGATGGAGATGATCATGGGTTTTTTTTTTTCCTTTGTTCTGTTAATGTTGTGTATTACATTAATTGGCTGTCTTATACTGAATCATCCTTGCATGCTTAGGAAAAATCCCACTTGATCATGATGTATAATTCTTTTAATGTGCTGTTGGATTCGGTTTGCTAGTATTATACTAAGGATTTTTGCATTATACGCATAAGGGATATTAGTCTGAATTGTCTTTTCTTGTGACATCTTTACCTGTATTTGGTATTAGAGTGATACTGGCTTCATAGAAAATGAGTTGGAAAGAGTTCCCTCCTCATCAATTTTTTGACAAAATTTGAGCAGTACTGCTCTTAATTCCTCTTGGAATGTTTGGCAAAATTCACCAGTGAAACCATCTAGACCTAACCTGAGAGTTTTTTTAAATTACTAATTCATTCTCTACTTGTTATTGGTCTGTTGAGATCTTCTATTTCTTCTAGAGTCAGTATAGGTAGTTTGTGTGTTTCTAGTAATTTGTCCATTTCTTCTTAGTTATCTAATGTGTTGGCATATCCTTGTTTAAACTATCCTCTTATAATTCTTTTTAGTTCTATGGGGTTGGTAGTAATGTCCCCCTTTTCATTTCTGATTTCAGTTATTTGTCTTCATCTTTTTTCCTTGTCAGTCTAGCTAACGGTTTGTTGATTTTCAAAGAACCAACTTTTGGTTTTGCCAATTCTCTCTGTTGCTATTTTATTTCTATTTCATTTATATCTGCTCTAATCTTTGTTATTTTCTTCCTTCTGCTCATGTTGGATTTAATGTGCTCTTCTTTTTCTGGGTCCTCCAATCATGAGGTTAGGTCTCTAATTTGGGATCTTGCTTCTATTTTAATGTAAGCATTTAAAGCTATAAATTTCCCTATCAGCACTGCCTTTGAAGTATCCCATAAATTTTCATATTTTGTGCTTTCATTTTCATTCACCTCAAGCTATTTATTAATCTATCTTGTAATTTTTTCTTTGACTCATTGGCTGTTTAAGAGTGTGTAGTTTAATTTCCACATATTTGTGATTTTTCCAGTGCTCCCTCTGTTACTGGTTATTAGCTTCATTGCACTGTTGTTGGAGAAGAAACATTGTATGATTTTGATATTTTTAAATTTATTGAGACTTGTTTTGTGACCTAACATATGATCTATCCTGGAGAATGATCTATGTGCACTAGAAAGAATGTGTACTCAGCTGCTGTTTGGTGAAGTGTTCTATATATGTCTGCTATGTCAACTCAGTTCAGAGTATCATTCAAGCTTCTATTTTCTTAATTGATCTCCTCTCTAGATGTTTTATTATTATTGAAAGTGGTATACTGAAGTCTCCTACTATTGAAGTCAAACTATCTATTTCTCTCTTCAAATCTGTCAATATTTTCTTCATATATGTTGAGGCTCTGTCATTAGGTACAAATATATTTATAATTGCTGTGTCTTCTTTTTGAACTGAACCCTTTATCTTTGTCCCTTGTAACTGGTTTTGACTTGAAGTCTATTTTATCTGATATTAACGTAGCTACCTACCTCTCTTCTGTTTACTATTTGTATGGTATATTTTTTCCATCCTTTCACTTTCATCCTATCAGTGTCTTTGAATTTAAGGTAAGTGTCTTGTAAGCAGCATAAAGTTGGGTCATGCATTTTTATTCATTCTGCCAGTCTCTGCCTTTTGAAGGGAAAGTTTAATACATTTACAGTTAAAGTAACCACTGATAATGCAGGACATTTGTCTGCCATTTTGCTACATGGTCTTTGTCAGTCTTACATCTTCTTGTTCCTCAATTCTTCCATTATTGGCTTCTTCCATATTTATTTGATTTTTGTATTGTACTATTTTGAGTCCCTTCTCATGTCCTTCTGTATGTATTTTTCATATATTTGCTTTGTAGTTATCATGTGGCTAAAATTTAATTTCCTAAATCTATAATAATTGTGTTTTATTTGATACCAACTTAACTTCAATAACATAAATGTACACTGTTCCTAATCCCCTCTCCCCCCTCACCATTTTGTTGTATGTGTTACAAATTATATCTTTATATACTGAATTTCCCAAACCATAGATTATCATTACTATTTATGCATTTGCATTTTTGAACAAGAAAGAAGTAAAAAGTGGAGTTACATACCAAAAAACACAATACAATAGTACTGTCAGTTATGGTTACCCATATGGATACCTTTACTGTTTCCATATGGGTAACCATAAACATCAGGTCTTTATTTCTTTCTGCCACTTTGATCCATTGCCTGATGTCCTTTCTTTTATGTCTGGAGGACTCCATTTAGCATTGCCTGTAGAGGAGGTCTAGTGGTGACAAATTCCCCTAGTTTTTGTTTATCTGGGAATGTCTTAATCCCTCTCTCATTTTTGAAGGACTGTCCTACTGGATATAAAATTATTGGGTGGAAATTGTTTTCTTTCAGCACATTAAGTATTCCATCCCACTGCCTTCTTGACTCCAAGATTTTTGGTGAAAAATTGGTACTTAATCTTATGGAGACTCCCTTGTACATAACACATTACTTTTCTCTTGCAGCTTTCAGAACTCTCTTCTATCCTTTACATTTGACAGTTTGAAAACTATGTGTCTGAATATATTTCTCTTCACATTTATCCTGTTTGGAGCTCATTGGGCTTCTTGGATGTGCATATTCACATCTTTTGTTAAGTTTGGGAAGTTTTCTACCACTATTTCTTTGAAGATTCTTTCTGCCCCTTTCTCTCTTTCTTCTCCTCTGAGACTCCCATAATATGTGTAGTGGTAGACTTGATGGTGTCCCACAGGTTTCTTAGGCTATTTTTGCTTTTTCTAATTCTTTTTTCTTTCTGCTCCTCAGTCTAATTCATTTCAATTGCCTTGTCTTTGAGTTCACTGATTATTTCTTCAGTCAGTTCCAATATGGTTTTGAAACCCTCCAGAGAATTTTTCATTTCAGTTATTATGGTCTTAACTCCAGTATTTCTGTTAGGTTCCCTTTTAAAATTTCTATTTCATTACTGAGATTCTCATATTGTTCATTCATAGTTTTCCTGATATCCATTAGTTCTTTCTCTGTATTTTCCTTCATTTCCTTGACCATATTTAATATATTTTTTAAAAGTTTTTACACAGTTTGTCCACAGTCTGGAACTTTAGCCTCTTCCTTTGGATGGGTGATCATTTACTGTTTCTTTCTTTGTCTTGGATTCTTTTGTTGCACACTGTACATTTAATATACTAAAATGTTAAGTCTGCAATTAGTCCCTGAACTGTTTCTTGAGTTTCTATCCAGGTCATGTTACAACAAAGATCTCCTTGAGTGCCAGAAGCTAACACAACCAAACAAACCAATGCAGAAATCAACTTTCACAGACTTTGCAACTTGGCTTTGCAGCCAGTGCTCTTCCTCAGAGTTCAGCCATCCTATCAAGATTAGCTCAAGGCAAATGCAAAGTGCAGGGTCCTCCCTCTCTTTTCTGAGCCTATGTCTTGTCCTGGGCTTGTGCTTGCTAGTGACCTTAGGAGTTCCCTGTTTACAGGAATTTGAATGCCCCTTCTACTCCCTATGAAATAGACTTTCTTCCTCTTCTGTGTGCTCTGTTATAGGACTTAAATCAGGTAGTGCTTTGCCCCAGACTGATTTAATTGGTTCTTACACTGCTTTCACTGTCCCAAGCTGCTTTTGCCTGGAGAGCATATTCTGGTGGGGGTGGGGCAAGCACAAGAAGAGTTTCCTAGGTTTTCCCAGTTGGAAAAGGCCGGGGACCTACAATGGGAACACAGGCTGACTCCACGCTGTGCTGAGACAGAATGGGGAAGAGGCTAACAAGGGCACCAGGGGCTTCTCCTATGGCTTTTGAAGTTGTGTTTTCTTGATTCAGTACTTGCTCAGTTAATGCAGCCCTTTAACTGTTTTTTGTAGTTTTGAGGAAGGGTACTATCTTTAAGACTTTAAGACTCCTCTGCAACTTTTGCCCTAGTGGGCTTGGAACAGTGGCAGCCCTCAGTGTCAAGTTGCCAGCAATCTTAAGTAGCTGATCAAAAGCAGTTACCAGCAATTTGACCACACACTCCTGAATCTTGAGGAACTAGGCTTTTATATCCCACCCTGACACCATCAAGCTGCACCAGGAGCTGGGCTGCAGACAGCACTGCTGCCTGCCACAAGGCTGGGGTATGAAGAATGGTAGCCACTGCATGGAGATTGAAACTCTCCAGTATTTACTGTAATTTACCAGCCTCTTCTTTCTGCTCTTCTCTGGATGCTGCACAATGTTCTACTAGACTCTAGGGTTTCAAAATAGTTGAATCTGACAGTTTTTGCCATTTTAATAGTTGTTCAGTGGAGGGATTGATTCCTGGATCTTCCTACACAACCATCTTCCCATAATCTTCTCAGGATTTTTGAATCTATGATTATGAGGGATATTGGTCTGTATTTCCTCTTCTTATAATGTCTGCCTAGTTTTGTTATTAGAGAAATGCTGGCCTCATAAAACAAGTTTGAAAGTGTTCATCACTCCTTTTTTATTTTTGTGAAGAGATTAAATAGAATTGGTATTACTATTTCCTTAAACATTTTGTAGAATTGGGTGGATACTTATATTACTGATTGGAGATCTTTCTCTTTTCTAATATAAGCATTTAATGCTATAATTTTCCCTTTAATCAGCCTATAGCTTCAACTCAAAATTTTAGATATGTTGTATTTTCCTTTTCATTCAGTTCAAGATTTTTTTAATTCTCTTAAGACTCCCTGTTTGACATACAGGTTATTTAGATTATGTTGTTTGATTTCCTAATATTTGAGGACTTTACAGCTATCTTTCTGTTATTGATTCCTAGTTTAATTCCATTACAAAAAAATACTATCTCTGCTATTTCTATTCTTTTAAAGTTGTTACGATTTATTTTATGGCACAGAATATATTGTTTTCCATGTGCATTTGAGAAGGATGTGTTGTTGAGTGTTCTGTAAATGTCAGTTAGGTCAAATAGGTTGATAGTGTTCTTCAGATCATCTATATCCTTACTGATTTTCTTCCTAGTTGTTCTATAAGTTATTGAGAATATAGTGTTCAAGTCCCCAACTATAATTGTGAAGTTATTTGTTTCACTTTTCAATTCTTTTAGTTTTTGAGTCATGTATTTTGAAGCTCTGTTGTTAGGTATATCCACATTTTGGATGGTTATTTCTTCTTGGAGAACTGAACCATTTAAAATTATGTAATGTCTCTTATTTTACATAATTTTAAAGATGTTCTGATGCCTATTTTATCCGATATTAATATAGCAACACCAGCTTTACTGTGGTTAGTGTTTGCATAGCATACTTTTACTATCCTCTTACTTTAACCTATCTGTCTTTATAGTTCAAATGGGTTTCTCATAGACTGTGTATTGTTGGATCCTGCTTTTTTATCCAAATCTGACACTCTGTCATTTAACTGATGTGTTTAGACCATTAACATTTAATGTGATGTTATATGGTTGAATTAAAATCTACTATCTTGCTAGCTGGTTAGATGTTTTTTGTTCCATCTGTTCTTACTCTCTTTTTTTCCTGACTTCTTTTGTTAGCTTGGTTGTGGGCGGGGGGCATGGTAGGATGTTTTCTGTTGTTCTGAATAAGCCTCCATCTTGGGCATGAACTGTATCACCAAGTCTTGGAGGCATGGTCTTCTCAGTGATCCTCCCTCTCCCCTGGGTTACTTTTGAATCCAGCATGCATTTCTGTTGTTTCTCTAGGAGTCAAGAATGTTTTCCTGTTCCCTTGCACCAGAAGCAATGGGATTTCACTAGTACCCTAAGGGTGAAAGTGTTTGTCCCCTACACACACACACACACACACACACACACACACACACCCCACAAATTAAGGCTTTTGTCCCATAGGGGAAATAGGAAAGAAGGGTATGTGGAGTTTACTGCCCCTCCCACAGCAGTGCCCCACAAGGGAGACTCTCTAGATTCTCCCAGTCATTTCTGTGAGCTCATGACGGGGTTCATGGAGAAAAGATCTGCAAGTGTGTACCCCAGCCCCCATATTTGAAACCTCTATGGGCTTCACCCACTTTTGCCACTGTGCAGTCAGTCAGCATCCACCATCCTAGCTAAACTCATCCCAGCTACTTCTTGCCCAGGTAAGTCAGTGTTCATTTTTTGTTTCTCCCTGCAGATACCTGTCTCTTCCTAGATTCTGAATCTGCTGGTTTCCCAGTGACTTCGGTACTTCAGTGGGTTCAGGAAAAGCTTTGAAGTTGTAAATTTGGGGACAGTGCTCTTTCCAGCTCTCTATATCTTCAAGTAGAAACCAGAACCCTACTTCTTTTAATGAAGTGTCTGTAACTTTCACAATAGCAAGCAGAAGATATTACAGGTTGCCAGGGTAATCAATGTCCTCTTGAAAACTTCCCTAAGAGGCTTTATGAATGACAAATGTCTCAGAAACACCTCAATCCATTGCTTTTTGAGAAATGTAAGGTATAGAAAAAAATCCCATAGGAGTTAAGTAAAAGACAGAAAATGTACCTATTTTTAAAAAATGGAGGCAGAACCTGTGAAAATTATGGAAAGCACCTATCTGTCTGCAATTGCCTGACAAGGAACATGATACTATACTAAACATCATGTATAGCTAAAAAGAAAATAATTCTATAAGATTTCTAGCCTATTTAAGTCACTATTAGAATCCTTCATACACATCGTTATTTACCGAGAAACCTGACAAATTACTCAAGATTAGGCCAATGACAAAAAATAAAATACTTATATTTTATTATTTATTAAATTTTTCTCCAAAGGTAAGGTAAATCTTGCCATTAACCATTAACTACCCAATATATTATTATTATAATTATTATTAACAATGCTGATGAATCAATTGCCATTTATTGATCACTTAGTACAAGCCAGAGACTGTTAGCTCATTACAAACATTTTTTTTTTTTATTTCATCCTTACAACTCCCCAATGAAAGAACTGGAACTTGGAGGTATTAAGAAACTCGTCTGGTGCTAGAACCAGAATTCAACTCCAGGTCAGACACAAAAGTCCTTACTTTTAATTTCTGAGTTAGAAGGCCCCAAGAATAATGTTAATTAAGATTTCATGTAGCCCATTGAGCATTTCCATTCTGTCATTTACAATGCTGGAAAAGGTCCACCCTTACATAAGAACACAAAAGCAACAGAAAAGCTTTATTGGCTGAGACCAGTTGTCCAACCAGAAGAACATTTAGTTTCAGAATGGCAACAAGGAATCATTTGTTGAAAGAGCATGACAAATGACCTTTATGAGGCTCATTTGTAAAGAGGGCATAACCGTATTCCATGCTATCCAAATCTCTCTCTCTTTGTATGTATTTGTGTGTATGTGTGTGCTCACGTGAATATACCAAATATTCTTTTTTTCCCTATAATACTGCATTATAACTCTATTATCTAGTGATATATTTACAGTTTTCTTAACATTAAAAAAAAATTTTAAACACAATAACTCTTTAGAATAAAGAGGTCTCCAAAATATCTCCCATCTCTAATGAGGTAGTATAATGTGACATTGTAAGGTTATCTTAGACAACTAGAATATAGCAACCAGCATAGAAAAAAGTTAAAAAGACAATAATGCAAATGGCCACTACAAAATCTTCAGCTAGAAGAATCAAGCCACACTCAACCATATTTTACCTACCCCAACCAAGCCAGTGAAAAATAAGACAGCAGATTAAATAGGAAAGACAGTAACAGGCAATGGCAATCACCAGCAAACTAAAGAATAAGAGTGTTACAAAGAGCAAAGAGAAGAAGTCACTGAGGGAAATTTGGTTCAAAGTTACATGAAAATCACCCTGTATAACCCCAGAGACACTGCCAGATCTCTGAATTATAATACAAAACAATAACTAATGCTTTACTACCTTTTATAAGCCAAGATATACATAGAAAATGAATCTACTTAGATTACACATTGGAGAATATGGCCAGAGGCAAATGATCTAGGGGCTTGTGCTGCCCAAAGCCCCATCCAGCTTCCCTTGGAACTACAGGAGTGGAGATCATATTTCAGCATGCCTGTAGCCCATGTACAACACATCAGTAGGCTGATGCCCACAAAGTAGAAAGCGCTGCAATAACTGGTGTTCACAATAATGATCTTGTGTCAACAAGAAATTCAGTTATGTTTGGTCTATTCTACTTAAGAAGATGGGGAAATATATAATGCATCAGAGTATTTTCATCAAAAGTGGTTAAATGTTAAAATATTTTGATGCTTCAAAGTAAGCTTCAGTTACTAGAAAAATAAGCTCTTGGTACATCTAATTCCTTGAGATTTCATTATTTCCTTCTCAGTTCATTATTCTGCCTTTTATTGAACTTAAAAGTGTTTCTGTCAAATAGTCCTATTATTTCAAGATTTTTTAACAGTCTGAATTAAACTTATCAATGCTGATCATGGATTTAAAGCATTAGCTTGAGTGACCCTATGGTGCAATACTGGGATACTTCTGGAGGTAAAGAGGGGTGCTACTAATGATTACACAAAAACAACAGGCCTAAGCCAGAACTCTCCTGGGCAAACCAAGATATATGTACACCCTAGAATTAGATCATTCCCCCAGTGGCTCTTGACCATTTTAGAGCAAAGAAACCTAAGATAATTTTCATATTCAAAAATAAAAATAGGAGTGGCATCACCAAGGTCACAGAGTGAGATGCTCCAGGGATCTATCCCCCACATTCTTTAAACAACACACAAAAACTGGCAGGATCATCTTTCTCAGGGCTACAGGAAACAGCTAAAGTTTGCAATAATTGGGCAGGTGCCAAATCAAGAAAAAGACTACTTAAACCTCATGATGCCATGCTGTCCCTTCTCCTACCCCCTCCCAAGCTCAGTGCAGATCCAGCCCTTGCTCTCAGTGTGGGTCCCTGGTCCTGGTTCCAGAGGGAAAAGAGCAGCCCTTATGCACATATTGGGGTGCATGTATGTAGGTAACAATATTTCTAGTGGAAGCCTAAAGGGCTGAACCAGGACACTTATCTCTGACTCACCATCTCAGAATTTGCACTATAAGCAGAAGTGGCTTTCTGGGCAACAAAATCAAAGTAATAAATAATCAAATTGCAATGGCCTGTGGAAAAGGACTACTAACCTTAAGACACAATAGTGCCTGGACCAGGAAGAAATCCTATTCCTAAGAGGAAGAGAGAAGAATTCCTAAGGCCAGAAGTACATGTCTGGGATGAGATGCATGCTCAAAAAGACCACAGACAACCCAGTGGTTTCACCTCAGGCTGCTCTTCAGGTTCATTGTTAGGATGGATAAACTCTGAAGGAGAGCACCAGGAAACACAAAGTCAATCCACAAAGACTGTAAAAGGTATTGTTTCTGTTTTGTTTTACTTTGCTTTTGTCCTTGTCTGCTATTTTGCTTTGCTTTGTGCTTCCATTTTGTTAATTCCTAGCATTCAAGGAAATCTCTGTCATAACACTAGCTACATAAAAGCTTAAAGAATAGACACCTTGGGCAGTACATTCCAAAATGATCACATTAAAATATAAAAATGTCCATTGTGGGGCAAACGGCAGCATATAGAGGAGTGGAACTTAGTTAGTACCCTGGAACAATTAATGAACAACCAGGAACAACTAGTAAATAATTTGGAATAACTGTTGGGGGACAACCATGACTGTCCACACATCGTACACCAGCCTGGATTGGGAGGAATGCCTGAGATTGCAGCATAAAATCTGTAAGTAAAAACTGCAGAACCATGCAGGGAGCCCCCTCACCCGATGGCAAGCTGAGCTGCAAGACCTTGCTGTGGTAGAGAGCAGCATTCTCTGAGATAGCTCAGCCGAGCTCCAACTGGGGTTTTCATTAACAAATGTGGACTGCTGAATACAAGCTACAAACCCCCCAAAAGCAGACAGAGGGTTTTAGTGATGACTGACCTTAAAGAACCAGAAGACTCATCTGTCCCGGGAAGAGGAGCCCAGAGACCAGGTGTTATCTCTGGCTGATGAGTGAAACTGGAAAGCCATGTACATGACAGAAAGGGGCCTTTCTGTCTCTTTTTCTCTCTTGCAATCTGAGGGGCTCAGAGGAGAGAGCCTCAGCCATTTTCAGTCTGTAACCCTCTGACCCAGACAGGGTGGAGATAACAGAGTCAGAGAGACAAAGGAGCTATTCAAATGCAGATGATAACTCCCTAGGGGGTGTATCTTCCCTAAGAGTAAGGAGGTGAGGCCCAGCTTTCCCTTCAGGACCAGACCCCAGAGCCTGGGGGAAAACAACCAAAACAGAAACTGAAGGGACCACATCTTACACCAGTCGGGAATGACAGGCTGACATGTGCCACCTGCTGGGCAGGTTAGGAAAAGCATAGTGACTGGAGACTTCACAGGAAAGTCTGTCATTCTTCTAAGATACACCCTGAATATAACCCCATTCTGAGACCTGAACCTATTCTGGTCTGGGAAAATCTGACTGGGATAACCAAGGAAACCAGATGCCTAGACAACAGAAAACTACAATCTATAACAGGAAAAAAGAATATATGGACCAGTCAAAGGAACAAACTTACACCTCAATCAAGATACAATTGAGATACTGTTTCACTTTAATGAAACAATCTATTAAAGATCTTCAAATACATATGCTAAATCAAATCAAAATCCAAATCAAAGAGTTCAGGGAAGATATAACAAAAAAGACGAAAGCTATAAAGAAAACACTGGGTGAACATAAGCTAGAAATCGAAAGTTTAAAAAAACAACTGGCAGAATCTATGAAATGGAAGGCACAACACAAGAGATGAAAAACACAAAGGAGATGCACAACAGCAGATCCAAGAGGCAAAAGAAAACACTCAGGAACTGGAGAACAAGACATCTGAAATCCTACACACAAAAGAACATATAGGGGAAAGAATGGAAAAATATGAAAATATGAGCAACATCTCAGGGAATTGAATGACATGAAATGCATGAATGTATGTGTCATGGTTTTCCCAGAGGGAGAAGAGAAAGGAAAAGGGACAGAAGCAATAATAGAGGAAATAATCAATGAAAATTTCCCATCTCTTATGAAAGACATAAAATTACAGATCCAAGAAGTGCAGCGCACCCCAAACAGAATAGATCTGAATAGACCTATGACAAGAAACTTAATAATAAGATTATCAAACATCAAAGACAAAGAGAGACTCCTGAACACAGCAAAAGAAAAGTGATCCATCACATACAAAGGAAGCCTGATAAAACTATGTGTGGATTTCTCAGTGAAACCATGGAGGCAAGAAGGAAGTGGTGTGATATATTTAAAATATTGAAAGAGAAAAACTGCCAACCAAGAATCCTATATGCAGCAAAGCTGTCCTTCAAATATGAGGGAAAGTTTAAAATATTCTCTGAAAAATAACAAGAGAGTTTGTGAATAAGATACCTGCGCTACAGGAGATACTAAAGGGAGCACTACAGACAGATAGGAAAAGACAGGAGTGAGAGGTTTGGAACACAATTTTGGGTGATGGTAGCACAGCAATGTAAGTACACTGAACTAAGATGACTGTGAGTATGGTTGAAAGAGAAAGGTTAGGAGCATGTGGGACACCAAAAGGAAAGAGGAAAGATAAAGACTGTGAAACCTAGAGTGCTCAACAATTGTGATAAAATGCACAAATATGTTTTTATATGAGGGAGAACAAATGAATGTCAACCTTGTAAGGTGTTTAAAATAGGGTGCTATTAGGGAAAAAATACTATCAATGCAAACTATAGACTATAATTAACAGAAGCATTGCATTATGCTTCCTTTAATGTAACAAAGGCAATATATCAAGGTTAAATACCTATAAGAGGGGGACATAAGGGAGGAGTATGGGACACTTGGCATTGGTGATGCTGCCTGACTCTTTTATTCTACTTTAGTTTAATTCTATATTTCCTTTTGTTGCTTTTTAGCTGTCATTTTTTTTCTTTCTTTTTCTTTTTCTTTTTCTATTGTCTCTCTACCTTCTTTGACTCTTCCTCCTTCTTTGTGGAAGAAATGGAGATGTCCTTATATAGATGGTGGTGAATACATAAATATATAACTATACAGGGAACCATTGATTGTTACTTAGGACAGAAAGTATGGTGGGTGAACAAAACCATCTTTAAAACAAAACAGATCGATGAAGAAGACTTGAGGGCACTACATTGAGTGAAATAAAGCAGACACATAAGGACAAATATAGCATGGTCTCACTGATATGAACTAATTATAATATGTAAACTCATAGGCATGAAATATAAGTAACCAAGATATATAACAAGGCTAAAGAATGGGGAGTGGTTGCTTATTATGAGCTGATGTTCAACTAGGTTGAACTTAAAGTGTTTGGAAATGGACAGAGGTGATGGTAGCACGTTATTGTTAGAATAATTAACAGTGCTGAATGGTATGTGAAGGTGGTGGAAAGGGGATGCTTAGAGTCATGTATGTCACCAGAAGGAAAGTTGGAGGTTAAAAAATGGGAATGTATAAATCAGTGAATCTCGTGGTGGACAAATATTAGAAATTTCTTTCATGAACTAGAACAAATGTATGACACTGTAACTAGAAGTTAATAATAGATGGGTATATAGGGGAAAAATATACCTATTGCAAACTATGTATACAGTTAGCAATATTTTAGCATTCTTTCATCAATAGTAACAAATGTACTATACCAATACTGTGAGTCAATAATGGAGGGGGGTGGTTAGGGGTATGGGAGAATTTGAGTTTTCTTTTTTCATCTTTATTTCTTTTCTGGAGTAATGAAAATGTTCTAAAAATTGAAAAAAAATTATAACGGTGGTGATGGGTGCACAGCTGTATGATGGTACCATGGGCAATTGATTGTGCAGTTTGGATCTTTGGATAATTGCATGGTATGTGAACAGTCTCAATAAAATTAAATTTTTAAAAAAGTGTCCATTGTGCAACAAAAGATTACAAGGCATACAAAGAAACAGGAGCAATATAAAAATAAAAAACCATCAACAAAGAACACCAATCTTTGGACATACAAAATTTTTTAATTTTCTTAAATATGCAAAGAACCAGGATATCAGTAAAATTATAAAGAATAAAATGAGAATTTCAGTGAAGATATAGCAAAAGGAACCAAACAGAAACACTGGAGGTGGAGGCCACAATAACTGAGATACAAAATTCCCTAGATAGGTTCAATAGCAGATTGGAATTGGCAAAAGAAAGAATAGGTGAACTTGAGGATAAGACAATTAAAATGATTAAGTTTGTGGGTCAAGAAGAAAAAAGAATGAAGAAAAGCAAACACAGCGTAAGGGACCTGCAGGATACCAACAAGAATACCATTATATGCACTATGGGAGTTCCAAAAGGAGAAGACAGAGAGAAAGGGGAAGAAAGAATATTCAAAGAAATAATGAATGAAATATTCCCAAACTTAATGAAATACATGAATACGCACATCCAAGATGCTCAACAAACTCCTAACAGGATAAACTCAAAGACAGCCACACCCAAATAAATTATAATCAAACTATCAAATGCCAAAGATGAGAGAATCCTGAAAGCTGCAACAGAGAAGAAACAAGTCGTAAAAAAGGGAGCCTCAATAAAATTAAGTGTTGATTTCTCATTAGAAATCATGGAGGCAAGAAGGCAATAGGATGAATATTTAAAGTGCTGAGAGAAAAAACTGCCAACCAAGATTTCTATATCTGGCAAAATCATCTTTCTTAAATGAAGGAGAAATTCAGAAATTCCCAGAAAAACAAAAGGTGAGGTAGTAACCACAAGACCAGCACTACAAGAAATGATAAAGGGAGTTCTTCAGGATTAAAGGAAAGTAACTAGACAGTAGGTCAAAGGTGCATAAAGAAATAAAGATCTCTGGTATAGGTAACTACATAGGTAAATATAAATGACATCACTTTTGTATTTTAGGTCTGTAACTCCACTTTTTACTTCTTACAGAATCTAAAATGCAAATGCATAAAAAGCTATATAATTCTATGGTTTTGGACACACAATGTATAAAGATATAATTTATTACAAGAACAACATAAAAGTGGGAGGAATGGAGGTATATAGGCCCATAATTTGTGTATGCTACCAAAGTTAAGGTGATATAATGGTGGCCAGAAAGCAATGGGAGGACATATTTTAAATGCTGAAAGAAAAAAATTGGTATCCCAGAATAATATATCTGACAAACCTGTCCTTTAAGCAGGACGGCAAAATTAAGACATTTCCAGACAAAAACTTCATTACCACTATATCTGACTTACAGGAAATGCTAAAGGGAGTCCTTCAAGTTGAAAGGAAAGGACACTAGACAGTAAATCAAAGTTTAACGAAAAAGACCTCCAGTGTAGGTAACAATATGGGTAAATATAAATGCTAGTATTATTGCATTTTTCATTTGTAATACTGTCTTGTACTTATTACATGGATTAAAATTTAAATGCATAAAAAACAAGCATAAACCTTTGTTATGGCACACACAAGGCTTAAAGATATAATTTATGACAAGAACAACATAAAAGGGAGGAATGGAGGGATATAGGTAGAGAGTATATGTAGGCAATTGAAGTCAAGTTGGAATCAATATGTGCTAAATTTAATTAATAGATTTAGGATGATAAATGTAATCCCCATAAAGAAAACATCTTAAAAATCTACACAAAAGGAAAGGCGAAGTGATTCAAAATGCCTCTTTATAAAAGACCATCTAAACTATCAGAAGGCAGTAACAAAGAAAAGGAGACGCAAAAAAGGTATAACACTTACAAACAATTAGCAAAATGGTAGAAATAAATCTTGCCTTATCAGTAATTATCTTAAATATAAATGAATTTAAATCTCTTGTCAAATAGCAGAGATTGGCAGATAGGATAAAGAAACATGACCCAACTATATGTTGCTCCAGGATGCCAATTTTAGATCCATTGATTCAAACAGGTTGAAACTGAAAGGATGGAAAAAGTATTTCTTGCAAATAATAACCAAAAGAGAGCTGGCATGACTGTATGAATATCATGCAAATAGACTTTAAGTCAAGAGAAAAAGAAAATTATATATTGATTACAGGGTCAGTTCAACAAGAAGATTTAACAATTATAAAGATATATGCACCTAACAACAAGTACCAAAATACATGAAGCAAACACTGGCAGACAGGAATGGAGAAATAGACAGTTCTACAATAATGGATGGAGAGTTCAATATACCACTTTCACACTGGATAGAATATCTAGACAAAAGATTTAAAAAAAAAAAAAAAGAAAGAAAGAAAAGAAAAGAAATGATCTGACCAAGATTATAAACCAACTAGATCTAACAGACATATACAGTACACATCACCCAAAAATGGCAGAATACACATTCTCTTCAAGTGCAGATGGACAATACCCCAGACAGACCATATGTTAGAGCAAAAGAGAAGTCTAACTACAAAGTAAGCTCTCTGACCACAAAATGGAAAGAAGCTAGAAGTTAATAACAGAAGGAAAACTGGAAAATTTACAAATACGTGGAAATTAAACAGCACACTCCTAAACAACCAACAGGTTAAAGAAGAAATTACAAGGAAAATTAGAAATGAATGACAATGATGAGACGACATACTAAAACTTATGGGATACAGTGAAGGCAGTACTCAGAGTGAATTTTATAGCTATGAGTGTTTGTATTAAAAAAGAAGAAAGATCTCAAATAAACAACCTAACTTGACATCTTAAAGAACTAGAAAAACAGGAGCAAAGTAACCCCAAAAAGCAGAAGAAAGGATATAATTAAGATTAAAGCAGAGATAAATGAAATAGAGAATAGAACAATTGAGAGGTAAAAAGAACCAAAAAAAAGTTGGTTCTTTGAAAAAATCAATAAAATTGACAAAGTTTTAAAGACTGACAAAGAAAAACAGATAAAAGACAGAAATAACTAAAATTGGAAAGTGGTATCACTGCTGACCTAACAGAAATAAAAAGGATTATAAAAGAATACTATGAACAAGTGTAGGCCAAGAAAACAGATAAGGCAGAAGAAATGGAATCATTCCTAGAAATATATCAATTTCCCAAATTGATTCAAGAAGAAATAGAAACCATCAACAAACCTATAACAAGTACTGGGATTGAAACAATAATCAAAAGCTTCCACCAAAGAAAAGCCCAGGACCAGATAACTTCACTGGTGAATTTTACCAAATGTCTAAAGAAGAATTAATATCAATCCTCCTCAAACTCTTCCATAGAATTCAGGAGGAGGGAACAATTCCTAACTTCTGCTATGAGTCCATCATTACTCTGATACCAAAGCCTGGTACAGACACCACAAGGAAATAAAATTACAGGCCGAGTTCCCTTATGACTTTTGAGGCAAGAATCCTTAATAAGACACTAGTAAACCAAATCCAACAGCATATTTAAAATACTATATGCTGTGACTAAGCAAGATTTATCCCATGAATGCAAGAGTGATTCAACATATGAAAAACTATCTAGGAATAAATTTAACAAAGAATATAAAAGACATATATTGAGAACTATAAAATACTTCCGGAGAGAGGCGGGGCAAGATGGTGGAGTGGTGAGGTGTATGTTTTAGTTACTCCTCCAAGGAAGCAGGTAGAAAGCCAGGTACTGCGTGGACCGGACACCGCAGAGCAATTTGACTTTAGGCATGCTTCATACAACACTCATGAACATGTGGAACTGCTAAGGTCAGCGAAATCTGTACGTTTTCGTGGCCAGGGGACCTGCGCCCATCCCTGCCAGGCTCAGTTCCGTGGGATGAGGGGCCGTCAGCACTGGGAACTAGGAGGGAGAACTGCAGTTGCAGCTCTTATCAGAAACTCATTCTACTGATCCAAACTCCAATCATAGGTAGACTGAGACCAGAAACTGGAGAATCTGGGAGCAGCCAGCCCGGCAGAGAGGGAATAGGGATAGCAAAAACAGCAAGAAAAAACCCCAAAAATAAAAGTGGAGGCTTTTTGGAGTTCTGGGGAACATAGAAAGGGAAAGGGCAGAGCTCAGGCAGAGTCAGGCTCATATGCAAATCCAGAAGAAAAACCGGTTTCTCTGCCTCCTGGACCTTTCCTTAATGGCCCTAACTGCTTTGTCTTTTAGCATTTCAATAACCCATTAGATCTGCAAGGAGGGCCTTTTATTATTTTTTTTATCTTTTTATCTTTTTCTAAAACAATTACTCTAAGAAGCCGGATACTGAAAGTCTCAAAGACTTGCAATTTGGTCAGGTCAAGACAAGAGCAGAACTAAGAGAGCTCTGAGATAAAAAGCAATAAGTCCAGTGGCTGAAAAAATTCACTAAACACCACAAATTCTCAAGAAAAGGGGGGCATCGTCTCACAGCCATCATCCTGGTGGACAGGGAACACTCCTGCCCATCATCAGCCCTATAGCCTAGAGCTGCCCCAGACAACCCAGTATGATGGAAGTGCTTCCAATAACACACACACACACACACCACAAAATCGGGCGTGGACATTAGCCTTCCCTGCACCCACAGCTGGTTGTCCCAGAGTTGGGAAGGTGGAGCAGTGTGAATTAACACACACAATTCAGCCATCCTTTCAGCAGACTGGGAGCCTCCCTACACAGCCCTGCAGCCCAGAACCACCCTGGGGAGACGGCACTCACCTGTGACATAGTACAGTCATCCCTCAACAGAGGACCTGGGGGTGCACGGCCTGGAAGAGGGACCCACTTGCGAGTCTCAGGGGCCATACACCAATACCAAAGACTTGTGGGTCAGAGGCAGAGACAAACTGTGGCAGGATTGAACTGAAGGATTAGACTATTGCAGCAGCTTTAAATTTCCAGGAACACCAGGGAGATTTGATTGATAGAGCTGTCCCCGCTCCCTGACTGCCCAGACACATGCCCGATACACAGGGCGGGCAATACCAACTACACACACAAGCTTGGTAGACCAATTGGACCTCACAAGACTCACTCCCCCACTCATCACAAAGACAAAGTGGGGGAGAACTGGCTTGAGGGGAACAGGTGGCTTGTGGACGCCACCTGCTGGTTAGTTAGAGAAAGTGTACTCCACGAAGCTGTAGATCTGACAAATTAGAGATAAGGATTTTAATCAGTCTACAAATCCTAAAAGAACCCTATCAAGTTAAGCAAATGCCAAGAGGCCAAAAACAACAGAAAATTTTAAAGCATATTAAAAAACCAGACAATACGGATAACCCAAGCCCAAGCACTGAAATCAAAAGATCAGAGGAGACACAGTACTGGAGCAATTAATCAAAGAACTAAAGATGAATGATGAGACCATGGCACAGGATATAAAGGACATGAAGAAAAGCATGGCACAGGATATAAAGGACATCAAGAAGACCCCAGAAGAGCATAAAGAAGAAACTGCAAGAGTAAATAAAAAAATAGATGATCTTATGGAAATTAAAGAAACTGTTGACCAAGTTAAAAAGATTCTGGATACTCATAGTACAAGACTAGAGGAAGCTGAACAACAAATCAGTGACCTGGAAGATGACAGACAGAAAATGAAAGAACAAAAGAAAGAATGGGGAAAAAAATTGAAAGAATCGAAATGGACCCCAGGGATATGATAGATAATATAAAACGTCCGAATATAAGACTCATTGGTGTTCCAGAAGGGGAAGAGAAGGGTAAAGGTCTAGGAATAATTCAAAGAAATTGTTGGGGAAAACTTCCCAAATCCTCTAAACACCATAAATACACAAATCATAAATGCCCAGCGAACTCCAAATAGAATAAATCCAAATAAACCCTCTCTGAGATATATTCTGATCACACTGTCAAATACAGAAGAGAAGGAGCAAGTTCTGAAAGCAGCAGGAGAAAAGCAATTCACCACATACAAAGGAAACAGCATGAGAATAAATAGTGATTACTCAGCAGCCACCATGGAGGCAAGAAGGCAGTGGCATGACATATTTAAAATTCTGAGTGAGAAAAATTTCTAACCAAGACTACTTTATCCAGCAAAGCTCTCCTTCAAATTTGAGGGAGAGCTTAAATTTTTCAACAAATGCTGAGAGAATATGCTAACAAGAGACCTGCCCTACTGGAGGTACTAAAGGGAGCCCTACAGACAGAGAAACAAAGAAAGGAGAGAGAGACATGGAGAAAGGTTCAGTACTAAAGAGATTCAGTATGGATATATTAAAGGATATTAATAGAGAGAGGGAAAAAATATATATCACAAACGTAAACCAAAGGATAAGATGGCTGATTCAAGAAATGGCTTCATGATTATAATGTTGAATGCAAATGGATTAAACTCCCCAATTAAAAGATATAGATTCACAGAATGGATAAAAAAAAATGAACCATCAATATGTTGCATACAAGAGACTCATCTTAGACACAGGGACATAAAGAAATTGAAAGTGAAAGGATGGAAAAAAAATATTTCACGCAAGCTACAGCCAAAAAAAAGCAGGTATAGCAATATTAATCTCAGATACAATAGACTTTAAATGCAGGGATGTTTTGAGAGACAAAGAAGGCCACTACATACTAAAAAAAAGGGCAATTCAACAAGAAGAAATAACAATCATAAATGTTTATGCACCAAATCATGGTGCCACAAAATATATGAGACAAACACTGGCAAAACTAAAGGATGCAATGGATGTCTGCAAAATAATTGTGGGAGACTTCAACACATCACTCTCTTCTATAGATAGATCAACAAGACAGAAGACCAATAAGGAAACTGAAAACTTAAACAATCTGACAAATGAATTTGATTTAACAGCCATATGTAGATCATCATATCCCAAATCACCAGGATACACATTCTTCTCTAGTGCTCACGGAACTTTCTCCAGAATAGATCATATGCTGGGACACAAAACAAGCCTCAATAAATTTAAAAAGATTGAAATTATTGAAAGCACATTCTCTGACCACAGTGGAATACAATTAGAAGTCAATAACCATCAGAGACTTAGAAAATTCACAAATACCTGGAGGTTAAACAACATGCTCCTAAACAATCAGTGGGTTAAAGAAGAAATAGCAAGAGAAGTTGCTAAATATATAGAGACGAAACAAAATGAGAACACAACATACCAAAACCTATGGGATGCAACAAAAGCAGTACTGAGGGGAAAATTTATAGCACTAAACGCATATATTAAAAAGGAAGAAAGAGCCAAAATCAAAGAACTAATGGATCAACTGAAGAAGCTAGAAAATGAACAGCAAACCAATCCTAAACCAAGCAGAAGAAAAGAAATAACAAGGATTAAAGCAGAAATAAATGACCTAGAGAACAAAAAAAAAACAGAGTATAAATAATACCAAAAGTTGGTTCTTTGAGGAGATCAACAAGATTGACAAGCCCCTAGCTAGACTGACAAAATCAAAAAGAGAGAAGACTCATATAAACAAAATAATGAATGAGAAAGGTGACATTACTGCAGATCCCAAAGAAATTTAAAAAATTATAAGAGGATACTATGAACAACTGTATGGCAACAAACTGGATAATGTAGAGGAAATGGACAATTTCCTGCAACATATGAAAAACCTAGACTGACTAGAGAAGAAACAGACGACCTCAACCAACCAATCACAACCAAAGAGATCCAATCAATCATCAAAAATCTTCCCACAAATAAATGCCCAGGGCCAGATGCCTTCACAGGGGAATTCTACCAAACTTTCCAAAAAGAACTGACACCAATCTTACTTAAACTCTTTCAAAACATTGAAGAAAATGGAACACTACCTAACTCATTTTATGAAGCTAACATCAATCTAATACCAAAACCAGGCAAAGATGCTACAAAAAGGAAAACTACCAGCCAATCTCCCTAATGAATATAGATACAAAAATTCTCAACAAAATACTTGCAAATCGAATCCAAAGACACAATAAAAAAATCATACAGCATGACCAAGTGGGTTCATTCCAGGCATGCAAGGATGGTTCAACATAAGAAAATCAATCAATGTATTACAACACATTAACAAATCAAAAGAGAAAAATCACATCATCTCAATAGATGCTGAAAAAGCATTTGACAAAATCCAACATCCGTTTTTGATAAAAACACTTCAAAAGGTAGGAATTGAAGGAAACTTCCTCAATATGATAAAGAGCATATCTGAAAAACCCACAGCCAACATAGTACTCAATGGTGAGAGACTGAAAGCCTTCCCTCTAAGATCAGGAACAAGACAAGGATGCCCGCTATCACCACTGTTATTCAACATTGTGCTGGAAGTGCTAGCCAGGGCATTCCGGCAAGACAAAGAAATAAAAGGCATCCAAATTGGAAAGGAAGAAGTAAAACTGTCATTGTTTGCAGATGATATGATGTTATATCTGGAAAACCCTGAGAAAGCGACAATATAGCTACTAGAGCTAATAAACAAATTTAGCAAAGTAGCGGGATACAAGATTAATGCACATAAGTCAGTAATGTTTCTATATGCTAGAAATGAACAAACTGAAGAGACACTCAAGAAAAAGATACCATTTTCAATAGCAACTAAAAAAATCAAGTACCTAGGAATAAACTTAACCAAAGATGTAAAAGACCTATACAAAGAAAACTACATAACTCTACTAAAAGAAATAGAAGGGGACCTTAAAAGATGGAAAAATATTGCATGTTCATGGATAGGAAGGCTAAACGTCATTAAGATGTCAATTCTACCCAAACTCATCTACAGATTCAATGCAATTCCAATCAAAATTCCAACAATCTACTTTATAGACTTGGAAAAGCTAGTAATCAAATTTACTTGGAAAGGGAACATGCCTCGAATTGCTAAAGACACTCTAACAAAGAAAAATGAAGTGGGAGGACTTACACTCCCTGACTTTGAAATTTATAAAGCCACAGTAGCCAAAACAGCATGGTACTGGCACAAAGATAGACATATTGATCAATGGAATTGAATTGAGAATTTGGAGATAAACCCCTAGATCTATGGCCGACTGATCTTTGATAAGGCCCCCAAAGTCACTGAACTGGGCCATAACAGTCTTTTCAACAAATGGGGCTGGGACAGTTGGATATCCATACGCAAAAGAATGAAAGAGGATCCCTACCTCACACCCTACACAAGAATTAACTCAAAATGGATCAAACAGCTCAATATAAAAGACAGTACCATAAAACTCCTAGAAGATAATGTAGGGCAACATCTTCAAGACCTTGCATTAGGCAGCCACTTCCTAGACTTTACACCCAAAGCACAAGCAACAACAGAAAAAATAGATAAATGGGAACTCCTCAAGCTTAGAAGTTTCTGTACCTCAAAGGAATTTCTCAAAAAGGTAAAGAGGCAGCCAACTCAATGGGAAAAAATTTTCGGAAACCATGTATCTGACAAAAGACTGATATCTTGCATATATAAAGAAATCCTACAACTCAATGATGATAGTACAGACAGCCCAATTATAAAATGGGCAAAAGATATGAAAAGACAGTTCTCTGAAGAGGAAATACAAATGGCCAAGAAACACATGAAAAAATGTTCAGCTTCACTAGCTATTAGAGAGATGCAAATTAAGACCACAATGAGATACCTTCTCACACCGATTAGAATGGCTGCCATTAAACAAACAGGAAACTACAAATGCTGGAGAGGATGTAGAGAAATTGGAACTCTTATTCATTGTTGGTGGGACTGTAAATGGTTCAGTCACTCTGGAAGTCAGTCTGGCACTTCCTTAGAAAACTAGATATAGGTTACCCTTCCATCCAGCGATTGCACTTCTCGCTATATGTCTGGAAGATCGGAAAGCAGTGACACGAACAGATATCTGCAAGCCAATGTTCATAGCAGCATTATTCATAATTGCCAAGAGATGGAAACAACCCAAATGTCCTTCAACAGATGAGTGGATAAATAAAATGTGGTATATACACACGGTGGAATACTTCGAGGCAGTAAGAAATAACGATGTCATGAAACATATGACAACATGGATGAACCTTGAAGACATAATGCTGAGCAAAATAAGCCAGGCACAAAAAGAGAAATATTATATACTACCACTAATGTGAACTTCGAAAAATGTAAAACAAATGGTTTGTAATGTAGAATGTAGGGGAATTAGCGATAGAGAGCTATTAAGGAAGGGGGAAAGATAATCCAATAAGAACAGATAAGCTATCATGGGTAAATTTAACGTTCTGGGAATGCCCAGGAATGACTATGGTCTGTTAATTGCTGATGGGTATAGTAGGAACAAGTTCACAGAAATGTTGCTGTATTCGGCTACTTTCTTGGGGTAGAGTAGGCACATGTTGGAAGTAAAGTAGTTAGGTTAGTTGTCTTTTTCTTACTCCTTTGTTATGGTCCCTTGTTACATTCTTTTATTGTATGTTTTTTTAAATTTTTTTTATTTTTTATACAGTTGATTTTAAAAAAGTGTTGATTAAAAAAAAAAAACAAGGAAAAAAATACACAGATCCCCCTTGAGGAGCTGGTGGAGAATGCAGGGGTATTGGCCTGCCCCACCTTGATGGTTGCTGATGTGCTCACAGACATAGGGGACTGGTGGTTTGATGGGTTGACCCTCTATCACAGGACTTGCCCTTGGGAAAACTGTTGCCACAAAGGAGAGGTTAGGCCTCCCTATAATTGTGCCTAAGAGCCTCCTCCCAAATGCCTCTTTGTTGCTCAGATGTGGCCCTCTCTCTCTACCTAAGCCAACTTAGTGGGTGAAATCACTGCCCTCCCCCCTATGTGGGATCTGACACCCAGGGGAGTGAATCTCCCTGGCAACGTGGAATGTGACTCCCGGGGAGGAATGTAGACCCGGCATCGTGGGATGGAGAGTATCTTCTTGACCAAAAGGGGAAAATGAAAGGAAATGAAATAAGTTTCATTGGCAGAGAGATTCCAAAAGGAGCCGAGAGGTCACTCTGGTAGGCACTGTTATGCACAATATAGACAACCCCTTTTAGGTTCTAATGAATTGGGGTAGCTGGTGGTAGATACCTGAAACTATCAAACTACAACCCAAAACCCAAGAATCTTGAAGACGATTGTATAAGAGTGTAGCTTATGACGGGTGACAGTGGGATTGGGAAAGCCATAAGGACCACACTCCCCTTTGTCTAGTTTATGGGTGGATGAGTAGAAAAATGGGGGAAGGAAACAAACAAACAAACAAAGGCACCAAGTGTTCTTTTTTACTTTAATTGCTCTTTTTCACTTTAATTATTATTCTTGTTATTTTTGTGTGTGTGGTAATGAATGTGTCAGGGATTGATTTTGGTGATGAATGCACAGCTATGTAATGGTACTGTGAACAATCGGATGTACAATTTGTTTTGTATGACTGCATGATATGTGAATATATCTCAATAAAATGAATATTAAAAAAAAATACTTCTGAAACAAATTAAATACCTAAATAAATGGCAAGACATTTCATGTTCATGGATTGGAAGAGCTGAATATGCCAATATTATCCAAAACAGAATACAAAGTCAATGCAATCCCTATTAAAATCCTAGAAGCCTTTTTTTAAGAAATGGGAAAGTGATCTTGAAATTTATATGGAACTGCAAGGGGCCCCCAATAGACAAAAAGATCTTGAAAAAGAAAAACAGTGTTGAGGAATCACACTTTCCAATTTCAAATTGTACTACAGAACAACAGCAATCAAAACAGTGTGGCACTGGCACAAAGACAGGAAAATAGTTCAGTAGAACAGAATTAAAAGGCCAGACATTGACCCACACATCTACAGCCAAATGATTTTTGACAAGGGTGTTAATTACATGCAGTGGGGAAAGAATAGTCTCTTCCACAAATTGTGTTTGAAAACTGGATAGCCACATGCAGAAGAATACAGTTATCAGAACCCTACCTCACACCAAATACAAAAATCAATTCAAAATGGATTTGGAGGGCTAAAATTAAAAATCTTTTAGAGGAGAAGATACAGGAAAATTTTCATGACCTGTGATATAGCAATGGATTCTTAGGTTTGACACCAAAAGCACACGCAATAAAACAATAGATACATTTTATTTCATCAAAATTAAAAATTTCTGTGCATCAAAAGAAATTATCAAGAAAGTGAAGACAATATATGGAAGGTGACATCATCAATATGGTGATGTAAGGCATCTCCTAGAAAAGAATCAACAAATAAAAAGAAAATTCCACTTGATTAGAACTCTGGTGGTCAACAGAACTGGAGAAGGACTCCACAAAGGCTGAATAGAAGAAACAGAAAAATAATCTCCAAGATCAGTTAGGGGATTTTCTTTCCAGACCTGCCAGTCCAGACCCCTCCCCATCACTCAGTCCGGCGCAGCTTGAGAATCACACAGAAGCAGCAGGGTCTCGTTCCCTCCTGCTGCAGATGTAGACTGTAGAGCCACTCACAGCAGCAAGTTAGAACCCCATATCCAGGCACAAGACCCAAGTCCACAGGGACCCCGGGTGGAAAACAAGCCACTGAGGAGTGCCACATACAAAAGGGACCCCCTCGGGGGGGGGGGAGACCCCAGAAGAACTGTTAGAAAGAGGTGCACACACTCAGTCCAGTCTGTTCAGTGAACCACCTAAATGCAAACAGACTTTTCTGGATTAATCCACCTTTCTCAGGTGATCCCATCTGGGTTCCAGAGGTGGGATACCCTAACGAAAAAAGAAATTGGAGGCAGAAAAGCCTCACAGAAAAAAAAAGGGGGAAAAATAAAGCACTGAGTGAGGGAGTGAAGTTAAACAAATCATAGGAGCTACAGAGAAAATTCTGCCCAAAGACAGAGCAGATCAGGATTTCCAGAGAAGGGATAAAGGAAATAAAGCTCTCTCCTGGAGGTGAAACAATTGCATGAAAAAGTGCAATCTAAAAAAATGAACCTCATATCCAGGGCAAGAAACATATGAGGAAGAGCTAAGAAAATCTGAACAGTTAAACACAAGCTACTCTAAGAGTCCACAATAAGTTGGACCAAAAACCAAAGAAAACTCTTAACACAAAGCCAACCTAGACAAGAGGGAGAAACTGACCTTCAGAGTTGACACAACAAAATATTATATGCCCAGACATCAGCAAAAAATAACAACCCATACTAAGAAACAGGAAGATATGGCTCAGTCAAGGGAACAAATTAAAACTTCAGAAAAGACACAGAACCTGGAAAAAATAATCAAAGAAGTTCAAACAAATATCATAAGTCAATTCAAGGAAATGAAGGAAAAGACAGATATAGAACTAAAGGATATTCAGAAGACAATGCATGAGCATAAAGAAGTATCTTAAAGTTTGTAAAGAAAAATAACAGAAATTATGGGGGTGAAAGGCATAATAATGGAGAAGAAAAATATGCTAAAGGCATTCAACAGATTTGAACAGGCAGGAGAAAGAATCAGTGAACTAGAAGAGAAGACAATCAAAATCATAAGGAAGAAAGATAGAGAATAGAAAAAATTGAGCAGTGTCTCAGGGATCTGAGTGACGGCATGAAATGTCCAAACTTACATGTCATGAGAGACCCAGAAGTAGAAGAAAAGGGAAAGTAGGCAGAAAGAATATTGAGGAAATAATGGCTGAAAATTTCTCAACTCTTATGAAAGACATAAATATACACGTCCAAGAAGCATAACATTCTCCGAACAGAATAAATCATAACAGACCTACTTCAAGACACATACTAATCAGAATGTCACATGCCAAAGATAAAGAGAGAATTCTGAAAGCAGCAAGAGAAAAGCAATTCGGCATGTACACGAGATCTTCAGTAAGACTAAGTGCCAATTTCCCATCAGAAACATGGGAACAAGAAGGCAGTGGTACAACATATTTAAGGTACTGAAAAAGAAAAACTGGCAGCACAAACTTTCTATCTGGCAAAACTGTCCTTCAAAAATGAGGGAAAGAGGAGCTAAGATGGCAGCATAGAGAGGAGTGGAAGACTGTTAGTCCCCCCCCGGAACAATTCATAAATGACCAAAAAACTAGTAAATAACCCGGAATAACTGTGGGGAGACAAACATGACTGTCCACTCATCTTCCACCAACCTGAATTGGGAGGAATGCCCGAGATCACAGCATAAAATCTGTAAGTAAAATGGTGGACCCGCGCCGAGACCTGAGAGCCGAGAGCCCCTCCCTCATGGAAGCCTCACAGTGCTAGGGAGCAGCACTCTCCAAACAAGCTAGGGTACCTCAGCCCATCCCCAACTGGGGTTTTAATGTTAACTGCTCAATACAGACAGCGAATCCTCAACAAGCAGACAGAGGCTTTTGGTGACAACTGACCTTGGGAGAGTCGGGGGACATATCTGTCTCAGGATGGGGAGCCCAGAGGAATGGGTGCTCTCTCTGGCTGACGGGTGAACCTGGGAGGTTTTCTGTCCCTTTCTCTCTCTGTGGAGAAAACCTCAGTCATTTTCAGCCCACAGCGCTTTGCAGTAAAGACAGCCTCAGCCATTTTAAAATCAAAACACTTTGATCAGCACAGTCAGAGAAACAAAGAACTTATTGATATTCAGATGACCTCTCTGGAGGGGGCATAGCTTCCCAAGAGGAAAGGGAGGGGCCCAGCTCTACTGCCCGCCTACCTTTCCGGAACCAGATCCCAAAGCCTAGGGGAGGAGAGCCACAGACCATACCCTTTTACACAGGTGGTGACAGACTGACAGGTGCACCTGCCGGGCAGAAAAGCACAGGTGTATCACTCCTCTGAGAAAAACCATCAGGGAAACCAGATACTGAATATTTCCTCCTTCTGTGACCTGAGCCTGTTCTCGTCTGGGAAAACCTGATTCAGGTGGCCTAGGAGGTCAGATGCCTAAACAACAGAAAACTACAATCTACACCAAGAAAAACGAAGCTATGGCCCAGTCAAAGGAACAAACGTACACTTCAACTGAGATACAGGAATTTAAACAACTAATGCTAAATCAATTCAAAAATTTTAGAGAATATTTCGCAAAAGAGATAGAGGCGGTAAAGAAAACACTGGACATACATAAGGCAGAAATTGAAATTCAAAAAAACAACTAGTAGAACCTATGGAAATGAAAGGCACAACACAAGGGAATAAAGACACAATGGAAACATACAACAGCAGATCTCAAGAGGCAGAAGAAAACACTCAAGAACTGGAGAACAAAACACCTGAAAGCCTACAGGCAAAGGAGCAGATGGAGAAATGAATGAAAAAATATGAGCAACGTCTCTGGAAACTTAAAGATGAAACAAAGTACAAGAACGTACGTATCATTGGTGTCCCAGAAGAAGAAGAGAAGTGAAAAGGGGCAGAAGCAATAATAGAGGAAATAATCAATGAAAATTTCCCACCTCTTATGAAAGACATAAAATTACAGATCCAAGAAGCGCAGCGTACTCCAAACAGAAGAGATATGAATAGGCCTATGCCAAGACACATAATAATCAGATTATCAAATGTCAAAGACAAAGAGAGAACCCTGAAAGCAGCAACAGAAAAGCAATCCATCACATACAAAGGAAGCTTAATAAGACTATGTGCACATCTCTCAGCAGAAACCATGGAGGCAAGAAGGAAGTGGTGTGATATATTTAAGATACTGAAAGAGAAAAACCACCAACCAAGAATCCTATATCCAGTAAAGCTATCCTTCAAATATGAGGGAGAGCTCAAAATATTTTCTGACAAACAGACAATGAGAGACTTTGTGAACAACACACCTGCCCTACAGGAACTACTAAAGGGAGCACTACAGAGTGACAGGAGAAGACAGGAGTGCGTGGTTTGGAACACAATTTTGGGAGACAGGAGCACAGCAATGTAAGTACACTGAACAAAGATAACTATGAATATGGTTGAGAGAGGAAGGTTGGGAGCATGTGAGACACCAGAAGAAAGGAGGAAAGATAAAGACTGGGACTGTGTAACTTGGTGAAATCTAGAATGTTCAACAATTGTGATAAAATGCACAAATATGTTCTTTTATGAGGGAGAACAAGCAAATGTCAACCTTGCAAGGTGTTAAAAATGGGGAGGCATTGGGGTAGGGATGCAATCAATGTAAACTAGAGACTGTAACTAACAGAATCATTGTATTATGCTTCCTTTAATGTAACAAAAGGCGATATATCAAGGTAAATGCAAATAAGAGGGGGGATAGGGGAGACATGTTAGACATTTGACATTGGTGATGTTGTCTGACTCTTTACTCTACTTTGATTTAAGGTTACTTTTCCTTTTGCTACTTCCTAGCTGTCATTTTTTTCCTCTTTCTTTTGCCTTTCTACCTTCTTTGACTCTCCCTCCTGCATTGTGGAAGAAATGTAGATGGCCTTATATAGATAGTGGTGAAGGTGGTGAACACATAAATATGTGACCATACAGAGAACCATTGATTGTTTACTTAGGATGGAATGTATGGTGTGTGAACAAAACCATTAAAAAAAAAATGGGTTGATGACAAAACCTCAAGGGCAATATACTGAGTGAAATAAGCCAGACACATAAGGACAAATATTGCAGGGTCTCACTGATAGAACTACTTATAATATGTAAACTCACAGACATGAAATATAAGGTACCAAGATATAGGACAAGGCTTAAGAATGGGGAGTGGTTGCTTAGTATGAGCAGAATGTTCAACTAGGATGAACTTAAATGTTTGGAAACGAACAGAGGTGTCGGTAGCAAGATGTGAGAATAACTGACAGTGCCGAATGGCGCGTGAATGAGGTGGAAAGGGGAAGCTCAGAGTCATAGATGTCACCAGAAGGAAAGCTGGAGGTCAAAAGATGGGAATGTATAAAACTGAATCCTATGGTGGGCAGTGTCCATGATTAACTGTACAAATATTAGAAAACTCTTCCATGAACCAGAACAAATGTATGACAATACAACTAGAAGTTAATAATAGAGGAGGATATAGGGAAGAAATATATACCTATTGCAAACTATATACTACAGTTAGTAGTATTTCAACTTTCTTTCATAAACAGTAACAAATGTACTATACCAACCCTACGAGTCAACAATTGAGGGGGCTTGGTTAGGGATATGGGAGGATTCGACTTTCTTTTTTTTTCTTCTTCTTCTTTTTTCATCTTTCACTTTATTTCTCATCTGGAGTAATGAAAAGGTTCTAAAAATTGAACAAAAATTAAGTGCAGCGATGGATGCACAGCTGTATGAGGGTACCAGGGGCAAATGATTGTACACTTTGGATCTTTGGATAATTGTATGGTATCTGAACAATCCCAATAAAAATTAAAAAAAAAAAAAAATAAGGGAAAGTTTAAAATATTCACAGATAAACAGAAACTGAGGGAGTTCATCAACCAAAGACCTGCCCTACAAGAATTACTAAAGGGAGATCCACAGGCTGAAAGGAAAAGACAGAAGTGAGTGGCTTGGAAAACTGTGAAGGAATGAAGATCTTCAGCAAAGGTAATTAAAAAGGTAAATGTAAAATTCAATAGTACTGTATCCTCAGTATACAACTCTATTCTTTAATTCCTGTACAAGTTAGAATACAACTGAGCAAGAAAAAGGCATCTTTCCTGATAATGGACAGATAGAATATAAAGAGGTAATGTGGGACAAAAACAACATAAAGAAGGGAAACAGAAGAATATGGGAGCAGAGAAAGTGTATGCTATTGAAGCTAAATTGGTGTCTTTCCAAATTTGTAGTTTACAGGTGTAAGTTGTGCAATGCAAACCCCAAGATAACTACAAAGAAAGTATTTTTAAAATACACAGAAACAAAAAATGCAAAAGGGATCAGTCAGATCATCACAAAAGATTAACTATACAGAAAAAGAGATTACAATAAAGGAAAAGAGAGACCAAAAAAATACAACATATAAAAACCAAAGGACAAAATGCCTGAAGTTCTGTCTTTACAGTAACAACACTTAATATTAATGAATTAAACTTCCCAATCAAGAAACACAGATTGTGAAAATGGATAAAAAGTCATGATCCAAGAAGAGACTCACCTTAGACCCAAAGACACATATAGATTGAAAGTGAACAAATGGAAAAAGATATTCCATACAAATAATAAGCAAAAAAGAGCTAGGGTAGCTATACTAACATTGGACAAAATAGACTTTAAGTCAAAAGTTGTTACAAGAGACAAAGAAGTACACTACATATTAATAAAAGGGTCAATCCACCAAGAAGAAATAACAATCTTAAATATTTATGCACCTAACCACAGTGCCCAAAACCCATGAGACAAACATTAGCAAAATTAAAGAGAGAAATAGACACTTCTACAATAATAGTTGGGGACTTCAATACGCCACTCTCATCAATAGATAGAACATCTAAACAGAAGATCAATAAAGAAACAGAGAACTTGAATAATATGATAAATAAACTAGACCTAACAGACATATACAGAACATTGCACCCCAAAACAGCAGGATATACATTCTTCTCAGATGCACATAGATCATTCTCCAGGATAGACCACATGTTGGGTCACAAGACAAATCTCAATACATTTAAAAACATTGAAATTATACAAAGCATCTTCTCTGATCACAATGGAATGCAGCGGAAATCAATAACAGGCAGAGAGCTGGAAAATCCACAAATATATGGAAATTAAATAATGTACTTTTAAATAATCAGTGGGTCAAAGAAGGGAAATCAGTAAATATCTCGAGATGAATGAAAACAAGACATAACATATCAAAACTTATAGGATGTACCAAAAGGAGTTCTGAGAGGAAAAAACATAGCTCTAAATGCTTAAATTTTAAAAGAAGAAAGATCTAAAATCGAAGACATAGCTGCACACCCAGAGAAAACAGGAAAAGAAGAGAAAACCAAACCCAAAGCAAGCAGAAAAAAAATAAAAATCGGAGCAGAAATAAATGAAATAGGGAATAATAAAACAATATAGGGTATTATCAAAACCAAAAGTTTGTCCTTTGAAAATATCAATAAAATTGACAAACTCTTAGCTAGACTTATAAAGTAAAAAAGAGAGAGAAAATGCAAATAAATAAAATCAGAAACGAGAGGGGGGACATTACTTCTGACTCCACAGGAAAAAAAGAATCCTAAGAGGATACTGTGAACCACTGGATGTCAACAAATTACACAACCTAGATAAAATGGAGAAATTCCTAGAAACACATGAAAAACCTACACTGACTCTAGAAGATAAAGAAGATTGCAAAAGACCAATAACAAGTAAAGATTTAATCAGTCATCAAAAACTTGCCAAAAAAGAAAAGCCCAGGACCAGATGGCCTCATAGGTGAATTCTACCAAACATTCCAAGAAGTAACATCAATCCTGCTCAAAATCTTCCAAAAAACTGAACAAGTAGGAACACTACCTAACTCATTCCACAAAACCAACATCACGCTAATACCAAAGCCAGAAAAAATAAAACTCACGTGTGCTTTATCCCAGGTTTGCCAGGGAGGTTCAACATAAGAAAATCCAATTAAGGTAATAAACCACATTAACAAAACAAGGAGAGAAAATCACACAATCATTTCAATTGATGTGGAAAAGGCATTTGACAAAATGCAGCATCCTTTCTTGACAAAAACACTTAGAAAGATAGGTATAGAAGGAAACTTCATCAACATGATAAAGAGCATATATGAAAACCCACAGCTAAAACCATACTTAATGGTGAAAGACTGAAAGCTTTCCCTCTACGATCAGGAATAAGACAAGGATGTCCACTATCACCACTGTTACTGAACATTGTACTGGAAGGTCAAGCCAGAGTAATTAGGTAAGAAAAAGAAATAAAAGGCATCCAAATTGGAAAGGAAGAAGTGAAAACTTTCCCTATTTGCAAATGGATGATCCTATGTAGAGAAAATCCTGAATAATTCACAACAAATCTACTAGTGCTAAGAAATAATTCCAGCAAAGTGACGGGATACAAGATCAACACACAAAAATCATTAAACTAGTAATGAACATACTGAAGAAGAAATCAAGAAAAAAACTCCATTTACAAAAGCAACTAAAATACAACACATTTTATTGTGCTTTACAGATACTGCGTTTTTTTTGACAAATTGAAAATTTCTGGCAATCCTGGTCAAGCAAGTCTTTCAGTTCCATTTTTCCAAAAGCATGTGCTCATTTTATGTCTCTGTCACAGTTTAATTAAGGTATATACATTGCCTTTTTAGCCATAATGCTATTACACCCTTAACAGATTACAGTACAGTGTAAACATAACTTTTGTATGCACAGGAAACCAAAAAAATTCATGTAGCTCACTTTATTTCCTTTATTGCTGTGGCCTGGAACCAAATTCACAATATCTCCAAGGTGTACGTATCTGGGAATAAATCTAACCAAGGATGTAAACCAGTTTATACACAGAAAACTGCAAAATATTGCTAAAAGAAATCAAAGAAGACTTAATTAAATGGATGAACATTAAGTGTTCATGGTTTGGAAGACTAAATATTGTTAAGATGGCAATTCTACCCAAAGCGATTTACAGATTAAATGCAAACCTAATCAAAATTCCAACAGCCTTCTTTTAAGAAATGGAAAAGCAAACCATTAAAAAAGGATCTAAGATGGTGGCACAGAGAGTTAGTCCACCTGGAACAACTAATAAACAACCAGGAACAACTAGTAAATAATCTCCATAACTGTGGAAGGACAAACGTGACTGTCCTCTTATGATACACCAACCTGAATTGAGAGGAATGCCAAAGATTGCAGCATAAAATCTGTAAGTAAAAACTGTGGATCCAAGCCGGAAGCCCCTTCCCCCCACAGCCCGAGCTGCAAAGCCTTGTGGTGCTAAAGAGAAGCTCTCTCCCAGCAAGTGAATATAGCTCAGCTGAGCTCCAACTGGGGTCTTAATTAACAAGTGTGGACTACTTGCTATGAGCTACAAATCCCCAACAAGCAGACAGAGGCTTTGGGTGATGACTGACTTTGGAGAGCCAGAGAGTGGCCATGGACTGGCCCTGAAGGGGGCTTTCTGTCCCTTTTTCAGCTCAGTGAAGAAAGCCTCAGCCATTTTCAGTTCCCAGTGCTCTGACCCAGAAAGGGTGGAGACAGCACAGGCAGTCTTCAAATGCTAATGACCTCTCCCAAGGGGGGTTATCTTCCCTAAGAGGAAAGGGGTGGGGCCCAGCTTTACTACCAACTTCCATTCAGAACCAGACCCCAGAGCCTGGGGGAAAACAGCCACGGGCCATACCTCCTTACACCAGTCTGGAGCTACAGGCTGACAGGCGCCACCTGCTAGGTGGAAAAGCACAGTGACCTGAGGCATCACACGGTGTACCAATTTTCTAAGACACCCTCAGGGAAACCAGATACTGAATATTTCTTCCTCTGGGACCTGATCCCGTTTTGGTCTAGGAAAACCTGATTGGGGTAACCAAGGAAACCAGATGCCTAGACAACAGAAAACTACACCCTACACTAAGAAAAATGAAGTGATGGCCCAAAGGAACAAACTTACACTTCAACTGAGATACAGGAATTTAAAAAACTAATACTAAATCAATTCAAAAAGTTTAGGGAAGATATGGTGAAAAGAGATGAACCGTATATGAATACACTGGGTGTACATAAGGTAGAAATCAAAAGTTTGAAAAACCAGCTGGCAGAATCTATGGAAATGAAAGGCACAACACAAGAGATGAAAGACACAATGGAAACATACAACAGAGATCTCAGGAGACAGAAGAAAACACTCAGGAACTGGAGAACAAGGCACCTGAAAGCCTACACACAAAAGAACAGATAGAGAAAAGAATGGAAAAATATGGCCAATGTCTCCGAGAACTTAAGGATAAAATGAAAAGCAAGAATGTATGTGTCATTCGTGACCCAGAAGGAGAAGAGAAGGGAAAAGGGCAGAAGCAATAATAAAGGAAATAATCAATGAAAATTTCCCATCTCTTATGAAAGACATAAAATTACAGATCCAATTAAGTGCAGCGTACCCCAAACAGAATAGATCTGAATAGACCTATGCCAAGACACTTAATAATCAGATTATCAAACATCAAAGATAAAGAGAGAATCCTGAAAGCAGCAAGAGAAAAGTGATTCATCACATACAAAAGAAGCTTGATAAGACTATATGCGGATTTCTCAATAGAAACCATGGAGGCAAGAAGGAAGTGGGGTGATATATTTAAGATATTGAAAGAGAAAAACCACAAACCAAGAATCCTATATCTGGCAAAACTATCCTTCAAATATGAGGGAGAGCTTAAAATATTCTCTGACAGACAGACAATGACAGAGTTTATGAACAAGATACCTGCTCTACAAGAAACACTAAAGGAAGCACTGCAGACAGAAAGGAAAAGACAGGAGTGAGAGTTTTGGAAAACAATTTTGGGAGATAGTAGCACAGCAATGTAAGTACACTGAACAAAGATGACTGTGAGTATAATTCAAAGAGGAAGGTTGGGACCATGTGGGACACCAGAACAAAAGACAAAGGATAAAGACTGGGACTGTGTAACTCGGGGAAACCTAGGGTGCTCAACAATTGTAATAAAAGGTACAAATATGTTTTTACATGAGGAGGAACAAATGAATGTCAACATTGCAAGGTGTTAAAAATAGAGTGGGATTGGGGGTAAAATACAATCAATGCAAACTAGAGACTGTAATTAACAGAAACATTGTATTATGCTTCCTTTAATATAACAAAGGCAATAATATACCAAAGCTCAATGCACATGGGGGGTGGGGAATAGGGGAAGGGTATGGGACTCCTGGCATTGGTGATGTTGTCTGACTATTCTACTTTAGGTTAGTGCTGTCTTTCCTTTTGTTGCTTTCTAGCTGTCAAATTTTGTTTTTTGTTTTGTTCTGTTTTTTGTTTATTCTATCTCTCTTTCTCTTTTCTTTTTCTTTTGTCTCTCTGCCTTCTTTGACTCTTCCTCCGTCTTTGTGGAACAAATGGAGATGTCCTTATATAGATAGTGACAATGTGCTAAATACATAAATACATGACTATATAGGGAAGCAATGATTGTTTACTTGGGATGGAATGTATGGTGTGTGAACAAACCCATATTAAAAGAAATGGGTTGATGAAGAAACCTTGAGGGCACTATATTGAGTGAAATAAGACAGACACATACAGGCAAATATTGTAGGGTCTCACTGATTCAAACTAATTATAATATGTAAACTCATAGACATGAAATATAAGTTACCAGGATATACAATGAGGCTACAGAATGGGAAGTAGTTGCTTATTATGAGCAGAATGTTCAACTAGGGTGAACTTAAATGTTTGGAAATGGACAGGGCAATGGTAGCATGTTGTGAGAATAACTAACAGTGCTGAAAGGTGTGTGAAGGTGGTGGAAAGGGTAAGCTCAGAGTCATGTATGTAACCAGAAGGAAAGTTGGAGGATAAAAGATGGGAATGTATGAAACAAGTGAATCTTGTGGTGGACAATGTCTGTGATTAACTGTACAAATATTAGAAATCTCTCTCAGGAACTAGAACAAATGTATGACACTATAACTAGAAGTTAATAATAGAAAGGCATATAGGAAAAAAATACATACCTACTGCAAACTATATCCTACAGTTAGTAGTATTTTAACATTCTTTCATCAACAGTAACAAATGTACTATACCAAAACTATGAATCGATAATGGAGGGGGGCATAGTAAGGGGTATGGGAGGATTTGAGTTTCCTTCTTTTGTCTTTGTTTCTTTTCTGGAGAAATGAAAATGTTCTAAAAATTGAAAAAAAATTTAATTGTGTTGAAGGATGCACAGCTGTTGATGGTACCATGGGCAATTGATTGTACACATTAGATCTTTGGATAGTTGTATGGTATGTGAACAATCTCAATAAAACAATATATATATATATATATATATATATATATATATATATATATATATATATATATATAAAAGCCAATCATTAAATTTATATGGAGGGAGAAACTAAGATGGCGGCTAGGTGAGACAGGGCGAAAGAACACCACCATGAAAAACACTAAATAAAAGCCAGAAAGTGACCCAGAATACCGGTTACAGCGATGTGCCAGCTGGACGAGTTCTGCTAGTTCCACAGGAGCTGTATACTTGGTGAAACCAGGAGTCTGCATTCTGAAACGAGTGAGTAAGCTGACTGAAAGACCAGCAGCCACGCGGCATTGTGGGGAAGTCAGGGCTTGGTGTTTGGAGACAGACTGGCTCTTTTTTTCAAAAAAAAAAAAAGGGAAAAACCCAGGAGTGGCTGCAGTTGCAGGAGTGGGAACCATGCAGTAAAACACAGCAAGAGAGGGCTGGGCCAGCCTCTCGGTGTCTGGCCTGGAGGATAGTCCACTGCAGACACCCTCGGGACCAGGGGAATGGAGGGGGGAGCCGGAAGCAAAAAGAAAGCCCGCGGCTCACAGCTGGCTCCCCGGAGGGCTGGATAAACTCCTGCCCAGGGCTGTGCCCACAGCCCAGAGCCCCGCCAGTTGTCCTGGAGCTGGGAAGGAGGAACTGTGCGACGAGGCAAGGGTCGAGACGCCCCATTCAGCCATCTTTGCTTCAGGCTGAGAGCACCACTGCATGGCCCGGTGGCCCGGGGCTTCCCTTGAGGGACGGCACGCACTGGTGACGTAGCACAGCATTCCCTCAGCTGAGCTCCTGGAGGATCATGGCTGGGAGGGGAGACCCACTCGGAGAACCCAGGGACGCTACACCAAGTCCGGTGGTTTGTGGGACAGTGAGAGAGAGAGTCTGGGGCTGAACTGAAATGAAGGCTGAGACTCTTGCGGCAGCCTGGAATCTCCGGGAACCTGGGGGATTTGAATATTAAAGCTGCCCTTCCTCCCTGGCCACCCGTACACACGCCTCACATTCAGGGCGGACGGCTCCAGCAACACACCCAAACTGAGTTCTCCAACTGAACCCCACAAGAATCATTTCCCCACACACTGCGGGAACAAGGTTGAGAACTGACTTGAGGGGTATAGGTGACTCACACATGCCATCTTCTGGTTAGTTAGAGAAAGTGTACATCACCAAACTGTGTTTCTGAAAAGTTAGATTGATATCCTGTTTTTTTACAACTTGAAAGAACACTATCAAGCAAAACAAATGCCAAGAGGCCAAAAACAACAGAAAATCTTAATGCATATGATAAAACCAGAAGATATGGAGAATCCAACTCCAAACACACAAATCAAGATATCAGAAGAGACTCAGTACTTGGCAGAATTAATCAAAGAACTACAATCGAGGAATGAAAACAAAGCAAAGGATTTAAAGGACATCAAGAAGACCATGGCCCAGGATATAAGTGACATAAAGAAGACCCTAGAAGAGCATAAAGAAGACATTGCAAGAGTAAATAAAAAAAATAGAAGATCTTCTGGAAATAAAAGAAACTGTTGGCCAAATTAAAAAGACTCTGGATATTCACAATACAAGATTAGAGGAAGCTGAACAACGTCCCGGTGTCCTAGAAGTCCACAGAACAGAAAATGAAAGAACAAAAGAAAGAATGGAGAAAAAAATCGAAAAAATCGAAATGGAATTCAGGGATACGATAGATAAAATGAAACGTCCAAATTTAAGACTCATTGGTGTCCCAGAAGGGGAAGAGAAGGGTAAAGGTCTAGAAAGAGTATTCAAAGAGATTGTTGGGGAAACCTTGCTCAACCTTATACACAATATAAATACACAAAGCATAAATGCCCAGTGAACTCCAAATAGAATAAATCCAAATAAACCCACTCCGAGACACATTCTGATCAGACTCTCAAATACTGAAGAAAAGGAGCAAGTTCTGAAAGCAGCAAGAGAAAAGCAATTCACCACATACAAAGGAAACAACATAAGACTAAGTTGTGACTATTCAGCGGCCACCATGGAGGCAAGAAGGCAGTGGAATGACATGTTTAAAATTCTGAGAGAGAAAAATTTCCAACCAAGAATACTTTATCCAGCAAAACTCTCCTTCAAATTTGAGGGAGAGCTTAAATTTTTCACAAACAAATGCTGAGAGACTTTGCCAATAAATGACCTGCCCTACTTCAGATTCTAAAGGGAGCCCTACCAACAAAGAAACAAAGAAAGGAGAAAGAGAGAGAGAGAATTTTAACACACATATATAGTACCTTACATCCCAAATCACCAGGACACTCATTTTTCTCTAGTGATCACAAATCTTTCTCCAGAAGGGACCATAAGCTGGGACATAACACAAGCCTCCAGAAATTTAAAAAAAAAAAAAAAAAAAAACTTGAATATACTCAAAGCACATTCTCCAAACACAATGGAATACAAATAGAAGTCAATAATTTTTGAATTGTAACTCCAGTATTTACTTCCTACATGATATAAAATACACAAACTGTAATGACAAATCAGTGGTTTTGAACTCAAGGTAAAATATGTAATTTTAGACAACTATGTAAAGGTGGGGGAACGGAGGAGTATAGGAACATAGTTTATGTGTCCTATTGAAATGAAGGTGGTATCAAAGAAAAACAAGATTGTTATGGATTTAAGTGGTTAATTTTTTGTGTCCTTTTTTTTATCATATTTCTTTTATTGTAGAATATAATATATATATGTAAATGTGATAACTTTCCCAGTACAATTCAACAAGTAGTTAGAGAGCAAATTTCAAAGAATATTGTAGGTTACAGTTCCAGTTTCAGTTATTTCTATATTATCAAATATACATAAAAAAGGTAGTATCTTTCAAAGTGTGATTTAATTAGTAGATATATAGAAATTTCCAAAGTTATTATGTACATATACTTTTAATTACATTATGTATAATTTTGTTTTAAGGAGATTAAATAAATTAACTTAAAAGGGCAATACGTCCAGGTTTAACTTTTAGGGAAATCATAAAGTTAGGAATCTCAGAAAGCTATTCATTGGTGATTACGGAATGGTGCCAGTTAATTAGCCAAGTTTAATTCTGAAACCAAGAAAATGAAATATAATTTGGCTTTGATTTCACTTAAAACTAACATTGCTTTTTTTTTTTTTGAGATATATTCACATACCACGCAGTCATACAAAACAAATTGTACATTCGACTGTTCACAGTACCATTACATAGATGTACACTCATCACCTAAATCAATCCCTGACACCTTCATTAGCACACACACAAAAATAATAAGAATAATAATTAAAGTGAAAAAGAGCAATTAAAGTAAAAAAGAACACTGGGTGCCTTTGTCTGTCTGTCAGTTTGTTTGTTTCCTTCCCCTATTTTTCTACTCATCCATCCATAAACTAGACAAAGGGAAGTGTGGTCCTTATAGCTTTCCCAATCACATTGTCACCCCTCATAAGTTACATTTTTATACAATTGTCTTCGAGATTTATGGGTTCTGGCTTGTAGTTTGACAGTTTCAGGTATCCACCACCAGCTACCCCAATTCATTAGAACCTAAAAAGGGTTGTCTAAATTGTGCATAAGAGTGCCCACCAGAGTGACCTCTCGGCTCCCCCTGGAATCTCTCTGCCACTGAAGCTTATTTCATTTCCTTTCACATCCCCCTTTTGGTCAAGAAGATGTTCTCGAATCCACAATGCCAGGTCAACATTCCACCCTGGGAGTCTTATTCCACGTTGCCAGGGAGATTCACTCCCCTGGGTGTCTGATCCCACGTAGGGGGGAGGGCAGTGATTTCACCTTTCAAGTTGGCTTAGGTAGAGAGAGAGAGGGCCACATCTGAGCAACAAAGAGGCATTCGGGAGGAGGCTCTTAGGCACAATTATAGGGAGGCCTAGCTTCTCCTTTGCAGCAACAGTCTTACCAAGGGTAAATCCTGTGGTAGAGGGCTCAACCCATCAAACCACCAGTCCCCTATGTCTGTGGTCATGTTAGCAACCATCGAGGTGGGGTAGGCCAATACCCCTGCATTCTCCACATTCTCCTCAAGTGGGCTCTACATATTTTTTTTCCTTGTTTCTTTTTAACTTTTTTTTTTAAATCAACTGTATGAAAAACAAAAAATAAAAAATAACAATTAAAAAAAACATACAATAAAAGAACATTCAAAGAGACCATAACAAAGGAGTAAGAAAAAGACAACTAACCTAAGATAACTACTTTACTTCCAATATGTTCCTATTCTACCCCAAGAAAGTTACTTAATATGGCAACATTTCTGTGAACTTGTTCCTACTATACCCATCAGAAATTAACAGACCATAGTCATTCCTGGGTATTCCCAGAACGTTAAATTTACCCACAATAGCTTCTCTGTTATTCTTGGATCATTGTTCCCCCTTCCTTAATTGCTCTCTATTGCTAGTTCCACTACATTCTACATTATAAACCATTTGTTTTACATTTTTCAAAGTTCACATTAGTGGTAGCATATATTTGTCTTTTTGTGCCTGGCTTATTTTGCTCAGCATTATGTCTTCAAGGTTCATCCATGTTTCATATGTTTCACAACATCATTCCTTCTTACTGCCGTGTAGCATTCCATCATGTGTATATACCACATTTTCTTTATCCACTCATCTGTTGAAGGACATTTGGGTTGTTTCCATCTCTTGGCAATTGTGAATAATGCTGCTATGAACATTGGCGTGCAGATACCTGTTCGTGTCACTGCTTTCCGATCTTCCGGGTATATACTGAGAAGTGCAATCGCTGGATCGAATGGTAACTCCATATCTAGTTTTCTAAGGAAGTGCCAGACTGACTTCCAGAGTGGCTGAACCATTATACAGTCCCACCAACAATGAATAAGAGTTCCAATTTCTCCACATCCCCTCCAGCATTTGTAGTTTCCTGTTTGTTTAATGGCAGCCATTCTAATTGGTGTGAGATGGTATCTCATTGTGGTCTTAATTTGCATCTCTCTAATAGCTAGTGAAGCTGAACATTTTTTCATGTGTTTCTTGGCCATTTGTATTTCCTCTTTAGAGAACTGTCTTTTCATATCTTTTGCCCATTTTATAATTGGGCTGTCTGTACTATCATCATTGAGTTGTAGGATTTCTTTATATATGCAAGATATCAGTCTTTTGTCAGACACATGGTTTCCGAAAATTTTTTCCCATTGAGTTGGCTGCCTCTTTACCTTTTTGAGAAATTCCTTTGAGGTGCAGAAACTTCTAAGCTTGAGGAGTTCCCATTTATCTATTTTTTCTGTTGTTGCTTGTGCTTTGGGTGTAAAGTCTAGGAAGTGGCCGCCTAATACAAGGTCTTGAAGATGTTTTCCTACATTATCTTCTAGGAGTTTTATGGTACTTTCTTTTATATTCAGATCTTTGGTCCATTTTGAGTTAATTTTTGTGTAGGGTGTGAGGTAGCGGTCCTCTTTCATTCTTTTGGATTTGGATATCCAACTCTCCCAGCACCATTTGTTGAAAAGACCATTATGACCCAGTTCAGTGACTTTGGGGGACTTATCAAAGATCAGTCGGCCATAGATCTGGGGGTCTATCTCTGAATTCTCAATTCGATTCCATTGATCTATATGTCTACCTTTGTGCCAGTACCATGCTGTTTTGGCAACTGTGGCTTTATAATAAGCTTCAAAGTCAGGGAGTGTAAGTCCTCCCACTTAGTTTTTCTTTTTTAGAGTGTCTTTAGCAACTCGAGGATCTTCTCTTTCCAAATAAATTTGATAACTAGCTTTTCCAAGTCTGCAAAGTAGGTTTTTGGAATTTTGATTGGGATTGCATTGAATCTGTAGATGAGTTTGGGTAGAATTGACATCTTAATGACGTTTAGCCTTCCTATCCATGAACATGCAATATTTTTCCATCTTTTAAGGTCCCCCTCTATTTCTTTTAGTAGAGTTATGTAGTTTTCTTTGTATAGGTCTTTTACATCTTTGGTTAAGTTTATTCCTAGGTACTTGATTTTTTTAGTTGCTATTGAAAATGGTATCTTTTTCTTGAATGTCTCTTCAGTTTGTTCATTTCTAGCATATAGAAACATTACTGACTTATGTGCATTAATCTTGTATCCCGCTACTTTGCTAAATTTGTTTATTAGCTCTAGTAGCTGTATTGTCGCTTTCTCAGGGTTTTCCAGATATAACATCATATCATCTGCAAACAATGACAGTTTTACTTCTTCTTTCCCAATTTGGATGCCTTTTATTTCTTTGTCTTGCCGGAATGCCCTGGCTAGCACTTCCAGCACAATGTTGAATAACAGTGGTGATAGCGGGCATCCTTGTCTTGTTCCTGATCTTAGAGGGAAGGCTTTCAGTCTCTCACCATTGAGTACTATGTTGGCTGTGGGTTTTTCAGATATGCTCTTTATCATATTTAGGAAGTTTCCTTTAATTCCTACCTTTTGAAGTGTTTTTATCAAAAACGGATGTTGGAATTTGTCGAATGCTATTTCAGCATCTAATGAGATGATCATTTGATTTTTCCCTTTCCAGTTGTTAATGTGTTGTAATATATTGATTAATTTTCTTATGTTGAACCATCCTTGCATGCCTGGAATGAACCCACTTGGTCATGGTGTATGATTTTTTTAATGTGTCTTTGGATTCGATTTGCAAGTATTTTGTTGAGGATTTTTGCATCTATATTCATTAGGGAGACTGGCCAGTAGTTTTCCTTTTTTGTAGCATCTTTGCCTGGTTTTGGTATTAGATTGATGTTAGCTTCATAAAATGAGTTTGGTAGTATTCCATTTTCTTCAATGTTTTGAAAGAGTTTAAGTAAGATTGGTGTCAGTTCTTTTTGGAAAATTTGGTAGAATTCCCCTGTGAAGCCATCTGGCCCTGGGCATTTATTTGTGGGAAGATTTTTGATGACTGATTGGATCTCTTTGCTTGTGATGGGTTGGTTGAGATCTTGTATTTCTTCTGTGGTCAGTCTAGGTTGTTCATATGTTTCCAGGAAATTGTACATTTCCTCTACATTATCCAGTTTGTTGCCATACAGTTGTTCATAGTATCCTCTTATAATTTTTTTTAATTTCTTCGGGATCTGCAGTTATGTCACCTTTTTCATTCATTATTTTGTTTATATGGGTCTTCTCTCCTTTTGATTTTGTCAGTCTAGCTAGGAGCTTGTCAATCTTATTGATCTTCTCAGAGAACCAACTTTTGGTGACATTTATCCTCTCTATTGTTTTTTTGTTCTCTATGTCATTTATTTCTGCTTTAATCCTTGTTATTTCTTTTCTTCTACTTGGTTTAGGATTGGTTTGCTGTTCATTTTCTAGCTTCTTCAGTTGATCCATTAGTTCTTTGATTTTGGCTCTTTCTTCCTTTTTAATATATGTGTTTAGAGCTACAAATTTCCCCCTCAGTACTGCTTTTGCTGCATCCCATAGGTTTTGGTATATTGTGTTCTCATTTTCTTTCATCTCTATATATTTAGCAATTTCTCTTGCTATTTCCTCTTTAACCCACTGATTGTTTAGGAGCGTGTTGTTTAACCTCCAGGTATTTGTGAATTTTCTAAGTCTCTGATGGTTGTTGACTTCTAATTGTATTCCATTGCGGTCAGAGAATGTGCTTTGAATAATTTCAATCTTTTTAAATTTATTGAGCCTTGTTTTATGCCCCAGCATATGATCTATTCTGGAGAAAGTTCCATGAGCACTAGAGAAGAATGTGCATCCTGGTGATTTGGGATGTAATGTTCTATATATGTCTGTTAAATCTAATTCATTTATCAGATTGTTTAGGTTTTCAATTTCCTTATTGGTCTTCTGTCTGGTTGATCTATCTATAGGAGAGAGTGATGTGTTGAAGTCTCCCACAATTATTGTGGAAACATCAATTGCTTCCCTTAGTTTTGCCATTCTTTCTCTCATGTATTTTGTGGCACCTTGAATGGGTGCATAAACATTTATGATTGTTATTTCTTCTTGTTGAATTGCCCCTTTTACTAGTATGTAGTGGCCTTCTTTGTCTCTCAAAACATCCCTGCATTTAAAGTTTATTTTATCTGAGATTAATATTGCTATATCTGCTTTCTTTTGGCTGTAGCTTGCATGAAATATTTTTTTCCATCCTTTCACTTTCAATTTCTTTGTGTCCCTGTGTCTAAGATGAGTCTCTTGTATGCAACATATTGATGGTTCATTTTTTTACTCCATTCTGCGAATCTATATCTTTTAATTGGGGAGTTTAATCCATTTACATTCAGCATTATAACCATGAAGGCATTTCTTGAATCAGCCATCTTATCCTTCGGTTTATGTTTGTCATATACATTTTTCCCCCTCTCTATTAATATCTTTTAATGTACCCATAACAAATCTCTTTAGTACTGAACCTTTCTCCAAGTCTCTCTGTCCTTTCTTTGTTTCTCTGTCTGTAGGGCTCCCTTTAGTATCTCCAGTAGGGCAGGTCTCTTGTTACCAAATTCTTTCAGCATTTGTTTGTCTGTGAAAATTTTAAGCTCTCCCTCAAATTTGAAGGAGAGCTTTGCTGGATAAAATATTCTTGGTTGGAAATTTTTCTCACTCACAATTTTAAATATATTGTGCCACTGCCTTGTCGCCTCTATGGTGGCTGCTGAGTAGTCACTACTTAGTCTTATGCTGTTTCCTTTGTATGTGGTGAATTGCTTTTCTCTTGCTGCTTTCAGAACTTGCTCTTTCTCTTCCGTGTTTGACAGTGTGATCAGAATATGTCTTGGAGAGGGTTTCTTTGGATTTATTCTATTTGGAGTTTGCTGGGCATTTATGATTTGTGTATTTATGGTGTTTAGAAGATTTGGGAAGTTTTCCCCAACAATTTCTTTGAATACTCTTCCTAGACCTTTACCCTTTTCTTCCCCTTCTGGAACACCAATGAGTCTTATATTAGGACGTTTTATGTTACCTATCATATCCCTGAGGTCCATTTTGATTTTTTTGATTTTTTTCCCCATTCTTTCTTTTGTGCTTTCATTTTCCCTTCTGTCATCTTCCAGGTCATGGATTCATTGTTCAACTTCCTCTAGTCTTGTACTATGAGTGTCCAGAATCTTTTTAATTTGGTCAACAGTTTCTTTAATTTCCATAAGATCATCCATTTTTTTATTTAGTCTTGCAATGTCTTCTTTATGCTCTTCTAGGGTCTTCTTTATGTCCTTTATGTCCTGTCCCATGCTCTCGTTGTTTGATTTTAGGTCTTTGATTAATTGCGCCAAATACTTTGTCTCCTCTGATCTTTTGATTTGGGTGCTTGGGCTTGTGTTATCCATATCGTCTGGTTTTTTCATATGCTTTGTAATTTTCTGTTGTTTTTGGTCTCTTGGCGTTTGCTCAAATCGATAGGGTTCTTTTAGGATTTGTAGACCAACTGAAGTCTTTATCTCTAATTTATCAGATCTACAGCTTCGTGGAGTACACTTTCTCTAACCAGCAGGTGGCGTCCATGAGCCACCTGTTCTCCACAAGCCAGTTCTCCCCTGCTATGCCTTTGTGGTGAGTGGGGGAGTGAGTCTTGTGGGGTCCAATTGGTGTACCAAGCTTGCGTGTGTAGTTGGTGTTGCCTGCCCTGTATATGGGGTGTGTGTCTGGGCGGTCAGGGAGGGGTGGTGGCTCTAACAATCAAATCTCTCTGGTGTTCCTGGAGTTTTAAAGCTGCTGCAATAGTTTAATCCTTCAGTTCAGTCCTGCCACAGTTTGTCTCTGCCACTGACCTACAAGTCCTTCGTAGTGGCGTATGGCCCCTGAGACTTGCGAGTGGGTCCCTCTTCCAGGCCGTGCACCCCCTGGTCCTCTGTTGAGGGCTGACTGTACTACGTCACAGGTGAGTGCCATCCCCCCAGGGCAGTTCTTGGCTGCTGGGCTGTGTAGGGAGGCTCCCAGTCTGCTGAAATGATGGCTGAATGGGGCTTTGTTAAGTTACACTGCTCCACCTTCCCAACTCTGGGACAACCAGCTGAGGATGCAGGGAAGGCTAATGTCCATGCCCAGTTTTGTGGTGTGTGCGTGTTATTTGAAGCGCTTCTGTCACACTCGGTTGTCTGGGGCAGCTCTGGGCTATGGGCCTGGCGATGGCCAGCAGTGTTTCCTGTCCACCAGGATGATGGCTGTGAGCGGACACCCCCCTTTTCTTGGGAAGTTGTGGTGTTTAGTGAATTTTCTCAGCCACTGGATTATTGCCTTTTGTCTCAGAGCTCTCTTAGTTCTGCTCTTGTCTTGACCTGCCCAAATTGCAAGTCTTTGAGGCTTTCTGTATTGGGCTTCTTAGAGTAATTGTTTTAGAAACAGGAAAAAAAAAAAAAAAAAGCCCTCCTGGCAGATATAATGGGTTATTGAAATGCTAAGAGACCAAGCAATTAGGGCCATTAATGAAAGATCCAGAGGTCAGAGAGATCAGTTTTTCTTCAGGATTTGCATATGTGCCTCAGGGCCTGAGCTCTGCCCTTCCCCTTTCTATGTTCACCAGAAGTCCAAAAAGCCTCTGCTTTTATTTTGGAGTTTTTATTGCTGTTTTTTGCTATGCCTATCTCCTCTCTGCTGGGCTGGCTGCTCTCAGATTCTCTGGTGTCTGGTCTCAGTCTATCTATGGTTGGAGTTTGTATCAGTAGAATGAGTTTCCGATAAGAGCTGCCACTGCAGTTCTCCCTTCTCCTTCCCAGCGCTAACGGCCCCTCATCCCATGGGACTGAGCCTGGCAGGGAGGGACATGGGTCCCCTGGCCACAAAAACTTACAGATTTCGCTGATCTCAGCAGTTCGACGTGTTCATGAGTATTGTATGAAGTATGCCCAAAGTCAAATTGCTCTGCGGTGTCCAGTCCACACAGTTTCTGGCTTTCTACCTACATTCCTGGAGGAGTAACTAAAGCATACAGCTCACCCAAGAGCTTAATTTTAAGCACCACAGTAAACACAAAGAAATTATTAGAGAATATAACCATAGAGATGAAAAGTAGAGTATGGGTTAAGAGAAATGAGGGAAGGGGCAATGGGGAGTTAAGAAATGAGTGGAGGATTGCTGTTTGAGGTGAAGGGAAATTTCTAGTAATGGATGGTGGGAAAGAGCATTACAACATTCTAAATGTGATTAATCCCACTAATGGAAGGCTAGGGAGGGGGTGGAATGGGAAGATTTAGGCTGTATATATATTTACACAATTGGAAAAAAAAAAAAAAAGACAGTCTAAATAGATGACAATTGAATGCCAAGGATGAACCTGGATGGGATTGGAGGATGGAGGACAGGAGGCTCAAAAGGTCACAGCTGAGACATAAAGAAAAGGAAACATAGAATGTAAGCTTTGTATCATTGTTGAATCTCTTGTACTTCTTTGCTGCGCTTAATGGGATTGCATAAAAGAATGTTCTTATTCATGGGAAGTGTATATGTGAATTACAGTGTTTGTTCAAGGGTGTGAGTAGCTAGCTCTCATATGTTCAGAAGACAGAGCAATAGATGATGGGTGACAGGGAGGGAGGGAAAGAAATAGCGATGTGACAGCATGTTAAAGTTGGTGGATTGGGCTATCGGGGGAGGGGGGTCAGGGTATGATGGAATTCTGTGTATGGGGTTAGTATTGTTTTTGCAATTGTTCCTATAACTTTGAATTTATTTCAAAAGAAAAAAAAAAGAAAAAAATTTTATATGGAAAGGTTAGGAGCCCCAAATAGCCAAAGCCATTTTTAAAAGAAGAATGAAGTTGAAGGACTCACACTTCCTGATCTTAAAACTTATTACAAAGCAAAGTTGAAGGACTCACACTTCCTGACCTTAAAACTTATTACAAAGGAACAGTAATCAAAACAGTGTGGTACTGGTGCAAGGATGGGCAAATAGACCAAGAAAATCTAACTGAGAGTTCAGAAATCAACCCTCATATTTATGGCCAACTGATCTTTGACAAGGTTGCCAAATCCACTCAGCTGAGAAAGGATAGTCACTTCAACAAACAGTGCAGAGAAAACTGGATGTTCATAAGCTAAAGAATGAAGGTGGACCCCTACTTCACAGCATATTCAAAAACCAACTCAAAATGGATCAAAGACCTAAATATAAGAACAAGAACTATAAAACTCATAGGCAAAAACCTTGGGAAGCATCTTATGGACCTATGTTAGGTAATGGTTTCTTAGACTTTACACCCAAAGCATGACAAAAAGAGAAAAAAAATAGATAAATGGGACTGCAACAAAATTAAGACTTTTTGCTTCAAAGGATTTTATCATGAAAGTAAAACAACAGTCTATACAATGGATAAAATATTTCAAAATCACATATCCAATAAGGGCTTAATATCCACAATACATAAAGAAATCCAACAACTCAACAACAAAAAGACAAACAACCCAAATTAAAAATGGGTAAAAGATTTGAATAGACATTTCTCCAAAGAAGATATACAAATGGCAAAACAAAGCACATGAAAATATGCTCAACATCATTAGCCATTAGGGAAATGCAAATCAAAACCATGAGATGCCATCTCACACCTACTAAACGGCTACTATTAAAAAATCAAAAATTACAAATGTTGGATAGGATGTTTATTGTTGTTGGGATGCAGCCACTGTGAAAGACAGTTTGTTGGTTCCTCAGAAAGTTAAGCATAGAATTACCGTTCTCATTTGCTAATGCTGCCGGAATGCAAAACAACAGAGATAGATTGGCTTTTATAAAAGGAGGTTTATTTGGTTACATAGTTACAGTCTTAAGGCCAGAAAATGTCCAAGGTAACACATCAGCAATCAGGTACCTTCACTGGAGGGTGGCCAATGGTGTCCGGAAAACCTCTGTTAGCTGGGAAGGCACGTGGCTGGCATCTGCTCCAAAGCTCTGGTTTCAAAATGGCTTTCTCCCAGGATGTTCCTCTCTAGGCTGCAGTTCACTCTTAGTTGCTCTTGGGGCGTTTTTCTTCTCCTGTGCATTCTTCAAAGTGTCCCTCTTGGCCATAGCAGCTTGCTCCTTCTGTCTGATCTTATATAGTGCTCCAGTAATTTAATTCAGACCCACCCTAAATGGGCAGGCCAACACCCCCATGGAAATTATCCAATCAGAGTCATCACCCACAGTTGGGTGGGGTGCATCTCCATGGAAACACTCAAAGAATTACAATCTAATTAACATTGATAGGTCTGCCCACACAAGACTACATCAAAGATAATGGTGTTTGGGGGAATATAATACATTCAAACTGGCACAATTACCATATGACCCAGCAATCCTGTTTCTAGATAAATACCCAAAAGAATTGAAAGCAGGGACTCTAACAGATATTTTCCCACTGATGTTCATGGCAGTTTTATTCATAATTGTCAACAGATGGAATCAACCCAAGTGTTCATCAACCAATGAATGGATACACAAAATGTGTTATATACACACAATGTAATATTATTTAGCCATAAAAAGGAATGAAGTTCTGATACATGCAACAACATGGATGAACCATGAAGATATCGTGTGGAGTAAAATAAGTCAGATACAAAAGGACAAACATTGTATGATCTCATTGATATGAAACCAGAACAAGTAAATTCAGAGTTGGAAACTAGAATATAGGTTACCAGCGGTTGGAAAAAGAGTAGGTAATGGGGAGTTAAGGGAGTTAATGCTTAAATTGTATAAAGTTTCTATTTGGGGTTATAGAAAGTTTTGGTAATAGATCGTGGTGATGGTAGCACAACATTTGAAAGTAATTAACAGCACTGAGTTATATAATTGAATGTAGTTAAAAAGGAAATTTTAGATTGAATATATGTTACTAGAACACAAATTTTTAAAAATCCACAGAACTGTACAACACAGTGAACCCTAATGTAAATGATGGACTATAGTTGACAGGACAATTATAACAGTGTTCTTTCATCAATTCTAACAAATCTACCACACTAAAGCAAGGTGTTAATAATACCGTAATATATGGGAACTCTGTATTTTCTGCATGATTTTTCTGTAAACCTACAATTTCTCTAATTAAAAAAAAAAAAAATGCAAACCGCTTTTTTAGTGAATTCCAGGTGCCTGTGCATGGAAGGGATGAGAAGAGCTGTAGAGAAGCCGTGGTGCTGTCCACAAGGCAGGTGCTGACGAGCCTCCGCAAAGGTGGGAGAGACACAAGCGTTCAGTCATTTTTCTTCATTTTCTCGTTGATCTTTCTTCTTTCCTCCCTTTCTTAAGTTTCCACACCTCCTCCCTCTTTTGGAAGGACTGGGAAATTCTATATATGGAGGGAAAAGGTACAGAACCCTACATTACTGTCTTCTGTCTTCTTCTCATTCTAACAAATGGTTTCCATTAAGGTTTACCAGAGAATTTTTCTTAACAGAATCAGGCAAACACTAGAAAAGCAAACATCAGGATCACAGAACTGGCAGCCATCTATTTTATTATAAAAATAAAGAGATTTTATAGCTGGAAAAGACCTTAGAGATAATTAAATCCAAACTTCTTGTTTTAGAGCTGAGAAAACCAAACAAAGCACAAGCCTTATCCAAGGCCACCCAGCTGATAAGTGGTAGCAAACTGTAATAAATGTCTTCAGACTACAACTCATTCTTTATTTCCCATTATTCAATTCCCCTTATTAATAATTTTTATCATTGATAAGTTGATCCCATTACTGATAATTTTACTTTGATCTGAGGCACATGGCCTAACCTACAGCATCAATATTTTCATTTAGAAGTATTAATAAAAATGATTTTTGAGCCATATATAAAAGGGGATGATATACTCATCTCAATGAAATACACTTTATGTTTATTCATAACAGTATTTTTATTATCAATAATAAGTCACTAAATATTCTACCACACTTTCCAAATATCCTGACATCTTTTGCCTCTTATATTATTTCTACTTCTAATAAAATATATCATTGAAATTAATCTTTAAAAACATTGATAATTCAGTATATTTTTAAGTGGTAGTAGTCATGGTTCTATATCTGGAACCTTCAGATTGCCACTATTCAATTAGTTAATCCAAGAAACTGAGTGTCTGTTAGGGGCCCAACAATGTTCCAGACATCCTTCTTACTGATGTGTCTTCTTCAAGGTAAAACTGTTTCCAGTTTTACTTTTCAATAATCCTGGTGTTTATTCATTTGTTTATTTCATTCAATAAATTTTATTTCTATTATTCACAAGGCACTATGCTAGGCACTGTTGGGAGTAAAGCAGATGCAGAACCAACTCTGAGAGCATAGAATCAAAAAAAAGAAAGGAAAGTATGTGCATTAAGAACTATACTATATGGCCTAAGAGAGTGATCACGAACTCAAATGCCCAAGAGACCAAGCAGACAATGTAAATGCATAAAACAAATTGAGTGTAAGGCCACAGGGAATGGGAGAGATATGAGGATATGTATGAATGTTCCCTCTAAAAGAATTTTACTTTTTTTTTTTTTGAGAGAGCAAGAGTGGAGAAAGAAAGGAGGGAGGATGTGGAGGGGGGAGAACAAGGAGAGAAGAATATGAAGATGAAGGAGAAAAGAAAGAAGGGGATAAAGATGGAGTAGAAAGGAAGAAGGAACTGCAGTGGAAAAGGGGGGGGGGGGGAGGAAGTGATGATAAAAGAGAGGGGTTGGAGAAGGAAGGAAAAAAGAGAGAGTGACAGCCAAGCCTTTTAGAAGTTCCAACACTGAGAAGTCACCTAGGGGACATCAAGTAGAGAGAGACCAATGTGGTAGGAGTAAAAGTAGAGCAGCATGTTGTCCCAAATGCCATAAGAGATAAATGTTTGGAGATGGTCAACTGTGTCAAACTTCAGTGAAAGTATCTATTGGATTTGACTGCAATGAGGTCACTGGTAGGTAATCTTGCCAAGAGCTGTTACAGCAGAGTGATAGGGTCAGAGGCCAGCCTGAAGTGTAATGAAAAGTGGATGGGCAGGCAGAGAAATAGAGACATGGTGTGAAGACAACTCTTTCTGGAAGTTTTACTGTGAAGACAAGCAAAAAAATGGGTGGGGGTATAGAGGGATAAGCAGTCAAGGAAGGGGTATTTTTTTCAAAAGTCAGTTGATATATCTCCTGGAATGATCCAGGAGAGAGGGAGCCACTGATAGAGGGAGATGACCAAAAGAGCCAAATCCTGGAGAAGGGGAATAGAATCCCGGGCATACATAGAAAGAGTGGTCTTTAATATAAGAAGGGACACTTCTTCTATTGCACCTACAGAGAAAGAAAAGATGAGTGTAAATTTAAATTTGTGTTGGAAATATGAGGGAGTTCCCATCTGGTGGCTTCTATTTTCTACATAAAATAGAGGAGGACTCATTTGAGAAAAAGTAGGAAGGGCAAGTGGGAGATTTGCAGAGAGGGGAGAAGGTATAATGTAGTCACCTTCCTTGGGAATGAGAAAGCAATTTCACCAGGGAAGCATGGTAAGAAGTGTTGAGTTCCCAGTTATGAGTTTTTATTACAAGCTTAAGGTGCAACCAGTTAACTCTGTTGTGTAATTTTCTCCAGCAAAGTTCAGCTGCTAAAATGGGCATGGAGAAGGCTAATGATTTGGCTTTTCAATTGTGCCTGGATCAAAAATACATTTTCTTGCCCCTCAACATTTCCAGTCTTGACAACTTCATATAATCTCATAGCTTCGACCACCATCTTTTTGTGGATGTCATGACCTCTTTCTTAGCTCCAAAGACAAAAGAGACACATCCACACATTCCCATGAGAAACTCAAAAATTAAATTGCCCCCTATTTTGCTTTTCTTTGGTCTTTTTATCCTTTGACTCCTCTCACTCTCTCACTGTCCTTCACATTTAATAAGTTAAGAGTCACTGGTTTATCCCTCAAATATTAATAGCTTCTGTCCATGCAAATTAGACTGACATCAAGATACCATTTCTCCTTTATTAAATACACAAGAACCCCAAAATTTGATAACACATTCTGCTGGCAAGAATTTGAAGAAACAGACATTCACATACATTGCTAAAAAGAATGGAAAATGGTGTAACTCCCGTGGAGTGTTTCTGATAATATACAGCAAAATTGCTCATGCCTTGTCCCTTTGACCCAGGAATCCCATTACTAAGAACCTATTCCAAAGATATATTGGCAAAATAGAAAATGATACACGCACAAGGCTATTCACTGAAGCACAATTTATAATAGCAAATGACTGGAAACAACACCCAAATATCCATCAATAGGAGACTGGTTGAATAAATTTTGATACACCCATAAAATGGAGTATTATGGAACCACAGAAAGGAATGAGGAAAATCTCTATACACTGATATGAAACAATTTCCATGAAACTGCAAGATGCAGAAGAGTGTATACAGTATGCCACTTTTTGAATAAAACAGAGGAGAAAGAGTATTACATATATATATATATATACACACACACATATATATATATATATATATATATTTGTTTATATGTTAAAAAAGAAAAAAATGGAAAGTTAAACCAAAGACTAACAAAAAGGGCTCAACTAGAGGAGAAAGGAAAGAACAGTGGCAAAGGGATAGGGATGGAAGCTAGGTCTCTCTGAATATACCATGTTTTAAGGTTTTAACTTTGAAAGCATGTAAATGTTTTACATAAATAAAAATAGGCTTAAATTAAAAACAAAAACAAAAACAAAGTAATCCATAAATATCAAAACAATCTTAAATCTTCACTGTCTTCCCACTACATATCCACTGAGTCCAAACTCCCCAGCCTGGATTCAATGCTGTCTTTGGTCTTGCCCCAGCCAAACAGACACATCTCACTTCCTGATGCTCTCCTACTTACAAATATACTATTAAAATTATCTGAGTACCCAGTTTATTTCCCCAACTACAGCAAACACCTCTTGAAGGTAGACTCTACCTCTGATCCATTCTGGACACCTACAATGTTCAATCTCTAGAGTTACCACCACATACATTGGTGACTATTCTGGCATTTGAAAATTATTGACTAGAGTCTACATTTATTCTGAAGAATTCAAGGAAGCCAGAGTTCCTTGATGATATTAAAAATATCTGGTTAAAGGTTGACTTTCTAGTTACAAAGCAAAGACAATGAGCCATAGGAACTCCTTTAATGCTGACTCCTTTTAATAATGCGACAAAGTGTCAACCAAGGCCATCCTCTCCAGGGCCATTAAGGATCACCTAGGGAAGAGAGAGACTTGACATTTTGCTTAGAACATGGCACGTTTTCCCCACAAGAGCACTTCTAACAGTAACACTCTACCTGGGGACAAGTATTCCCCTGGGCTTCGTCTAACCAAGAGTTACACATACATTATTAATTTTAAAAGTGTTTCTAAGAGTATAGTGGTTGCTCCTGGTCATGGTTTGCCTTGACATTGATCCAAAATTGCATTGGAGCTTCCCAGTGTTCCAGCCCATCCATGCTCTACCCATCCCACCTTCCCAGAGGAAAAATTGTTACATTGTGAGCTACTGCTGAGATTGAGAAAGCACATAGGAAGAATTTGCCTTTGACTCCATTTTAAAACTACATCTTAAATTCTTTGAGTTGCTAATATAGCCAATACCCTTATTAGTCCACATAAGTAAAAATGATGCTTTCTTAACAAGGAAATATATTCTCTTTAAAACATGTAATAATCTGGCCAGAAATTGAAGGCATATTTTGTTAGCCAGTCACCATTTTAACCATATTTGAAATTTATGGGAGGAAAAGAGGAAAAATCATTAGACTCCAATCCTCAAATTATAATCCCCTATTTTCTGCTCCAAATTGCTTTGGAAACCCCCACATTTCTAAAATATGGCTTTACTTCTCTCTTGCTATTTACAGAGTACAGAGAAACACATTAACATCCTTGACCATAAAGACACTTAAATGCTGGAAGGAGAAGGTTACTGAAATGCCCTTCTAAGAATTATTTAAAATGTGTATACCAAGTTTAAACTTCCAGCTATTATGAAGTAGTTTGTGTAAGGTTAACCCATCAGCTAAAGCATATTTATAAAATTTAGAAAAAATACCAGCCTTCCACACACACAAACAAATGTAAGCCAGCTGCTTGAAGGCATGGGAGAACAACCAAGGCAGTAAGCACTGGAGGGGCCAAGATTCCAGAGAGAAGAAAAACCTACTAAAAGGAGCCCTCTGGCCAGGACCTCTTCTTCCCTCAAGATATTAGTTAATTTACAATGCAGAGCATAGAGGCCAAATAGAAGTCAGAAGCCTAGAGACTGTGGAAGTCTCAGCGAGTGGGAGACAAAAACTGGGATTCAAAACTACCAAGGCAGCTAGAACTAGAGGACCCAATATTCCAGAGAAAAGGGAACCAGAGAAAAGTCAGCCTGACATTCAGCAAACAATTTACTCTCAAGGCATTTGCAACTCCTAAATTGTGCATGAGCAGGCACCCTCCAAGAAATCAAACAGAAAGCAGATGCTAAGAGACTGAAAGTTAATAATGAAGATTTTGGCTCTCTCATGGTCACGTAGAGACAAAAAAGTTGGAGTTTGAGGGCCACTGAGGAGGAGGGGCTTAACAAACACTAGGCTTTCAACTGAAACTCTGGAAGAGCCACAATCTAGGAGTAAGAACAAACCGGAAATAGACCATTCTCAATTGGATTAAGGTGATGTCCCATACTTAGTCTTCAAAAAGAAAATGAGATCCTTACTAAAAGAAGACAACATCATCCAGAGGCCCTAAAATTTTCATACATAATGTCTAGCATTTAATAAAACATACTAAGCATGCCAGGAAACAGAACCAAATGACTGAAAGCCAAGAAAAAAACAGACAACAGAAACAGAACTACATTTAATTCAGATATTTAAACAGATACTTCACAAAAGAGAGACTGCCTAACGGCCAATAAGCATATTAAAAAGAACTCAATATCGTTAGCCATCAGGGAAATTCAAATTAAATCCACAATGAAATAACAGTAGAAACCCTCCAGAATGGTTAAAAAAAAATAAAAATGTTAAGTGTTGGTGAGGAAATGGAGCAAACTGAACTGTAAAATGGTATAATCACTGGAAAACTGTTACGCAGCAATAACAAAAGCTAAATATACATATATTCTATGACCCAGTAATTCTTTTCATTCATATATATATACAACGAAATGAGTGTTTGTCTATTAAAAGAAAACAGTCATTTAAAATAGCCCCAAATCGCAAGCAACCCAAACATCCACCAATAGTAGAAGGGTATTTTCTACTCTATCATATTCATCCAACACAATATGAGACAATGAAAATGAACAAACTTCACCCATGCAATGCATGAAGACGAAGCTCACAAACATAACATTGACCCCCCCAAAAAAAAAGAAAAAGCCAGATTAAAAGAGAACATGCTGTATGATTCCATTTACCTACAGGTAAAATTAGCCTTTAGTGGTATAACCCAGAATAGTGGTTATATTTGACGGGGTAGGCAGGTAATGACTGAGAGAGGGCATGAGGGAGACTTGTGGCATGCTAGCAGTGTTCTATTCTTATATGGGGTGGGGATTAGAGAAGTGAGTTTATTTTGTGAAAATTCTACAAGCTATACCCTTGCGATTTGTGCATTTTGATGAATATATGATATACTTAAACAAAAATTAACAAAAACATGTAGCTAGAAAGAAATCTATTTTGGCAACTTGACAATGGGGGCAGAGGGAACCTGGACTGGAAGATTCTGAGGACAACATTCAAACGTGATTCACTTGCCCTTCCATAAAGCAGCAGCTCTTCTTCAGGTCTGTCTTCCCATACCCTCTCTAGTTCATCTATCTTTTACCCTCAATTTATCTTTTGCAGTTAAGTGCCTACATTTGTTATATTGATTTAACCCCAAAGTCAACAAACTCGATATCAAACTCTTCATCATCTCTTGTTTCTCCTTTCAGAAATCGTCTTCTAATCCATGCCTTCTTCTTCAGTCACATTGCTTTCATCTGTTCTTTCTTTCATTTGTCCATTCATTCACTGACCCAGTGTGTGCTTGTGAAGTGCCCAGTGCCTCCTAGACCCTATGAGATGGGCTTGGGATCAGAGGAGGCAAGTCAGAGGTAGCCCCTGCCAAACAAGGTCCTTAACTTTCACCTGGACTCCCTCATTCACCTCCTGCATGGTCTCACCAACAAAACTTTCTTTCCCACTTCACTTCACCCTTCTGTCCAAACTGCCACCAGTCCACAACTTTCTTCTCCAAAAGGGTGTGTGGGTGTGTGTGTGGGTGTGTGCACATCTTGTATATATAAAGTACATACACATTATTTTAAATAAGCAAGACAAATATATTAAAGAAAACCTGGAAAATATATCAAAGAATAAAAAGGATAAAAGAAAAAGACCCTATTATTCATCTTTCTAAACCTCAAAGATTTTTAATAATGTGATTTACTTTATACATTTTTATGATGACTCTTTTACAATGAATAGTGTACAAGTCTGATCATCTCTTTCTCTTCTTATAAGGCATCAATTTAATTCACTGCCTGTAAGACAAAACTCCGTCTCATGATCACTCAACCCGAGGCCCTTCACAGGCCAGGTCCATCTGTCTAACTCCTCTCTCGGCACTCTGCCCACTCCACACTGGACACTTCTGCCCACAGCCCTGCTCTTGGTCATGGGCCATGGATGCCAGGTCTTCTATGCCTTTGTCTCTGCTCACACTGTTCTCTATGCCCACAATGCTCTCCCCCCACTTCTTTACTCTCAAAAACTCTTTCAAGACCAGGTTCAAATTTCACTTCTGCTAGACCCTACTTAGGTGACAATTGCCACAATGTGTTATAATTATGTGGGAAGCAACAGAGCTTTTAATGCTGACTCTGAGTCAGACTGCCTGGGCTCAAGTCAGATCTTTGAATTGCTGGCTGACCTTGCGCCAGGTATTTAACCTGTCTCTGCCTCAGTCTGATGTGTAGAAGGACGAAATGCTAGAATTCCCCTCGGAGTGTTTCTATGAGGATTAAGTGAGATGACCCAATAAAGCATATTGCCAGGTACATAATGCATGCTCAGAACATTTTGTTTATTATAATTGTTACATGTCTAGCTCTTTCCCCTAAACTGCACATCACACAGGAGGGATTTTCTTATTTAACTTTGCACCCTCACCCCATACTCAGGTTAAAGTAAGTGCTTTATAAATGTTTAAGGGATAAACTAACTACTTCCCAAATCTTTTCGAAATATTCTCTTACTATACATACTTTCATAGAAGAAAAGGAAAAGGAAAAGGAGGAGGAGGAGAAGGAGAAGGAAAGAAAGAAGACAAAAGAGAAGAGTAGAAGGAGGAGAAGGAGGAGGAGGTAGAACAACAATCACTACGATGAATTGCCACTACTGATATGGTTTTAGTCCTTGTGTTCCTGGAGAAGAGACATTAATTATGGTGCCCCAGCCTGTCACAGCTCCTTTTGATGCTAACTTTTTGGAACCCAGGACTATGTTGGCCTTGAACTTGGCACAAAGGTCAACATTCCATTCTGGCTTCCAGAGTCAGGTAGTTAAGTTGTGTAGCTGAGACTCTACCCAGAGAGGGGACCCTGCAGATGGAGGACCACCCAGATAACAAGTCTATAGGGACTGCCCTGTGACCACCCAGGATGCACATCTGGGGTGGGAGAATGTGCCCCAGGCATCCTCACACAGGGTGCTATCTCATCCTCAGATTCCCCAGGACAGATGCAGCACTGGATGTGCAGGATAGCTAAAGGTTCCCTTGCAGCCAAAGTGTCTTGGCAAGACCTGTTTTTACTGACTCCAGATATACTGGCTGCTGCTTCTCTTCTCGAGTCAGTGACAAATCCCCAAGAACTCATTAGCAGTTTCAAGCACACATAAAAGTACAGAAAGCCATTCTTTTGCTGACTGGGGAAGGTACATACATTTTTAACTGATTATTAAGAAATAAATGCCAACCTTTGCAGAAAAACAGATTTCTCTCCCTAAACTCTGTCTCTGATTAAATGACAAGGAGACCTTCAGAGACTTCACCTAGACACTGGCCTGGTAGACTCACTCTGGCCTGTTGGGGCCGGCTCCACCCCAACAGCTGTTTTCAAGGGCAGATCACTCATCACAAGAGGCCCCAAGTCTTTGAGCAGGGGGTCATGGCCCTTATGAATCAAAACCCACAGGGAGAACACACACCTGCCTGGTGGCTGGCAGCATCACTGACTTGCAGATTTTTGCAAAGCCATTAAACCATGGACTTAGAAGTCAGTCAGGCCTGAGTTTGAACTCCAGCTCAACCACGGACTAGCTATGTAGCCTAGGACAAGTTGCTTCATCTCTCTAGGTCTGGCTTTCATTTGTGAAATGGGAATAATAATAGTATCTACCCCTCAGGGCTGTGATAAGAATTAAACAGATCCCACACATAAAGGACCCCACATGGCATTTGGTTCACAAGTTGTACTCAGTAAATGATCTCTATTGTTACTCATCTTTAGGAATCATTATCTCAGCTTCCAGATTTTTTTCTCTAATGTTTCTACTAGGAGAGAAAATTGAAACTGAGGGTAGTGAGGCTGAATTGAAAATTATAGTATTAGCTACCCTTTAGGGGCATTCCTATGTGCCATTTACATGTTTTATCTCAGTTAATCCTCCAACAACACAACAGCCAGGCTCTACTAGGTACTACTATTAATCCCCTCTGTACAGAGAGGGGTACAGAGACCCAAAGAAATAAAGTAACTTGCTCAGATGCCTTGCTCCTCATCCTTAAGCTACTGATCTACATAATAAGAGCTTGGAGAGGGGCTGGAAGGAATGAAAGAAATAGCTTGGTGGGCTGGGGTGGGGGTGGGGTTGGAAATTTTGATGAGGAAAAAACACTGTGAGTTATGAATTGGTTCCCTTTAATGTTCCTTCAGGGACCCAAGTTAAGACTGGAATTCCTGTTTAATTAGCAGCTCCATAGTCATTTCGAGACCACCTAAGTTCAGAGGGCACAGTTAAGTAGGAGGGAAGCACTTTCACTGGAATTGTAAGCTGGTCTCCAGCAACAGTGAAAGCTGCATGAAGGTGGCAACTTGCAATGCAGGGCCAATTCTGCAAGGGGAGAAGTGCCAACCAAGGCCTCCAGACACTCAGCTACACTTAACCACAGCAATCCACCCCCAGGTTTCTCCCAGAGCACAGATCCTTTTTGTTCCTTCATTTTTTTTCCCCTCTCTTTTAATGAACATGTGACTCAGAGGTTTAATGAGTTACCAGGAGAAGTTAACCAGAAGGGAAGCCCATTGAGTAAACTCATAATTAAAACAGTGAATGGACAGCGGAATACAATCATTGTGGGAGATGAGGAACACACAGGAATGACTCAGGGGTTAGGCAGGTTAGAAAAGGGCCTCAGGGACTTAAAGCATTTCTTGTGAAAATCTGGAATTTGAAGGAAAATTCTGGAGCCCTTCTATAATCAGAAGGGACAGAGAGGCCGCCTGGGACCTCTCCTTTTCTTCCCCCAGTGATGCAGACTGGTAGCCCCAAGTCACTTCCAACAGAATTTAAACAGCAGCAAAGGCTGAATTCACCAGGGGAGTCATTAACTCTACAAGGCTCTAATGTCAGTGACTTCCCTGGGGTAGGTAAGTTTCTTGCAGGAAACGAGAACAGTTGGGATAAAGTGAAAAGCAAAGGCAGCATCACACTGGACTTGTGCTACTTAGCCCAAACCCAGAAATATTTTGTATCTGCCAAGGACTGGCTGGGGTGACAGACTAAGGACAAGTCTGCACACGCTGCCTTTTAGGAGAGGGCTGCTGTAGCTAACAGAAAGTTCACACTCAAACCTGCAGCCAGTTATCTGCTTTTTGTATGGTTAAAATTAGAAATGAAACAGTCCAGGGGGCTGCTTAGAAATGCAGAGTGATCCTAACCAAGAGATATAAGAATCCCTATGTCAGGGTTTCTGTAAAACAACAGCCACAGAAAACACATTCTGCCTCCATAACGACAGAATTCAAAGCAGCCATGCTAATGGACAGGGGATACAAATTAATCCCAAATATTAGGTGATCTAAATATTATGACTTATTGCCTTATTCCCATATAAGTGTGCTTCATGCTTGAAGAAGGCCAAGGCTATCCCATCTTTCTTCCTAGAATATAGAAGCAATTATATGTGGCAATGTAGAGGAACAGATACAACTTAAATGTATTTCCACTAATGGAAATATAAAGAGGTGGGAGCCTACAAGTTATTCACGGAGTTTGAAATTTATTTTTAATTTTTGTTTGAATATAAGCTTGTACAGTTTTGAACAGCACTGGAAACAGATTATTGAAGCTACAACATGAACCCTGGAGGGAAGGGAATTGGAAGAAGTGCCTGCTTTGGATCTTGTTCATTTACATGAATTCTCCAAACTCCTCCCTCCAAGCTCAGGGTGGAAAAAGAGTGAATCACTTGGGTGGTCTAAAAGGTCTTGTAAGAGGTGGAGAAGAAAAATTTTCTTTTAGTCAAAATTGTATGTTCATGATGTAAAAGAAATATACATACATACACACATTTGGAAGGGAAATGAATATATATGAAATTATGTTAGTATGAAAGGATTCAGTGATTTATTTTTCATCTGTACTTAATAACTAAGGGCAAATATTTATGTCTTTACCAAACTTTTTAAAAACCTACCTCCCACTAGTCTGTAAGCCACTATAAACAAAAGTTAAGAGAACGGTCCTGTATCCCATGAAAACTTACAGTTTTGCCAGAAAAAAAATCTTTATGCAAATAGTTAAAAGTTCATTTTATCAAATAAAGTGGAATAAAATCCAAAATTGTTGCTATTTTAATCTTGATCCAAGTCCTAAACAGTCATTAATTCCCTAGTCATTGTTAAACAAGTCGGTATTAGTTTCTCTTCAATACTTGTCAATAAACATAAACATATTTAGCATGATCCCAGTGTGACACAGTGGAAGAGAAGGTGGGCTCTAGAACCAAAACACTTAGGGTCAAATCCTGGCTCCCCCATAACTTGCTAAGGCTAGTAAATTAATCTCTCTGGGCCAATCATGTCCTTAATGCTTGTTGGAGACTGAATCATGTCTCTCACAAAAGGCATGTTCAGGTCCCAACCCCTGGTCCTGTGGGTGTGGACCCATCTGTAAATAGGACCTTTGAGGTTGTTATTAGTTAAGGTGCACCCAAATTGAGTGAGAGTGGACCTCAATCCAGCATGGCTTAGAGTGGAGCTCAATCCATAAGGAATCCAATTCCTTATGAGCAAAGGAAATCGGGCACAAAAAGAGAAACCACAAGAGATGCAAGAAGCTGGCAGTTAACAGAACCAGGAAGAGAACAAAGACGCTGCCACATGCATTCCCATGTGACAGAAAACCAAAGAACCCCAAAGACTTCCAGCCAGCCAGAAGATACCAACCACAGGAGGAAAAAGCCTTCTAGCCTCTGAATCCAAGGGCCAATAACTTCCTGTTGTTAAGCCAACCTACTGTATTATATTTGTTGTAGCAGCTAGGAAACTAAAACAATGCTCTAATAAATCAAAAATCACCTGGGAAAATTTCACGATCCAAGGACAAACTGGGCAGAATAAAGAAAAAGAAAAGTTCAAAATGCAATAATCCCTCTTGCCTAGACTGGACACAGAAAAAAAAAAATCAGAACTCTAGCCGAGGATGATGATTTCAGAAAGGTTTGTACATAGTCCAGATCTATTCTTAGCTAAGGGCTAAGATGAATACCTAAAGGTTATAATGCAGTCCAAAACTCCTCCCAGATTTAGTCCAACTGTCAGTCTGAATCACTCACTGAATCAGGGTACGACACAGCCTGGCACCAGCTCCTGTCCTTGAACAATACAGTTACCTGAGTCAGAGCCCATTTGAAAAGCTAAAGCTGATCTACATCTGGCATTTCAAGGGCAAGCCAATTCACCCACATGCAGTAAACCACAGGTGAGGTTTTTTTTCGGTTTATAGATATCCTGGAAACAGGTCTGGAAGCATAGAAAAGTCAACACAGTGCACAGAAATGGCACACATAAAATCCTGAACCACCACTTATTAGCTCTGAGATCTTGAAAAAAAATTTTAACCTCTCTGGACCTAAAATTTCTCATCCATAAAATGGGCGACATACAAGACTGCCAGTTTGCAGTGTGGGCCAGAGCAAGAAAATGCTGCCACAGGTCCAGGCTGCAACACAAGCAGCTCTGCCATTTGGACCATATGACCAGCCATATCCCAAGGGAGTAAAGGTAGTGCTGATAAAGATGCTTTGTGGCACTTCGGGCATGCTGAGAGTTGCCGCAAAGACCACTAGGATTCTGAAGCAAGGCCATGCCATCTGCAGTAGAGGACTATATACTCCTGGTTGTTAATGGGCCCTGGTGGAAACTGAACACATGATCGTGGCACATCAAGTGACCATATGGGCAGAATTGCAAATCTTGAGCTAAGTACTGTCACACCCAGCAAGTCATAAGGTCAGGAGGGTCCAGCAACAATCCATCACAAGATGGAAGTAGTGCATACTGTATTGTGCATGAGCAGGGCCAAGGGCACAAGTAAACTGTATGAACAGATGGCCAGATCCCTCTTCCATATCACTTACCACCGTTATACCAGCTCCTCTCTCTCAGATCACAGCTATGGCCTCTCCTGGGGGGTGGGGGTGGGGGTGGGAATCTCTATGACTGACTGATAGAAAAGGAAAAGCCCCCAGGTTTGGTTCACAATTAGGTCAGCTTGCTTGGTTGATGTGAGTCAAAAATGGACTACTACTGCACTATGGCCCCTGAAAGATAGCGGTGAGGGGGAACCTCCCAATGCGCAAAGTTTCGGTAAGCACACCGGCTCATCCACTTTGTGTGAAGAGAAAAGTGGCCCAAGGTAAAGAGATATATTGACTCACAGGCAGTAGTAAAAGGCTTGGCTGGTAGGTCAGGGGCTTGGGTGGAACAAGATTGGAAAATGGGGGACAAGGAGGTCTGTAAAAGATGATGTCGATGGACCTCTGAGAGAGGATGCAAAGTATGAGAAGCTTTGTACTACATACTAATATCCACAAGCAAGTACTAAACACCAACTGGACAGGAGATTTCAGCCAGCCTGTCCCTGGCCATCCCAGTTCTTGTGCAATGGACTCATAGTTAGAGTAGCCATGGTGTCAAGGACAGAGGGTGCACATGGGCCCAAAAGCATGGGCTCCCACTCTCCAAGGCTGATCTAGTACTGCTGCTGCTGGAGTTCATCCTGCCAGCCACAAAGGCCAATGCTGAGCCAATGCTGAGCCCCTGATATGGTAGCCTCCTTAAAAGAGACCAGTGCTACTTGGCAACAGGAAGATTTCCTTCCACACTGAAAAGGGAAATACTTTATCCTGATTATGATTGAGAAATATTCCAGGTATGGATTTATCTTTCCTGCCTGTAGGCCTCAGGCACCATCACTATCCAAGAAGTCACAAAGTGCTACTGCTGAAATACTGTATTACTGCATAAATTCACTTCAGATGAGGAGAGATCCACCTTACAGCAAATAAAATGTAGCAGTGATCACTGACCTTGTGATCCTCTGGCCCTACTACTTACACCGCACCATTTAGAAACTGCTGGCTTGATGGAGAATTGGGCCAACCTCTTGAAAGCACAGCTGTGGTGCCAGCTTGGACGTAACAGCCCTCAGAGGTGAGGCACTGTCCCTCACTTTAAATCAAGGCCGTTATATACACTGGGAATTAAAAGAGGTAGGGAGGGTGAAGAGTAGGAAAGGCCCCACTCACTATCGCTCCTAGTGTCAACTGGGAATTTGTGCTTCGTATACTCAATACTTTAGGCTCTGTGGCTCTAGATATGCTTCCAACATGAGGCAGAGTTTTTAATAAAACCTTTGGGGTTCTGGAAGAGAAAGGAGAGGACATTGCTTTGTGACATGGCCAAGGAACCCCAAGAATCACTGGGAGTCAGCACCAGAATGCTACAAATTTGAAGAGAAAGCATTGCCTTGCTGATGCTTCAATTTTGGACTTTTCTTAGCCTCAAAGCCATGAGCCAATAAATTCCTGTTGTTTAAGCCAACCCATTGTGTGGTATTTGTCATAGCAGCCTAGCAAACTAAGACACCGATCTAGACTGGGTTGTCCCTAGGTTTCAAGTTTTGTTCAGGTCTGCTCCACATGCCTCTCACTTTTCTTGTACCAGTGGCGTGTACCCAAGACATGTCCTCATGGTGACAACAGAAGTACAAGATTCAAATCCCATTGACCAAAACAACTGAGGGAACAAAGTTCAACATCAGTGGTGTCCTGGTTATTATTTCCATGGAACAAATTGCCCAAAAACTTAGTGAATTAAAACAGTAACAATTATTTTATTGTCTCTTTTGCCTCTTCTGGGTCCTCCATGTGGCTTTCTCTCTCTATGTCCGAATTTCTTCTGCTTCTAAAGGACTCCATTAATCAGGAATAAGGCCAACTCCCATTCAGTTGGGTCACACCTTAACTAAAATAACATCTTCAAGAGATCCTCTTTACAGTGGGTTCACATCCACAGGAATGTGGATTAAGATTAAGAACAAGTCTAAATTAGGGTACATAATTTGATCTATTCAACAACCAAACTTCAACCAAAGTGACTTGCAGATGCATGAATGAAAAATAAATGCTTATTATTGCATGCCACTGAGAGTTTGTCAGGTTTTTTGCTTTTTGTTTTGTTAAGCAGCATTATGGCAATAACTGTCTGATATAAGAGGAAATATGAAAGCAAGAAAAAGCATTCCTTTTCCCAAGAATATGTCATAATTTGTAATTAAGGGAGCTTTATGATTATTATCAATAAAAATAAAATAGAAGCATTTTCCAATAACATCTCTATCCTGAAAATTCAATATCCCTCTCCTTTCTTTGCAATTAAGCCCAATTAGTAATACTGGTCCCTTTTCTGAGGCCCTAAAATACAAATGACAAAAGATCTCATGGGCTTCCAAAGAATGAAATGCTATCAAATGCCTTGAGTTCCTCAAAACCAAGACAATAGAGAAATATAAAATGCTCCCAGCAACAATTAGCTAGAATTAGAGGCACCATAAGACCCAAATTAATTTACTAGTCCCTTAAGATAAAAGATCATGGAATCCCATCAAAAGAGGGAAGAGATAGTGCTCATTCCAAGTAGTATATTAGGGTTATAAATTAAAAAGCATCAAGAGATTCATTTAAACCAGGAATATATGAAAATAAGCTTCAGTCCAAAAGAGGGAAGGACAATAAATATTTGTCCATAGGAGCTCAGGTTCAAACTAAGGAGCCATGCAAAACAGAGAAGGAGCCAGGGCCCAGTTCTCCAGATCAAGCCAAACTTCAAACCTGGGCTTAAGAGAAAAAACAAACAAAAAAACAAAACAACAACAACAACAACAAAACGCTGGGGCTCCTCCAGGGTCAGTTTTAGCCAAAAGTGTTCGGTTTATCTGGAATTCATGATCTAAATGAATGACTCTAAATGAATCATAGCATATAAAGAATAATTATTACCCAGTGATTTTCTAAAATGGAATATGAGTTAAATGGGAAAAGTAAATTTCATCCCAAATTACTCCACAATTCATATTTTGATTTTAACGTAAATCTTGCAACACACTTGTCATTTGTGAAAACTGTATTTATTAGGTACCCCACCCTCCACCCCCAGGGCTTCATTGCTATAGAAACCACAAGCATTGAGTATATGAAAGTTATTATGCATCTTTCTCTACAAAAAGTTGGACAAGATAAAATACTAGAACTCTTATCCAACTTTGAGTGGCTCTGGGAATACTGACTTGAATTTACATTCAAACTCACCTCCTCACACTAACCAGAGTGTCAAATGTATTGAGAATACAGGCATACCTTGTTTTATTGTGCTTCACTTTACTGTGCTTCACAGATATTGCATTTTCTACAAATTGAAGGTTTGTGGCAACTTTGCATCAAGCAAGTCAATCAGCACCATTTTTCCAACAGCATGTTTTCACTTTGCGCCTGTGTATCACATTCAAACTTTTTCATTATCATTTTATCTGTTATGATGATCTGTAATCAGTGAGTTTTGATGTTACTATTTAATTGTTTTGGGGTGCCACAAACTGCACCATATATGATGGCGAACATAAATGATAAATGTTGTGTGTGTTCTGACTGCTCTACCAATTGCCCATTTCCCCATCTCTCTTCCTCTTTGGCCCCCCTATTTCCTGAGACACAACAATATTGAAACTAGACCAATTAATAACCCTACTGTTCAAGTGAAAGGAAGAGTCACACGCTTCTCACTTAAAAGCTAGCAATGATTAAGCTTAGTGAGGAAGGCATGGTGAAAGCCAAGAGAGGCCAAAAGCTAGGCCTCTGTACCAGTTAGCCAAGTTGTGAATGCAAAGGAAAAGTTCTTAAAAGAAATTGAAAGTGCTACTCCAGTGAATACACGAATGGTAAGAAAGCAAAACTGAATGACAGTACATATGTTTACATCATGGTTTACTGAATATTTCAAGTCCACTGGTGAGACCTACTCTTCTCAAAATATTACTGCTCATTGATAATGTGCCTGGTCCCAAGAGTTCTAATGGAAATGTACAATAAGATTAATGCTGTTTTCATGCCTGCTAATACCACATCCATTCTGCAGCCCATGGATCAAGGAGTTATTTCAACTTTCAAGTCTTATCATTTAAGAAACACATTCTATAAGGCTATAGCTGCCATAAATAGTGATTCCTCTGGTGGGTCTGGGCAAAGTAAACTGAAGACCTTCTGAAAAGGATTCACCATTCTAGATGCCACAAAGAACATTTCTGATGCATGGGAGGAAGCAAAAATATCAGCATCAACCGGCCTTTGGAAGAAGTTGATTCCAACCCTTATGGATGACTTTGAGGGGTTCACGACTTCAGTGGAGGAAGTAATTGCATATGCAGTAGAAATAGTAAGGGAACTACAATTAGAAGTGGAGCTTGAAGATGTGATAGAATTGCTCACTCACGATAAAACTTCAACAGATAAGGAGTTGCTTCTTATGGATGAGCAAAGAAAGTGGCTTCTTAAGATGGAAACTACTCCTGGTGAAGATATTGTAAACATTGTTGAAATGGCAACTAAGTATTTAGAATATTACATACATTCAGTTGATAAAGAAGTGGGCAAGACTTAGGAAGACTGGTTGCAATTTTGAAAAACAGTTCTACTGTGGATAAAATGTTATCAAACAGGATCGCATGCTACAGAGAAATCTTTCACGAAAGGAAGAGTCAATCAATGTGGCAAACCTCCTTGTTGTCTTATTTTAAGAAATTGCCACAGTCACCCCAACCTTCAGAAACCACCACCCTGATCAGTCAGAAGCCATCAACATAGAAGCAAGACCCTCCACCAGCAAAAAGATTATGACACGCTAAAGGCTCAGATGATAGTCAGCATTTTTTAGCAACAAAGCATTTTTTAACTATTAGCAACAATATTTTTAATTAAGGTTTGTACATTGATTTTTTTAGACATAATGCTATTACACACTTAATAGACTCCAGTATAGTGTAAACATAATTTTTATATTCACTAGAAAGCCAAAAACTTCATGTGATTCATTTTATTGCAATATTCACTTTATTATAGTGCTCTGGAACCAAACCCATAATATCTCTGAGGTATGCCTGTATCTAAGCCTCTTAGAAAGACAGTGATTAAAATTTTCTAAGAGAAGGGTTTTGCCTCACTCAAACTAAGCGTATTATCACTATCACCTTAGACTTTGAGGAGAGGCACAAAACCCATTGGTACAGTTTGTCAACAGTAGCACTATTGACATTTTGAGCTGGATAATTCTTCATTGTGGGGGGCTGTTCTGTGCATTGTAGGATGTTTATTTAGCAGCCTGCCTAGCACTTACCAACTAGATGCCAATAGCACCCTCCTCCCCAAGCTGTGAAAACAAAAAATGTCTCCAAACATTGCCAAATGTCTCCTGGGGGAGTGGCAGAGGCAGAAACATCCTCAGTTGAGAACCATTGCATTGGTGTGGGCTGGTCATTCTTAAATTCTCTTCTCAAGGATGAAAAGGAAGGAAAAATTCTTTGGGATATAAGGGGATAACCATGAGACAAGGTTATATTATGACACTAGTTCTCAATTTTTTTTTCCAGTGGCAGATTCAAGTTCACAAGCATGGTACTCCCACGGACATACTCAGATTCTGATAACACGACTATGGGCTATGCGCAAAACTCCACCACTTTATTCTGACTTAAGAAAGAATATTCAGCTCTAAGTAAGTGAAAGTAATATGACCAAGGAAAAAAACATGACTCTAATTTAATTTTTTTAAATATTAGAAATTAATTTGAAAACATCACTTTACTAGTTGTAGTAAATTATTTGTGATGCAATCACAACTGATCCAATGCACCAATGTTCAAAACACAACAGTAAAAACTGCCATATTATAGCTGTTTTGTATTGTGACACTGAGAAATTATAAATAGACCTTATAGAAGTTATGAATTTGGACATTAATTTGGAATCAATAAAAATTTATACAAAGGCTATTATTGATCTTAACAGGCTTTGAAGAAGGGACCAAAGAAGAGATGGTCAAACTACTAATGGCTCCCCACCTCCTACAGGGCAGAAATCAAACTCCTTAGCAGAGCAGAGCAGACCCCTTACAATCTAGCCCATCTTTCCTGACTCACCCTTCCCAAGTCACACCACACCTGCCCTGTGCCATACAGAGTCAATCCAGTGCTTCCCAACTTCTTCATGGCAAGGCACACCCAAAAAAAATAATATCTGAGTGTACGTAGGGGTATAGAGGCAAAGCTGTGACTGAAAACAATTGGTCTGTTGCTCCAGGCCCTCCTCCATGCCTGGCAGCCAGAGACTACAAGGATCAATAAATTGTCAAACCTATACCTATACAAGGCACACCCAGGGCACCACAGCACACTACTTGGTTGACAACCGCTGGTCTAATCCATCCTGATGCTTCTTGCCTTTGTTTTCACCAAGTTTACCTCTCCTCCCCCTTCCAAAGTGCTATTTATCCTTCCAAACCAGATCAATTACCATTTCTTTTGTGATGTCTTTCCCACCTCCCCGCTGCTATATTCCCATTACACCCAGTATTGACACCTATGATCCAGCTCTTACCACACTGGCCTGCCCCACCTAGAATGTGATCTTCTGGAGTCCAGGGGCTGCTAGGAACCAACTGGGTCTACACTCATTCAGATATTTATGTTAGAGGCAAGGCATCAGACCAGGGTGATGGAAGACAGGAAGAGTCCCTGCCCTCCTGGAGCTCCAGTCCAGAGGGGGGAAATGGGCATTAAACAGCCATTCACATGGTTAATTATTTAACTAGTGGTGGCACATGTTTCAAAAGGGAAGTATAGGCTTCAATGAGCACATATAATGAGTGGTTCTGATTTATTATGAGAGTCAGGGAAGGAGTGCCTTGAAGGGGTGGCAACTAACAGATAAGCTCTGAAGAACAAACAGGAATTAATTAGGTGAAAGGGAAATGTGTGTAAAAGGAGCATTCTATGTTCCAAACCAAGCATTCTGGTTCCTGGCATCTTTGTATCCACAGGACCTGGCCCAGGCAGATCCTAAATAAATATTTAATTAAATTTTAAAAAAGTTTTCAGTATCTTTAAGCACTTTGTCTCTAATAGGGTTCTTCCAAATAATTATTATTCCTTTTAGAAATCCTTTTCAATAATTTAACTTTAAAAATATTTATTGAAACATTATTATATGCAAGACTCCAAGTGCTCAGGGCAAAAAGATGAACAAGAATTTTCTGGGTGAAGAAGACAGAAGAAAGTGCTTCAAGCAAAGTAGAGAACACAAGAAAACTCATGGAGGCAAGAGAGCACATAGTCTGGAAATAGCATGGAATTTAGTTCCAAAGAAATATGCCACCTTGGTAAGGAACAAAGAGACTGGGTGTGCATTAGTTATCTATTACCAAATAAGAAATTACCCCCAAACTCAACAACACACATTTATTATTTCACATTCATGAACAGCTTCAGGGTCTCTCACAAGGCTGCACTCAAGGTATATGCTGAGGCCACAGTCATCTCAAAGTTCAACTGCTTTCAAGATCACTCAGTGTTTGTTGGCACTCACAGGTCACTGGCAGGATTTAATTCCTCTTAGACCTCAGTTCCTTGCTGCTGTTGGCCAGGGGTCACCCTCAGTTCCTTGCCTCTCTAGCTGGCAGGTGACTTTATCAAAGGCAGCAAGAGAAAAGGTAGCAAGACAAAAGTTAGAGTTTTGTAGCCTAACCATGGAAGTGATATCCCATCCCTTTCGCCACGTTCTATTCATTAGGTCCAGTGCCCACAAGGAATCACAGGTGGCAGAGATCACTGGGGGCCATCTTCAAAGTCTATCTAGCACAGTGCTCTACCATGTAGAGTTGTGAAGGCTAGTGAAAGGATGCTACCTGTATTTCAATAGGTAATGGAGTGCCACCGAAGGGTTTAGGGTATAAGAGTGACATGTTCAGTGCTGCTCTATGAAAAGACTATTTTGATTGAGTATACAATACTGTGTAGGATGGACTGGGAACAAAGAGTGTATTTAGAGTCAGGGAGATCACTTAGGAGGCCAGTTCTCTAGTCCAGGCCACTTTTACGGAAGACCTAAAGTGGGGTGCTAACAGCAAAAGCACAATAACAAAAACTTGTATCATGTTTTATAAGTTATGATGTATTTTTAACATACATCACATATTATAAATATAAGAACCCCATGAGATAAACAAGCCAACTACTGTGTTCATTTCAAAGATAAGGAAATTCAGGACTAGAAATTAAGTGACTTGTCTTACCATCCTAACATTGAAAAGAAGGGGGCATTTCTAATAGGCCAGAGTGCAAAGGAAGAATCTGATGATATTTGTACACTGACAGGCTGTGGGGATGTGGGGGGAGGGGAAAAGGATTTGTCAAACAAAGCTTCAAGTCTTCTAACAAGGATGAATAGGAAGGTAGTGGTTCACAAAAGTCAGCAAGCAGGAACAAGCATCAGTGTTGACGGAAGACGAAGGATAACAGAACTAGGGGTTTGGGGGACCAGTGAGACAACCAGGTAGACCAACTGGCATCCATCAGAAAAGCCAGCCTGGTGTTGAGAGATGTACACATAGAAACAGCAGTTGAAGCCATGGGAATGAATAAAATTGTTAAGAAAGAGAAAGAAGAGAAGGCAGAGGACAAAACCACAGGGAACTTCAACTTCAAGAGAAGTAAGAGTAGGAAATAGAGGAGGCAGCATAAGAGCCAAAGTGGAAAAATCAGGGAAAGAATCAAGAGGCCACAACTCAACAAATCCTGAAAAAGAATATTCGAAGAAATAAAGTGGCTGCCAGCATCAAATGCTGTAGAGAAGCCTAGAAGACAACAACTGCAAAGAAGGTCATTGAAAAAGGTCACCAAGCCACTTGAGGTAATTTCAGTGGAAAGAAGTAGAAACTAACCTATGAGGGTTAACAGGTAGGACTGCATGCAAGTTGGAGGGGCAGACAGAGAATACGAGTACCTTCAAAGGAACAAGGCAGTAAAGGCAAGAGGTGACCTGGAGCAGCAGCTCAAGAAGATGAGAGAAAACTTCCTTAGACTGGAAGAGACCTGAATATGTTTGCAGCAAATGGGGATGGAAGTGGGGGATTGGAAAGAAGTCAAAGGTGCAAGGGGAAAAAAGGGTACTATCTATTCATTGTATAAGATTCCCAAAGGGTTCCACAAACATATTGGCAGGAGTTTAGAACTGAAAGGGGTGAGTAGAAGTCATCTGGTTTACCTCCTACTTCCTGACTCTTTGGTCTCCACTACTGGCTCTTCTTACGAGCATTAATTTCCCTTCCCTTCCTTTCTCTTTCTTTCCTTTCCCTTCCCCCCTCCCTTCCATTCCCTTCTCTTCCTTTTCCTTTCCTTCACATTCTAATGCTCACTCTAAGTGATCTCATCCATTCCTGTGGTTTCAGGGTGCTGCTATGCCTGGCTGAAGCTCACTCATCCAGCCTCACAAGCATCCATAACCCCCACACAACCCATACATATACAAACTGTATCCTGTAGCCATTCTAAACATTTTCATTCTTCAAACGTGTGAAGGTCACCCTCTCTGGCCCTTGGGATGTTCTGCAAGCTGTGCCCTCTGCTTGGAATACTCCTCATACCACTCTTACCATGATCAGTTTCTTCCCATTCTTCAGATCTGTTTAGATGTAACCTCCTCCAGGAAGCCTTCCTGATTCCTCCACCATGTAACCCCACAGGCAAATCCATTTGTAAATAGTATCTTTGAATGTGATAAGTTAAGTCAGGGTGCAGACACATTTGTGAATAGGATCTTGGAAAATCCTATTCGGATATGGCCAAATTGAATCATGGTTGGCTTTGACCATTTTACTGGAGGCCTTATAAAAAAAGAAAATTCAGATGCCATCAGAGAAGCCAAAAGTCAGTGGAAATGCAAGGAACAGACACAAGGAGAGGCAAATCACCAAATGAAGGAGGAACAGATGCAACCCAAGGAACCCAAGGATTGCGGGAAGCCAGCACCAAATGCTACAGACTTTGGGGAGAAAGTATGGACTGTCAAGACCTTGATGTTGGACTTCTAGTCTTCAAAATCATGAGACAACGAATGCTTACTGTTTAAGCCAACCAATTGTTTGGTATTTATCATAGCAGCTCTGGTAAACTAAGATGGTGACACATATGGACCTTCAGTAAATATTGTTTGGATGAATTTGAATATTGTTTGAAGAATTTGTCCTTAAATTCATCTAGTGACACTCACCACACATGCAGTGAGTCTGGTTCAAATTATAAATTTTCTTAGAAGAACTACTGATTTATAAAAATTTTATAGCTCCTTCAGCTGGTCTCAGTTACAATGCATAGAGCTATAAGAACATTACAAGTGAATTCTACTGCCGGTTGTTGCTAGAAAAGAAAGCATAATGTCAATTTTCCTTTCAGAGTACATTTCTTTAGACCAAGCGAATCAAGATTCAAGGCAGAGATTTCTCTAATCAGTGATACATGGACCAGAAGTGCTGCTTGTCTTACTAGGGAACATATAAAGAGATTCTATAATGACAAATGTCCATCGAGAGGCATGCTTCCGAAGAGCGGATCCATCAGGGAGTTGAGGAACTGGCAAGGCATGTTCAAAGACCAAATGCCCTAGGTTGGGCTTGCAAAGGGGCAAAGTATCCATAGAGTAATTCAGAGTGGAAGTGCACCCAGTCAGCACTCACATAAGGGAAAATAATTCCCATGTCAGAATTTGAACAGCATGTACTAAGCAGAAAAAGATATTTCAAGACCAGTGAATTCATTCACCTGATTGATTTTTCTCTTTGATCTGCCTTTAATGTCAACCACGCTCACCTCCGCATCTGTGAGTACAGCTATGACCCACTGAGATAAGTTGAAAAGAAATGGGATGATCATTTTTGTCTATTCCACGTGGTAATTGAAAGTTTACCACTATTCTTGCAACACCTTCCATCTGAAGCTCTCCTAAACATTTTTACAGCATAATTCATTAATCCCTCACTTCTCTCTAAAGCACAATTATTCTCCCTCCCAAGGTGGAGTCATCAAGGCTCAGAAAGGATGAACAATTGGCTCAGGTGCAGGCATTCAGCGACAGCAACCCAACTCAGAGCTCCCAATTTGTAACCCAACTGGCTGGACTAGCTCATTCCAGAGGGCTACCCCAAAACAGGCAACTAAAGGCTCACAAAACTTCCAGTCTGTTCTAATTCTGCCACCCAGAATTCACACCTGGGAAGTCACTATCACTTTCCTTGCTTCCTAATTTACATAATATGTCATTTCCATCTTACACTATCTTAAATGTAAGCATGTTATAAAAATTTACGGTACAGTATTTATTTACAAGCTTATTCTTGGAAATTCCAATTCAGAATATATCTAAAGTTATTTCTCATAATAATTCAAAACGACAGTCTTCAATATATCTCCAAAGTTACAACTTTAAAATCCTTGGAGTACTTGCAACTACCTGTCTACAACCAAAGGAGAAAGGAAGTAGGTGAGCTGAGTAATGGGAAGAGGAGTTGGGGCTTATGGAGTATGTTTTGCTGGGGTGGGTGGACTAAGGCGGAAACAGAGAAAGAAAAAGACAAGGTAAAAACGAATATTGGCAGGGAGTTCAGGGCATGACTTGGCAAGGATGGTGTAGAAGAGACAGATGAGAATTGTTACCTTCTGGGCTCCCCCAAACTCCACAATCCAGAGGCCACACCTGGTTCTTCCCTGTGTGAGCCACCACCTGCTGCTCCCACCAACTGAGAGAGCATAGACACACACACACCCACACCCAGGAGAGGGATGTGACTCCTTGTGGCCACCTGCCTGTCTTCCTTCCTCTCTTAGCACCAGGAGGTCCCAGCCTGCCAGCATCCAGGGGAGGGAGCAGGTGCAGGCATGGAGGCAACCCCCAGTACTGTCACCCCTGCAGCTCCCAGGATGACTGATGCTTGCGCCTGTTCATGAAAGGAGACGCAAGTTCAAGAAATGTCAGGCAGTCACACCAGCAATACCAAATTCATTAATCATAACATTTGCAAATAAAGTAGACGTTCCAGGTAAAATAATATATTCACTGAGAACCTGCAATATACAAGGACTATGCCGTGGGGGTACTAGATGCTGTGAGACATAAAGCATGAGTGACAAATTCTACGTTTCCTCCTGCCACCCAAGGGCAAAATAGGGAAACTTCCCTGTAGCGTCTGTCTCATTATTTGATTCCTCCAGCAATCCTGCTTTCTTTGACCCCATTCAGAGCAGAACTTCTCACGTGGATGCTTCAGCCCTGCAGTTAAATTTTAGAAGCATGGGGAGATTTGGGGTTAAGAACAACCTCACACAGTTTCATGCTGTATGGTCAAGTAAAAAAAATTAATCATATCACCAATAGGCAAGGACTCTCGAATAAAAGAACTGAACAGTTCTTCCTAGAAACTGTCTGTTAGTACTTTTATTGCTATTTTTTCCCATTTAAGACTCTAGTCTACATCTTTAGTATCTGGTCAAAACAGGGTGTCACTGGCACTTCCCTAATTTGGCAGGTGCCTAAACCTTTCAACAAGGCCTTAAGGAATCTCAAGCTTTATGGAGCCCCACCCTGAGAAAAATGACTGCCTCCAATCAGCACAGTGGTTTCCTAAAATGGGAATTCTCAACCTACATTCATTCATTCAATAAATATATATTGAGCATCTACTGGGTGGCAGGCACTCTTCTGGTTACTAAGGATACAGCAATAAAGAAAAGAAAACCTTTGGGAGGCAGCATGGGAATCCTGTTAAAGTGCAATTTTAGAATCTCCTGCTGGAGACAGAGTTTGGAAACGTCCCTGTGTAGAGTCTAGTATGGACATCACGTGTCTTCTTCCCAGTACCCTTACTACCCAAGAAACACTGCACCAGACTGAAATGTTGAGGATGGGGACCATGTCTTCCTCATCTTTTAAGATATAGAATCTGGAATGCAGACGCATCCTCTCTTCCCTGTAACATGGACACGGCTCCCTAGCAATTCCTACCTTCTATACCTGTGGTTCCAAAGTGTGGCACTAGAACCAGCAGCACCAGCAGCACCTGGGAACTCATTAGAAACAAAATTTCTCAGGCATCAGCCCTGAGAATCATAAATTCTGGGGATGCAGCCTGAGCCCTCCATGTAATTTTAAGGCTGACTAAAGTTTGAGAACCTCTGTTCTACACTCTCAGGCATTCATTCACCCTGACCCACAGATTGACTCTCACAGCTTGGCTCCCACTGTTCTCCTCCCCAGCCCTTGTCATAATAACAGCAATCAATTATTGCATGCCTTCTGTGTGCCAGGCTCTGGGCTAGGCTCTCTACACAATGTTTCTTAAGACTCTCAGTACCCATAAGATTGATAAAATCATCCCCCGTTTACCAAAGAGGAAATCGAAGTTCAAAGAAGCATATTCATTTGCTCAAAGTCAACACAGTTAGTAACAGGATCACAATTCAAACTTAGGTCTGCTTAATACCAAAGGTCAAACTGCACACCTTTTGCTAGGCCTTTCAATATCCCATTCTCTCTTCCTTTTACTGTCAGTCGCTCTATTTTTTTTCCTCCCTAGGCCCTGGCACTACACAACAATTAGCTCCTACCTGGCATATCGGGAATCGGCTCACCTGAGCCCTTTGTAATCTTTCCAACGATGAGCAATATGTGCATTTTGAAAGCAACACACTGATTTCTCTACACTCAGAAACTTCCACTTACTTTTGAACATGAGTATTTCCTTCCTAGCTGCATGGTTCATTGTGTACATTTTAGGAAAATGGGATAGTATTCCCATCTTTATAGAAGAAAAAGTATCTTCTATCTTTTAGGGTAGTGAGAATACGTATGCTATGAAATTATATTTTCTATAGCCATTTTAGACTTGCATTTGGGGAGCAGAAATATCATAGATGCAAAAGATGCTCAACAAACCTGGCTGAAGGCATGAATCTGAAATTCAGTGAAGGTAAGACTCTCAGAATGTGTCTGTTCTAAAGCAACCTTTAAAAATCAAGGGGAAGTATTGGGCAAGATTTGGAGAAACAGGAACCCTCTTACGTTCTGGTAGTAATGTAAGATGGTGCAGCACTTGGGAAAACAATTTGGCAGTTTCCTAAAAACTTAAACATAAAATTACCATATGACCCAGCAATTCCTCTCCTAAGAATCTACTCAATAGAAATGAAAATGTGTCCACATGAAGATTTGTATATAAATGCCCACAGCAGCATTATTCCTGACAGCCAAAAAGTGGAAACAACCTAAATATCTATCAACTGGTGAATGGCTAAACAAAATTTGTTATACCCACACAATGGAATACTATTCAGCAATAAAAAGGAACAAGCTACTGATATATGCTGCAACATGGATGACCTTCAAAAACATTATGCTAAATGAAAGCCAGATGCAAAATAAAATACTGCATATTATATGATTCTATTTATATGAAATTCCCATAAAACGCACATCTATAGAGACAGATTAGTAGTTGCCTGGGGCTAGAGGTGAGACAGAGATTAACTACAATTGGCACAAAGGATCATTCTTTAGTGATAAAAATGATCTAAAACTGAATTGTGGTGATGGTTGTACAACTTTGAAATCATTGAATTGTACACTTAAAATGTGTGATTTTTTTTTCCTTTATTAGAGAAGTTGTGGGTTTACAGAAAAATCATGCATAAAATACAAGTTTCCCATATACCACCCTATTATTAAGACCTTGCATTGGTGTGGAACATTTGTAACAATTGATAATAGCACATTTTTATAATTGTGTTCTTAACTATAGTCCATGGTTTAACTTAGGGTTCACTGTGTATTTCAATGTATTTTTTTTTATTCCATTACCATATATACATCCTAACATCTCCCCTCTTAACCACATGCAGATATATATTTCAGTGCTGTTAATGACGTGCACACTGTTGTGCTACCATCACCACCATCCATTACCAAAACATTTCCATTGTTCTAAATAGGAACTAAATGGGTGAGGTTTATGGCATGCAAACTATAACATAAAGCCATTAAAAAGGGAGGGGAGAAAGACTGAAACCACTTGAGGTCCACAGGCTTGAGCTGTTGTGATTTGATACAACTAAGGCTTATTAACCTTGACACACCTGTAAGCCATGAGAAATAGCAAATGCTCACATTGTTTTTCTTTTTATTTAATTTTATTTTTAAATTAATCTTATTTAAAAATTTCCAAATTGTACAAACACTCTATATCCCCAAGCAATAAGTCCTCCTTCTCCCATCCTCATTTCTTGGTGACCTCTAATCTCCTTTTTGTCTCTATGAATCTGCTATTTCTAGATGGCTCATATAAGTGGAGTCATACAGTATTTGTCTTTGTGCGCCTTGCTTATTTCACGCAGCATAATGTTTTCAAGATTCATCCGTGTGGCAGCACACCTCAGCAGTCCATTCCTCCTCACGGTCGAGTAATATTCCATCGCATGCATATACCACATTTGGGTATCCATTCCTCTGTTGATGGACACTCAGTTGTTTCCACCCTTTGGCTATTGTGAATAATGCTGCGATGACTACCGGTGTGCAAGTCTCTGTGTGAGTCCCTGATTTCCATTCCTTTGGGTGTATACCTAAGGGAAATTGCTGGGTCATATGGTATCACACTGTTTTCTTCTTTGATAAATGCCTTGAAAGACAACCCCAAGGGAACAATTCCGCCGGAACAGAGGTTCTGCTGTTGAGCAAAATCTCCCTGCAGAATGTAGGCAGGGACTGGCCTGCCGGTATCCACTGCCAGCAGAAAAGAAAACCAGGACACGCAGTGCCTGGCAGGAATAAGGTGAGAATCGCCGTGTGGCTGCGCAAGTCTGAGAGAAACCTTGGTCAGAAACACACTCAGGATCCACTCTTCTGTGAGAAGAGGAGAGACCAGTGGGCACCATTTCGGGTGGAGGATTGGCTGTGTGTCAAACCCAGCCTTCCACGTTCTGCTGAACTGGAGCCTGAAGACCCAACAGCTAACTCTGCTCTACAATTTACCAGTTGTGTGACCTCCCACAAATTATGTCACCACTGAGGTGCCTCCTCTCCACCCCATCTCCTCAGAAGAAAACCGGAGATTTTATCTGCTACAAAAAGTTGTCTGAGGATTAATAAAAGAAGTATGCAAAACACCAAGCACACAGTCTTTCAATCCATGTAACTGTAATGATCATCACCTATAATGTAAAGAATTATTCACTTTCTACATACTCTGAAAGGTAAGGAAGGAGAAAGGAAAAATAAGAAAGTATTCCACTTCATATTATAATATTATAATGAAGAACCAGTGTCCAGGAACTGTGAGAGAACTAAGCATTTACACAGAAAGCTGGGTACACTACTCAAGTTACTACCATGATGTTTTTTGCAAAGATAAGATGTGTCAATTACTCTGGGGACAAGAAATTACACTTTACAAAGATTTCATTCTCATGCCATTGTTCCAGTTAGGGTAAAGCCTGTTTGTTGCATGTGGCTAGATAACATGGAAAACAATTTGTATTTCTTGTTCAGAGAGTACACCTATCTCCATTGGCTTTGCACAGCCCCTAGTTAGATAACCCAAACCTGTTGGAATTATAGCAGTACATCATCCAGTCTCCACAGAATGTTCAGGTACTTCAATCACTTGCCAAATTCCCTGAAGGGAACAAAGGGCATGGCTGCTGAAACAAAAGGGTCGGTGCCCCAGAAAAACTGCTGCCAAGGAGTTAGTTCTACCCAAAATGTAAAAGAAGGGAGGGGAAAGCACTGCCAGGGTGAGTCATTACAAGTAAAAAAATGTTAACTTCCAAAAATGAGGGATGAAAGGATAAAGGGCCAGGAGTACATTTTCCCCACTTGTAAAATATACTTCAAAGACTGCACTTCCAAAACCCATTTCCTTACTGTGGTGCTTTTTAAGATTTCCTGGTTTGCTTGTTTTTAATTAAAGGCAAACACACAGCATTGGAACTGGAGCCGTATACATCACTCATGTCAAAGGAGCTGGAAAGGTCAGAATGTACTTGGGTACCAACCATTACCAAAGTTTTAGGAATGGAAATACAGAAGTGAATTCAAAGATAAAATCCTTGTCCTTACATATTTCTTCTTCCTTACAAACAAAAGCAGTTTAATGGCTCTAGTGGAAGTTAAGTCCCTCTTTCATCTTCCCCTTGCCTACTGCAGCATCCAAAGCCCCTGAAAAACATGAAAGCCAGCCCAAGTTTATTTTAATAAATAGCTACAACCAGAGAAAAAATCAGCATAGTTTTGAGAATAAATCTGATGTATCTCGACCTTCGAGGAGAAGAATTTATTTAGTGCTTTAGATTTGTATCGGGTATGACTACCCACCATGAAACTCGGAAACTATAATTTATGTATCCAGTGAATGCAAAATTAACAGGTCAGTGCAACTGTCAGCTTGGGGGAATTTAACAAACGTAGTTCCACAAGGGTCACTTCTTGCCCAGCACTATTGAACATTTTCATTAATTATCTGCTGACAGAGTAGGTGATACTTAATAGAATTAAAGGTGTGTGTGATTAAATCTACCAATTAAAAAAATCTGATACAAACAGATCTTGGCAAGTTGGAAGAAAGGGAGGGACCATTTGGATATTCAGGGGTCTGCCTGGTACAAAGTAGGTGCCCAATAAATGTTGGTTGAACAATAAATGCAAATAAAACAAAAGACAAGCATGAGTGATTCCCTAAAGGTAGAGAAGGATAACCATTAGCAGTTTTCATCAATGCTTATAATGAATTGAAACCCCATTGTAAAATCACTTTATAACAATGCAACATGACCCATCAAAGCACAAAGACGTACTGATAATGCACACAAATCAAATTTAACAATAGCAAACATTATGAAGTGGGGAACACAAACATGGTATACACTTTATTACCCTTTTCCTTAAATGCAAACTTGCATCATTTTTTCCCATGTAATGTGAGTGAGAAGGAAGGAAAGGGATGGAAGAATAACCACTAAAGATTAATTGTCTTAGAAGATAACAGCAACAGCAAACAAAGGTACAGCTGGGTGGAGAAAAAAGAAAAACAGCCACACACAACTCAAAGCCCTGGAACCACAAGTAACATACTCCAAAGCAGCTGGCTCACCACAAAGCAGGACAATACACCAAAGTTAGAAAGATGTACTAAGATATTAGATCCCTCTTTCCCTGAGCTGAGGGGCTCCTGGATATTTGGCTTGGCTTGGTTTTTATTAGAGAGAGAAAAAAGAAAGTTTCCTGATGCTAGCCACCCTACCAAATGGCCTACCTGCATCAGACAGTAGAAAGACATAACAAAAATTACAAAGTCTCATATTCAAAAGAGAGGATCTGAGCAGTACCCAGATAAACAAATACTATTTTTTGACCAAATATAAGAAGCAGAAAATAAATAAGGTCTTTCAACAACAACAACAAAAATGCTAGGAAGAATTAACAATGGTTTTGTTCTCTTAAGGAAATTTTAAAGAAGTATGACCTCTATGGGAAAAAAAGGAGACCAAACCTGCCTTATCAAAGTTGACATGATAAGTTATCATGGAGCATTTTATATGGTAAAAAGTGCTATGAACAAAATAATGTGGGATAGGAATATCAGCAGTACTTTACAGGGATATTATTCTATATAAAGTGATCAGGGAAGGTCCCACTAATAAGCTGACACCTAAGCAGATACCTGAAGAGAGTTAAGAAGTGATCCAGGAGGACAACTGGGGAAACAAAAGGCCACCCTTGCAATAATTTACTGCCTAAATTTACTTCACCTTTGTGGGAAGCAAAACATCAACCTATAAATTTAATTTTAAAATGGTACCATGCCAGGAATGACCCTTGGCACCTGGCAGAAGCAAAAAAGAAAAATCTTCCTTGAAAAAGGGAACTTCAAGGGCCTCAAAGAATTTCCCATAAACTATTTTTCAAGGACAACAAGCAGCTCACAGAGAAAAATTACCCAAGCATTCTAGAAAACAATGTATCATAATCAGACACAATATCAGCAGAAGCAGATAAGCAAAAACTAGAGACACTGGAATATGAAATTATAAAACAACCATGCTTGCTCTGTTTCAATAAATAAAGTAGAAACCTGAAGATATCTGCAGGGAACAAGAATCTAAAAAGGAGTATCACTGGTTTGAAAAATAATCAAACAGAACATCCAGAAATTTTTTTTAAAAAAGAAAAGAAAAGATCAAAGCTAGGTTTAACAATAGACTAAGCATTGTTGAAGAGAGAATTAGTGAACTGGAGGACAGGTTCAAAGAAATTACCCAAAATATTACAAAGAAAAACCATAACAGAAAAAACACAAAAGAGAAATTAAGAGGCAAAGATGATAAGGTCCAACATACCTTAATTCAGAGTACCAGAAAGAGAAGAGTAGGGGTAGAAGCAGTATTTTAAGAGATAATGACTGAGAATTTTCAAAAACAAATGAAAGACACTAATCACAAGTTCAAAAAGCCCAAGCACAATAAAATGAAAAGAAATTTACCCATAAACATGTCACAATGAAAGTACATAAAACTAAGACAACATCTTAAAAGCAGCCAGAGAAAAAAAGACAGATTATCTTCAAAGGAATGCATGACAGCTATCTTCTCAACAGCAACAATGAAGGCTGAAGACAATGAAATGAAAGCTTCAAAACATAAAAATTTCCAGTATATAATTATATCTTCAGTGAAAATATCTTTCAAGAATAGGAGCAAAATAAAGTTAATTTCAAACAAAAATTGAGACAATTTGCTACCAGCAGGTACTCACTAAAAGAAATTCTAAAGGATGCTCTTCAGGAGGAAGAAAGATGATCCCACATGAAAGACCTGTGATACAAGAAGGAATAAAAAGCAGAGAACACAGCAAATATGTGGGTAAATCTAAATTAAGATTATTTGTACAAGACAATGACAAAAATGCCTTGTGCATAATTTTTAGAAGATAGAATTATGACAAACATGTAAACAGGAGGGAGGTAAACGGAGTCAAATACAAAGTGTCATTGTATCATCCATGAGGGGTGTAAGGATATGAACTTTAGACTCTGATGAGGGAAAAATTCATGTTGTAACTCTGGGGTAACCATGAAAAGAATATAAATAGAATGCATAAATTCAGAATCAGTAAAGAGACAAATAGAATGAGGTGAAATAACCAAAATGGTAAGCAAGAAAGGAAAGAAAACAAAACATAGAATAGACAGAATAAATAGCAACCCAAATAAGAGATTTAAACACAAATAGATCAGAGATAACGTTAAATGTGAATGAACTAAGTGTTCCAGTTAAAAGTCAGATTGTCAGACTAATAATAAAATCCATCTGTATGCCATTTGCAAAAGACTCATCTAAAATATAAGAATATAGAAAGTCAGAAACTAAACAGATGGAAAAAATACATAATGCAAATATGTACTAAAATAATATTTTCATTAAGGTACCAAGGGCTTTGCCCTGGGCAAAAAAAAGGATGGAGATGGGCTAAATGAAGGATCAAGAGGGAGTAACATGGGCAAGATTACAGCAATATATGCTGAAAAGAATAACCCAGTAGAAAAGACAAAACTGATGATGCAGAAAGTATGCAAGTGCAGGAACAAGGTTCTTGAGTAGGCAAGAGGGGCTGTGATCTAGCACGCAATTGGAGAGCCTGCCCAGTTCATCCAGCATCACAGGTAGCAGGTGTGGGTACAGATGCCCGTGTGATGTGATGGTGCTGGCATGGGGAAGTACTCTTCTTCTGATTGTTTCTATGTTCTTGAAAAATGGGAAACAAGGTCATCACCTGAGAGTGAGGACAAAAAGGACATGTTGGAAATGCGTGGAGAGAGAAGAAAGTGAGAAACAGTCAAATGCCAAGGCTCCATCAACATTTGCCGTGTGAGTGAATGGGACAGTTAATGGATGGGTAAACGTCATAGAAGTGACAGCAACAAGAGTCCACCTGAAGTCAGTCGTTAGAAATTTAAAATAGCTGCATGTTTTTCTCTAACTGTGTCCTTTTGGCCTCATGACCATGAGCAGACAAGCCTAGGCACAAAACCACATGCAAAGGATAGCGGAGTAGAAGCACGGCAATCTTGTTAGGCCACTAAACCCACCCTCCCTGGGCTTCATCTCCATCTTGGCTTCTTCTAAGTGGTCAACATCTCCATGCTTTCAGCCACTGGTAGCTGTGGTGTCTATTGCTTGCTGCTAAGAGCACCCTAATTCACAGAGCTGTGACTGAGTATCCCAACTGCAGGGTCTCGACAAAAAGGTCCTATGGAAAGAGTGCCAAAGGATTTGTGGCCACATTTTAAAACTGCCACAACACTTTTCCCGCTGTGGCTACTTCCATATCATCTATCCAGGAAGAAGTTCCACTCCCATTCTTGATTCAGCCAGTGTAATAAGTCCACAGACATGTGAGAGAAGGCCAAAGATTAATAAATCTCTTTAGACACAGTTGAAATCAGGCAAATCCCACTTGCTATTTATTCCTAAGTGAAAATTAGACTTGAACTGTGCAAGCTGTAGATTATGTAAGTTTGTCAGGAATGCATGCCTTGCATAAACTGCCAACACCCTGTACTTGTTTTAATTCTGTGAGGATCCAAAACATAATATAACAAGAAGAACGAAAGCAGAGGAGATGCGAAAATTACATCCAACTTTTAGCTAAGGATTAAAGAATCACCAAATGATTAACTTCCCTCAAAATACGAGTTTCTCATGCTGTTTGAATTGAAGGAATGTTTTTTTCTGTTGAAATCAAGCATTATTAGTAAACAGCAGTTGTGAGAACGCGAAGTGGCTAAATTGTAGGCTTTGTTGGAAACAGCCCTGAATAGAACATATTAGCATAAATTGTATTTTTTATGGTTAAGCTGCGGTGTTAAATATCAAACTGTGCTTAACGATTGCTCTCCATATACAGACTAAATTAAGCTACCTGTTATATCAATTTAGTAAATTTTCAAAACGGGAGAAGTCAGCAATTTAAATGTATGTGTTTGTAAAACATCCTGAGGTACCCTGGCTTAACGTCAATGAACAAAACACCCCTTAGAGTGTTTAAAGCCTGTCTATTTAAAAGGATTTTAGCAAGGGGGTAAATACAAGATTAATTTTAAAAGGGAAATCAACATACTATAAAATGAACAACTTAATACATTTCATGCCCCCAAAAAAGAAGTTTGTATTATATCTTGATTTTCTCTAAATTAAATACTGTTTTAAATAATTTTGCCTCACCACTGTCATATTATTCAGGAAACTGAACACAGAATTTTTCCCAGTTAAACTGACAATCACTATTTGTTTTCCTCTACCTTTGGCCCTGGATATTTGGCAAATTTTATTAAATGAAGAGGAAAAGTTAAGCAAAGTATACATTCTCATGACTTCAGGGTTTTTTTCCCTAAATTTTGTATATTCTTGGAGAATACTGAGCATATCAGACAGATCTCTTTTCCTTAAATCTGTAATGAACATTCGTACACTACCTAGCAGATATTTAATATCCTGGGAGGAAGTAATTTGTGTATGTCTCAGTTGTGTCAAATGTAAAATTAAGCATCCATATTAGATTGTGTTGGATACCAAAATCAATTGTTGAAAATAGATCATAAATCCTTATTTGATGTCTGACCATTTAAAACTGACCATTTGAAATAATTTGAAATAATCAAGCATTAGTTAACAAATGGTTTGCTTATATCTTTTTCTATATCACAAGAAGATTGTTAGTAAACAAAATGAGCTGTCATTAGCACTTCCCTCATTCAATTTTGCCACTTTTATTTTGTTCCCATCTACATAATATGAAATCATTTTAATTCTTTGTAATACTTTTTCTAATTACAAAAGGAACACATGCTCATTGTAGAAAATTTAGAAAATATAAGCAAACCAAATGAAAAAAGCAAAAATACTCCAAAATAATTTATTTTACAACTTCCAAATTAGATCCCAATTCTCACTCCTTAAACCAAAAAGTCTGAGGGAACGACATTCCAAAGAGAGGGAATACAAGTGAAGGCACAGAGTTGAGAAAGCCAGTGAGGATGGTAGTGATCAAGTCACAGAAGAATGCCTCAGTAACCCATTCATCAATCATCAAGAGAATCAAATGGGCAGCAAATTGATCCATTCTTTTTCAACTTTTTCTTACGTGGACACATCAGGGCATTCCAGAAAATCTAGCATCATAAAATGTTTCTAGACTATACTAATCAGGATTGTTTCTACTTCAGTTGACAGAAACCCAAGTCAAACTAGCTCAAGCAAAAAAATGGGAATTTATGGATTCAGTTGAGAAGCTTAATGTGTAGATGGTTCAGGTAAGGCTGGATCCAGGTGCTCAAATCAGGTGCTCATGTCTCTGTCTCTCTTTCTCTACTCTGCTTGTATCTGATACTCTTTGAATGTTAGCCTCAATCTTTCCTGCTATACAGTCTCTTTCTCTACCACAGGAGAGAGAGCTTCTGGCAGCCCAAAGCCAGCATCCTTAAATTTGCTAATCTAAACAAAGAGGGCAGTCTACCCCCCTAGAGCCCCAGGGAGGCATATTTGTGGACCAGATTGGACAAATACCCATCCCTAAGCCAATCCCTGTGGCTGGAGGGATATAGTACTATGGTTGGCCCAGCCTAGGTCATATGTCCACTTGTGAGGGCAGGAGGAGGTACAAGGCTCTTTAAAGGACAGCCCACCCATGATCACATGAGGTAAGGGAGCAGCTTCCCAAAGGAAGAGGAGGAGGCAAACAGCTGTAACTATCACAGTTTACCTCCCAGATCTCTGAAGGTAATTCTTCCATCTCAACACAGGGGGTACATCATCACAACCCCACAGACAGCCACCAAGGAAGGACTGCAGGTGGATGACAGTTCTCCTGCAATATATGATGATGATCAGTTGTTATAGATTGAATCATGTTTCTTCCACAAATACATGTTCAAGTCCTAACCCTCAGTCCTGTGAATGTGAACTCATTTGTAAACAGGACTTTCAAAGATCCTGTTAGTTAAGATGAGATCAAACTGAATCAGGGTGGGCCCTAATCCAATATGACTGGAGTCCTTATAAAGCAAAGGACATTTGACACAGTGGGAGGAGACAGTAGGAGACAGACAGGGAGAGAGATGGCCATGTGATGGAGGCAGACACTGAGTTATGGTTTGCCACCAAGCCACCACCAGAACCCTACAGACTTCAGAGACAGCACGCTTCTGCTGACACCTTGATTGTGGACTTCTAGCCTCCAAAACTCTGAAATTCCTATTGTTTAAGCCAACCAGTCTGTGGTAATTTGTTACAGCAGCCCTGGCAAACTAAGACAGTGGTACACTAAAGAAACGTTCCAGCTGGCACCTAAAAGACCCTCCAGATAGTAAAAGATTTTCACCCTTTCAAAAGGAAAAGCTGTCACTGAATTCTAAAATAGAGAATCAGAGGATCCAATCACTTGCCACTGCCACCCCCAAGTATAAGAGTCACTTGGTTCAGCTCTTGTGTCTTGTGTTAGCATTTTTGAAATCTGGTCATTTTAAATCAGATCATAAATGGAGCAAGCTTTCATATGGCACTTAGGATGTGCTGGGCACTGTTCTAAGTGCTTTATATTCAGCAGTTCTTGCAACAACCCCACAAAATAGGACCTCTTATTATTTCCATTTTATAGATGAGGAAGGCCAAACTGAATCAGGATGGGCCCTAATCCAATATGACTGGAGTCCTTATAAAGCCAAAAGCTTCCTCATCTATAAAAGAGAGGAGGGAGGAGATCACACCCACAGATATAGCTGGAATTGAATTCCAGCAGTCTAGTTCCAAAGTCTGTGCTCTTAACCCCAAGGCCAGAAACTCTGTGCCTCCACTCAAGATAAATCATAAGGTATGGTGAGCAAAGGAACAGAAAAAAAGTGACAGCAATGAACACGACATTGAAACAAAGAAATCTGCAACAGAATAAACAAGCAGATGTCATAAAATAATCTAGTCACTGAACTGTCAGCTCAGAAGCACGAACCTGTCAGCATAGCCCCAACACTGTGTAGGGAACAGGGACACGGTGTCTAGAGAGGGTATGAGCAATCTGGTTCGTGGAGAAGTTTGACTTCCCAGGTTAAAAACTCACCATACTCTACTGGTGTGCCAGTTTGGATATATTATGTCTCCCCAAAGGCCATATGCTTTAATGCAATCTTGTGGGGGCCGACTGATTAATCTTTCTGATTAGGTGCAACCTCTTGATTGAATGTTTCCATGGAGATTTGACCCCACCCATTCAGGGTAGGGCTTGATTAGTTTACTGGAGTCCTTTAAAGGCAGCTCACACACAGAGCAGCTGAGAGAGACTTCTGGAGAGACACTTGCTGACAGTTTGAGGAGCTAGCCCAGAGTTTTTTCCAGAGAACCTAGGAGAGGACAAAATGCCCCAGAGAGCAGCTGAGAGAGACTTTTGGAGAGACTGAGATGCTTGGAGATGCAGACAGAAGGACATTTGGAGATGCTAAGCTAAGAGAAATCCAGAGACATTTTGGAGAAAGCTATTTCTGAAATGCAACCTGGGAGCAAAGGAACAGCAGAAGCCAGTCATGTGTCTTCCCAGCTGACAGGTGTTCTAGATGCCATCACCATTCTTCAGCAGAGGTATCTTCTTGTTTATGCCTTAGTTTGGACACCTTTATGGTCTTAGGACTGTAAATTTGTAACCAAATAAACCCCCTTTATAAAAGCCAATACATTTCTGGTATTTTGCATAATGGCAGCATTAACAAACCAGAACAACTAGTATGAAAATACCCTCTCCCTTTCCACAGATGCTGGGTCCACAAGGCAGATTGGTGTCTGGGGATAACCTTTCTATACAACACCCAATGCAGTATCTGGCACATTGTCATGCTCAATAAGTGTTTGTTCAATTTCAAAACATCTATGGCCATCTTTTCTTAGGAGAGTCACAAGGGCTGCAAGAGAGGTTTGGTGATTAAGTATTTACCGAGCGCCTATTATGTGCCAGGCACTGAGGTCACAGCAACAACAAGACAGACACAGCCAGTCCCTCACTATGCTTTCTACCTAGCCCTGACTTGTCCCACACATTAGTCACAGTTAAGTCAGAAATTTTAGTGTCTTTTACAAGCAGACCTTATGTGGAGAGTATATACCAATAAAGGCATACTGGTTGGCAAAATATAGAAATACTTCTGTAGTGGTTGGTAAATAGCCACTGCCTAAGTCTCTTGAGCATTCCACCACTGCCCCAGCTTCCCTGGGCCCTCTCCAAAGAGCCCCAGAACTACCCCAGAGTCCATCACCTAGAGGTGTAACCCTGGCCCAGCAGGGGCCCTACAAGACCCTAATCCAGCACTGGGGCCTGTGTCCCTTCTGATTGGTGGAGGCCTATGCTTCTGCACATAAGCACTGAAAACAGCCAAATTGCAAAAGGTGTCCTCCCTGTTTAAACATGCCTTAAACTCACACTTTTCTGCTTGACTGCCAGTACTCTTTAGAAGCATTAGGTCTAGGAAGGAAGGAAGGGAGGGAGAAAAAGAAAAGCATCAGGCACATAATGCGACAATCAGCAACTGTCTGGGCACGGCCTGTTGACGCAGGGAACCTCAAGCCAAGGCAGTACCAAATTACCTCCTCCTCCCCTGCCACCCACTGCAGCTCCAATCAACAGACACCTTCAGAACACAGCCTCAGTGAGACAGACCCAGATGGCCCCACAGTAAAGGTAACAAGAGGGGCCTTGTCACCTCCCCCGGCATCTCACAGGCCCAGCCTCCTGCAGCTGTGTCAGCCATGAAGGAGTGACAGACAGCACCAGGCCAGGAAGTTTCACTCTTCTGCCCATGTGACAGCCTCACTTGCTGGAAAATCCCTCTACCTGCCCAGGTGCCAGGAAAGACTGGCCTGAGAGATAATCTGTGCAAGCAGACTCAGAGGCAGGCAGTTCTCCGTTAAGCACTGTGCACCTAGAGCAGTGATTCTCAACTCTGGCTATATTTAAGAATCATCTGGGGTGCTTTTAAATATAGGTTCCCAGACCCCAATCAATTAAATCAGCATTTTCAGGGGTGGAGCCTGGGCACCAAGTGATTCTAATGTGCCACCATCATTGACCACTGATCCAGTGGGGCCTGCTATGGATTAGGGGGCTCCAGATCCCATGAACCACCTCCACGGCCGGGTCAGACATACCCTAAGGGTTTTAAGAGGAGCAAGGCAGCTGCTACTCTCCTACATTCAAGTCTGCAGCCCAGATGTCATCTCAGCTCTAGGTTCCCCCACTCAACTGTCCATGTGAGCAAACAGCAGATTGAGCAGACTGAGTGGTGAGAGGTATCCCCCTTTCACCAGGGGCAAGGTCCAGAGGATAAAGGCTTCTGGCACTTCGCCTACCCATGCTTGGCAGGCAGTGAGGATGAGAAAGACTTACTCAAATCCTAATATGATATTGCAAATTTTGATAGCATCATTCAATATTGCCTTCCAAAGATTTCTGATTGGTTTTTGTTTTGTAACTACAAAGCTAATTTTTAAAAAAAATATTAGGGATCTATCTATATAGAAATTAAAATTTAAAAGCTGGCTTCTGAAAAGAATATCATAGAAATGAAAAACAAAACAAAAAAAACATACTATAAATAAGTCCTTGTTGTTTCCTGGGCCTGTTTGTGAAGGACCCTGTCCTTGATTCACCAAAAGGGTCCTCATCCACACACACACTAATGCCAGTCAAGCTAGAAAGGAGGGCAGTGGAGACGAAAGATAAACTGCTTTGGGAAACAAGTCCTTCAGGCACTCCTTCCTGGCACAGAACCCAAAATTTTGCCCTTCCCAGGAGGCAGCCGGATTGGCAGAGAACCAGGCCATTGAACTCAAGAACCTCCAAAGGTCTCCTTTATAAAGAAGGATCACATTCCCCATTTTGCTGACAAAGAAACTAAGGTGTGGGGAGGTAACAGGACAAATTCAATGGGAAATGCCTTTTTAGAGAAAAAAAAAATTTACTCTCATCATCTTGAGAGTAAAGAAGAAAACTTCAGACATGCCTTTGGGTAGGATATCGGCTTCAGATTTTACCTCAACTAAGCTGCTGTTAAGTGTATAGTTTCTTGTCTCACGAATCCTGCCACCAAAAAAAGGAACAAATCAATGTGAGTGTCTCAGGTTAAGTACTAAATCCAGGTGGAGTGACAAGGCATTTCCCGTTGTGGGTCACCCTCCAAACTGCCACTGCCGAGAAAGGCAAGGAGGACACAGGCCTCTGTGCCAGATCTCCCAGCAAATCCTCCTTCTCAGAGAAGGACAGCAGCTGGGTGACTGAGCAGTCCCAGGCATAAGGGAGGAGGAAAGAGGAGAAGAAAATGAACCAAGGAAACAAATCAGAGAGCTAAGAAATCAGAAGCACGAACCAAGGAAACAAATCAGAGAGCTAAGAAATCAGAAGCACATGAGTTCAAAGCAGGCTGAGTCCAGAAGGGCCTTCTAGGCCTATAAATGTAGCAAAGAAGTAATGGGGGGCTCAAGAGTTTGGTTTCTCAGTTCAAACCAAAATCAGCCTCCTCCAAATAAAAACAGGATCTAAGTAGATTTGCATGTCCAGTGTGTCTAGAAACAAGGAAAAGCTTTATTTTCATAACTTTCACTTATCAGCATCTTTTAGAAAACTTAATATTTAATACGTAATTTGGGCAAGCTGCAACATCTTTGGGTCTCAACTGCCTCATTAGTAAAAACGGGACTAAAGTACCTGAAAAGCAAAGGGCTGGAAGGGCCCTTAAGCTCCCCAATGTTCAATTATATGAACTATTGAGGAATACAAGTTATTTATGTAAAAAATATGTGCCTAAACAAGCTATCAGTAAAGTATACTTTAAAAACACTTCAGAAATCACTATTAGAGAAATTCCATTGTCTACGGAGTAGTAGTTCTCAAAGCCTGATTCCAAAGCAAATCATTAGCATCACCTGGGAACTTGTTAAAAATGCAAATTCTCAGGGCCCTCCCTGACCTACTGAATCAGAAACTCTGGGGGTGGAGCCCAGACACCTGTTTTTCAACAAGTCCTTCAGGTGAACCTGATATGCTGCAATGGTGACTCATTTGTATTTGTTTCAAATATTGGATTTATCTGCAGGAATATCTGTCACATGGTTCTAGAGCCTTTACTTTGAAATGTCAGTATCTGTTTCAGAGAGAACTGAAAACTCCAACTGGCCTCCTCTCTGTTCTAACACCCCCACCTCAGGGCCTTCGCCCTGGCTATTCACCCTGTCTGAAACACTGTCCCCCAACCCGTACAGGACTTCGCTCAAACATCACCTTCTCAGTGAGGCCTACCCTGCACCCCTGACTCCCCTTACCCCTGCTTTATTTTTTCCAAAGTTTTTATCTCCTTCTAAAGCACTATATAATTTACTTAAAATAATATATAGCTATATAGTGTTTTCTGTACGTCTCCCCCCACTAGAAAGTAAATTTCACTGAAAGCAGTCTGTTTTGTCTTTAAGAGTGCCTGGAATAGTCTCTCTCCACCACAATGGAGAGAGAGAGAGATTTTAAAGTGTGACCAACTGTATGTGCATGTGGCACTTCATTCCAAAAGCACATGCCCTCAAGTGATCATGATGTAGAAGATATGAACCTGCTGTTCTCTTCACCAGGCTCAGTTACAGCAGTTCTCTCCAAGTATAAGCACTTCACCACTACAAGCAGGATTCTGGGGATTGAGACACTTTTTTTTTGGTAGAACATGGCCCATATACACAAGCCAAGTATTTCATCTAGTGCCTAGCCAAAGAGCAGCAACTGAGCTTATAAAGACCAGCTTTCTTAAGCTTATTGAGAGATAGCAACATTTCCAGCACTGCAGGTAAATAGTGTATATTCTTTCTGATGGGAAATTTGAGGGACTTTTGAGGGCAATACTGACTTTCTACATCTCTAGAACTTCACCCTCGCATACAGGGCAAGCTTGCTTACAGAGGAGAGTTCTACTGAGGAAACGACATCTGCACGATGGGGACGCTTCTGATCAGAGCAGAGGGCCAGGAGGTTACCGGGTGGCAGGCAGGAAGGCGGCAGCAAGGAGGGCAGGAGCCATGCAGCTTTTTAGTTCTTCCAAAGGTTCCTCCGTAACTAATATGCTCACATCTCTATTTCTTGATTTATTCATTATAAACACTATTTGTTAACTCCCACTGTGGGAGACTTACCTATATTTGCCTCTACTTTGCTTCCTTCTCTCCAAATATGGCCAAAGTTGATAATCTTACATTCTATTATGTAATTATAATTATGTTTTCCATGCTTCATATTTAAGTCAATTCTCAAACATTAAAAACTAGTAAATTACATTGAAAATATTATGATTAATAGTGCAGGACCATGAATTGTGATTGCACCTAAAGAAGGAAATGTGGTTCTCTGTCATGAAGTCTGTGCCACTTGAGAAGAAAGTTTCAAGAGCAAAGAGCAAATGGCTCTCTATTTCTTCTCTTCCTCAGTTGCTGAGAACCAAGACTATTTTGGTTTGCTTCATATTTAGACTATAACTTTCTTGTATGCTTTATATTTTCCCCAGTGTTTCTATTAAGAAAAAAAAAAAGAAAAGGTACATACATCAGCATCAGTTTGTTAGAAGTTCTTAACTATACAGGTTGTGTAATGGAATCCACTATTTTCTTGAAGACATTCTTGGCTTCTTATTCTGTTACCAGTCAGCTCCACAGCTGTTATACTGGGATTTCTTTTCTTTGCCCTACTTGCTGTTATTAGCATGGTTTCTTGGATCCAATATTTTCATTTCTTGATCACTTATATCGTTTGGCTGAAGAATATCCTTCAGTAATTTTTACTTTTTGGAAAGGCTAAATGGGCAGTAAACTTCCTGAGTCCTTGCATTCTGAAAAAGTGTTTATTTTACTCTTACATTTAATTGATCACATGGCTGGTAGAGCAGATACCACCAGCTTTTACCAGACCCATCATTCCCCACCCCCATACTTCTCATAATAGCATCTGATTTTGTACAGGTATTCTCCTCATCCGTGTGCTCACAGGGGTTTGCTCCTGACTGATCTAATTCATTATCCTTCCAGTATTGGCTTAGGAACAAGCATGGGATATGATTTGGTCAATAAAACATGAAGGAAGGTCTGATGGGGCTTCTGAATAAGAGATATTCCCAGCTTCCTTCTGGATGAGGTGACTGGAACTTCTCTGGACATCTTGTCACTAGAGTGGAACCAACAAGCTAAGGATAGCACAGCAGGAACCTTGATTATTACTCAGCATTACTGAGCTGGTGAATTTATCAATCCTGGACATGCCTTACCTCTGAATTTCATATAATGTGAGATAATAATACATTTTCTTCTTGTTTAAGCCACTACAGCATTGGTTTTCTGTTCCTTGCAGCCAAAAGTGTCCTAATTAATACAGAATCTAATTAATATAGAATCTTGGGTTTATCTTCTCTTAGAACTTTGAAAGCATTTGTGGTAAGCTGTATTATATATCCCAACTGAGTCACGTTCTAAATCTTAATCCACATCCTTGTGTGATCCCATTGCAAAGAGGCCCTCTTGAAGAGGTTGTTTTTAAGATATGGCCCAACCAAATGAAAGGGGGTCTTAATCCAGACTACTGAAAGCGTCATAAAGAGAAAGCCTCAGGGAGGTGCTGGAAGCAAGATGTCAGCAGGAATCCACAAGAGAATCTACATCACCATGTGATGGGAAAACCAAGGAAACCCAAGGATTGCCAGCAAGCCAGCACCAGAATGCTACTGACCCCAGGGGGAAGCAAGCCTTCTAACCTCCAAAACTGTGAGACAATAAATTCCCATTGTTTAAGCCAAACCATCATGTGATATTTGTCATAGTAGCATGGAAAAGTAAGACATTATTCCATTGTCTACTAGCACCCACTGTTGATGATAAGTAATATGTAAACCTATTTCTCATTTCTTCATAAATAATCTTCTTTTTTCTCTTGTTGAGAGGTTTTATGCCTAGACTGTTGACATTTCATCAGAATATGTATGGGTTTGAATCTTTCCTCATTTGTCCTACTTGGCACTGAGTGGAGCCCATATAAATGAAGAATTTGATTCATTCCTTAGTTCAGAGAAATTTTACTCTTATTTCTTTGAATATTTCCTTTGTATCTATTAAACAGATATTGGACCTTCTCAAACTATCTCTATTGTCTTTTTACATATCTCTTATACTCACCATTTTTTGGTATTAGACTCTGAAAGATTTTCTCAATTTAATCTTCCTGTTCACACATGTGGAATTTATCAGCACCATTTCTGTAATTCAGAAATTTTACTGTATTTTTAAAAATTTCAACAACCACATTTTTAATTTCTGAGACTTCTTTCGTGTCTTCTAACTACATCATTTTCATGGTAGCATGTTATTTTTTATCTCTGTGAAAATCTCTATTACTTTTATTATCTCCATATACTCTGAGATGACTTGTTTCTTTATCTTGATCTTTCTCTTTTATGTTTTTGATTTCCCTCAGACATCTGGTGGTCCTTAGTTGATTACTGATGAAGGACTTTGTAAATTAATATAGGTAGCTCATGTGGGTTTCCTTTGCAATTAGGGAAGTCTTTTTGCTCTGAACGTGAGGGCAGATCATAGCCTTTGTGGGGAGAGGTCCTTCTCTTTGGTATATATGGATAGGGTACAGGCAAGTAGATTTGAAACCCTACAAATGCCAAAGTAGAGTAGGACACTTAAATGCATTTACCTCTGAGCCTCAGATGACTCTCCATTTTTACTCTCTGGCTCTACCTCAGGCTTTCTTTTTTATTTTATGGGTATACCTCCAAGTGTGACTCTGCCTTGCTTCCTAGTCCCAATTCTAAATCTTGGGCTCTCTCTCCACAAATCTTTCACAAGTTTAGAAAACAATTATTGGAATTCAAGCTACTCTATACACATGCAAGAAAGGAATGAACTGCCTAGCCCGTATGTTCTGAGGGCATCTCTCCAGTTAACCACCCAGACTCCTTCCCCAAAGCTCACTCTTACTCTCTCTATGTGGCAATTCTTGGAGTCTATCTGAAGAAAGTGTCCCACTTCCAATATAATCTCCCATTTGAGTTCTAGGTTGTGGTGTCCTACTGCGTATTACAACCTTGAAATAACAGAATGCAAATCTATGTAATTTCCACCTTCCAGAAATTTGACAAAATCTCTTGTCTACCCACAAAACTCCCTCTTGTTTTCAGAGCTGTTATGGATTTGATTATTTCTACATATCTTTACTGTCATTTCAGTGAGTTCTAGGAAGACAAGGTAGGCAAATGAATATTCTGAGTCTGTCAACTTGAACCAGAATCCTTAATATATTTCTATTAACACAAACTTTCCCTGCCATTTTTGAAAATGTAAGGAGTTTCAGAGCATCTAGGAAAACCCTGAAATTGTATGACAAATGTGATATGAATGTGCATGTGTGGATTTTTCTAGGGAAAGCAGTCATAGCTTTCATAAAATTCTCAAGTGGTTTGCAACCCAAAACAGGTTAGGAAACTAAGGGGGAAATGAATAAGACAAACAATTGTCATTGGTTCAAGTGAAAACCATATGATAGGGATGGTAATGGGTTAGAAGTAAAAATTGATAAACTGGCTAAAATTTCTAAAGTCTAGACTAAAATGTATAAAGTCCAGTTCATTTTCTCTCTAACCAGATGTTCCAGTTTACCAAAGCTGCCGTTATACAAAGTACCAAAAATGGATAGGCTTTTATAAAGGGGATTTATTAGGTTATAAATTTATAGATCTAAAGCCATAAGAGTATCCAAACTAAGGCATCAACAAGAGGATACCTTCACTGAAGGAAGGCCAATGGCATCAGAACACTTCTGTCAGCTGGGAAGGCACATGGCAAGCATCTGCTGGTCCTTTGCTCCCAGTTTGCATTTCAAAATGGCTGTCTCCAAAATGTCTCTGGGCTTCTGTTTCTCTTAGCTTCTCTCAGCTTTCTTCTGGGTTCTCCTGGGGTGTTTCTCTCTAAGCATCTGGGAGTCCTCTCTTAGCTTCTCCAGGGCAACTCTGGGCTTCATCTCTTGGCTTAGCGTCTCCAAACATCCTTCTGTCTGCATATCCCTGCGTCTCCAAGCGTCTGGGTTTGTATCGGTTCTTAGCTTCTCCTGGGAGCAAACTCTGGATTACATACTGTAGCTTCTCTCCAAAATGTCTCTCTCAGCTTCTCTGAGCTCCTTCTCTCTGGAGCTCTCTTAAAGAACTCCACTTAACTAATCAAGGCCCACCCTGAATGGGTGGGTTCACACCTCCATAGAAATAATCTAATCAAAAGTTCTCACCTACAGTTGGGTGGGTCACATCTGCATGGAAACGTTCAATCAAAAGGTTCTATCCAATAAGTTTGGATTAAAATATCATGGCTCTTCTGAAGTCCATAACATATTCAAATAGCACACTGGAATTAATTTCTGATTTGACCCCCTATTCCCTCCAAAGTCATAAATATAATCTAGGTTATTTCCAGGTAAACTCAGTCACTTCTGGGTAAAATTAAACATTTTAAGCTCAAACTTGGTCAAGTCAAGATATCACACCACTATCACCCTTTATGCCAAGACTATAAAATATGACTCAGGTATTTGGGGACTTGGTGCTTGAATAATGGTAATCCTGGCCTGGCCTCCATTATACTTGCCTTCCTCCCACCTTGTCTTTAGTCATTAGCCTCTATTCCCACCAAATCCTCCACTGATGTCCATGGACTTCATGCTGACCACCAAGCATTAGGTCCAGAGGGGTCACGCTGAATTTTTTTATCTCAATCACAGGCTCTTTCGGATTTGTGGCTTGCTTGCTCTCAGTCTCTCCACGCTTCCCTGCTACTTCAAAACTATCTTAAAGTGCAGGAGTTTTGGACACTCTCCTTTGCTACTCTCTAGTCTCTGCCCTTGTGTACTTTTGATGGTGCTGTACCATGCTGACACAAGAACATCTTTACAAGGTTTCACCCTGGGCAACAGTGGAAATGGGATGTGAAGTAGGCATGTTCCTGCTCTGGATTTGCCTCACTCCACCATCAAAGCTCATCCCACTGCAAAGAGGTGGGACACTGGATATCTTTAAATGAACCCACTAGAACATAAGCATTAGCACATCTCCTCTGATCCTTCCCTGTCTTTAGCTTAGGTTATCTTTAGCTAGTTTATACAACCAGGTTCCTTTGCTCTTCATCCGCTCTGTCATATTTTATTAATTTTAAAGTGTACATTTCCTTACATGTAGCCAGCTCTTAAACTGGGATGTGCCTCCAAATTGGTGACATCTTAGATTTCATGAAATATATTTCCAATCTTTTGTTTATGGCATAACTCTATATCTTGATTCCTTCAAAGATTTGCTTTTGATGTTCAAACTCCAACTCTTACAAATCAAAAAGTCTTGTTTGTCTCTGCTATGAATTTTTAAAATATATATAATTTAAAATCTCAATAGGAGCCTTGATGGTTTCTTTATCTTTATATTCCTGTTACAACAATCCAAATGCCCCCAGGCAATAAATGAATAACAGAATAAGGGGAAAGACGTGGGGAAAACTTTAAGGGATGGAGAGGAGAAAATCTTCTATTAATATTTCAAAATTTTGTCTGAGTTCATTAAATCAGCCCAGGATGCCAAATTCACTAGGTCAAACCTGTAGCAGACTATAACTTTCAGGGAATGCTTTAAGTGCTGCTCAAAATTCTCTACTGAATTATCTCCTAACAGCAGAGGAGAGGAAAGACACCACAGGAATTTTGAAAACATAACTCAAAGCAGCTAACCTAAGAAGCAAGAAATTTTTACATTGCTGGCATAATCTTGAAATACCATGTGAATTTTATTTTGCCCTCCATAATACTCCTCCACCCATATGTGACAATAACTTTTATGAAGAACAAAAATTCAAAACAATTCTCCCCCAAAATTTCAAGTGGTATCCAGAAAGATGTGCCCAGTTAATCCTCTGATTTCATACGCCCCTGGCATAATGCCCCGTATATGAGAAGCACTGCTTTCAGTGAAGGAAACAGGAAGTTTCACAGATAAAGGGATTTTGTTTGTTTCCATCAGAGAGGGATCTTCATTCTGGCACTGCCAGGAAGCCAGTCCTTTTCCACCCAAAGGAAAGCATTTCCTGAAGAGTAGATACATGTTCCTTCCCAGCTGGTGGAGAGTCTGAGAGGTGGAAAGAAAAAGGCTTACTACAAAACAACAACAGAGTTGCACTTGAGCAAGGATGCTCACCTCACAAGGAAAGAAAGGGACCAAGTGCAAATGGTGAGAGTTCAGGCAGGAGAAGAAAAACAGTCCCTGCACAGAGCAAGGAAATTAGCAAAGTATGCAAAGCATGAGCAGAAAGGCAAAAAGGAAGAGGCAGAGAAAGGGAGAAAGGGAATGAATTGATTAGGTTTTATAGCAAAGGCCAGCAAAGTCTGTAATAATAGTGGGAGAACAGAGGACAGGGCCATTTGTAGGTGCTTGTGAGTCCCACTACCAAAGGTCAACCAAAAACACCCATATCCTGAGCTTCAAGGAGAACCTATAACTGCTACAAAGGAACAGCTTCCTATAGAGTATGCTTAGAGAAGCCATTCTGTCCTCTCATTTCCATGAGCTTGTTTTGTCATGACATCAACTCAAGTGAAGTTTCTAGGCCCTGGGAGAGCTGAAATTCCTAGGTAATTTCCAAAATTAACTTGAAATTCTCTGAATCAATGATAAATTTAGGTCTGAAAATTACTTAACCAACTCTTGAATTAATGCAAGTCAGTAATAAGCATGTTCCCTCAAATTGATTACATTAAAAAAGATTGTTGGCTTTCTATTTGCATTTCTTGGGTTAGTTAGCATTAGCTTTGAGTGAGTTCTGGGCAAGGTTCCTGAGTAGTTATGTCCAGAAAGTCCCTATGTGCTTCTTTCATCTGCCCCTACTCTACTCATCTAAAGATGCAACTCAAAACACATCTGTGACTGCCAGGCCTGCACTCTGCCCTGCATGCTGCTGGTGACAAGAAGCTCCACAAAGAGCAAAGCTGGAGAAAGTGAGACCGCTTCCATATAGCATAATTAAAGAAATCCCTGAGGCTCATGGGCCAATCAAATCAAACCTAAACAACACTACCACCAAAGCAAAGAAATAAACCCGAATCTCTTCTCTTCTCCTTATAATGGGGACAATTCTCAGTTCTCAAACTCAGGTAAGGAATACAACTTTACTTTTTTCTAGCACTTTAATTTATATTTAAATCCTCCATTTGCATAGACTTAATTCCAGGCAATTCAGGGTTTTTCCTCCAGCCCCATCTCCCCAGAGTTAAGACTAAATCTCAGGGCCTCTCACAGTGTGTACCGAGGCCCCAGTGGCAGAGTCACCTGGTCCTCAGTTACCCCCTCCCCCCCCCTCCACCCACACCTCCTCTTTCCCCTAGAAAAGGAAGTTTCTTTGTTTCAGTGGTGGTGCTGGTTGGGTTTTGAAGTATGTGGCCTTGAGCCACTGGGATCTCCTAGGCTTGGACTGCTATAACTCAGAATGCTCCCAACCACAAGGCCTCCTCAGCTGCTCTCTAAGGCAACTTCCAAGACTTCCTTGCCCTTTCCAGAATCATGTTCCATGCCCCAGGCCATCATACCTGATCTGCTTCAACAGGACATAAAGCCATTACTAATTTAATGCTCCACAGCGTGCTAGGGATGGGCACCAGGAATCATACCACCCCTCTGGGTTTTGCCTAAATAGGTTCTTAATTTAAGCCATTCTAGTAGATATATAAAGATAGCTCATTGTGGTTTTAATTTGCATTTACCTGAGAACAAGTGAAATGGAGTACCTTCTAATATATTTATTGACCATTTGACTATCCTCTTGTATGAAGTGTTCAAGTTTTGGGCCATTTTTCTATTGGGTTATCTGCCTTTCTCTGTCTATTTATTTGTAGTTCTTAATAATAGCTTTCCCTATTCTGTGGTTTGCCCTTTCATTCTAATGGTATCTTTTCATCATCGGAAGTTCTTGATTTTAATTTAATCTAGTTCATCACCATTTTCCTTTATAGTTAGTGCATTTGTATCTTAAGAAATGTTTGCCTATTCTAAAGTTACACAAATATTCTCTTAAGTTTTCTTCTAAGAGCTTTATTTAGACTAACAATACAGCTGAAATTGATTTTTGTGAATGGCTGAGGAAGAGATCAAGGATCATTTTTTTTTTCCATATGGTTACTAAATTGACCCTGCACCACTTATTGAAAAGACATCCCTCAACTGCATTTCAGTGTCATCTTTGCTATAAATCAGGTGACCATATATGTTGTAATCAGGCGATTAGCTGGGTCTCTTTCTAGACTCTCTAATCAGGTGCATTGGGCCATTTATCTATTCTAGCTCCAAAAACACAGTTTTAACTTCTATAGCTCTACAATAAGTCTCCATACCTGGTACTGTAAGTTATCCCTTCTTTGTTTTAATTCTTCACAATTGTCTTGATAACTCTTGGCCGTTTTCTTTTCCATACAAGGTTTGTTGATGTCTATTTAAAATCCTGCTGGAATTTTGAATGGTTTTTCACTGAACTGAGAGAATCAATTTGGGGAAAACTGACATCTTTACAATATTTAGTCAACCAGAATATGAACACTATATATCCCTATATCCCTCCATCTACTTAAGACTTTTTTTTACTTCTCTCAATAATGTCGTCTTTTTTTTTTTTTAGGGTTTTCCAGCTGAAGCCAGAAGCTAGACAAATTCTAAAAGAGCTGTAACAATAATGTCTTCTTGGTTTCAGTATAGAGATCTCGTGTATCTTTATTACATTTATTCCTAAGAATTTGAATGTTTTTGATGCTATATAAATGGTATCATTTTTAGGAGAGGCGGGGCAAGATGGCGGAGTGGTGACGAGCAAAATTTCATCTCTCCTGTAGAGCAGCTGGCAATTACCCAAGAACTATATGAAACAGTGTTTTTGGGGTCTCCAGTAACCAGTCACACATTGGACACAAGTTTGGAATTGGAGGAAAAGCTGAGATTGCAGCGAACATTGTAAGTTCCCCGGACCAGGGATCTGGTGCCCCTCCCCACCCAGACCTCACAGACTGTCTTGCTGCCGGCTCCCTGAAAGGGGGGAAAAAAAAAACCAAAAAACAGCAATCTGCTGAGGGCAAGAAGGGAGGCTCAACCCAGCCTCAACTGCAGAATTAATTAACAAATTAATTAACTAACTTTGGGAGCTGGGGTGCTAAAGAAGGGCTGGGCTCCAAGAAGTGGGGGCACGTAAAAGCGGGCACCCATTCCCAGACTCCAAAAAAGCCATTTTTTTTTTTTCCCTTACATTTTGTCCCTTCTGGCTTCTCACTGATCCCTTATCTTTTTGCATTTCAATAGCCCCCGGCAGGGGTGGAACTGAAGGGGTTGGAGAGTAATTATCAGACAATAGCCCAAAGCATATCTTTAAATGCTCTATTCTGACACTGACAAAACTTCCAGGCTGGGGAAAGACTTTTAAAAGAGACTCTTTTTTTTTTTCCTTTTTTCTTTTTCTTGATTTCTTTTCTACTTTTTTTTTTTTTTTTTTTTTTTTTTAAATCTAAAAGTAATATATGTGGTTATTTTCTATCGGAAAGCCCAGGTTGAGGGACTAGGCTGGGCTTGAGGGGAGACAGAGTACCCACAGTGTCTTTGAATTCCATATTCACTACTGAAGGCCTCCAGCCCCGTCTTTAATTGGCAACTCAGGCTGACCAAGGAATCTACCTGGAGAGGCCCCAAAGAGGAGAGAGGAGAAGGGAATAGTGCCCCTGAGAGACAACTGGAGTTCTGAGGATTGGGAGAGTGGAGGGAGGCCCAGCTCAACTGGCAGTCCTCCTGGGAATTCAGACCCCAGGGGCTGGAATTCAGATTCCAGCTTCAGTCAGCCACGCCCCTGAGAGAACTAAAGTCTCCACACCTCCTTACACTGGTGGGGGAGCTGCGGGCTGGCCAGCGCCACCTGCTGGACAGGAGAGGAAAAGCACCAATTCTAAAGGCCTCATAGGAGGGTCTCATTCTCAGGAAAACTCCATACCCTCCCAATGAGACCTGGGCCTCACTAGACTGGGAAAATCTGACTAGGGTCAACCATATCTGAGGAGACCCACTAACAAAAAGGTTACATAGAGGCAGAGCAAGAAACAGAAAAAACAAGAGGGGAAAAATTCTGATCAACTAAATAGAACCTAAGTTAGAGGTCTAGAATAAGTTGAACTGAATAACAGAGGCCAGAAAACAAAGCCAACCAACAAGAAAACCACTAGGTAAAAGACAGAAAACAAGCTCCAAAATAAACTAATCAAGAGAATCAGAAGCCTAGACAACTTAAGATAACAAGCTATACCAGGAAACACGAAAACATGGACCAGCCAAAGGAACAAACTAATAGCTCAGCTGAGACACAGGAGTGGAGGCAATTAATGCTAAATAAATTTGATGAAATGAAGGAAGATATAGCAAAGAGCTGAAGGATATAAAGAAGACACTGGCTGACCATAAAGAAGAATTCATAAACTTAAAAAAACAAATGGCAGAACTCATGGGAATGAAGGCCACAATGGAGGAGATGAAAAACACAATGGAGGGACACAACAGTAGATTTGAGCAGGCAGAAGAAAGGATCAGTGAACTGGAAGACAGGTCATTCGAATTCATACACACAAAAGAACAGATGGTGAAAAAAATGGAAAAATATGAGCAGGGTCTTAGGGAGCTGAGTGACAACATGAAACGCACAAATATATGTGTTATGGGTATCCCAGAAGGAGAAGAGAGGGGAAAAGGGGCAGAAAGAGTAATAGAAGACATATTCACTGAAAATTTCCCAACTCTTATAAAAGACAGAAAATTAGAGATTCAAGAAGTACAACGTACCCCAAATAGAATAGATCCCAATAGACCTACTCCAAGACACTTACTGGTCAGATTGTCCAATGTCAAAGACAAAGAGAGGATTTTGAAAGCAGCAAGAGAAAAGCAATCCATCACATACAAGGGAAAGTCAATAAGACTATGTACAGATTTCTCTGCAGAAACCATGGAGGCAAGAAGACAGTGGCATGATATATTTAAGACACTGAAAGAGAAAAACTGCCAACCAAGAATTCTATATCCAGCAAAACTTTCCTTCAAAAATGAGGGAGAGATTAAAACATTTTCAGACAAACAGACACTGAGAGAGTTTGTGAATAAGAGACCGGCACTACAAGAAATACTAAAGGGAGTGCTACAGGCTGATAGGAAAAGACAGGAGAGAGAGAGTTGGAGAAGAGTGCAGAAATGAAGATTATCAGGAAAGGTAAAAGGAGAGGAAAAAATAAGATATGACGTATAAATTCCAAAAAACAAAATGGCAGTAGAAAGTACTGCCCTTACAGTAATAACACTAAATGTAAATGGATTAAACTCCCCAATAAAACGACACAGACTGGCAGAATGGATTAAAAAACAGGACCCATCTATATGCTGTCTACAAGAAACTCACTTTAGACACAAGGACAAACATAGACTGAAAGTGAAAGGTTGGAAAAAGATATTTCATGCAAACAACAACCAGAAAAAAGCGGGAGTAGCTATATTAATATCAGACAAGTTAGACTTCAAAAGCGAAACAAGTAAAAGAGACAAAGAAGGACACTATATATTAATAAAAGGGTCAATTCATCAAGAAAACATAACAGTCATAAATATTTATGCACCAAACCAGAATGCCCCAAAATTCATGAGGCAAACACTGCGATCACTGAAAGGAGAAATAGATACCTCTACAATAATAGTTGGAGACTTCAATACACCACTCTCATCAATGGATAGAACATCTAGACAGAGGATCACTAAAGAAACAGAGATGTTGAATTGTATGATAAATGAACTAGACTTGACAGACATTTATAGAACACTACATCCAACAACAGCAGGATACACTTTTTTCTCAAGTGCTCATGGAACATTCTCTAGGATAGACCACATGTTGGGTCACAAAGCAAGTCTCAACAAATTTAAAAATATTGATATTATACAAAACACTTTCTCAGACCACAGTGGAATGAAGTTGGAAATAAATAAAAGGCAGAAGGTCATAAAATTCACAAACATACGGAGGCTAAACAACACCCTCTTAGAAAACCAGTGGGTAAAGGAAGAAATTACAAGAGAAATTAGTAAATACCTTGAGGCAAATGACAATGAAAACACAACTTATCAAAACTTATGGGATGCAGCAAAGGCGGTGCTGAGAGGGAAATTTATTGCCCTAAATGCCTATATTAAAAGAGAGGAGAGAGCAAAAATTGAAGAGTTAACTGCTCACCTGGAGAAATTAGAGAAAGAACAGCAAACTAACCCCAAAGCAAGCAGAAGGGAAGAAATAACAAAGATTAGAGCAGAAATAAATGCAATTGAGAACAGGAAAACAATAGAGAGAATCAACAAAACCAGAAGTTGGTTCTTTGAGAAAATCAATAAAATCGATGGACCACTGGCTAGGCTAACAAAAAAAAAGAGAGCAGATGCAAATAAATGCAATCAGAAATGGGAAAGGAAATATAACTACCGACCCTGCAGAAATTAAGGAGATAATCAGAAGATACTATGAGCAACTATATGCTAATAAACTAGACAACTTAGATGAAATGGACAACTTCCTAGAAAAGCATAAACAACCAACATTAACTCAAGAAGAAACAGATGACCTCAACAAACCAATCACAAGTAAAGAGATTGAGTCAGTCATCAAAAAGCTCCCAAAAAGGTAAAGCTCAGGACCAGATGGTTTCACATGTGAATTCTACCAAGCATTCAAGAACGAATTAGTACCAATCCTGCTCAATCTCTTCAAAAAAATTGAAGAAGAGGGAAAGCTACCTAACTCTTTCTATGAAGCCATCATCACCCTAATACCAAAACCAGGCAAAGATACTACAAAAAAAGAAAATTATAGACCAATTTCTTTAATGAACATACACGCAAAAATCCTCAACAAAATACTCGCAAATCGAATCCAGCAGCACATTAAAAGAATTATACACCATGACCAGGTGGGATTTATTCCAGGTATGCAAGGCTGGTTCAACACAAGAAAATCAATTAATGTAATACACCACATCAAAAAATCAAAGCAGAAGAACCACATGATCATCTCGATTGATGCAGAAAAGGCATTTGACAAAATTCAACATCCTTTCCTGATGAAAACACTTCAAAGGATAGGAATAGAAGGGAACTTTTTCAATATGATAAAGGCAATATATGAAAAACCCACAGCTAACATCACACTCAATGGGGAGAGACTGAAAGCTTTTCCTCTAAGATCAGGAACAAGACAGGGATGCCCACTATCACCATTGCTATTCAACATTGTGCTGGAAGTTCTAGCTAGAGCAATTAGGCAAGAAAAAGAAATAAAAGGCATCCAAATTGGAGAGGAAGAAGTTAAACTTTCACTATTTGCAGATGACATGATTCTATATGTAGGAAATCCAGAAAAATCTACAGCAAAGCTACTAGAACTAGTCAATGAATACAGCAAAGTAGCAGGCTACAAGATCAACACACAAAAATCTGTAGTGTTCCTATACACAAGTAATGTGCAACAAGAGGAGGAAATCAAGAAAAAAATCCCATTTACAATAGCAACCAAAAGAATCAAGTATTTAGGAATAAACTTAACCAAGGACACAAAAGACCTTTACATAGAAAACTATAAGAAACTGCTAAAAGAAATTGAACAAGACCTGAAAAAATGGAAGAACAGACCATGTTCATGGATTGGAAGACTAAATATAGTTAAGATGGCAATTTTACCTAAACTGACTTACAGATTCAATGCAATACCAATTCAAATCCCAACAACTTACTTTACAGAAATAGAAAAACCAATAACTAAATTTATTTGGAAGGGTAAGGTGCCCCGAATAGCCAAAAATGTCTTGAGAAAGAGGAGTGAAGTGGGAGGTCTCACACTACCTGACTTTGAAGCATATTACAAAGCTACAGTGCTCAAAACAGCATGGTACTGGCATAAGGACAGATATACTGATCAATGGAATCGAATTGAGTGTTCAGAAGTAGACCCTCACATCCATGGACAACTGATCTTTGATAAGGCAGTGAAGCCGAAGCAACTGGGAAAGAGCAGCCTGTTCAATAAATGGTGTTTGGAGAACTGGATATCCATTTCCAAAAGAATGAAAGAGGATGTCCATCTCACACCTTATACCAAAATTAACTCAAAGTGGATCAAAGACCTAAACATTAGCACCAAGACCATAAAACTCTTAGAAGAAAATGTAGGGCAATATCTTAAAGATCTTGTGAAAGGAGGTGGTTTCTTAGACCTCACACCCAAGGCACGAGCAACCAAAGAACAAATAGACAAATGGGATCTCCTCAAAATTAAACACTTTTGTACATCAAAGGACTTTGTCAGAAAAGTCAAAAGGCAACCTACACAATGGGAGTTGATATTTGGAAACCACATATCAGATAAGGGTTTAATATCCCGAATATATAAAGGAATCCTGCATCTCAATAACAGAAAGACAAACAATCCAATTAAAAAATGGGCAAAAGACATGAACAGACATTTTTCTGAAGAGGAAATACAAATGGCTCAAAAGCATATGAAAAAATGCTCAACTTCACTGGCTATTAAGGAAATGCAAATCAAAACCACAATGAGATATCATCTCACACCTACCAGAATGGCCATTATCCAAAAAACAGACAATGACAAGTGCTGGAGAGGATGTGGAGAAAGAGGCACACTTACTCATTGTTGGTGGGAATGTAGAATGGTGCAACCACTCTGGAAGACAGTATGGAGGTTCCTCAGGAAGCTAAATATAGATTTGCCATATGACCCAGCTATTCCATTGCTGGGTATATACTCAGAGGAACTGAAACTTAAGACACAAACAGACATTTGTAAACCAATGTTTATTGCAGCATTATTCACAATTGCCAAGAGATGGAAACAGCCCAAATGTCCATCAAAGGACGAGTGGATAAACAAACTGTGGTATATACACATGATGGAATATTATGCAGTTGTAAGACAGAACAAAGACATGGATCATGTAATAATGTGGATGAACCTTGAGGACATTATGTTGAGTGAAGTTAGCCAGAAACAAAAGGACAGATTCTGTATGGTCTCACTAACATGAACAGACATTAATGAACAAACTTTGGGAGTTAAAAGCTGACAACACAGGCGACCAGGAGATAGAAAGAGGGCAGAGATCAGCCATTTGATGCTGAAGGACTACAGAATGTTTAGGATTGATTGCATAGATCCAGAAATAGATAGCATAATACTGTGTGATGGTAGCATGGTATTGTAAGTACACTGAACAAAGATGTCTGTGAGTAAAGCTGAAAGAGGTGGGATAGGAGAATGTATGACACCAGAGGCAAAGATAGATGATAAAGACTGGGACTGTATAACATGGCAAAAACTGGAGTGGCCAATGACTGTTACTAAATATACAAATATAAAAATATTTTTGCATGTGGGAAAGCAAATGAATGTCAACCATGTAGAAATTTGAAAAAGGGATGGTATTCAGGAAAAAACATAATCAAAGCGAACTGGAGTCTATGGTCAACAGTAACATTGCAATATACCTCCATTAAATGTAACAAAGGCAATACGCCAATGCTAAATGTATATGAGAAGGGGATATAGGGGAGTAATATGGGATTCTTGGTAGTGGTGTTATTTGCTGTCCTTAGTAGTATATTGTATTGTATGACATGTTATTTTTCTTTTTATCATTTTTTCTTATTGCTAAAAAAAAAACAAAAACAATTTTTCTTGTAGTAATCAGTATGTTCAAGTGCTGATTGTGGTGATAAATGTACAACTTTATGATGATACCATGAACAACTGATTGTACACTGTGGATAAATGTATGGTATGTGAATATAACTCTATAAAATTGTAGGAAAATATATATATAGGAGTAAAAGTGTTGGAGAAAACATGGTGAGAGGGATGATGCCTCACCAATATGGACTAACTACAATGTGTAAACTCAGAATTGAATCTTAGAACATAGCCTAACGTGGACACAATAATTGTAATAGTCCCTAGATTGTAAGCTCTTACAGCAGTTAACTCTATCCCTGAATTGTAAGGCCTATCTCTAAACTTTGAGATGCTGATCCCCTAGCGTATGTTGTCACAAACATTGGGACTGGCGGTTTGATGTGCTGAGCCCTCGAGCATGGGACTTGCCCTTATGAAGCTCATTACCACAAAGGAGAGTCTAAAGTTGTATGTAATGGTGCCTAAGAGTCTCCCCCTGAGTACCTCTTTGTTGCTCAGATGTGGCCCTCTCTCTCTCTCTAACTGAGCCATCTCAACAGGTGAACTCGCTGCCCTCCCCCCTACGTGGGACCCGACTCCCAGGGGTGTAAATCTCCCTGGCAACACGGAGTACGACTCCCGGGGATGAATGTGGACCTGGCATCGTGGGACTGAGAGTATCTTCTTGACCAAAAGGGGGATGCAAAATGAGACGAAATAGTTTCAGTGGCTGAGAGATTCCAAATGGAGTCGAGAGGTCACTCTGGTGGACATTCTTATGCACTATATAGATAACACCTCTTAGGCTTTAATGTATTGGAATAGCTAGAAGTAAATACCTGAAACTACCAAATTCCAACCCAGCAGTCTGGACTCCTGAAGACAATTATATAATAATGTAGATTACAAGGGGTGACAGTGTGATTGTGAAGACCTTGTGGATCACACCCCCTTTAGCTAGTGTATGGATGAGTGGAGGAATGGGGATAAAAACTAAAGGACAAATGGGGTGGGATGGGGGGATGATTTGGGTGTTTTTTTTCACTTTTATTTTTTATTCTTGTTCTGGTCCTTTCTGATGTAAGGAAAATGTTCAGAGATAGATTGTGGTGATGAACGCATAACTATGTTATCATACTGTGGACAGTGGATTGTATATCATGGATGATTCTATGGTGTGTGAATGTATTTCAATAAAACTGAATTTAATTAAAAAAAAACAAAAACAAAAAAAAAATTGGTATCATTTTAAACTTCTTTTTTTTTGTTGATGATGTTGCTAGTATCCAGAAGTACAACTGATTTGTATGTATTGACTTTGTATCCAGCAACCTTGCTAAATTTACTTGTAATTCTAATAGATTCTTTTGCATTTTCTACAAAAATTCTTTTGGATTGTCTACCTACACAGTCATGTTGCCTCCCAGTAATGACAGTTTTATTTCTTACTTTCCAATACATATGCCTTTATCTCTTTCTCTGGCCTTACTGCATTATCTGGGACTTCTAGGTGCGATGTCAAATAGAACTAGTGATAGCAGGCATCTTTTCCTCTTTCCCTAACTCCAGGAGAAGGCTTTCAACATTTTCCCTTATGAGATCTCATTTGCTTTAAGTTATTTGTAGATACTCTATCAGATGTTGAGGAATTTCCTTTGTTGAGTGAGACTTTTTTTATATCATGAATCAATATTGAATTTTATCAAATCCTATATTCTGCATCTATTGAGATAATCATGTGATTTTTCTCTTTTATTCTATTATTGTGGGGAATTACCTTGATTTATTTTCAATTGTTAAACCACCCTTGCATTCCTGAAACATATCCCACTTTATCTTCATGTATTATCCTTTTTTGTTCATCACTGAATTCATTTTTATTATATTTTATTTAGAAATTTTTCATCTTTATCAATGAGAGAGTTTGGCCTTTAATTTTCTTTTCTTGTAATGTCCTTGTCAGATTTTGGTATCAAGGTGTTCTTGAGACTAAGCTGAGGATTGTTACTTCTTTTACTATTCTCTGAAAGAATGTATACAATTGATGATGTTACTTTCTTTAAATGTTTGGAAAACTTCACAGGATTTGTGGGGGACCATCTGGGCCAAGAGTTTACCTGTTTGTTTGGTTGGGTGGGGGTACTTTCACAATGGATTTAATTCTTTATTCATATTTTCTATTTCTTCTTGCATTAATATTGGTATGTCTGGTTTTTTTTTTTCAAGGAATTGTCAACTATGTTGGCATAAAATTGTTCATTATATCCTCTTTTAAGGATCTATCTTCCCCCAAATGGCTAACTAGTTTTCTCATCACCATTCAAATAATAAACCTCTTACAAATGTGATTATGCTATCTCTACCATATATGAATTTCATTTAATCAATCATTCAACAAATATTTATTGAGCTCAAACTATGATCCAAGCATTATTCCAGTGTTGGGAATACAGTATTAAATAAGACAACATTCCTGCTTCGTGGAGCTTATGGTTAGTGGTAAGAAATAGACAAAAAGCAAGTTAGAAACAAGTGTTCGGAAGAATAAAGTAGCGTAACAATTTGGGATTGTATTCTAAATTTGATGGGAAGACCTTGGTTTTGAACAAGCAAGTGGCATAATCTGGTATATGTTCTAAAAGAATGTTCTAACTATGTGTGTGAAATAGATGGTAAGAGGACAAATTGGGAAGTAGAGATAGCAGTTAGAAGGCCACTGCAATAATCCATACAAGAGATGATGTTAGCTTGGACGATGGTGGGAACAGTGGAGGTGAGGAGAAATGATCAAATCCAGGCTGTATTTTGACGGTAGAGTCAACAGGACTTGCTGGTGGCCTAAATATGGAAATTACAGGAACTAGAAGAATCAAGGATAACTCCTAAGCCTGAGCAACTGGGTGGATGGTGAGGCCATTTTGCTGTGCTGACCATACTGGGAAAAAAGCAAGTTTGGAATAGGGGAGGTTGGGAATCAGGAGTTTGGTATTAGGACATGTTAAATTTCAGATTCTCTTCGACATCCAAGTGGTAAATCTGAGTTGGTAACTGAATATGTGATTGTAAATCTCAGGAGAATGTTGAAGGCTGGATACATAAATTTAGGAGTCACACGCTAATAGATGTTTAATCCACAGGATGGATAAGTTCATCTAGGAATGAAGAGGTCCAAAGCCTGAACTCTAAGAACTCCAACTTTAGAAGTTGGGAAGAGAAGATCCATAGCAAAGAAGACTGAGAGGTAGCAAATGAAGTGAAATTCCCATATGTATGTGGGTCTATTTCTGAATTATCTGCTCTATTCTTCTGATCTTTCTGTTTGTTCTTGAATCTGTTTTGACTTTTCCATTTTCAAAAGGCAGACAACCCAACTCAAACAGGCTTAAACAATGAAAGAAAAAGCAGGTATGGCTTAAATGCTATCATCTGGATGCAGTAGCTCTCCATTTCTCTGCTAAGCTCTCCACCATAGTAGCTTCATTCTCAGTTCCGTGTACTAACAAGCTGGCTGGGGTCCCATGAACAGAATGACTGCTGCTGGGCAGCAAACCCCTCTGCCAATACCAAGTCACTTTAATCGCTTTACCTATGGATACACGTTCATAACTAGTAAGGCTTTTATGCTTACATCACTACTATTCTTTCTCAGAATTTTTCTGGCTACTCTTTCATATTTATTCTTAGAAAATATATACTTTTAATTTGTCTCTCTCCACTCTGGTCAGATTGGCCTGTTCCCCAAAGCACCTCAAATTTTTCCTGCCTACAAAACATACTTCATACACATCCCTCCCCTGGAATATTTTCTTTCTTTCTCTCTTCCTATCCATAAATTTATTCTCCTTCAATATGTAGATGAACTCTTTCCTCCTCCATGACATTTAATCCCATTTGGAAGTGTTATCTCCCTCCTCCTATGTATTTCTGTTGCATAAACACACTTAAAACATGGTCCACATTAATCATATATTTTTTTGTGTTTGTCACAATATCCCAACTAGAGTGTAAATTCCTTCAGGAATAGAATCTTGTTTCATACTTCTATACATTCTTCTTAACAATCTGTCCATCCTCAACTCATAGTTCATATAAGGAATAAATATTTTTCAACAATTGACTGATTAAGCCACCACCTCTACTTCTCCCTTTTTTCTCCATGAAATGAACAGAAACAGAAGAAAGAACAATAAAGAAATAATGTTTGAGGTTTTTAGGTGAATTTTGCTCTGTATGTAAGGAGCCATCATTTGGGAATGGTTATGAGTTCTTAGAGTATAGTACTCCGAGTGCTGGAGCTTTGGTTTTAGGCATGGTACAAGGTGCTGGGCTACAGAGATGAGTAAAATGGACATGGTCCCTTTTACACATGTCTTTTTACATGAAGGTTACATATTTCTTTTCCAGTGCTGTAACCTATTATTCCGCTCTTTTCTTGGTGTTTATGATTAACAGAAATTCTTAATTTTAGTGCAGTCCATTTTATCAACACTTTCTTAAGATTAGTGGATGATATTCTCTCATATTATCATTCAAAATTTTTATGATATTTCCTTTCTATTTAAGTGTTTTAATCCTCTTAAAATTGATTTTTGTGTTAAGTGGTAGTCAAATTACATTTTTCCATGTGCATATCCATTGGTCCCAGGGCCATTATGGAAAAGTTCACCCTTAATCTGCAGTGCTACCTTTGAATGTATGCAGAGATTTGTCTCTCTATTTTGTTATGTTGGACTATTTATTTATGTTTGAATCAACACTATGCTGTCTTTAGGACTATAGCTTTATAATAAGACTTGCTATAAATAGAGCAAGTTCTCTAACCTAGTTCTTTTTTTTTTTTTTTTTTTAATGTCTTAGCCATTCTCCCACTCTGACTGTGGATATTTCTATTCCTCCCTGTAGTTATGTCATTTTTAAAAATATATTATGCCTTGTTATTAAGTGTACACAAATTTCAAAATGTAATATTTCATGGTGAAAAGAACTTTTTATCTTTATTAATGCTTTTAATCATCAAGTCTCCTATATCTGATATTTTTCTTATTATTTGATGGTATAAATTTTTCCATCCTTTTACTTTCATTCTTTCTGTAGCTTTATGTTGTAGATGTGTCTTCCTCAATCAGTTGGGATGTTTTATGTACTCTGTTTCTATTCTTTGGGAGATTATTCCAAAAACAACAACAAACAATGTTAACTCATTCTAAGAATAATCACTATGTTTACTGATGTCTCAGGTACAAGAGCCTCAGAATTCTCTTGATTCCTTTTACTTCCTTTCTTAATTTATATGCTACTGTCTTATTTTAAATTCTATATACTTTAACCCATAAGATCTTAGAAGTTTGTTTTATATTTCAATGTTCACTTACATTTATATTTGTCTTCACCTTCTTTATTTTAATCCTTTAAATCTTATTGTATCTAAGCTTTTTCTATTTTGGATCACTGTCCTTCTACCTAAAGCATATTTATTAAGATTTCCTTTAATGAGGCATACCCACTAAAGTGGTGGCAAACTCTCTATGTTCTTTATATGAAAACGTATTTATTTTTCTCTCATTCTTGAAAGATATTTCCTCTGTGCACAGAATTCTAGATTGTCAGCTGTAACAGCTGCAAATATCCTTCCACTCTCTTCTGGCTTCCATTGTTTGAACTGAGAAATACGCAAGTGACCCTTTTCAAGGTAATTTGTCATTTTTTGTTTAGTTACTTTCAGGATTTTCTCTTTGCTTTTGGTGCTCCACTTATGAATTTTTTGCTTCAAATCTTTCATCAATTCTAGAAAATCTCAGTCATTATCTCCTCAAATAATTGCTTCTCCCTCATTCTCTCTTTTCCCTTCTTTTTGAACTCCAATTAAATATATGTTAGACCTTCTCACTCTATCCTCCACATCTCTTAACCTCCCCTCTATATTTTCTGTCTTCTTTGTCACCCTGTGCAGCATTCTGGATAATTTCTTATGATTTATCATCCAAAGCACTTATCTCTCTTTGATTTGTCTAATATGCTAATAAACCATTCAATTTTTAAATTTCAGTTACTGTATTTTTATTTCCAGAAGTTCTGTTTGGCATTTTTTCAAATCTGCCAAGCCACTTTTGTTTCCCATTCCCCACAGATATTTACAAGCTTGCTTTTATTTTTATAAACATAATAGCATATCTTTTATTTGTCTCTGATAAATATAATATATGAAGAACTTGTGAATCTGGTGTATTTTTTTCCTATCAGTTGTTTTGATAATCTGCTCATCATGATTTGTTCCCACATGTGCTTTGTTTTTTATCATTGTGTGGTTTTCATTGGCCCTAGAAAATTAGGAGGAAGGTGCCTCCCTCCAGGAAAGACTGACCTTTGATTATGTGAGGTGTCTGTGAGCACTACCATCTGGAACTACCTTAAACTACCTCAAACTAAGTACATGGCTTGAGTTTTTCTGAAATAAAGGTACTATCAAACCATACTCAAAATCAGTGTAAAGGCTGGCCAGTGACCACACTTACTTTTCCTTTTTGCACCCTCTCTGCACAGTACCAGAGCAATTTTGCCTGTTTTCCTTCAGAAGTGGGAAGGCATGGTTTTACTTCTGGCTTACCATTATCCTTAGTAGTTCCAGCTTTATATGAAGATGATCTCCTATGACACTCTCTACCTTGAGCAAGCCATGGGCTTTGACTTCTAACATCTTTTTTCTGCAAAACAGCCAAAACTAAAGTCTATATTTATTAAGATCAACAAATGTTCTCAGAACAAAAACAACTTAGGTATTCTAGAGTTTTGCACATCTCTCTAGGTTCCCACTTGCCCACAGATTTTTCATTTGATAGGTCCTTTTTATCTGGTCAGTTCTTTAGCACTTTTGAAGAAATTTTAATAGATACACTTTCCATCATTTTGTATTTTCAGTGGTAACTTTGGTCTAAATAACCTAGCCTACCATTATCAGAAACAGAAGTCTACCATTTCCTTTCTTTATTATCATTGAGTGAGCTGTGTTTCCCTGGCCAGCTACAGCATTTGCATAAAGTTCCTGTTGGCAGAGGATACAGAGGCAAAACCAGAATACTCTTTCAGATAAGATGTTTCAGAACCCAAAGTCTCCCTTATTCCCTGCTACCACATGGACAGAAGACTTCCCACAAATATGGCTTTCTTTCATTTGCTTCTCAGAACCAAACTATGTCAGCAGGGCTTCTTCTACTAGCTAAACACCCAGTTCCCACACAATTGCTATGAACCAATAATCTAGCTTTTTCCCTTCAGGGTATAACTTTCACCTTAAAAAATATGACTTCTCTGGTACTAAGACCTACTGCTGCTGGGCCCTCTTGCCGTCTCTATGTCTCTATTCACTTCCTCCTACACAGCTTCCTGACTCGCCTGTCTTAAGGTAGTCTTTACTCATATTCTAAAGTCTATGGACTACATCTCTCTCCTACTTTTGCTGGAAATAGTTTGCAAGGTTTTTGTGTTATTGTTGTTGTTGTTGTTTCATCTTCTTTGCTGCTTTTGAATGCTTTCCAGAAAGAGAAGGGAAGTGCAGCAATGTTTATACTCAAAGGCTGGCATCATCTTTATTCCTCTCTTTCTCCCACATCCAACATCCAATTTATCAGCAGATCCTGCCAGCTCTACCTTCAAAATATATTCAGAACTTGTCCACATCTTGCCACCTCCACCTCTATGCTAAACTAAGCCATTGTATTTTACCTGGACTATTGCACTACTTCCTAATTAGTCTCCCTCCTTTCACCTTAGCCCCCCTGTACAGTCCATTCTCCATACAGTATTTACATTTTTAAGACATAAGCCAGATCGTGTCACCTGTGCTCAAATTTTCCAGTGGCCTCCCATCTCACTCAGAATAGAATCAAAGTACTTAACAAAGCAGTGAGGCCCTACATTCCCTCACCTCTCTCCCCACCTCATTCCCTAAATTCCAGCCAAGCAATTTAAGAATACTCCCACCTCAGGGTTTTGTACTTGCTTAACCCTCTGCCAGGAATGCCCTGTCCCTAAGTCTTCATGGCTCACTCCTCCTCAGCCCATTCAGGTCTCTGCTCAATGATCACTTCATCAAGAGGCCTTCCTTGACCAACCTCTCTAGCACAGCAACACTACCCCACACACTCACCCTCTGTCTCCTTTCCCAGCCTTATTTTTTTTCTTACCACATATCTCCATCTAAGATATTTTATAATTATTTTCCTTTTATGTTTGTAGTCGTTTGTTTCCCTCATCAAAATACAAGCCCATGAGAACAGAGCCTTTGTCTGGTTTTGTTGTACATAAAGTGCCTGGCATTATAGTGAGCACTCAATGAGCATCACTGAATGATGCTATGGATACAGAGGAGTCCAACTGCAGAAAGTACAGAAGTAGAAAATCACCAGGCATCTCCCTTTTCTCTCTGGTGCCATGTGGTCTCTCACCTTTCTGCCAGTGGACTTCTTTGCTCACTCATCCACTTTTCCAAGGTCGCCATTTTCAGCCTGAGTCTGTAAGTCCTTCCTGCCAGATTCCCCTTCTCAGCTAACTGATTCAGTGTCCATATCCCAAATCTGATTAGTCTGCCTTGGTCCAGGAGCCCATCCAGGGTCCAATTAGCTGTTGCTGGAGAGTGGAGGGATTATCTGTATTTGTTCACATGCCAAGTAGAGCTCACCGCCTTTTACATACCCCCACCCCCAACGTCTCTCTACAAATGGAAAAATGTTCAGGATCTTTCATTTAAATACAAAACAGCAACAACAAAAAAATACAACACAAAACATATCCTTGACATGGGCAGAGAGAATGTACAAAACTGCTATAAAGGTATCTATAACTCAAATACCTACAGAGTCCCGACAGGTAATATAAATGAGTGAAGAGGACACGGTGGATAATATGGCAAACCAGAGAGTCTATGCCATATCCAAAGATGGCAGCCGCTGTAACTAATTATTGTCAAACAGGAATGTGGGCCCAGTGCATGCCAGCTCTTCAGATGGTTTAAGAGAAGCCAGAAATCTGTATTTTAGCATGAAACTTCCCACTTTTAAAATAATGACTACTAATCCAATTTTTAAAAAATAAAACACTGTCCAGACCAAATGAAACACATCCGCTGACCAAATTTGGTTCAGCATTACCAGTGTGCAACTTCTGTTTTATACAGTCAGCTCAGAAATAGGACCCAGGTAATTTATCACACTCAAAAACAATGTTTCCCACGGGATTCAATGTGAATATTCCATTAGAGTAACCAGAACTCTCAGTCCCCCTTCATAGTACCTCCCACCTCTTCTCTACCAATCCTAGTACAAATGCCAAAAAATGTTTAATGGTGAAAGGCAGAAGACTTGGGGGAAAGAATCTGGGCTTTGAAAGCAATAGACCTGGGTTGAACCTAATGCTACCTCCTAGCATTCCATAACCTCTCCAAAGCCATTTCCTCACCTTGCAAAATGGGAATACTAATTCCTACCTAGAAGGCTTCTAAGGAATAGAGTTAGCATTAGTAAAGCACCAGGCACATAATAGAGGCAGAGAGTAAATAATAACTATCATTAACAGACTAGGAACCACCCTCCCCATTAAAAGGCCTGATACCTGAAAATCTACAATTGTGGTACAGTGTTCATAAGCTAATGCCACTGAGACCTCTTTGTGGAATAAGAAAGTAAAATGCATTTAATAAACAACGTAAGGATGGGAAATACAGCTCTGCAGGGGTGCACGTCTTCAAACTAATGTAGATACTTGTGAACCTAGTCCAGAATGTCTAAGTTTGTAAAAACCAGCACTAATTAAAAATAATAGGCACCAATTACCTGAGTATTTAAGAATTCTCTCAACTTTTGAAGCTTTTTTGTGTATGCATATTGCAACACAACACTGAATCAAGTAAATACATGCCAATTCTCCAATGGCCTTAAAAAAAAAATTTAATACTGAGGCACAGGGAGACACAACTGGGAAGAGAAAGCCCTATTTGCAAAGTACAAACTGCAATGCTGTCCCCTGTTTGGTGTAGACTGCTCGTGGCTGAAACAGGAGAGTCCTACATCCACTGACAAATGCAGGGGAAACAACTGCTGCAAAAGGGAATTTCAGAACTATGCACAATAATGCCCCACTCCCCCAACCCCCAGCCCCATGATTTCCAGGAAGGAGTCACTCAGTGAAAATTCATCAGGTCTGAAGGACAGGGACACACAGAACACTTAGCTTGACACCACCCAAGGCATATGTGGATGATCATAAAACAGGAAAGGGACCACCCTAAAAGGAAACACACAAACGACGTTACCTCCAGGAACCGAGAAGACCCTCTACTGCTGGGGCCAGAAACACTTTTCAACCACTAAAGAAATCTAAGAAGGCACCTCTACCTGTGAGGTTTAAAAAGAAAGAAATTTGTCTTTGATCACCTGTCCTTTCCCACCAAGAAGAGCTGAGCTCACCCATTCCAGATTTGTCTGGGCCTATTCCTATTGCTTGGCCCCAGCAGCTCTTATAATCATGCATGGCTATTATCAGTTTTCCTCTCCGGAGCCCAAGCACCAGAACATCACTTATCTCCTTGCCTGCCAAGGCTCTCCTAGTAGGCAGGCAACCAGTAATTATTTATGCTATTTTCTAAATTAAAAAAAAAAGAGGGGTCTAAGATGGGTAGAGTATAGATCAAGATCAGCCATGACTGACAACTGTTGAAGCTGGGCATTGGGTAAACAGAGGTCCATTATGCTATTTTCTCAATTTTTTTATATGTTTAAAATTTTCCATAATAATTTTTTTTTTTTAAATGGAGAGAAGGGGAGGACACAATATAAACCTAAAAACAAAACCAAGAGTTCTTCACTTTCAACTCTGTGTCTGGACACAAAAATCTGGGGAGTGCCTGGACTCTCAAATCAACAGCCCAAAGGGCTCATGTCCTTCTGGAGTAGAGATTGTATCTTCTAAGCACTATACTCAGTGTCCTCAACAAAATAACCTTTTAAAAATTCCCTAGAACTTTTCAAAATTATCCTGGCAGGACCCAGCTTCCCTTCTTGGCCTATAAACCCTTCTGCCTCCACAAATTACCCCTACAGCCTCATCCCACTCAAAGGGCCTTTACTTCCTGTTCTAAACTACTGTATTGAGCAATCCAGTTATAGAAATAGCTCCTGGGTAGCAGACAAAGGCCTGCATTCCAGCAGCTTTTTTAGTTGGTTCTCCCTCCTGGATTTCAGATGGAAGGGTCCTATAGTTGTCATTTCTAAGAGGTCAAGAAACACTTTACATTTTCTTTTGTATACTCATCTCTTTAACCTGAATTTGCTCCTATAAGAATTTTTTTTTTAATTAATCTAAAACTCAGTTTTAACTTTAATACTATTAACATTTAGGGCTAGATAATTTTTTTGGGGGGGGGGGGGGTTGGGTGGACTGTCCTATGCATTGAAGGATATTTAACAGCATCTCTCATCTCTACCCACTAAATAAATGCACACCCTTCTCCCAGTTGTGACAACTAAAAATGTTTCCAGACATTGCCAAATGTTTCCTGGGGAGGAAAAATTGTCCCCAGTTGAGAAATGCTGGTCTGAAAGATATTGAAAAACCAAGACCAATACTGTCCTGGCAAAAAATTGGAATTATAGTTTATATCCACATACACTATTAGACAATGTATTTTGACTTACAAATTTGTAAATATGAAGATTTAAGAAATGTTGCATCCTATGCCAGAAGCATATAAAGTAACAAGAGAAAAATGAACTTACAAAACTCACAACCATTATTTCTCTGTCTTTGTGGTTTTCTGTATAAAATCTAACGTTTCCTCAAAATTATCCTGTTTTCCAGTCAATTTGGTAAGCAAAACATTTTCCCCCAAGCCCTCTTCAGAGTGGCAGACAATCCGTGTTTAAATTGGAAAAAAAAAAAACTTCCAGTGACTTTCTCAGCCATTGTAATGCATTCCCCATGAAGCGTGTTGGATTGCCAGCAGAGATTTAACAGTTACCACTAGAGAACAGAATCCTCCGAAAGAACATGCCCCAACAAAATCAGAACAAAAGCATCACCAATGTGTCCCCCTGGTAAAATAGTTCCACCTGAGCCCCTTCTCTGCCTAACCATGTGAAGGCAGCATCATTTCACATGCAAAATGTTCCATTACCAAAGCTCTCTAGCCCCAACTCTACCTGGAAGATTTGGAAATGGAAAGATACTCTAGCTTAGACTACACCTCACTCCCACCCCCTTCATCTCTGTGGTGGGAATAACACCGGTTTCCCAACTTAACCCAGAAGCACAACAGGAGGTCAAACAAGCCAGCGTAAGAGGCTGCAACACCCATGGGGAAATACTGTGATTTTTCTTCATTGAGTGGAGGGAATTTCCCACTATATTTAAATGGTATCCTCCCTTCTTGAGAAGAAACAAAATCCGTTTTCGGGTATGCAGAAGCCTTGCATTAGTCACAGTCCATTATTATACAGCTTTGAGGGATATACATACAAAACTATCTCTGCTCCCCACCCCACCAGACACCCCAGCTCCACTCAGTGGTTTCCCCAAGCCCCAGGGGACACGTGGACTTTTCTTTCTCCCTAACGCTTGTGGACAGGCAGTCGCTGGGTGCAGCAGAAGTTGCTGTCTTCTGTGGTTTATTCCTTCCTCTACAATCCCATCCCCCCACTCCCCGCCTGTTTGATTTTTTTATCACCTCAATCCCAGATTCTGGTCAAGTCCACCTAACTGGTCTCCCAGGTTTAGCTTTTGCCCTCCAATCCATGTTTTACATCAATGATGGATTAATCTTTCAAAAGCACAAGCCAGAATGGCTCAGAATCCTTCTGCAGTTTCCCATTCCCTACCACTGGATACAAATCCAGCTTCTTTGGCGTCTGAATTTCTGAAACACATCAAATGTTTGACCCTGGAGAAATCCAAGCAGAGGCTCAATGAGCACTGAGTGGGAACAGTGCATACAGGTGGGGGGATTTATCCACTGGACAGATGGTGGAGGGAAAAGGGGAGGAAGGTAGTAAACTAAATGACTTTTTAAAGTTTCCTTCCAACTCAGAATTTCCATGATCCTGGGAATTTCTTGGCCTGTCATTCAGGTCCTGCCAACATCTGACCCTGAGACTCTTGCAAAGTGATACTGAACTGTCCCCACAAAATGCTCCTTACAAAGTCCTGCCTTTATGCACATAGCTTCCCCACTTCTATAGGATGACTTCCTTTCTGGTCATCTTTTTTTTTTTATTTATTTATTTTCATTTCAAAAGTTACAAAATAAAACAATACTGAAGCACTTAAGGTAAAGTCTCTCACCCATTCATTCCCCCTAGGTAACCCCTGGTAGCAGTAGAGTATATGTCCTACTAGTTCTTTTCCATCACACACACACACACACACACACACACACACACACACACACAGCGCACCACCACCACCACACCACACACCACTCATTTGACACCTGAGCTTATACTGTGCTTTAGGGGGTAGAATATTTAATTCTTATACACATTGTCTTAAATCTCCAGCTTCCCTGGGATGTTAAGGTTAGGTCATCTGCTTCAACTGCTATTATTCCACCAGTGAGGAAGTGGAATGCAGGCAGATTAGGTATCTTGCTCAAAATCACAGATTAGCTGGCGACCGAATTAAGACCAGAAATGAACTCCTTACCCAGTGCCTGTTACTACACTGTAAAGCACTCTTCTTGCCCCCATCCTCTGTGCAGAATATAACATTGTACACACAGCAGGTAGAAATAAATATGTGTCGAAAGAAGAATCTGCAGGGGCTTAACACGGTGGTTAAGGACTTAGATTCTGAGTTCAGGCTACTTAGGTTAGAATCTGGCTGTCATTTTACCTAATAGTGTGATCTGGGTCAAGCAAGTGAGCCCCAATTTCATCATCTGAAACATGGGGATAACAATAGTACCATCCTTATAGGATTGTTATGAGGATTGGACAACTTAATACCTGTAAACCACTCAGAACAGTGCTTGGTATATATATATATGCTAATAAGAATATGCTATCACTATCATCATCATAGCCCTAATATAACCCCCAAATACAAACAATGTCTTCCTTTTAAATATTTAAGGTGGAAAATCAAAACCAAATCTTGTTAGCTCTGAACCTTGTCCAAAAAGAAATCAGAATGGAGGAAACTCATATTTTTTAGTCCAAAAAATATTTAAGTGACATAGTAACTAAAACCATCACGACAGGGAGGAATGACCTCATAAAGACTTCACGGATCAAAAGCAGTATAATACCTACTGCACTAAGGAATAATAATAATAAAAAAAAAACTTAACAGCCTCTAGCAGTAATTATCTAAGGAAAGTGGGCTGCCAATCTATTAGAGAATCGTTTTTGCCATGATAATATTTCCAGTAAATTGCTGCTTCTATACTAAAAGAACTGGATTGCAGAACTGGCATACTAATAGGAAGATTATTATAGAAACACTATTAAAATGAACTAGATATTATTAAAGATTCAACACTACAACAGCGCCTGATTACAAGAGATTTCAAGATGTATTGCTTAATGGGCAGAGAAAAGTGCTAATTAAGCCCACTCTAGAGAATGTCCCTCCGCAGGCCTGTAAACCACAGGTACCAAGAGGACTAGGGACTAAACAAGGACCTAGTAATGCCAACCAAAGTTGAATACAGTCCTATTGGGAAGAAGGGGAGAAAACAGGGACAGCTGAGGTTTTCTGTACAGATGTCACCTAATAAACCAGACAAATACCCAAACTTATTCAAAGCTCAGGTTCTTCCTTAAATGCTTCATCATAGCCTCCTTTGCCTTACGTGGGAAAAATCAAATAACCTGCCATAAATCAGCGACCCTCAATAACAGCACAAGCAGGGAGAGGCAGAGAAAATCTTGTCCGTATCACCAAACCCTTCTCAAGCAACCAGAAGACACGGAATGGTTCTCGCTGCAGCTCCTTGGTCCAAGCATCCCTCACCACAAGCACAGCCTAAAGCTCTCAGCGGTTCTTACCGAGTTGCTATACTGAAAGCATTAGCTTTGCGTTTCAGGATCTGTTTTGCTTTCCCACCTTATTAGTTAAGTAATCAGGGATGGCAAAGCACCTTACAAATAAAGTGTCAGGGAAATACTACGTAAATTCACCTACCCGGTCTAAATGTCAAGGCTAAATTAAGAAAGGGGGTTAAGAGCAAGAGACTGAGCTCTCCCCAAATTGCTGCAATCCAGGGCTCGCTAACGTGGAAGCTGAGAAACCCGTGTGACCTGCAGCAGCCTCCGGCCCCAGAGCAGAGCTCTCGGCAGGACTTCTGGAAGGGAAACCTGGACCAGGGCCACGGCAGGCACAGGGAAGCGCTGCTCGCGAGGCGCATCCTCGCCGCTCAACCTCCATCTCCCCGCATCTCTCCGATGTCAACAAACCCGGAGCACAAAGTGAAACTTTCCTGGCCCCCGCTGTGGCGCTGGGTCTGTGCCCTCTGCTCGGGAGCGTGTCGTGGGGACAAGTGGGGGGCCGGAGATGCGGACGGAACCCCCAGCCTCAGCCCCAGTGATTGTGTAACCGGCCCGGGGGGGGGGCACTCAGGACCAGTTCCCCACGCCGGGGATGCAGAGGCGCGGCCTGGGGACCCCGGCGTCAGGCGCAGCGCCGGGAGGAGTGGGGGTGGGGATGGGGAGGACTATCGTCCCGCCCCCCGGGACCGCCCCCGGGCGGGAAGGGGAGCGGCGGCTTTGACACAGCCCGGAGGGGGCGCCCGCGCAGCGGACCAATCCCCCGGCGGGGGACGCGAGTACTCGGCAGCTGCGGCCGGCCTTACCTGCGCGCAGGGCCGGCACGGCGGGAGGCGGCTCGGGATGCCAGGGCGGCGGGAGGCGGGAGGCAAGGCTAGCAGCCACCGGGGCCACAGCATGTGAGGAACCGCGGCGGCGGCGGCGACGGCGGCGGCGGGAGCGGGACTGACAGCCCCAGGCCCCGCCTCCAGGCCCCGGGCCCCGCCCCCTCAGCGGCCGCGCGGCTAGCCCGCCTCCTCCGCCCACCGCCGGGGTCAAACTCGGTCCACCGACCCGAAGGGCGGGGACGCTCCCTTCCGATTGGCCTGGGAGGCACCCGCCCCGCCCACTCTCCTCCCCCTCCTTGGCAGAAAAGCGGCGCGTGCGCGGAGGTTGCGGAGGGTACAGGGTTACGCAGAGCGCTGGCGTTCTTGGTTCTGGTCGGCAGGTACCGACGCAGCCTTCTTATCAACGGACCGTGAGAACCCTGGCTGACCTGAGCAACAAGGAAGGAGCAAAACTCAGAATTCACGGTGGATTGTCCTTAATAACCTATGAAAGGATCTACGGGAGAAAACTAAACCCGAATGAGCCCGGCTCTAGGGAGATCTAACCCCTATGAACTGCAACAGAAAACGAGCAAGCCAGCTTCAACTCAGCTACTGCTCTCGGCCCGGGCTCCGACGGGTCTGGGGGTGCTTTATTCACGGGCTGGATTCTCTCCTTGTCAGCAAGTGTGGTATTTATACAGAGGGGCTAGTCTAAGTTGTAAAGCGATGTTAGAGGCGTCAGGGAAAGTGAGTGATGCTGAAGAAAGTGGCCCTTCTCCAGCGACTCCCGCCTCTCAGCATCACTGTATGCTCTGTATCTTCCACCTCTCCCTCCGCACTGTCTCCATACCTCTGGCCTGTAAACGGGATCAAGTCTCTCCCGTTAGAAATCAAATAACACCTTGATTGTACACGTTGGATGGATTGTATGATCCGTGAATACATCTCAGTAAAACTGTTGGAAGAAAAGAAAAATAAGATGCAATGCCATTCTTAGACACATACCCAAAAGAATTGAAAACATGTCTACACAACATCTTGTACAGCAATGTTCATAGCAGCAGTATTCATTATAGCCAAAAAATAGAAACCCGAATGTCTATCGCACAGTGGAATATTACTGAGCCATAAAAAAGGAATGGATTTCTGTTACATGCTGAAAACATTTGCTAACTGAAAGAAGCCAGACACAAAAGTTCACATATTGTGTGCTTCCATTGCTATGAAGTACCCAGAATAGGTAAATCCATGGATACAGAAAGTAGATAAGTGGTTGCCAGGGATTGAGAGAATGGGGGAATGGGGAATGGGAAATTAGTGTTAATGGGTATGGGGTTTCTTTTGGGGGTGATGACAATGTTCTGGAATTAGTGGTGATGACTGCACATACTAAATATACTAAAACCACTGAAGTGTACATCTGAAAAGGGCAAATTTTATATGTGAATTCTATCTCAATTTAAAAAACACAAATGACCCAAAAAACCAAACTCCCTTGATGCTGTACTCTTTCCAACTTCTCATCCAGGATTCTTGCATGGGTAGCCCACACTTTTTTATCCCCACTGCTTCATCTCCCTCTTACACATTAGCTCCTTAGAAAGTGGCTTCTGCCCACACCAGTGCTCAAATCTCCTGTCTCCTGAAACTAGCCAATCGCCTTTCAATGAGTCTGCACATTTCTGGTTCTCCTCCTCTTCTCGGTTCTTTCTGTCTTTGTGGTCTTCTCTGCCTTGGCAAGCCTATTTGAAGTGTTGATGTTCCCTGTGGCTCCTTCCAGAATCCTTCCTAGGTTATATAGTCCATGCCCATAAGTTCAGTTACTGTGTTTCAAACTCTAACATCCACCGGATGTCACAAACTTGGTGTGTCATAAGCAATTTGTCAATGCCCCTCCTCCTCATCTATTATGCATATTAGGTACTGGGAGTCATCCTTGGTTCTGCCCACTTTCTTCTACTAGAGTCAACCACCAAGTTTTATCTTCTAAATGCTCTAAATTCCACAGTCTCTTTTCTAGCCATGCTAATATAATCCTAGTTCACACCCCATCATCTTTTTGCCTTTTGTCCTCATTCAAATATAGCTTCCAAACAGCTTTTGGAGTGGACACATATTGCTTTAGCCGACATAGCTGGCATTCCTGTTTCTTACGATAGCAAGACCCTGATTTTGCTTTAGGAACCTGCCTCTCTCCCATGAGATATGTCTTGGTGAAACTTCCAATCAGGATGCTGACTTTACCTGGCCGAGAGAATGGGTGTACCCCCAAGATGGGGCAATAACATGTCCTTCATCTGGAATTTGAATCTTAAGCAGAACAACATAAAGACTGGAGACAGCTGGTTCTGAGTCTTCCCAATGGAGAAGACCATCAGTCAATTCCTGCTATTTCTTTCCTGGGAGTTCCTTTCAGAGCCTGGATTCTTCAGCTTTTCCTTCAGTTTTCTGAATGATCCCTTATGTCTCCAGTACATTTCTTTATTATTACTATTATTATTATTTGTAAGTTAACCAGAGTTGCCAGCAACTATAGAATCTGATACAGAAACATGCCTAAGGCATGAACCATGTGTTTCCCTTTAGAGGCAACCCATCACCCATAGGATAGACTCCAAGCTCTGTAGCAGAGGCCCCAAGACCCTTAATGTCACGGCTCCTGCCTACCTCTCCATCATCCTCTCCCCACTCCCTTCCTTGCCCTTACATTTCCGCTCTTCTGACTTACTTGGGGTTTCATGTAAACTCTTAGTGAGGTTTTGTGCTTCAGGGTTCCTGAGTCCGCTTTATGTAGAATACAGTTCCCTGCTCTCACCCAGCCAACCTTCAATCATCTTTTAAGAGTCCTTATCCTTCAGAAAGCCTTCCCTGGCTACTCTCTGTTCCTGACATTCTGCTGTCCTCTGTGTTCTCAAACCACTCTATTCTTCCACTGATTATTGCACTTTACTGTCATGCCATTTTTACTTATCTGTTAAAATAACTGTCTCTCCCACTAGACTGGGTGTTCCTTGAGAACTGTACCTTACTTATCTGCATCCCCAGCATTCAGCACAGCACCTGGCATGAGACAGGTACTCAGAACCCTTTCTTTCTTCTGTTTTCCTCTGTAATCTGGGATAAGAGAGAAGGATCTCAGTAAGGGACTTAAGAAGTATTTTTCCCAGAAAGATAAAAAATGAAAACCCAGACTTGAGGCATTCCACATCGGTTGCCCAAAAACTTTATTTCAATTCTACAAAACATTCCATAAGATTGCTAAAACCTTTGTAAGCCTGAAGGAGACCTATTTAAATAATGTATTTCTCATTCTCTAAAAACCACTGTTTCTCCTGAAACCCTTTACTGCTTAATTAGATGCAAAATTAAGTAACTCAGACAGTTGTCTTCATTATTGTGACTAAATGGCATGATGTCTCTTTGTCCATATTGTTAATCATAATTGAAGAATAAACAGAACATAACAAGAAAATTCAGTTTCATTTGGATGTCTGTTGCAAAAGACATACTAACTTAAGTAGAATTATATAACCATCCATATGCAGATGTTGAGTGGGGAAAGCTGGGTTCCAGTCCCAGCATGCCATGACCAGCTGCTTGACCTTGGATAAGTCACTGTCCTTGGACACTTGCTATCTGCCTTCCCAGTATCCTTTCCTCCATTCTCCCAGATTGCCAAAATTTCTTTGGGAAACCACTTTTTCCCCATTCTAACTTACGTACTCTTGCCCTTGTTAACCTGACCCCAGACTCCAGCAGTTGGACCTGATTGACTCAAAGTAATCATTCTATTCCATCCCCCTGGCCACAGTAATTAGTTCAAGGGCAGACATGAAACCTAGTCAGGGCAATGATATTTTAGAAGACAACTGCAAAGTCCTCTGATAAAGAAAAGTTTCCTCCCCCTGCTGTCACTCCCATCAATTATGTAAGGTCTGGAATTAATGCAGTCCTAGGCAGCCCTAAGTATAGAGACTAGACTTCCAGGCAGTTGAGGAGTACAGAGGAAGGCAGAATGGGAACATGGAAAGGAACAAGAGCCTCAGTTACACTGTTGAGCAGCTAGGTCAAGCCACATTTGAAGCTGATATACCTCCACACTTTTCAGTTCTATGAACAATAAGTTCCCTTTGTTGCTAGAGTTTAATTTTCTGTCTATAACATAAATAGTCCTAAGGATAACATATTCTCTCTGGGCCTCCATTTCCTCATAAATAAAATAAAGGTAATATGGATAATCTCTAAGGGTTCTGCCAATTCTCATGTCCTATGAGTCTCTGAGGGGTAAATTCACTAATAAAAATTAAGCACATTATCATTACCAATAAGCACAAATGAAAATCAGACTCTCTAGTTTAACCCAACAGAGGAAGATAGCTAAGACTAGAAATGAAAATGAAAATCTTTAATCTTCGGTTTATACCAGGGGCTAAATTGATCCACTCCCTCCTATGCTTTAGCCACTTGTTCTTACACTCTGAGAATCGTTTAGAAGAGAGGAGAATCTAGGAAGGAAGCATATAAAGCGGCCCTACCTCAGAAGACTTTGGATTCAATGACAGGTCCCATTTTTGCTGGTGCTGCCCCATGGCCTTGGAGCCCTTGCTCGGATTCTGACCTCTTCTATGTAAACGCTTTGACCTGGATTTGACCTGAGCACTCCGCTCTACCTTCTCTCTCTCCCCCAGATCTGACCCCTGAATCATATATTTAATTTGCCAGTATCCCCTCATGTCTGCTTTCCCAACACTGACCACCTTCAATCAATTGGAAGTGGTGATAAATTAGGCAGGCACCTCCAGAGCACAGACTCATTTATTTGTAACAATAGGGCCTAGAGGAAGGAGACCAGGGCAGGATGGTTATTTGGATGGGAAAGTCACTTAATAAAAGAGATTAAGTACCTTGGAAGCCTGAAGGGTTGAGCAAATTGCTTGATACACTGCACTAGCGATTACATGTGAAAGGTTTCATGTACCTGCCTTCCTGGATATGCAACCCTTTAAAATAATGCATTTGGACATGCAATTGTAATCAACATCTTGATCTGAAAAAGCATTGCCTACCTCCCTGTCAGATATTGCGTTGGGACACAGGGAACATATCTGGAGGCACTGGGAACTTCAGGAAGAGGTGATATGGAAAGAGTCTGGGCAGGTTAGCAAAAGATTAAGCTCTGATTCCTAAGATTATCAGTTGGTTGCTTTTCTGGGAATGGTTGGAAACTAGGAGGGGGCTGCTGGCTAGGTTTGCCCTTTGTTCTGTCTTTAAAAGATCCATGGAAAAAGACACATCTTTAGCACAGTTTTGATTGATTTATTTAGCATCTTATGACCAGATAATCTTTGCCAGGAACTGTGCTGGGTATGCAGAGATAATTCAGCCAATGTTCCTAGTCTTCAGAAACTCAGGAATTGGTGAAGGGAAATGGACACTCTATCAGTCAGGACCCATCAGGAAATAGAGCTCATCCCATAGAGCTGAAATGGAGAGACTTCACCCACTATGGGGGTGTGAGTAAGATGTTGAGGCACCCAGATACCAGCAATAGCAGGAAACTGTTACTATCCCTAAGAATGAAGAGACAAACAGAGGAACAGGAGAGCTGGAACCATGGAGGAGGGCCTGTCCAGCAGGAGCTGTAGTCAGAGAGGGATTCAGCTTCTGCCAGAGATGTTGCTTCAAAGCAGGGGCAGTGGGGAAAAAGTACCTTGATCTCTCTTACCTCCTGCTCTCCAGTCCCCTGCACGTGCTGAATCCAACAGAAAACCCTCCAGCAAGGGAGTGCAGATGATGCAGCTACAGAGGGGAAAGAATATGGCCGAGAAGGGTGGAGAAGGATGTGGCCAAGCAAACAAGGAATAATAAGTGCAGTTCACCCTGTTTGGCATCCAGCTTCCATTTTTGCCCTTCATTTAAGGAGGAATATCTCACCAAAACACAGGAAGGCACAAGTTTCATAGGCCACAGTGTTAGTACTGGGTGATGTCATTTCAAGTGTATTCCAACCTGGAACTTAAATTTTGAGGTTAGCTACTACCAATATTCTTTATATATAAAGTAGCAGGGATAGAGAAGGTGAGAAAAAATAATCAATTAATGAAAGCATCAATTAATGAAAAGAATCAATGGCTGCTATACAGTCCCCCTTCTGCAGCTGATCATAAGGCCAAAGTTGGTCATCATGGCTTCCCTCTTTCTTCACCCATTTTATATTTTCCTAACCTCAGCTGGTAGGGAGACCCACACCTTGATCCTCAAATAACTTATCCCTTACTAGTCCTCTCTCCATTGGGTTGCCAGTATCCCACCGAACCTTATTATTAGATGCAGATGTTCTGAGAAGAGGCTCTGTGAATCCCCTGCAATCCAAACAGTCTCCCTGCCCCCATTATATATCAGGAACCCAATTTCCCCTTGATAGCCAATACAGTGATCCCCTTCTCTGCCTATGAGTTCAATGGCATGAGGAGTCCCAAAATGGCTAGATACATGCTCAGCATCCAATTCATCAAGACTGTGTTGCTGGTGGAAGCTTTCCTGTCTTAGGAATTAACATCCCCAAGCCTGTCAAGCCTTCATTCTATTAATCAGATTATTAGGTGTAATAGTTAGAAGGGCCACTCGTAACTCTACCCTTTGATTCCTAGCCCATATATTCTTGCTATAAAAGAGACAATGCCAGATATTGGCTGCTAGTTTAAAGCATATACTGCATCCTGAAAGTGAACTCAAACCTTGCATGGTGTTATATCCCAGCTGGTCTGCTGAGCCTTCCCTATAGAAACCTTAGAAGCTGTGTGTTGAAGATGACAGAGATGCTGTCAGTCTTTATCAGTGAATATGGAACAAAGCTGCTCACCAATCTGAAACACACATGTTGGAATTGTTATGTGTGAGAGAAATATATTTCTGTATTCTTCAAGCCACTTTATTTGGGGGTCTCTGTTACATTTCTTTTTAACATTACCCTAACTAAAATAGCAACCTTGGCTGCTAGCACAGCCCCTTAACTTGTGATCCTTCCGATTAGGTGCTTGGAGTCTAGATTGAGGTAGAAGGTATAGAGAAAGGAGAGCCTCTGACAATCTGGGCTCAAGCATACCTAATTGCTGTGCATTCCCCACCAGGCACCCCTGTTCCTTAAGAAACCACCCTATACCTTAATTTCAGGCACTGCCCTTTCTCAGACATTCTTCCTCTCTTGTGGAGGGGAGACTATGGGGAAGAGGGAATACTCAGAGGCCGGTAAGACTGCTTATACCTCTTTTAAATTGCTCCCTGAACCATCCAGGTCCAAACCTGTCTTTATACAACTCACCACGCCCAACCAGCACTAGTGTGGCACTGCTGCTTCTCTACCCTGAAAAGACGAAAAGAAGAAATGATCTGCCCAAACCAAAGTGAAAGCAAGAGAAAGAATTCAACTCAACTAAAAAGCTTTCCCCTAGCCTATCCCCCGTCCCCTACCCAGCCCTCTTGCACTCTGTATTACTGATCATACAGAGAAACCTGACTACTTTCTGTCTCCCCAGGAGGTTCTCAATGTTTTTCTGATGTTTTTTTGGATCCATCACCCTCCCTTTCCCTTCTGAGGCATCATCAGGGAAGAGTTTGAGTAACCAATGCTAGTTCCCTGTCCTGTGCTGAGACGATGAGAGAGATCATGGAGAGCCTGTGGTAGGGGGAAGTGAAGGAGGAGAAGGAGGAGGAGGAAGAGGAGGAAGAGGAGGAGGAGGAGGAGAAGGAGGAGGATGAGAAGGAGGAGCAGCAAAGCAGTTGGATTTTATTCTATTTGGAATGGGAAGACACTTGAGGATGATATGGGATGAATCTACAGTGATGGAAATAAACAGAGCCATATAAGAATCATTTGACCTCAAAGTCCTTCTTAAAGCATCTGTTCTCTCCAGCATGGAAAAGGAATGGAGATGTGAAGGAGAGTGAGAAAGAGAGAGAGACAGCAGGCAGAGTAGAGGATGCTGACCCCAGAAGGAGGAGAAGGGCAAGCATCTGGGTTTTACACCTTCTGGTTTTTCCTGATTGTCATGGTTTATTTGTTGTTTTTGTTTGTTTGGTTGTTTTCCATCACCCAGCATCCTACCACCTTCCCATATGGGGAGAATCCAGTTGGGGGAAATCCCCCTTTGTAAATCTTGGTTTTAAGTAGAGACCTTCCTTCAACTCCACAAACAAATGGAGGCCAGAGATTTTTCTCTCCATGCCTGCACTCCACCTGCTGTCAGACATCTGATCTAGGCTCAGCTAATGGGATTCTCCTTCTAGAACTGTGAATTATGAAGAATGATGCAAAGATACAGAGACAGGTGAGAGATTATGATGGTTCATTTTGTGTGTCAAGTTGCCTAGGTTATAGTGTTCGGTTGTTTGGTCAAATACTGGTCTAGTGGTTTCTGTGGAGGTATCTCATAGATGAAATTAGCATCTACAGTTGACTTTAAGTTAAGGAGATTACCCTCCATAAGTGGGTGGGCCTCACCCAAGCACTTGGAGGTCTTAACAGCAAGAACTGGGGGGTCTGGAAGTCAGAAAAATGTCTGCCTCAACACTTCAACATCACCTTTACCAGCATTTCCAGTCTGTGGCCTGCCCTATAGAATTTGGACTTGCCGGCCTCCAATCATGTGAACCAAGTACTTATAATAAATATCTTTAAACACATACACACACTTCCTATTGGTTCAGTTTCTCTGAAGAACTCTGACTACTGATAGAGAGATCATTCGCAACAGGCCTGCCACCAAGACGAAGTCCACTGGCAGCAGCATTGTATAGAGTCCAGAGGCCCTGGCATTCAATGTCCAGTGGCAGCTATGCCTGGCAGCATCTTCACCAGACTGACCCTTAGTGGTGACCTTGGCTGTGGTAGCTGCTCCCTGACCTCTTGTGGTTATTTGCAGAGCCTGGTTCTCCAGCCTCCCTTCAATTCTCAAGCTCCCTGATATCCTTCCAATAGATTCCTTGACTGCTCAAGTTAGCCAGAGCTTGTTTCTGTTACCTGTAGCAGGGTAACCTGGCACATTAACATAGTCTCACCACCTCCATTCAAAACCATAAAGGTGGTGCATTCCAATTAAATGTTCATGGCTCCTTGCAAAACTGAACTACTGTCTGCACCCTGATTCTTCTGAGCATGTGCATTTCACTTTAAACAGTACATGTGAAAACAAAATGCAATTTCCATGTGCTGAGTTACTGTAACTATGCAGATGGGCTAAAAGAGCACTGCTCTAGCATTTAGAAGACCAGGCCATGGCTAGTTGCGAAACCTTGAACAAGTCAGTTTCTTATCTATTCAGGCTGGGATGAACCGTGAGCCCTTTTCCAGTGCTTCAGGTTTTGTGATTCAGGAAAGACAAAGGAATAATTTATATTAGCACCATGACTAGAAAACAAACTATTCTCTCTCACAAAAAGCCTCCATCTATTTCACTGCCGTACATCTAAGATAACCTCACTTGTCAGTCTTTACTTCATTTATTAATAATATACAGCCTGTAGACGAGAAACAAAAATTAACACCAGCCTCATCTTCCCTTGGGATACATTATCTAAAACAACAACAATGGTAATAATAGCTCACACTTGGATAGCACTTAACGTGTGCCAGACACCGTTCTAAGAGCTTTACATGTATTAGCTAATTCAATCCTTGCAACATCTCCATGAGGCAAGTGCTATTATTATTACCACTTTACAGATGAGGAAACAGAGGCACAGACTGGGTACCTTGTCCAAGATTACACGGATAGTAGGTGACAGAATTTGCATTCAAACTCAGACTATATGGCTTCAGAATCCATGCTTTTAACAGCACTCTGTATTGCCAAATGCTGCATTGCTGTATATCATCATCAAATAAATAAAATCAATCTACCATCAGTTTTACAGATGAAAAGATGGTAGGTAGGTGAATAGAGCTGTCATTTCTTTCATCCACTCCACTGCATTCAATGTAAGTTGCAAATGAACATTATAGAGCAGTGGTGCCAAATTCATGGTATTGGACAGCATCTAGACCTAGCCCTCTCTTCGCCTCCATAAAGGCTGCATATAATCTTAATCATCCCGGAGAAAATGTGTCCACAATTTAATACTTCCACAGAGAATATAACAAAGGAATCCCACACTTCCTCCAAGGGCTGGAACCACTATTTAAGGACATCGCATCACGAGGAAGTTCTGCCCTTGTCCTCTTTCACAAATGAAAGCCTTCAACTTTTACGTTGACTTTGAGGGAGGGAGGGATTTGAAAAAAGTTAGTCAACATTTACTCAATGATGATCCTTCATGCCAAGTGCCCTGACTGCCAAGACCTGACTGTGTGTAGCCTTGAGCAGATGATTAATACTTCTCCTGAGCAGTCTCTTCTCTGGCATTCAATCCCTCAACAATTGATGGCACCTGTTTGGTGGCTGATGCTGAGTTGAGTCCTGAAAGCAGGGAGGGTTGGAGGGCAAGTGGTCCTCAGCCTATAAGGAAGTACTCACCAAAATGAGGCATTTCAAAATGCAATGTTCACTCCCGCAGGACCCTGCTATCACATGTGACCTGTGGAGGCTGGGGTGGGGTGGGTGGATTTGGGAGACGTCTTTGGAAAAATTTCTTCTCATCTTCTTTATCTTCTCCACATACACCACCACTGCCCGCTGCCACCCAAAGTTCTCTAACTTTTGGACAACCATTGAAGTTGGTGATCTCAAGGCCACTGTGGGCTCTGAAATGCTGTGGGACACTTAATATATTTTTGAATTCAATGTTTATTGAGGACCTACTCTGTGCTAAATGCTAGAGATAAGGAGGTAAATAAGACCTGGGTACATTCAGTCTCTGTCCCTCAAAAGCCCTCAACTGGATGAGACATATGGACAAACAGACCAACAGTATCAATAAAACAGTATCAATAAAATCAGTAAAACAAACCAACAGTATCAATAAGGTGGAGCCTGGGATGCAGGGAGGCACAGGAGAGCATTTTATAAATTGAATGTCCCTCTGATTACAATTCAACCTTCTCTTCTCGAGAATAAGTGATTCCTTTGTCTTCTTTAAAGTTTCCATTTCCTGACAATCAAACACAACAATATAATGAACATCTGACAGATTCTAAACCTTTCCTTCTGGTTTCAGGTGCAAAGTGTATTCTCCATGCTTCCTTATGCCAGTCCCAACCCCTGTGTGCTAACACTTCTCTGCGGAAAGGCCATTTTAATGAGGATCTTGGTTCAGGCATCAGCTATAGAAGAACGTTAATGTTCATGATTGGTATTTGTAAAATCCTTTATTTCAATCCTTTCTTTCTGTTGAGGGGAGAATCTTAAAATGGCCAGAAATTCCCAATTCCTCTTTATTCCATCCAGGCATCTATTTTCAGGGTATTTTCTCTTTGGCTTCCATTGTTTAGTCAGGTTTGGCAAAGAAAGTTAGCTCTGCTCCTGTCCAAGTGTTAAATGGATGCTCATGTGTCTCTTTGCCACATTGGTATAATTAATTTTATTGCAAATAGGATTTTTCTTTCTTCCCCTTTGCATGCAAATGTGGTACCCTTTCAGTGTTTGCATAATAGCAGTGATTCTTTCATTTGTACAAAAGGACATGCATTTTTTTGGCAGATAGATGGAGCTTTGATGGAGAGATTATTACATTTCCAAAAGCAAAGAGAATAAATCAGAATTTAGCCAGACGCTGACTAAACACCCCCTTCCCCCAACTGCACTGATCATGAGCCAAGCCTCTAACATGCCAGTTTTCTCCCAAAGAATAAACCATACAGAACAGCAGGGTCTCCTTGCTGGCCATTCTCCATTAAGCCCTTTCCATGGATCCATTCCCTGCCTTTCTCTGCCCTGCCCTGTGCACTGCATCACCTGGGTTCCCTTGCCCTCTGTCTTCTGTTGGGTTTGGCCAGTGGAAGTCATCAGCCTAAGAATGGAGGGTGGGAGAAGAGAGGCTGGAGTATTTATTCCTCTGTTCCCTGCCTTGCCATGGGTCTGGCTGTGGCTATGCTCCTCCTAGACACAGCACCTGTCCAGAAGCCCCTCTGCAAAAGTTCCAGCCCTCACTGTACTGTGGTGATCCCCTTCCTTCTCCTTGTTGCCTCAGGCTAGTCCCTGGGAGCCTCACTACCCACTTGTTGGTTAACCCTGCCTGCATCTTCGTAAATACTTCTTTCCATTAAACCCTTTTCAATGTGCCATCTCTTTCCTTCTGGGATACTGAGAGAACCACCATATTCCTAAGGCTTTGCTTAGCTCTCTGAGTTCCACCTCACCACCACCCCCCAAAATTCCATTGCATAGGAGGATCTATGTGTCGCCACTGAGTTTTCAGAAATTCCCTTAAAGCAGAAGAGGTGTTTTCTCTAGGCATGTTCAGATTCACTGTCACCCTGTCACCTTCTTCTGGTCACAGGCCCCTGATTTTCCATGAAGAGCCACCTCTTCATGTCTCTTGTACATGTGGATCATGGAGGCTATTCACACCCTCAGCTCCAGGTAGCATTTGAGACCCAGGCTCGGCCGCTCAGAGGACCCCTTCCCCCAGGACACAGAGATTGGCTCAGGGATGGGCATGTGATCTAAGCCAAGCCAATGAACAACAACTGAGTGAACTTCTGGGACTTTTGTTGGAACAGCTAGGGAAAAAGTACTTTCTTTCCTCTGAGATTGCTGAGGATATAAACTGAAGCTTTGGCAGCCATCTGCCACGAGGGACAGAGCCTGCCTGAGAGCTGAACAATCACAGAGTAAGCAGAGCCAAGAAATGAAGAGAGAAAAACTGGTCACATCATTCAGGGCCTGGAGCAAGCCTTGCAGTTACATAAGCAAAAAATAAATAAATTAATTAATTAAAACAAACAAACAAATAAATAATAATAATTTGCTTAAGGTGGTTTCTGTCACTTGCAACTGAAAAAATCCTATTACACTGCCCATGAAAGCTCTTCATGAACTAGGAAACATCATGGCCTGGGTAAGGGGGAGGAAGAGAAGAAAACAGAATTTTTATTTCTGGAACATCTATTGTGTGCTCTAGAATATAATACATAAAAATGTAGGTTAGTTTATTTAATTCTCAAAATAACTTTGCTCAGATAAGTTGAGGATCTTGCCAGAGGAGCCATGCAATTAGCAAATGGCAGAGTGAAGTTCAAACCAAGGACAGTCTGCTGGCAGAGTTATACTCTCGTCACTCTGATGTGTTGCTTTTGTCATCATGATCTTCATCCTCCTCCTCTTCTTTATTATCATCCATCATCTTCAGGAAGCTCACTGAGGTTCTGGACCACAGGACAAGCAGCTGAGTTTCCCAGACTCCAGAAAATGTGACCCTGAAACATGAGTTTGCAAATAAGTATAACACAAAGTAGAGAATGGTAAGTACCAAGAAAGAGGAGCAGATGCCATGTAGGAGAGGATTTCTTGCATTTGAGAGACTGGAAGAATCTGGAACTTTAGAGATGGCAGAAGGGGATCCAAAGAGGAAAGAGTACAAGCAAAAAGGCATCAATATAAGGAATCTCAGATCATTAAAAGATTCCGTTTGCAAATTTACCAACAAATGTAGTTCTCCAAGGTTCTCTAGCTGGCTGCCTTCTCTATTTTCTCTTGATGCTCTTCTTGCCAATAAAAGACCAGAATGCTGATGACTCAGTTCTTCCCTTACCACAATGCTTGGCACAGACCCCCCAAGCGTCTGGCACAGAGGGGATTGCTATTCAGCTTGCTAATGTGGATATACCAGCTCCTCAATGGAGCTCACTTTGAAAGAACAAGGAACAGTGAATCAGTGACCATGCTGGCTGGTGTTAAAAGTGAACCTGTAAGACTCAGAATGTGTCCTTAGAGTCCCAGGGTGACTAGGCTCATATCCAACTCTCAAAAAAAGAGGCGTCACGCGTTCTAACATTGACGCTTGTTCCAAATTGGTGTGAATTCAGCCCTGGGGTCACAGCCCTTTATCTGTCTTCAGCAGCAACCCTGCTCTTGACCTCTCCTTTCCCCTATTTGTCTCATTACTCTGTGAATAGTGACAAGCTTTCACACATGCATCAGTGCCTTGTTTTAGCACACTTCCTTACTCCATCAACAAAAGGTGCTGCACTGATGCTAAACCAGGCAGACAGATCAACCCCCTCAGTCAGTCCATCTGCCAAGTAAAATACACCAAAAAAACCCACAGTGCACTATTTTTAAAAGCAGTTAAATAAGGTGCCTTTAAAGTTGAGTCCCCTGGGATTGTACTGAGTCCCTAGGCTCTTGGTTTTATGAGCCCCAGGGACTGGTAGGTTAGCTTTAATTGTTTAACTGGGCCATTTAAGCCACTGAGCCCTTGTCTAATAGGACAATATTTATAGGCATTGCATCATCGCATAGTTGAACTTTTCTTCTCAGACTGAGATCATCCTTTAGTTTGTTGGGATTTCTTTTTAACTCAGGGGGGAAGAAATGAACTGTATCTTCATTAATAGAAACTACTGAGATAAACAGAGGAGTAGAATGATACTGAGATGTTAACTTTTCACTTGCATGAGAGGCAGTAACTTGATATTCTCTCCTGGCAAGATTTTGATTCATAGTTATGGAAAATTTGAAGGTGATGTTTTTACCACTCGAGGCTGGAACAAATTTGATTAAAATCACTTAGTCCGGAAAATTCAATTTAATCAAATTTTCTTCATGAAACACATTATTGTGGTTTGATATAACTTGTTCATGTGGTGGAGATTGATGTGGTTTTCATTATTTGGACTACACATGATATATTGTAAAAGAATAAGTTTATTTTGCTGGGGTTTTTCTTCAGATTAATTTTCTAGCTATGTCATAACCTCATGATTTGGTTGTTTTATTTATCAAAAAAATTGACACATATACTAACAATTTAATCATAATGATAGCAAAGGCCAAAATTTATTGGGCCCTTTACCAGGTGCCAAGTGCTGTGTATAAGCACTTTGGATGTATCATGTCATTTAATCCTCAAACAATCCTATTAGTTTCTATTATTACTCCCACTTTAAAGATGAGGAAAATGCGACTTACAAGGTTGTGTAACCTCCCCAAAGTCATACAGCTACCAATCAGAGGAGCTAAGTCTTAAAGCCAGGGCTCAGTGATTCCCAAGCCTCTTAGCTGTTATGTTAGACTGAATTCCATCAACAAATGGATTGTGTGCTTTTTCCATAAAGTTCTGCAGCTGAATAGTGGAGTTTCTGAGATGGTTTTGATACGGGAGGTGCCAAGCTACATGAAGAGCAGAGAAATTGTCGTCAAAAACAACAGAAGTTTACATTGCTTTATTTTCACTAAAACAATAAAAATGCTTGTAAGTTTTGAACTTTTTTCTTCTATAATAAATAAAAGTAAAATTATTTTAATAAAAAATATTACTTTTAAGTACAGTTATATAGGTATGATATGTAGCTCTCAGAAACTAAAATTAAATGGGTTTACAGAATATAACATTTTACAATGCAAATTGGACTTCCAGTCAAGATGAAGCATCAAAGATAGATGCTTTGATCCACCCCCTTTTCTCCAAACACATTGCAACAACTGATAAAATATAAGAAGGGGGGGGTGGATAAACATCTCCGTTGACCAGAACTAAAAATGAATTACAAAGTGCTGAGTGAGTTTGAAGACACAGGTCTGTTGCATTCCAGATCTGCAAGCACACAGTTGTAGTTTGAATTTTTGCTCCTACCTTGTAATAGGAACTAAAAGTGCTCGGTGCACAATGGTGGACCAGAACCAGGCTCATGGCTTGAAGAGAGGGACTGTGTTGGGGATCCTCCCTCTACAGAAAGGAGTCTATTAAAAAATGCAATTATCAACTCACTTCCTGGGACTACAGTTTTACAGGAAAAACTTGGCTTAAGAAAGCAGGGCATAGTTACAACTTCCTGGTCTGCTACCGTATTACTGGTTCCTGATAGCCTCCAAATAGCTGCAGAACAAATTTCACCTGGTTCTGCACTGGTGGTCTGGGGGATGGTGAGAAGGAGGCAATTGCTAATGCCTAAAACTACAAGACAAATAGAAAGAGAGAAATAAAGCATTCGTGCATATGTGCACATGCACACACACACATGCATATAGATCACAGTCAAACTGTGGCTGCCATAACAGATGAAGAAATCTAATACTTAAGAAAGCCTACAACTTGAAACATGCCTAGAAATAACATTAATTTTATGAAAGTCTTACAAAGACTTTAAAATAACCATGTCTAGAATGTTCAAAGACATAAATCAAAGCATCACGTCCATTAATAAGGAATAAAAAGTTATGAAATACAATATACAGATAAATTAAACAAATTTAGGTGGTATTAATAAAATTAAATACATATTGGAACTAAAAAATATGGTTACTAAAATTTAAAACTCAAAAGACAAGATAAACTCTAGATTAGATCCAAACAGAATAGTAAATTGGAAAAGAGTTATGAGACATACACACAGAACTTGGATCACAGTGACAATGTTTTTTTTAATATAGTCATCAACAGATATGGAAGATACATTGAGAAGCTCCAACATGTATCTGGTAGATGTTCCAAAAGAAGAGGTTAGAAGGAATGAGGGAAAAGCAATATTTGAAGATATTAGAGTGGAGAATTTTCATAATTGTAGAAGACAAATGTCCTTTGATGGAAAGAACACTCTGGCAGAACATGACATGTCACAGAAAGAGTGCAGATCATTGCAGATGAGAAAAAACTCCTGAAAGCTACCAGGGGCAAAAGACGTAGTACCCGGAAAGAACCATTAGGCTGACAGCAGACTTAGTTTCAACAATAATTGTGGCCAGAAGACAAGGTTGTAATACCCTTTAAATGCTAAAGGAAATAACCATCACCCTAGAATTTTATGTCCTGCTAAATCATTATTTAAGAATGAGGGCAAGAAAAAGACATTTTCAGAAACATGGCAACAAACATCAGATTGTCAAAAATTAAAAATTTTGATAACAGCAAGTTTGTGGACTACTTATAACCTGCAAGAACTCCCATACACTGTTTATGGAATATAAATTGGTAAAGCCACCATGGAGAACAATTTGACCTTATCCAGTAAAGTTGAACATTAGCAATCCTGTGACAGTGATTCCACCCCTAAACACCCTACAGAAATGCTCACACATGTGTGCAAGGAGACAAGAATGTTCATTGCAGCATTGTTTGTGAAAGCATAAAATATTGGAACCAACCTAAATGCCTACAAACAAGAGAAAGGTTAAGTAAATGGTGGCATGTTCATTCAGGTAAATAGATTAACTAAAGCTACATGTGTCCATGTGCAAAAGCAAGCTAGAGAATGATGTATTCAGGATAACATTGGAAATAAGTGTGAAAACCTACAAATTATCTATATATTATTTATGGGATACATACAAATTTAGCAATAATATAAAATATACATGGGAATATTAAACCCAATTCATGATATTGATTATCTCCAAAGAGGGTTATGGGAAATAGGATAAAGAAGAAGCTCACAAAGGGCTTCAACTCAATCTTTAAATTTTTAAAAATCATAAGCAAAATGGATAAATATTAGGTTTTGACAGAACTGAGTGCTGGGTTCACAGGTGTTTGTTGTTACTCTCCATATGTTTCTGTATGTTTGACATAGTTCATTATAATTTCATCATCACAGTTAACTCTGTCTTCCACTTTCTGTTTATTTGCAGATTGTGCTATTGCTTTGGCTGAATTTGTTCTGAATTTAAAAATTGAAAAACCTAAACAAAATCGACAAAATCTTTCTTGTATTATCTGTTCCTAAATATTCTCTGTCTTCAAAAGAGGCTGTTGCTATGAAAACCTGCATTGCTTCTTCATTTGTGTCACTTGAATCCAGAAAACTCCCACACTTTCACAAATGAGACTTTCTTTATAATCTTATCAGAAGTATATTTTCCTAACTGATTCTTTTTAAAAAGCATAGAAGCAATATAGAAACCTTATGGAAAATTTGAGAAATAGAATTTTTAATCACTCAAAATCCTCCTCTTCCCCAATCTTGTTGTCAACTGTTAGCATTTGAATCCATTCTCACTAACCTTTTATTCTTGTGTATATTTTAATGCAGCTGTAACCGAATTGCACACGTAATCCTGTAGCCTGCGTTACTCTGTTGTCAATATTGTTACACAGTCTTCCTAACCTTCCTTTATAATGGCTACGTAATAGTTCTTCAAATCTTTCTATGATTACTTATTTAATCTTTCTCCTGTTTTGGGATGCTTAAGTTGTCTTCCATTTCTTGCTAATATAAATAAAGCCATGGCAAAACATATCTTGTTTATTTTGAATTACCTCGGAACTGGGAATTCCAGGTTAAAAGGCACAAATCTTTTGACAAATTGCTTTCTCAAAATGATGTTGCTGTTTCCAATGCTATGGCAGTGTTTGACAGCACTGAAACAGCTTGTTCTAGTCCTGGCTTCCAGTTTGAATTCTGTAGCAGTAACCACCAAATCCCAGCGATGACTTTTTTCTTAGAAAGTTGACCTTAGTTACAATCCTTGAGACTATTGCAAGAAGGCAAGCTGAGAAGTGCTGTTTTGACCTATCTATAAAATTTTCTAAGAGATGATATGAGACAAAGGTATCTCAAAAGCTAGGCATACAATTAGAAATAACTCTTACTTCATGGTCATAGCCTCGATCTTGCACATCTTAAATTAAAACTCTTTTCAGAATTTTGGGGGCAAGGGGAAACATTTTATTTTTAATCCAAATTATAAACAGACTTCTTGAAAGTTTAGTTTTTAAAAACACTCTGCTGGGGGCTCCTGTATCTTTCCTTAAGTATAAGAGGAACATATTGAGAAATACCAAAATATGAGAAATTGAATACAAATAAAGATAATGAAAGCTCAATCTGTTCTCAGGGTGATTAATTAAACAAAATTTTATAAAAATCAGAACACATTTTGTTTTTTCTCCCAAAATAGGTTAACTGGGGCATATTTTGGAAGTATTTAAGTGGTGAAAAACTTGTAGGGACATGTGTACAAGGATGTTCTTTGTAGTGCTGAAGCAAGAAACTCATAACAGTGAAAGCCTGTCATTGGGGAATAGTTGAATAAACGTTATTGCATGCTATGGAATATGAAGCCACCATTTAAACATGAGCTGCATCTCTGCCTGCTTTGTTGGAGGGATTTCCATGCAGTGCTGCTAAGTGGGGAAAACAAGATGTAGAGAAGATTATATAATAAAATCAATAAAAGTAAAAATAGTATGTGTGTTTATATCATTGTATATGATTATGCCATTAACATGGGTTCCCTATGGGTAGGAGGAAGGAGGAGAAAGTTGCAGGACAGATGGGAGAAGGGCAAGAAAAAACAGAAAGGATTCCATTCCTAGTGATAACTTTGGCAAGTACAGAATTTTTTTAAATCTACAAATGGGCAGTAAATGAAGCAAGGAGATACGACACTCAAACAGGATGAGAGAAGAACGGTGCAGAGCTGCCCCAAGCAACTCCCTTGGTCATATGGTTAAGTGGGACTGACGTCAGATCCCACTTTAAATTATTTTATTATATATCCTATATATTTAGTTTAATTTAATTGCATGTGAATGTAGTAAACAGCAGAGCATTCTTATTTAAAGTCAATAAATAAAATCTTGTAAGATAAAATTAGACTGACCAAACAATACTATTCGAAACACATCACACCCATTTTACTTACCACTTCAAAATGTACTGGATAAGACAACCACATTTTCTCTTAAATTACATTAGAAAATACAGCTTAAGCCCAAACAGTGCATTCAAGATTCTTGAAGCACTAGCTTTGATCCTAATTTCTTTCTCTGACTTGGTTAAGTATTAGAAGGCCTCTGTATAAGAATTTGATTGTGTGTATATCAGCAAGTTCCTGAGTATATTGTGTGGATTTACCTAAATTAAAAGGTAGCTAATCCCTCTCCGTGGGATTAGTCTTATTACTCTGACTTACTTTTCCACCCATTCTCATCTCTCATTTTCTCGCTGTTCCCCAGGTGTCCTTCAAGACTCAGCTTAGATGTCTTTCGCTTCCTGGACATTGCTCTATTGCCACCACCCTCTTCCCTCTCTCCCAGTCATCCCCTAGCCCTCATCGAACCTGGTCAGGCGTCTCTTTGGTGATCCCACAGTCCCCTTCCCACCCTCCCTCCATGTATAACCCTCCATCCTAGCACCTGCCATGCCGTATTTCAATTTCCTGTTCATGCTTCTGTTTTACCCCAATAGACTGTGAGTTCCTAGAAAGCGGGGATGAGATCTTAGCCATTATTGGATTCCCAGTGTCTCAGCTGTATTTATTAGATGAATTAATAATTAAATTCTGTATTCCTTATAAAATGTTTCAAAGGCACTTGCCCAGCCCCTCCAGCCCATGTTGCCCAACACACTTTCACGCTGCACTTTGAGGGAACAAGATCACCTCTTTCAAAGGCATCCAGGCACCGTAAAGGCATTGCTACCACTGATGCCACCCAGGCACTGCGACTGCTCAGAAAGCAGTGTGAGGACTGAGTGGTCTTCTGGGGAAAGGATCTGCTGTGCTATTTTTATTAAATTGAGGACTAATGTTCCCAGGGCAACGATTAATGAGGGCCTAGAATGCTCTCATAAAATTCCCACCTAAAATAAACACTTTTAGGGAATTGGCCTAGCTCCCGACACCTCTCTCCCTTGTCTCTCCGAACTGCCCCTGAATCCCAGGGTAGGCTGCTGACAGCTGTGTGTGTGCCATGTGATTCTGTGTATGTGGTTGGACCAGGGGTGAGCACCTGTCTCTGGGACAATCCTCTCTGTGTGGGACCAAGAAACTCAGCAAATTAGTCTCTGTCTAAGGCTGAAAGTTGGAAGCCATATTTTCTCCTGTGATTGGAAGAAACAAAAAAAGTTTGTCTTCAGTGATAAAGTGATGAAGTGAAACAGAACCTTGGCTGATGTCCAGCCCCTCGTTCCAGTTCTTCCTGATCTTCCTAAGGAGGCTGTACCCGCTCTGGGGTTCCATGAGACATACCTGTATTTCATAAGGACCCCTTTCCAGGCTAAGTTCACCCAAGTAGATTTGTGTGGCTCGCAAGCAAAGGAGTCCTACTGAAATTACCAGTCCAAGAAGGGAAAGAACAGGTTTCCAGAGGGCCTGAATGAACTGGGCAGGAGCTGAATACACAACCATCCTCATGCTTTCTTCCTTGAGCAACCAACCCCACAGGGAAGGGAGAGGAAGAAATGAGTGGCTAGACCTTCCCTGATATCTTAGCATCACAGTACAAACATTATATATATCCCTTAACCTCATCATGCTTCAGTTTTTTCCACCTGTGCCACAACGATAATGTTTGCTGAACCTTCTCTGCATAAATGATACGAGGCTTAAGTAATAAATGTTCGCTATGCATGTTGAATTTCTCAGATTAAAAAAAAAAAGGCAAATAATACCCAGTAGAAATTTACCACTCAGGGAGATATATTTTTCCATTGACACCCATTCTGAGAACTTGGAATGCTCAGTTACATACCTTACCCAAATCTAAATTTAAAATCTGGAACTATTAATGTGACCCGTTGACCTACAATTTCCTCACATGTGAAATCCATATTTGATACTTGCAATAAATTCTGAATTACCCACAAAAATATTATTTTACAAAATGAATTTGTGAAATTTAGTTTTCTTGAGACTTTGTTTCAGGCAGAATCATTGACCCCCTCTCTGGCAAATGCTAGCTGCAGCTTCTTTTCTTCTTCCAAACGAAGTAGGAAAACGTGCAAAAGCTTCAGCTCTAAGAGAACAGAGTAGCATGGGGTATGAACAGCTCGCAAGCAAGATAAGCCTACAACAGTTCATGGAAAAATGGCTGTTCTACAGTTACACCACTTAAGAGTCTAAGAATTAACCAGGAGAACGCTTGGAAGACTTGAAAAGAGAAAGATTAGCAAAAGCAGTCACCATGAAGTTAATGGGCTTAAACTTCAAGGCCCCTTCACCTGCGTAAATTCCTGTGACAACTGGGAGATGCTGGGAGTTGTAGAGGGCTCCAAAAAGAAAGGGTATTCTAGGTGGTAATCAGGAGTCATTTGCAGGTATTTATGGTCAATTGCCTAAAAAACTCTCACAAGTACAAGTCTTGGAGCTCCTGGATCCAGTTACTTTTTGTGATTTTGCTTTTCTTTCTAAGAAATACTTTTGTGCTTCACTTAGTCTTTGTAGTCATTTTTTCCTAAAGAGAGCATACTAAATTAAAGAAACCTTAGGCACTACAAATTCTGGATGTGCACTAATGAGGACTAACCCTCAACAAAATTGTAAAGTCCTTGTTCCACCCCTTCCACAGTTACTCTTTCCCAACCCCTTATCCTCAGCTCCCTCTCCAGTCATATCCCATAGGCTTAATTTGCCCTTTCCACTTCTCCCCATGAAAACTCATCTGTCCTGTCCTGTCCTGATGTCTGGGGTCACAGGACCCCACTTTTCCAAGGTGAAACTACTTATCTAATAAATTAGGGTTCTGCTGAGTTGTTACAGCCCGGAAAAGGGTTGGGATAATGGGTTAGTAGGAAACCCCTAAAAATATAGAGCCATCCCCAATTAATGACCTTTACTTGAATTAAAGAAAAAAGTCTTTATTGTTTATTTCATATTACAAAAGTGGCCCATTTAATTGAGAAATTTTAGAAAATACAGAGAAGGCCAAAGAAGGTTATAAAAATGAAGCTATAAGAAAAAAAAACACCAGTAATTCCATTTTCCCTTATTAATCCCTATTAGTATGTTGTATGTCCTTCTGGACTATTTTTTTTCTAAGTATATATGGATATATAATGTACTAGTTCTTAAAAAATGTAATAAGAGTATAATAATATTTTGAAGCCTAACTTTTTTACTTAAAATCTGCTGTAAACATTTTTCCCTATCATTAAATACTTGTATATAAGATCATTTTAAATGGTCGCATAACATTCTGTTACATCACAGGTTGGTAAGTTTTTCTATAAAGGTCCAGGTAGTCAATATTTTCAGCAAGCGATATGCTCCCTGCACAACTCAGCTCTACAATTATAGTGCAAAAGCAACCACAGATAATACATAATTGAATGAATGTAGTATGGACAATAAAATTAGAATTTTATATAATTTTCATGTGCTATTAGTTATTATTTTCTTTTGTTTGTTCAACTATTTAAAACTTTAAAAACCATCCTTAGCTCACAGGTGGTATAAAAGCAGGCTGATTGTTACATTTGGCCTGTGGGTCAGTGTTTGCCCTCATTACCACTGCATTACATGGATATGCCATAATTTTTTTGTACCCTAAATTTTTTGTTTTTAACCTATCACCTATGTGATGCATATAAATTGTTTCCATTTTTCCTAGAATACACAACATGACCACCTTGTAATATTTGGGCCCACTGGCAGTTATTAAAGGTTGGATCTCTAATGATGGATTTTCATATGAGAATTTAGTAGATTGGTGGCTCAGAGGACTTTTTGACAACTACCTACTTCATCTTGGAGTATAGTTGAAACTGGTGCTTACCAATACTAAACCTTATTTTCCCCTGCTTAAGAAAAATGTACAGTGACATGAAGCACAAAGTTATCAACTCATTTGCTTCCCTACACCCAGTGTTGCCCACACATATAACTCTTTGGACATGGGAGAATCCATGTGGCAAGAAGCCCAGCATGAGCTCAGAAATGTCTCAGACTTTTTCATGATACCAGACTAAGACCATCAGTGTAAAAACAGGTGGTGTATGCCCACTATTTGCAGAACACAGGACTGGGAATTAAAAAGCAAATGGAAGAAGCGGAGAGCATCTGCAAAAGATTAAACTGTGTCAACTGAAGACTAGCATGTTTAGGATCAACCCTGTTTGAGAACAACTAGGAAATCTTGGGAGCATATTTTTTAAAAATAAGAGTGCTGCTAGGAAAGCAGTGACTGACAGGACAAAGATACAAATAAAAGAGAAGCCCAGAGATGTATGTCTAATGTTTGGCTCCACTTTTCTTCTTGAGGTTGTGTGATTTGAAACTGGCTGAGAAACCAAGAAGTGGAGAAGAAAGCAGCAACTGAGACACTTAGAAATTGAGCAAAGCTTTGGTTAGTCTCATTTGTGTGGAAGGACAAAAATTGAAGTTCAGAATTTGTTAAGGATGGGCATCCCTGGTAAATATCCCAAGCTTTCTTTTGGGATCATGAAGAGCTCCAGAGATAAACCTGAAGTAGAAATAGATGAACTTCAGGAGGACTGACACACACCTTTTAATCAGTACATTCATTGATTGTATTAAGTGATCTGCTCTAACATTCTGCTTTCCAGAAGCAGAATTACATCTTCTGAGTAGGAAGAGAATAGCATCCAGAGCCTCCATTGCCTTTTGATTTTTCATATGCAATGTCCAGTATTTAATAAAAAAACCAGTCATACAAAAAGACATGAATTAACTAAAAATTCAAGAAAAAAAATAGACAATAAACAGTAGGAATAGATCCATAGCTATCCAGATATTGATGTTATTATACATGGATTTAAAATACAAGTAGTTGATATGTTCAGGAAATTAAACGACAAGGTAGAGAATTTTGGCAGAAAACAGAAAAGCATAAAAAAGAATAAAATGGAAATTTAGAACTGAAAAATAAAATAGCTGAAAATAAGAAATATATTAACAGTTTTAACAGAAGCATATAAACAGCTAAAGAGGGAATTAGTGAAATAAAATAAAGGGCAGAAAAAAATATCCAGTCCAAAGAATGGAAACAAAGGATGGTGTTCTGGTTTGCTAGTGCTACCATTATGCAAAATACCAGAAATGGATTGGCTTTTATAAAGGGGATTTATTAGGTTACAAAGTTACAGTTGTAAGGTCATGAAAATGTCCAAATTAAGGAATCAACAAGATGATACCTTCACTGAAGAACAGCTTATGGTGTCCAGAATACCTCCATCAGCTGGGAAGGCATGTGACTGGCATCTGCTGGTCCCAGGTTGTGTTTCAGCTCCTCTCTCTCAGCTCCTGTCTGTCCTTGCTTCTTTCTCCCAGGGCATTTGTCTTTAAGCATCTGGGGGTCCTCTCCTAGCTTCTGTGGGGCAAACTCTGGGCTTCATCTCTTAGCTTAGCATCTCCAAATGTCCTTCTGTCCACATCTCCAAATATCTCCAAGCATCAACAGGCATTTGTGTTGACTCTTGAATTCTCTTAAGTAATCCAGTGAACCAATCAAGACCCACCCTGAATGGCTGGGGCCATACTTCCATGGAAATAATTTAATCAAAGGTATCTCTCACAGTTGGATAAGTCACATCTCTGTGGAAATGCTTAGTCAAGAGGTTCTACCCAACAAGATTGGGTTAAAAGATCATAACTTTTGTGGGGGACAAAATATATCCAAACCAGCACAGATGGGAAAATGCAGAGAAAAGTATAAAAAAGAAATATAGGATATGGTGAAAAGTTCTAAACAATGGGAATCCATAAGGAGAGAGGAAATGGTAGGGGGCAGAGGTAGCATGTGAAGAGACAATGGATAAGAAGTTTGCAAAAATTAAAAAAGACATCAAGCCACACATTAAAGAATTTCTATAAACCCCAAGCAGGATTTTAAAAAACAACAACATGTAAGTATTTAACAGTAAAACTCCAAAAAATTACCCACCTTTATCAAGATGGCAAAGTGAGAAACTCAGGGCTCTACCCCCTGCCACAGAGAAGCTTTGAACAACCAAAACACAGTCTCTACACATTTCAAGGAATTGATATAATGCACAGTATGTTCTATAACCACAGTGAAGTTAAACTAGTGTTAAATAACAAAAAGATAACTAGAAAAATCCCCATGTTTGGACACTAATAAATGTATTTCTACATAGCCCATATAACTAGGAAGTAATCATCATAAAAATTAGAAAATATTTTAACTGAATGATAATGGAAAATGCATATTAAAACTAGTGAATGTAGCTAAGGTAATATGTTGGAGGACATTTCTAGTCTTAAATGTATATAGTAGAAAAGAAGGAAGATAGAAAATCAGTTATCAAAGAAGTTAGGAAAAGCAGATCAAACTAAACCCAAAGAAAATAGAAAAAGGAAATAATACAGAATAAAAATTAATGAAATAAACTTTTCCCCTAGGTGTTTGTTGTAAACAATCAGCAGAAACTGTTTAACATCACAGCTGCAGGGAGTACGGATAATAGTTGGAACAAACAAAAAGCTGACCAAAAAACTTGAAAGAAAAAAACTGGAAAATAAGTTGTTCATACACAGTTTCATATTTTTTGCCTTTACCCCTTTTATCTACTATAAGATTTAAAACACAACAGCATAAATTAATAATTATGAAAATGTATTGAGGGGCCAAAAATGTGTAAACTTGTAATTTGTTTAAAATCAAAATTGTTAGTATTAATCCAAACTATTTTTAAAAAAAAATTAAGATGTTAATTGTAATCCACAGAAAAACCACTAAGAAAACAACTAAAAAAAATAAAAAAAGCACTAAAATGGCACATTATAAAATGTATGTTTAAAACAAAAGAAGGCAGTAATGGAGGAAAAGAAGAACAAAAAGACGTAAGATATAGAGAAAATGCATGGCCAAATGGCATATGCAAATCCCATATTATCAGTAAGTATACTAAATGATAATGGACTAAACACTCCAATCAAAAAGGCAGAGATCGGCAGAATGAATTAAAAGCACATGATCCACTGGCTAAGACTAGGGCAAATTGGGCCAAAGGGTGAAGGTTGAAACTGTGTGTTAAAATTTCAACTTCCATATGAGACCAAGGGAAGAGAAGTTTATTTGGTGCAGGTTCTCTATTTTCTAAACAGTATAACTTCCACAGTCAGTTTGTTCAAACATGACAATTACATGGAACTTTGAATAGGAAGTGAGATATGGTACATTTGTATAGGTTAGAGTGAAATACTGACACATCCCAAAGTAATTTGGGCAGAGAAAAAAAATATATATGCAGGGCCCCCTGAGGAGCTGGGGGAAAATGCAGAAGTGTTGGACTTCCTCACCCGGACTGTTGCTGATGTTCTCACAAACACTGAGGACTGCAGTTTGATGTGCTGAGCTCTCTATTGTGGTGCTTGCCCTTATGAAGCTCTCACTGCAAAGGAGAGGCTAAACCTGCATATAATTTTGCCTAAGAGTCTCCCCCTGAGTACCTCTGTTGCTCAGATGTGGCCCTCTCTCTCTAAGTCACCTTGGCAAGTGAACTTACTGCCCTCCCTGCTACATGGGACCTGACTCCCAGGGGTGTAAATCTCCCTGGCAATGCAGGATATGACTCCCGGAGATGAATCTGGACCAAGCATCACGGGATTGAGAACATTTTCTTGACCAAAAAATGGTATGCAAAATGAAATGAAATAAAGTTTCAGTGGCTGAGAGATTCCAAATGGAGTCAAGAGGTCAATCTGGTGGGCATTCTTACGCACTATATAGATAATACTTTTTAGGTTTTAATGTATTTGAATAGCTAGAAGTAAATACCTGAAACTATCAAACTCCAACCCAGTAGCCTGGACTCTTGAAGACAATTGTATAACAACAGCTTACAAGGGGTGACAGTGTAATTGTGAAAACCTTGTGGATCACACTCCCTTTATCTAGTGTATGTATGGATGAGTAGAAACATGGGGACAAAAATTAAATGAAAAATAGGGTGGGATGGGGGTGATTTGGGTGTTCTTTTTTACTTTTATTTTGTATTCTTATTCTGATTCTTTCTGATATAAGGAAAATGTTCAAAAATAGATTGGGGTGATGAATGCATAAGTATATGATGGTGCTGTGAACAGTTGATTGCACACCATGGATGACTGTATGATATGTGAATATATTTCAAAAAAACCTGAATTTAATTAAAAAAAAACAATCAAGATCCAACTATATGCTTTCTACAAGAGACACACTTTAGTTTAAAAGGCACTATAGGTTGAAAGTAACAAGATGGATAAAGGATCTACCATGCAAACAGTCACCAAAAAAGAGCTGGAGTGGCTGTACTAATAATAGACAAAATAGACTTTAGATAAATATTTGTTACTGGAAACAAAGATGAACATTTTATGATGATAAAATTTCAGCCCAATATTAAAAATAGCTGGACTTGAGGGGAAGGTGGCAGAGTAGAGAGCTCCAGGATGCTGTCCTTCCACCAAAGCAACCATTAAACAGATAGAAACTGTCTGCAACAACTATTACACTATCAAATGCAAAGGACAAGGATAGAGTTCTGAAAGTTGCAAGAAAAAAAGCAATGTGTTATGTACAAAGAGGTCCCAATTAGATTAAGTGTTGATTTCTCATCAGAAACCATGGAGATAAGAAGGCAGTGGGCTGAAATAAACTTAAAGTGCTGAAGGAAAACAATGGCCAGCCAAGAATTTTATATCCGATGAGACTCTCTTTCAAAAATGAGAGAGATTAAGACATTCTCAGATAAACAAAAGCCAGGGGAGTTCATCACCTCTAGAATGACACTACAAGCAATGCTAAAGGGAGCTCTTCAGACAGAAAGGGAATAACCCTAGGCAGTGATTCAAAGCAGCCTGAAGAAATAAAGACCCGCAGTAAAGGTAGCTATTTGGATAATTATAAATGCCAGTATAATTTTATTATATTTTTTGGTATATAACTACACTTCTTACTTCTACAGGTCCTAAAAGGCAAATGAAAAAAAGTATGATAAATCTAGGTTTTTGGACATACAATGTAAAAAGATACAAGTGGCAACAAATATTTTAAGAATGGTTGGGGGACAAAGAGGTAAAGGAAAAGTATATGTACATGCTATTGAAGTTAAGTTGGCATCAAACCAAATATGATTGTTATCTATGTAGGATGTTAAATTTTAACTCCATGGTAACCACAAGCAAAATAGATGAAAAATATATCCAGATAGAAGTAAGAGAGCACACAATATGGAACAACACTGAAAAAAGCAAATAAATATAAAAATAGGCTATAATAGAAGTGAGGGGCAAAAAAGGTATAAGGCTTACAAAGGCTAAATAGCAAAATGGCAAAGTCCTATATTATCAATAGCAACTTTAAATGTAAATGAATTATACTCTACACTCAAAAGGCAGAGATTGGCAGAATGTAAAAAAGCATGACCCTACTATATGCTGCCTGCAAGACATTCACCTTCAAGTCAGAGATACAAGTAGGTTGAGGATGAAAGGATGGAAAAACATACGCTGCAAGTAGTAACCTAAAGAGAACTGGGGTGGCTATATGAATATTGGATAAAACAGACTTTAATTAAAAAACAGTTATGAGGGACAAAGATGGTCCTTACAAAACGATTGTTCCAGTTTGCTAAAGCCACCATTATGCAAAATACCAGAAATGGATTGGCTTTTATAAAGGGGGTTTATTTGGTTACAAAGTTACAGTCTTAAGGTCATAAAATGTCCAAGGTAAGGCATCAATAATAGGGTACCTTCACTGAAGGATGGCCATTGGTGTCCAGAAAACCTGTTAGCTCAGAAGGCATGTGGCTGGTGTCTACTTTCTCCCAGTTTGCATATCAAAATGGCATTCCCCAAAATGTTGCTCTTCAAGCATTTTGTCCTCTCTTAGCTGCAGCTCCTCTTCAAAATGTTACTTGCAATTGCTCTGAGATCCTTCTGTCTGTGAACTCCTTTTCAGAACTCCAGTTGTCCAATTAACACCCACCCTGAATGGGTGGCGTAACACCTCCATGGAAATTATCCAATCAAAGTTCTTGCCCATAGTTGATTGCGTCACATCTCCATGGAAATAATCAGTTCCACCGTAATCAACACTAATATGTCTGCCCCCACAAGATTGCATCAAAGATAATGGTGTTTTGGGGAACATAATACATCCAAACTGGCACAATGATAAAGGTTACAATTCAGCAGGAAGATGTAATAATTATAAACGTATATGCACCTAACAACAGAGCCCCAAAATATATGAAGAAAATGCTGACAGATCTGAAGGGAGAAATTGACAGTTCTACATTAACAGCAGGAGACTTTAGCACATCACTCTCAATAATGGATTGAACATCTAGTGAAGATCAATAAAGAAGTATAAGACTTGAATGATACACTAAACCAACTAGAACTAACAGATATATATAGAACACACCACCCAATGAAAACAGAGTATACAATCCTCTTGAGTGCACATGGATCACTCTCCAGGATAGCCCAAATGTTGGGTCACAGAACAAGTCTCAATAAATACAAAAATATTGAATCTTCTCTGACCAAAACAGAATGAAGCTAGAAATAAATAACAGATGGAGAAAGGGAAAATTAAAAAAAATACAGAAATTAAACAACATACTCCTAAACAACCAATGGATTAAAGAGGAAATCAAAATGGAAATTATTAAACATCTTGACGTGAGTGAAAATGAAAATACAACATATCAAAACTTATGGGATGCCATGAAGGCAGTGCTGACAAGAAACTTTATAGCTCTATGTTTACAATAAAAAAGAAGAAGGGCTTCAAATCAGAGACCTAACCTCAAAATTGGAAGAACTAGAAAAAAGAAGAGCAAACTAACCCCAAAGCAAGCAGAAGGATGGGAATAATAAAGATTACAGTGGAGATAAATGAAATAGAAAACAAAAATACAATAGAATCAACAAAACCAAAAGTTGGCTTTTTGAAAGATCAATAAAGTTGACAAACCTTTAACTAGACTGACAAAGAAAAAAAGGAGGAGGGTACAAATAACAAAAATCAGAAATGAAAAGGGGAAAATTACTACCAACAATGCTGAAATAAAAGAATTATAAAGGGATACTATGAACAACTGTATGCCAATATATTAGATAACCTAATGAAATGGACAAATTCTTAGAAACATACAACCTACTTGCATTGACTCACAAAGAAATAGAAGATCGCAACAAACTAATTACTAGTAAAGAGATTGAATCATTCATCAAAACCTCCCAACAAAAAAAGCTCAGGACCAGATGGCTTTACAGAGAAATTTTTCCAAACATTCCAAGAAGACTTACTTCCAATCCTGCTCAAACTCTTCCAAAAAACTAAAGAGGAGGGAAATCCCTAACTCATTCTACAAGGCCAACATCATCTTCATACCAAAGCTGGAAAAAGATACCACAAGAAAACAAAACTACAAACCAATATCTCTTATGGATATAGATGCAAAAATTATCAACAAAATATTAGCAAACTGAATCAAACAGCATATTAAAAGAATTATACACCATGACCAATTGGAATTTATTCCTGTATGCAAGGTTGGTTCAACATAAAAAAAATCAGTTAATGTAATACACTACATTAACAGAATGAAGGAAAGACCACATGATCATCTCAACTGATGCAGAAAAGGCATTTGACAAAATACAGCACCCTTTCTTGTTAAAACACTCACAACACTAGGAATAGAAGCAAATCTCCTCAACATGATAAAGGGCATATATGAAAATTAGTCCACAGCTAACATCCTACTTAATGGTAAATGACTGAAAGCTTTCCCTCTGAGACCAGAAACAAAACAAGGATGTCCACTGTCACCATTGTTATTCAACAATGAACTGGCAGTTCTAGTCAGAGAAATTAGGCAAGAGAAAGAAAAAATGCACCCAAATTGAAACGGAAGAAGCAAAACTTTCCCTATTTCCAGATAATATGATCCTATAAAGAGAAAATCCTGAAATATCCTCAACAAAGCTCCTAGAGATAATAAATGAAGTCATCTAAGTGGCAGGGTACAAGATCAATGCCCCCAAATCAGTGGTGTTTCTATACACAAGCCATGAATAATCAGAAGAAATCAAGGAAAAAAGTCTATTCAACAATAGTAACTAAAATAATCAAATGTCTAGGAATAAATCTAAGGAAGGATCTAAGGATGTACACATAGAAAACTAAAAAACATTGCTAAAAGAAATTAAAGAAGATCTAAATAAATGGAAGAATATTCCACGTTCCTGGATTGGAAGACTAAATAGCATTAAGATGTCAATACTACCCAAAGCAATTTATAGATTCAATGCTGTCCCAATCAAAATCCCAACAGCCTTCTTTGCATAAATAGGAAAGCCAATCATTAAAAATATATGTAAGGGTAAGGGGCCCCAAACAGTTAAAGCCATCTTGAAAAAAGATGAAGTTGGAGGACTCACACATCCCAATCTTAAAGCTTATTACAGAGCCACAGTAATCAAAACAGCATGGGGGCAGCATAGACAGGAGTGGAATCTAGTTAGTGCCCTGGAGGAACTACTGAACAACCAGGAACAACTAGTACATACTCTGGAATGACTGCTGGTGGACAACTGTTACTGTTTCCATGGAGACGTGACCCACCCAACTGTGAGTGACACCTTTGATTAGAGTGTGACCTCTTGATTGAATGTTTCCATGGAAATGCAGCCCTCCCCATTCAGGGTGGGTCTTGATTAGTCCACTGGAGTCCTATAAAAAGAGCTCATAAACAGAGGGACCTCAGAGCAACTGAGAGTGACATTTTGAAGAGGAGCTGCAACTAAGACAGGACAAAACAACCCAAGAGCAACATTTTGGAGAACGCCATTTTGAAACACAACCTGGGAACAAGCAATGCCAGGCACGTGCCTTCCCAGCTAACAGAGGTTTTCCAGATGCCAATGGCCTTTCTCCAGTGAAGGTACCCTATTGCTGATGCCTTACCTTGGACACTTTTTGGCCTTAAGACTGTAATTGTGTAACCAAATAAACAGTCTTTATAAAAGCCAATCCATTTCTGGTATTTTGCATAATGGAAGCATTAGCAAACCAGAACAGCCTTCAACTGATTGAATGAGAATTCTCCCATTATTGATGAGTCTCCTTTGTTGATTGTACATGTAATCAGCCATAGATGCAATCAACTTTCTGATTTTAAATTCATTAAAAATCTTCACAGTAACAATCAGACCAGTGCTTTTGTGACCAAACAACTGAACACCAGAATCTAGCCAAGTTGACATATGAACTTAACCATCACATATACAAAATATGTTCCCTGAACTACAGAAAGTAGAAATCAATAACAGCAGGATATTTGGGAAGTGCACAAATACATGGAAATTAAATGACACACTCTTAAATAACCAATGGACCAAAGAAGAAATTACAAGGAAAGTTAGAAAATTCTTTGAGATAAATGGAAACAAAAACACAATAATAAAACTTATACGATGCAGTTGAAGCAGAGCTTTGAGGGAAATTTATAGTTGTAAACACCTATATTAAAAAAGAAGAATGTCTCAAATCTAACTTAAACTTCCATCTTAAAAGTGAATTTAAAAAGATCAAGCTAAACCCAAAGCAAGCAGAAGGAAACAAATAATAAAGTTTGAGCAAGTATAAATAAAATGGAGAAGAGAAAAAAGTCAAGAAAATCAAGCAAAAGGAGGTAAATAAATTTAGAGCAGCTATAGACAAAATAGAAAATAGAAAAACAATAGAGAAAACAATGAAACCAAAAGTTGGTTCTTTGAAAATATCAACAAAATTGACAAATACTTAGCTGGTCTGAGCAAGAGAAAAAAAAGAATTCTCAAGTTACTAATATCCCCTAAAGAAAAAAAAAAAAACATCCTGTATTTGAATCCCATCTTGGTGACTTACTAGCTTGAGGAATAAAAAATAGTACCTGCTTTTCAGGTTTGTTTCAAGGATAAGAGATAATATATGTGAACACCAAGCACAGAAATATGCACCTTGTACAATAATTGCATTTTTGCTAAAAAGCAAAAGCAGAAACAAACAAACAAGCAAAGCACACTCTTTCTAAACCTTGGATTCAGCCTTGATTTAGTAGTTAACTCATTATCAGCAAGGTGGGGAAACCATGCCAGAGCTTAGAGCCATGAAAATAGAAGACAGGAAGGAATTTGGTGCCATCTGGCCAATGTTTCAAACAAAGCAGAACCCCTCTGCAAGGTCCACCTCAGGGACCACTGGCTTCCATTCTTCCCATCACAGAAAACTCACCCCTTCATGATGCAGTCTGCTCAGCTTTGTTACTATTCATTAATTCATTCCATGAGTATTTATGGATTGCATGGTATGTGCCAGACACTGTGCCGGGTGTTGAAGATGCAATGATGAAAAGGCAGCTACCTTCCCTGACCTCTTGTCACTTGGGGCCTAATGGGGTTAAGAGTTCTAATGTTTAGGAAGTCCTTTATGTAATGATATGTTGCACAAGCAGGACTCTTGGTGAATCACCATAAATTAACTGCATTTTTATCTCCCACTGTTCCTTCAGGTACTTCCTTGAATTTTCTGGTCACTTCTGGGTAATTCAAGGTCTTCCTTTCAGTAATTAAATTGTCCAATATCATGTAATTTTCAACCCTTCCAAATTCATTTAAATTACTGCTACTCACTTCCCCTCTGCTGAGCTCAGACGTTGCCAGGTAGAAAGCCCCAATCAGGCTCTTTTCTTTCTTCCTCACCTTCTTCACCACTAGCTAGCTGCTAATATTGACCCCTCCCTACCGCCAAAGTCTGAAGTGAATTGGAGAGAGGAGGGTAAGAAGTGTCAGGACAGTTTCATATTTAATGGACACAGCATATGCTGGCTTTGGGCTCTCTGGGTCTGTCAGGTTTTTAAAGCTGACCCTTCCTTTTATAGGCATTTCTGTGGTTTCTTCATGGATGGCCACCCACCCATCACTGAGGGACTCTCATCTGTCATTCCCTTGGCCAACCATCCCTAGTGTGCATTTGCCCCTCCAGCCAGTCCTTTCAGTGGCTTCTTGTGTTCATGGCCCAAAGTTGATCTATGCACGTCTTCATTTGCCAGGAATGCTATGACAAATACCACACACTGGTTGCCTAACAACAGTAATTTATTATCTTACTGTTTCAGAGACTAGAAGTCCAAAAATCAAGGTGTCATCAAGGCCAGACTTTCTCCCCAAAGTCTGTAGTGTTCTGATGTGGACTTGCCACAGTCCTTGGAGATTCTTGGCTTGCATCTTTGCCTTCTGTCACATGGTGATCTCTCTCTCCTTGTGTGTACTCTTTTGGTTTACACAGACTTCTGACTTCTTCCTGTAGCTTTTTCTGATTAAGTTCATCCAGACTTCCTCTCTTATAAGGCTTCCAGTCATACAGATTAAGACCCACCCTGATTCAATTTAGCCACATCTTAAATAATAATAACATTTTCAAAAGACCCTGTTTACAAATGGATTCATACCTGTAGGAGTACAATTTAAGATTAAGAACATTCCATTATGGGAGACACAATTCAATCCCCAATAATGCAAAACACTCAAACATCTCCTGTCCTGATCATCTGAGAGTATAGGACCCTCCAGTGTATTCACCCCTCCCTATTCATCCAGTGACAGCTGGACAGCCTCATCCTTTGTCTTTGGATTTCTCAGATGGGAGTGGAAGTCAGAGCCCAGTCCACTGATGCCCAACCAAACTTCTTGATTTAAGGAAAATGGAGAATCACTTCCAACAGAAGCATATTAAGGTGGAGGGGTGGTAGAAGCAGTCTGTCCCAGGTACAGGTAAAAAGTGGGTGCTGTGACTATAGAGAATTAAAAAATCATAATAAAACCAATTAGAGGATGGAAGAAGATGGCAGCATAGAAAGGAGTGGAAGTTAGTTAGACCCCCTGGAGCAACTAATAAACAACCAGGAACAACTAGTAAATGATCTGGAATAACTGCTGGGGGACAAGCATGACTGTCCACCCATCATGCACCAATGTGGATTGGGAAGAATGCCTGAGATTGCAGCATGGAATCTGTGAGTAGAAACTGTGGATCTGAGCTGAGAGCCCCCTTCCCCATGGCAGCCTCGCTGTGACAGAGAGCAGCACTTTCTGAAAAAGCAAATATACCTCATTCCAGCTCCAACTGGAGTTTTAATTGGCAAACGTGGACTGATCAATGCAAGCTGCAAATCTCAACAAGCAGATAGAGGCTTTTACTGATGACTCACCTTGAAGAGCCAGGGGACTTCTCTGTCTCAGGAGGGGGAGCAGAGGACCAGGTGCTATCACTGCCCAATAGGTAAAACTAGGAGGCATGGACTGATGCTAAAAGGGGGCTTTCTGTCCCTTTTTCTGTCTCTCAACCTGAGCAGCTCATTGGAGAAAGCCTCAGCCATTTTCAGATCACAGTGCTCTGCAGTTAAGAAAGCCTCAGCCATTTACAGCTCACATTGCTCTGACCCAGACAAGGGAGGAGATAGCAGAGTCAGAGAGACAAAGAATATATTTATATGCAAATGAAAACTCCCTAGGGGCCGTATCTTCCCTATAGGAAATAGGTGGTGCCCAGATCTACTACTCACTTTCCATTCAGAATCAGACCCCAGAGCATGGGGGAAAACAGCTATGGGCCACACCTCCTTACACCAGTCGGGAGTGACAGGCTAACAGGTGTCAACTGCTGGGCAGAAAAGCACAGTGGCTTGAGGCCACACAGGGTGTGTCAATCCTCTAACACATGCCCTCAGGGAAAATAGATACTGAATATTTATTCCTTCTGGGACCTGAGCCTGTTCTGGTCTGGGAAAACCTGATTGAGGTAACCAAGGAAACCAGATGCCTAGACAACAGAAAACTACAACCTACACTAAGAAAAATGAAGTTATGGCCCTGCCAAAGGAACAAACTTACACTTCAACTGAGATACAGGAATTGAAACAACTAATGCTAAATCAATTCAAAAAGTTTAGGGAAAATACGGCAAAAGAGATGAAGGCTATAAAGAAAACACTGTGTGTACATAAGGTAGAAATTGAAAGTAAGAAAACAACTGGCAGAATCTATGGAAATGAAAGGCACAGCACAAGAGATGAAAGGCACAATGGAAACATACAAAAGCAAATCTGAAGAGGCAGAAGAAAACATTCAGGAGCTGGAGAACAAGACACCTGAAACCCTACACCCAAAAGAACAGATAGGGAAAGGAATGGAAAAATATGAGCAACATCTCAGGGAATAGAATGACAACAATAAATGCAAGAATGTACATGTCATGGGTGTCCTAGAAAGAGAAGAGAAGGGAAAGGGGGCAGAAGCAATAATAAAGGAAATAATCAATGAAAATTTCCCATCTATGAAAGACATAAAATTATAGATCCAAGAAGCACAGTACACCCCAAACAGAATAGATCTGAAGAGGTCTATGCCAAGACACTTAATCAGATTATCAAATGTCAAAGACAAAGAGAGAATCCTGAAAGCAGAAATAGAAAAACAATCCATCACATACAAAGGAAGCTTGATAAGACAATGTGTGGATTTCTCAGTAGAAACCATGGAGGCAAGAAGGAAGTGCTGTGATATATTTAAGATACTGAAAGAGAAAAACCAACAACCAAGAATCCTCTATCCAGCAAAACTGTCCTTCAAATATGAGGGAGAATTTAAAATATTCTCTGACAAACAGACAGTGAAAGAGTTTGTGAACAAGATACCTGCTCTACAGGAAATACTAAAGGGAGCACTACAGACAGATAGGAAAAGACAGGAGTGAGAGGTTTGGAGCACAATTTTGAGTGATGGTAGCACAGCAATCTAAGTGCACTGAACAAAGATAACTATGAATATGGTTGAAAGAGGAAGGTTAGGAGCATGTGGGACACCAGAAGGAATGAGGAAAGATAAAGACTGGGACTGTATAACTCAGTGAAACCTAGAGTGTTCAACAATTGTGATAAAATGTACAAATATGTTTTTTCATGAAGGAGAACAAATGAATGTCAACCTTGCAAGGTGTTAAAAATAGGGAGGTATTGGGGGAAAAATATGATCAATGCAAACTATAGACTATAATTAACAGAAACATTGTAATAGTCTCCCTTTAATGTAACAAAGGCAATATACCAAGGCTAAATGCATACAAGAGGGGGGCATAAGGGAGGGGTATGGGACTTGGCATTGGTAATGTTGTCTGACTATTCTACCTTATTTTAATGTTATCTTACCTTTTGTTGCTTCATAGCTGTCATTTTTCTCTCTTTCTTTTTTCTTTTTCTTTTTCTTTTGTCTATCTACCTTCTTTGACTGTTCCTCCTGCTTAGTGGAAGAAATGGAGATGTCCTTATATAGGTAGTGGTGATGGTGGTGAATACATAAATATGTGACTATTCAGGGAACCATCAATTGTTTACTTAGGACAGAATGTATGGTGTGTGAACAAAAGAACAGAACTGTCTTAAAAATGGGTTGATGAAGAAATCTTGAGGGCACTTTATTGAGTGAAATAAGTCAGACACATAAAGACAAATATTGCAGGACCTCGCTGATATGAACTAATTATAATATGTAAACTCATAGACATGAAATATAAGTTACCAGGGTATAGAATGAGGCTAAAGAATGGGGAGTGTTTGCTTATTATGAGCAGAATGTTCAACTAGGTTGAGCTTAAATGTTTGGAAATGAACAGAGGTGATGGTAACACATTGTGAGAATAACTAACAGTGCTGTATGGTGCATGAATGGGGTGGAAAGGGGAAGCTCAGAGTCGTGTATGTCACCAGAAGGAAAGTTGGAGGCTAAAAGATAGGAATATACACAACAGTGAACCTTGTGGTGGGCAATGTCTGTGATTAACTGTACAAGTAGTAGAAATTTCTTTCAGGAACCAGAACAAATGTATGACACTATAACTAGAAGTTAGTAATAGAGGGGCATATAGGGAAAAAAATACCTACTGCAAACTATATACTATAGTTAGTAGTATTTTAACACTCTTTCATCAACAAATCTATTATACCAGTACTATGAGTCAACAATGGAGGGTGGGGTGGTTAGGGATACGGGAGGATTTGAGTTGCCTTTTTTGTCTTTATTTCTTTTCTGGAGTAATGAAAATGTTCTAAAATTAAAAAAAAAATAATTGTGATAGTGGATGCACAGCTCTATGATGGTACCAGGGGCAACTGATTGTACACTTTGGATCTTTGGATAATTGTATGGCATGTGAACAATAACAGTAAAAAAAATGCAAAAAAAAAAAAAACCAAAAAATACTAAAAGTTGACCTAATTTTTATTACCAAAATGCTCTGGTAATAGTGAACAATGTCTGCTACATAATCCAGCTCCTTGTTGAGGCAAACCATTCCCACCCCCACCCCCTTGGTACACCACTGCCCACACCTTTCCTCTTGGTGCAGCACATCTGCAGCTCCCTCTAAAAATCCTCTCAACAAATGGTGGCACAGTATAGCCTTTTAGTACCCTTGATGTGGATAGGAGCACTAAGAGTCATAGAGTCAGATTTTTTATATCACCTTTGAAACTGAACATATTGGACTGCCCCTTCACTGTGAAATGTATCTGGGAGCATCCCTTTAAACTTCCCATCAAGCTTGTATATGCCTTCCTGTAACTCCTACCCACAATCTGAAGATGACAATACTTCTTGGGGGCAGGAAAGAATTCAAATAATTAAGAGGCATGAATTCCAGGGAGATGGCAGATTAGGAGAGACAGAGCAAAATTCTCCTCCACGTACAACACTAGATAAAGGACAGAAAGCACTCCAGAACAGCAGTTCCAAAGTTCCACTGGCCAGGCAGGGACTTCTACACCACATAGTAAGTACATAGCTGGAGAAGTCAAGAGACTGCATTTAAGACTGGTGAGTGTTCAGCCCAGAACACCACTGGAGAATGGGTGGTTGGAGCCAGCTGATGAGTGCAGAGGGGAGCAGCCTTCCATGCCCCATGCACCTTCCTCAGTACTTGGCTAGGGTGATAGCCCTTTGCAGACCTGCAGCCAAGAGTCCCCATGCCAGGGAATGGTGGTTTGAGCACACAAACAAGGGCAGAATTGGGCAGCTTTCCACACCCCATGCAGCCATCTCAGCAGTTGGCTGGGGAGATAACCCTTCACAGCCCTGTGGCTGCTAATCTGGGGACTGGCCACTGAGCATGGAGTGAGCAGCTTTTTAAGCCCTATCTCTGCAGTTGGCTGGGGAGATGACCCTTCACAGCCCTGCAGCTGAGAGCTCCCTTGAGGGAATTCAGGATTCATCAGACTTGTGACAACATCCACTCTTCCTCCATGGAAGCCTGCAGTATACACAATGCCAGGGACTCGTGGGCACATGGCAGATAGGGACTGTGGGGCATTTGAGCTGGAAGGTGAGAAATGCAGCTCTGCAGCCCCAGAGCACTCCACCCACAGGCCTGGAAATGGCCAGGACCACTGTATCCTGGAGTGTACTCCCTGCCAAACTGTGCAAGGCATGCCCTGCACCCACAGGGCTGACAGTCCCCAGTGCACATGGAAAATTGGTGCACTGATTGGATTTCCACATGGTTTGGACCCCCACTCAGTGCACAGACAAAGTTGGAGGACAACTGGCTTGAGGGTAAGAGGTGATTCAAGAGTGCTACCTGCTGGTAGGACAGGGAAGGTGCACTCAAAAAAGCTGTAGCTCTGCCAAATTATGGATAAATGTTCAAATAATTCTGCATATCCTAAAAGAGCTGTTTCAAGGTAAGCAAATGCCAAGAGGTCAAAAACAACAGAAAATTATAAAGCATATGAAGAAACCAGAATATACAGACAATCCAAATGACCAAATTAAAAAGCCAGAGGAGGCACAGAACTTGGAGCAATTAATCAAAGAAATACACACAAACATCAATGTCATGGCTAAGGATATAAAGGATGTCAAGAAGACCCTAGAAGAGCAAAAAGAAGAATTTTCAAGAATAAATTTTAAAAAGTGGATCTTAAGGAAATAAAAGATACTGTTGATCAAATTAAAAGTATTCCTGAGACACATAACAGCAGATTTGAAGAGGCAGAGGAAAGAATTAGCAAACTCAAGGACAGGGTGATGGAATATGAAAGCACAAAAGAATGAATGGTGAAAAAAATTGAAAAATTTGAAATGGATCTCAGGGAAATGATGGACAACATGAAGTACACAAATATAAGAATCATTGCTAATCCAGACGATAAAGAGAAGAATAAAGGGCTAAGAGGAGTATTTGAAGACATTGTTGGGGGAAAACTTCCCAATCCTTCTAAATGATGTAAATATGTAAATCAAAGATGCACAATAAACTCTGAATAAAATAAATCCAAATAAACACACTCAGAAACATATTCTGATCAGACTGTCAAATGCTGAAGAGAAGGAAAAATTCTGAAAGCAGCAAGAGAGAAGCAATTCACCATATTCAAGGGAAACAACATAAGACTAAGCACTGACTACTCAGCGGGCACCATGGAACTGAGAAGGCAGTGGTGTGACATATTTAAAATTCTGAAAGAGAAAAATTGCCAGCCAAGAGTTCTTTATCCAGCAAAGCTCTCCTTCAAATTGAATAAGAACTTAAAATTTTCACAGACAAACAAATACTGAGAGAATTTGTTAACAAGAAATACTAAAGGGAGCTCTACCAGCTGAGAAAAAAAGACAGGAGAGAGAGGCCTAGAGAAGGGCACAGAACTGAAGAGTATTAGAAAGGGTAATTTAAAGGCAATAAAAAGAGAAAGAAAATATAGATCTGACAACTAAAAGCCAAAGGATATGATGGCTGATTCAAGAACTGCCTTCACAGTAATAGCATTGAATGTGAATGGATTAAACTTCCCAATTAAAAGATACAGATTGATAGAATGGATTTAAAAATATGAACCATCAATATGCTGTTTACAAGAGACTCATCTTAGACAATGACACAAAGAGATTGAAAGTGAAAGGATGGAAAAAGTATTCCATGCATGCTAAAGCCAAAAGAAAGCAGGGGTAGCAATACTAATTTCAGATTACATAGACTTTAAATGCCAGAATGTCATAAGAGACAAAGAAGGACACTAAATACTAATAAAAGGGACAATTCAACAAGAACATACAATAATCATAAATGTTTATGTACCCAATCAAGGTGCTCCAAAATACATGAGACAAACATTGGCAAAACTGAAGGAAGCAATAAATGTTTCCACAGGAATTGTGGGAGACTTAAATACACCACTCTTCCCTATAGATAGATCAACCAGACAGAGGAACAATAAAGAAATTGAGAACCTAAACAATGGGATAAATGATTTAGTCTTAACAGACATATATAGAGCATTACATCCCAAATTACCAGGCTATACATTCTTGTCTAGTGCTTACGGAACTTTCTCCAGGATAGGTCATGTGCTGGGGCATAAAACAAGCCTCAATAAATTTAAGATGATTGAAATTATTCAAAGAACATTCTCTGACCACAATGGAATGCAACTAGAAGTCAATAACCATCAAAGATCTAGAACATTCACAAATATCTGGATGTTAAACAACACACTCCTAAGTAATCATGGGTCAAAGAAGAAATTGCAGGAGAAATTGCTAAATATCTAGAGATGAATGAAAACAAGAACACAACATATCAAAACTTAGGGGGTGCAACAAAGGTGGTGTTGAGGGGGAAATTTATAGCTCTAAATGTATACATCAAACAGGAAGAAGGAGAGGATGGGGCAAGATAGCAGAGTGGTAAGGCTTGGAATTTAGTCTCTCCTCTAGGGCAGCTGGTAATTACCCAGGAACTGTATGAAGCAGTGTTTATGGAGTCTCCAGTGACCAGTCACAATTCATATACAAGTTTGGAATGACAGGAAAAGCTGAGGTCACAGCGAACTTTGTTTAAGTTCCCCCAACCAGGGATCTGGCACCCCTCCCTTCCCAGACCCCATGGACTGTCTTGCAGCAAGCTCCCTGAAAGGAAAAAAAAACACAATGATCTGCTGAGGGCAAGAAGGGGGGCTCAACACAGCCTCAACTACAGAATTAATTAGCAAATTAATTAACTAATTTTGGGGGCTGGGGGTGCTAGAGAAGGGCTGGGCTCCTATAAGGGGGGACACATAAAAGTGGGCACCAACTCTCTGGCTCCATAAATGATTTCTTTTTTCCTACATTTTATCCCTTCTCCTTTCTCACTGACTCCTTATCTTTTTACACTTCAATAGCCTCTGGCAAGGGCAGAATTAAAGCTATTGGAGAGTAATTATCCAGATAATAGCCCAAAGTGCATCTTTAAATACTCTATTCTGACACTGACAAAACTTTCAGGCTGGGGAAAGATTTTTAAAAAGGATTTCTTTTTTTTCCTCTTCTTTCTTTTAATTTAAAACTAACATATGTGGTTATTTTCTATCCAACAAGTTGAAGGTCAAGGCTAGTCTTAGAGAGAGACAGAACACCCAGAACTTCTTTGAATTTCAGATTCACTTCTGAAGAAAGTCTCCACCCCAGTCTTTGGCAACTCAGGCTGACCAAGGAATTAAGCTGGAGCTGCCCCAAAGAGGAGAGAGAAGGGAATAGTGCCCCTGGGAGACAGCTGGATTTCCTAGGATTGGGAGAGTGGAGGGAAGTCCAACTCAATTGGCAGCCCTCTTCCTGGGAACTCAGACCCCAGGGGTTGGAATTCAGATTCCAGCTTCCGTCAGCCATACCCCTGACAGGCTCAGGGTCTGCAGAGGATTAAAGGCACTTCACCTCCTTACACTGGTGGGGGAACTGTGGGCTGGCAAGTGCCACCTGCTGGACAGGATAGAAAAAGCACCAAGTCTAGAGGCCTCAAAGGAGGGTCTCTTTTTCAGGGAAACTCTATATCCTCCTCATGAGACCTGGGCCTCTCTAGACTGGGAAAACCTGACTGGTGTTGAATATATCTGAGAAGATCCTCTCACAAAAAGGTTACATAGAGGCAGGGAAAGAAACATAAAAACAAGAGGTAAAAAATTCTGGTCAACTAAATAGAACCTAAGTTACAGGTCTAGAATAAGTTGAACTGAACAACAAAGGTTAGAGAACAAAACCAACCAGCAAGAAACCCCAAGGTAAAAGAGTGGAAACAAGCTCCAGAAAAAACTGATCAAGAAAATCAGATGCCTAGACAACTTAAGATAACTAGCCATACTAGGAAACATGAAAATATGGATCAGCCAAAGGAACAAACTAATGGTTCAACCAAGATACAGGAGTTGAGGCAACTAATGCTACATCAATTCAATGAGCTGAGGGAAGATATGACAAAAGAGATGAAGGATATAAAGAAGACACTGCATGACCATAAAAAAGAATTCACAAACTTGAAAAAACAAATGCCAGAATTTATGGGAATGAAGGACACAATGGAGGAGATGAAAAACACAATGGAGGGACACAACAATAGATTTGAATAGGCAGAATAAAGGATCAGTGAACTGGAAGACAAGACTTTGAATTCATACACACAAAAGAACAGATGGTGAAAAAATGGAAAAATATGAGCAGGGTCTTAGGGAAGTGAGTGACAACATGAAGCACACCAATATATGTGCTATGGGTATCCCAGAAGAAGAGTGGGGAAAGGCGGCAGAAGCAATAATAGAAGAAATATTCGCTGAAAATTTTCCAACTCTTATGAAACACAGAAAATTACAGATTCAAGAAGTACAACATACCCCAAACAGAACAGATACCAATAGAACTACTCCAAGACACTTACTGATCAGATTGTCCAATGTCAGAGACAAAAAGAGAATACTGAAAGCAGCAATAGAAAAGCAATTCATCCAATACAAGAGAAGCTCCATAAGACTATGTACAGATTTCCCTGCAGAAACCATGGAGTTGAGAAGACTGTGGCATGATATATTTAAGATACTGAAAGAGAAAAACTTCCAACCAAGTATTCTATATCTGGCAAAACTGTCCTTCAAAAAAAAATATTTCCAGACAAAAACACTGAGAAAGTTTGTAAATAAGAGACCAGTGCTACAAGAAATACTAAAGAGAGAGCTACAGGCTGATAGGAAAAGACAGGAGAGAAAGGGTTGGAGAAGAGTGTAGAAATGAAGATTATCAGGAAAGGTAAAAAGAGAGAGAGGAAAAAATAAGATATGACATATAAAATCCAAAAAGACAAAGTGGTAGAAGAACATACTGCCCTTACAGTAATAACACTAAATGTTAATGGATTAAACTCCCCAATAAAAAGACACAGACTGGCAGAATGGATTAAAAACAGGACCCATCTATATGCTGTCTACAAGAAACTCACTTTAGACACAAGGACAAAAATAGACTGAGAGTGAAAGGTTGGAAAAAGATATTTCATGCAAACAACAACCAGAAAAAAGTAGAAGTAGCTATATTAATATTAGACAAATTAGGCTTCAAAAGTAAAACAATTTAGAGACAAAGGAGGACACTATATATTAATAAAAGGGTCAATTCATCAAGAAAACATAACAATCATAAATATTTATACACCAAGCCAGAGTGCCCCAAAATTCATGAGGCAAACACTAAGAACACTGCAAGGAGAAGTAGATATTTCTACAATAATAGTTGGAGACCAATACACCACTCTCATCAATGGATAGAACATCTAGACAAAGGATCAACAAGGAAATGGAGATGCTGAATTCTATGATAAATGAACTAGACTTGAAAGACATTTATAGAACACTATACCCAACAACAGCAGGATACACTTTTTTCTCAATGCTCATGGAACATTCTCTAGGATGGACCACATGTTGGGTCACAAAGCAAGTCTCAACAAATTTGAAAATATTGACACTATACAAAGCACTTTCTCAGATGATAATGGAATGAAGTTGGAAATAAATAACAGGCAGAAGGTTGTAAAATTCACAAATATATGGAGGCTAAACAGCACCCTCTTAGAAAACCAGTAGATAGAGGAAGAAATTACAAGAGAAATTAGTAAATACCTTGAGGCAAATGACAATGAAAACACAGCATATCAAAACTATGGGATGCAGCAGAGGCAGTGCTGAAGGGGAAATTTATTTCACTAAATGCCTATATTGAAAGAGAAGAGAGAGCAAAAATTGGGAATTAACTGTTCACTTGGAGGAACTAGAGAAAGAACAGCAAACTAATCCCAAAGCAAACTGAAGGGAAGAAATAACAAAAATTAGGGCAGAAATAAATGAAATTGAGAACAGGAAAACAATAGAGAGAATCAACAAAACCAGAAGTTGGTTCTTTGAGAAAATCAATTAAAGGAGAGAGAGAGAGAAAGAGAGAGAGAGAGAGAGAGAGAGAGAGAGAGAGAGAGAGAGGGAGAGAGAGAGAGAGAGAGAGAATGCAAATAAATACAACCAAAAATGGGAAAGAAGACATAACTACTGACCCTGCAGAATAAAGGAGATAATGAGAAGATACTATGAGCAACTATCTGCTAAAAAACTAGACAACTTAGATGAAATGGACAACTTCCTAGAAAAGCATAAACAACCAACATTGACCCAAGAAGAAATAAATGACCTCAATAAACCAATCACAAGTAAAGAGATTGAGTCAGTCATTAAAAAGCTCCCAAAAAAGAAAATCCCAGGATCAGATGGCTTCACATTTGAATTCTACCAAGCATTCAAGAAAGAATTAGTACCAATCCTGTTCAAAAACTTCAAAAAAAATTGAAGAAGAGGGAAAGCTACCTACCTAATTCTATGAAGCCAACATCACCCTAATACCAAAATCAGACAAAGATACTACAAACAAAGAAAATTTTAGACCAATCTCCTTAATGAATATAGATGCAAAAATCCTCAAAAAAAAAAAATACTTGCAAATTGAATCCAGCAGCACATTAAAAGAATTATACACCACAAACAGGTGGTATGTATTCCAGTTATGCAAGGCTGGTTCAACACAAGAAAATCAATTAATGTAATACACCACATTAATAAATCAAAGTGGAAGAACCACATGATCATCTCAATCAATGCAGAAAAGGCATTTGACAAAATTCAACATCCATTCTTGATGAAAACACTTCAAAGGACAGGAATAGAAGGGAATTTTCTCAATATGATAAAGGCAATATGTGAAAAACCCACAGCTAACATCATACTCAATGGGGAAAGACTGAAAACATTCCCTCCAAGATCAGGGATGCCCACTGTCACCATTGTTATTCAACATTCTGCTGGAAATTCTGGCTAGAGCAATTAGGCAAGAAAAGGAAACAAAAGGCATCCAAATTGGAGAGGAAGAAGTAAAATTTTCACTGTTTGCAGATGACATGATTGCATATGTAGAAAATCCAGAAAAATCTACAGCAAAGCTACAAGAACTAGTCAATGAATACAGCAAAGTTCCAGGCTAAAAAATCAACATGCAAAAATCTATAGTGTTCCTATACACAAGTAATGTGCAACAAGAGGAGGAAATCAAGGAAAAAATTCCACTTGCAATAGCAACAAAAAGAATCTAGTATTTAGGAATACACATAACCAAGGCTACAAAGGACCTTTACACAGAAAACTACAAGAAACTGCTAAAAGAAATCAAACAGGACCTAAAAAATGGAAGAATATACCATGTTCATGGATTGGAAAATTAAATATAGTTAAGATGGCAATTTTACCTTAACTGATTTATAGATTCAATGCAATACCAATTAAAATCCCAACAACTTACTTTGCAGAAATAGAAAAACCAATAGTCAGATTTATTTGGAAGGGCAAGGTGCCCTGAATAGCCAAAAATATCTTGAGAAAGAGGTACAAAGTGGGAGGTCTCACACTACCTGACTTTGAAACATATTACAAAGCTACAGTGCTCAAAACAGCATGGTACTGGCATAAAGATAGATACACCAACCAATGGAATCGAATTGAGTGTTCAGAAATAGACCCTTGCATCTATGGACAATTGATCTTTGATAAGGCAGTCAAGCAAAAGCAACTGGGACACAACAGCCTCTTCAATAAATGGTGTTTGGAGAAATGGATATCCATTTCCAAAAGAATGATAGAGGACTCCTATCTCACACGTTATACAAAAATTAATTTGAAATGGATCAAAGACCTAAACATTAGCACTAAGACCATAAGACTCTTAGAAGAAAATATAGGGCAATATCTTAAAGATCTTGTGATAGGAGGTAGTTTCCTAGACCTCACACCCAAGGCATGAGCAGCCAAAGAACAAATAGACAAATTGGATCCCCTCAAAATTAAACACTTTTGTACATCAAAGGACTTTGTTAGAAAAGTAAAAAGGCAGCCTATGTAATGGGAGATGATATTTGGAAACCACATACCAGATAAGGGTTTAATATCCTGAATATATAAAAGGATCCTACATCAGACACCCAGGGGAGTGAATCTCCCTGGCAACGTGGAATATGACTCCCAGGGAGGAATGTAGACCCGGCATCGTGGGACGGAGAACATCTTCTTGACCAAAAGGGGGATGTGAAAGGAAATGAAATAAGCTTCAGTGGCAGAGAGATTCCAAAACGAGCCGAGAGATCACTCTGGTGGGCACTCTTACGCACACTTTAGACAACCCTTTTTAGGTTCTAAAGAATTGGGGTAGCTGGTGGTGGATACCTGAAACTATCAAACTACAACCCAGAACCCATGAATCTCGAAGACAGTTGTATAAAAATGTAGCTTATGAGGGGTGACAATGGGATTGGGAAAGCCATAAGGACCAAACTCCACTTTGTCTAGTTTATGGATGGATGGGTAGAAAAGTAGGGGAAGGAAACAAACAGACAAAGGTACCCAGTGTTCTTTTTTACTTCAATTGCTCTTTTTCACTCTAATTATTATTCTTGTTATTTTTGTGTGTGTGCTAATGAAGGTGTCAGGGATTGATTTAGGTGATGAATGTACAACTATGTAATGGTACTGTAAACAATCGAAAGTACAATTTGTTTTGTATGACTGCGTGGTATGTGAATGTATCTCAATAAAATGATGATTAAAAAAAAAAAGGATCCTACAACTCAACAACAGAAAGACACAGTTCAATCTAAAAACGGGCAAAAGACATGATGGACAGACTCTTTTCTGAAGAGGAAATACACAGGACTCAAAAATATATGAAAAAATGCTCAACTTCACTGGCCTTTAGGGAAATGCAACCCAAAACCACAATGAGATATCATCTCACACCTACCAGAATGGCCTTTATCAAAAAAAAAAACAGAAAATTACAAGTGCTGGAGAGGATGTGGAGTAAGAACCACACTTTTTCATTGTTGGTGGGAATGTAGAATGGTGCAATCACTCTGGAAGACAGTGTGGAGGTTCCTCCGGAAGCTAAGTATAGACTTGCCATATAACCCAGCTATTCCACTGTTAGGTATATACTCAAAGGAACTGAAAGTTAAGTCACAAGTGGACATTTGTAATAATATTCAATGTAATAATATTGTGGCATTATTCGCAATTGCCAAGAGATGGAAACAGCCCAAATTTCCATCAATGGATGAGTGGATAAACAAACTGTATATACACATGGTGGAATATTACACAGCTGTAAGAGAGAACAAAGACATGGAACATATAATAACGTGGATGAACCTTGAGGACATTATGTTGAATGAAGTTAGCCAGAAACAAAAGGACAAATACTGTATGGTCCACTAATATGAACTAACATTAATGAGCAAACTTTGAGAGTTAAAAGATGATAACAGGCTACCAGGAGATAGAAAGAGGGTAGAGATCAGGCATTTGATGCTGAAGGACTACAGAGTGTTCAGCAAGATTGATTGTACAGATCCAGAAATAGATAGCATAATATTGTGTGATTGTAACACAAAATTGTAAGTATACTGAACAAATATTTCTGTGGGTAAAGCTGAAAGAGGTGGGATAGGGAATGTATGACATCAGAGGTAAACATAGATGATAAAGACTGAGACTGTATAGCTTAGCAGAATCTGGTATGTGAATACATCTCTATAAAATTTTAGGAAAAAATATAAATAAGGGTAAAAGTGCTGGAGAAAACATGGAGAGAGGGATGTACCTAATCACTGTTGATGAGGAGAGAGAATGGTGTTGCCTTTCTGGAGGTCAGTGTGGTGGTTCCACAAGAAGCTAAATATGTGGGGGCCATAAAGTCCTGCAACCTCATTATGGGGTATGTATTCGGAAGATCTGAGAGCAGAGACATGAATGAGCATTTGCACATTGGTGTTTATGGAGGCAGTATTCACGATTTGCAATGGATGGAGATGGACTAAGGTTACATCGACTGAGGAACAAAATGGTGAACTGTGGTGTGTGCATACAATGGAATATTGAGCAATGAGAAGGAGTGAAGCTGTGAGACATGCAACAAGGTGAATGGATCCTGTAGACAGCATTTTGAGTGAAGTATGCCAGAAACAAAGGCAAACACTACAATGCCTCACCAATATGGACTAACGACAATGTGTAAACTCAGGATTGATTCTTAGAGCACAGACTAACAGGGGAATGATTATTGTAATGGTCCCTAGGTTGCAAGCTCTTACAGCAGTTGAATATATTTCTGAATTGTAATGGCCGTCTCCAAACTCTGAGATGCTGATCCCTTTGCATGTAACCTGATTGGTCTCTGGAACATTGGATATCTGTGTGGAACCTGAAACTCAGAGCTCAGCAGATATGAATGTCAGTATTAATGCATACAGCAACTGTTAAAAATAAAAAGCTGAAAAAGAGTCCAGACTTCAATTGGAGATATGAATGAAGCAGATGTGGTTAGGACTAGGGCAAATCAGGCCAAAGGGTATAGGTTGAAACTGATTGTGTGTTAAAACTTCAACTTCCATGTGAGACCAAGGGAAGAGATGTTCATTTGGTGCAGGATCTATATTTTCTAAACAGTATAACTTCTACAGTCAGTTTGTTCAAACACCATAATTACATGGAACTTTGAATAGGAAGTAAGATATGGTACATTTGTATAGGTTAGAGTGAAATAGCAACACATCCCAAAGTAATTTGGATGGAGACTAAAAACATATATGCAGGACCCCCCTGAGGAGCTGGAGGAAAATGCAGATGTGTTGGGCTTCCTGACCTGGATTGTTGCTGATGTTCTCACAAACATTGAGGACTGATAGCTTGGTAGGTTGAGCCCTCTATCTTGGAGCTTGCCCTTATGAAGCTTGTTACTGCAAAGGAGAGGCTAAACCTGCTTATAATTGTGCCTAAGATTCTCCTCGAGTGCCTTTTTGTTGCTCAGATGTGGCCCTCTCTCTCTAACTAAGCCACCTCAGCAGGTTAACTCACTGCCCTCCCCCCTACGTGGGACCTGACTCCCAGGGGTGTAAATCTCCCTGGCAATGCAGGATATGACTCCCGGGGATGAATCTGGACCCAGTATCGTGGGATTGAGAACATCTTCTTGACCAAAAGGAGGATGCAAAATGAAATGAAATAAAGTTTCAGTGGCTGAGATATTTCAAATGGAGTCAAGAGGTCACTCTGGTGGTGGGCATTCTTATGCACTATATAGATAATACTTTTTAGGTTTTAATGTATTTGAATAGCTAGAAGTAAATACCTGGAACTATCAAACTCCAACCCAGTAGCCTTGACTCCTAAAGATGATTATATAATAATGTAGCTTACAAGGGGTGACAGTGTGATTGTGAAAACCTTGTGGGTCACACTCCCTTTATCCAGTGTATGGATGAATGAGTAGAAAAATGGGGACAAAAACTAAATGAAAAATAGGGTGGGATGGGGGGTGATTTGGGTGTTCATTTTTACTTTCATTTTTTATTCTTATTCTGATTCTTTCTAGTGTAAGGAAAATGTTAAAAAATAGATTGGGGTGATGAATGCATAACAATATAATGGTACTGTGAACAGTTGATTGTACACCATGGATGATCGTATGGTATGTGAATATATCTCAATAAAACTGAATTTAATTTAAAAAAAAGGGAACAAAGGGAATATGGTAATATAAACAGCTACTGAAAACTCTCCAGAGATTCAACAACAAAAAAGGACAAGTCTGAATTGTTTGATACACTGGTGGAGGATATAGACTGGAGAAGGACCCTGCAGATGCCAAATTAAAGAAAGAGAAGAAATATCAGGTAGGGCCAGCCAGTCCTCTCTCCTTCCCCTCACACAGTCTGCATGTGGAAATAGCACAGAAACAGCAGATGGGAACCCTCCCACCAGGGACACAGATTTTAAAATCTCTCACAGCAGTGGGACACACACCCACTGCTTGAAGACCCAGGGGCAGGGGAGGACAATTCAAGGCCCAGGTCAGGGACGGATAAAGAGATGGAGAAAACATGGACAGAGACTGCCTATCCAGCCCTGGTTCTGAAAAACAATCCCCCACCCATAAGGGAAGCACCTGGCGGCCATTTCCCTGCCTTGGGGACAGCTGGAATACTGTGTCAGCTGAGGGAGTACTCTGTCACAGATGTAACCCCATATTGAGCCAGATTTTGGCCAGCAAAGTGAGGGCATAGGAATCCTGCAGTTTCAGCCACCTGTGTAGATGCAGCCTGTGTTTGGAGGCAAAGCAGCATCTGAGGATGATTAAGTTACCCAACATCACCCATCTGCTGGACAGTCCAGAAAGTGCAAGAACCCCAGACTCGTTACTAGGACCACAGGAGCTGGTCTACATGCCCTGTATAGAAACCCAGCCCAGTTTTAGCTGAGAAATACCATCAACCCAACTGTCAAAGCAGGGCTCTAAAATGAACCTAGGTCTTGCTAACCAGCAGAAAACAGAACACCACTGGAAGCCAGCATATCTATATTACCATAAACAGTGAACTTACTGGGGTTCCCAGTACCTACCTGCCATCCCTGTGGCAGGCCATGGTGGATGCCTGATTTGGAGGAAGACTGGGGAGCAGAGCCAATCTGACAACTGGCCAGTGAGAGAAATAAAGAAACAAAGAGATCAAAGAAAACTGACAAGAAAACACAAGGCAAAAGAGAGAAAACATGAATGAGCCTGGCCCTGGCAGCGAGGGATTGAAAATGCTTACTTAACCAGAAGAAGGAAAAAGAAAGGTAACAGCTGAGATCACAGTGGCTGAGAGATACTAAATAGATCAAGAGGCTATCCTAGAGGTTTCTCTTATGCAAGCTCCAGCTAGACATCCCTAATGGCCACAGTATGCCATGTCCTTACCAAAAGTAGTCCCCAAATACCTAGGTCCCTACCTGAGATTCTATAAAAGATTCACTAAGTTTTATCTCTCAGAAACTAAATCCACCAGAGTGTTCCTAAGCCAGACAAGTCCTAAAACCCCAAGGCAACAGCCTCTTTAAGAACAACAACCAGAGGCAGCCCCCTTTGCCATCCTGTAAACACCCCCTTTCAATATGAATAAGTTAAGGTGTTCGCTGCCTAGACACCCTGAAGAAGGAAAAAGAGATTGAGAGGAAGGGGTAGCAGCAAACAAGACAAGATTTAACAAAGGTCTATGGATATTTGAAACTTTATATAAATATATATTTTTTTTAGCTGCTGGGGTGTTGGAATAGCTGGAAGGAGGTAAATGATATGGTGGAAATGTAAACTACAACGTTCTTTGAAATCTGCTCTATATCTACTCATTGAATTGTGCTTTGAAAGTCTTCACCTTTCTGTTTATACCCTATATTTCATAATAAGAAAAGAACTGAAATTGTGGAACTGTAACCCATAACAATTTTTGAAATTACCTATATAACTTTGTTGAGCTGTACCTCAAAAGTTAACATCTTTCTATATGTATGTTATATTTTACAATAATGGAAATAGCTGAAGTTGTGGAACTGTGACCCATGACATTCTTTGAAATTTGCTCTGTAACTACTTGTTAAATTGTACTTTGAAAGTCATCATTGTTATGTATATTTGTTAAATTTCACAATAAAAATGCATTAAAAAATAGTTAAGAGGCAAAGCACTTGGCTCACAGTTTGGTACACAGCAGGTGCTCAGTAAGTGCTAATTTCCTCTTCCAATCCCTGCTTGTAGGAACTTGTGACCTCTGTTTAGGTCTCACCCAGAGTCTCACCAGTCTACCCACCCACCTGCCCCCACCACAGAAGGTACTTCCATTCTTTTCCACCTATGTAAACATACCTACCCTTTTCTTTGGTTAAAAAATTCATAAAACCAAGAGTGTTCTTGTAGAAACTTGGAAAATATTGACAAAAATAAAGAGATAAAGTTAGTTTTTTACATAGAGATAAATGCTATTAATAACTTTTTAGGGTATGACTTTCCTATATATTTCTATGCATTACCTATCATTTATATATGTATCTACGTACCTATCTCTCTCTATAGCTATAGATTATATAGCTATATATATAAGGAAATATAGATATATGCACACACATACTTCATTGTGATCATACTGCGTATAAAATTTTATTTTCTGTTCTTTTCACTTAACCTCTTAGCTCCTTCTTAAGGGCTTCCCTCCACTGCTTCATTGTTGTTTGTTCTCCCCTCCCCCTCCCCCAAACTCCTGCAGCATTTTGAGATATCCCAAACTTTTGGCACTTTGTTGCATTTTTCACAATCCTTCATCTTTTTAAAAAAGAGATTAAATAACTGCATCAAAAGCATGTTTTCCCCAACATCTGCAAAAGTGATGCATGCTCATAAAGAAATTAAAATGTTAAAGATATACATAAAGTGAAAAGTAAAAACTTTTCCATCCACCTCTGCCAATTCCATGCCCTGGAATTACCTTGGTTAACAGTGTAGAGAGCTTTCTTTCATATTTTTCTATATATATTCAAGCATATATTGAAATATATTAATTATAATTTTTTCACAAAATGAATCCTTTCTATATTTCTATGGAACCTTTCATACTTTCCCTTTTACTTAAGAAAATGGCTTGGACAAATTCTATGTCAGTACCTGTTGATCTACTTTATTCTTTTCAATGGCTACATAATATGCAATCATATAGACACATCGTATTTTTAAAAATTTACTCCCTCTTGATGGATATTGGGGGAATTATCAGTTATTTTGCTGTCACTGACCATGTTTCAGTAAAGATCCTCACAGATAAATATTTAAGCATGTTGTACTTCTGTAGAATAAATTTTTAGAAGTATGCACATTTTAAAGAATGATAGATACTGCTAAATTACCCTCTAAGAAACTTCTACCAATTTTCACTCCTGTCAGCACTATATGAGGGTGCCAGTTTCCCCACAACCTTGCCAATATTGGATGAAATCACTCTTAAATTATAGTCACTCTAATTGGTGGTGTTGTTCTATTATTGTTGTTGTTAAGTTCAGTGGTGGGACAGAGACTGCTAGTTCTCCTTCAATATTCAATTTCCCCTTCTTCCATACCAATACAATTTTTAGCTATTTTATTTTCTGGTCTTTTTAGTACAACCCCCAAACTCATGTCCTGACTTTGGAAAGACATGCATGGCCACCTAATTAAAGGGACCTTCCCCAGAATTCCTTGCAGCTGACTGTGTGTAGCCACATGACCAAGATCAAAGCCATGTATGTGGCTAGATGTAATTGTAAGAGAAATAGCTGTTTTCCACATCGTGCTCTTAAACGGAAAAGGCATTCCCTCCCCTTCTCCCTGTGCTAGACCATTGGATGCAGTGGTAGAAATTGGACCTGCCATCTTGGACCATGAGATAGAATTCTAGTGTTAAGGATGTCAGAGCTACAAGATCTCAGATCTCCAACATCCCAGTATCCTCATCCTGGCTCTGGACCATTTACCTATATTTTTGCATGAGAAAGAAAAAAAAAAAAACTCTGATTTGTTTAAGCCATTGTATTTTGTGGTCTCTTTAGTACAACTCCCAAACTCGTGTCCTGACTTTGGGAAGACTCTTTTTAAAATGCACTTACCACTTACATTGATCTTTTCCTCCAGAAGCCCTGCCAGACTTTTTTTCCCAAAAAGTTTTAAGTTCCTTGAGAGCAGGACCTTATCTTACTAGATGTTTAGTGGTGATTACAAGCCTTCTGCCAGTATGCTGGCCACTCACAGGCAATGGGGGCTGGAGATTAGAGAAGCTACCTTTACATATTCTAAGCACTCCTATGGATGACTTTTTCCCCAGACGCTGTCCAGCACTGCACCAAGACCAAAGAGGAAGTAGAAAACTGTATCCAAAACGTGCAGCACAGCAATCATTGTATTTTATGCATTCTAAAAAATGCATAAATAATATGCATAAAATATGGAGCTACATATTTTTTAAAAGTTAGGGATTCAATTGACTATGAACACCAATAGAACAAATCTCTTGTCATCTCCTTTTGGACACTTATATGGCTCCTAAATAAGGTGGCAGGGGATGGGCAGACCACAAGGGAACAGACAATTTACATGTTGACACAGTAAAACATTTGTAAGATGATTCTCCTAACGTTTGGGTCTATTCAGCTCCCAGACTAACCAGCTGTGAGAGTGGGAATCCAAAGAATCTGAGAAAAGTAGCTTGGAACCTTCTGAAGTCCAGGTAGTTCTAAGTCACAGCTCTTGATGACAAATGCTGAGATGGAATATTGTTCAGGGTAAATTGAAAAAAAGGTATTTTCCTAAAGTCTCAGAGGAAAACTCCACTCTGTCACTTTTCACGTGAGAAAACTGAGAACGAGAGGGGCCAGGTGATTTTCCAGAGCTGCACAGTTCTGATGTGGTGGGGTGAGGCATAGGGTTGAGCCCACCTGTGTCCCAGTCCACTGCCTCTCCCGTGACCTCATGTTGCCACAGCTTGAGGCACAAGCCACCAAAATAAATGCATTATCTCTAGCGCATCTGTGTTTCTTAGTAAGGGAGACTATAAAGACTGCCCTATGCCTTTTAGCGTTTCCTGAAATCCTAATACATTTTGGTGAAATTATTTGTAACAAAGCCCTTAGGTTCTATTATGGCAGTCATTTAAATATCACACATTTCAATTCCTGTTGATTGTACATTACACGCCTACATAGAATAAAGAATGCACACTAATTAGAAGAAAAATTGGCAAAGAACTGATGATGGATACATTGAGATTATGTAACATTGCATCAAAAGCATGGAAGTGAATACACAAAGGTTAAGGGGGAAGCCACTTGGAAATCACATGTACCCAGCAGTGAGCCAGTAAATGTGTAACAACAGACCGGGGATAAGGGGAGTCTGGTTTGTACCATTTTCCAATTACTGTGGTGTAAATGCTCCCACATGATTAATTTGAAGCTAGTAACATCCCTGTGTGGAAAAAGATGGGAAGGATGTGCACAGTCATCTTTCACAAGTCAGCTCCAGCACACCATTGGATGTGACACAGTTTGTGCTTTCTTATTATTTCATATATTGAATGCTTGCTATAAGCCAGGCGCTGTGCTAGATGCTGGGGACACAATAGGAGATTTGGTCCTTATCTTCTCAGGTTCATAGTCTACTGGGGAGACAGACATTTAATCAAAAAAGTGTGAAAACATATAAAATTGAAACAGTGATAAATATTAAGGAGGGGAGATACACGGTGCTAAGACATCATGGAAATGGTAGATGGGCATAGCTGCTTCCCTGAGTAAGTGATAACTGGGCTGAGATCTGAAGGAAGCCATGGAGTATCATCATGCAGAGGGAAGAGAAGTTAGCAAGCCAGAAGCCAGAGCATGTGCAACGATCCTGTCATCTGTCACAAGGAATTATCAAGATATGATCATCTTTGTCATTTTCATTTCTATGTTTCCTTCCTTACTTGTAATGGTGTGAAAATCAGTCAAGGCATCCTGGTTGCCACAAAACACAAGGAGAAATAATCAATGCTCAGCTTTTCAATTTCTCAAAATAGGCTTCTGTGTTGAACCCCATATCAAAAAAAAGATGAATCTGAAAGCCAAAGCTTAGAATTTGCAGCTGTTGAGTTTGGGGTTGGCAGGGGTGTGTGGAGAAGAAAGTGTCTTGAGACTCCAAAAGGAGAGGATGTAGATGTTATGCTTTAGGTGGAATGGAGTTGGGAAGATAACAGCATTGCCTCTCACCAGCACCAAGGGGCACTGTAGAAGACAAGCCAATGCCTGTGGTCCATCATCAAATCTTCCCTGCTGAGGGGCCACGTGAACAGTGCTGCCACCAACGGAGAAGACCTTTCATTGACAGTTGCCTCCAGGTCACCCATGATGGACAAGAAAACTGACACCCTCCTGGACCCCAGAATTGTGCTGATATCATTGGAACTGCCTCTTAGTCAACAACCCAGGACAGTCATACACTTCCAATCATAGGGTGATGTTCCTGATACCTAGAGGGGCAGTGGGAGGTGTAGAAGGAAGAGCCCTTAACTGCACCGAGGTGGGACTGGGAAATGGAAAAACCTGCCCAGATGCACTTATTTGAGAAACAGAGAAATGGACAGTGTGGCTGAAGCATGTTGCAAGCTGAGGATAGAAGGGTAGGAGTCACATCATAGGATTTTGTGGACCCTACTAAAGAATATACCTTTAGTTAAAAGCAACAGGCCGTTTGTGTGTTTTAAGCAGAGGGGAGACAGGAGTTGCTGTGAGAAAATAATTTAGAATGGGAGTACTTGCTATTAGGCTGGGTGATATGTCTTTTCCTCACGCTTTCTCTCTCGTTTACTCTGCCTGTTATGTTCCAGATTCCTGCTGAGTCTTCTGAACCCCTTCACTCTCCCGCCCTCAGGTTGATCCTGGGGTCGTGATCCTCTTCTCACTGGAAAACAATTTTTAATACACATTGTTGGTAAGATTGTCAGGAAATGGATGCTGTCCACATGTTGGTGAAAATAAAAATAGGTACGGCATTCTGGAGGGCATTTAATAGAAATGTGTCTGAATGAAACAACCTAAATGTCCATCAATAGGGAATTAGTTAAATAAAGTATAGCACATGAGGTACATATGTATATGGAATATTATCTAACAGTTAGAATGTCATTGCACCATTTATTGACATGAACACTTCCCAAGAGAGACTGAAATGCAAAGAGCAGGTTACAACAAAATATGACATATGAGTCCATGTGTGTGTGTAGTCAGAGCAAAAAATTCTGGAGGTTATTTCAAATTGATTATAGCAGATCTCTTCAGAGTGACAATTATGGGGAACTTTCACTTCTCACAGAATATACTTTTCTCTAATATTTGAATTGATAAAATGACAATTTATAACATTTTAAGACAAAAAAAGCAATAAAAAAATTTTAAGGCAATTTTGGGAATGGAATGAAAGGGAAGCCCTGGCAAATGGCTGAGGGGCTGCTGAAGAGGGTGACCAAAAGGGCGAGACAGCTGGGCTTTCTTTTTCCTCTGACCCTCAACCAGTCCTCCTCTCCGGACCTTGGTTTCCTACTGTAAAAGGCTGCAGGCAAATATAAGTCATATGGGAAAAGCTCAGACCTGTGATCAAATCCTGATACTTCCATTTACCAGATGAGCGACACTGAGTGACTGACTAACCTTCTTTAAACCTGTTTTCCCATACGTGAAAGGGGGTCAGCCCAGCCCCCTCCAGGGCGGTCACAAAGACCAGTGGGGCTCTGTCCCTTCCTGGAGTAGGGTGGGTGCTTAGACGTAATTGGTTTACCACATCCGCTGTGATCGTGAAAGCTTTTCCAGCTCCGAGGTTCAGTCACCTTGCCTTAAAGGGTGACCTCAGGTCAAACATTCCACGGCTGTAGAAACTTTAACTTATTACAGTGTACTCAAGCTACAAAAATATTTTATGCTACTATATGCTCAGCATCAGGAATTCAAATGAAATATTAATTTCATGATTCCTCCCTTGAAATAATTTCCAATATAGCAGAGCACTTGAAGCAGGGAGGAAGAACTCTTATTTCATCAACTTAAAATTAAAAGAGTATTTCTTGTCAGCCTTTTTATCTCATAAAAATGTGATTCTTTTTTATTATATAAGGTCTTGTCAAAAAGGAACAATGACTTTATCAAACAGCAAAAACAACTTTAAAAATTCTTAATGTAAGCAAACTGATCTAAAATAACTACAATTCAAAGCATTCTTACATTTCACCAAAGCTAATTAAGCACAGCTAACTTCATTCATTCATTCATTCAATAGGTATTTTATTGTAATGTTGAGTGCCTACTATGTGCCTAAGCTTACCTTCTAGCAGGGATGGGGGCTGTGGGGAACAGATAAACAAATAATGCAGGAAAGGACGATGGGAAGAATCAGAAGGTGACAGCTCTAATTGTAAATACAGGAGTCAGGGAAAGCTTCAATGAAATAATAAGCCTGGAAATGTGAGGGAACAAGTCATGCAGGAACAGCAGGTGCAAAGGCCCTGTGGTGGGAGTGAGACTGGCATATTGAAGAAATAGTCAGGAAGCAAGCCAGCATGGGCAGAGCAGAGGAACAAGGAGGACAGCAGTAGAAATTAATCAGAAAGGTTAAGTCCCGAGGTGGATCATGCCTGGCATGTTCAAAACACAGAAGGGAGGCCAGGGGTGTTGGAGCAGAGGAGAGCAGGACAAGCGGTAGATGAAGTCGGACAGTGACAAGGACCGACCTGTGCAGGGTTGCAGAGGCTACTGTAAGGAAGGGAGATGGTACCACTGGAGGGCAGAGGAGTGACAGGATCTGAGTTAGGATTATAACCAGATCACCCTGGCTTCTCTGTTAGGAGATCGGGTAAGAGGCTCGCTCAAGAATGCCCCAGAGAGACAGCAGAGGTCAGATCAGAGAGGGAGCCAGGGAAGTGATAAGTGGTCAGATTCTGGATATGCTTTGATGGTAGAGACAACAGGATTTATTAAAGGGTTAGATGTGGGGTGTCAGCGAAAATGAGGGGACAAGAGGGAGTCCAAGGTTTGGTTTTGTTCTGTTTTTGTTAGAGAGGCGGAATTACGGAATTTATTTTCTTTTTTCAGAGAATGTATTTGTGATTGCTACATTGCTTCTAGAATACAAAATATGTTTTCCTTAAAGCAAACCTGTTCCCCCCAGGGTAGAGATGGTGCTTCTGTAACCCCTGTGCTTGGAGTGGCACCCAATGCGTGGCGGACACTCAGATGCTGTGGAATCAATGTGTTGAACCCCTTGAGATGGGCTACACATTCTGCCTGGAAAAGAAGAGTATATTTGATAGTTTACATCTGAGATGTGAATAGACATCAAAGTGGAAACATTAAGAAGGAAATTGGACATGAAACACAGTCCGGGGCAGAGGTCTGGACAAGAGATTAGACTTGGGACTTGTTAGGGTATAGATGGCACTGAAACCTCCATTAAGTGAGATCACCAACTGAGTGGGTAAAGAAAGGAGAGAATCTCCGAGGACTGGGCTCTGGGGCACCCCAAATTTGGTTCGCAGATGTGGACATACCAGTGGAGGAGACTGAGGAAGCAGGGCTAGTGAGAGATTAGGAGATTATGGAGTCCTAGAAGCCAAGGGGAAAAGTGTTTCAAGAGAAGGGTGAGATCAACTGTGCCAAATCCTGCTAAAAGGTCAAGTAGGATGTAAGAGCCTCCTCCCGAATGCCTCTTTGTTGCTCAGATGTGGCCCTGTCTCTCTAGCTAAGCCAACTTGAAAGATGAAATCACTGCACTCCCCCCTACGTGGGATCAGACACCCAGGGGAGTAAATCTCCCTGGCAACATGGAATACGACTCCCGGGGAAGGATGTAGACCTGGCATCGTGGGACGGAGAACATCTTCTTGACCAAAAGGGGGATGTGAAAGGAAATGAAATAAGCTTCAGTGGCAGAGAGATTCCAAAAGGAGCCGAGAGGTCACTCTGGTGGGCACTCTTATGCACACTTTAGACAACCCTTTTTAGGTTCTAAAGAATTGGGGTAGCTGGTGGTGGATACCTGCAACTATCAAACTACAACCCAGAACCCATGAATCTCGAAGACAGTTGTATAAAAATGTAGCTTATGAGGGGTGACAATGGGATTGGGAAAGCCATAAGGACCACACTCCACTTTGTCTAGTTTATGGATGGATGAGTAGAAAAATAGGGGGAGGAAACAAACAGACAAAGGTACCCAGTGTTCTTTTTTACTTCAATTGCTCTTTTTCACTCTAATTATTATTCTTGTTATTTTTGTGTGTGTGCTAATGAAGGTGTCAGGGATTGATTTGGGTGATGAATCGAAAAGTATGATATGTTTTGTATGACTGCGTGGTATGTGAATATATCTCAATAAAATGAAGATTAAAAAAAAAAAAGGTCAAGTAGGATGAACACTGAGCTCTAACCTTTGGAATTGGTGATGTGGAGGTTATTGACAACATTGGCTATAGCCCTGTCATTGAAGGAATGAGGGCAAAAGCCTGATTGGAGCAGGTTCAAGAGATATTGGGAGAAGAGAAAGTGGAGACAATATGTGAACACAACTCTTTCAGAAGTTCTACTATAAAGGGGAGCAAACAAGGAGAAATTTCTGCATATTTATTGATGGTGGAAAAGATGGAGTAGGAAAAATTGATGAAAGATACAGGAGAGAAGGGAGATAAACAAAGGTGCCAGGAGTGTTTAAATAGGTGAGAGGGGCTGGGCTCTAGTGCACTCACAAGCATTACCCACAGATGGGAGCACAAACTCTTCATCCAGGGCACAGATGTGGGAGATGGCTGGTGGTGATGCTGGGAGGTCACGGAAGTTCTCTTCCAGTGATTTCTGTTTTCTCTGAGAGAGAGCGCTCAGTCAGGGAGCAGGTGCTGTGGTTTGAGGACAGAGGAAGTGTTATGAAAGAGGAGAGTGGAGAAGGAATGGACTAGGGAAAAATCTCTAACTGAAATTAGGGAACAGTGGCCTTAGTAAAAATTCCAACAAAATAATTTGCAAAAAGAATGGCAGAAAAAGGGTAAAGGACAATACTGACTGTGTTTTAAAACTTCAACTTCCGTGTGAGACCAAGGGAAGAGATGTTTAGTTGGTGCAGGATCTATATTGTCTGAACAGTTTAACTTGTACAGTCAGTTTGTTCAAACACCATAATTACATGGAACTTTGAGTAGGAAGTGAGACCTGTTAGGTTTGTATAGGTTAATGTGAAATAGTGACATATCCCACAGTAATTTGGGCAGAGAATAAAAATATATATGGCCCCCCCCCCCCCGAGGAGCTGGGGGAAGATGCAGAGATGTTGGATTTCTCACCTGGATTGTTGCTGATGTTCTCATAAACATTGAGGACTGGCGGTTTGGTGTGCCGAGCCCTCTGTCTCTGGACTTGCTCTTAGGAAGCTCATTACTACAAAGGAGAGGCTAAACCTGCTTGTAGTTTTTTCTGAGGGTCTCCCCCTGAGTGCCTCTTTGTTGCTCAGATGTGGCCCTCTCTCTCTAGGTAACCCAACTCGGCAGGTGAACTCACCACCCTCCCCCCTACATGGGCTCTGACTCCCAGGAGTGTAAATCTGTCAATGCAGGATATGACTTCCAAGGACAAATCTGGACCCAACATTGTGGGATTGAAAACATCTTATTGACCGAAAGGGGGATGTGAAATGAAACAAAATAAAGTTTCAGTGGCTGAGAGATTCTAATGGAGTCAAGAGGTCACTCTGGTGGGCATTCTTACACACTATATAAATAACCCTTTTTATGTTTTAATGCATTGGGATAGCTAAAAGTAAATACCTGAAACTATCAAACTGCAACCCAGTAGCCTTGACTCTTGAAGACAATTGTATGGCAATGTAGCTTACAAGGGGTGGCAGTGTGATTGTGAAAGCCTTGTGGATCGCACTCCCTTTAACCACTGTATGAATGGATGAGTAGAAAAATGGGGACAAAAACTGGGTGAAAATAGGGTGGGGTAGATGATTTGGGTGTTCTTTTTTTCTTTTTATTTTTTATTCTTATTCTGATTCTTTCTGGTATAAGGAAAATGTTCAAAAATAGATTGGGGTGATGAATGCACAACTATACGATGGTGCTGTGAACAGTTGATTGTACACCATGGATGACTGTATGGTATGTGAATATACATAGATAAAACCAAATTTTAAAAAAGAGTGGCAGAATTGGAAAGGGCAAAGGATGAATGTACTCACACTCTCTTGGTCAGAGAATAAGGCCATAGTGTGATCCTTGTGGACCAAAGTGGATTTCATCTGATTCACTGAGTACATAAAATTTGGATATGTATTGAGAAATCATTAATAATGCCAAGTGCTTTAAATTATCTAGCTCATTTAATCTTAACAAAACCCATTAAGGAGTACCAATTTTTATCATCACCAAGTACAGAATAATAAGTAATGTGCCTTAAGTCCTACAGATGTAAGTGGTAGAGCTGGGATTCGAACTCCAGAGTCCCTGCTCCTAAACCCTCCACCAATCTGCCAGTTGGAATCTGCTAAGAGAATACTTGCAACTGATGCCAGAAGTTGAGTGTTGATACAAGCAAGGGTATAGTCAGCAGAACTTACTGGTAGGATGGTCTCCATGTGGACAAAGCTCAGTGATCCACCAGGGATACTCAGCACTTACTTATCAAAGGCTAAATGGAGAGAATAAAAGCATGCAGTCTCTTTAGAACAATAGCTTAGCAAACTCCTAGAACCAACTCTCATTGGAGTTAAACATTTAGTGAAGTATGTGTTAAGCAACATCCCCCTCCCTCAATATATCTGGGCAATAATTGACCCCATAGGAGATTTCTGAAGGAGGTCTCTACTCCCATGTCATCTTTGAAGTTGTGTCTCAGCTCTAGCAAAAATACACAAATGGAGAAATCCAACCACAAAAACTAAATTCCTTCTTTAATCAGTGTTTGAATGACAGAGAACAGAGCCATCAGCAAGACACACTTCTAGGGGACACCATTTACCAGGACACTCTGTAAATGATACCTTCTGGCTGTGGGTACATAATCATCAAAAGTCTAAAAGCTGTCACTTGTACTTCTTAATGAAAGGCTATGGTAAAAATACTTTTTGCCATTTGAGGTGATTTTCATGAAGAAATACATAATCCAGGAATATAACTGCACACAGCCTTATCCTGAGTTTTCAAAAGCAAAGCACACCTGTTTAGAAACATAAAATATAAAGAAAAATGTGAAGGAAAAACTTGCTCAGGGAACTTTTGTACATGGAAAGGAACACTCACCACTCCCTGAACTTTGTTTATTTTCTTCCTCTCAGTCACACACAACTTACAAAAAATACAAATCACTACTTTCGGATTTATCAAATTATGTTTCTGATACTAACTTATTTAATCAGTCTTCAGAGTGTATAAGCTCATAACTCTCATAATATCAGATTTTCTTAAATACTTCAAATACTCCCCCAAATAAGTGTTTAAAATCTGATTTTTATTATTATATTAAAACCATTTACCAAAGTACTAATACCATTGATTAAAATGTATTTCTTAACTAGCTTTATTCTTATCTTTTTTACTTATTCTTTTTATCATTTTTCCCCTTTTCTGGGGTTACCCTCCTAGAGTTGTAGTATTTTCACCAGGTATTATATCTATACATATTCTGTCTAATACAGTAGCCACTAGCTACATATGGCTATTTAAATTTAAATTAATCAACACTAAATAGAGTTAAAAATTCAATTTCTACTAGCCAAATTTCAAGTACTCAATAGCTACATATTGAACAGGGCAGATATAGAACATTTCCACCATTGCAGACAGTTCTTCCGGATAGAGCTTTTCTATACCTTCCTTGGGTTGCAGCCTTCTTATTAGACTCAAAAGAAGAAACCCATGCTGTCTCAGAGGAGCCAAATTTACCAGTTTTGAAGTGTCAACCTGTTAGTTCTTGGTTGAGACACAGGACAAAGTAGCACAGTCAAAAGAGATTCAAACCCAAGCCCCTAGTCATTGGCCTGAGCTTCTTTTATATTAGAATTTCACTCATTACATCGATGAGACTCATAACCCCTCTCATTTCATGTAAAAATTAGGTTTTCACATTTGGCATCCTTCCCAGATATGATACACTCTTTAAGTTTCACGTGTTCAGAATTCCCTAATTAATTAACTGTTGCCGTGACCTGTCAACCTGCTAGTATGATTGAAAATGTAAGTGTGCCTTGTCAGAATCTCATTATGTTAGCAAGAACATCTAGGTGAAAGATAGAGTCTGTGTGGTTATTTCTCCTCTTTGGGAGACTTGACTAACTTAATATCTTAGATCTTGCCTTGTTCCTACTGTTCAGAAGATCACTGATGAAGAATTACTGTTGACCCCTTATCTATTCAGTTATTTTGATTGACCCTTGGTTTCAAATAGTCCTTCCTGTTCTTGGTAACTTTCTTATTTTCTCCAAGATTCTTGGCTGGTTCACATATTTTTGTGTTTGTTCTTTCTTGCTTACCCAGATCAAAAAACTAAATACATTTGTTTCATAATCTAACGTGTTTTAAAAAACATTAAAAAAATACTTTCAATATTAAGATTCTTATGCTTATTTAAAGCAAAGAAAATTAGGAATATCCTGTGAGTGGTATCCCTTCTTTTGTATAACAACTACTTGTTTACATTTTGTCTTGGCTTTTCTCTTTTCAGTATTACTATAAATCCATAGTTTTCCGAAATCTTTCTAATTTTTCCTAGTTCTTTCAGTAGAAAATGATTCTAAAAACAAAATCTGGTTGCCAGATTGAGATTCTTGATAGATAAAAATTGTTGCTGTTACTGTTTGGCCACTTTTATTAACAGAGCTAGAAAAGATATTTCTTTTTATGGCCATAAGTTCACACTGACATTTTTTTCAACTGAACATTCATTTGCTGCACTTTTACTTTCAAATTAGTGTGATGTTTCACTTACCACTAAGGCACACTAACAAAATTCAACAAAACAAATGTAAGTTATCTCTCAGAAGGTCATTTTTCATCATTCAGACCATTTGATACAATTTGTAGAAGGAAAGAGAATTCTTTCATCCAACATTTCTGTTTCCATTATGGTAGGCAAGGTAATTTGGACTATCCCTTTTGTTATAAACAACTGAAAGAAAGAAGTGAAATATTTTTTTAGATTTCTTAAAAGCCTTGAAGACCTAATGAGAAAAATAAAGAACTTCCAGGCCAAAACGAAAAGAAAAGCAAGAACCCAGAGAAATAAGTGAAGCACTGAAGTTACTGTTGCTCAACTTTTTCAAATCCTGGGAAATTTTAACCTCAGTTTTAACAGCTTTGATGGCAGGAAGTCAGAAATAAAAGCTGATCAGTGAAACCACACTGCAGGAAATTCTACAGACTGTATTGCCTAATAGGAGACCCTCTACCTACCTGGCAGGGCTCCCAAAGGGCTACTTCTTCAAGGTGAGAATGAACCAAAATTAAAATGCCTGATGCACTGGCAGCCCTAATTCACATCAACTAAGTGATGCAATAAAAAATCAGCTATCATTTTAATTAAATTTGATCCAGACTATAGCACTCTTAGACACTTGAAAAGAGACACACAAATCTCTTAGGAGAAAGACATCTCCATCCTAGGCCGGAGGTCAGCAAACGATAGCCCACAAGGCAAATCTGGCCCATGGCCTGCTTTTGTCAGACCCATGAGCTAAAAATAGTTCATGCATTTCTAAAGAGTTGTCAGGCGGGGGTAGGGGTGGGGTGGGGAGGAGAAACAGCCGCTGCAGCAGCTTAAGGAGAAAGAGAAAAAGAAGGGGAAGTGACAGATACTGCATGTGGCCTGAAAACTCTAAAATGTTTGTTATATGCTCCTTTACAGAAAAAGTTTGCCAGCTCCTGTCCAGACCTTCACGTTAGAATAAATGTTCATAGATAAACAAGCAGATAAAGAATCAACGTACCAAGAGCAAAATCAGCAGACCCCATAGACAACAGAATGAGACCCCAAAAGACCTCTCAAATTAGAATTATCATACTCTAAGATAGCAAGTAAAAGCAGAGTTTATAAAATATAGGTGGGGAAGAGGAAACTATGAAGAGTGATTTAAAAGATTTGAAAAAGAAACAAAAAGAACTTTTGAAAAATAAAATATAAAATAACTGAAATTAACACCTCAACAAGTGGGTTTAGATACATTGAGATTTGTTGAAATGAGAATTAGTGAATTAGAAGATAAGTCAGAAAAAGGTATCCAGAATGCAACATGGAGAGAAAAAAGGGTAGAATATGCATAAAAATAGGTTAAAAGATATAGAGTGCACAGTGAAAAAGTCTAATATATGTTTAATGTTTCCTGTTCCAGAAAGAGAAGGAAGAGAGAGAATGGATCAGAGAAATGTTTCAAGAGGCAACGGTTGATACTTTTCCACAACTGATTAATAAATATCAATCCACAGATTTAAGAAGCCAAGCTGATAGCTGATATCTGAACATCATCAATAAAAACCAGAAGAATTAAAATGCCTTTCAAGAATTAGGGCAAAATACCTCTCTCTCTAGCTAAGCCAACTTGACAGGTGAAATCACTGCAGTCTCCCCTACATGGGATCAGACACCCAAGGGAGTGAATCTCCCTGGCAACGTGGAATATGACTCCCAGGGAGGAATCCAGACCCGGCATTGTGGGATGGAGAACATCTTCTTGACCAAAAGGGGGATGTGAAAGGAAATGAAATAAGCTTCAGTGGCAGAGAGATTCCAAAAGGAGCTGAGAGGTCACTCTGGTGGGCACTCTTATGCACAATATAAACATCCCTTTTTAGGTTCTAGTGAATTGGAGTAGCTAGCAGTAAATATCTGAAACTATCAAACTACAACCCAGAACCCATGAATCTTGAAGATGATTGTATAAAAATGTAGCTTATGAGGGGTAACAATGTGATTGGGAAAGCCATATGGACCACACTCCCCTTTGTCTAGTTTATGGATGGATGAGTAGAAAAATGGGGGAAGGAAAACAAACAAACAAATAAAGGCACCCAGTGTTCTTTTTTACTTTAATTTCTCTTTTTCACTTTAATTTTTATTCTTGTTACTTTTGTGTGTGTGGTAATGTGTGTGTGGTAATGAAGGTGTCAGGGATTGATTTCGGTTATGAATGCACAACTATGTAACGGTACTGTGAACAATTGAATGTACACTTTGTTTTGTATGACTGCCTGGTATGTGACTATATCTCAATAAAATGAATTAAAAAAAAAAGAATTAGGGCAAAACAAAGACATCTTCAAATATTCCAAAACTGAGTGAATTTTCTACCAGTGAACTCACACTAAAGGAAATTTTATGTTGCCCTGAAAGCAGAAGAAAAGTGATCCCAGTTGAATAATCTAAGACATAAGAAGGAATGATGAAACTGGCAATACCAAGTGTTGGAGAAAAGGAGGTGCAGCTGGAACTCTCATACATTGCTAGTGGGAACATAAAATGGTACAACTACATTGGAAAATAGTTTTCTACTTTATTATAAAGTTAAATATACACTTACCATACAACCCAGTAATGCCACTGCTAGTTATTTACCCAAAATAATTGCAAACATATGTCCACAAAAATATTTGTGACCAAATGTTATAGCAGTTTTAGTCATAATAGCCAGAAAATGGAAACAACAAAATCCATCACAAATGTCCATATTCTGGAAAATGGATAAATAAACCAAGGTACATCCATACAAGGAGATACTACTCAGCAATAAAAACTAATAAATTACTGATACATGTGACAAAAAGAATGTATCTTTAAAACATGCTACACAAAAGAAGACAGACACAAAAAAGTATATGTCATTTGTTCTGGTTTACTAATGCTGCCATTTTGCAAAATACCAGAAATGGATTGGCTTTTATAAAGGGGTTTTATTTGGTTACAAATTTACAGTTCTACAGCCATAAAAGTGTCCGAACCAAGGCATAAACATAAGTATATCTTCACTGGAAAAAGGCCATTGGTGTCTGGAAAACCTCTGCTAGCTCGGAAGGCACATGGCTGGCATCTGCTTACTCCCAGGTTGTATTTCAAAATGGCTTTCTCCCAGGATGTTTCTCTCTTGGTGTCTGGGGGTATTCTCTTAGTTTCTTCCAGGCAAACTCTGGACTAGAAAAAGTCTACTTTCAACGGCCATCTCCAAAATGTCTGCCTCAGCTGCAGCTGCTCTGAGGTCCTTCTGCTTATGACCTTTGGTAGGGTTCTAGTAAGCTAATCAAGACCCATGCTGAACAGGTGGGGCCACACCTCCATGGAAATAACCTAATCAAAGGTATTACTCACAGTTGGCTGGGTCACATCTCCATGGAAACAGCTTAATCCAAAGATTCCAACCTAATCAACACTAATACATCTGCTCCTGCAAGATTGCATCAAAGAACATGGCATTTTGGGGGACATAATACACCCAAACAGGCACAACATTCTATTACATTGAGATGAAAGTCTAGAAAAGGCAAAACTAATCAATAGGAATAGAAAGTATATCAGTGGTGCCTGAGGCCAGGGTTGAAAGGAGACTGACTGCAAAGGGCAGGAAGGATATTTGGAGGTGATGGAAATGTTCTATATCTTAATTGGAGTGGTGGCTTCATGGTGTAAATATTTATCAAACCCATCAAACTGTATACTTAAAATGTGTACATTTTACTGTGATAAACTATACAGCAATAAAGATTTTTATCTCTCACATCACCTTTAACTCATTTTTAAGTTGTCTCATTTATAGTTTTCAATGTAGAGAACTTGCACATATTGGTTCAATTTATTTATAAGTGTCTGAATGCTATTGTGAATGTTATTTTTTTCATGTAGAGTCACCATCTCAGAACTTGCCCTGTGCATAAGAGTGGCTCATAGGGCTGCTAGAATGCTGTAGGAGAATGGTTATACTGTATCTATCTGGGGCAAGGAACTGTCAGCTTTAGGACATACAGTGCAGCCCCCACAAGCAGAAGAAAATATTATTTCCTAGGGGAAAATAGATATTCAATTTCATGTAAATACGGGAATTCCTAGGGTCATGCCCATATGCCCAGGACAAGATGCATGCTCAGAAAAGCCTGGAGAGGACCTATGCTGCCACCTAGGGCTGTTCTTTAGACTCATTTATACCCCTCTGAAAGGCAGCACTCACACAAGCTAATCTGCAGAGACTAGGAAAGGTTTTCTTTTTTCTTTTCTTTTCTTTTCTTTTTGCTTTTTATTTTGTTAGCTCTTGACATTCAGGAAATATCTGTCATAACTTTAGCTGGATACAAGCATAAGGAACAGTCACTTCAGTTACTAAATTCCATAGTAATTCATTATTACTATACCAGTACCATAAGAAATGGTAAAAAGGAGTTTTTCAGGTTGAAAGGAAAGGACATTAGGCAATAATCAAAGCTGTATGAAGAAATAAAGATCTCCAGTAAAGGTAATATGGTTGTTTGAGACTGTATGTAGCCAAAAAAACATGTTCTTAAATTTAATCCATTTCTGTAGGTGTGGAAAAAAAAGGTAGAAACTTTTTTAAAATTCAATTTTATTGAGATATATTCACATACCATATAACCCATCTGAAGTATACAATCAATGGCTCACACTATCATCATATATTTATGTATTCATCACCACAATTTTAGAACATTTTCATTACTCAAAAATAAAAAAATAAAGATAAAAATGAAAAAGAACACCCAAAAACATCCCATCCCCCTTATCCCCCCTATTATTTATGTATTTTTCTTTATTTTATCACTCATCTGCCCATACACTGGATAAAGAGACTGTCAGTCAGTCACAAGTTTTTCACAATCACATAGTCACACAATAAAAGCTATGTAGTTATACAATCATCATCATGAATCAAATCTGCTGGATTAAAGTTTGATTCAGTTGCTTCCTTCTAGCTATTCCAATACACTAGAAACCAAAGAGGAATGCCTATATAATGCATAAGAATAACCTCTAGAATGACCTCTCAACTCTACTTGAAATCTCTTAGCCACTGAAACTTTACTTTGTTTCATTTCTCTTCCCCCTTTTGGTCAAGAAGGCATTATCAATCCCGTGATGCCAGGGCCAGGCTTATCCCTGGGAGTCATTTGTTCTGGGAAGTATAAGTATACCCCCTGGGAAGTATAAGTCTCCCTGGCAATGAAGAGGGGAGGGCAGTGAGTTTACCTGTAGAGTTGGCTTAGAGAGACAGGGGGGCCACATCTGAACAACAAAAAAGGTTTTCTGGGGGTGACTCTTAGGCATAATTGTAAGTAGGCTTAGCTTCTCCTATGCAGAAATAAGTTTCATAAGGGCAAGCCTCAAGATTGAGGGCTTGATTTATTAAATTGGTAGTCCCTAATGCTTGCGAGAATATCAGGAATTCCCCAGGTTGGGAAGTTTCATATTTCCACATTTCCCCCCAATCCATCAGGCTGACTTTGCAAATACTTTTACGTTTTCTGCCTAAAATACAGGTTTAATAAAATGAAATTATCTGCCTAATAATATTACATTAACCTATACAGAATTACAAGATCTCATTTCTTATTTTAAGTTCCATGTAATTATGTTGTTTAAATAAACTGAGCTTACAGGTTAAATCAGATAGTGTGCTACAGAGAATATAAATTTTGTACCAGATAAACATGTCTTAAATCACAGTTAAAACCCAGGAATAGATGTGACTGCTATAAGAGTTTACTATCTAGGAAGCTTTACAATAAGCTTTATTGAACATTCTGTACCCCTGCATTGTCAATTGCCCAATCTCTGCCGACATTCTATCCCGTGATAACCTATGCCATTGAATTCATTTCTCAGCATTTACTCACTACAGTTAGTTTATATTAGTGAAGGCTTACAATATTTGTCCTTTCTTTTCTGGTTTATTTCAATCAATGTAATGTCCTCAAAGTTCATTCACATAGTTGCATGCCTCACAACTTCTTTCCTTCTTGCAGCCACTCAATATTATACACCAGAGTTTGCCCTTCTGTTCACCCATCAATGTACCCTTAGGCCACATTCATCCATTGCAAGTCATGAATACTGCCACCATAAACACCGGTGTGCAAATGCCTATTCATGTCCCGGCTTTCAGTTCTTCCAAGTATATACCAAATAACAGGGTTGCAGGATCATATGTTCACCCTATTCTTAGCCTCCTGTGGAACCATCACACTGCCCTCCAGAGGGACTGCACATTCTGTAAGTAGGACCTTTTGATGAGGCTACTTCAGCTAAAGTGTGAACCACCTTGTTCAAGATGGGTCTTAATCCTATTACTGGACCACTTAATAAGAAAATGAAATTCAGGCAGAGAGAGAGATACCCATGGAAGCAAGAAGCTGAAATCAATGAAACCTGGAAGAGAAGGGAGAGACCAGGAGATGCTTCCATGTGCCTTGCCATGTGGCAGAGGAGCTAAGGATCATTGGCAGCTGGTTTTTGGGAAGAAAGCATCACCTTGATGATGCCTTGATTTGTATGTTTTCTCAACCTGAAAACTGTAAGCTAATACATTTCCATTGTTTAAGCCAACTATTTCATGGTATTTGCTGGAGCAGCCTTGGAAACTAAAACAGGTAACTACATAGGTGAATATAAATATCTGTACTATTGTATTTTGGTTTGTAATACCACTTTTTACTTCTTATAGGATCTAAAATGCAAATTCATGTCATATGGATAAAGACCTAATTTGTTACAAGAAAAACATAAAAGTGGGGTATGGTGGTGCATAGAGCATAGTTTCATATGCCAGTGAAGTTAAATTGTTAACAAATCAAACAAGACTGTTATACATTAAGATATTAAATTTAAGTTCCATAGTAAACTCAAAGAAAATATCAGAAAAATAACCTCAGGAGGAAGTGAGAAGGATTCTAAAAGATTTACTACAAATGATAAAATAAATACAGTAAGAGGCAATATGGAAGAATCGAAGGACAAAAATGGTGGACTTAAAACAGTTAAGATTTATTTTAAAAAAATAACAAAATGGCAGAAGTCCTGCATTATCAGTAGTTACTTTAAATATAAATGGGTTAAATAATCCAGTCAAAAGGCAGAGATTGACAGAATGGTTAAACAGTATGACCCAACTATATGCTGTTTAAAAGAAACTGACTATACATTCTGACACAAATAGGTTTAAAAGTGAAAGGATGGATGGCGGCATAGAGAGGAGAGGAAGCTAAGTAGTCCCCCGGAACAACTACAAAAAACCAGAAACAACTAGTAAATAATCCAGAATAACTGCGGGGGGACAAACAAGACCATCCACTCATCATACACCAACCTGAATTGGGAGGAATGCCTGAGAACACAGCATAAAATCTGTAAGTAAAACCTGCGGATCCAAGTTGTGAGACCCCCACCCCCATAGCACGAGCTGCAAAGCATCATGGTGCCAGAGAGAAGCTCTCTCCCAGCAAATGAATATAGCTCAGCTGAGCTCCAACTGAGGTTTTAAGTAGCGAGTGTGAACTGCTCACTACAGGTACGCATCCCCAAAAAACACACAGAGGCTTTGGGTGACAACTGACCTTGGAGAGCCGGAGGGTCGCCTTGGACTGGGTCTGAAGGGGACTATCTGTTTCTTTTTTGGCTCAGTGGAGAAAGCCCCAGTCATATTCAGTTTCCAGGGCTGTGACTCAGGGAAGGGTGGAGAAGCACAAGCAGAGAGCAAGACCATTGAAATGCTAATGACCTCCACCTGGGGAGTCTGTCTTCTCTAGGAGGAAAGGGGTGGGGCCCTTTCCATTCAGAACCAGACCCCAGAGCCTGGGGGAACACGGCCATACCTCCTCACACCACTCAAGAATTATAGGCTAACAGGCATCACCTGCTGGTCAGAAAAGCACAGTGACCTGAGGCATCAAAGGGTGGAGCAATTTTCTAAGACACACCCACAGGGAAACCAGATACTGAATATTTCTTCCTTCTGGGATCTGAGCCTGTTCTGGTCTGGGAAAACCTGATTTGGATAACCAAGGAAACCATGCCTAGACAACAGAAAATTACAACCTACACTAAGAAAAACAAAGTCATGGCCCAGTCAAAGGAACAAGAGTGACTGTGTGATTGTGAAAACCACCACAAGAAAGGAGGAAAGATAATGACTGAGACTGTGTAACTTGGTGAAATCTAGAGTATTCAACAATTGCGATAAAATGTACAAATACGTTCTTTTATGAGGGAGAACAAGCAAATGTCAACCTTGCAAGGTGTTAAAAATGGGGAGGCATTGGGGGAGGGATGCAATCAGCATAAACTAGAGACTGTAACTAATAGAATCATTGTATTATGCTTCCTTTAATGTAACAAAGGTGATATACCAAGGTGAATGCAGATAAGAAGGGGGGATAGGGGAGGCATGTTAGACACTTGACATTGGTGGTATTGTGTGATTCTTTATTCTACTTTGATTTAAGGTTATTTTTCCTTTTGTTGCTTCCTAGCTGTCATTTTTTTTCCCTCTTTCTTTTGCCTCTCTACCTTCTTTGACTCTCCCTCCTGCCTTGTAGAAGAAATGTAGATGTTCTTATATAGATAGTGGTGAAGGTGGTGAATACATAAATGTATGACCATGCAGAAAACCATCGATTATTTACTTGGGATGGAATGTATGGTGAATGAACAAAACCATATTAAAAAAAAATGGGTTGATGACAAAACCTCGAGGGCAATATACTGAGTGAAATAAGCCAGACACATTAGGAAAATCATTGCAAGGTCTCACTGATAGGAACTAATTATAATATGTAAACTCATATAAGGTACCAAGATATAGGACAAGGCTTAAGAATGGGGAGTGGTTGCTTAGTATGAGCAGAATGTTCAATTAGGATGAACTTAAATGTTTGGAAATGAACAGGGGTGTTGGTAGCAAGATGTAAGAATAACTAACAGCACCAAATGGTGTGTGAATGAGGTGGAAAGGGGAAGCTCAGAGTCATGTATGTCACCAGAAGGAAAGTTGGAGATCAAAAGATGGGAATGTATAAAACTGAATCCTATGGTGGGCAATGTCCATGATCAACTGTACAAATACTAGAAATCGTTTCCATGAACCAGAACAAATGTATGACAATACAATTAGAAGTTAATAATAGAGGGGCATACAGGGAAGAACTATATACCTTTTACAAACTATATACTACAGTTAGTAGTATTTCAACATTTTTTCATAAACAGTAACAAATGTACTATATCAATACTACGAGTCAACAATTGAGGGGGGTTGGTTAGGGATAGGGGAGGATTAGAGTTTCCTTTTCTTTTTTTCTTTTTTCATCTTTCACTTTATTTCTTGTCTGGAGTAATGAAAAGTTTCTAAAAATTGAACAAAAATTAAGTGTGATGGATGCACAGCTGTATGAGGGTACCCAGGGGCAAGTGATTGTACACTTTGGATCTTTGGATAATTGTATGGTATCTGAACAATCTCAATAAAAATGAAAAAAAAAAAAAAGAAAGCATGAAGGGAAAAGCAAGAACCACCAGCAACCTGAAAAAAAAAAAAAAAAAAAAAAAAGAAGGAAAAATATAGAGGCTTTTAGAGACAACTGACCTTAAAGAGCCAGTAAACACCTGTGCCGCAGGAAATGGAACCAAGAAGACCAGGTGCTCTCTCTGACCGAAGGGCAAAACTGGGGGCTGTGGACTGGCTCTTAAAGGGGGCTTTCTTTCCCTTTTTCTCTATCTCAACCTGAGTGGTTAAGTAGAGAGAGCTGCAGCCATTTTCAGTTTGCAGTGCTCTGACTCAGACAGAGGTGGAGATAAAAGAGTCAGAGAAACGAAAGAGTAATTCAAATGCAGAAGTTATTTCTACAGGGAGTATCTTCCCTAAGAGGAAGGAGGTGGGGCCGAGTTCTAGTGCTGGCCCTCCCTTCAGAACTCAGATCCCAGGGCCTGGGGGGAAACAATCAAACCAGAAACAACCTAAGCTGAGAACTAAAGGGGCCATATCTCCTTATACCAGTCGGAAGCAACAGGCTGACAGGAACCACCTGTGGGGCAGGTTAAAGAAAGCATGGTAGCTAAAGGTCTCACAGGAAAGTCTGTCAATATTCTAAGATACACCCTCAGGGAAACTTGAAACTGAATATAACCCCATTCTGAGGCCTGAATGTATTCTGCTCTGGGAAAATCTCATTGGGGTAACAAAGAAAACCAGATGTCTAGACAACAGAAAGCTATAAAATACACTAGGAAAAATGAAGATATGGCCCAGTCAAAGGAATAAACTTACACCTCAATTAAGATACAGTTGAGATATTGTTTCACTTTAATGAAACAATCAATTAAAGATTTTCAAAGAAATGTGATAAATCAATTCAAAAACTTAATCAGTGAGTTCAGGGAAGATATGGCAAAGGAGATGAAGAATATAAAGAAAACACTGGGTGAATATAAGGTAGAAATCAAAAGTTTGCAAAAAAAACTGGCAGAAGCTATGGAAATGAAAGGCACAACACAAGAGAAGAAAAACACAATGGAGAATACAATAGCAGATCTCCAGAGGCAGAAGAAAATACTCATGAACTAGAGAATAAGACACCTGAAATCCTACACACAAAAGAACAGATAGGGAAAAGAGTGGAAAAATACGAGCAACATCTCAGGGTATTGAAAGACAGCATGAAGTATATGAATGTATGTGTCATGGGTGTCCCAGAAGGAAAAGAGAAGGGAAAAAGGGCAGAAGCAATAACAGAGGAAATAATCAATGAAAATTTCCCATCTCTTATGAAAGATTACAGATCCAAGAAGCGCAGCATACCCCAAACAGAATAGATCTGAATAGACCTACAGTTAATAATCAGACTATCAAATATCAAAGACAAAGAGAGAATCCTGAAAGCAGCAAGAGAAAAACGATTCATCACATACAAAGAAACTTGATAAGACTATGTATGGATTTTTCAGTAGAAAGCATGGAGGAAAGAAGGAAGTGATGTGATATATTTAAGATACTGAAAGAGAAAAACCACCAACCAGGAATCCTATATCTGGCAAAACTGTCCTTCAAATATGAAGGAGAGTTTAAAATATTCTCTGACAAATAGAAAATGAGAGAGTTTGTGAACAAGATACCTGGTCTACAGGAAACACTGAAGGGAGCACTACAGACAGAAAGGAAAAGACAGGAGGGAGAGGCTTGGAACACAATTTTAAGTGATGGTAGCACAACAATGTAATTACACTGAACAAAGATGACTGTGAGTATGGTTGAAAGAGGAAGGTTAGGAGCATGTGGGACACCAGAAGGAAAGAGGAAAGATAAAGACTGGGACTGTATAACTCAGTGAAACCTACAGTGCTCAACAATTGTGATAAAATGTACAAATATTTTTTACATGAGGGAGAACAAATGAATGTCAACCTTGCAAGGTGTTAAAAATGGGGTGATATTGGGGGAAAAATACAATCAATGCAAACTAGAGACTATAGTTAACAGAAAAAAAAAACAATGTGGTACTGGCACAAGGACAGATATATATACCAATGGAATATGATTGAGAGTTTGGAAACATTCCACACATCTATAGACAATTGATTTTTAACAAAGGTATCATGTCCACTTGATGCTGAGAAAAATGGATATCCATAGACAAAAGAATGAAATTGAATCCTTATTGCACACCATATACAAATATTAATTCAAAATAGGTCAATGACCTAAATGTAAGAACTAATACTATGAAAGTCTTTCAAGAAAATATAGGGAAATACCTTCAGGACCTTGGAGTAGGCTATGGATTTTTGGATTTTACATCAAAAGCACTAGCAACAAAAGAAAAAATATAGACCAAATGAACTTTATTAAAATTTAAAACTTTTGTGCATGAAAGGACATCATGAAGAAAGCAAGAAGACAACCTACAGAATGGAAGAAAACTTTGAAAACCATGTGTGCTGGTTTGAATGTATTGTGTCCCCTAAATGCCATTGTCTTTGTAGTTTTGTGGGGCAAGCGTTTTGGTGCTGGTTGGATTTGCTTGGAGTGTGCCCCACCCAGCTGTGGGTAATGATTCTGATGAGATGTTCCCATGGAGGCATGGCCCCACCCTTTCAGGGTGGGCCTTGATTGGTGGAGCTATATAAATGAGCTGACTCAGAGAGAGGGAACTGAGTGCAGCTGGCAGTGATGTTTTGAAGAGGAGCAAGCTTGCTAGAGAGGAATGTCCTGGGAGAAAGCTGTTTTGAGGCCAGAGCTTTGGAGCAGACGCCAGTTGCCTTCCTAGCTAACAGAGGTTTTCCGGACGCCATTGGCCATCTTCTGGTGAAGGTACCCGATTGCTGAGGTGTTACCTTGGACACTTTGTGGCCTTAAGACTGTAACTGTGCAGTGAAATAAACCCCCATTTTATAACAGCCTATCCATCTCTGGTGTTTTGCATTCTGCAGCATTAGCAAACTAGAACAGATTTTGGTACCAGAGAAGTGGGGTGCTTTTGCTGCTGAGTTTGCAAATACCAAACATGTTGGAACGGCTTTTTAAACGGATAAGGGGAAGATTCTGGAAGAATTGTGAGGAGCTTGATAGAAAAGGCCAAAACTGCTTTAAAGAGACTGTTTATGGAAATACAGAGTCTAAAGATACTTCTGATGAGGCCTTGAACAGAAATGATGAATGTGTTGTTGTGAACTGGAAGGAAGGTGATCCTTGTTTTAAAGTGGCAGAGAATTTGGCAAAATTGAGTCCTGGTGTCAGATGGAAGGAAGAATTTGAAAGCGACAACCTGGAATACTTAGCTGAGGAGATCTCCAGACTACATGTGGAGGACGTACCCTGGCTTCTCCTTGCAGCTTATAGTAAAATGCGAGTGGAAAGAGATAAACTTAGAACTGAACTCTTGGGTTCAAAGAAACCAGAAGCTGATGGCTTGGAAAATTACAAGCTTCCAGGGGGTGAAATCCCTGAAGCTATAGCCCAACATGAGGATGTAACCAAACACGGAACCCAGCCGCCATTTCAGTACAAGCCAAGATTGGAAAAGGAGTTAAGCAGAAAAGATTTGTGGAAAGTCCTATTGTCTGATGGCTTTGACCCCTGTGAGCTTCACGGAAAGCCAACAGAATTTTTGCGAGATCTTTACAGACAGAGCCGTTGCCGGTCTGGACTGGAGGAGACAGACAAGGAAAAAATTAAAGGAAAAATCTCTTCAAAGACAGAGCCATGGAGGTTGAGGTCTGGAGTCAGGAGGTCTCGGGCTGGGAGAACGGAGCAGCCCACATGCGTGGAAAGGGTGAGTTTGCCCTGGAGGTCAAGGGCAGGCTTTCCGCCTCAATGCTCTGGAAGAGTTTTGCCATCTGAGGTCCCAAAGAGGGCGGAGCACATTCCCAGGGAATTGGGGAGAGCCTGGCTGCCACCACACTGTTCTGAAGGGGTTGAGCGTGTGCCCCGGAGATGGAAGGGAATCCAGGAGCTGCCCCGAGGTTTGAGGAGGGTGGGGCCAAGAAGGTGGTCTCCCCAATGTGTGGATATGTTGGAGCACTCACCCAAGCATTTGGAGAGATAACAACTGCCAAAAAGGCCCTTGGGAAGGGTTAGACTCCCGCTCTCTCAAGCCCCAAGGATGCAACATTGTTCTGTAAATGACTCTCGGACTTTGAAATCTAATGGAGTTTGTCCTGTGGGTTTTAGGAACTGTTTTGGTCCTGTTAACCCTGTTTTTCTTACTGTTTCTCCTTATGGCAATGGAAATGTTTATCCTATGAATGTCTGTCCTTTGTATATTGGGAGCACATGACTTGTTCTAAGTTCACAGATCCACAGCTAAAGGAAAATTATGCCTTAGAACTGGCCATGCCTATAATTGATTTTGATGGGATTTTGTACTTGACTATTGTTACTGAAATGATTTAAGTTTTTGTGATATTGTGATGGAATGAATGTATTTTGTATTTGGAAAGATAATGTCATTTTGGGGTCCAGGGGGTGGAATGTGCCAGTTTGAATGTATTGTGTCCCCCAAATGCCATTGTCTTTGTAGTTTTGTGGGGCAAGCGTTTTGGTGATGGTTGGATTTGCTTGGAGTGTGCCCCACCCAGCTGTGGGTAATGATTTTGATGAGATGTTCCCATGGAGGCGTGGCCCCGCCCTTTCAGGGTGGGCCTTGATCGGTGGAGCTATATAAATGAGCTGACTCAGAGAGAGGGAACTGAGTGCAGCTGGCAGTGATGTTTTGAAGAGGAGCAAGCTTGCTAGAGAGGAATGTCCTGGGAGAAAGCCGTTTTGAGGCCAGAGCTTTGGAGCAGACGCCAGTTGCCTTCCTAGCTAACAGAGGTTTTCCGGATGCCATTGGCCATCTTCCGGTGAAGGTACCCGATTGCTGAGGTGTTACCTTGGACTCTTTGTGGCCTTAAGACTGTAACTGTGCAGTGAAATAAACCCCCATTTTATAACAGCCTATCCATCTCTGGTGTTTTGCATTCTGCAGCATTAGCAACCTAAGACACCATGTAGCCATTAAGAGTTTAATATCCAAAATGTTTAAAGAACTCCTACAAACTCAACAACAAAAAGACCAAAACCTCAATTAGAAAATATGACAAGGATTTAAATGGACATTTCTCCAAAGAAGATATTCAAATGGCCAATAAGTATATGAAAAGATGTTCAACATCATTAGCTATTAAAGAAAGGCAAATTAAAACCACAATGAGATAACACTTCACATCCACTAGGATAGCTATTATTAAAGAATCTGCAAATAACAAGTGTTGACAAATTAGCAGAGAAACAGGAACCCTCAAACATTGTTGGTGGGAATTTAAATTTGTGCAACAACTGTGGAAAACAGTTTGGTGATTCCTCAAAAAGTTAAACATAGAATTACTATATGACCCAGCAATTCCACTCCCAAGTATATACTCAAAAGAACTAAAAGCAGGGACTTGACAGATATTTGTACATGAGTATTCATCGCAGCATGTTCACAATGGCCAAAAGGTGGAAGCAACTCAACTGTCCAACAACAGATAAATGCATAAACAAAATGTGGTATATCTACAATGGAACATTATACAGGCTTAAAAAGAAATGAAGTGCTGGTACATGCTACAGCATGGTGAATCTTGAAGACATCATGTTGAGTGAAATAAGCCAGACATGAAAGGAAAAACAGTGCTTGATTTCTCTTATATGAAATACTTAGAATAAGCGAAGACAGAATGCAGAATAGTGGTTACCAGGGGTGGTAAGGGGAAGGGGATTGGGGAGTTATTACTAAATGAATACGAGTTTGGGTTTGGGATGATGAAAATAGTGCAAATTTACACAGTATTATCAGTGTACTTAATGCCAAAGGATTATCCACTTAAAATGGTTAAAATGATTTTTGCTTGTACATTTGACCACAATTTAAAACAAATAAAATAAATTTTAAATATTTTACAGCAGGCAAAGGACTTGAGTAGACATTTCTCCAAAGAAGATACAAAAATGGCCAATAAGCACATGAAAGATGTTCAACGTCATTAGCTACCAGGGAAATGCAAATCAAAACCACAATGAGTTCCACCTCACACCCCTAGAATTGCTAATTTTTTTCAATGGGAAATAGCAAATGCTGACAGGGATGCAGAGGAATTCTGTCGGTGGGAATGCAGAATGGTGTAGCCACTGTGGAAAACAGTTTGTCTATTCCTCAAAAATGTAAACATAGAATTATAATATTACCTGGTAATACCACTTTTACATATATATCCCAAAGAATTGAAAGCAGAGACACAAACATATTTGTATACCAATGCTTATAGCATCATTATTTACAATAGCCAAGAAGAGAAAACAACCCAAATGGCTATCAACAGATTGGATAAACAAAATGCAGTATTTACAAATAATGGAATGTTATTTGCCATAAAAGGGATGAAGTTCTTATATATGCTACAACTGGATGAACCTTGAAAACATCATGTTGATTGGAATAAGCCAGATACATAAGGACAGATATTGTATGATGCCACTCATATGAAATAACTAGAATATGCAAATCTGTATTTACAGAAGTTAGAGTGCAGTTTACCAGGGATGGGTGGGGCAGAGGAGTAAGAATTAATACATAATGGGTACAGAGTTTCTGTTTGGAGTAATGGAAAAGTTTTGGTAATGGATGGTGGTAAGGGTAGCACAAGACTTTGAATGTGATTTATATCACTGAATGGTTGGCTTGGGAGTCGCTGAGATGGGAGGATTCATGTTGTCTTTATGTTGCCACAATCTAAGAAAAGAGAGAGAGACTAGAGACAACTTTAATGAAATGTAATACATAATCTGGACTAGATCTTGTAATGGAAGAGAAAATGCCCTAATGGATATTATTTGAACATCTGAAACAATCAGAATCTAGAATGAATGCTTTATATCAGTGTTAAATTTCTTATACTTGATAACTATACTTAACGTGATTATGGTAGTGAAAATCTCTGTTCTTAGGAAATATACATGGAAGTACTAAATACTAAAGGAGCATGGTGTATGCAACCTACTCTGAAATATTTATAAGATAGATGACAGATGACAGAAATTTTATAGATCATTAGACAGATATAGATACAAAGGGAGTAAGAGAGAGAGAATGATGCCACAAATGTGACAAAATGTTAAATGTTGGTAAATCTGGGTGTTCTAGTTTGCTAATGCTGCAGAATGCAAAACACCAGAGATGGATTGGCTTTTATAAAAAGGGGGTTTATTTGGCTATACAGTTATAATCTTAAGGCCATAAAGTATCCAAAGTAACACATCAGTAATCGGGTACCTTCACTGGAGGATGGCCAATGGCGTCCGGAAAACGTCTGTTAGCTGGGAAGGCACGTGGCTGGCGTCTGCTCCAAAGTTCTGGTTTCAAAATGGCTTTCTCCCAGGACATTCCTCTCCAGCAAGCTTGCTCTTCTTCAAAACATCACTCACAGCTACACTCCGTTCAGTCTCTTTGAGTCAGCATGTTTTACATGGCTCCACTGATCAAGGCCCACCCTGAATGGGTGGGGTCACACCTCCGTGGGAGTATCCCACCAAAGTCACCACCCACAGCTGGGTGGGGCACATTCCAAGCAAATCTAACCAGCACCAAAAGGTCTGTCCCACAAGACCACAAAGATAATGGCATTTGGGGGACACAATACATTCAAACTGGCACACTGGGCTTTTAGGTAGAGGATATATTGGAGTCTCTGTAATGATTTTGTATTATTTTTGCAACTTTCCTGTAAGTTTGAAATTATTTCATAATAAGAGCTTAAAAAGAAAACAGAAATCAAGGATGTAAAACATGGATACAGTGAAGAGATGTTCCAGGAGGACATGAGAACAAGTCTAGATTAGGGCAGGAGGACAGGAAGGAGTTCTCTAGGGAAACATTTCCCTTGATACAAAATCTGATATTATAAATAGTTTAGAAAGAGAATAAAAGAACAAGAAAGACAATATAAAAACTGAAATTCAATTGAGAAAATGAAAATCATAGTATAATACTTGGCCATGCAGGAAGCAAGGTCTTGGTCATTATAATGTAAACAGTTTGTTGATCCTTAATTTCTAGACTCAACCTAGAGCTAAAGCAGGTATAACAGAGTTATAGAACTTGACATCATTGAACTTGACAATACAAATGTCAAAGTATATTAATGGCAGAACTGGGGGTATGAAAGAGGGAATGAGAATCGTTTGATTCTCCACCTACAGAGAGGAGACTCAGATGATGCTGCCTATATTTGACAGAGCAATAAAGAAAGGCATGGCCCTCCCCCATGGATTCCGTATCTTCTCAGCCTAGTTTCCCACCCTCCTCACAGTGCTTCCTCTCTGCTCCCCTCACACTGGTTAACGCCTCAGAACACCCAGACTGCCTCCTGGTGACGGTCGTTGCGCAAGTTCGTCTTTCTGACTGGACTGTTCTTTGATCATTTAACAACCCTCATTCCCCAGATCTCACTTCAAGCATCACTTCCTCAGGGAAACCTTCCACTAGTCCCAAAACTAGATGGGTTCTCCTGCTGAGCACTCTTATAGCACACTGCACCTTCTTTTCCATTGCGCTGATCAAATTGGCAGTTTATGTACTCTTTATGTGTGTATCAATCATCTTTGCCACCATAATGCTGCATAATGACAACCACCAAACCTAAGTGACGTACAGCAATAAATACTTGTTCTCAGAAGTCTCTGTACACACAGAATTGACAGACTGATTCTTTGACTAAAACTTCACTGTTTAATATGGTAATAGCTAGACTCATGGGGATACGAAATGTGACTAGTGCAAGTGGAGATGTGCTGTGAGTATAAAATCCCCACCAGATTTTGAAGACTTACTATAAATCATTAATGATTTTGATATTGATTGCCTATTGAAATGATAATATTTTGGATATATTGTGTTAAATAAAATATTAAAATTAAAAAAAGAAGGCTATCGTTCCATTGGATAGTTCTGCCAATCTGAACAGGGCTCATGCACCCATTGTAGTCACCTGCAGATAGACAAGGCAGCTTTACTGATCTTAGCTAGGCCCCGTCTCATGCCTGGGTCTTGGCTGAGATAATCGCTCATTCTCCAGCAGGATAACCCAGAATTTTTCTCAGAACCAGCATTCCAAGAGAATGATCTGGAAGGCCTCTGGAGGTCTGGGCTCAGAACTGGCACACATCACTTTTGCCACTTCTACTGGCCAAAGCAAGTGGCAAGGCTAGCCCAGAGTCAAGGAGTGGGAAATAGAATTCACCTGTCACAGCATGGGCATGGATCCAGGGAAGAATAGAGAATTGGCCATTCTTGCACTCAACATAATTGATTTGTTGGATCAATGTCTGCCTTCTCCAGAGCCTGTAATGCACCATAAGAGCAGGAATCATGCTTGGTTTGTTCATCATTTTATCCTCAATGCTAGCACAAGTGCCTGTCAAATAGTAGTTACTCAATAACCATTTTTAAACCCGTGTGTGATAATTCTAATGTTGGAGCTTCCATGGATATGTTTCTATAGTCTGTTTTTTTCTGAAGGATGTCAGTCAGATTGACATGCTTACTCATATGCCTGGTTTGCTTTGATCTGGTTTCAGATTTGTATTAGAAAATTGTTTATAGACATAACTTGAGGCTTCATATGATATTATTTTCCATTAGAAAAGATTTGTGTTTGTCTTTCCATGTGCCTGGGGAGAAATAGCAATCCAGGACCATCTTAACCCAGTTGCAGGAATTAAGATTTTCCCGGCCACCAAGATGACTCAATTCTGGGCTGCAGTCTGGGTTGCAGCCTGGGCAAGGGCTGGTTTAGCTCTCAGATACTTTTAAGCAGACTCTTTTAAAATACCATGTCCATCTTTCCTCATTGTCCTCAATGAGGGTTGGCCCTCTATTACTAGAGATAAAAATTCTCCCTCAGTAAATATTTGTTTAATGAGACATTAAATAAATCTAATGGTCTCCATCCTTGGCTTTTTGCAATATTTAATATTATGGGAGGAATTAAAACTTTGCAATTTTCAAAGATGCCTGCAGCTGTTTCTGCATTCTAGGGGTGGCAGCAAAACTCATCTTTGGAAAAAGATTGTTCTTTTGTTCGGGAAGATTCTTTAATGAGCCTGTTAGGTGTGCAAAGATGAGGCTGAGAAATTCGTCTGGAGGGAGAGGTCCCAACCATGAAGTGATAACTGCACAGACAGAAAATGTAAAATGGTTGTCTTCCTGGGGTGCAGATGTTGTGATGATGCAAACTAGATTTTTGCTGTCTTGGGTGGAGGACAGTGGAGATGTGCCCCACCTCCCACCCCTCAGGATGGGGAGGAAAAGAGGACCTGGGAGAGGAGGCTTCTACAGGAGGGTTTAGCAGACTCTGCATTAGGAAGGAGCTTCAGACTCCGTGTAAGAAGGCACAGCTATTCCTGAGCTGTAATCTCTCTGTGTTGCAGTCAAGCCTCTGCTCCTTTGTTGTCCCTGTAGCTTGGTGTTTGTGCTACTGAAGAGAACTATGGATGGCTGGAGTCCGCAACTGGGACAGCATAGTCAGGAAAATGTGGCCATCACCATGCCATCCCCTCCTCTGAGCCAGCACTGCTGAGCATGTAGCAGCACCCCGATGGAGGAAGACAGTCTCCACATTCTAGCAGCCCAGAGCAGCATTTTAGAGCTGGTGGCCGCAAGTGGTATACAAGCTACAAGCGCCAGCCATTGGCGATGACTGTGACCCCACCCCCTTAATCCTGGTCATTTAATTTCTCATAAAGCTCTTAGATCTTTTGTCTCCTGTTCATTGCCCAGATCCTTCAGGCCTCACCAGGTCTGGCTTAGGTGATTGCTGAAGCCAACCTCCAGATTCTTTTGCTTCTAGTTCATCATTGCTGCGGAACCATGGTGATTTTTTCAAAACACAGATCTAATTGCAAGCTCTCCTTTGCAGAACACTTCTATGCCTACAGGGTAAAGTCTCAACTCTGGCAGATGGCATACAAAGCCCTTCACCATCCAGTCCTAACATACACATCAGATCTTGTCTATTATCACTTCCTCCATCCCTATGTCATGTGCTCCTGGTATATGGTGACAGAGTGCACTGGTGAAAAGCACAAACTCTGGGTCCAGATTGCTAGGTTTTGAATCCAAACTCTACCACTAACAATCACTGTGATCATGGGCTAATGATACAACCGTCTCAGTTTCATCATCTGTTCATAGGATTATTGTGAGGATTAAGTGAGCTGATAGATCTAAATCCTAAGAACAGTGTCTGATGATGGTGCTACATAGTGTTTGCTAGTATTATCATCACTACTATTATTCCATAAACATTCCTACTTCTATTGCTCTATGCTTATCCCTCTCAACCACTCCCAACCCAAAGTCCTTCCCATCTGATGTGCCTGAAAAATTCTTGTTCATCTTTTAAAGCTCCTGTCACATCCTCCATGAAGACTTTTCTGATCCTTAATGCCACCCCATCCCACCCATTCCCTCAAGAGCAGCTGGCATTCACTTCTCATTTGGGATCACTGTTCTCTGTTCATACATCCATTGTCTATCAAGTGATGGGCTCCCATCTTAGTATCTCTGTATCCCCAGTGCCTGGCACACAGAGGATGTGCAATAAATATTTCTTGCATGAATGTCCATTTCTCATTTTAGATTTCAGGGTCTCCAAAATAGGACTATGTCTCAATCTTCTCTGTATTCCTCAGTTCCTAAACCAACACATTAAATTTCAGCTGCTGCCCCTGCCTGTTACCTGTTACAGCTCTTCCTTTGTGCCAATCACAATACTGTTTTCTCAATAGCTTGTAGCCATAGGCAGAAAATTCATAGTGTTTGGAGGATTGACATGAGGAGGAAATAGGCAGCTTTCTTTCTGCCCCAATTCCCACAGAACCTCAATAGGCATATGATATATTCAAATAGGGTCTAGGTTAGTAAGAGTCTGGAGGATTTGATGGGGGCATGGAAACAGAGCCAAATGGTTTTTGGCAGCAGAACATTTCATTGCAAATAAGACATTCACTTAAATAGAAGATAAAACAAAACAGCATACAACTCTACAACTTTGAATGTTTGGTATTACATTATATATTGTAGTTAAAATACTGTATATAATCTCAACAGCATGGTCAAGGATATCTGTTTCTAATACACATTCTTGTTCCTATTGGAACTAAGGAAAGAGACAAGTCCAGCAAACATTAAAAATATTAATTGCTTTGTCCTGCCAAATGGCCTGACTCTGGTGCTAAATCCACCCCCACCCACCCCCCGTCAGCCATCAGCAAGTTTGTGGAATGCTCTCTAGCCCACCCACTCTGCAGCAGACAGTGTTAACCAACATTGATCTGTGTTTTCTATCACCTGAGATTCAGAGAGCTGGTTACCCCATTTTGTTCATTTTTTAATCAATAGCTCAATATTTCAAATACCTCTTACCTGCATAGGAACTGAATAGGAGAGCACTAGGGGTGGGGGGTGGGGTTTGAAATATCCTTTGTTAGAGAGAATCAGGAACTGAAAGAGGGCTGCCCACAGGAGTCTGAGAGGGGATAGTATTTTGGGGTGGCCACTTCAGTCCCCTATTGGGGACAATTTTGTCTGAGCACCAGCTCCAACGTCGGTTCTTAGTAAGTGAGATCTCAGGATCCCAGAGCATGTCTAATGCGGTAGCTTAGAGTTATGTGCCCTAGAAAATATGTTCTTAATCTTAATCCATTCCTGTGAGTGGGCACCCATTGTAAAAAGGACTTTTTGTGAGGTTACTTTAGTTAAGGTGTGGCCCAGCTGAATCAGGATGGGTCTTAATCCTATTACTGGAGGCCTTAAAGAGAAGGCTACAGAGAGAGAAGCCACGGGGAGCAGCTGGAAGCCAGAAGTCAACAGAGCCTGGAAGGGAAAGAAGAAGATACTGCCATGTGCATTACCATGTGATGGAAAAACCAAAGACCAAGATCACTGGCAGCCAACCCCAGCATGCCACAGTCTGCATGGAGAAAGCATCGCCTTGCTGACATCACATTATTGACTTCTCCTAGCCTGAGGCAATAAATTCCCATTGTTCAAGCCAACCCATTGTATGGAATTTGTTTTAGCTGCTCGGAAACTAATGCACCCAAGAACAAAAATGTATTTATTTACTGGGGGAGCTATTTCTTTCCAGTCACTGCCATGGCTCCTCAGAGGTTCTGGATGCAAGCTTCACGGAACAGAAGATGACTCACCTAAAGTTGCTTTCAGCCTGAATTGGGGAAATATTTTAAGGTCCTCTCACCCTTTAGTACCAGGAGTATAAACTCTTAGGGCCACTTTTGTATGAATGTTACACTTCAATAAGAGCAGAAAATCATTTGAAAGTCTTAATTCTGACCCCACTGCCACCCCATTTTCTTATTGTCACTTTTGCCAGGTCACCCTTTCTGCAACATATTGTTCCTGTCCATTCACGCACAGTTATCACACCTCAATCTAATTGATTCATTTAAATGGTGGCCAGTTGATTTCACTTTCCCAGTGAAGAAACCTCTGTGGGCAAGTCTTTGTTCCCTGCAGATACCAGCAACAGCCTGTTGAAGAGGCTGGTAATGGATATATGTCCATATAGACACTTAAATGTCAAGAATGTATCTCAGCTCTAAGGCCTTCTGTGGTTTCTGAGTGCTGCCTGCAAATGCAGCCACAAAGTTTAATGGCTTTCTCATCTCCTCTCTTAATTGGGCATCCTGTCTTTCATAATGTTGCTGCCAAGAGCTACTAGGCAATAAAACGCCAAGCAGATAGTTTATTCTAAGTAATGATTTTTTTTGTGGTAATGATCTTTCAAGTTATTCATTCATTACATACCCACTAAATGCTATCACTGTAGTTTTATACTAAGGATAAAACCATAAACAAGAAATGCCCCCTGCTTCATAGAATTAATCTGGTAGGCTAAATAGACACTGAATGAGGAATTACAGGTATAATGAGGGTTATGAAAAAGAAAGTCTGGAGTTCTTTGTAAGCATATAAAGGAAGGTGATAATTTAGTCCAGTGATGTCTGGGGCCAGGGAAGCCTTCCTGAAGTTTCTAAGTTGTCCAAGCAAAGACTGGGGTATATGGGACCAGATGAAGCTGCTCTCAGACCCACCTTCCTACTGTTCTGTGACCAAGACATGATGGAGCAGCACCAGGCCAAATATAAGACTCTTCCGAGTGTCTCAAGTCCCTGCAGAGTATGTCTAGAAAAGCAGGGCAACCGCCCCATTGTACCTGAAGTCCCCCCAAAACCACGTGGAGGGCTGCTACTCCCCGGCTCTGGTTCAGCTGTATCTGGCTCCTGCTCTTCCTGGCTGCACTGGGTCTCAGACCTGGGGAGTGAGGGCAGCCCACGTGCCGGGCTCATCTGGGCGACGCCGGCAGGACTGGCTGCAACGTTGGGGCCATGACACCAGCGTCAAGGTCTTCAACAGTCTCACCCGAAGGAAAGTCCCTTTAATAGTGGGCAATGCAGAAGCTGCCTCCTGGTACAGCTGTGGACCAACTGTGTGTGATCATGCACACCTTGGCCATGATTGCTCATGTGTTAGATTTGATACAGTTCAAAGGATCCTAACCAAGGTTTTTGGATGCAACTTAGTGATGGTGATGGGAATTACAGATGTGGATAATAAAATAATCAAAACAGCCAATGAGATGAATATGCCACCCACATCTCTTGCCAGACTCTATGAAGAAGATATTAAATAAGATATGGCAGCCTTGAAGCTTCTTCCGCCCACAGTGTACTTGAGGGTAACTGAAAATATTCCTCAGATAACTTCTCTCATTGAAGGAATAATTGCTAATGGGCATGCTTGTGTGATGGTGAAAGGCAATGTCTACTTTGATCTGGAGTCTAGAGGAGACAAGCATGGTAGACTAGTTGGTGTGGCCCCGCTCTGGTTGAAGAGCCAGCTGATTCTGACAGACGACATGCCAGTGATTTTGCCCTATGGAAGGCAGATAACCCCAGGAGATTTTTTGGGCATCTCCTTGGGGAAATGGAAGACCTGGCTGGCATACTGAATGTTCTACCATATCAAGGAAAGTGTTTGTTGAGGGGCACAGAGCATCACCAGAAAGGAGTCCACCCTCACGCCAGACCCAGCAGCTTGAGTACTCAGGAGAGCAGAACCTCCCTTTGGTACACAGAATTCTTGGGCACTGCCATGGACAGATGACTATTTGATGACCTTATTTTTATCTAGTGTGTCAATCAACAGACCGACTCCCTGTGCCTCCCCTATATCTTTACCACCAGTCCCCAACCCCATCTAGTGCCCTCCATCAGTTTTCAGTTTTCTGACTCTTGAATCTTCAACCTATCCCTTTCCACCACCTCTTTCCTCTCAGGCAACAAGTATTCATGAGACTTTTCTGTATTAGAAAATCTCGAGTCAAACAAAGATCCTGCTTTATGATCCTGGATTCCCCTCTAGCTACCATCTTATTTGTCTTCTTCACTCAGTAAAGCTTCTTAGAAAAGTATTCTCTGCTCACCGTCTGCGCGTCCTTCTCGCCACTTGACACTGTCATCTGCTTTCATTCCCACTCATCACCACTGAACCTGCTCTCCCTAAGGTCACCAGTGACCTCACAGCCAGTGTCCAGTCAAGGGACACTTCTCAATCCTGCACAGTCCCTGTGTTAGACCTAACACCTTCTGCTTCTGCAAGCTCTTCTCCTCAGCTTCTGTGGAACAATTTTCTTCTGCTTTCCTCCATCTTATATAAGCCTTCTCCATCTCCTTTGTGATCTTCTCTTTAGAGTGTCAGTTGCATATTGTCACTTCCTGTGGTTCTGTCCCTGGACAAATTCCCCCTTTCCTTTATAGGTTCCTCCTGTGTTATCCCTCTTCTTTTCCTGGTTTTAACTGCCACATTTATACCTGGCTGATCCTCTAACTTGTGAGTCCAGTTGCCTGTTAGGCAGAGGCAACTGGATGCTGCAAAGGTACCTCAAAGTCAATATCTCTAAGCTAAATATCAATTTTATTTGGAAGGGTAAGGGGCCTCGAATAGTTAGAAACATCTTGAAAAAGAAGAATGAAATGGGAGATATCACACTTCTTGACTTTAAAGTATGTTATAAAGCTATAGTAGTCAAAAAACCATGGTAATGGCATAAAGATAGACATACTGATCAATGAAATTGAATTGAGAGTTTGGAAATAGACCCTCAGATCTATGGTCAATTGATTTTTGATAAGGCTCCCAAGCCTACTACACTAGGACAGAACAGTCTCTCCCAATAAATAGTGTTGGGAGAACTGGATATATATAACCAAAAGAAGGAAAGAGGATCTCTGTCTCACACCCTATTAAAAATTAACTCAAAATGGATCAAAGACCTGAATATAAGAACCAGAATCATAAAACTCCTAGAAGAAAATATAGGGAAACATCTTGAAGATCTAGGATAGGTGGTAGTTTCTTAGACTTTACACCCAAAGCACAACAATGGGAAAAAAAAAAAAAAAGATAAATGGAAGCTCCTCAAAATTGAATACTTCAATGCTTCAAAGGACTTTGCCAAAAGGGTGAAAAAGTAACCGACTCAGTAGGAGAAAATAGTTGGAAACCACATATCTGATAAGGGTTTGATATCCAGCATATATAAAGAAATCTTATAACTCAACAATAAAAGGACAACCCAATTAAAAAATGGGCAAGGGATATGAATAGACATTTCTCCAAAGAGGAAATACAGATGGCTAAGAGGCACATGAGAAAATGCTCAGCTTCACTAGCTGTTAGGGAAATGCAAATCAAAACCACAATGAGATAACATCTTGCACCTACTAGAATGGCACTATTAAACAAACAGTCAACTATAAGCGTTGGAAAGGATGTGGAGAAATTGGAACTCTTATTCACTGCTGGTGGGAATGTAAAATGGGACAGCCACCATGGAGGACAGTTTGGCAGTTCTTCAGGAAGCTAAGTATAGAGTTTCCTTCAACCCAGCAATCCCACTATTCGGGATATGACTGGAAGATCTGAAAGCAGGGATGTGAACAGAGATCTGCACACTGATATTCATAGCGGCATTACTCACAGTTGCCAAAGGATGGAAACAACCCAAGTGTCCATCAACAGAAGAGAAGATAAACAAAATATGATATATACGTATGACGGAACATTATTCAGCGGTAAGAAGGAATGAAGTCCTGAAGCTCATGACAACATGGATGAAACTTGAGGACATTATGTTCAGTGATAAAAGTCAGACACAAAAGGACAAATATTGTATGAGCTCACTGATATGAACTAATTATTATATGTAAACTCATAGACGTAAAATATAGAATATAGGTTACCAGGATGTAGAATGAAGCTAAAGAATGGGAGCAGTTGCTTAATATGTGCAGATTGTTTAACTAGGGTGAACTTAAATGTTTGGAAATAGAGGTGATGGTAGCACATTATTGTGAGAATAATTAACAGTGCTGAATGGAGTCACATGAGGAAAAATGAAGGAATTGAAACAACTAATTATTAATCAAACAAATCTCCTAAATCAATCCAAAAATCAAATCAATGAGCTGAGGGAAGATATGGCAAAAGAGATGAAGGATATAAAGAAGACATTAGGCAAACATAAGGAAGAACTCAAAAGGTTTTAAAAACAATTTGCAGAACTTATGGGAATGAAAAGCCTGTATGCTGAATGGTGTGTGAGTGTGGTGGAGGAGGGAAGTTTAGAGTCATATATGTCACCAGAAGGAAAGCTGGAGGTTAAAACACGGGAATGTAAAACGTAGTGAATCTTGTGGACAGTGTCCGAGATTAACTGTACAAATACACAAAAATTTCTTTAATGAACTAGAGCAGATGTATGACACTATTATGAAGAGTTAATAATAGAGGAGTATATGGGAAAAAAATGTGCCCATAGCAAACTATGGACTATAGTTAACCATAATATTTTAATACTCTTTCATCAACAGTAACAAATGTACCATACCAACACTGTGGGTCAATAATATGGGAGGATAAGGGGTATGGGAGGATTAGGGTTTTCATTTTTATTTTTATTTCTTTCCTGGAGTAATGAAAATGTTCTAAATTTGATCATGGGGCTGTATGCACAACCATGTGATGATACTGTGAGTCAGTGATTGTGTACTTCAGATGGTTTCTATGCCATGTGAATATTTTTCAAAAGAATTTCATTCAAAAAAAAAAACCTATGCCATGTGAATATTTTTCAAAAGAATTTCATTCAAAAAAAAAAAAAACCATGTGGGCAGTTGGGAGTTCAAAACTTCCCTTTTGATATACCTGGTCCTTCTTACTCTATAGTAAGTCCACCAAGCTTTGGATGTCCATATGTAAAAATTCAGCCTTGAGTATTCCAGGAAAATGCCTCCTCTCCCTAAAGTCTGCCTTTGTAGACTAGGGTTGACAAATGTTTTTCTATAAAGGTGTAGAAAGTAAATATTTTAGGCTTAATGGGCCATGCAGTCTCTGTCCCAACTGCTCAACCGTGCCACTATAGTGCAAAAGCAGCTATAGGAAACACACATAAACAAATGAGCATGGCTGTGTGCCAATAAAACTTTATTCACAAAAACAGGCACCATATTTGACCCAATAATTTGCCATAGTTTGCCAACTCCTGTTTTAGATTATCATCTTTCTATGGATGTAGAAAGTCTAGTTTAAACTCAGGGCTAGCAAAGATTTCCTTGTTATAGATGGTACCCTCCCTCCTCTTCTCTGGGGCAATAAGATTGGTCTCTGAGCCCAGCTTTAAAGGCTGCAAAAAGGAGTGATAACCCATTTACTCAGAAGGGAAAATACTTTTGGAGATGTTCTTGTTTGCTAATGCTGCCAGAATGCAAAATACCAGAGATGGATTAGCTTCTATAAAAAGGGTTTATTTGGTTACAAAGTTACAGTCTTAAAGCCATAAAGTGTCCAAGGTAAAGCATCAACACAGGGTACCTTCAGTGAAGGATGGCCGATAGTGTCTGAAAAACCTCTGTTAGGTGGGAAGGCACGTGGCTGGCATCTGCTTGCTCCCAGGTTGCATTTCAAAATGGTGTTCTCCAAAATGTCAGTGTCAGCTTCCAATGGCCATCTTCAAAATGTGTTTCTTAGCTACAGCTAGCCATGAGCTCCTTCTGTCTGAACTTTTATAGGGCTCCAGTGAACAAATCAAGGCCCATGCTGAATGAGTGGGGCCACACCTCTGTGGAAATTATCTGATCAGAGCTATTACCTACAGTTGGATGGGTCCCATTTCCATGGAAAAACCTAATCCAAAGTTTCCAATTTAATCCACACTAGTACGCCGGCCCCCACAAGACTGAATTAAAGAGTATGGCTTTTTCTGGGGGATATAATATATACAAACTGAGGTAGGAGGTTTTCCTAAACATTATCCTGCAACATATTAAAGCCTGAAAAAAAAAGTATTTATGGCATATAAAATAAAATCCTATCTGACTTTACTTGTCATAAAAGCTGGGACAGTTTGCAACTGGTCTCTCCACTTCTATTCTTGCCTCCTTTTGACCTATCCTCCAGTCTCCTGGAAGTTCTTTTAAAAACACGAATCTGATTGCTTCACTCTCCTTCTTAAAGCCTTTCGATGGCTCCCTATCACTCTCAGGACAAAGGCTCTTCCAGACAGTGGAGTTCTTATCCAACAGCTGTTCCCCACCTGCTCTTGCCACCGGAGTCCAATGTGCCGATGTGCCCAGCCCTGGGGGATGAATCACAGCTGTTCTAAGCCAATATGGCAATCCTATGCCCGTGATTCGTCTGGGGGTGGACCTGTGACTCCAATTCTGGTCAATAAAGCATAAAGAGATGTCTGCTGGGGACTTTGGGGAAAGTTCTGTGAGTACAGGGCATGCACGGAGAAGGTTTGTTCTCAGTCCCTTTCTGCTGGGGAAACTGTCATATATAGAGAGAGGAGATGCTTGTAACTGCAGCAGCACACTGATTCTTATCAACCCTTGGCTATAACTTAGAATCCAGTTGATTCAGCGTCCCTTAGGATCCCTGAAGGATCAGGTGCCCATGGTCTATCCTGGGTGAGCAAAGTTTCTAAGAAAGCCTGGGCCAAATTCCGTTCTTGTTTGTTTGGGGAGCAGGAAGATGAATGCATGAGTCCAGGTCTCCCTGGCCGTGGCTGACCGGAGCCCCTCTGCCCCTCCTGCTGGTGTAAGAAACAGGAACATTATCCTCCCCAAAGCTGTCCACTGACGGCAGGTCAGGCTATTGGCTGAGCACTAATATGAAACCTCTGGTTGAATTAACATGCAGAGCTGCAGAAGTACTTGTTTTATTTACCCAGTTCAGCACCCAGATGGCTTTTCAAGATTTCAAGCTCTTGTGTATACATGTCACACCGCCAAAGTTGCTATAAACCCTTGGGCAATTTGCAACATATCCTAGACCAGTCTTGGCTCCCAGTGGTCACCCTTCGAGGAGGCACTGCTGGGTTCTTGGAATGTGGTCAAAGAACTTAACAATCAAGGACTTTTCCAAATATGTGCATAAAGTTGTGAAAGCTATGCCTTATCCCTGCCTTGTCTCAGCAGCCTATGGCACTCCTAAGTGAAAGAGCCAAGGGAATCTTATTTTTCTTTTTCTTCCTGCACCTCTTTAGCCTGGCTTTAAAAGGAAGCAATATTGGGAGAAGCTGTAAGGAATCCCACTGTTAGAAAGGAGTTGGAATCGAGGGCTCCCTGTGAACCTCTCTGCCCCCATCTCTTTCCTGTGTGCTCTCCAGAACCCCCTGGCACAGAAGGCAAGAAGCCCAGCCTGGCTAGGCTTCCTTCCCTGGAGAGGAGAAGTCTGATGGAAAACAAAAACATATTAAAAAAAACAAATCTTTTCAACACATATTTGTATATGTGCCCAGAACAAGGACAGCCAAGGTTTCCAGGATCAAGAAGTCTGCCCCCTCGGGAACTTAATATCACATGACACTGAGTGGTTACTTATGTGTGAGATGCTACTCTAAGTGCTTTTCAGTATTAATTCATCTAATCAGCATAACAACCCCATGAAGTAGAAGCTGGTATCACCATCATCCCCATTTTACAGATGTGAAAACTGAGGCCCTGGGAGTGTAAGTTATTTGCTCAAGGTTACAAGGTTATTAAGTGACAGAACTGGGACTTGGACTCCAGAGTCTGGTTCCAGAGCCTTTCATGACCTGTCCGTGGGGAGACGAAACATCAAAGACAAGAATGTGCTTTTCAAAATGCAAATCCAATCATGTCACACACAGCCTAAAATCCCTTCCACGGTTTCCCATTGCTTTTAGGATGGAGACAAACTTATTCAAGCTCCCAAAGCCCTGTGTGGTCTGGCCCCTGCCAACCTCCCTGGCCTCGTCCCCTACACTCCACCCTGCTGACCTCTGTCTGGATCTCAGACATGCCATACTCCCTCCACCCCTGCAGTTTGGACCTGGTTGGTTCCTCTGAATTTCCTCTTCCTCCTTCAGATCTTTGCTCAAGCATCACTCCCTAAGGTGAGCCTTTGCTGACCCCTGACTACTGACACTTGCCCACCACCAGTCCATTATCGGCCAGACTATTTCCCTTGTCAGGATATTATTTGATTTGGTGATTGTTTGATTAGCATTTGTACCTTCTCTACATCAAGCACTATCAATAGAAATATATGTGAGCCATATATGTTCATTTTCAATTTTCTCATAGCCATATCTTAAAAAGTGAAAAGGAACAGGTGAACTTAATTTTAATAATATATTTTATTTAACCCAATATATCCAAAATATTCTCATTTCAACATGTAATCAATATGAAAATTATTGAGGTGTTTTACACTATGTGTCATACTAATTCATCAAAATCCAGTGTTATTTTATACTTACTGTTTATCTTGATTTGAACTAGCCACACTTCAGGTGCTCAACAGCCACATGTGGCTATAGCTACCATATTAGACAGTGCAGGTCTAGTCCACTCTCCTGCATCAGGGAGGTCGTGCAGCCGTTCCACAGACGATGTACCTGAAGTCCAAAGTGGATAAACTAGTGCTTCTCAACCAGGGATGATTTTACCCCCCAGGGAACATTTGGCAATAGCTGGAGACAGTCTTGATTGTCATGACTGGGGGGATGCTACTGGCAACTAGTAGAGGCCAAGGAGCCTTCTAACCAATACACAAGACATCCCTTCACAGTAAATAATTATTTGGCCAAAAAGGTTAATAGTGCCAAGGGTTAGAAGAGCTTGTCAAAGACTCACCCATGCATTCATTCACTTATTCATGCCTGCCCTGCTTCCTGGGGCCCATTCTTTCCATGGTCCACACTGTCAGCTGTGCAGGTTGGAGACTAACAACCCTCGTTAATGCTGAACCTGCCTTTATCCATGAGTCCAGCAGACAGTTCTGGTCTGCCAAGCCAGGAGGGGAGGGAATTCCACATCTGGCTCCTGGAGTGGGGAGTGAGCCAAGTGGCACTTGCCTTGGATTGTATCTTCCCCCTTCGTCACACTCTCCCCGTCCACACACACACCGAGAGGCTTAGAGGGTGGGGATCCAGTAGTTATTTCCTTCGCAAACCATTTCTGAGCATCATTAAAAATCTTCAGTTGAGTTTGTGAAAGGAGGAAAAGTGCATCAGACCGTGAACAAACACATTGTTACCCTAACCCTGTCTGCTGAGCTTGCCTCAAAGTAGACGAGCTGGAATATCAATGAGACAGCTCGACTTCCCCAGCAGAGCTTGAAAATGACAAACACACACTGGGGCAGAGAAAACACCAAAACACCGAGGGTGTCACCCTCTGAGACTCCTGTTCCCTCCTTTCACCCCATGCTGGGGAGGCTGGCACACAGTTATCCTTTGACTCCCTCCCATCTTTTTAGAAGGAAGTTTAAGGAACTTGCTTTCTGAAAGGGCCAGAACAGCACATTTCAATGAAAACTGGGTTGATATTTGAAGGGACTTCTTCAGCTCCCCAAGCCCGTCCTGCCTGTCCCCTGAGCAGTCACCCCCTAACCCCAAGCCCATGCCCTTTCGGGTAATATTTGCTTGCACAGGTTCAGCCCAGTTCCCAAGAAAACAAAGTAAAATACCTAGTACAGGACCTGGTCTGTATTAGATTTAACTTTGTAAAATGTTTTTTAATAGGCAGCGACCTAGAGGGAGCCTGAGTGAGTTTAACTATCCAGGACCCCTTAAAGCTCCCAAACCCTGCTCTTCACACATGGATTTGTCTGTTTCAGTTCTACTGAGGTATAATTGACATACGAAATCTGAACACACTTAAAATATACCATTTGATACGTTTTTACAAATGTACGCACCCATGAAATGTCAGCACAATCAAGGTGGTGAACACAGTGAATGTATCCTTCACCCCAAAAATTCCTTAACCCCTTTGTAACCCCAGCTCAACCCCCTTCCCAGGCAACCACTGATCTGCTGTCACTCTGGAATAGTTTGCAATTTATATGATTTTATATAAATGGAATCATAGATAAACTCATTTTTTGGGTATCATTTCTTTCACTTTTTCACTCAGTATAATTATTTGGAGAGTCATTCACGTTGTTGCATGTTACTTTTTTATTGATGATTGGTGTTTCAATGTACGGATATACCAAAAATTGTTTATGCATTCACCTGATGGGTTATTACAAACAAAGTTGCTGTGAATGATCATGCACAAGTCTTTGTGTGGACATAGGCTTTCATTTCTCTTGGATAAATACCTAGGAGTCGAATGGCTGGATCCTAAAGTAGAGGTCTGTTCTAGTCTGCTAATGCTGCCATTACGCAAAACACCAGAAATGGATTGGCTTTTATAAAGGGGGTTTATTTGGTTACACAGTTATAGTCTTAAGGCCATAAAGTATCCAAGGTAAGGCATCTACAATAGGGTACCTTCACTGAAGGATGGCTGATGACATCCGAAAACCTCTGTGGCTGGCCCCTGCTTGCTCCCAGTTTGCATTTCAAAATGGCATTCTCTAAAATGTCTGTGTCAGCTTCCAACAGCCATCTTCAAAATGTGTCTCTCAGCTGCAGCTTCTCTGTCAGCTCCTGTGCGTTCTTTAAATTGTCCCTCTTGGCTGTAGCAAGCCTGGTCCTTCTGTCTGAGCTTATATAGTGCTCTAGTAAACTAATTAAGGCCCAAGCTAAATGGGCAGGGCCACACCTCCATGGAAACTATCCAATCAGAGTCATCACCCACATTTGGGTGGGTCAAATCTCCATGGAAACACTCAATCAAAGAATTACAATCTAATCAACGCTAATATGTCTGCCCACACAAGATAGCATCAAAGATAATGGTGTTTTGGGGGACATAATACATTCAAACTGGCCCAAGTTCTATTTAACTTTTTAAGAAATTGCTGACCTGTTTTCTGAAGTGTTTGTATCATTTTAAGTTCCTACCAGCAATGTTATAAGAATTCCAGTTGTTTTGCATGCTTGCCAATACTGGATGTAGTCCTTCTTTTTAATTTTAGCCATTCTAGTGGGTGTGTAGTGATATCTTGTTGTGGTTTTAATTTGCATTTATACCATGACAATCAACGTTGAAAATTTTTTCATGTGCTTATTTGCCACCTATATATCTTCTTTGTTATAACATCTGTTCAAATCTTTTGCAAATTTTTTTAATTGGGTTGTTTCCTTTCTTATTAGTGCCTTTTGAGAGTTCCTTATATAGTCTGGCTGCAAGTCCTTTATCAAATAGGTGATTTGCAAATATTTTCTCCCAATCTGTTGTTGGTCTCTTCATTCTCTATCAGTGTCTTTTAAAGAACAAGAGTCCTTAATTTTTAATTAAAAAAAAATTCACCTTATTGTGAGGTGTTTTCCCAGATATTGGGGTATCATTAGGCCTGATATGTCCAATATTGACTAAGAACGAGTTCTCTCATTCAAACCAATCTACCCCTTGTTGAACAGCCTGCTGCCATTTGAGCCTCCAAAGAGACTTCCAGAAACACTGCTTTGTGTTTAGGTTTCCTCATCTGTAAAATGGAGATAATAATAAGATCTACTTCATAGAATTGATGTAGGAATTAAATTCATTGATATCAATTAAGCTTCTAAAACAGTGCCTGGCAATTAGCAAGCACTGCAGAAGCATTATTACCTCATGCTAAGTATTTCCATGCAGGTTAGATATACTACCTTGGGGCAAAATACTGGATAGTCCATTTCTTGAAATACATTTGTTAGGCGCTTTCTCTAAGCCAGTCCTGGGCTAAATGCTTTACCTCATTCACCCATTGGAACAACCCAAAGAAGGAGGTGAGGCCATTACCCCCATTTTACATACAAAGAAACTGAGACCCAGCACGGTTAGGGAGTAACTGGTCTAGAATTGGAACTGAGATCTGTCTGGCCCCACCTGGGCTATGAGCCATCACTCACTGCTTCCCTTCCCAAGAAGGACCACTTGTCAATGAATATGGTCAGCCAGTCCTAAAGTCTCGTGGGTGCTCTATCTCCAGGTCTTGCTTGTCCATTCATCCAAGTACAGAACTGCAGACCTACTATGGGACCTTGTTTCAAATGGGGGGAACCTTCTCCTGCATGGATACCCCCAGTAAGCTTGGCTCTGCTCAAAAGCATAAACTTGGCACAGTTCAAAGGCCTCTTGGATACCAGTCAGGCATAGGCATAGACTCTTCAGAACAGAGTGGAGCTTTGGGGGTCACTCACATCAGCTTTTTGCTCAACACAAAACTCACCTTGACCACACTTGACTCAGTTCAGGGTGAGAGGGAGCCCCGGCCTCACTAGGCAGCCTGGTCCACTTCCACAGCTGCACCTGCTAGAATATCCTTCTTGCCTCCCTGTAACTTCCTGACACACAGCAGGCACTCCAAAAATATTTTTTCAAATATTACGCTGTCATGGCTTAGGTTTTCTAGGACAGTGTCTCCCAAGCCTTTTCAATGTGACACCTGTGAACCCACCAGGACATACATTACCTGTCTCAAAAATGTGGTCTAGAGTTAGAGAGATCTAGTTTGGGATCCTGGCTTTATCAGTTACTAGGCATGTGACCTTGGGCAAATGAATCCCTCAGAGCCTCCGTTTCTTTTTTCTCTAAAGTGGGAATGAGTCACCTTACAGAGGTGTTATGAGGACTAAATAAGTGTATACATGTAAACCACTGAAAACTCTGCCCCTGCTGAGAGTTGATAAGCTGGTGAAGATTTCCAGCAAGGTCATAATATCCCGACTTTCTGCCAATTATTCTTCCAAATCATGGTATAGACAGGAACTAGGACAACTGGGAATTATATATATCAACAATATGCTGAATTTAAAAATAAACAGTTCAGAACATATTTGAATTAATACTACCCCTTCAGATGTGCCCTCTTGGAATAGTCAACAATATTTGAAAATTTTGGAGTCACTGCTGATTCTTGTGCTGCTTTCTTCAGGAAGCCCCAATGGAGGCAAATTTTCAGCCTTTGAGGAAGCAAGAGGGGGGATCAAGCTGGGGGCCCAGGTGGAGCTCAAATATGCCATAAGAGTATTTTCTCTGATTATTGTTTCCAACCCAGATTTGAGCACTGGAAACATTGCTAGAATATGTGGAATAGGAGACAACTTTGGAGTAAAATAGTTATTTCAATATATAAATTCTGATCTCTTTTCTCCATTACTATTTGCATGACTTTTTTGGATTCATTCATTCAAAATCATTTATTGAACACATTCTTTTTGTCATTGTGTTGGGCAAAAACAAAATAAATAAAATTTAGTCTCAGCCCTTGGATAATAGTAGCTTATCCTTCATAGCCTTCACCATGTGCAAGGCTCGTGTTATGGACTTTATGTATATTAACTCATTTATTCCTCAGAGCAGCCCTATGAGATGGGTACCCTCCTATCCTCCATTTTATAGAAGGGGAAACTGAGGCAGTGAGGCATTAAGAACTTTGCGTTTCTTGAAGCTGATAAGAAATAGAGCCAGGATTTGGACCCAAGCAGACTTGCTGCACAGTCCATACCATCTTATTACATGGCCACTCAGAGCCTGAGCCAGAGAGGAAGGTTGAGAGGGAGATGAACAGACAACTGGACAATGTATTTGGAGGAGAAGTGGGTGCCTAATATATCCTGGCAAGCTCAAAGGTGTTCTGTTGAAATAGCTTGGTAACACTGTTCTAGAAAATGTCACCTATACCACCTCATTCCTTCAAGAAGTAGTACAGGTCTGGGCTAGACAGTAGGGACACAACACGAGTACACAAGACATGGTGTCTGCCCTCACAATGGGGAAAATATACCTTGGGCAAATAATCTCAAAGTCACTGAGGAGCTGCAGAGGGCTTTGGGACCATCTTATTGGGAGACCAATCTCCTCTGGGAATTAAGGTAAACTTGCTGGAAGGAAGGAAGTTTTGACTGAGAGTTAGCTATGCTTTGTGTATGCTTGGTGGTAGTGGTGGTGGAGTACAGAAAATAAGTCCTAGGCAGAGGGAAGAGCATAAGATAAGGTCATGGTGTTAGAGACTGCCTGGGGCATTCGAGGAATTGAGAGAAATCCAATGCAACTAGTGTGTATAAAGAGAAGGGAGAGACATGTTGGATGGAGCTGGAGAGGTATCTAGTGGCCAGACTTTTCTGGATCCTTCATCCTGAAGCAATGGGGGAGACATAGAAGTAGTGGAGTTTTTTAATTAGGGTAAATTAAACTGCTAATACAAATCAATTCCAAATTGAGTTCAAAAAATTGGTTCAATCACAATAGAAATTTATCTCTCACTCATATAACAGTTTAAGGCAGTAGACCACTGCTTCTGTCATCTATTGCCCTAATGCTGCCTAACAACCACCAAACTTCAGGGTGCACAACAATAAGCAATTATGGCTCAGGTATCTGGGGTCAGACAGGGCTCAGCTGCATAGCTCTCCTAATCTTGCTGGGCTCACTCACACGTTTTGAGTTGCCGGGTGAAGCTTGGTCTAGGCTGGCCTTGGCTGCACAACTGGGGTGACCTGGCTTGCTCCATGTCTCTCATTCTCCACAAGACCAGTCAGGAATGTTCTTATGGAGATGGCAGAGGTGCAAGCAAACAACCAGAAATATGCAAGTTTCTTGAAACTTAGGCTTGGAACTGGCATGCCATCAGTTCTGCCTCAGTTTAATGCCCAAGGTCACATGACAAGATGATTCGTACAGGGAGGTGTGCGAAATGGGATCGTGAGTGCACTCCATCTACTGTGGCCCCCATCCTCAATGTGTTGATTCAGGGACCTGACTCCTTCCATCTAGTGACTCTGCCCAAACCACCCCCCACCCCCCCATCCGCCCACCCACCCCCAGCCTTGTCAGTATGTGAAACCAACCAGCAAAAGGGAAAAACAAGTACGGATTAAGCACACTGACCCTTACATGCCTTTGTTTACAAGTAGTATGCATCACTTTCCGTTACATTCCAATCATGAAAACTATTCACGTGGCCAAGCCTAGCTGCAAGTCCCTGTTTTCCAGCTATGGCTATAGAGTGTTTAAGGGGAGAGAGGACTTTGATGCCCAACTAGCCATTTCTGCCACAGGGAGTCACCCACCATTGTGCTACTCAAATCCCTGAGGGGATGAGGATCAGAGTAAAAACTTTCTGCATTGTAGCCCTGCCCCAGAAAATAATGAAGGCAAACCCTCTACGCTTATTTGACTCACTCAGTTAGACATGGCAATGGGGCATATGTGCTTGGACATTAGTCTATGGGGTGGGGAGGGGGGCTGCAAAGATGCTAGTCTTCACAAATTCTGATGCAGCAGTGGCAGATCAGGAGAGAGACTGGCCACACTGCATTGTCTCTGGGCTCCTTTTACCCTCCTGGAGCCGCACCCAAGCACCTGTGGGGCTTATGTGAGGGTTTCCCTTCTGCCATGCAGTCTCTCTGCTCCCAAAGAACTGCAGAGAACCTGCCATGCATGTGCTGGGGACGTCTAGCCAGCAATCGGTGGCTGGGCTCAGCCACACGGGGGAGGAGGAATCCCTGCATCCGCTGCCCCTGCCTCCCTCCCAGTGCGATGCCCCCAGGAGCGTGCGCTCCGGAAAGCAGCAGGTTGGCTTGCCGAGCAGCTCTGCAGAAAGCCGAGACATGAGCTGAATGCCAATGATCCCCCCACCCCGTGAGGAGGGGGACGCATTTACAGCAAATTCTGCTTACAGTTGAGATTCAATATTTGGAAGGGATAATCCTGAAATAAGAGATTGCCTGATTTCTCTCCCAAATCTGTGAATGGTTCATTAGCTCCTATTTGACATTTGATGGTTAAGTCTGATTGGCTTTATTGTGGAGTTGGACTCTAAGAAGTCCCCACGACAGAGCAATCAAGTTTCACAATGATCCCCAACTGCAAATCTTAAAACATAAATGGCAGCTGTGTCTTGGACACCAATCCTGCGAATGCTTTGGGGAATTTGTATTTCACCCCCACACACACACACTTCATGAAACACAACCCGGCTTGGCAAAAGGGGTCCCTGACTCAGCAGTTAGGATTTCCTCAGGGGTTTAGCCTGGATGCTGCAAACAAACAAAAAACCCCAAACTTGAGCATCAGCAAAGATGTAGTGTGTCCCACTCTTGTGTAGGGCCATCTAAGCAATGGGGTCTCTGGGGAATGTGAGACTGAGGCTGTGCCCTCATGGGGGACCCAGTCTAACTGCAGAGATGGGTTCCGGGCACCAAAAACAAAAGCAAATTAAGTAGCAGATGCTCGGTTCTACGGTAAGGGCACAGAAGCTGCGGAAGTACCCAAGAAGCAGAGAGTAGGAAGGGCCATGGGCTGGGCTGGCCTCCGGAACAGAGGGTGCCTGAGCAGGGTGAGGCAGAGGGCAGGGGGTGCTGCCCAGGCGTGAGATGTGAGCAGAAGGCTAAAGGAGGTGCCCCCAAAGCTCCCCCACTTCCTCGCTGGAGACGGTGCCTCCTCGGGGTCCCGCTGCCCCCTGAGCTTCCCCACCTCTGCCTCACTGCATTGTCTTCATCTGTCCCCCTAGACCATAAGCTCTTTGAGGGCAGGGACTGTTGTATCCATTTCTAAACCCTAGTGCCCAGCATGGGGTCAGGAACCAACAAATGGTTGTGAGACAAAAGAACCGCACACACCCATGTTACATGACTCCAGTCTGTGGTTGTTATTACTACTGTTGCTATTGGTGTTGTCACATGAACCAACGCTCCTGTCACTTCTTGGAGAGATCAGGATTTTGGGAATTTCTACAGGGTAGTGTTTGCAAGGGGTGGGAAAAGGACTCACTCTTTGAAGGGACAGTCAGGAGCAGAGGGGCTGAGGGGGCACTTTTGAGGCTCTGCGATGTGGCCTGCACTGCGATGGGTGCTTTATAGCCGCTATAGCCAGACACAGACTGGTTACAAGCAGCGGCCCAGGCGCTCTGCCACTTACAAGCTGTGCGCTCTCAGACAGGGGAGCAAACCTCTCTCTGCCTCCCCATTCTTCTTTGTAAAGTGGGAGGGTGTGGTCCCCTCTGCCTGGAGTTATCTGAGGAATCCACGTGTCCATGCTTGTAAAGCCCTTGATGCCCGGTGCATCAAAGGCTCCCCAAGAACACTGGCTGGCATTACCGTGGTCTCATTTTCACTTCACCATTCCCCCATTTTGTGGCCAAGCTGTGTCGTTTCCATCTCACAATCAAGGGAGCTGGCACTCAGAGAAGTGAATGAGTTACTTGCCCAAGAGACCACGACAGTGGGACATCAGCTCCTTCTGACTCCGAAGCCACAGCATCCCACAGCTGCTGGAGGGAGATGGGGCAGCTGAAGAACAGAGAACACTCTGGTCTGAGCTGCCGTGGGCTGGACGCCTTCCTGGGTCCTCTGTTAATTCCTTGAGCTCCAAGGCAGCTCCCATAAGGCCTGCCTTCCCCAGCCCTCCCGTCCCCCATCTTTCCGCAGCAAGCCCTCCTCACTCCTAGGCCCCAAAACACAAGGCTTCCTGCATCACACTGGATCCTTGCTGCCACACACCCAGGTCCCACAGCCAAGCATGTGTGGCCTCCCTTCCAGCACTGTGACACACACTCATACACACTCACTATGCACACTCACATGCACACTCATGCTTACACACACATACGCATGTTCCCATACACCACTCACACATGTTCACATATACGTGCTCACACACACATGCACACTCATGCTTACACACTCACACACATGAGAACACACATACACATGTTCCCATACACCACTCACACACACATGCACACTCATGCTCACACACTCACACACGAGAACACACATACACATGTTCCCATACACCACTCACACATGTTCACATGTACATGCTCACACATGCATGCACACTCATGCTTACACACTCACACACATGAGAACACACATACACATGTTCCCATACACCACTCACACGTGTTCACATATGCTCACAACATGCACACTCATAGGCACTCACATACACTCTCACATGTGCAGACATGAACACAAAAAGCACACATACACACGATCCCCCCACACCATTCTCACACATGCATGCATATGCACACGCAAACAGGCACACCTACATGCACATGCACGTACCTCACACATATACACACACCTATGCACATGCATATACACACTCACGTACACACATACACACCCTCACCACTCCAGGCTGGGACCACCGGAGGCGCAGACGGAAGCCAGAACGCGGGGCTCAGAGGCACACTCGGTCTCCTCCCAACCCAACAGTCAGACCCAGGCAAAAGTGGCCTCTGGAGGCCCACGTGCCTCAACCTCACAGTTCTCCCTCTGCGTCAGCCCGCCCCTTGGCTTCCTCCCAAGACTCAACTTCAGTGGCAGGACACACCCAAGTTCTGAAATTTGTTCTCCCTTCCTCCCCATCCCCCACGGCAACACTACTGTTCACCACCCTCTGTCTGCAGACGGCAGGACCCCGCTGGCAGACTCGCATGACATCACAGGCTGCCCCTCCCCACAACCCCGAGGAACATCACGAATGGTGACAGGCACATCGGTGAGCTTATAGGCGTAGACATGGGGACAGAAAGACTTTCCATTTTCCCTCAAGTCAGAGAGTGTACATGCCGGCTCACTCCATTACATCTCAAGATCTTGTCTCAGAGAGAAACGGATTCCTCCAAAGGACAGGGGCAATTAAGGCTTTCTGTGCCTGCAGTGTTCCCTGCCCGTCACCAGGGGGCAGCCCTATCTCATTTCTTTGTATTCTAAATAACTATTACCCCTTTCTACAAAGGCTTTGAGACTTGGGAGAACACAAATAACAGCAGTGTGTGTGTGTATGTGTGTGTTCAGTGTATGCATGAATGCATTTGTGGGGGGGTAGTGTGTGTGTGTGTTTAAAGCAAATTAGTACAATATGGGTAGCTTGGGAAAAAGAGTCATAAGGGAAATCAGAGATTGAGGTTCTGTGTACAGTAGCCAATATTGGGGCACAAATTTGGTTCTGAGTTTCCTGGTAGCCAAAGCAAAACTAGAATCATGACTCACCTCAGTAAGTTGCCCACCTCTCCAGGGAAAGGCCAAAATTCCATTTGGGGCACTGCTGGAAAATCCACCATACCTTGGTTGATACAACTCTCTTCCAGATCTGCTCTGTTCATGTGGTGGACCCAATACACTGACCCTTCTTTAAATTTTCATCACTCTGTTTTGCCCTTTAATTTATAGTGACTGTTAAGAGCTCTGGCTCTAGAGCCTGACCTCAGTGCTCACTTGGCCCACTTACTGTCCTCCTATCCTCTCTTGAACCTGTTCCAGTAGGGCTTTCATCCTCACCACTCTCCTGAAATCGATTTGTCAAGGTCGTGGGTGGCTTCCATGTTGCTAAATACATCTTCATCTTACTGGCGCTAACCACAGCATTTGTTCCTGTACCACCCGCTTTGCTGATTCCTCCTCCCTTCCTCGCCTCCAGCCACTGCAGTGCCCTAGAGGCCTGTCCTGGGATGCTCTTCTTCATCCTTCACTCCCAAATGATCTAATCTGGTCTCAGGACTTTAAGTACCAGTGGATGACCCCAAAATTTATATCTCTGGCCCAGATCTCCACTCAAATGTCTAACAGGCATCTCAAATTTAACATAGCAAATGCAAACCCTTAGAACCTTTATCTGACCTGCTCATTCTTTTCTCCTTTCTGGGTAAATGGCAGCACCATTTGACGTGAGACAACTTTAGCGTCGTCCTTGACTTCTCTCCTTTTTCACATCCAAGCTGCTAGGAAATCCCATGAGCTCTGACTTCATAGAATCTCTAAAATCCAACCCCTTCCCACCATCTCTACTCCAACCTCCCTGTCTAAGCCTCCAGCACTGCTCTGTGGACAGTGGCTTTGTCTGTTTTTTCTTAGTTGCTGCATCCTTTGTGCCCTGAATGGTATCTTGCCCATAAAAGGCCATCAATAAATATTTATTGATTTAAATTATTGAATGCCCTAGAGATCATTAGGCACACAAAGTATTCAGTTTCTCAGTAAGCAAATGACTTCAAGATAATAAAAATAATAACCAACATTTTAAAAATACCCACCATGTGTCAAGCCCCTTACATATAGGAGGAAGATATGGATGAGGTGATTAGGGCTCAGAGAAGTAGGAAATTGTCTAAGGCCACACACCTAGTGGTCAATGGAGTAGATATTTTAATCATACTCATTCTTTTCAATTACTATGTGTTGAGCCACCAGTTATGTGCCAGGCATTGTTTGAGGAGAACAAAACAGACAAATTCCCTACTCTACTAGAGCGTACATTCTAATAGGCAGAGAGATGCAAGAAATGAAATGTGTATATATGACAGGTTAAGGGAATAAGGAGTGTTCTGGTTTGCTGAAGCTTCCAGAATGCAAAATACCAGAAGTGGATTGAGTTTTTCAGTGGGATTTATTAGGTTCAAATTTAGAGTTCTAAGGCCATTAAGAATGTCCAAACTAAGGCATCTACAAGAGGATACTTTCCTGAAGAAAGGCTGATGGCATCTGAGGTTCCTGTGTCACATGGGAAGACACATGGTCAGAGTCTGCTAGGCCTCTCCCAGGGTTAACTTCTCATTTTCATTGCTTTCTCTAAAATGTCTTTGGGCTTCTGTCTTAGCTTCTCCCTCAGCTCTTGAGATTGGAAATAGAGTTATCCAAGAAGGGTTTGTAGGAAGTCCTATTGTCTGATGGTTTTGACCACCACCACCACCACCACCACCCCACCCCCGTATGTTGTATGCCAAGCCAACAAATTTTTTGCAAGATCTGTATAAATGCAATCACTGCCAGTCTAGACTAAAAGGGGCAGAAAGGGGCAGATTGAAGGAAAAATTTCTTCAAAGGTTGAACCACAGAAGCTGAGGTCTGGAGTCAGGAAACCTCAGGCTAGGAGAGTCCCACCCTTACATGCAGGGAGGGTGAGTTTAAAGAGCATGGAGCACATTCCCCGGGAACTGGGGAGAGCCTGGCTGTTCTGAACCCACTGTTCTGAAAGGGTTGAGCATGTGCCCCAGAGTTGGCAGAGAGTCTGGATGCCACCCAGATGTTTGAAGAGGGTAGAGCCAAGAACAAGATGGTCTCCCCAATGCTTGGACATGTTGGAGCAATCACCCCAGAATTTGGAGAGAGCAAGGCCTCTGCATAAGCCTTTGGAAAGGGTAGGACTGCCACTCTCTCAAGCCCCAAGGATAAAACATCATTCTATAGAATGACTGCCAGATTTTGAAATCTAATGGAGTTTGCCCTGTGGGTTTTAGGAACTGTTTAGGTCTCATGGCCCCTGTTTCCTTTCAATTTCTCCCTATCGCAAAGGGAATGTTTATCCTATGACTGTCCCTCCTTTGTATATTGGAAGCAGATAATTTGTTCTGAGTTTCACAGGTCCACAGCCAGAGGAGAATTTTGCCTTAGGACAGACCATGCATGTAGTTGATTTTGATAAGTCTTTGTACTTTTTATTACTGAAATGATTTAAGCTTTTGTGATACTATGATGGAATTAATGTATTTTGCATAAGGAAAGAACATGTCTTTTGGGGGTTCAGAGGATGGAATGTGCTGGTTTGAATCTTTTATGTCCCCCAACAAAAGTCATGTTCTTTTAATCCAAACTTGAGGGTGCAGATTTATTTTGATTAGGTTGTTTCCATGGAGATGTGACCCACCCAATTGTGGGTGAGACCTTTTGTTTAGGTTATTTCCATGGAGATGTGACCCTGCCCATTCAAGGTGAGTCTTAATTAGTTTACTGGCATCCTCTATGAGAGAATAAGAGGCAGAGACATTCTGAACAAAAATGAGAGCCAACACAGACCCAGATGTTTGGAGATACTAAGCTAAGAAATGAAGCCCAGAGTTTGCCCTGGAGAAGCTAAGGGAGAACCCACAGATGCTTAAGGAGAAAGCCACTGGAATCAGAAGGTGAAAGCAACACAACCCAGGAGCGAGGGACCAGCAGTTGACAGCCACATGCCTTCCCAGCTGACAGAGGTGTTCCGCACGCCATCAGCCTTTTCCTCAAAGAATGTACCTACCTCTTGATGCCTTAATTTGGACATTTTTCATCACCTTAGAAGTGTAAATTTGTGAACTAATAAATCTCCATTGTAAAAGCCAATCCATTTCTGATATTTTTCATTTCAACATCCTTAGCAAACCAGAGCACATGGGAAGGCACATGGCCGGAGTCTGCTGGGCCTCTCCCAGGCTTAGCTTCTCATTTCCATTGCTTTCTCCAAAATGTTTCTGGGTTTCTGTTTCTCTTAGCTTCTCTCTCACCTCCTGTGCATCCTTGCTTGTCCTCCCAGGGCATTTCTCTCTAAGCGTCTGGGAGTCCTCTCTTAGCTTCTCCAGGGAAAACTCTGGCCTTCATCTCTTAGCTCAGCATCTCCAAATGTCTTCCTGTCTGTAACTCCAAGCATCTTGGTCTGTGTCAGCTCTCTGCTGATTTCTCCTAGGGCTTTTCTGTCTCTCTTAAGGACTCCAGTAAACTAATTAAGAGCCACCTTGAATGGACAGGGTCATGTTTCTATGGAAATAATCTAATCTAAATGTCCCACCTACAGTCAGGTGGGTCAAATTTCCATGGAAACAACCTAATCAAAAGATCCCACCCACAATAGGTCTATCCCCACAAGAGTGGATTAAAAGAACATAGTCTTTTATGGGGTACATAACAGATTCAAACCAGGACAAGGAGTGATGGGGAATGATCCCTGATGTGGGATTATCAGGAAAGATCTCTGAGGAAGTGGCATTTCAGCAGAGACCTGGATGTGTGAGAAAATAAGTCATGTAAATATGTGAATGAAGAGCAGAGACCCTGAGGTCGGCATGTGCTTGGCATGTTCAAAAGGCTGCAAGGAAACCAGCGTGGCTGGAACCCAGAGAGTAAAGGGCAGAGTTTTGGGAGTTGAGGTCAAAAAAGTAGAGGGGGCCAGAGGGAACCTGTAGGCCAGGGGAAGCCTTTGGATTATACTCTGTGCAGTAGGAAGCCATTGGTAAGACTGAGCAGGGGAGGGGCATGATCCAATTTAGATTTTAATAGGATTGTTCTATCTTCTACACGAAGAAAGGCCTGAAGAGGGAAGAGCAAGAGTGAATACAGGGAGATCAGTTTGGAGGTGGTTGTAATAATCCAGGAGAACAATGATGACAGTTTGGACCTTGCTGATAACAGGGGAGATGGTGAGAAGTGGTTAAAGTCTAGAAATATTTTGAAGGTAAAGCTAACAGCATTTGCTGATGAATTGAACTTGGCAAATAAAAGACAGGGAGGCATCAAGGATGACTCCCAGATTTTTAGCCTGAGCAACTGTTACGGGAGATGTTGAGGAGAAAAGTAGATAAAGCAGTCTGGAGCTGAGGGGAGAGGTCGGGCTATGGAATTGACAGCTGTCGATAGTATTAAAAGCCTTGAGACTGGATTAGATCACCAAGGGTGGGACTATAGAGGAAAGAAAGAGGACTGAGACCGGGTGCCACTGGGACCTTCTGATGTTTAGAGGTCAAGCAAAGAAGGAATAACCGACAAAGGAACTGAGAAGATGGTGCCAATGAGATTGGCAGCAAATCTGGAAAGTGTCCCAGAAACCTAATGGAGAAAGTACTTTATTCCAAGAAAGGCAGATTGGCCAGTTGGGACAAATGCTGTTGAGGAATTGATCGGTTTGGGGCAGGAAGAGTCAAGGACTCTGGGATCCGGTGGCTGTGGGCACTGAGCAAGGAATCTAGTGAGAAGGAGCACCAGCCCCAAAACACTCAGAGCCAAACCGTCACCCTCACTGCCATCCTTGCTTGAGGCTTCCACGCAGGAAGGAGCGTCTGGGCTGGAGTGACGGTCACTTCCCATGCCACAAAGAAGGAAGTGCCCTGATAAACGTCAGTGGCTGAAAGCGGGTGGCAGTGAGGAATTGCCTCTGTGGCCAAGTTGGTTTTGATAATAGATGGTGTGACATTCATGAAGAGATTAGGAGGAGATGGGTTTGAATTTTGAGTTTGAATCATGTTGGGCAGATGGAGAAGCCACACCTTGCTCCCAGGGAAAGAGCAACAGGTGATAGGCTCTGGCTGAAGGAGTTGGAGGGCAGAGAAGGAAGGAGCCATGGCCACAGGGGTCTCTAAACCCTGCAGATCTGCTCCTTGTCTCCTTGGTGTGGGCACCAGTGGGGCTGAGCTTGCTCTGGTGGGAAGAGCATGGATTTGGGAGTAAAGCAGCCTCATGGCAACCATGAAATCTGGAGACTGGCCCCCTTTTTACAAATGAGAAACTGAGACTCAGAGGCATTTTGTCATTGTCCAAAGTTGAACCCAGATACGCCTGATTCCAGAAACTATGCTAGGCCAGACAGAATGGCCCGGCATCAGGTTTAGGCTGTGTAGGTCAAAGATCAGAAATGCTCCACCTGTAGGCTTCAAGATGGGGTTTGTCAAGGAGGGTTCCATGAAGAAGGAGCAGGACCTTGACGGAGAGGCAGGGAAGCCACCATCTACTGAAAGGCCCCATGTGTCAGGCACATGCTGGACTCTGGGGTCTCCTGGGACAGGGGATTGTTCCATTTTTCCTCACAACAGTGACCATGAGGTCGTTTATTATTTACTGATGAAGAAACAGAGGCTCAGAGAAGCTAAGTCTTGTACCCAAGGTCACACAGCTGATAAGTGCTGGAGTCTGGGTTTGAGCCTAGATCCCCTTGCGTCCAGAGCCTGGCTTCCTTTTTTCTATAACAACACAGGTTCAGAAGAGGTGAGGATTCTGGGTGTAAGACTTGCTTTCTTATCTTACACTGTGACCATGAATGCGGTGCTGACCTCATTAAGCACCAGATTATGCACTGTAAAATGGGGACAATTACACCTATCCTATAGCAGTAAACAGGATTATACATATGAATCAGTTGTGTGCCTGACTCATAGTGAGCGTCCCAGGAATGACAGCTAGTATCTGATTATTACTTTCATTTTTTCAGATGAAGAGAATTCAAGAGTTAATTCATTTCTTCATACTCTAAAGCTAGTAAAGCCTGAAGTCTGGATTTGAAGCTATTTATAGGAAATACCAAAGTTTACTCAGACTCTTTTCTACTTCAACCTGAGATAAGAAAGGGGGAAATGGGCATCTCAGGCAGGCAAAACTCATTAGCAAAAGCACAAATGGGCCTTGGCATGTGTGAGGAGGGTTGGTGTTAGGGAGCATGATGGCATCACATTTTGGCCATGAGTTGGAGGATGGAGCCTTGAATGCCAAGATGGGCTCTCTACGCTTCAGTTCAGTGGTATGCGTGGGGTGTCTGCCATCTCCCAGGCTCTATGCCCAGCAGAACCAAGCCCTGGCACAGGTACTGTTTACAGCCCCTGGAGCTGGCCATGGTGATATCAGCCTTGTGGACTTTGCCCTCTTCTCCCTGACCCAACCTTCAACCTTTGGTAGGTGACATGTTGCCCTAGAAGCAACTGTGAGATTAAGGAAATTGCTACAGCATATGTTTCCCAGGGCTTCATCACTCTCAGAGCAGCCTCAGGTGGTAGGATCTATTATTACACCTGTTTGATGGAAGAGGAAACTAAAGCTTGGTCAGAATTGATGTGACTTGCCCAAGATCACACAGGTGCCACAGGAGCAGGACTTGAACCCAGGTCAATCTGAACTCCAGAGCCAGTGCTCTTTCCTCCATGATGTGTTAGACTATTGGCTACTGGAAGGCATGCAGGGGAAATGGGTCAAACATGGCCCAAGGGCATGCAGGCACCTGTGGGAGACAACAGGCTGTAGCAGATTGAGGGCCTGGAGAAAGACTGATCAGAGGGATGGTCCTGAAATGGAATCTGGGAGAGGGGGTGAAAGAGACGTGGGTCTGGGAGCACTGAGAATCCTGAGATCAGGATTGTGTCTGCTCACCTTATGCTGGGCCGGGCTGTCTGTCTGCATCCTTCACCCAGAGAAAGAACCATAGACTGACCTGGGTCAAAGACACCTGGCTGGAATTCCCATGTTGCTATTGACCAGCTCCGTGATGTGGGGCAAGTCACTTCACTTCTTGGGCCTCACTCTGTCTATCTGTAAACGGCCACCATGTCATTCTACTCACATTCCTCTGTCTTGAGGAGTGACTGGCAAGTGGTGTGTATGCAGGTCCCTCACAGAGAACCTGGCACGTAGCAGGTGCCAGACTCCTGGTGTTACGTTGTAGTGTGCTCTGGGCCTCACCACCCTCATCTCTCCCAACCCCCTTTCTAGGAACCAGCGCTGGCTTGTCAGAGAGCCAGCCAGCTGTCAACCCCACCCTAGCTGGCCTGTTAATGAGTGACCAGGGGCATGGAGCCTGGCCTATAAGAAGCTGCTAGCCGGGAAAGCAAGTGGGAGCTGGGTGGCCATCAGTGGTGAGAATACACAGGGAGTGAGATGGGCAGCGGGACGGCATCACAGCTCCTGTCAGGGGTGGCCATGGTCCTCCTGGTGCTGCTGCAGGGCACACAGTCCATCTACATCCAGGTGAGTCCCTCGGGCCAGCCTGCCCTGGTGGGTGGGGACAGCTGGATGCCAATGGCAGTGATGATAGTGACAATAATAACAATAAATGCTGCTTATTGAGCCCTGCCCTGGACCAAGGCTAGACCTAGTCCCAGAGGTCAGAATGGGGATCTTGCCCTTGAGGATCCAAGACTAGGCTCTCCCAGCCCTCAGTATTCACCCCGTTCAGTTGGGTGGAGAGAGTAGGTCACCAGATAAAGTTCCCCAGGAGGTCACTCTTGAGCTGACACTTGCGGGGTGAGCAGGGGCAGAGGGAGGGGAGAACTGTTCCAAGCAGAGGACAGAACTTAAGCAAAAGCTTGGAGAGAAGACAGCAGGGCTCGGCTCTCCCTCCTGGGAGGCTGTGAAGCTGGAAGGAGCGTGGAAGCGGTGCCTGCCTGCTGGGTGACGGGACGGGGCTGCTCCCTCCGAGCAGGCAGGGGAGATCGGTGGCCCTGAGCGGGGTTTCCACCCTGGGGTGCAAGTCACACCCTGAGTGTGGATAGGGCCTCCCTGGGAAGAAAGGAAGTGGGTCCTGGGGAAGGGTGTGGGAGAGCCAGCCTCCCTCTGCAGCCCTGGCTTGGGCCTTGCCAGCTTGGGGCTCAGCCAGCTTGGGGTTGCCATCACTTTGTCATGTCCACACAAGGGAGAGCACTTGGTTATCGTGTGTCTTCTGGTTGCCAGGCCCTGGGGTGTGTGCTTGTTTAACCTCAACACCCAGGAGGGAATGAACTACGAGTATCTCCATTTGTCAGAAAAAGGAACTGAGGTTCAGAGTGGAGAAGGGAAAGCACAAAACTGGGATTTGAACTGTGGTCTGCCTCTCCCCAAGGCCCATCCCTGTAGCCCTGTGCTCCACGGCCTGATTTACTTCCTCCAGCAGTTGCTGCGACTGTGGTACAGTGGGTGTGACGTGTGTCCGTGTGAGAGGAAATCAGATACACACATCCCCCAGGCTGGTCTTCCAAGTGTGGCCTGGACTGGCCATGAGAATGAGGAAGTGCCCAGAGGATCTGTGGGGTCCCAGGAATCCTGTCGACCCCCTGGCCCAGGCCTTGGTACCTTCCCATTTCCTCTGTCCTCCCCCCACCCCAGTACCGGGGCTTCCAGGTCCAGCTGGAGTCGGTGAAGAAGCTGAGCGGCCTGGGGACACAGAGGATGCAGAGCCTGCTGCCCGCCCTGTGCCACCATCCAGCTCTGCCCCTGGACCTCCAGCCAGTCTGCGCCTCCCAGAATGCCACCAGCATCTTCAGGGCCTTGAGTGAGTGCCCCCCGCCCCCTGCTGAACTCCCTGCCGGGCATTGGGAGAGGGGGCCAGCGTCCCCAGGCCTCCTGTCATCCCTTGACCATTTTCTGTCTCCGACTTCCACGCCGGGTCCTCCACCTCAGGATGTTTCTATTGAACACCTGGTGGCTGAGGACAGGGAGAGTCATCTCAGCCCCTGCCTCCCCACCCTGCCCAGGACTGCCCTGGTTTGGGCACCGAACGCCAGGCAGGCTGAGAACCCCGAGCCCGAGGCAAACCAGGACGGTTGGTTTCCCTACCTCAAGGAATTCACAAAGGCAGGGAAGGGAGTGCAGAGTAAGAGACCCTTCAACAGGGGATGGCTACAGCCCAGTGGGATGACAGGGGAAGCACCGTGGGGCGCAGAGCGGGGGGTGCCTCATGTCTGGGGGTGGGATGGGGGTCTGAGAGGCTTCCAAAGGAGGTGACCTCCAAGCCGCAATCTGAGGCGTAGCAACCAGCTAGCCCTGACTAAGCACCTCCTGTGCACCAGCCCTGGCAGGTCAGTGCTTTCCACCTGCCTGGAACAGCCGAGAACACTCCAGGCACAGAGCCTGCGAGTGACCAGCTTAGGTGCTGCTAGGGAGGTGAGGGCAGGCACGTTTGAAGCCAAGCCTCTCGGGCTGCTTCTAAGGGTCCCTGCTCTTGGCCTGCGGGCCCTCCCCCAGACCCTCTCCTAAGCAGGCCTCTCTGCGCCTGGCCAGCGGGTCACGGTCAACTGTTTCCTCCCCTTTCCCAGGGGACATCGCAAGTGACGACTGTGAGCTGTGTGTGAACATTGCCTGTACCGGCTGCACCTGAGATGGCCCCGAGCGCCCTGACCCCACCCTGGGCGGCCTGCTCCCTGCGCCCACCTCCTCCACAGCGGCCACCACACCCTCGCGGGGCCCAAGCAGCTGGCTCTGGTGCGAAGTGGCTGGACCCTCGCCGGAGGAGAGCTGGAGCCCTGAGGCGGCCCTGCTGCTGAATAAAGATTTTACACAAACACACACGCAGCATCACGGTCGATGTGTTCATTCCCAAGAGCCACGGGTTGAGGAGGAAGTTTGCACTAATGATGAGAGTCAGGAATTTCCCTCAAGTTTCCAAAGGCTGAGGAGTTGATCCATTTAATCCCTCTCTACCGAGGGAGCCAGGCTCAGGGTGGGAAATGAGTTGCCCAAAGCCACGGAGGTAAGACGCTCCCAGACTGGGCTGACCTCCCAGCGGCTCTCAGGCCCTGTCCCAGCTGCAAGCAGGAGCTCCTGTGCTCTCGCCCCAGGGTGGGAAAGGAGGAGACGGACTGCAGGGGGCTGTGGAAGGAAGAATCACATGGTGTCCACGCTCCCCCAGACAGTCAGGGCTTTCTCTGCCCCAGGCCCTTTGCCTTCACCCTCACCTCCCAGAGAACCTTCCCTTCCCCGCAAGCTTCCCTGAGGGCCACCCATTGCCCCAGCCACCCTGACCAGCTCGATGGGAGAGCTTTCCTCCCTCTCTCGGCCTGTGGGTCCTGGTGGCCCTGAGGAATAAGACTTTAAAAATTAATAGTAATAGCCCAAACTTACTGAGCATTTACTATGTCCCAGGCACTGTCCTAAGTGCACGTATTAACTCATTGAGTCCTCACAACAGTCCTATGAAGTAGGTACAATTACTACCATCTTCACTTTACAAATAAGGAAACCAAGGCACAGAGAGAGAAATAACTAGCTCAGACCCAGAGTCAGCAAAATGCAGAACAGGTTCTTCCCGGGCAGTTGGGCCAGAGATCGCTCTCTTAACTGCCTCCATGACACTGGGCCATGGTGAGGGTGCCTGACGGTGGCAGGGGATGCCCTTTAGTGTGGTGCCCCAGCTAGTCACAGAAAGAAAGCCAAGTGCAAAGTAGCTTCCTTCCGAACCCAACTCACCCAGGGCCAACCCCCGGTCACTCCCAGGCACCAGCTGCTCCTCCTGAGCACCCACTTCTGCTCATGAGCCCCACAGTTTCCCAGTGCACCAGGCCACAGGCCCCAGAGGCTTCTAGCTCCTTCTGCTCTCTCACCCACAGACGAGGCTGGCTGGGTGGACTTTGCAATGCCTCCTTCTTTTCTCTGCCCTTCTTTCTTTCTCTCTGTCCCCACATGCTGGCTGGCCTTTATTGCACTAGCCCCAGGCTTGTCCAGAGATCCCCCCCCCCATTCCCCTGTGTCCCTCCATGCACACAGAGGAGTACCCAATTCTGCCCTGCCAGTGCCCCTTGCCCTTCCATGGCTCCCCTGTGCCAAGTCTCAAATCTAAGCTGAGCCCATGCACCATCAGGCCTTGGCTCCTGCTGTCCCTTTCACCCTTGCTGGACTCCCATCTGCCTGGAGAGGAGATAGTGAAGGAAATTGCCACTGACTGAGCACCTACCATGTGCCAGGCTCAGGGCTGGACCACACACATAGAAGTAATAAGAATAGCAACCTTGACAAAGTGCTTTTTTATGGGCCCAGCAGTGATCCCAGTGCTTTTCCTGTATTCCCTCATCTAATTCTCACTCAAACTATGAAGCAGAGGCACTGTCATACCCATGTAGCAAATGAGGAAACCAAGGAGGGAATGGGTTAAGTAACCTGCCTGAAATCATGCAGCTTGTACCAGGCAGAGCTAGGATTTTTGCCCAGAAGCTCAGCTGTAGAGTTGGAGCATTAAATGATGCTACCATGTCATGCATCTCATCCAACCCCCCAGCAGCTCTGTGAGGCAGGGTTTGACATCATCTTCATTTTCAGATGAGGAAGCCAAGTCTCAGAGAGGAGCATCCTGCTTGTAAATGGCCCAGTCAGGCTCAAACCCAGTCCGTCTGCATCCCAGAACTACCCGCTGTCCAGGCCGAACCATCCCAGCATCTCACAGCTGCCTCCTCTGGGTGTTGCCGCACCATTCTCACCTTCTGGAAGGCCCTCTCTCTTCTCCTACCTCCGTATTTGTTTTGAAATCCCATCTATCTTTCAAGGTTCTCTTTATCTTTGGCACAAAACAGTTTGATTATCACATGCTGCATTGTAGTTCTATTTGAGTTTATCCTGTTTGGAGTCTGTTGAGCTTCTTGGATGTGGATATTCGTGCCTTTCATTAAATTTGGGAAGTTTCCGGCTATTATGTCTTCCAATATTCTCTTTGCCCTTTCCTTTTTTTTCTCCTCTGGGACTCCCAAGTGCATGTACTGGTACACAAATGCTCTCTCCCACTCCCCCTTCACAAAGTCTTCCATGACCTGAATCCTGGCCTGAACCATCCTGTGGCACTCCACCCCCAATGCCCTCCCCCAAAAAGGACCCTGGCTACCCCTCTGCCCTTATTCCCTGTGCCTCATGTAACTGTCCTCACGTCCGCAGCTCCTCAGCCCTGTGCGAACCATTCTGAGCCTGATCCTGGTCCCCCTTCCTTAGGTTTGTTTGTTTTTACCATTTATCAAATTCCTCTTATGTTTGTATCAGGCCTGAACTGAGAGCTTTATATGCATTATTTCACCCAGCCTTGGAGGCATGTGCTATTATTATCCATACAGTTTTACAGAGGAGGAGACTGCGGCACAGAGAGGGAAAGCGACTTTCCAAACATCACACAGTATGAGGAAGAACCATTGTTGGAACTCAGGACCCAGACCTTGGAGCTCTTGCTTTCTTCCTGCCCTGTTATATCCTCATGCCATCATCCATGTGGGTGGATATTACCCAACCTAGGGGTCCGAGGGACTTCCCCAGGTACCAAAAGCCATTACACTCCAAGGTGGCCAGAGCTGTGCAAGGGGCATGGGTGGTCAAAAAGCCCTGAGAACACTGAGGACAGAGTGGGGGCTTTTCAAGGAGAGGACGTGGAAGCTAAGTTTTGAAATCTGAGTAGTTTACCTGGACAGGGGTGGGGGGAGAGGAGCAGTCTGCATGAGGAGGAACTGAGGGGCCAGTGAGAGGTGTGACTTGCGGTCGGGGTAGGGGAGCATGGAGGGCAGGAGGCCATGCTGGAATGGCCAGTGGGAGCCAGATCCTGAAGGAGCTTGAGTACCACACCCAAGAATTTGGGGCTCATCTCAGAGAAGGTGGGTGACTGTGTTGAAATCCAAACCAGCACAGACACCCATGCTCACACGTGATTTAGTGACTTTGGGGGTCCACACCCAACCACACACAACCATCCATGGGTGGTCTTGAGACTCATGTCCCCTTAGTGTCTTGGTGGTGGGGGGGGACAGCTCCCTGGGGTTGGGGTAGCTTGGCAGTGAGGGTAGTGTCCAGAGGTGAGCTTCTGAAGGCAATTAGGCACCAAGAAACCTGGATGGATGGGTAGACTGGCGGGTGAACAAAGGAATGAAGGCAACGCCAGGAATTCTCTGGAATCTGGTTTATTAGATGAGGGCTGGATGCCCAGCAGCTCTGATGGTGGAAGGGGCTGTGCCTCCAGTCACCCATGCCCGGCCCGGGCTGCTTCTCCTCACACCCTCCATCCTGGGCAGAGTAGGTTGAGCTGCTGGGAGGGGGAGGATCATGGGGGGCCCTTCCAGCAGAAGAAAGGGCTTTCCCCGCGGGGAAGGGAAGGCGGCGACGAGGCACACGGCCGGCCTAGCATCCGGCACAGGCAGCATAAGCACAGATCTCACACGTGCTTGGGCTCGCAGCTATGGCCTCTGGACAAGAGAGATGGGACTAGTGAGAGCTAGGCTTTCCCTCCCCCAAAACCCCTCTCTCCTTCTAGTCAGGGCTCGGACATCCTCCTCAGGCCTGTCCTCCCTCGATGGGCTTTCCACCCCAAAGTAAGGCAAATGAACTGCTAAAGCCAATTCGAGCAAGATTCCAGACAAGACCAGAGAACACAGCCACAGTGCCACCAACCCGTAGGTTAAGGCAAAGAACGTTCTAAGCCTTGCCATTCACAACTTAGAATGAATTAAAGTAGAGTGCTTAACAAAACCACCAATCGGAGCTGCGCTCCCCTATCCCACCAATCAGAGCTGAGGAGCCCTGTCTCCAAACCCCACCAATCAGAGCACACCTCATCCTCAAAGGCCCCAATCAGAGAAGAATACCGCAGCCCATCCACCAGAGAGGAGGAAGCTCTCACCCAGCCTTTGGAGGATCTCCTGGGCATTGGGCTCCTTGCAGACTGGCTTGAGTTCTTCTGGAAACTTCGGGTGGCTACAGAGGCTGGGAGCCACTGGCCCAGTGAGCGGTTCAACATTCATGAGGTTCTGAATCCTGGACTCCTCGAGCTCCTGAAGATCCTTGAGTTTCTTCACTGACTCCAGATCAAAAGAGAAATCTCCGTCCTGAAAGGGACATGCTCAAAGTATGATACCAGGCTGTCGCCTGCTCCCTGGCTGTTTCCCTCAGGGCTGGTCCCTCCCCACCCCAGAGGCTCTCTCAGGCAGTGTTTGTGGCATATGGGGACAAATGTGGTGGTCAGAGCCTTGCAGCCAGACCTGGGGCTGGACTCCTGGTTTTGCTCTGTGACCTTGGTCAGGTCATTACACTCTTGGAGCCTCAGGTTCTACATGTACTACGAGGGAACGGATAAAGTTGAATCTGAAGTGTCTGGGGACACAATAGGTGCCCGATGTGTGGGAGGCATTGTGGTGATAGTTAGGCAGAGACGCAGAGCTGGGACCTGAGCGAGCATCTGGGCTCCACATGGCCATGCCCCGGCTTTCCCCAACCCCCTCCCCGCCCCCACAATGTGAGAAAAGTGCGGGAGGATCACAGGGGCCCCCAGCTCCAGCCTGCAGCCTGGTGGTTGTTTGAGAAGCCATAAAAAGCCTCCCGGTAGAGCGGGGCCCTGCTAGGAGCCAGACTAGCCTGTCCCTGGCACTGACACCGGTGGGCCACGCCCATCCTCCAGGACTTCCAGGATGTCTATGTGATTCTCGCGCCGACTGGGTGCTCTATCTGAGCACCGGACTGAAGGGTAAGATCTGGATTGGATCCAGCTCCTTCATTTCCCAGCCGTGTGCCCAAGGGCAGTTACAGAATCTCTCCGAGATTCCGTTTTCCTCCTCTGTAAAATGGGACGAATAATCCCTTCCTCCAGGGTGACCATGAGGCCACAGTGAGATCGCTGGTGAGCAAACCTCTTGGGAAGGGTTATTTCTCTTTTCTCTCCTTGGTGCTCATTCTCTTCCAAGTTTGAAGGGGAAGGTGTGGGAGGCAGATCTCTGGGGAATAGACCAGCCCCAGACAGGACCCCCCCCCCCCCACATCAGGGGACAGAGGACATACCTGCACAGTGACCCCACCTGCCAGGGTGGCCCAGGCCCCAAGGAGGCACAGCGTGGAGAGCAGGAAGCTGTTCATGGCAGCAGTGTCCGAGACAGAGGAGTCGCTGTTCTGGATGCCAGGGGGAAAGCCCGGGGACCTTTAAAGAGGGCAAGGTTACTGAGTAACCCAGGGCTTCTGACAGCGACTCATCTGCTTGGCTGTCACCCCAGTCAGTCCTAATCAGATAAGGCTCAAGACAGCCGTGGGAGATAAGAGACCAGTCCCCAGAGCCTGGCAGAGCCCCAGCCCCTCCCTGGGTACCCACCTTGACCCCCAGCCAGACTGGGTTCTGCGTTCATTCTGTAACCATACACATTGGCTGACAACTCTGGGCAGGGCCCTGGGCTGGGTGGGGGGGCCTGCAGACCCGGGGCTGCCCCCCAGGAGGGAGGCTGAGGCAGTGGCAATGCAGGGTGCTTAGGGTGGTGGGCAAGAGGGCTGCCCTGGGGGCTACCTCACCGAGCACAGGGCCATGGGACTTAAGGAAGGTTTCTCCCAAGAGCTCATGCCAGCTCTGAGGTTTTGGAGAATGGGTAGAAATTTGCTCAGAGATGGTCATTTCTTGCAGAAGGTGCCACATTTGGGACAGCCAGGAGGAAAATCAGTCTCTGGAGGGAGGGTTGAGGCTGCGAATGATGACAAATGAGGCTACAGACCCAGGCAAGTGCCAGATTTGGCTTTAAAGAAGGATTTAACTCTGCCATCCCGAAGGCCTGGGTTCAAATCCCATCTACTGCTCAATTTTGACATGTGAACTTGGACAAAATTTTCCTCTCTCTGAGCCTCAGTGTCCCCTGTGGAGACCAATAAAATAATAACTATCTCATGGGTTGCTTTGAGGTTTAAATGAGATTATAAAAATGCTTAGCTCTGTGCTTGACATACAGAAAACACTCAATAAAGGGTCATTACTATTGCTCTTTATGTCATTGTTGTTTTCAGTGGCAGCTGCTGCAGCTCCTGGTCCTCACTGGCCACTCTAGTGACCACCTGCCATTCTGAGCCACAGCCTGACCTCATCCTGTGCTGATCCTGCTGTCCTGTTTGTCCTTCAGTCTCATTCTTTGACTTAGCTCTTCTTCTACCCCTCCTTACCCCCTACTCCCCATCCGCTAACCTCCTCCTCCTCCTCCTCAGTCCTACTATTTCAGCCTGCTAACCATCCCCCACCCCCAAGTTTGCCTTCCCCTTCTGCTCTCTCTCCCCCAACTAGCCTGGCCTAATCTTCCCCACACTGACACTTTCCTGCCAGGTTCACCTCTCTTACCCTTCCTGAACATGTTTCCCTCCCTGCTTTTGAACATGTCGTTCCATCTGTCAAGAAGGCCTTTTCTTCCTTGTCACTAGGTGAACTCCTACTCAACCTTTAAGGCCCAGCTCAAATAACCCCTCCTGCATCCCCAGTTAAATAATCTCTCAGTTCTCAAAGAACCAGGTACTTTACCCCACCATGGGTCTTGTTGGGGTGGGATTACTTGGGAATGTGTCTATGCTCCACTAGACTTGGACCCCCATTGGCATTGTGCCCCCCAACACAATGTGTATTCATTGTTTCATTGTGAGCAAATGACTACAGTACACAGGAGGAAGGGTAGCCCTGAGACTCCCATCTTTAATCTACAAACCCTTGCATCCAAGCACCTGGCCAGATGCTAGGCCAGCTCCAGGTTGTGGAGGAGGAGAGGGAAACCCTGGGTGGGGAGAGTGTACTTTAAAGAAGAAATTAGAGAGAGTAGAGCCTGATCAAGATGGAACTACAAAGGGGTGGCAGCCCTTAGGAAAGGGCAGGATATACTCATTCACCTGCCCTCTGTGGCCTGTCCTCAGAGATCAACTGGACCACTCTCCCTTCTGGTGTGTGTGTGTGTGTGTGTGTGTGCACGCACATGCACATGCATAGAGGTCAATGGATGCCACCCAGCCAGCCACATGTTGACCGCTGCTAGCTGAGTGCAGTCAGAGTGAGCACCAGGAGAAGGTTAGGATGGGAATGGGGTTTGGAAGGGTTTAGGGATGGGATGGGAGTACATTAGGAATAGGAGGAGGATTATGAGTAGAGTTTGGAAGGTAGGTGAGGCAAAAGAATTTGTTGAGATTTGGATGGAGATGAGCATCAGGTAAGGATCAGGGTTGCATCTGAGGTTAGAGTCGGGATTGGAATTGGGGATTATGTGGGGTTGATCGGGGGTTAATGGGAAAGTTGAGTTAAGATAAGTATTAGGTTATGGGTTGGGTACAATTCAAGTAGCAGTTAGAGACAGGAGTTCAAGCTAGGATTCCACTTGGGGTTTGGGTCAGGGTCAGGATTAGAATGGAGCTAAGGATAGAGCTGGGGTAAGAGTTAGGGTTAGACTTGGAATTGGAGGTACAGTTAGGATTGAGTTGATGTGGGGATTATAATTGATGTGGAGGTTGACTTGGGGTTGGGTTAGTATTCCTTGGTAGGGTTGGGATTGCAGTTGAGTTTGCAGTTGAAGTTGGAGGTGTGGTTGGGGTTGGGTTTATGATCTGGGTTGGGTCTGGAGTTAAGTGTGAGACTGCAACTGGGTTCTGATTTAGGGGGTGGGCACTGTCAGATGAAGGAGCCCTTTTTCTGGTTTACTTTGGTTTTTCAGTCATTCCCCTCCTAAGATGTGGGAGGTTGAGGGTAAAGGGAGGGACTTACTCCTGTAGCCTCTCTTCCTTCCTCTTGCCCCCAGCCTGGGCTTACCTGGTGCAAGGCAGGGGTGGGATGGTTGCAGGGGTGACGTTGTTCCACACTGTGGGAAAGAGGAAATGGCTCCTTGGCCTCAGCCCTTTGGGCCCTGCCCCACCCAATTCCACCTCTAATGTCTAGCCTGGGAAATGGGAACCAACTTCCCTCCCCTTACCCCTCCAATCTCCCTGCCCGGCCTGGACCCAGGTCTGAGTTCAGGCCCCCTCCCTCCCTTTGGGGCTCACAGGACCATAGGAGCCCGTGTTGAAGCTGCCGGAAACTGCATCAGACTCTTGGACTCCCGGACCCATACCCTGAGTCCTGAGATCTTGGCCCCTGCATCCCCAGTGCCCTTGTTATTCTTGTGTGATAGGAAGAGGGTCTGAAAATGTTTGGGTTCCCTACACTCCGAGGCCACCTCTTGTGTAAACCTCTTGCTCCTGTGCAGCTCTGCAGGCCATGCCACCTGTGCTACCTGCCTCTCCGTCTGAAAACTCATTGGTGGCTGCCCACAGACTTCAGAAGGAAGCCCAGGCTCCTCTGCCTGGTGTCCAAGGCCCTTTATGATTACACCCCTGCTGAGCTCCCCATTCAACCAAGATCCCAAAAGGCTGTCCTGATGGATTGGAAAGCAGGAGGCCCAAAGCTAGGCTAAAGCACTCAGGCTTTGGAGCCAGGAAGCCCTGGGTTAGAATTCCTGCTCCATCGTTTAACAGTTGTGTGAAAAGGGCCAATCACGTAATCTTGCTGAGTCTCAGTCCCTGCCTCTGAAAAACGGAGACAACAGCAGCTACATCACAAATCTCAGATTTTCTAGAAAACATTCCTAACCTGCCCACCAGCCCCAGCAAGCCAAGGTGAAGACCACCCCCACCTCCTCTGTGCTCCACCAGCTCCTTATACTTTTCCCGTCGTAAAACCTACCACACTGGCTTTCTCATCCACTAGCCTGTGAGCTCCTGAGGGCAGGGTCTGTCTTGGTCCCTCAGGGCCCTGGTACCCCTACAACACCTGGCTCTTAGTGGGTGCCACCCATCTTTTATGGAATCAGGAAGGTTGTAGTATTTGTAATAATTATAACATTAACAATAGCAGCTAACGTTTTCCAAGTGCTCCCTCTGTGCCAGGCACTGAGCTAAGTGAGTTACAGGCGTGGAAACCAGACCTATCTCCTAAAGCTCAACCACCCCTCAGCCCAAAGCTGCTGATTCTCTGACTGCTGGGGCAGCCCCAGCCCTCTGGTCTCCTAGGTCTTGGGTTAGTGACCTTGTCATGGCTCTAGCGTGTACTTCAAGGTCAGGTCCACTGAAGCTTAGTCCTCACTGGCCTGGCTCAACTTCCCCACAGGCCCAGGGCCCCAGCTGACCTTAGCAGTAGCCTGGACAAGAGCACAGATGGGGGTCTGGAGACCCCGGTACTGATCTGTGTGGCCTTGGAGGGGGTGTGGCCCACATTGCATAGCCTCACCATCCTGCTTGTAAATGTCTTGGGGTGGGGGGCACTCCCTGTTTCCTACAGGAACCCTGAACTGCCTGAGGAATATGTTACAATGTATGTGAGCTTCCTAACAGCTCTGGGAATATGTAGAAATCAATGTATAACCCCATCGTAGAGGTGGGTAAAATGAAGCTCAGAGTCTCAGAGAGGTTAACTTCTTCAAAGTGACACACAGGGCTGTTGGTACAGGTTGTACACCACACAAGGGCACTTTTTCAAAGTCAGTGTCAGGTGGCTTTGTGGTGGTTGTGGTCATATAAATTAACATTCCAGAACAAGGATATGAAGCCAGTTCTCTCAAACACCAAAGAAAAGCCTTAGCTTCTACTCAGCCTACACTTCCTGCACTGTCTTTAGTAAAGAGGAAGAAGAAGAGTGGCTCCTGGGTCAGATCCTGTGAGGTAGGTCAGCGGAGCCCATTTTACAGAAGAGGAAACTGAGGTTCTCAGAAAGAGAGCTCCCAGTGTCACACAGCAAGTGGATGGCTGAGTTGGTACTTGAAGTCTATTGGCTTGAGCCCAAGTCCAGGCTTGGGTGGAGAGCTCGCCCCAGTTAGGCCCTGGGCTAGACGGCTCTTTACCTTGATGCTCTAAGGGGCAGCTGGGGAGTGGACAGAGGGTGTGTCTGGTTGTTTGCTCAGCACTGTCATCTCACAACCCTCTGGGGATGGTGGGGGGAGCTTCGTTCACCATCTGCTTCCCACACGCCAGGACAGCAGCTGTCTCCTCCTCCCCCATCCCCAGCCCGCCTGAGTCTAAGTGTTGGCCATCAAGACAACTTCCCACACCCGAGGGCTGACAGGGAAGGAAGGGACACAGCTGGAGCTCCCTCTTTGTGCCCAGCAGAAAGGAAAAGGAGGCATGGAGCCAGCCTCCCAGAGCCCAGAGGCTGGATGGAGGGTGGGCCAGGAAGAGACATGAGGCTACATGGGGAACATACTGAGAGCCGTCAGGTCCCCCTGCTTGCCCATGGAGGGGGCATTTGAACTAGGCCTTGATTGATGGGAAAGATTTGGACGTGTAGAAATGGGGACGTGTAAGGCAAGAACGTGGCAGAGGAAGCATGGAAGGGAAAAGGAGGTGGTGGCTGGGGCTGAAGCAGAGTGTGTTAGGAGGGCTTGCCCAAGAGCAGCCCAGAGAAAGCAGCTTGATATACCAGGCTGAAGAGTTTGGCCCTTAACCTGGTGATGGTGGGGAGCCATGCCAGGTTTCAGAATGGGGGAAACCCATGATGAGACTTGTGGTTTAGACAGACCACCATGGCAGTTGGTGGTAAGAGCAGACTTTCCAAATATGGCTGCTGCACTTGTTCAGAAGAGAAGGGATGGTTCTGTTCCTGGCAGTGCTCCAGAAGGACAAGGGGTAGATTTGAAGGATGGTGTGGCAGGAGAATCCCCTGGTCTTGGCAACTTGGCAACCAATTGCCTGTGGAAGAGAGGAAGGGAGGGAGGGGAAGGTCATTCCTTAGGGCTTAATATGTGCCAGGGCCCATGCTGACTGCTCTCCATCTGACTTCTTGTTGATGGTCTCAACAACATTCGCAAGTAAGGCTGTTCATCTCTACTTTACAGATGTGGAAACAGAGGGTCAGAGCAGGCATTGTCTTGCCCAGATGAAATTCTGGGTCCTTATAACTCCGAAATCTATGCTCTTATCTCTGCCACATGCATTTTGTTGGCCTCTGGGACCTGCAAGGAGCATGCTCAGCAGCAGTCTGGGCCACTCACAATGGACCAGCTTCTGGGGTGCCAGGAAGTCTTGGGTGGGGTTAAGCACAGGAGTAGGCATAGATCCGAGCTCCAGCTCAAAGGGAGAGAGCAGGGAGGAGCAATGACAGGGACATAGGAAGGGATGTGATGAGAAAAGGAAATTTATTTGTATCCAACTCGTAGGGCCTAACCTTGACAGTGCATGGGACGCTAGCTTAACCCCAGGGAAGTGTCTCTCAGAACACTAATAAGCCTGTCCCTCTCTCCAGGCAGAATGCTTTCTCTCCTATCTGCTGCCTACAAGCATACACAGACACACAAAGTCACACAGTCACAGACACACGATCATATAGTCACAAAGTTACACAAGCATGTACATTCAAGGTCTGTGTACACACACACACACACACACACAAGGCCACATGGCCACAGTCATATGGTTAACCACCTGCCATTACCCTGACTTATAGTCCAGGCACATGACTGGCAAGTACACACACAGGTGAACACCCCCCCCCCCCACCAGGGCCATACAAGCTTATACACTCTCACATGGAACCAGAGGACCGTTCCCAGGAAAGCTTCTGCCTACAAACGTCACTCAGGCATGGGCAGGGTGGGAAGCGTCCTCAGATGTCTTTATTGCCATTGTCTGGGACAGGAAGTTGCCTTCTGACCTTTGGGGGCTGCAGTGTGAGAGGGGCGTCACTTGCCCACAGTGACGTCAACACGGGCCCTGCTCTGGGGAGGGCTGGGGTGGGATGGGGTGTGGTAGCTGGCCCTGAGGGAGGTCAAGGGCAGCTGGGGAGTGTTGTGGAAGAGGCAGTATACCTCAGTGGGAAGAGCAGACTGGAGGAAGGCAGAACTGGTTTCCTTGCCAACCTCGCACTGGCTGTGACCTTGGGCAAATCACCTCTCCAAGTGGCAGTGTCCAGCAGTAAAAGGGAGATAATGACACTAACCTCCCAAGGCAGCTGGGCGTGCTAACTCAGATAACGACTGTAAAGGACTGGGCAGAGGCCTGGCATAGATTAAGCACCTGGCAAATGGTGGCAATGATCATGTTTGTGATGACTGCAGGAATCCGTGTGTGTGTGTGCATGTGAATGAACCCTAAGGCCTGTTGAGGCAGGGTAGTCAAGAGTGTGTGGCTGGCCTGGCCCCAGTCCTCTCCACATCTTCCTGAATAGTCTCTGGCATCAACGGGTACTAGAGGAGCAGCAGAGGGGCCTCAGGAAACCCAGCGTTTGGGTTGATGGTGGGGTGACCAGTCCCAGCCCCAACCTGAAGCAGGGGAGCAATGGCCATCAGAAGGGTTGGGCTTAGGGCAGCAGGCTCAGAGGCAGCCCTGGCATGGGCTCCACCTGTGTATCTATTGCTAAGAATTAGGGGGGATCCTTGGCTTCCTCCAGTAGGCTCTGATGTTGGGAGAGGAGGGGGGAGGCACAGACTCTGAGGGCTGGCTACTGGGATCCCTACCTTTCTTTGGGAGTGCTGAGGTCTAGGGGCTGCAGAGAAAGAAGGCACAGCCCCAAAGATAAAGGAAACCTTCCCAAAAGAGGCAAGGTACATAGCTGGCAGCCCTCCGCCCTCTGGTGGCCACAGGTGCTCACTGCAGCCTCACTGTGAAGCTTTGGCTCTATTCAAAGGTGTTCATTCTTTGCCTGGTAGCTCAGGGGAATAGTGCTGAGAAATTGAGACAGCACAGCATCTGGTTGAATGCAGGCACGGGTATTGATGGTGCAGGTTTGAAATCCCAGCCCTACTGCTGCTATTAGTATTAGCATTACTTCCACCACCTGTGAAGTAGATGATCCCAGGCTAGTGACTTAATTTCTCTGTGGCTCAGATTTTTCACTTGCAGAATGAAGCTGACAGTAATATTATCTTGAAGAGTAAATATGATAATTTGTATCAAGTGTCTGGAATAAGTAATATTAAGTAACAAGTACTTAACAAATGGTAGCTGAACTATTTTATAGTTCTGAGGTCAGCATTGCTTAGGTGTTGGGTGTTGGGAGTTGGAAACTGCCCTGACCTGGGTTTGAATTCTGGCTGTGGTGCAGCCACTTACTTAGCAAGTCTGTGCCTTGAACATGTTGACTAGTCACATTTTACTTAGCAGAGGTAATGATTGGGGAAGTATTCAAAATCACTCTTGAATATTTTATGAAGGTGCCACGTTGGGGATGAACATACCGTGTCTCAGGAAGTTCCACATGGCTAATTTTTTGAGTCCTTGGTTATAGTCTGTTTTCGACCGAGCACCAGATGAAGTAGCTGGCTTGGATCCAAAGGCAATGTGTATCTTTATCTACTGGCCTCTCACACAGTGGTGATGTGTTCATGCAGAAAGGCACATGGAAACAACTAACAGTTATGGTTTCAGATCTGAATCTTCCATCTTTCACTCTGGGACCATGTTCAGCACAGGTGGATACTCCTCTGTAACATTATTTAAAATTTCCATTCTATTTCTGGTCATGTGTGTAACATGCAATGTGTGTGATTTGATTGAATGCATTTATGATGTAAATCTATTGTACCTCATTCCTCTATGTAGCTGTTGCTTCTGTAACAGTACTCCATTACCAGATTATTGTGCAGACTAAATATGACAATGTGTGTAAGAATTTTAAACTGCTGCCAGGCAAATGACATTCCCCACCCTCTTCCCTCGTATTTTCCCTAACTAGCTGTGTGTGATTGGGGTAAGTCACTTCCCCCTCTGGATCTCAATATTTCTCAACAGCAAAAAGTCGGGGCATATTAGATGATTTCTAAGACCCTTTCCAGTGTGAAGCTTTTTGGATAATTCTGTGATTCTAGGACATTAGATGCAGTCAACCCTTGTATAAGGATAACTGATGCTTACATGGGTTTTTCCAGGATTGCTTTACCCAACTGGTAAGGGCCACATCTATAAATAACAGCTCTGTGCACACTATAAAATGTTAAAGCCTTGAGAATTAAACATGCACTTTAATGATCTTTACTTTTTTCATTTGATCAGCTCAAAGGTATACTTCAGCTGCATCCAAACTAGCACAAGGTGGTCAGTCCTAACTACACCCCTGCTACAGTCTTTCAGAGGAGTCGCTGATGCCCCTCCTCCAGGGGACACACACGTTTGGTAGGTAGCCAATATTTCTCACCTTGGGAAAATTCCTCTTCGTTTTGGAAGGCAGTGGGGTGAAATGAAATGAGCTTTGGAGTCAGGCCAAGACTGAATTAGCCCAGATCCTCTACTAGCTGTGAGAACTCAGGCAAATTTGAGCCTCAGTCTTCCCACCTGTAAAATTGAGAAAAATAGACCTTTTTGGCAGAGTTGTATGGGTTAAATTACAACCCTTGGGCAAGATTACAGAATAGATGGAAAAATTCCTCATTCTAGAATGAGATAGACTTTAGGTTCAAATCCACTTCTACCAGTATTGATATGGTTGTTACTTAGCCTCTCTCAAGTCTGTTTCCACATCAAAAAGATAGGGATACCACCACTGACCTCTTAAGATCGCTGTGCTTGGACCTTGACTAACAATTCAACACTTGTTCTCCCTCCTAAACCTCCATCCCCCGTGTTTATCTAGTTCCCATGTCTGGCTCAAAGCAGCAGTATAAATGGAAATACCTTCTTCCACCTGCCAAGAACCCTTTGAAGACTCAAAATAGACCATGCCTACACCCAAGTCCTTCCTAATCCACTGTCCCAGCCCTCGCCATCCGTCTTGCCTTGCCAGGGCTGCTCTTTCAGAGTCACCTCCCTGGGCAGTCCCTGGGCTGCTGTTTACTACCTGTCCTGGGCAAGTCTGCATTCCCTAAAGGCAGGGAACTGTGGCTTTATTATCTCCGGATTTCTAATGGGAAGGCTTGACATACAGCATGTGCTCTGCAAATATTAAGAAGCTCCACCTTCATCTTTTGGAAATAGCTCTCTGGAAAGCAGTGCTGGGGACAAAACTGGGGGGGGGGGCAAGGGTGGAGGTGGGGATGCAGAATTCCCTTGGGAACTAAGAGAGGATCTTGTGACAAACATAAGACTTGGAGTCAGGTGATCTGGACTCAAACCTCAGCTCTGCCATTTCCCAGCTAAAGGATTTGGGCAAGTCATTATCCGAGCTGTTTGCATACCTATAAAACCAGGATCAAAACATCTACCTAGCAGAGCACTGGGCACATAAAAAAAAGAGTACTTCAACAAATGTAAGCCATTTATTGTTACTAATGATTAATGATGATGATGATGAGAAAAATAAATGGCTAACACTTACTGAGTACTTTTTATGTGCCAAGAATTGTGCTCAATGTTTAAATTTATTAATTTAATTTCACTATAACTCAAGGAGATAGGTATTATCCTTATTTTATAGAAACTTGTAAATTAAGAAAATGAGGCTCAGAGAAATTAAATAACGTCCTCAAGTTCGGAGTGCTGGTAAGATGCTCAATAAACAGCAGTAGTTACTGTTATGAGGCAGCAATGCATGTGACACAACCTCATTGTCTCCAAGGATTAGCCGCAGTTTCTGGATCCGGATCTCCAGTCTTGTTCCTCGACTGCAGCAAGGAACACAGACCAATCCGTGTTGTAAATAGAGTTAACATAATATATTTATTTTAAGTGCCATTCATGCATATCAGTTCTGGCAGCAACAATCCTAATGACACTTGAAATATTTCTTTACAGCACTAAACAGTTACAAAGAATGGGTGCCGTTCATCATAGAGGCAAAATGTGAAATCGTGCAATAGCAAAACTGTAGAAACATTAAAACACTGTCCAACAGCAGTACAGAGAGCAGGTTGTTTTTGCACAAAAAGCCAATGCAGTTTCATCACATATATACAATAGAGATATGTACACAACACCCTCTGAATAAACAATATCAAAATACTCTATTCCATTTCAAATTATCCCCGGATTGATTCCCTCCCACTTCAAAAGACATCTGAGAGACATGTATTTACAAGAACACACATGAATACATTTACATTTCAAAAACTGCCACAAATGCCAGTCGGATTATTCTCCTGGACAGAGTGCCACATTTGACTGCACGCATTTATTACTCTTTTCTTCAATAGTCTTTAGTCTATTTAAGCCCAAGGCAGAACTTGCTCTCCATTAACTACCAACTGAAATGGCCACTGGAGGGACTCTCTGGACCTGTGTGGCCAGGCCTGCTGAGGCCTGTCCCGGGCTCATGGCCGCTATGTCACAGGAAAGTGGGATGAGTCTGGGTGGCTTTTGGCTCCAGGGCCATATTCAGTCAGTTTAAACTCTCATAAAAATATTGATCACTGCAAATCAGTAAATGATTACCAAATGAAAAATAAGCTTCACAAAATTTGTAAAATATTCATCAGTGATTTCTACCCAAATCACTCAGTATGAGACTGCATTCCAATATCCAAATTGTTTAAAGTGCACATTGCTACCCAAGCAATTTAAACAGTTTCAAAACAGCTATTTTGGTGTCTAGAAAACAGTGACTTGAGCAGACTATTGAAAATACCCACCCTCCCCCTTTTAAAGCTTTTACTCTGCAGGCTGCTATCATCTTGCCTCTTATCCTTGTAAAAGGGCGTTGGCTGCCTTTCCAGAATCTTCTCATTTTCATTGATCCAAGGGGCTGGAACTGAGCTTCCTTTTTCGTAGCAAACGGGTCCAAACAACAGAGGAACATAAAGCCTTTCTTTCTCCCAACTTCACCAGCCATTTACAATGGCTGGCTTCCCAGTGATTCATTCAAGGCAACACTCCATTAAAACACACACACACACACACATACACACACACACACACACCACATTTGTTTACTCAGAGTAGAGATTATTCAACCACAGAATCACTAAGGCTAATTAAAGTGATTTGAGCAAGGCTGATACAGACCATCCAAACTGCAACTAGTGAGCAGTAATGACTCCTTGATTTGATGGAACATATCATTTCCCAATTAGAATTAAAGATACTCTGTTGTTGTTGTTTTTGGTCTAAACAACCAATTCAAAATCTATTCATTTAAAAATCTCATTCCTTCTAGTTCTATGATAAAACTAACAATCTATGTAAAGTAATTATGATATGTAACAAAATAAAACAAACCACTACCACCCACCACTTAAAAAACAAAACAACCCAAGAGGCAGACTGCATTTCAAAGAAACTGACTAAATGTCATGTACACACAGACACATACATCAGATATGACAAAAGACACAGCATGCTTTTTAATAAGGGCACTGAGGCCAATAAAATCTGTGCGTCTCTACCCTTACTTCAGTGCTATGAAATAAAAATGGAATGAATGGAGAAACTTGCTTTATAAAATACTGTCCTGCTGAGCTCTGTTGCCCAAATGAACTCTAATTCAAATCTCAGAAAAATTCTATGTAGCCAATAAGTTTCAATCAGCAGGAATGCTAAGATAGAGAAATATACTCGCATGGTTAAAAAAGAAAAGTAACGATAAAGAGAATGATATACTCTCCGATTGTCTTGTCTGTAAACTCTTACCAAGAAAAATAATTCTGTGCTTTCAGACACTGCATTTCTCCTTAATGAACCCAACAGGAGCTGAGCATTCACAGAAGGTAGTAATAAATATTAAAATAATACTTTAGAATAATAAATACATAAGTAAATATGGAGGCATTGGTTTGTTTAAAAAGCAAAACAATGCCCAGCTTCTAATTCATCAAATAAATTTTAGAGTTGTTTTGATGTAGATTTAGGGAAAACAGACATTGACAAAGTACAACACAAACTCTATAATCCTCCAAGCATCAAAACAAATTTGGTCAGTTCTTCATGCTACTCAGGAAAAACAACACCCCCTTTGGATTTTTTGGAGAGTATCATACTGTGGGTTCCTAGGTTGACTGGGCAGAGCTCATTACCCAATTTCTGGAAAATATTAAAGAACTAGGCTTTGGAAAAATATGTTTCCTTTCAGTTTTTTACATTACTGAAAAGGATCCTGCAGAAAATAGCCTAACAAGGAATAAAAACTCACAATACCTTTCTTTTCGAGACACAATAATCCAATTAGAAAAAAAACTGAAGCCTTTCAGGAATTTCTGTACATATATTTACACATATGTATCTATAAACTGCTTGCAGCAAAATAGGCTCTGTCTGAAATATCAGTCTGGCACTTGTGGTCAACATCAAATTGATTTGACACAAATATGCAAAAAGTTGTCCAAATCACACAACAGAAGCTACAGAGGGCAGCTGGCAGGGAGACAAACATGTAGTACTTGTTTGGGTCAGATTAAAGCAGTAAGTTATCCAGCTAAAATCTTTTTGATTGTCTTCAAAAGGAACTTTGATAACATTGGTAAAGTGATTAGCAACTTTGTTCTTTCAACTGGATTCTTTTAAACCTTTCCCTTCATTGCACAGAAAGGTGACATTAAAGTCTGGTGCCTTGTGGAACCAAACCCTACACAATTGAATCCCAATCAAAGTCATCCTGGATGTCATCTGGAGGCAGGGAGCGTCGCATTTGGAAGGCTTGGGAAGGCATCATGTGCTGCTGGTTCATGGCTCCGTGATGGCCTGGAAGGAAGGAGGCAAAGTAGTGACTTGGGTAGAGAAGAAAGGAATGAATCCACTAATCCCTACTGAGCACTTCATACGTGCTGGACACTCAGCACACATTACCTCACAAATCCATCTCTAAGTATTCAACAAGGTGGCTGAGGACTCATTTTATAGGTAAGGGAGTTAGGGTTTAAGAGGATGAGCAAGTTACCCAAAGTCATACAGTTAGTAAACACAGAGATAGGATTTGAACACAGTTCACTTTACTCCAAAACCCATGCTCTTTCCATTACACCAGGCTGTAGCAAGGAGGGCATAAGATAAGTGCTGGAGTACCCAAGTGCTGACCCAAACCATTTCCTTTATAGTCCTGTTCTGCTCCACCATGTTTCAGTAACATGAATTGGCTCAAATGAAAATGGTAAATAGGAGAATGATGTCAATATAACACCGAAGTCACAATGGGTCATACTCAAATTTTTCCAAGCAAGGTAAATTTTGTGCCATTAAGTAACAGCAGGTGAACACAGGATGCAGTAAACCATGAAGGAACACAGCTGTGAATATGACGCCCAGTCTCCTCATGCTCTTTTTTGGGGCTCAGTTTGGCCATGTGCTCCCCCATTTTCGTACATTCTGTTCTTATAGCTCAACAGACCCCCCCTTTCAAAGCAGCCTCATCTTTTTTTTTTTATTATTTTCAAGTAAAGACCTATATCTGCTTACAGAATTTATTCTTTTATTGGGAATTAAGCATTTCCTTTTAACTGTGCTGGCATTTTTACTGGCTTATTGTTTTTGTTAGCAGTATGATTACAAAATTTTGAGTAGTCTGCACTAATCTTATTTTTCTCACAAGCCCTTTAATTTTTAGTGTGTAATTTTACAGAATACTAAGGTTTTCAGTATATCACAGTATAGCAGAAATGCCTGTATTTATTCTATTTATTTAACAAAAGCTTATAAATCCTCCTTACTATGTGCCAGGCACTAATTTAAGTGCTTTACCTATAATCCTCATTTAATCCTCCTAACAACCCTAGCAATTAGGTAGTGTTATTAATGCCCATTTCACAGAAAGGAAACTGATGAGCTTTATACATCTATTAAGTGGCAAAGCACCAGGATTCAAACACTGGCAATCTGGCTCCAGAGTCTTAATGACCATTTCACACCACCTACAAATTGCTGGTGAGAGTTCCAGAACAGACAACACTTATTCCTTCCCCTTCATCTCAGGATATGTCACATGGTCCCAACTCCTCCATCACTTCTGCCTTTGGAGTTTTAACCCCTAACCCACCCCAAATTACCTTTTTTCCTCAAATAGTCAAGTAAAAGGCAATGTGATATTTGAGAAATGTAATAAACTCTGAATCTTGACACCTGGGTTTGAGTCTTGGGTGGCCTTGAACAAGTTACCTCCCCTTCTGAGTCTACATTTCTTTATCTAGGTAAGCCTTAAGGCCCCTTCAAGCTCTAACAGTGTGCCCTATTCCTCTGCTAAATGTATAGTACCTTAAATTCAAGAACCTAGGAAAAAGAAGTTTACTCCTTAAACTTACCTCCTTTATAAGGTACTCACCTGGAAACTGTAGCTGGAGGGACTCCATCAGAATCGACAGGAGCCAATCAAAATAGATTCTGAAGTATGCTAAAGTTCTGTCAAAGTCAAATAGCTTCGAGAAAACCTAAAACCCTAAGACAGCTCTATACCCCCAGACCTCTTAGGAAGGCAGGACAATAATTAGAATCATAGAACTCTGGGCTAAAAGGGACTTTGGTATATATGGTCCAAACACCAATTGACACTTTGAATCCCTTCACCAGCACTGAAGCCAAGTAGCTGTCCAGGCTCTGTGCACACACATATGCACACCCCCACATACACACTCCATGACAGAGTTCACTCCCTCCAGGCAGCCTGGTTCATTTTTGGGACAGCTAAAGCTGTTCAGTATTAAACTCTGTGAACCAACTGCAACACACACACAAATTACCTGCAATCGTTGTTCCTGGAGTGCTGAGTGCCTGTGGGATATGAGGATAACCAGGGGGTGGCATCACTGGAGGAGGGAGATTTTGCCTAGAGTCTATGTACAAATTTCCTAATCAGATTGAAAAACAGAAAAGAGGGAAAACATGTCACTATGAAGTAAAACAAATCAAGCCTTAAAATGTCTTAATAAAACTGTTCCCTAAAATTTTATTAGCAGGTAAAGTGAGGAAGAAAAGGGATGAAAAACTTATACCTTTCAGATGCTAAAATTCTGCCAAAAGATGGTTTTGGCCTTTTCAGACATGGTTTCAGGCTGGGCGTGAGCACATTTGTACTAATTTTGGTTCTGACACCAACTCTTTGTAAACTCATTGGCAAGTTATGTCTGTTGTTACACACCTCATTACAGTTCAAAAGTATTTTCATATCCATTATTTCAAGTGAGCCTTCCACTAAGATCACAATGGGATTATTATCTGCATTTTACAAAAGAGGCAACTGAGACTCAGAAAGGCTAAACTGACTGTCAGGGCCAGGTGTACAATCCAGATCTCCTAACTCACAGGCTACTTCTATTAGCCATTGTCTCTATTGCCCTAATTTTCTCATCCCCCAGGCAGGCCTAAGCATGTATACCGTAGCTGATTAACAAAGTGATGGGAAAGATTTGCAAAACATAAACGAGCTACACCAAGCCAAGTTGATTAAAAATAAGTTATTTTGAAGTGTAGAGATGAGAAACATAGAGCTCATTTAAATGGCATTTCAGAAAATTCTTAAATTAATATGTTTAATATTAATATTTAGCCACCAAGTGTTAACAGCTCCAAAATGTCAATTACATTGCACTGTAACGCAGAACTGACAGGAAGGGAAACATCACAGCTACTCCACCAACAACCCTTGGGAAAGACGGACCATAAAAAAAATGGTTCACACTGTAAAGAACATCTGGAGTTTTGAAAAGGATGTTTCCCTCAGGTTTTCTAATGCTTCACAAAAATTACACTTTCATTCTAGCAATGCTTAATGAAACTAAAAAAAAAGAGCAACCATATCTCTAGAGGTAACTAAAAAAGGAAGAAAAAACTTCCTTTTCTATTCAAGGTAAGGCACACTTATATTTGGCTGCTCACAGGTTTTCACCTGCCACTGGAAAGCCAGACTGTCCAGGCTTGAGATGGCATCAGAAATGATCTACCCTACCTCTGTTGATGTTGATGAGGAAGGAGGACCAGAGTGGAAATAGAAAAGAACCAGGAACAGATCCAGGAACTTCTGACCCCCAGCCACTGCCTCCCAAGATGAGATTCCTTTTTATAGGAAGTTTTACAGTCAGAACTGAGTTTTTTTTTTTTTTTTTTGACCAATTAACTATACTGATGATTTAGGAAGAAAAGAGAGAAGTTTTACTAGCTTAGGCTTTAGTATTTCCTTATGTGTGGGGAGGGGGTGGAGAGTGACCCATACCCAAGTGCTGATCAGGCTTCACATGCATAGCTAGCGCACTTTCTAAAGGTTGCACCAGGCTAGTGAGGCCACATCACTCTTGAGTAACACAGCCACTCATCTACCAAAGACAGACTTCATCCTGCAAAATCTTAGCTCTCTATCTACTCATCATTAGAGCTCAAGTTAATAATCAAAACACAAAACTGAATTGATTGGAAATTATTTCTTTTTTCATTTCTCTTTTATGGCTTAGTAATTCTTACTTTAAATTAGGGAGAGAGAAGGGAAATAGAGAAGGATTATGGTAATAAACAGACACCTACAAATTAAACAAAGTCTTAACTGTTGAAATTCTATCACATTCTTAACACTTTTAGTTTCATACAGAAATTCCCATTACTCATTTTTTTCTATGTTCTCATTACTGAGTCTGAAAGAGTCTGCCTAAACTTACTAAGGAATTAACTTCCATGGCAGTTTCCAAAGATTTTTGAGATGCTACAACATTTAGAATGTAGTTATGAGAATTAAAAAGATTTCACCACACAATATATTTATTGTAAGTAGCCTCTCTTTTCATATGCCCATTCATTCAAGAAGTACTTATGTGCCAGGAACTGCTCTGGCCACCAGGGATATAGCAATGAAAAAACACATTTCCTGCCTTTATGGAGTTTATTCTCCATAAATAAGGGTAGGAGATTGGAGGTGAGTATGGAAGGAGAAACAAACAACCATAATAAAGTAAATTAAATACTATGTTATACATGCCATGGAGAATAAAAGAAAGCAGGGAGAGGGGACAGGAACTGCTGGAAGACAGGTGCCACTTAAATAGGGTGATCAGAGAAGACATCACTTGAGTAGGTGATTTTTGAGGAAAAACTGATGGAGATTAGGGAATGAATCGTGTTATGGGGGAAGACCACTTCAAACACAGGAAACAGTGAGTGCAAATGTTCTGACAAGGTAAACTATGACTGGTGTGTCCAAACAACAGCCTGGAGGCCAGTGATGCTGGAGTAGGGAGCAGGGGGAGGGGAGCAGGAGATGAGGTCAGAGAGCAATGGTGGACCAGACTGTGTATGACCACCTAGGCCAGAGGAAGGACTTCATTTTTTACTGAGAAAGATGGGCACCAGCATAAGGTTTGAGCAGAGAAGAGGCATGATCTGACTTCTCCATCTCATAAAATCCCACTTATCCTGTAAAGTCCCCTTAAATGTGTCTTCTATGAAAACTTCTCTCTCTCCAGGGCAATTAATCCCCTTTCTCTGTACTCCCATTGTACTTATAACCTATAGTGGAAGTATAACCCTCATCGTACTGTGTTTCTTAATGGACCTGTCTCACCTATCAGGCTGGGAGGTCCTTGAGATTAGGGGCTATTTTGGAGTTACCTCTCTATTCCTAGTGCCCAATGCATAGCCAGGCAAAGAAAAGGTATAAATAAATGTTTGCTGAACAAACACACACTTATCCATATTTAATGACCTTTAAGCAAAGCATCAAATTAAGAATAGCCCAGCTAGAGTACTTAAAAGACAAATGGTAAAATGATTTAGGAAAACAAGGAGATACACATTCTAAGACATTCTTTTCTCCTTCCTACACTAAACCACTAATTTTGGGGGTCTCTAAGGAGCTCAAAGGGGTGTTCATCATAAGAGGGAGACTTAAAAACAGAAACGACAGGGAAAGTTTGAAGGATATGGAAAGGCTATATTCTGGGAGTCAAGACCTATACCTGAATGAACTGGGTAACTTTGAGCAAGTCACTTTCTTTCTCTCGATCACAGTTTCCTCATCTGTTAAATACAGAAATAAAATTAACGGCTCTCTGAAGTCCCCTCTTGTACTATACTTCTAAGAAAAAGTGGTAAAGAATTACTCAGGGGTAGACATGAAGGATGTGAGATATGTGAATGCATTTAATGTATAGGGATGCAAGAAGGAGGGAAAAAAGAATGATGGGAAAAGGCTGGGACTTAAAGCACGTTGGGCATGTAAAGACTGATCATCCATGAGTAGACATCAGTAGACATGAGGTGATGGATACCTGAAGCACCAGAATTGATCAGAGAAGGCACTGGCAGAGGCCAACATAACTTGGCAGGCCAGACCTGGCTAAAGTTCCGTGGAGTCCAAGAGACTAAAGGATGGGGCAAATGGGGAGAGAAATAAACACTGAAGGAAAACTGTTCTTCTGCCCTTGATAGTCTGTCACTGAGGTAGTATGGAGAATCAAGAAAGAATTGCAGGAATCCTACAGAAAAGGAGGGCTCTGGCAACAAAAAGGAAAGACAGAGAATCACAGACTGCTAGAACCAAATAATCAAAGTCAAAGATCAAGAAGAGATGACCGGGGGCAGGGCAAGAAGGTGGATTGGTGAGGTGTATGTTTTAGTTACTCCTCAAGGGAAGTAGGTAGAAAGCCAGGAACTGCGTGGACTGGACACCGCAGAGCAATGTGACTTTGGGCATATTTCATACAACACTCATGAAAACGTGGAACTGTTGAGATCAGCGAAATCTGTAAGTTTTTGCGGCCAGGGGACCCACACCCCTCCCTGCCAGGCTCAGTCCCGTGGGAGGAGGGGCTGTCAGCGCTGGGAAGGAGAAGGGAGAACTGCAGTGGCAGCTCTTATCGGAAACTCATTCTACTGATCCAAACTCCAACCACAGACAGACTGAGACCAGACGCCAGAGAATCTGAGAGCAGCCAGCCCAGCAGAGAAGAGATAGGCATAGCAAAAAACAGCAAGAAAAAACTCAAAACTAAAAGTGGAGGCTTTCTGGAGTTTTGGTGAACATACAAAGGGGAAGGGCAGAGCTCAGGCCCTGAGGCTCATTTGCAAATCCCAAAGAAAAACTGATCTCTCTGACCCCTGAATCTTTCCTTAATAGCCCTAACTGCTTTGTCTCTTAGCGTTTCAATAACCCATTAGACCTGCCAGGAGGGCCCGTTTTTTTTTTTTGTTTTTTTGTTTTTTTTATCTTTTTTTCTTTTTCTAAAACATTTACTCTAAGAAGCTCAATACAGAAAGCCTCAAAGACTTGCAATTTGGGCAGGTCAAGACAAGAGCAGAACTAAGAGAGCTCTGAGAAAAAAGGCAATAATCCAGTGGCTGAGAAAATTCACTAAACACCACAACTTCCCAAGAAAAGGGGGGTGTCCACTCACAGCCATCATCCTGCTGGACAGGAAACACTCCTGCCCGTCGCCAGCCCCATACCCCAGAGCTGCCCCAGATAACTGAGTGTGACGGAAGTGCTGCCAATAACATGCATACACCACAAAATGGGGCATGGACATTAGCCTTCCCTGCACCCTCAGCTGGTTGTCCCAGAGTTGGGAGGGTGGAGCAATGTGAATTAACAAGCACCATTCAGACATCATTTCAGCAGACTTGTAGCCTCCCTACACAGACCAGCAGCTCAGAACTGCCCTGGGGGGACGGCACTCACCTGTGACATAACACAGTCATCCCTCAACAGAGGACCAGGGGGTGCAAGGCCTGTAAGAGGGACCCACTCGCAAGTCTCAGGGGCCACACACCAATACCAAGGACTTGTGGGTCAGTGGCAGAGACAAACTGTGGCAGGACTGAAATGAAGGATTAGACTATTGCAGCAGCTTTAAAACTCCAGGAACACCAGGGAGATTTGATTGTTAGAGCCGCCCCCCGTCCCTGACCGCCCAGACATACGCCCCTTATACAGGGCGGGCAACACCAACTACGCACGCAAGCTTGGTACACCAATTGGACCCCACAAGACTTACTCCCCCACTCACCACAGAGGCAAAGCAGGGGAGAACTGGCTTGAGGGGAACAGGTGGCTTGCGGACGCCACCTGCTGGTTAGTCAGAGAAAGTGTACTCCACGAAGCTGTAGATCTGACAAATTAGAGATAAGGATTTCAATTGGTCTACAAATCCTAAAAGAAGCCTATAAAGTTAAGCAAATGCCAAGAGGCCAAAAACAATAGAAAACTTTAAAGCATATGAAAAAACCAGTTGATATGGATAACCCAAGCCCAAGCACCCAAATGAAAAGACCAGAAGAGACACAGTTCCTAGAGCAACTGATCAAAGAACTAAAGATGAACGACGAGACCATGTCACGGGATATAAAGGACATCAAGAAGAGCATGGAACAGGGTATAAAGGACATCAAGAAGACCCTAGAAGAGCATAAAGAAGACATTGCAAGACTAAACAAATAGATGATCTTATGGAAATTAAAGAAACTGATGAACAAATTAAAAAGATTCTGGATACTCATAGTACAAGACTAGAGGAAGTTGAACAACGAATCAGTGACCTGGAAGATGACAGAATAGAAAATGAAACCACAAAAGAAAGAATCAGGAAAAAATCAAAAAAATTGAAACGGACCTCAGGGATATGATAGATAATATAAAATGTCTGAATATAAGACTCATTGATGTTCCAGAAGGGGAAGAAAAGGGTAAAGGTCTAGGAAGAGTATTCAAAGAAATTGTTGGGGAAAACTTTCCAAATCTTCTAAACACCATAAATACACAAATCATAAATGCCCAGCAAACTCCAAATAGAATAAATCCAAATAAAACCACTCCGAGACATATTCTGATCACACTGTCAAATACGGAACAGAAGGAGCAAGTTCTGAAAGCAGCAAGAAAAAAGCAATTCACGACATACCAAGGAAACAACATAAGACTAAGTAGTGACTACTCAGCAGCCATCATGGAGGCAAGAAGGCAGTGGCACGTCATATTTAAAATTCTGAATGAGAAAAATTTCCAACCAAGAATACTTTATCCAGCAAAGCTCTCCTTCAAATTTGAGGGAGAGCTTAAATTTTTCACAGACAAACAAATGCTGACAGAATTTGCTAACAAGAGACCTGCCCTACTGGAGATACTAAAGGGAGCCCTACAGACAGAGAAACAAAGAAAGGACAGAGAGACTTGGAGAAAGGTTCAGTACTAAAGAGATTCGGTATGGGTACATTAAAGAATATTAATAGAGAGAGGGAAAAATATATACGACAAACATAAAGCAAAGGATAAGATGGCTGATTCAAGAAATGCCTTCAAGGTTATAACATTGAATGTAAATGGATTAAACTCACCAATTAAAAGATACAGATTTGCAGAATGGATCAAAAAAAATGAACCATCAATATGCTGCATACAAGAGACTCATCTTAGACACAGGGATACAAAGAAATTGAAAGTGAAAGGATGGAAAAAAATATTTCATGCAAGCTACAGCCAAAAGAAAGCAGGTGTAGCAATATTAATCTCAGATAAAATAGACTTTAAATGCAGGGATGTTTTGAGAGACAAAGAAGGCCACTACATACTAATAAAAGGAGCAATTCAACAAGAAGAAATAACAATCATAAATGTTTATGCACCCAATCAAGGTGCCACAAAATACATGAGAGAAACACTGGCAAAACTAAAGGAAGCAATTGATGTTTCCACAATAATTGTGGGAGATTTCAACACATCACTCTCTCCTATAGATAGATCAACCAGACAGAAGACCAATAAGGAAACTGAAAACCTAAACAATCTGATAAATGAATTAGATTTAACAGACATATACAGAACATTACATCCCAAATCACCAGGATACACATACTTCTCTAGTGCTCATGGAACTTTCTCCAGAATAGATCATATGCTGGGACATAAAACAAGCCTCAATAAATTTAAAAAGATTGAAATTATTCAAAGCACATTCTCTGACCACAATGGAATACAATTAGAAGTCAATAACCATCAGAGACTTAGAAAATTCACAAATACCTGGAAGTTAAACAACACACTCCTAAACAATCAGTGGGTTAAAGAAGAAATAGCAAGAGAAATTGCTAAATATATAGAGACGAATGAAAATGAGAACACAACATACCAAAACCTATGGGATGCTGCAAAAGCAGTGCTGAGGGGGAAATTTATAGCACTAAACGCATATATTAAAAAGGAAGAAAGAGCCAAAATCAAAGAACTAACGGATCAACTGCAGAAGCCAGAAAATGAACAGCAAACCAATCCTAAACCAAGTAGAAGAAAAGAAATAACAAGGATTAAAGCAGAAATAAATGACATAGAAAACAAAAAAACAATAGAGAGGATAAATAACACCAAAACTTGGTTCTTTGAGAAGATCAACAAGATTGCCAAGACCCTAGCTAGACTGACAAAATCAAAAAGAGAGAAGACCCATATAAACAAAATAATGAATGAGAAAGGTGACATTACTGCAGATCCCGAGGAAATTAAAAAAATTATAAGAGGATGCTATGAACAACTGTATGGCAACAAACTGGATAATGTGGAGGAAATGGACAATTTCCTGGAAACATATGAACAACCTAGACTGACCAGAGAACAAACAGAAGACCTCAACCAACCAATCACAAGCAAAGAGATCCAATCAGTCATCAAAAAACTTCCCACAAATAAATGCCCAGGGCCAGATGGCTTCACAGGGGAATTCTACCACACTTTCCAAAAAGAATTGACACCAATCTAACTTAAACTCTTTCAAAACACTGAAGAAAATGGAACACTACCTAACTCATTTGATGAAGCTAACATCAATCTGATACCAAAACCAGAGAAAGATGCTACAAAAAAGGAAAATTACCGGCCAATCTCCCTAATGAATACAGATGCAAAAATCCTCAACAAAATACTTGCAAATCGAATCCAAAGACACATTAAAAAAATCATACACCATGACCAAGTGGGGTTCATTCCAGGCATGCAAGGATGGTTCAACATATAAAATCAATCAATGTATTATAACACATTAACCAATCAAAAGGGAAAAATCAAATGATCATCTCAATAGATGCTGAAAAAGCGTTCGACAAAATCCAACATCCGTTTTTGATAAAAACACTTCAAAAGGTAGGAATTGAAGGAAACTTCCTCAACATGATAAAGAGCATATATGAAAAACCCACAGCCAGCATAGTACTCAATGGTGAGAGACTGAAAGCCTTCCCTCTAAGATCAGAAACAAGACAAGGATGCCCGCTATCACCACTGTTATTCAACATTGTGCTGGAAGTGCTAGCCAGGGCAATCCAGCAAGACAAAGAAATAAAAGGCATCCAAACAGGAAATGAAGAAGTTAAACTGTTATTGCTTGCAGATGATATGATCTTATATCTGGAAAACCCTGAGAAATCGACGGTACAGCTACTAGAGCTAATAAACAAATTTAGCAAAGTAGCGGGATACAAGATTAATGCACATAAGTCAGTAATGTTTCTATATGCCAGAAATGAACAAACTGAAGAGACACTCAAGAAAAAGATACCATTTTCAATAGCAACTAAAAAAATCAAGTACCTAGGAATAAACTTAACCAAAGATGTAAAAGACCTATACAAAGAAAACTACATAACTCTATTAAAAGAAATAGAAGGGGACCTTAAAAGATGGGAAAATACTCCATGTTCATGGATAGGAAGGCTAAATGTCATTAAGATGTCAATTCTACCCAAACTCATCTACAGATTCAATGCAATTCCCATCAACATTCCAACAACCTACTTTGCAGACTTGGAAAAGCTAGTTATCAAATTTACTTGGAAAGGGAAGATGCCTCAAATTGCTAAAGATACTCTAAAAAAGAAAAACAAAGTGGGAGGACTTATACTCCCTGACTTGGAAGCTTATTATAAAGCCACAGCTGTCAAAACAACATGGTACTGCCACAAAGATAGACATATAGATCAATGGAATCGAATTGAGAATTCAGAGATAGACCCCCAGATCTATGGCCAACTGATCTTTGATAAGGCCCCCAAAGTCAGTGAACTGGGTCATAATGGTCTTTTCAACAAATGGGGCTGGGGGAGTTGGAGATCCATATCCAAAAGAATGAAAGAGGACCCCGACCTCACACCCTATACAAAAATTAACTCAAAATGGACAAAAGATCTCAATATAAAAGAAAGTACCATAAAACTCCTAGAAGATAATGTAGGAAAACATCTTCAAGACCTTGTATTAGGCGGCCACTTCCTAGACTTTACACCCAAAGCACAAGCAACAAAAGAAAAAATAGATAAATGGGAACTCCTCAAGCTTAGAAGTTTCTGCACCTCAAAGGAATTTCTCAAAAAGGTAAAGAGGCAGCCAATTCAATGGGAAAAAATTTTTGGAAACCATGTATCTGAGAAACGACTGATATCTTGCATATATAAAGAAATCCTACAACTCAATGACGATAGTACAGACAGGCCAATTATAAAATGGGCAAAATATATGAAAAGACAGTTCTCTGAAGAGGAAATACAAATGGCCAAGAAACACATGAAAAAATGTTCAGCTTCACTAGCTATTAGAGAGATGCAAATTAAGACCACAATGAGATACCATCTCACACCAATTGGAATGGCTGCCATTAAACAAACAGGAAACTACAAATGCTGGAGGGGATGTGGAGAAATTGGAACTCTTATTCATTGTTGGTGGGACTGTATAATGGTTCAGCCACTATGGAGGTCAGTCTGGCAGTTCCTTAGAAAACTAGATACAGAGATACCCTTTGATCCAGCGATTGCACTTCTCAGTATACACCCGGAAGACCGGAAAGCAGTGAGACGAACAGATATCTGCATGCCAATGTTCACAGCAGCATGATTCACAATTGCCAAGAGATGGAAACAACCCAAATGTCCTTCAACAGATGAGTGGATAAATAAAATGTGGTATATACACACGATGGAATACTACACGGCAGTAAGAAGGAAAGATGTCATGAAACATATGACAACATGGATGAACCTTGAAGACATAATGCTGAGCGAAATAAGCCAGGCACAAAAAGACAAATATTATATGCTACCACTAATGTGAACTTTGAAAAATGTAAAACAAATGGTTTATAATGTAGAATGTAGGGGAACTAGCGATAGAGAGCAATTAAGGAAGGGGGAACAATAATCCAAGAAGAACAGATACGCTATCATGGGTAAATTTAACATTCTGGGAATGCCCAGGAATGACTATGGTCTGTTAATTTCTGATGGGTATAGTAGGAACAAGGTCACAGAAATGTTGCTATATTAGGTTACTTTCTTGGTGTAGACATGTTGGAAGTAAAGTAGTTATCTTAGGTTAGCTAGCTAGAGAGAGAGGGCCACATCTGAGCAACAAAGAGGCATTCGGGAGGAGGCTCTTAGGCACAATTATAGGGAGGCCTAGCCTCTCCTTTGCAGCAACAGTCTTTCCTAGGGCAAATCCTGTGGTACAGGGCTCAACCCATCAAACCACCAGTCCCCTATGTCTGTGGTCATGTTAGCAACCATCAAGGTAGTTTAGTTGTCTTTTTCTTACTCCCTTGTTATGGTCTCCTTGAAATGTTCTTTTATTGTATTTTTTTTATTTTTCATACAGTTGATTTAGGAAAAAAAAAAAGTTTGAAAAAAAAAACAAGGTAAAATATATGCAGAGCCCCCTTGAGGAGCTGGTAGAGAATGCAGGGGTATTGGCCTGCCCTACCTTGATGGTTGCTAACATGACCACAGACATAGGGGACTGGTGGTTTGATGGATTGAGCCCTGTACCACAGGATTTGCCCTAGGAAAGACTGTTGCTGCAAAGGAGAGGCTAGGCCTCCCTATAATTGTGCCTAAGAGCCTCCTGCCGAATGCCTCTTTGTTGCTCAGATGTGGCCCTCTGTCTCTAGCTAAGCCAACTTGAAAGGTGAAATCACCGCCCTCCCCTCTATGTGGGATCAGACACCCAGGGGAGTGAATCTCCCTGGCAACGTGGAATATGACTGCCAAGGAGGAATCTACACCTGGCATCATGGGATGGAGAACACCTTCTTGACCAAAAGGGGGGTGTGAAAGGAAATGAAATAAGCTTCAGTGGCAGAGAGATTCCAAAAGGAGCCGAGAGGTCACTCTGGTGGGCACTCTTATGCACAATATAGACAACCCTTTTTAGGTTCTAATGAATTGGGGTAGCTGGTGTTGGATACCTGAAACTATCAGACTACAACCCAGAACCCATGAATCTTGAAGACAATTGTATAAAAATGTGGCTTATGAGGGGAGACAGTGGGATTGGGGGGGCCATGGGGATCACACTCCCCTTTGTCTAGTTTGTGGATGGATGAGTGGAAAGGTGGGGGAAGGAAACAAACAAACAGACAAGGGAGCCCAGTATTCTTTTTTACTTTAGTTGCTCTTTTTCACTTTAATTATTATTCTGGTTATTTTTGCGTGTGTGGTAATAAGGGTGTCGGGGATTGATTTTGGTGATGAATGTACAACTATGTAATGGTACTGTGAACAATCGAATGTACGACTTGTTTTGTATGACTGCGTGGTATGTGAATATAGCTCAATAAAATGAACATTAAAAAAAAAAAAAAAGAAGAAGAAGAGATGACCACAGAGGTTTGGTAACATAAGGCTTTAAGAAAATAAGCTGGGATTCTCATTCTGGAGAGAATCCAGGAGTGCTTGGCCACTCTCTGACACTGTACAGGAGATTACAGAGGTTTTTTCATGACCAAGATATCTGTTGGGTCTTTTTAAAGACATTTAAGTCATGGAATTAAAGAAAGTCTTGCTTCACCATATAGCTTTGAAATTCTAGAAAGGAAGAGTTAATGGCTAACATGTGCATTGGTCTATTTAAATGGCCTTCTCTGAAGACTGAACCATGCCTTCTACTTGTCCTCCTCGATTTCCCTGGCTTGCCCCAGTCAACAATTTGTGAGCAATACCAGTCACCTACTCCCAAACACACAGGGATACTGATAGATACACAAGTTACTTACTTATTCACTTAGTAGCAATCTTTATGGCTGACTGAAATGGTTAAAGATGGATTTGACAAAGAAGAGAACATGGAAGCACTCAGAAGGTAGTTTAGTTAAACAGGGAAAGTAAAGAAGAAAGGAGAAAGAAAGGACAAAGGACAGACTCCTGGTCTAGTACTTAAAGCAAGTTGGAAAAAGTGGAAGTGATGATTCTGATAGAGAACCTATGGTGGCAGGGGGAGGCGGGGAACCTACCAGAGGATCAAAAAAGATATGAATAGGCTACCCAACTGGAAGAAGACATCAAAAAAAGATGAAATGGGAGAAAGCAAAAAAGTGAGAACACATGCCAACCTCTACAGATCTTGATACTTAGATACATATGTATCAGCAAGATATTAAAAAGAAGTAACAAAAAGAAAGAGAAAGAGAGACAACAGAGCTAATAAGGTATCAAAAAAAATAGTGTCTGGCACATAGCACTCAAAAAATACAGTTAATACTAAGTACTTTCTATATGCCAGGCATTAATGAGGCCCTTGTAAGGATATAATGTATTGAAAAAACAAGTCACCAGAATCAAATAGCTACTGAGGGTTTCAGGCTAGGTAACTAAAAAGGGAAGAAAAGCAGTTCAAAATGGAAGAAGCAAAGATGATGGAAGATTTCTATTGTATCAGAGGACACAGAAGTAACAATTTCATAAAAAGAGATGCAGCCTGAATGACGAGCTTGAGAATGTGGGAGGACAAATGGTATAAAATAATACTGGATAATAGTCAAAGAAAGCCACTTAAGATAGAGAGAGAGAGCTTGTTAGCATCAAATGTAAAACCAAGGTAAAAATACAGAAAAAAAGCACACTTGAGGATAAAAGGCAAGTGATCAAAATGGAGAGAGAAAAAACTTGGATATTAAACTCCTACAAAATGGAAACTTGAGAAAAAAAATGCCAGCACCACAACCAAGAATAGAAAAGACAGTTGAAAAGTAAAGACTAAAGGAAAAAAAGTGAAACGAAAAATAACAGAGCAAATATTCTGGACCCAGAATAAAACATCAACAAGACTATTTACCATTATGTCTACTCTTCAAATACTTCAAAATTTGTAATAATTTTATCATTCTTAGAATATATATAAGATACTTTTCACAAGTCTATATAAATTTAAATTTACATAACTTCATAACTATGTTCCTATAAAGATAAGTTAAGTATCTTTAAGACATTTATTTCTTGATAATAGTTCATGAAGGAAAGTTAATCCTAAACAAAATCATATAAATCACAACAGAAAAACATACAGTCTCTTTACCTCAATTTTTCTAAGATGCACCTAAGATACTTTCATGTTTTCATTCATTTTTCTTACAAATAGAAAGGTAAATGGATCACTGTCACCATTAACAATGCACCAAGTTGTCTAAGACAGTTACTGAGCTTCATATGAATAAGAAAAAGAGAAAAACAAGAAGAAAATTTAAGCTCATACCTGTTCCAATGTGTTGGGAAGGTTTTGTTGGATGCATGGCACCATGACAAACATTTTGCTGAATATTACTCTGTGAGTGTATAAGGCCAGTTTGTGTAAAGAACTGATTAAGAGAAGAACAGAGATCAGCAAATTGAACTTGATCTAAAGACCAGTTCTTGAGATCTGCCTGTCTCATACTCTCCATCAAACCTGTGAGGAGAGCATTAGAAATACAATTAGTATAGTTCTGCAAACACTGCAAGGAAAACAGCCAGATATAATATTTTTCAGCCCACAAAACTTCCACTGGCTCTTTCAAGATTATGGCAGAGATTTGCCAATGCAAAGAAATTAAATTAATGAAAATTATTCAAAGTCCAATATTTTTAAATGTGGCCAAATTTCTTTCTGAACTCTTATCTATGACCCTAGGCTACATCAACTGGTTAAAAGACTTCACTGTGAATTTTGCAAGTGTTGCTTTTAAGCATAGTACCAAGTGCAAAAGAAATGTTATATGTTTACTTCTACTTCAAAAAAAGTAGTATTTCTACTACAAAGAAACCCATAATCTACCAGAGAAAATAGGATCATGTGTATCTCGTTATATGTCAAAAGGAATCAATACTTACCTTGGAACTGTGAAAGGTCTACGTCTGACCAATTAACACTGCTGGCAATTCGACAGCTTTCTTTTAGCATATCAAGTGTTGCATACCAATCATTTGAAACACCTATAAAATTAATATTGACAATACTAAAAATCTTGGATGGCAACAGTTAGAAATGCATGGTAAAAGAAGACAATGAACCCACTTTATTGCTGACAGTGTACGATCCCTGTTGAGTTTTACAAAGGGACCCACACCCATTGTTATACTGGAACAATCTGCTCTGTGAGGCAGGCAGGAAGTGTATTCTATTTTACAAATAAAGGAAACTGAACCCAACGAGGTGGCATAACTCAGCAAAGTCACCATGATGGATCTACAACTTGAACCCAAGTCTTCTAAGCTCTACTTAGAAGGAGCTTACAAACTGTCATATCAAATTTTGATGTCAAATTTGATGCTGCTCTTTATATTTGTATACTACAAATAAATGATCAGGCAGGACGAGTCATTCAAATCGGTTTTTCTACTCATATAAAGTTCATTTTCCTGTCTTGTACTGACCTTTTAAAAGACATGTTCTTCATAATGTATAGAGGTAGGTTCATATTTAGAAGCAATACACAGTATAATTTAAAGCACTGGCATATATATGTGTGTGTGTATATCCCCCCACAAATACTATAGGGAATAACCAGAAAAGAGTGAATTGGAGGTTAAAGAGAATGAAAGAAAGGTTAAATTAAACAGTATTTAATAAGTTGATGCTTCTTAAAAGGAAGCCTTAGGGGAGAAAGATGCCTTAAGAGTCTTCCTGCCAAAAAGGCAGTGAGGGAAAGGGCTGAAACTTCTTTAATAAAAGCTGATGAATTCATGTCAGGGAATTCCTAATCATAAAAGGTATCCCGTGATATAGTATCATCAAGAAAGTTAAGACTCCAGAGCACTGTATGTCAGCAAAGTGGCTACCAGTCAGGGGCCATGAGGAAAGGGCTGCCCTCAATGAGAAACTGCTGAATACAGGAACAAATATCCTCCATCCAGTGACTGCTGCCAAGTTACTCTGTATTTACAGGATCACCTGGGGTGGATGAAGTAAGAACTAAAGAAGAATTTTTTTTCTGTTACATCAGACAGTTCTTATTTTTAGCAGATAAATTTTGGCTACTTGATTTACAAAACCCTGCCAATTGTGGATTTTTTAAACAATGAACCAGAGAGGGCATGACCCTGCCCCCAGGCAACTCATAATTCAAGGAGAAATCTTGGGGGGGGGGGGGGTTAAATTAATGCCCCCAAATAAGCCAAACACTCAAGTCTAACAAACTTTCAGATCCTATGCTCCAGGAAGAACTTCATAGATAAAGAAATCAAAGGTCATAGGAATCATCGGAATAAAGAAACCTAGGTAATAAAATAGCCAAAGCAGTACTAGAACCCAGATCCCCTAAGGCAAACACAATGCAGTTAGTCAAAAGCAAGGGCAGCACAGTGACCCAATGAAACAAAAATATGCCAAGGAAGTAGGGCACTCTTCCCATGACTGATTTTTTTGATTGGGGACAGGGGTGTGTGTGAAGGGGGGACTCCTTTAATAAACACAGTCTTAGCAACACAAAAACAAAAATGATCTCTGCAGAGAGTGGTTGAGCAAACCCTCCCCACTCAGTAAATGTATGCTAATTTTAGTGCTTTTAGAATTTTAGAACAAATGGTATCACAGGATTTGAAGTGAAACAGATCTGCGTATAAATCCCAGTTCCACAACTTATTTAGTAATGTGATCTTGAGCAAATTGCTTAATTTCTTTGAGCTGCACTTTTCTGATCTATATAATGTGGCAATTTTATCTGACCTGGGAGGAAAATAAGAGATAATGTGTCTAAACTGCCTAGCATATAATGAGCACCCAAACAACTATTTGTTCCTTCTTTCCATTCCTTACCTGTTAAAGACAATGAGCTTAGTCCCAGCTTGTAACTGAGAAATTTATAATTCAAAGAGATTCATTACTATAATAGCTACAATGATTCCTAACTCCCCAAGGTAGAAATTTACTTTCCTTCTCTATCAAGCTATCATTGGTACAGTAGGCCACTAGGGGCACATCGTGGATTGTTTGCAGCTGTAATAGTACTATTCCCACCCCACCCCCATTCCCACAATCATTAGAATTAAGGAAAAGAAAGGTATAACCAGAGCACCACAGACTTCTACTGATAACCAATCTCAACTATCATTAGTCTCTCCCCCAATCATATTTATTAAAGGCTTAAATTTCTAAAGAACATACTGTCATTAAAAAATAAGCAATAGTGACTGACACTAAAACAGAGTTATAAAAAGTGTTTATATTATATACCATTTTCCCTGCCATGTATCTAAAAATCATTTCAACATGTTTTAGAAGACATCCCATCTAGGCAGGAACTATAACCAACTTTCAGTTTTATTCTAGAACCTACTTAGAAACAGTAATCAGGAAAATAAAATTGTTAAAACAAAAAATTAAAAACCTATTTATGACATTTTTTAAATAGGCAGAGGATTTTGTTGTTTTTCCAAAACAACAAAATCAGTAAGAAAAAATACTATGAAGACACCTTTAATTTTAGATTTTAAGGCCCCTATTATCTTCGCAGATAATTATGGGGTAGGAAGGAGGTATGACATAAACTCTTATCAAGAACTTATTAAGTTCCAGGTACTCTGTTATGCATTTTTGTATTTTATCATTTAATTCTCCCAAAAACCTTGTATTATTTTTTCCAGGTTATAAATAAGGAAACTGCCTCGAAAAATTTTAAACATTTTTACAGCTAAGTCACAACATAAAAAACAGTCTGGACTATCAAAAGCTCACTTCCCTGACACAGTCTAATTGCTTGACCAATGATCAATTTTTAATTGGTGATAAAGGAATAGCACTCTCTGGCATTTAGAAATCATTCCTCCAGGACTACATTCTCATCAGTGAAATGGCTGGTAAGTGAACAGCCAGGCATGCTGAGGAAAAGATCTGTACTTTGCACAACGCCAAGGGGGCCATATTCACCCTGTAGTATATGTCCAGGGCATTCCTTGGAGTTCCGCAGTACAAAGACTGCCTAGCCCATGAGCAACGTCAGTTAAGCACCTCACTAGAAACCATCGTGACCTATCTTGAGAGCAATAGATATTTTTCAATCAGGTTATGAGGAAAATTTTGTAATCATTTTAAGATGAGATATTTGGCAGGAATAAGCAAAGAAGGGAAGACGGAAAATATTTACTGAATACTTAAATGTGAGATTCCAGTCTGGGCATTTCATATTTGTTATCTCAATATGATCCCTGTAATAACACTGCATACCAGTGCATTTTTTGCTCCATTTTTATAGATGAGAAAATAAGGCTAAAAGAAGTTAAGTAATTTTGCCCAAGAACCTAAGTGCCAAAACAAAGATTCAAATACAAGTCTTTCTGACATAAATCTATGCTCTTTCTTCTACACTGCACTGCATCATGATAGTTTGCAGACAGACTGTATTTTTCATTCTCTTTGCAGATCCTCACAAAAACAATTCTGATGGGCAGAAGGACAAAATAAGAGTTGAGACCAAAATGTGCAAGGGTTGCTGAGTATGCCATGTTGCCACTATAAATTTTAAACAAGAAAATCTCCAGTTCAATCTACAGATTGAATGAGTTGCAACTATAGGATTACAGCAAGGAAACACAAAAGGCAATTAGAAGAGTTTTGGTAATAGATACCACATGAATCTCAAATAACAAAAGGCGATTAGAAGAGTTTTGGTAATAAATACCACATGAATCTCAAATAACAAAGGACAGATCCTAATTCACAGTTAGCCAAACACAAGCTAGAAGACAAAAACTTACCAGAATTACAGGATACCTGTTGTGGGGGTGGGGGTGCCTGATGTGTTAACGTCTGATGTTGATGGTTCGGATGGTGCTGCATGTGTTGGTGTGGAGATGGGTGCTGAGGGTGAGGGGATTGGAGCTGGCTGTGTTGCTGTGGATGCGGTGCTGGGTGCTGGGGACGTTGTGGATGCTGTGGTAAACCATGCGGTCGATGGGGTGGATGTGGAGATGGCTGTGTGTGCATCTGGGGGTGAGGCAGTGAGACTTGTGCAACCGAATTACTGCCTGCAGTGCTGAGGCCACTGCCATGACTATTGGACAGGTTGCTTTGGTTGCTGTGTGGGTGAGAGCTCACTGTACTGCTAGGAGAGTGCTGATAGGAACACGAAGTATGGGACTGCTGGGAAGATTCAGAAGGGATGTTCATCAAACCTAAAAACAGTCAAGAGAGAGCAAGATCATTTGTGGTCAGATTTCAATTGCATTTTTATGACAAACATTTGCAAAATTATGTACAGAGCAAACGTGTATGTCATCACGAAGCAATTCTGGTTCAGTTTAACAGGTGTTTATGGAGCAATCACCATGCACTGTACTCCGGGGTTACTGAGAAGAGTAAGAATTATCTCCTGCCCTTGAGAAGCTCATGGTCTAGTGGAAGAGACAGACACTTAACAAGAATATATTCAACAATAGAAGTGCTAAGGCAAAAGTATAGAGGGGATTACAGGAATAACTTTGCCTCTTGCTGTTTAGCTAGCAAGGGACTGAAGATAGAAACCTTCCTCAAAAAGACAGTACCTGAGCTGAGTCTTGAAAGATGAGTAAATGGAAAAATGGAAAGGGTTTTAGGACACACTAAGGATGGTTCTCTGTAGACCTGAAGACCAAGGCTTTGACAGAAGAGGAGGCTGAATCAAGACCAGTTATTTGTGATCTTCTTTGACTACTCCATAAACTGTTTAAGTTAGGATCCTTAAGACTAAGAAAAGAAGCCCAGTTATTGGCAATCTTCTTTGACTACTCCAAAGACTTTTTTTTTTCCAAAAACTTTTTAAGTTAGGATATTTAAGACTAGGAAAAGAAACGAAAATAACAATCTCCACTGTTCTTCATTACTCTTATGGAACATTCCTGAAACATGTACAGTTTAGGGGTTAAAAGTACATGCTTTACAGCACCGGAAAGTAGGGAATTTAAGTTTCTGCACTGCCATTTACACACTATATAAGGAAGTTACTTAACTTTTCTGAGAATCTTACTAGGGCCTACTTCATAGAGTTGTTGTGAGAACTAAATGCCATAGTGCAAGTGCAGGATGAGCTTAGTAATTTTTAGTTTTTGCTATGAAGATGATGATTATGACAGATGTGCACTATGTCAAACATAACATATATTTGGTTTGCAGGTAAATGTTAGTTTTAATAAGTCTTACTGCAATTTTCCTTCTATATAACTAGGCTACTTTTGTATCCCAACAGATGGTCCATACAAAGATAAAATTATTCTAATACTTGTCATTAATAATAAAATTGTATTTGAGTGCATTGTAGGATAATATTAAATCCTAACATGTTAACGTTTTATAGTTAGAAGAGTTAATAAAAGTTCTTGCCTTGGCCCTGAGAAATGGTCATTTACAGGGAATCTATAAGTTATTACACTAAGATCAAAGAACACAGTAATTTACTTATCTATTTCCAATAAAATTCTTGCATTTTAAGAGATCAGATTTGATCTATACCAACATTTTCAAACCATTTCTACATTAAACAAAACAAAATATTTCTTAGAAGCTCAATATGTAAAACTGATGAACATAAACCTGCTTTTTTTGAAACCAGGGGAGAAGTCTGCCTGCTAGGTGTCCCTCTTTATCCACACACTTCTCCTCCAGCAGCCTCCAAGGCTTTTACTAAAGCCAAAGGCTCTGCAGAGAACAATTTGAAAACCATTGATCTAGTCCAATCCTCTTTACTGGACAAATGGAGAAGCTGAGGTTCGGAAAGGTGAAGTTAACTCAGCTGACTTTAAGCTGGAACCTAAACTAGAAACCATGATGTTCTTTTTATTATAGTGTGATTACATGGTGTTATGGTCTTTAGAAATTGTCCCCATTGTTATTTCATACCCAGTATTTTTCTATTGTGATCACCGAGGTTTGATTTACTCAGCAAAGTCTTATATATTAGTTCCTCTGCAATTTCACTGACATACAATTATGACAAAATTTGAGAAAATATATGAATCATAACTTTAAATTCAAACACTAACCGTAAGAAGCCACCTACTGTAACAGCTAGCTACTATTCATCAACATATACAACATTTGTTTACAAAATTAACTTTCAGATCATCTGACCAATGATAAGTATTAAAATGTAAACTCTATAAGAACACAGATTTTTGTCTAGCTGATTCACTGCTGTAATCCTAGTGCCCAGAGAAATAACCAGCATGTAGCAGGGTCACAAGAAATATCTGCTGAATGAATGTTTTTAAGGAAGCTAGCATTCACTAAAAGAGAATTTTACAGGTAATCTCTCTTGAGTTGGGGTACAAATCTTTCAAAGTAATTAGGAAATGCTTCATAGTAGAGTTCCCAACAGAATGCAATGTCCTGACCATGTCACAAGACTAAAACTAAACCAGCAACTAATGGGACAATAATACATTACAGCAATAATCTAGCACTGGTTGAGAAGTAATAATGTATCTCAACCAAAATCACTTTTCATGTTAAAATATGATCTAAGTATGTTTTATAAAACATGACCCAATTTGTTCACTTTTAAGTGCTGCACACTAAATCACAGATTTGGTGTCACCACACTCCAAAACCTATCTCTTTGCTTTTACCACTTCAGAACACAAAGGCAAGGCATATCTATTCTTGTGATGCAACATTCACTGATCAAACACTTCACATGCCAGATTAATCACTAATTAATCATGGCAGTCTTTCCCATGTAACACACAGATGCAGTGCCAGAATCCTTCAACACAGTGCTCCAGACATATATATAGAGAGAGCACAGTGAAGATGCAGAAGGCATAATATAATTTATTCAATCCTGATTATGATAATAATCTTCTAAGGTGAAGAAAATACAAAAAGCTGCTCTGTGGAAATAATTACTAAAAATAAAAATTTTCAATAAAAAATTCATTTTTAGAAAACGAGATAAAAAACTCACCTTGTTGACTAAGTGACTGCTCAAAAACTGACTTATACAAGCTCCGAAATGAGGCACTGAGATCTTCAAAATTATACTCTGAGAAAAGTAGTTTGTCTCGTTCTGGTAGGTTGTATTGTGGCTGCTGCTGAGGAGTTAATGACTGAGAGACTGGTTCTGGATGGTTTGATACCTAACATTAAAAGAAAATACTGATTCAGTAGCTCTGTCTCAGAACTGGGTTTGTTGCACAAAATATCCAACTGAAAACATTAGTACAAACACTGGAATCCAAAGAAAATAACTTCCATAACTGCATTTGCCTTTCCCACCCTCCATTAAGTTTGATACAATAAGAACAGACTTAAGAGCTTGAGGAAGCACAGAAATATAATCCAATGCCCACATTTCACAGAGGAATGGAAAGAGTTCAAAGTTGTTACATGACTTGCCCAAAATCATACAAATAAAGTGACGAGCTAGGCCTGGAACTCCTCGTTTCTGTAGAACCTTGGTATTTATTTGTAGAGAAGCAATTTGATCTCAAAATCCACTATCCTAAGAAGCTACTAACATGTATCATTCGTTTACTCATTAATCTTCATACATTTAAACTCAAATACTTTTGAGTACTGTGAGTTAAATTGTGTGCATTGCCCTAAACAGCAGTGAGCTTCAATACACCCCCCTCGTAATTTCTAGGACAATTTTTTTAAAAACTGAAGTTGAAATAAAATGATAAATGAAGGAATAAAACAAAGGATATTCTAAGGAAAACAGAATAGATCAGGACCATAAGCTATGCAGTGGGAAAAAGCTCTATGAACACCTAAAAACCGAGAATTATCTTTGAAGGTAACACAAGAAGAAATAAAATGAAAGATGATCAGTTGTATTTCTTAAAAAAATTATATCAAGAGGTGGTAAACTACCTTTTTTTTTTTAATGCTTTGAAAAATTAAGGTATGCTCACACAATGGACATTTATGCAGCCATTCAAAATACAGTGACATCATGGCCACCTTACATGTCTCCACATAGGTAAGACTCAATCACAGGCTGGCCTAAGCCTTGATTGAACACCTGTGATTATCAGGGACTATGGGATGACAGCCTGTTTTATGAGAAGCAAATTCTTATCCACCATTTTTTATCCACCTCCTTATCTTGTGGGAGGTTGCCAAGCAACAGTTTCTCATTTTGTCTCCCTGGTTCCAGTAAGGCATGGGACTTTCTGTCCAGCCCTTAGGGTATAGCTGCAGGTTACAAAATTGCTTAGCTTCACTACAAGAGAAGTCACCACCCTTGTGGAGTGTCATCTGGCTCCTCTAGTTTGCGGTCATCATGTGGGATGTGGGTGGCTGACACAATGCTAATCTGGCTTATGCTGTCTGTTTAAGTAATAAAACTGTCTCAATCCATTGGGATTCAATGTGTCCTTACAGGCCAAATCTATGGAAGTGTGACAAGCCCAACTAGAAACTGCCACCATGCTGCTGCTTAAGGACAACCTGACTGACTGGCATCATGTTGTTAAATGGAAAAAGCAGTCTGCAATGCCTGGCTTTTAATATGGGAGTTTAACCCCATTTTATTTATTGGTCTTACTGATATGTTTGTTTTTACTTGTGTCACCTAAATGCTTCAATTGTTATTTTTCTTTTATTACACTTTGTGATACTGGACTCTGTGTTCTTTGGTTTCTTGTGGTTTCAAGATTTTTTACATTTAAATTATTACTTTGCTTCAATAGTCCAACTATTCCTTTTATATCATGACTTTGTCATCACTGAATACTTTAGTTTCAAGATTCATCTCTTGGTAAGGATTTCTCAAGAAGTGCATGTGTAAACAAAGGTAGGGATACTCTCTGAGATCTGCAAATCAAAGAATGTCTTTCTTTCGCATTCACAAATGAATGAAAATGTGGCTGAGAGCACCATCTGTAATTCCAAGCTTACTCCCTCAAAACTGTATAAACTGCTCCATTAGCTTCTGTCATTGAAGATTATGGAAAAGAAGCTCTGATTTGTGCTATTTTGAATGCAATTTATTCCTCCTGCCATGGTATTTATATGGGTGATTACTTCTGAAATTTCAAAATATGTCTACCCTATATCTAGATGTAGGGCTTTTATTTCAGTAAGTTTTTCTAGAACGCAGTAACCCTTTTAATCTTTATTTCTTCTTAAAATTGCTTCTGTTTCAACTATTTGGGTTTATTCTGCAGGAACAACTGTAATTCTCAATCTTCTATACCTATTGTTTTCTTTTACATCATTTTTATTTCTTTGTCTATTTCTTCTGTACTCTTGGGTAATGTTTTAATTTTTTTTCCCAGAGCAATGATACCAGTTTTGCACGATCAACGTTCCTTTTTCTTGCATTTAATGCGAATTTCAATTCTGCTCTCAGTATTGTTTTCTTATTTCAGGTCCCTCCCTTTAAATCTTTGTCCTGTGTAAGTTTTTTCTTATTTACTCATCCAATAATAGGGAGTGATCTGATGAGATCAAATTTATACCAATAGTGTGTGTAGCTCTTGGGTTCTGTTCTCTGTTCACTGGGGAGAAGGATAGCTACCAGAGCGTTTCAAAGAAATACCAGATAGCCCAAGGATCATGTTTTTGTAATTAGGTAACAAAACAGCACAGGAACAAGAATACTCACACAATAGTCCTTTTATAGCATAACTTTGTTTCTCAGACCAAAATTGAAAATACAAAAATAGTTAACGATTGGATACCAAGCCATGCTAATCTTTGGGGATAACAGAATCTCCTTTTCAGATCTATCCCAGAAAACAAGTTGACACACATCCTCTAAGCGTTTTTTCCCCCCAAGAAATGTAGAAAATTCAACAAATGTAGCTCTGCTACACTGAAGTACAGTTTTATGGGGTTTTTTCCTATTCACATTGCTTTTTTACTTGGACATGGAGCAGATGGAGTAAAGTAGACAAAAATATGTAACAGCACAACTACATATTTGTTTCTAACTTGGCAAAATATAAGTACGCAATGAAAACATATCAAGGTAGAAATCTGCTCTATTTAAGTCTGAATATATTCATTGAAGTTAATGAGTTGCTTAAGTGAGAAATACACAACTTAATCTTTCATTTGCATTTCACTTACATTTGGTTTATTGTTAAGCACTAAATGAGTAGCTGCCAATGAACCTCACTTCACCAACACTTACCGGTGTATAACTATGCACACTTCCAACACTGTTCAAATTAACAGATGCCAAACTCTGATCTGAGAGACTGTTGTTAAGGCTACTGCGTGGGCTATCACTACCATCCTGATCAGCGTTGTACAATGTTACCTAGAGTGAAAAGAAAAACAACTGAATAAGTAGTACCAACTACAATGAGTAGTTTTTAAGCAACTCGACAAAAATTCAACTGAGCTGGCATATGGCAGGAGACAAAAGTATTAGTGGTCTTTCCTCAAGTGCTTATCCCAATTTCATGCCCCTCTAATGCTAACTCCATGTTCACTATGAAATAATTTTTTCAGTAGTCTCGAACTAAAGTACACATACTATTTATAGGTACATAAATATAATTTATTATCAGGTATAATTAGTTCATCAACAGTTAATGAGTTGAGATTAGATTTTTACTATGTTAAATATTTCTACAATGCATAAATTTTTTTTCCTCAAACTTAAAAGTAAAATTGCTGTTAACTTTCTATCAAAATCATAGGCATCAAAAAAAGTTTTTTTTTTTACTCAAAGGCATTATAGTGTTTATAATAATGAAAATTGGAAACCTGTGTGCAAAACATTTGCAAAATAATCACGATACAAATTTAAAAAACAACATGTTAATATATGCATTAGACGTGAATGACCATAACAATGGTTAATTGGCAGGGGTCTGTGGGTTGCTGAAGACTTTCACCATTGATAGTGTATAGTTTTACAGATGCTTGAGTTTATAATAAGCATCACTATTTTAATAAGGAAAAAAAAGGAATTTTTAAAAGAGAAAACTTGTCTAACTATCCTTCAAAGTTCTGTTCAAATGCTACTGCCAATTTTCCTTTCTGTGCTCCTACTTACATGAGAACAACTGATACATTTGTTTCTTTAAGGTCTACTTAAATTTTAGCAAATTTTTATCCCTACTAGACTGCCATAAGTGACCACAAACAGAATAGTGCTTTCTGCTTGTATACAGTTAATAAATATTTGCTGAACTTAGTAAATAACTGAGCTAATGTAGTAAATAACTGAGCTATCACTTTCCTTCTGTTTGTGTTGAAAACGAAGTCATGCCCAATGCTCACAAATATTTGCCAAGAGGCAGATTATATGGAATACTAGCCATATATGTCTTTATATTCAAGACAAAATCAAACTGTCCTGCATTCACATCAAATGGGAACAACTGTTGTGTCTAGGGAAAACCTAAGAGAAAATAATTTAAGAAAAAATGAGGGAGAATAAAGAACACTGGCAAAGATTTTCCTGGTAAATACTTCCAATATAAATTTCATAAAATTAACCTTTATGGGCTCCTAGGAATAATTAAAAAGGTATAAAACAATACCGTATCAACAAATCACAAGCATCCCATGGTCATTTTCTTGTCTGCTCATTCTACCCCATCAATGTTTAGTTACCTATCTCTTAAAACGAAGGCACTCTCTATTATCACAAGCAACTCCTATTTTATTTGGAGGGAGGATAAACATTTACTAAAACATATACAGAGAATAAAATGTGCAAACTATTATCCTCCAACTTTGGTCTCAGGAACCCTTTACAATCTTAAAAACTGTGGAGCCCAGGTGCTTTTGTTTATGTTAACATATTTAGCAATAATTAGCATATTAGAAATGAAAACTGAAAATTTTATTAATTCCTTTTAAAATAACAATTACATGGTAACAAAAAATCTTGTCCCCTAAAAAATAAATAATTAAAATAAAAAGAGTAGATTGTTTCACATTTTTGCAAATCTCAATGTCTAGCTTAATAGAAAACAGCCAGCTTCTCACATCTACTTCTGCATTCAATCTGTGGCATATATGCTGTTTGAGTGGAAGTATATGGGGGAAAAAAAAATCCAACCCAGCATCACTTAAGATACATATTTGGAAAATGGAAGAATATTTTTATCAACTTTCCAGATAATTGTTGATGGGCTTTGTGCTGGTTTGAATCTGTTACGTACCCCACAGTGGGTATGGGAAACTGCAACCCATAGCATTCTTTGAAATTACCTATATAACTGCTTACAAAATTGTGTTACTATCTTTCCGTATATATGTTACATTTTACAATATGGAAATAACTGAAATTGTGGAACTGTAACCCATAACATTCTTTGAAATTTGTTCTCTAACTACTTGTTAAATTGTACTTTGAACATTATCACTGTTATGTATATATGTTAAAATTCACAATAAAAAAAGTAAGCAAAACAAACAAAAAAGACTACATTCTTTTAATCCACTCTTGTGGGGGCAGACCTATTATGGGTGGGATCTTTTGATTAGGTTGTCTCCTTGGAGATATGACCCACCCAATTGTGGGTGGGAACCTTTTTAATTAGATTATTTCCATGAAGATGGGAACCCCATCCATTCAAGGTGGGTCTTACTTAGTCTACTGGAGTCCTTAAAAGAGCTCAGGGAGAGAGAGAGCTCAGAGCCAACAGAGACCCAGACGATTGGACATGCAGCCAGAAAGAAGTCTGGAGATGCTAAGCTAAGAGATGAAACCCACAGTCTAGCCAGGAGAAGCTCAATGAGAACCCAGAGACGCTTAAAGAGAAAGCCACTGGAATCAGAACCTGAAAGCAATGCAACTCAGGAGCAAAGGACCAGCAGACACCAGCCACATGCCTTCTCAGCTAATAGAGGTGTTCCAGACACACTGGCCTTTCTTCAGTGAAGGTATCCTCTTGTTGATGCCTTAGTATGGACACTTTTATGGCCTTAGAACTGTAAGTTTGTAACCTATATTGTATCCCTTTTATAAAAGCCAATCCATTACTGGTATGTTGCATTCTGTCAGCTTTAGCAAACTGGAACAAGTTGCTTTGATATTATAGCAAAACACAAGTGGTAATTTCTTAAAGATTAGTTGTGCCATGGAATCTAAAACCATATCAATAATTTTTTTGTACTGTGTTACATTAAAATCCACTGTTCTACCCTGTACTTTGAATAATTCTTTTATCCATGGATGACTTTATAACATTGTGCACTGGTCATCTGAAAAACTGGAGCACTAAATTATGTAATTCCAAATGTTTCTGCTCTAATCTTTGTTATTTCTTTCTTTCTGCTTTCTTTGGGATTAGTTTGCTGTTCTTTTTCTAGTTCCTCCAGGTGTGTAGTTAGGTCTTTGATTTTATCTCCTTCTTGCTTTTTAATGAAGGCATTTAGGATTACAAAATTTCCCTTTGCTGCACGGCATAGGTTTTGATATGCTGTGTTCTCATTTTCATTCGTCTTGACATATTTACTGATTTATTTGCAATTTCTTCTTTGACCTCACGATTGTTTAAGAATGTGATGTTTAACACCCATACATTCGTGCATTTTCCAGTCCTTTGCCTGTTGCTGACTTCCAGGTTCATTCCATTATGATCAGAGCAAGTGCTTTGTATATTTACAATATTTTTAAATTTATTAAGACCTATTTTGTGACCTAACATTCTCTATCCAGGAGAATGATGCATGAGCACTTGAGAAGAATGTATATCCTACTGTCTTGGGATTCACTCTTCTGTGTATGTCTCTTAGGTCTAGTTCATTTATCAAATTGTTTGAGTTTTCTATTTCCTTACTGAATCTCTTTCTAGATGTTCTATCTATGAATGTCAGTAGTGTACTGAAGTCTCCAACTATTATTGTAGAAATGTCTATTTCTTCCTTCAGTTTTGCTAATGTTTGCCTCATGTATTTGGGGGCACCCTGGGTAGGTGCATATTTATTTATGATTGTTATTTCTCCTTGTGAATTGCCCCTTTTATTAATACATAATATTCTTTGTCTCTTATAACAGCTTTGCATTTAAAGTCTATTTTGCCCAAAATTAGTATAGCTACCCCAGCTTTTTCTGGATACTGTTTGTGTGGAATATCTTTTTCCAGTCTTTCACTTTCAACCTATTTGTATCCTTGGGTCTGAGGTGAGTGAGTCTTGTGTAGACAGCATATAGATGGCTCATATATTTTTTTTTAATCCATTCTGCCAATGTGTGTCTTTTGATTGCAGAGTTTGATCCATTCAAATTCAATGTTATTACTGTAACAGCAGTTTTTACTTCAACCACTTTATCCTTTGTGTGCGTGCGTGCGTTTGCCATAAAGTCTTTATTATCCTGAATATAAAAAACAGAAGTCCTCTATAATATAACAGTTGTTTATATGGAAACATTTTTTTAAAGTGAAAAAAGAAATATTTCCTAGAATAAAAGATTATATGCTAACAGGTACCATAAAAAAGTAGAATTTTAATATTTGACAAAATGTCTGTGCAAAGAAACAAATATATAAACACATTACTGCTACATTAAGGCAATATGAAAAGTACATTCAGAAATTTCAGTAAAGTGACAGTGTAGATTTCTAGCTTTAACTTAGCTAGTATTGTACCTGATAAGGTCATCTCGGTTTCCCTACATCCTAGAAAACTTACTAGCTGACCAGCATCCAAAATGCCCAAGTGGGAGTGGAAAAAATGTTTAAGAATACAGAAACCCCTCCAAAACAGAGGTGACAACCAAAAGTTAATACTTAAGCATTTACCCCTCACCCCTCAACATCCCCCCCCCCCCCAAATAAAGTACACACTACCTAGGATACTTATGATAAGGCTGTAAAAGTCTTGATAGTTCAAACAAAAGCAACAGCAATGAGTGAAGCTGGAGTGTGTGTTTGGGAGAACTAAAGAACTATCACAGATTGGACACAATGAAAATTCAACTCTAAGTGAGAGCCATTTCCCTTCCCAAGGAGAATGTGCTCTATTTTCAATTAATCTTAAAAGAAGATATTTCACCAAATCAAGAGTCCCAATGTGTGCTTGACCACCCCAAAGAAATCTCATAACCAAAATGGTAGCAGTTTACAACTGAAAAGTTGGAAGGGAAGGGGTGGGGAGGGATGAAGGCAGGGAAAAGGAATAAGAAGCCATGCACTGAGATATCTATTTTCTACTAGCCAGATGGATTTAAACCCAACAACTTTGTTGTCAACTTTTTAAAAGTCACAGAATTAATTTTAAATCTGTTTACCTTCCAATCATTCTTGAACAAGTAATAAAAACAGAAATGAGATTAAAACAATGACTACTCCTTTCAGAAAAATTTTCCTATTAAAAATATTTGGCACTCCATGACAACACAAAAACAACCACATATTCTTAAAACAAATTCTTTTAAAATCCACTTCAGGAAGAAAGCCGACCTGAAGATACAGGAAGCAGACTTACAATCTAATTTCCTAAAAGGTACCCACTTTTTGGCTATATTGCCACTAAACAGACATCAAAGATGATTTTACTATTCCTTTACTTCATAATAAAAAACAAAAGTCCAGGGAATGTGTCTGGGTCGCAGTGATCTTCCTCGTTGCCACCACTGGAACTGTTGCTTCCATGCAAGGCATAATTGCAGTGAGGAGTGGTTGTATTCTTTTTTCCCCTTACCCCATCCCCACCCCTTTTTTCAAACTTTGCAGAGCAGATGGATGTTGGAGTAATTAATTTCTCCACGATCTATTGTTTTTATAGTTCATAACAGTGCAGTTCATGGAATCATGATACATCAAATATGTCCCTAACAGATTAGATTACAGTTAGATTGAGAAGACTGGTGTGGGTTGGAAGACAGATGTGCTGAACAACATGTTCTACATTCAGTCTGCAGGCTGGACGGGACTGTTAACTGGGCAGCACGGCTCTCACAGCACACAGTATGGCCGCAAAGACAGAAAATAAAGAGTTGATCTCTTCCTCACAGCATGGCTTCTTTGAGCTTGACAACTCCTGGAGGTCCCTGGTCTGCTGGCAGCTAAAGCCTTCGCGGCTGCCGCAGTTCACGTTGCTTTCCGAGGATTTCAGAGGAGAGCTTGGAGGACTGAGGTTGCTTCTGGAAACAAGGTCCACAATACCAGTGTTGTAAAGACCCCTCTCGGTGTGGTCATATACCTCTTTTCATGTTCTTTTGATATCAAAGACATACTTCTTGCCAAGGTTAATATTTTCATTCAGAAACAAAGACGCAAAGTGGCCCTTTAAGTCTCGACTGCACTCCCTCACGATGGCACTCATCACCATGTCACACCTGTAGAAGGAATGTTTCAGTTATTGCTGGGTAGAGGCCACTGGCTGCCCTGGAGTGGATCATTTTAAATAAGAGCACAATGTTATATCCAGACTCCTTGGTAATCATCAAGTACATGTTCTTTCCTGACTGGGTGGCCATCTGCACCACAGGGTATGCTATCCTATTAACTGGGATAAAGTAATCTTAAAAATGGAGATCCCTTCCGGTCCAACTCCAGTGAGGGGTTTCTGCCCTTCGTTGTCCTTCACAGAATGCCATTCTACGACACAGTTTTCCATTGCCGAAAACAATCTTCAAAACCTTGTATTTGGCTGAAGCCTGGCTGATCCCCTCCAACTTCTTATGCTTTGCAACAATGCTACTCAAGGCAACACTCGAGAGCTCCTTTGCACACAGCTACTTGTAGTTATATTGGTTGTGTTCTGATTGCAGTCTCCACACTTGGTCTGGGCCAGGAGGGCTCTGAGTTCCACTGATTGCTCTGAGGAACACTGGAAGTGGTCTGCCAAGAGGGCTTCTTTTGTGAGCAAGAAAAAGATATGCCTTGTCTGCTCTTGTAAAATAAGATCAGTTTAAGCCGCTAAGGGGCTAGCCCATGTATCTGCTGGGAGATCCGGTTTTCTCAGATTTAGCCATAAACTTTCACCTTCACTACCCACAAACTGCAGTCCAAAATAATCAACTTCAATAATTCCCAATCACCTGCACACCTGGCTGAGGCAGTCCTCGTCATTGGCTTTCGCCCCCACCTCCACTCCACCAATACCATGTCCATCCTTGTCACACAGCACAGCATGGCTGGGACCGCCACTGCCGCCTCCTCCTTGGTGTGCATGGGACTGCCACCTCGCCATGGTTCACACCAAACCCCAGATCTGGCGAGGGTTGCCCCTCAAGAGGCTGGAGTCCTGTGGACACACCCCTGCACCTGCAGCCACCACTCCTGTGCCTGTCACTCCCTCTACTCCCTGTTGCTCGCACTGTCCCAGTACCTGGTGGCAGCACCACACTCCAGCAGCCAACTCCATTTGGTTCTATATATCATATCTTATTTTTGTCTCTCTTTTTACTGTTTTAGTTACCTTTACTGATAATCTTCATTTCTACATTCTCTTCCAAGCCTCTCTCTCCTGTCCTTTCCTTTCAGTCTGCAGGACTCCCTTTCGTATTTCTTGTAGGGCAGGTCTCTTGTTAATGAATGCTCTTAGCTTCTGCTTATCTGTGAATATGTTAAACTCTCCCTCATTTTTGAAAGACAGTTTGCCAGAGACAAAATTCTTGGTTGGCAAATTTTCTCTTTCAGTATCCTGAATATATCATATCACTGCCTTCTCGCCTCCATGGATTCTGATGAGAAATCAGTACTCAGTCTTGTTGGGCATCCCTTATATGTAATGAATCGTTTTTCTCTTGCTGGTTCCAGAATTCTCTGTTTATCTTTGGCATTTGACATTTTGATTAGTATGTGTCTTGGAGTAGGCCTATTCGGATTTATTCAGTTTGGGATATGTTGTGCTTCTTGGACCTGGATACCAATGCCTTTCATAAGAGTTGGGACATTCTTGGCCATTATTTCCTCAAATATTCCTTCTGCCCCTTTTCCCTTCTCCTCTCCTCCTGAGTCACCCATGACACAAATGCTTGTGTGCTTCATACTGTCAGTCAGTTGCAGGAGACCCTGCCCAATTTTTCCCATTCCTTTCTCTATCTGTTCTTTTGTCGGTTTGAACAGGGATGCTCTGTCTTCTAGCTCACTGATCCTGTCTTCTGCCTGTTCAAATCTGCCTTTGTGTGCTTCTAGTGTACTTCTAATTTCATCTGTCATGCCTTTCATTCCCCTAAGATCTGTTATTTTTCTGTGCATGCTTTCATATTCTTCGTTATGCTCACCCAGTGTTTTCCTAACATCCTTTATCTCTTTAGCCATCTTCTTGAATTTGTGTAGGAGATTTGGTTGAATATCTCTGATTAGTTTTTTCAGATTCTGTTTCTCCTCCAGCTTTTTGATTTGCTCCTTTGACTGGCCCATATCTTCTTGCTTCTTAATATGGCTTATTATTTTTTCCTGATGTCTGGGTGTCAGATTATCTTGGTGAGTTTACTCTTAAGGGTGGATTCCCTCTCTTGTCAAAGCTTTTGTTGTTGATTGGGTTTGTGTTAATGCCCTTCTCTGACACTTGGTTTGTCAATATTACCCAACCAGGGTTGGGCCAGGAACCCACAAAGGTGCTGAACACCAGCTCCACATGGCCCCAGGGAGAAGGTCAGGTAAAGATGCCTAAAAGCCTTTAATTCTGCTCCCCAATGGTGCACTTTTCTGGCCTGCCAAGCATACAGCCCTCTTCACCCAAAAGCCTTTTTCAGATGTCTTCCTGGAGGTGCGTTTTCTTTGCCTGCCAGAAAATGGCACTCTTTGGCAACCTATTCCCCTCTGCCCTCAGAAGGCAGGCTCTATTATCTCCCTGCCAACTCCAATGGTGCAGGTGTGCCAGGTGGGATGGGCTAAAACCACCAGTGGTCCCAGCAATCTAAATTCACTAGCCAAAAGTTGGCACAGTGCCAGAACATGTCCCCCCATTCTTGGGAGAGCAGACCTCTGCTGCTTTTTTCAGTCCAGAGCTGCCTGCCCACCAGAGACTGGAGACCCACAGATTTTCTGTCCAAGAGTGGGGGATGGGTGCCAGGATCCAGGCTGAGGGGAGTTACTCAGGATCTCTCACTGCAGCTTCTCTGTCTCTTTGCCCCACACTTTCCTAGGTGTTGTAGAGCCTCCCCCTATCCCCAATCTCCAGAGCCCCAGATCCACTGTTGTGGACAGTTTCTGCCTGACTCCTAGTTTTCTTTTCTCTGGGAGAGAAATGAGCCCAGCCTCTCCCTAACCGGTCATCATGGAAGCTTCAATCAGATCTTCCAAATATTGACACATTTCATTACATAAGAACAACAAAAATCACACTAATCAACATCACCAACAATCTCATCAGAAAAGTCTTTAAAGACTGAGTAGCTATCAGGCTTGATGTGGTGGATACAAGTTTTCTAGTTTTAATTTTTGTTCACATTTTATGACTGGCAACAGATATTGACAATTGTTTTCCTTAAAGTGACAAGAAATAAAATAATGTTCATTTTCAAGAAAACATCTGCCAAATACCCAAATGTGAATAGCCATTGTCAGCTGTTCTTTCAAACAAAAACAGTGATCCATGAACAAAGCAGCTTATTTAGCTTCCAGAGCAAACAATAATACAAATGCTTTTCCTTCAGACAATCACCACTGTACTTCAATATACAGAAGAGCTTTAAGCATACTTGCCATTTCATCATACAAAATATTAAAAAGACCTACACCCAAAGGTCACGACTTAAAAAAACTATTTTCTCTGCTTTACTGAAGATATTCTTAAGTAAAACTAGCAATTTTTTTAAACTGAGGGTGTGTGGCAGTGAAGAATACAATGACTACTAGAACAGTTTGGTGCCATTGCCTTGATCTGTGCAAAGGTGCCAGTAGTTTTACATATCATTGCTTTTGCTGTCTCAGTGCAAATGCAAATACATATTTAAAAAGGCAAATAGTATTATTAAAATAGTTTTGACCAAATGGACTCCCTAAAAGGGTCTCAGTCACCCAGGGGTCCATAAGCCGAATTTTGAGAACCACTAGTATAGAACAGTACCAGCATCCCAATTGTCATCCACTAGCCAGTAACTATCTATTCCCTGTCCACTATCCCAGGTAAACACCATACAGACTTCTATCACTATTAATTTGTCTTCCCATTCTTGAACTAGGTATATAATGAATAATACAATATATACCCTTTTCTTTCTGTCTTCAGTAAATTTAGCAAAGGGAATACATAAAACTTTTTTCTTCTGTTGCATTAATATCTATTCTTACTTTTTATTATCTCCTTCTTCCCATATTTAATCAACTTTATTCTTTTTTGTCCAATCTAGAACTTTGTCTTTTTATATTTATGTCTCAGATGCACCTGGAATTGATTTTTGTGCATGGCTAAGGTGACTTTTTTCCCATTTGGGTATCAATTGATCCAGCACCATTTCCTGAAAAAAAGACATCTTTTCCACACTGAATTCTGTTCCACTGCATCTACCTGTCTATTCTTGTGCCAATATCATAGTTTCAGTTTCTATAATGTTTAGTCTTGGTAATTCCTAATATAACTAGATATAAATACTACATGTTTTCCTTTTCCTTTGGTCCCATCTCTTCTTTCTTTCTTTGTGTTCTATTTTGCCTACTTTTGGAATTTACCAAGGATTTATTATTTTTCCTTATTAGTTGTATATTCTTTTATTTTTCTTTTAGTAACCTAAATCAGTGGTTCATAAGGTGTGGAACTCATACCACTAATCAGCAGCACCTGAGAACCTGCTAAAAACACATTTTCAGGGCCTACTTCAGATGTAATGAATCAGAAATTCCCAGGGTGGAACCAGCAATTGGAGTTTCAACAAGTCCTTCAGATAATGTTGACGTATGTGGAAGTTTTAAGCACAACTACCCTAGATTTTCAACATGCCCTTGACTTAATGCTTTTACTACTTCCCAAATTATGCAAAGACCGACTGCATTTATTTCCTATTGCCCTGAACTAATAATGTTGTCAAGTACTTAATTAATTCTCTACATATTTTAGACCCACAATGCTTTGTACTACATAACAGCACTGTTACTGTTTTAAACACTTAAACATATATCTCAGACTTACTGACAAATATACCCTTTTGGTGCTCTTCATTCTTTTCTGGCTTGGGATGATTTTCCTTTCAACTCCCTTCAAATCCTTTCAGATTTTGTTTTCATGAAAACCTATTTTTTTTTTTACAACTTCATTTTTTCACAGAAATTTTGGCTAAATTCTAGATTGGCAGCTACTTTCTTTCAACGCCATATGATGGTTTACATAATTTCTATTCAGAAGTCAGTGTCTGACTTACTGTTTCTCCTTTGAAGCTGCCTGTTTTGGGGGGGAGGGTTCTTTTTGAGTTTGATTTTTTATTTGCCTGATATGGTTTCGTTTGTATTAATCCTTCTCAGAATTTTCAGAACTTACATCCACATCATGTTGTCTTTCATCAATTCTAGAAAATTAAAATACTGCTTCTTTTCTACTCATGTTTTTCTCTCCTTTTGGAAGACTAATAAAAATTTTGTTAGACCTTTTCTCTTGGTGATATTTAAATCACACTCTTCTGAATTTCCCATTCATTTTTTTTCTTTTGGTGCTTTAATTTGCATATTTTCTACTGATCTAGCTTCCAGTCCACTAAATCTCTTCTCTGATGTATCTAATCTGTGGTCAATCATCTACTGAATGCTTAATCTTAATTATTACACTTTTCAGTTTTGCAGTTTCCTTCTCATTTTTCCATCAAGATTCCAGTTCTGCAGCAAATTTTTAATAATTCATCTATTTTAAGGAACATCTTAATCACAGTTATTTTAAAGTCCATATCTGATCATTCCAATATCAGGGTCACTTATGGCTCTGTTTATACTGTCTGTTTTGTTGTGGTTTTTTATTCTCTTAATATTTAGTTATTTGGTCCTGTTTCCTGGCATGCCTGGAAATTTTTAACTGAATGCTAGACTTCATAAAAATTTACAAAAGCTCTGGATGATGTTATCTCCCGCCAGAGAAGATTACGTTGTCTTTTGGCAAGATGAGTATTATCAGCATTATCACCCTAATACCAATATGGCTGGTCTATTTTGGTTTGCTCTTACTCACAGAAAATAACCCTTCTTAGGGATCAACTTGGATGCCTGGGGTGTTTACCATGGCTCTGTCCTCCTTGAAAGGCCCTGAACTACAATTTGTCACCCCTTCTCTGTGAAACCAATGAATTACGGCTATTGAAAAATCTACTCAGTTTGCCTGTGTCTGACACCAAGTACACAGAGTAGGAGTCTGAAGATGCCTTGAGTGTATACTGCTTGCAAAAAGTTAATCTCACTTCTGGAATTCCTCAGGGTCTTTGTTCCTTAAGTCCTGACCATCTGGTAGCCCCAAACTCCAGTTTTTTTTCCTCCCCAGCTCAGTGACTACCTCAACCCCTAGCCTACTGCTTTCTCTTCAGCCACTACGCCCTGCACTGAGAACTGGGAAATGTTTTAAGGAAAAATTTGCAGGGCTTATCTCAATGAATTTCCCTTTTCTATGGGATCTTGGCCCCTTAAGTCTTGGCTACCTTGGTCTCCAATGTTTCCTTTTTCTGGCGGTGGGGGGCGGAGGAAGCAGCTATTTTAGGCAGATTTTTTCAGTTGTTCTATGCAGATTGTAGCTATTCCATCATACCTGGAAAGAGAGGTCCAGTAACTCTAGCTCCTTTAACCCTCACATTCATTTGCTCAAGAAATCCTAGAAATTCTTCCTAATTGTTTCCTAACAGTGAAGCCGTCTATGGTTAGCACCTCAACATCTCTTACTTAAGTAACTGCAAAAAGAAGTATTGGATGATATTTCTGATTTCAACCCATACGTTTCATCAGAAATGCTCCAGTCTAGACGGACATCAATAGGGATGATTTTTAAAAGTACAGGCTCCTGGGCCCTCTCCACAATAACAGAGTACCTGATTTGGTAGACCTGCAATGGAATCCTGAAATTATGACCACCACCAAACACACACACACACACACACACACACACACACACACACACACACACACACACACACAATTCCCTAAGTGATTTTGATGGAATCATTCCATGGATTGGTGTCTGGATAATCATTACTCTATACCTCAACTGCCAATTTCCCTTCTAAACTGTTGATCTGATTATGTTATCCTGACTATAATGCCTTCTCTCTGTTTACTCATTGTGCTGGCTTGAATGTATTATGTCCCCCAGAAAAAGCCGTGTTCTTTGATGCAATCTTGTGGGGCAAACATTTTGGTGCTGATTAGATTGTGATTCTTTGAGTGCTTCTGTGGACATGTGCCCCACCCAACTGTGGGTGATGACTCTGATTGGATAATTTCCATGGAGGTGTTGGCCCGCCCATGCAGAGTGGGTCTGAATTAAATTACTGGAGCGCTATGTAAGATCAGACAGAAGGAGCAAGCTTGCTACAGCTAAGAGGACACTTTGAAGAACACACTGGAACTGAGAGAAGAGCTTCAGCCTACAGAGACAGTTTAAAGATGGCTATTGAAAGCAGACTCGTGCTCCAGAGAAGCTAAGAGAGGACAAATACCCCAAGTGCAACTAAGAGTGACATTTTTGAGGAACTGCAGCCTAGAGAGGAATGTCCTGGGAGAAAGCCACGTTGAAACCAGAACTTTGGAGCAGATACCAGCCACGTGCCTTCCCAGCTAACAGAGGTTTTCCAGACACCATTGGCCATCCTCCAGTGAAGGTACCCGGTTGTTGATGACTTACCTTGGATACTTTATGGCCTTAAGACTGTAACTTTGTAACCAAATAAACCCCCTTTATAAAAGCCGATCCATTTTTGGTGTTTTGCATTCCAGCAGCACTGGCAAACTAGAACACTCATTATCTTTCTTTTTAAAAATAAAAATATCCTATGTGTATTATATTAGTTTAATGGTATATATATGTATTTATGTTTAGGTGAGTGAGTGAGTAAGTGGAAAAATGAGACAGAGAGAAAAAAGAACAAGTGAAAGTCAGAGGAAGAAAAGATAAAAGCTAGAGGGAGAGGGCAAGAGCAAGGTTGAAAGAGAGTTGTGAACATGAGTTTCAGAGAGGTATGGCTTCAAGGTGCTCATAGTCTAGTAGAGAAAGAAATAAATGTTAAGAACTGAGTTTTAATCCATGAGCCTCCCAGAATCTTTTCAGGGTTTTGAGATGTGAGATTCAGAAATTACCTTGTAAAGAAGAAACATCTAGGATGAGTAGAAAAATAGGGGAAGGAAACAAACAAACAAACAGACAAAGGTACCCAGTGTTCTTTTTTACTTCAATTGCTCTTCTTCACTTTAATTATTATTCTTGTTATTTTTGTGTGTGTGCTAATGAAGGTGTCAGGGATTGATTTAGGTGATGAATGTACAACTATGTAATGGTACTGTGAACAATCGAATGTACGATTTGTTTTGTATGACTGCGTGGTATGTGAATATATCTCAATAAAATGAAGATAAAAAAAAAAAAGAAGAAGAAGAAATATCTATATCTCACTAGGTACCTGGCACAAAGTTTTGACCCTTGCATTACAAAAATTGCAGCAGACCACTACATACTATTTCTAGATATGTAGCACCTAGATTCGAGTATCATAAAAACAGGTTGAGCACCATTTCAATAAACATGGGGTTGTCCAAATTACTGATTTTACAGGATTCCACTGACTCCTTGGAAATATGCCAACTCTTCCCCACCACATATTTGAGGGGTAACCAGTTTCGAAATAAATTGATTCAATAAAAAACTGGCTCAGAAATTCTTTCTATCCATGGGAAATGGCAAAATCAAGAATTTAAATGAGGACAGTTTCTCAATAAGCACCTTCTGATTTCTCCCGAGAAATATTTTCTTCTAACTTGTGCATACCTCAAAACATTCTGGACTCCTCTTTCAAGCTGCCATGTAAGGGGAGGCCACATTTATATCACCATTAAAGTCAACCATATATAGCTCCATTACTGTTATAAAGGCAAATTAAATATATCACTCAATGACATTATCAGAAGTGTTTAAAAAAATGAAATTACTTTGTTAGTCACAGTGTTGATTGCCAGAGTTGGAGAGGCACTTCCCGAAATAATACACTCCATTCCCAAAGAATCTGAATCTATGCTATATGGAGTTGAGGCCTAAAATACAAGAACAAAATAAATAATTATTAGCTTATATATCCAGCAACTTTGACACAGTTTGAAGGGATTTCATCAAATTCTCCAATATCCACTTTTGGACTTTGTTTCTGAAAATGACCTTAATGGTATTGAATTCTCTTCTATCATATTTTAATATACTGTTGAACTGCTATCACAAAGTCCATAGGTATGGCAACTCTGTAGCAACTCTTTTAATTGCTTGTGGGGTAGATTCACAAAAATTGTAGATAAAACTCTATTGTGCAGACTGCTAATGGTTCCATAATATAAATTCTCCTCTTTTCCCTTTTAGTAATAGTGCTCTACAGTTATCAACTCCAAGGCTGCCCAGCAAGAAACTACCTTTTCCAGACTCATTTGTAGCTAGTCATGGTCATGTGACTCAACTGTGGCCAATGGGATGTGAGCAGGGGATATGTGTAGCTTCTAGGTCATGCCTTAAAAGAAACTTGCTTGCCTTCCTTTTACCTTTTTCTTTCCCTCTGATTGCAGACTGGAGCACAGATAGGTGGTGGTGATGCTGCTTAACCATAAAGAAGAGGTTAAAACCCTGGGGTATACTGGAAAAACAATATTAGAAGGAAAGTGAACATCTGAATGACCTTGTGGAACACAGCTATTTATCCCCTGACCCATCTATCAACTCTGACTTTTATCTGAGAAAGAAAAAAAGTCTGGTTTAAGCCTCTCAGCTGCGGTTTTACCTCTTTTTCCTTTGTCTATTACAGTAACTGAAAAATATCCTGGCAAAAACAAATTAACAGGAACTCCTTATACATCTAATATGGGTGTCAAAATAATATGGAAGGTTTTCTGCATTTAGTATTTTGGATCTAGATTATGACAATTCATTTCCCTCTCCCAAGAAATGATTATTACATTAAGAAGCCCTTGAGATAGTTCAACTTCAATTGTGAAAGTTAAAGAAGGGCAGATATAAAATAATTTTGTGACTATTATGCAAGTTCCATTTATACTCCCTTCCTGGCAAAAAATACGTGTTCCACGAACAATCTCAATTGAATATGCATTTTTAAGAGATCATGCTGAATGAGCCAAGAACAATTTCACTGAGACAAATTTCTGAGATTAATCTACTGATTACACATCCCTCAGCATGAATTTCTTTCACTAGATAATATATTTGACATGAAGGTAGACAACAGGTATCTTTAATTGAAATGAAAAAAGGGAAAGACTAAGGTCACTCCTGAAAGCTAGACTATGGTACGCAGGCACCAAGTACACACTGAGAGTGAGGTAAAAAATGAAAAAGAGGTTCAAGAGCATAAGTGCTCCAAAGACAATTTTGTCTACATGGCAATTTTAGTACCAGCCAGTGAGTTATACCTAAGTTAGCAGAGATAAGGGGTTACTTTAAAAAGAAGCCAATCTCATGCTTCCCTACCTCACCTCAGAACACACTAGTGGTTCACTATTTAATATAGCCTTCTCCCCACTGGTAGCAAAAGGGAAGGCTGGTTGTGTTACTTCACATAAGTACTCAAACTTTGTTCTTGTCTCCCCATCTATAGAAAAGAGGATTATGCTACTTCCTTTACAGCTTTACAGCATTAATGAAATGATTTATGTAAAGCATTTAACATAGTACCTGGTAGTCACAATAAATATTACCTGCTATGATGGCCACTAGGACATACATGCTACTGAGGATGAAAATCTGCTGATACAGAGGAATACTACTCAATAGTGACTAATTAGAAAGGAGACAGCTTTGGTATGAGGTGCTGTATTCAATCCGACTGGACTCAACACTACAGCTACTATATTTAGATAGTAAATTTTTAAAAAAGAAATTTTAATTAGATATTCTTTCATGAATATGTCAGTTTGGCTCAATCAAGAGTAAAGGACACTCTCTACACTCTTTGACATGCTCATTAGTATGCTATATATTTTATTTGTAGGTACACTGATTCTGTTACTAACAGATCACAAGTAGTCTGATTAGTAAAGCCAGTGGCATTGCAGAAATGTTTGTGGATAACTATTATTATTCCAACCATACCCAAATTCTGGATAAATAAAGTGTAAACGAATCTAACCTGTGAAAGGTTCTTTCTGGTGTTTACTCTTTCCCTCTGTTAAAATCCAACTCATCTAAGTTCCACTTATAGTATGGCAGTGTGTGTGATATACCTATAGACAAATCTTTCCACTAGCAACACCTACAAAGTGTGGTGGGAAAAAAAAAAAAAAAAAAAACAAGCACTGCAGGACTCTGAAGACTAAATAAAACAGGCAGATTGTGGAGAGAAGCAATAACTTGCAGAGACCAGGATGTTGATGAACTTCCTATTTTGTTGCAGTATGCCCTAAGATCAGGTAGTAGATGTGGAGGGCAGACACTAAAGCTGATAGAAACCCTGCTGTCTTTCTCTTAAAGAAACATGGAAAAAATGCAGGTATACAAAGCCAAGCCATCACAGAGAGAAAAGAATCATAAAGGAGAAAAAACTGAAAGGGATCCCCTAATCCCGCATATGAAACACCACAAAAGTCTCAAGGCTGACCCCTGAACGATGCACAAACAGAACAGAATCAAAACAGAGGCTTAAAGAACTAAATTGAAATGTGAATAATCACCCCTGAACGATGCACAAACAGAACACAATCAAAACAGAGGGTTAAAGAACTGAATTGAAATGTGAATCATCACCCACAGAAGGCATGACAGAACTTATAGCTGTAATATAACAGGGTCAACTAACAATTACAACAACAATAACAACATTCTACAGAGGATTATAACAGAACCGAGTCTATATGACAAAACATTCACAATGTCCATGACATAATTCAAAATTCCTAGACATACAAAAACAGGAAAATGTAATCCATTCCTAAGAGAAAAGGCAAAGACAGCAGCATAGGGAGGTGTGGAATTTAGACAGTCCCCTAGAGTTCCCCAGGAACAACTAGAAAATAGTCAGGAACAACTGATGGGGGGACACCCGTGACCGGACAACATCGTACAACAGTCAGGGATGGGTGGAACAACTGAGATTGTAGCACAGAACTGTAAATAAAGCTCCTCAAAACTGCAGAGCTGGCGCCGCTCCCCCACCGGCACAGCAGGCTGAGTTGCAAAACTTCAGTGTGGGAAAAAGAAGCAGTCCCTGACAGGAGCAAGGGCATGTAGCTTACCCAAGCTCCAACTGTGGTTTTAATTAACAAATCTGGACTACTGAATACATGCTATGGGCACAGATAAACCCAGAGAAAGCAGGAAGGAATCCAGAGGTTGATTATGGCAGAGAGGAGGCAGGGCTGACAGAAAAAAAATATATAAATAAATAAAAACAGAGGCTTTTGGAGTCTGCTGAGTTCAGAATATTGGAAAAGGGCTGTGTCCCAAGAAAAGGGGCACACTGAACCAGGTGCCAGCTCTGGTCAACCGGAGAAACTGGGGGGCTGGGGACTGGCTCTGAAAAGGGGACTTCTTGCTTTTTCCCTCTTTTTTTCCATTCTAAGTAGCTTATTAAAGAAAGCCTCAGAAAGATTCAATTGTCAGCACTGACTCAAGCAAGGATGGAGTTAAGATAGAGAGTCAAAGGAAAAACTCAAGTACAGGAGAAAATTCCCTAAAAGTCTTATCTTACCTAAGAAAAGAAGGGGGCAGGGCAGGGACCAACTCATGTGGCCATCCTCCCTCAGAGAACTTAAGACACCAGGGCCCAGGGGAAAAAAAAACAACAGCCTAAGCTTAGCTTATGACACCCTCATTCCCCGGCCTGGACAAGGTCCACTGAGAATTAAATGCACCGCATTTCTTTACGCTGGTGAGGAGCTGTGGGCTGACAAGTGCCACCTACTAGGCAGGATAGGAAAAGCACAGTCTAGAGGCCTAACAGAATCTTCTGGGTCTCACTCTCGGGGAAACGTGATACTGAATAACACCTCCTCCTGAGACCTGGGCCTGTATGCTCTGGGAAAATCTGATTGGGGTAATCAAGGAAATCAGTTGCCTAGACAACAAAAAATTACAAATCACACTAGGAAAAACAAAGACATGGCCCAGTCAAAGGAACAAAGTTACACTTCAACTGAGACACAGGAATTGAAATGACTAATTATTAATCAAACAAATCCCCTAAATAAATTCAAAAATCAAATCAACAAGTTGAGGGAAGATATGGCAAAAGAGATGAAGGATATAAAGAAGACACTGGGCAAACATAAGGAAGAACTCGAAAGTGTGAAAAAACAATTAGCAGAACTTATGGGAATGAAAGGCACAACAGAAGAGATGAAAAACACAATGGAGATATACAACAGGAGATGTGAAGAGACCAAAGAAAGGATTCATGAACTGGAGTTCAAGACATCTGAAATCCTACACACAAAAGAACAGAGAGGGAAAAGAATGGAAAAATATGAGCAGGATCTCCAGGAACTGAATACAACATGAAGCGCACAAATATACATGTCATGGGTGTCACAGAAGGAGAAGAGAAGGGAAAAGGGCAGAAAGAATAATGGAGGAAATAATAACTGAAAATTTCTCATCTGTTATAAAAGACATAAAATTACAGATCCAAGAAGCACCGCATAACCCTAACAGAATAGATCTGAGTAAACCAACTCTAAGACACTTAATATTCAGATTATCTAATGTAAAGACAAAGAGAGAATTCGGAAAGCAGCAAAAGAAAATCAATCCATCACATACAAAGGAAGCTCGATAAGACTATGTGCGGATTTCTCAGCACAAAACATGAAGGCAAGAAGGCAATGGTATGATATAGTTAAGACACTGAAAGAGAAAAACAACCAAGAGTTCTATATCCAGCAAAACTGTCCTTCAAAAATGAGGGAGAGTTTAAAATATTTTCAGAAAAAGAGACACCAAGAGAGTTTGTGGACAAGATACCTGCTCTACAAGAAATACTAAAGGGAGCACTATAGGCAGATAGGAAAAGACAGGAGAGAGAAGTTTGGAGAAGAGTGTAGAAATGAAGACTATCAGTAAAGGTAAAAAGAGAGAGAGAAAAAAAAGAAAAAGAAAATAAGATATGATATGTAAAATACAAAAGACAAAATGGTAGACAGTAGACATCATGTTGCGTGAAATTAGCCAGAAACAAAAGGACAGATACTGTATGGTCTCACTAATATGGATTAATATTGATGAGCAAAATTTGAGAGCTGAGAACATAGGTTATCAGGAGACAGAAAGAGGTTAGAGATCGGGCATGTGATGCTGAAAGAATACAGAAGGTTCAACAAGATTGATTGCATAGATACAGAAACAGAATGGATACCATAATAGTGTGTGATGGTAACACAATATTGTAAGTACTCTCAACAAAGATGAGTGTGAGTATGGATGAAAGAGGAAGGCTAGAGGCATGTATGACACCAGAAGGAAAGACAGAAGATAAGGACTCAGACTGTACAACTTAGCGAAACCTAGAGTGGTTAATAATAGTGATTAAATGTATAAATATACGAATATTTTTATATGAGGGAGAACAAATGAATGTCAACAATGCAAGGGGTTGAAAGTTGGAATGGTATAGGGGAAAAAATACATCAGTGCAAACTAAAGTCTAAAGTTAACGGTAACATTGTAAGATGCTACCATTGACTGTAACAAAGGCAATCTACCAAAGTTAAAGGTCTATAAGAGGGGGATATATGGGAGTGATATGGGATTCGCAGTGGTGGTCATGCAGTCTGACTTTTTCATTGTATTTTATTTTTATTTTTCTTCTATCTTTTGTATTTTTATTCTTTATTTTTTTCCTTTAACCTCTTTCTTTGGGGAAGAAATAGAAATGTCCTCATACAGACTTTGATAGTGAATGCATAATTATGTGATTATACTGGGAATCACTGATTGTTTACTTAGGGTGGACTGCATGTGTGAATAAAATTGTTAAAAAATTAAAAGATGGATACAAGTGCTGGAGAAACAGATGGAGGTGGCTTAAGAGTACATCGACTGATAAACGGAAGGTGAACTATGGTGTATACATACAATGGAATACCAAGTGGTGGCAAGAAGAAATGAAATTGTGAGGTATGCACCTAGGTGAATGAACCTAGAAGACAGTATATTGAGTGAAGTCAGTCAGAATTGAAAAGACAAGCATTATAACACCTCACTAATATGGACCAACTATAATGTGCCAACTCTGAGAACCGAATCTGAGAGCAATCTGAGAGAAAGCTTATGCAAAGGTTCCTAGATTGTAGGCTCTTACCGCAGTCACACCTATTCATGAGTTATAATGGCTGTAATAGTTATCTCTAAATTCTGAGATGCTGAGCTAGTTGGTCCCTGTTTCTTCAACAAGTGAGGCTGGGAAAACTGGATATCCATATCCAAAAGAATGAAAGAGGACCCCTACCTCACACCCTACACAAAAATTAACTCAAAGTAGATCAAAGACCTCAATATAAGACACAGTACCATAAAACTCCTAGAAGATAATGTAGGAAAGCATCTTCAGGACTTAGTATTAGGAGGTAGCTTTTTAGACATTACAAAGCACAAGTGACAAAAAAAAAAAAAGGCAAATGTGAACTTCTCAAAATCAAAAGCTTCTGTACCTCAAAGGTATTTGTCAAAATGGTGAAGAGGCAGCTAATGCAATGGAAGAAAATATTTGGAAACCATGTATCTGATAAGAAACTGATATCTTGCACATATAAAGAAATTCTACAACTCAACGATAATAGTAAAAACAGCCCAATTATCAAGTGGGCAAAAGATATGAAAAGACATTTCTCCAAAGAGGAAATACAAATGGCTAAAAAACACATGAAAAATTGTTCATATTCACTAGCTATTAGGAAAATACAAATCAAGACCACAATGAAGTATCACCACACACCAATAAGAATGGCTGCCATTAAACAAACAGGGAACAACAAATGTTGGAGAGGATATGGAGCAATTAGAACTCTTACTCATTGCTGGTGGGAATGTATAATGGTACAGCCACTCTGGAAGACAGTCTGCTGGTTCCTCAGATAACTAGATACCGAGTTACCCTACAATCCAGCAATTTCACTTCTCAGTATATATCCAGAGGATGGGAAAGCAGTGACAACAAACAGACATTTGCATACTGACGTTCATAGCAGCATTGTTCACAATTGCCAAGAGATGGAAACAATCCAAGTACCCTTCAACAAACAAGCGGATAAACAAAATGTGGTATATGCATACAATGGAATACTACGCAGCAGTAAGAAGGAACAAGGTCTTGAAATATGACAACATGGATGAACCTTGAAGACATAATGCTGAGTGAAATAAGCCAGACACAAAATGAGATATTGTATGTTACCATTAATGTGAACTCTGTGAACAAAGTAAAATAAGTGTCTTACAATGCAGAACATAGGGGACCTAGAGATAGAAGCTAGTGAAGGGGGATCGAAAACCTAACATGCACAGCCATGATAATGAGGGTGAATGTAACGGTACATGAATGGATAAGTATGACTATGGTTCGTTAATGGGATTACATGTTATCAGTGCCACACTGAAGGCGAACATGTTCGAAAATGGTTGTTTAAAGGCATGTAACCTACAGAGTAGCACTACAAATATAAATAAGTGTTAGCGTGATATACTTAGAAGGTATGACACTGGTACAAAGAGTTAACAACAGAGTGGTATATGGAAAACTACCTATTATGTAATATAGACTATATTCAATACGAGTACCTTACCAGCACTATACTAATACTAGGGATGAGTTATTAGTGGCTGATAGAGCTCTGGGATGTTTTATGTTACGATAATTGTTTAAAATAAACATCTGGGATGTTTTATGTTATGATTATTGTTTAAAATTGAGTGTGGTGATTGTACAGCTAAGTAAAGATAATGTGAAAAGCTGACTTTATTTTGAGACAGAATATGTTATGCGAAATTAGGAACCTCCTATTTAGTATGTCAGGCCCTCAATCTTGAGGCCTGCTCTTGTGAAACTTAGGGCTGTAAATGGGAGGCTAAGCCTTCCTATAATTATGCCTAAGAGGTACTGCTAAAGAACCTCTTTTGTTGTTAAGATGTGGCCTTTCTCTCTCTAGGCCCAACTTGGCAAATAAATTCATTAACCTCCCCCTCACGTGGGACATGACTCCCAGGGGAATGATTCTCCCTTGGTGACATGGACGTGACTCCCAGGAATGAGCTTGGCCTTGGGATCGCAGGACTGAAAATGGCTACTTGATCAAAAGGGGTTAAAGAAAGGTAGCAAAATAAGGTTACAGAGGCTAAGAGATCTCAAATAGAGTTGAGAGCCTATCCTGGACCTTTCTCTTATGCAAGTTCCAGCCTGATATCCCAAATGGCCACAGTATTCCATGCCCTTACCAAAAGTAGTTCCCAAATACCTAGGTCCCTATCTGAGACTCTATAAACGCTTCACTCACTGAGTTTTAACTTTCAGAAATGTAAATCCACTACAGGTGCCTAAGCCAGACAAGTCCTAAAACCCAGAGGCGACAGCCTCGTTAAGAACAACAATCATTTGCAGCCCTCTTCCCCATAATGTTGACATCCCCTTTCAATATGAACAAGTTAGGATAGTCACTGCCTAGGCACCCCGGAAGACTGAGAAAGTGATTAAATGAGAGGAAGGGGTAGCAACAGACAAGATACAATTTAACAAAGCATTACAAATACTGAAACTTTATATAAATAATATGTGTGTGCATATGTGTGTGTATACACACACAATTTAGATGCTAGGGCATTAGAACACCTAGAAGGAAATAACTGAAATGGTGGAACTGTAACCTATACCATTCTTTGAAATTTACTCTATAGCTATTCATTGAATTGTGCTTTGAAAAGTCAGCACCTTTCTGTATATATCCTATATTGCACTATAAGGAAAAGAACTGAAACTGTGGAACTGTAACCCATAAGGGTTTTTCAAATTACTTATATAACTCCTTGTTGAGCTGTATTTTGAAAGTTAACACCTTTCTGTACATATGTTATATTTTACAATAATGGAAATAACTGAAATTGTGAAACTGTAACCCACAACATTCTTTAAAATTTGCTACTTGTTAAATCAAACTTTGAAAGTTATCACTGTTCTGTATATATGTTCAAGTTCACAATAAAAAAAATACATTAAAAAAAAAGATGGAGATCATAAGACACTGAAACTGTATCTTCAAAGTGCCAAAAGAATAAAAATTTCATCTAATGAAAATATTCTTCAAAAATGAAGACAGAGGGCGGGGCAAGATGGCAGACTGGTGAGCTGTATGTTTTAGTTACTCCTCCAGGAAAGTAGGTAGAAAGCCAGGACCTGCGTGGACTGGACACCACAGAGCAATCTGACTTTGTGCATACTTCATACAACACTCATGAAAATGTGGAACTGCTGAGATGAGCGAAATCTGTAAGTTTTTGCGGCCAGGGGACCCGCGCCCCTCCCTGCCAGGCTCAGTCCCGTGGGAGGAGGGGCTGTCAGCTCCGGGAAGGAGAAGGGAGAACTGCAGTGGCAGCCCTTATTGGAAACTCATTCTACTGATCCAAACTCCAACCATAGATAGACTGAGACCAGACACCAGAGATTCTGAGAGCAGCCAGCCCAGCAGAGAGGAGACAGACATAGCAAAAAACAGCATGAAAAACTCCAAAATGAAAGCGGAGGATTTTTGGAGTTCTGGTGAACATAGAAAGGGGAACAGCAGAGCTCAGGCCCTCAGGCTCATATGCAAATCCGGAAGAAAAGCTGATCTCTCTGCCCTGTGGAACTTTCCTTAATGGCCCTAATTGCTTTGTCTCTTAGCATTTCAATAACCCATTAGATCTCTGAGGAGGGCCCTTTTTTTTTTTTTTTTAATCCTTTTTTCTTTTTCTAAAACAATTACTCTAAGAAGCCCAATACAGAAAGCTTCAAAGACTTGCAATTTGGGCAGGTCAAGACAAGAGCAGAACTAAGAGAGCTCTGAGACAAAAGGCAATAATCCAGTGGCTGAGAAATTTCACTAAACACCACAACTTCCCAAGAAAAGGGGGGTGTCCCCTCACAGCCATCATCCTGGTGGACAGGAAACACTCCTGCCCATCACCAGCCCCATAGCCCAGAGCTGCCCCACACAACCCAGTGAGACAGAAGTGCTTCAAATAACAGGCACACTCCACAAAACTGGGCGTGGACATTAGCCATCCCTGCAACCTCAGCTGATTGTCCCAGAGTTGGGAAGGTGGAGCAGTGTGAATTAACAAAGCCCCATTCAGCCATCAGTTCAGCAGACTGGGAGCCTCCCTACACAGCCCAGCAGTCCAGAACCGCCCTGGGGGGAGGGCACTCACCTGTGACATAGCACAGTCATCCCTCAAAAGAGGACCAGGGGGTGCACGACCTGGAAGACGGACCCACTTGCAAGTCTCAGGAACCATACGCCAATACCAAGGACTTGTGGGTCAGTGGCAGAGACAAACTGTGGCAGGACTGAACTGAAGGATTAGACTATTGCAGCAGCTTTAAAACTCTAGGATCACCAGGGAGATTTGATTGTTAGAGCCACCCCCACTCCCTGACTGCCCAGAAACACGCCCCATATACAGGGTGGGCAACACCAACTACACACGCAAGCGTGGTACACCAATTGGACCCCACAAGACTAACTCCCCCACTCACCACAAAGGCTAAGCAGGGGAGAACTGGCTTGTGGAGAACAGGTGGCTCGTGGACGCCACCTGCTGGTTAGTTAGAGAAAGTATACTTCACGAAGCTGTAGATCTGATAAATTAGAGATAAGGACTTCAATTGGTCTACAAATCCTAAAAGAACCCTATCAAGTTCAGCAAATGCCAAGAGGCCAAAAACAACAGAAAATTATAAGGCATATGAAAAAACCAGACGATATGGATAACCCAAGCCCAAGCACCCAAATCAAAAGATCAGAAGAGACACAGCACCTAGAGCGGCTACTCAAAGAACTAAAGATGAAGAATGAGACCATAGTACGGGATACAAAGGACATCAAAAAGACCCTAGAAGAGCATAAAGAAGACATTGCAAGACTAAATAAAAAAATGGATGATCTTATGGAAATTAAAGAAACTGTAGACCAAATTAAAAAGATTCTGGACACTCATAGTACAAGACTACAGGAAGATGAACAACGAATCAGTGACCTGGAAGATGACAGAAAGGAAAATGAAAGCATAAAAGAAAGAATGGGGAAAAAAATTGAAAAAATCGAAACGGACCTCAGGGATATGATAGATGATATGAAACGTCCGAATATAAGACTCATTGGTGTTCCAGAAGGGGAAGAAAAGGGTAAAGGTCTAGGAAGAGTATTCAAAGAAATTGTTGGGGAAAACTTCCCAAATCTTATAGACAACATAAATACACAAATCATAAATGCTCAGCGAACTCCAAATAGAATAAATCCAAATAAACCCACTCCGAGACATATTCTGATCACACTGTCAAACACGGAAGAGAAGGAGCAAGTTCTGAAAGCAGCAAGAGAAAAGCAATTCACCACATACAAAGGAAACAGCATAAGACTAAGTAGTGACTACTCAGCAGCCACCATGGAGGCGAGAAGGCAGTGGCACGATATATTTCAAATTCTGAGTGAGAAAAATTTCCAACCAAGAATACTTTATCCAGCAAAGCTCTCCTTCAAATTTGAGGGAGAGCTTAAATTTTTCACAGACAAACAAATGCTGAGAGAATTTGCTAACAAGAGCCCTGCCCTACTGGAGATACTGAAGGGAGCCCTACAAATATAGAAACAAAGAAAGGACAGAGAGACTTGGAGAAAGGTTCAGTCCTAAAGAGATTCGGTATGGGTACAATAAAGGATATTAATAGAGACAGGGGAAAAATATATATGACAAACATAAACCAAAGGATAAGATGGCTGATTCAAGAAATGCCTTCACGGTTGTAACATTTAATGTAAATGGATTAAACTCCCCAGTTAAAAGATATAGATTCGCAGAATGGATCAAAAAAAATGAACCATCAATATGTTGCATACTAGAGACTCATCTTAGACACAGGGACACAAAGAAATTGAAAGTAAAAGGATGGAAAAAAATATTTCATGCAAGCTACAGCCAAAAGAAAGCAGGTGTAGCAATATTAATCTCAGATAAAATAGACTTCAAATGCAGGGATGTTTTGAGAGACAAAGAAGGCCACTACATACTAATAAAAGGGGTAATTCAACAAGAAGAAATAACAATTGTAAATGTCTATGCACCCAATCAAGGTGCCACAAAATACATGAGAGAAACACTGGCAAAACTAAAGGAAGCAACTGATGTTTCCACAATAATTGTGGGAGACTTCAACACATCACTCTCTCCTATAGATAGATCAACCAGACAGAAGACCAATAAGGAAATTGAAAACCTAAACAATCTGATAAATGAATTAGGTTTAACAGACATATACAGGACATTACATCCCAAATCACCAGGATACACATACTTTTCTAGTGCTCATGGAACTTTCTCCAGAATAGATCATATGCTGGGACATAAAACAAGCCTCAATAAATTTAAAAAGATTGAAATTATTCAAAGCACATTCTCTGACCACAATGGAATACAATTAGAAGTCAATAACCATCAGAGACTTAGGAAATTCACAAATACCTGGAGGTTAAACAACACACTCCTAAACAATCAGTGGGTTAAAGAAGAAATAGCAAGAGAAATTGCTAAATATATAGAGACAAATGAAAATGAGAACACAACATACCAAAACCTATGGGATGCAGCAAAAGCAGTGCTAAGGGGGAAGTTTATAGCACTAAACGCATATATTAAACAGGAAGAAAGAGCCAAAATCAAAGAACTAATGGATCAACTGAAAAAGCTAGAAAATGAACAGCAAACCAATCCTAAACCAAGTAGAAGAAAAGAAATAACAAGGATTAAAGCAGAAATAAATGACATAGAGAACAAAAAAACCATAGAGAGGACAAATATCACCAAAAGTTGGTTCTTTGTCAACAAGATTGACAAGCCCCTAGCTAGACTGACAAAATCAAAAAGAGAGAAGACCCATATAAACAAAATAATGAATGAAAAAGGTGACATAACTGCAGATCCTGAAGAAATTAAAAAATTATAAGAGGATATTATGAACAACTGTATGGCAACAAACTGGATAATGTAGAGGAAATGGACAATTTCCTGGAAACATATGAACAACCTAGACTGACCAGAGAAGAAATAGAAGACCTCAACCAACCCATCACAAGCAAAGAGATCCAATCAGTCATCAAAAATCTTCCCACAAATAAATGCCCAGGGCCAGATGGCTTCACAGGGGAATTCTACCAAACTTTCCAGAAAGAACTGACACCAATCTTACTCAAACTCTTTCAAAACATGGAAGAAAATGGAACACTACCTAACTCATTTTATGAAGCTAACATCAATCTGATACCAAAACCAGAGAAAGATGCTACAAAAAAGGAAAACTACCGGCCAATCTCCCTAATGAATATAGATGCAAAAATCCTCAACAAAATACTTGCAAATCGAATCCAAAGACACATTAAAAAAATCATACACCATGACCAAGTGGGGTTCATTCCAGGCATGCAAGGATGGTTCAACATAAGAAAATCAATCAATGTATTACAACACATTAACAAGTCAAAAGGGAAAAATCAATTGATCATCTCAATAGATGCTGAAAAAGCATTTGACAAAATCCAACACCCCTTTTTGATGAATTGAAGGAAACTTCCTCAACATGATAAAGAGCATATATGAAAAACCCACAGCCAGCATAGTACTCAATGGTGAGAGACTGAAAGCCTTCCCTCTAAGATCAGGAACAAGACAAGGATGCCCGCTGTCACCACTGTTATTCGACATTGTGCTGGAAGTGCTAGCCAGGGCAATCCGGCAAGACAAAGAAATAAAAGGCATCCAAATTGGAAAAGAAGAAGTAAAACTGTCATTGTTTGCAGATGATATGATCTTATATCTAGAAAACCCTGAGAAATCGACGATACAGCTACTAGAGCTAATAAACAAATTTAGCAAAGTAGTGGGATACAAGATGAATGCACATAAGTCAGTAATGTTTCTATATGCTAGAAATGAACAAACTGAAGAGACACTCAAGAAAAAGATACCATTTTCAATAGCAACTAAAAAAATCAAGTACCTAGGAATAAACTTAACCAAAGATGTAAAAGACCTATACAAAGAAAACTACATAACTCTACTAAAAGAAATAGAAGGGGACCTTAAAAGATGGAAAAATATTCCATGTTCATGGATAGGAAGGCTAAATGTCATTAAGATGTCAATTCTACCCAAACTCATCTACAGATTCAATGCAATCCCAATCAAAATTCCAACAACCTACTTTGCAGACTTGGAAAAGCTAGTTATCAAATTTATTTGGAAAGGGAAGATGCCTCGAATTCCTAAAGACACTCTAAAAAAGAAAAACCAAGTGGGAGGACTTACACTCCCTGACTTTGAAGCTTATTATAAAGCCACAGTTGCCAAAACAGCATGGTACTGCCACAAAGATAGACATATAGATCAATGGAATCGAATTGAGAATTCAGAGATAGACCCTCAGATCTATGGCCGACTGAACTTTGACAAGGCCCCCAAAGTCACTGAACTGAGTCATAATGGTCTATTCAACAAATGGGGCTGGGAGAGTTGGATATCCATATCCAAAAGAATGAAAGAGGACCCTGACTTCACACCCTACACAAAAATTAACTCAAAATGGACGAAAGATCTCAATATAAAAGAAAGTACCATAAAACTCCTAGAAGATATTGTAGGAAAACATCTTCAAGACCTTGTATTAGGCGGCCACTTCCTAGACTTTACACCCAAAGCACAAGCAACAAAAGAAAAAATAGATAAATGGGAACTCCTCAAGCTTAGAAGTTTCTGCACCTCAAAGGAATTTCTCAAAAAGGTAAAGAGGCAGCCAACTCAATGGGAAAAAAATTTTTGGAAACCATGTATCTGACAAAAGACTGATATCTTGCATATATAAAGAAATCCTACAACTCAATGACAATAGTACAGACAGCCCAATTATAAAATGGGCAAAAGATATGAAAAGACAGTTCTCTGAAGAGGAAATACAAATGGCCAAGAAACACATGAAAAAATGTTCAGCTTCACTAGCTATTAGAGAGATGCAAATTAAGACCACAATGAGATACCATCTATCACCGGTTAGAATGGCTGCCATTAAACAAACAGGAAACTACAAATGCTGGAGGGGATGTGGAGAAATTGGAACTCTTATTCATTGTTGGTGGGACTGTATAATGGTTCAGCCACTCTGGAAGTCAGTCTGGCAGTTCCTTAGAAAACTAGAAATAGAGTTATCATTTGATCCAGCGATTGCACTTCTCGGTATATACCCAGAAGATCGGAAAACAGTGACACGAACAGGTATCTGCATGCCAATGTTCATAGCAGCATTATTCACAATTGCCAAGAGATGGAAACAACCCAAATGTCCTTCAACAGATGAGTGGATAAATAAAATGTGGTATATACACACGATGGAATACTACGCGGCAGTAAGAAGGAATGACCTTGTCAAACATATGACAACATGGATGAACCTTGAAGACATAATGCTGAGCGAAATAAGCCAGGCACAGAACGAGAAATATTATATGCTACCACTAATGTGAACTTTGAAAAATGTAAAACGAATGGTTTATAATGTAGAATGTAGGGGAACTAGCAATAGAGAGCAATTAATGAAGGGCGAACAGTAATCCAAGAAGAACAGATATGCTATTTAATGTTCTGGGGATGCCCAGGAATTACTATGGTCTGTTAATTTCTGATGGATATAGTAGGAACAAGTTCACAGAAATGTTGCTATATTATGTAACTTTCTTGGGGTAAAGTAGGAACAGGTTGGAAGTTAAGCAGTTATCTTAGGTTAGTTGTCTTTTTCTTACTCCCTTGTTATGGTCTCTTTGAAATGTTCTTTTTTATTATGTTTTTCTTTTTTTTTTTTTTTTTTTTTTTTTTAATTTTTTTTTCCATACAGTTGATTTAAAAAGGAAAAAAGGGTAAAAAAAAAAAAAAAAAAAACAGGAAAAAAAGATGCAGTGCCCCCTTGAGGAGCCTGTGGAGAATGCAGGGGTATTCGCCTACCCCACCTCAATGGTTGCTAACATGACCACAGACATAGGGAACTGGTGGTTTGATGGGTTGAGCCCTCTACTGTAGGTTTTACCCTTGGGAAGACGGTTGCTGCAAAGGAGAGGCTAGGCCTCCCTATAATTGTGCCTAAGAGCCTCCTCCCGAATGCCTCTTTGTTGCTCAGATGTGGCCCTCTCTCTCTAGCTAAGCCAACTTGAAAGGTGAAATCACTGCCTTCCCCCCTACGTGGGATCAGACACCCAGGGGAGTGAATCTCCCTGGCAATGTGGAATATGACTCCCGGGGAGGAATGTAGACCTGGCATCGTGGGACGGAGAACATCTTCTTGACCAAAAGGGGGATGTGAAAGGAAATGAAATAAGCTTCAGTAGCAGAGAGATTCCAAAAGGAGCCGAGAGGTCACTCTGGTGGGCACTCTTACGCACACTTTAGTCAACCCTTTTTAGGTTCTAAAGAATTGGGGTAGCTGGTGGTGGATACCTGAAACTATCAAACTACAACCCAGAACCCATGAATCTCGAAGACAGTTGTATAAAAATGTAGCTTATGAGGGGTGACAATGTGATTGGGAAAGCCATGTGGATCACACTCCCCTTTGTCCAGTGTATGGATGGATGAGCAGAAAAATGGGGGCAAAAAAAGAAAAGGCACCCAGTGCTCTTTTTTATATTAATTGATCTTTTTCACTTAAATTTTTATTCTTCTTATTTTTGTCTGTGTGGTAATGAAAATGTTCAAACATTAATTTCGGTGATGAACGCACAACTATATAATGGTACTGTGAACAACTGATTGTACACTTTGTATGACTGCATGGTATATATGGTATGTGAATATATTTCAATAAAATTGAATTTAAAAAAACAATACTAGTATAGCCATAATGTTATAAAAATTGCTCTGCATGAAAAATATATTCTCAAAAAGAAAAAAAAAAACCTTAGTGAGACTAGTGGCATTGACTGACATTTTAAAAATTGCTTTAATTATAAACTTTTTAATAGAAAGCTGGATTCTTGTGTCTGCTTCTGCATTAAATCTGAGGCAAAATCAGAGGTCAAGTAGCCTTTGGAAAACTTTAGAGACAATGAGTAAAATGGGCAGAGAACGTCATTATGTGTTGTTATATATTATTATGAATACAAGCTTTTCCCTGTGAAACTCCTGAAAGGGCTCACCACCCTTCCCCTGGACCCCAAAACACATACCAAGAACTGCTACTTTAGTATAACAGGTTCCTATCAGCAACAAAGTAGAAAATGACTGACTCATGATTTAATTAAAATAAGGGGGAAGATGGGGATCAAAGAATGAACACAGAAGAATATGATCACCATTATCAACAGGATAAAAGAGATAAGTCACACAGATGACTTGGAGCACTTATTCTTTCAAGGCATTTCTTAAACAAAAAATTGTTTAAGATGTAAGTTCCCTCTTCTATTCCTTGACACCAATTCCTTGAAAAAGTTTAATTGCTCAGCATTCTTTAAAAAAACCTGTAGGTAATATTTAGGTAATTTTGCTTTTTTCCTACCCCAAGCAGCTTCCAGGAGACAAGGCACTTTTCATTAATAAGTAAGCAATATATCCTTTGGTTGAAGTAAACAAGCAAGGACAAATTAAAAACAGAAATACAAAAGGTCAAAGAGAGTATTATTCATTAACTAATTTTAAAAAAGAAAGTAAAAAAAGTGAAAATAAAAAAGTATTCTCTTTTTTGAACACTACGTTCTAGTCTTACTGATCAGTTCCTTGAAATACTGGGGCATTCTTTGTGCCATGAGTCTTTCACATGTATGTTCCCAGTGTTCTTGCATATTCCCAAACCCTGCCTTATTTCTGTTCACCTATTAGGCCTCCAGTGAAACATCAGCTCTTTGAGGAAAACTTATTCTAACTCCTAGACTAAGTTATGCCTCTGCTATATGGCCTCACAGTTCTAAAGATCCTTACCTTTAGGATGACCATGTAATTTATTATTCAAATGATACATATGTATAAATTTTAATTAAGCTAACTTTCCTTCATAAGTACCGGACTTTGGTAATACACTAAAGAAATAGGAATTTTCTCTTAAGAAAGTTTTCGTTTTATAAAAATAAAGAAGTTCATGAGACAACATGCACATTATTGCCAGGTGATCACCCCAGTGCACAAGAGATACCATAGTTCAAAAATACACAAAGCAAGGGTTCAGCATGCCTAGGTTTCCTCACAAGTGCCTAACAAGAAAAATCTGCATTCCCAATGTCACTGAGTCTGTGCATGATCCATCACGGAAGGGCCTGAGAGCCTATGGGAATTTTTTAATATATAGATCTATTTTGGAGAATTGGTATCTTGCCAATATTGAGTTTTCTGATCCAGAAACAATGGTGTATCTATGCTAAATAATATTTTGAGAATGAGTGGGAAGCTATTATGCTGAGACAACAAGCAAAACTAGAAATGTACTGTCACCCTATCTAATCAGTTTGTCATTATATTCCCTGCTTGACTAAGAGCTTCATGAGGAGAGGGTTTGGGTCTGTCTTATCACTGTTCTCCTAACATGTAGCCCAGTTCTTAGCATGCAAAGTAAGTGTGCTCTCACTTGACTGTTCTCTCTTTCTCAAGGAATGGCATAAATTGCTAAAATGAAAATTAACTGTTCCCTCCCAAAATCCTGATACTTCTGCCCTCCCTACCTTTGATCATAATCTCTCAATTTGGGCTTACTTATACCTCCATACTGCTCCCCCTATTAGAATATAAACATCAAGAGAGCAGAAAATGGCTGTTTTGTTCACGCTACTTCACCAGCACCTTTAACAGTGCCAGTTCATGGTAGGCACTCAGCACTCAAAAGATTATGTGCTCAATGAATTCTGCTCTTTTTACCTTTACCTGCCAATTTCCACCTGTAAAACAAGCCACAGAAACTATGAAGCCTTCTCTGACAGTCCCAGTAAGAAACAATCTTTCCTTCCTCTGCAAATTATATAATATTTTATACCTTTGTTACAGTATCTTCTATACCTTGTTCTAGAATTATGTCTTATCCTGTCCTGTTTTTCTTGGTATTCCCCACAGCAACCTGGCACAAGGCCTGCATCTACAGAACAAAGATGTGACAATTTACACTGATAAAATGCCAACATCACAGACAACTATGGGTATACAGCAGAAACATGATACCATGCTAATATTCTAGGGAATATTCCCATTCATGTGTATATCCCTAGCCCAGACCATAACCATCTCACAACTTGACTATTTCACTCCATCTATTCAGCATCTTCCTCTTGCAATAAGTATTTTGCGAAAAGCCAAATATCTTTCTTAACTGTTATTATGATTTCTTTTTCCACACTACAGGCTGTCATATCAGACTAACTACCTTGATCCCATGCTTTCAGACTTTCTACTAAAATCCTCTACTCTTTATCTATATGATCACACCCTAGCCTAAACTCTTCACAGTAGTTAAAAGGATCCTAAACTATGTCCTCCTAAATTTTTACTTACAAGCCACTCACACATGCTGTTTTCTCTATTTGGAACATTCTTTATTATTTTCTATATACTTCTATGACACTTACGTGTCAAAATTCTAAGTCTCAGCCCTCTTCCTGAAGACCTTCCCAGGGTAGCATCTTCTATGCTGAGTCACATTAATTATCATTGCTTTGTCTAACATTAATTATTTAATATTTATGCTCTACTCTGTAATACTGTTGACAGTCTTCTGTAGTCATATTTATGTTAATTATGTATGCTTGTATTAAATGTGCAGAATTCTTTAAAATCAAGGGCCACTGGCTCACAAAAAGATATGCATACATAATAAGAACTTTCATTTATTGTTACGATCTTAAGCATTGCAAATACTAGTGGCAGTATAATGTAGTTAGAACAATCAGACTTCAATGACAAGACTGTCTGGGTTCAAATCTTGACTATGGTATTTATAAGCTGGGTATCCTTGGACAATTTAGTACATAAGTGTACATCTTTTCCATTATTCTGAATTATTGTAAAATTGAGTTAATATGTGTGAAATCTTTTAAAAGGCATCTGGCACAAAACTCAATATAAATATTTATTATTACTGTGTTGTCATGACTTCTATACCCTCTACTTTATAGTTCAGGATTCTGAAGCTCAAAAAATTTAACAACCTCCCAAAGTTACAAGAACTAGTAAGGTGTAAAGCCAGAAGAGAAATCCATCCATGTCACCATACTAAATTTTATTCAGTATTTTTTAAGTTCATCAGGTCCATTTATGATAAATAAAGGAAAAATGATAACAAGAAGAAAAAAGGACAAGAGACATTTATTTACTCAAGGATTAAGAAAAGAATAAAGGAATACTATAATAATAGAACATACAGCATGGACTCAGGTTCACATAAACAGAAGAGACAGGGCAGTGGGAGAGAAAACCAAGTTAAGAATATTAGGCTAGAAATAACTATCAGGCTTTATTTTTCATATAGGACAAGAAGATACTGTTGCTTGTATTTTTTTAAAATCACTTCTCTTGAGCAGTGTAGAAAGCCTCTTCTGTTCCATTAAAAGCTCATCTCTCTCCAAAATTAAAAATGTGAAAAATGTCTTTATTTTTCACATAGAATTCTGGTGTTCACACATGGACAAAGGAGTAACAAATTCCAGAAATTTAATAAGGATAGGGGTTTCAACATACTTACTATCTATATTAAAGGTCATTTTATGGATTAAAAGTTTTCCACTGATAGGTCATGCTTGGTTTTCAAGAAAACTTTAAATATTTAAGATCACATTTAGAACAATCACTACCTGAATGCCCTAGGCATTTCCTTAGATAAAACCCAATGGTTAAAATATACCCTGTCCAAATAAAAAATATTATATATTACATAATTTCTCACCCTCCAACCTCCCTGCCAAAGAAAAAAACCTAAATGAAAAATATATTTTTTTAACCCAGTTTATAAGGGCAGGAAATTATATTTTATAAGAACCCTATCTTTCGGAGTGATTGTTGAACAATATTTGTCCCCCCAATAATATTTACTTTGCCTAATGCTGATCTCTTTGTACAGGTTCCTCTCTAAGGTAACAATCAAGACATATTCCAGCTCAAAATAAATATCCAATATTAGTAACTGAAAGGCTATGGTACTATATACATATTTTGTGGAAATATACCACAAAAGTAAATTGTTAAAGTTTTTACATGTTTTAAACTTAAAAGAAAGATAAAAAGATAAGCAGTAAAAATGAATCTAGAAAGTATGTGTCCAAAATGTTCATTCAAAAATACATGCTTTGCATGTAAAACATACTTTTGTAACCTGAATCCTATATTTCTATAGGCTTCCATTACAAAACTTGCAATATAGTTTCAGAAAACTGGGGACTCACAAAAGTAAAAAGGAACTGAACTGCTCCAAGCAGTCCTATGGCACAAGGTAGAACTATGGCACAAGGTAACAGAATAAGTCAGACTTAATATCTAAAAGGAATGCACAGTTGTCAATTGGACAACCAATTCCAACTTCCAAAAATAATTCAAGTTCCAGAAACTTCAGAAGAAAAGAGCAAATGGTAGAGAAGACCACAAATCCACAGCCCTTCAAGACACACATCCTTATCTAACTTGCTTATTGATGCTTTGAGTTAAATTAATGTGGATTTTCTCCCCTTTCTTCAAATTCTGGCAATAGATACTGAATACGTTTTGGATCCACATTTTCACATAATCAAAGACCATGTACTAAGAGTGTTTTAAAGGGCAGAGGCAGGAGGCCAGAATTTGAGGCTCACCCCCTCTCAAATCATTACAGGCACACCTCGAAGATACTGCAGGTTCAGTTCCAGACCATTACAATAAACTGAATATCACAATAATTCGAGTCAGTCACATTTATTTTTTGGTTTCCCAGTACATATAAAAGTTATATTTACACTATACCATAATCTATTGAGTGTGCAATAGTATTATGTCTTAAAAAATGTAAAGACCTTAATTAAAATGGGACAGAGACATAAAGTGAGCAATGCTGTTGGAAAAATGGCACCAATGGACTTGCTTGACGCAGGGTTGCCACAAACCTTCAATTGAAAAAAAAAAAAAAAAGGCACTATCTACGAAGCACAATAAAATGAGGTATGCTTATACGTATATAGCTCTTCAACATCTCTGACTGAAAATTATCTTTGTTACTAGAAGATGATGCCACAATAACTAAGCTTTAACTTCTTAAGCTGTGGTTCCTCTAAAGCCAAAAACGTTCTGGCCTATAAGCTCACCATTAATTCTATATAACTTGATAAATGCCTTACTGAATTTCTTCCGCTGGCTCTGATAAATCTACTTGACTAAATACCATCGTTGCTATAGCACTTGGGCTCATGTGATCCCAGTATAAACCTAGTTTGATGCCTTATCCTTGAGCTGGGAAATTTTATTCCTCTACCAGGAATACACACAAAACAAGTTTATCTGAATAAATGTTCACTCTCAGATTACTTCATCTTATCCTAATTTCTTTGCTCCAATTTATTCTGCATTTACTGACATCTACTCTAAGTCGTAAAAAATGGTAACCACTGGAGATACAAATATAAGTATGGTATTTTCTCTGCCCTTAAGAGCAGTCCTGTGAAAGAGACAAACATAGAAACAAATAATTACCATAAAGTGTGAGAAATTCAATAAAAGACCTTTTTTAAAAATTCTATGGGAACATGAAGTGAGGAAAGGCTTCAGGGAGTGGTAAACATTTGAACTGGGTCTACAAGAATAGGGTGTGTGTGTCTGTGTGTGTGTTGGTAAATGGTTTTTAGTTGAGATATCAGAAATGTAGAGAGGGTGAAGAAAGCAGAAGGGTAAAGTAATGCCTTATGACAACCAAAGTGTTGAATAAAAATATACTAAGATAAGCTAGTTAGAAAATCAACTATAGCTCCCTTTCTCCTTCATTCTTACAAATTAATTTTAACCATAAATTCACAAGAATTATCTTAAATACAACACACACACTTCTAGATTTTGTGTATAAAACAACTATTACATAGATGAAGCAGGAAAAAGCACTTTGAGGACAATGTAACCAGACTGACCACCTGCGATGGAAGGGAACGGTTTGTTATATAAAACCAGTCCTCAATGCTGTAGATGCAGAGGAAAGAGTACCCGATTACAATTCAAGAGACCTGGATTCAAGTCTCAGTTAGGGAATAGTTGTGCCCTAATGGGGGGGGGGGGGGACTTTTAACTTTGGAAACTGTCTACCTCAGTCAAATAAAATAATGCAGCTGAAAAGTGCTTTGAAAAATATAAAATGTTATACAAATGTAAAATCTTACCTCTGTTATGGTTAAACTTGCTATATTGGAAACGAACTTTAAAAATCTATATTTTTGACTCCCGAGGAGGAATCTAGACACGGCATCATGGGATGGAGAACATCTTCGTGACCAAAAAGAGGATGTGAAAGGAAATGAAATAAGCTTCAGTGGCAGAGAGATTCCAAAAGGAGCCAAGAGGTCACTCTGGTGGGCACTCTTATGCACAATATAGACAACCCTTTTTAGGTTCTAGTGAATTGGAGCAGCTAGCAGTAAATACCTGAAACTATCAAACTACAACCCAGAACCCTTGAATCTTGAAGACGATTGTATAAAAATGTAGCTTATGAGGGGTGACAATGTGATTGGGAAAGCCATAAGGACCACACTCCCCTTTGTCTAGTTTATGGATGGATGAGTAGAAAAATGGGGGAAGGAAAAAAACAAACAAAAAAGGCACCCAGTGTTCTTTTTTACTTTAATTGTTCTTTTTCACTTTAATTTTTATCTTGTTATTTTTGTGTGTGGTAATGAAGGTGTCAGGGATTGATTTTGGTGATGAATGCACAACTATGTGGTGGTACTGTGAACATTTGAATGTACGCTTTGTTTTGCATGACTGCATAGTATGTGAATATATCTCAATAAAATGAATAAAAATAAATAAAAATAAAAAAAAAACAAAAATAAATAAATAAATACAAATCTTTATTTTAATTCTGTATTTCTAACATTTTACCCCATCATACTAAACTTATGATAAAGAGCTTTTACCCGTTCTACAGATCGCGCCCTCTTCTTTGGACGAGTAGGAAGTGCATCTTCCTTCGGATTGGTGTCTATTGCCCAATAGGACCCCTAAAGGTAAAGAAATAAATTACATTAACAGTACATTACAGCAATCCTATAGCATTAAAATGGTACTTACAAGCCTCTGTTCCAAAAGCAAATATTTTGCAAATACAAGAATGAAGAAGTGGCATGAGAAGAAACACCAGCTTTGGACTGAAAAAAGTAAAGTTTATACGAGAAAAAAAGTCCATAACAACTAGATTATCAAAGAGGGGGGGAAAAAAACCATGATCTTAGGAACCTAAGTCCAATAACCTCTGCCACAGCCAAATTAAAAAGGGAAATGATCAAGTGAACACATTTTTAATAAATACATTAATTCTTAATTGAACAGTGTGAGTTACAGTATCACATGACAATCAATTCCAAAAGAATCCTACGTATAAAGACACTATAGTTTCTATACCCTGGGACCTCACAAATCTAAATGGTAAGGGAAACAATTTATAAAGACAAACAAACTGCTTGAATGCATTCTACATAAGTACATCCTGAGAAGCAATGAGCTGTACGTAAAGTCTTTCATTGATTGTTCTGTCATAACTATTTATTCTCCCTTGTTTTTTGATACAAGTTCTCACGCCATTTCTATATTGAGTACCTACGGTGCTCCAGGAACTCAGAAATTATAACCCCTCAGAAATATATTTTGAAAAGCACAGAATGTATAGTTTGCCCATTTTATATAGATGAAGGGATCAAAGCTTAGAAAGATAGTGGTTTGCTCCCTAAATTATCCTCCTTCTCCAAAACACACACACACACACACACACACACACACACACACACACACATGGAGGCATACATAAACATTTTGGGAAAGAGGTGGGGAGGAAAGAGAGTGAGAGAGGAAAAAAGGGAAGGGAGGGAGATATCCCTCTTTCAGAAACAGATATAAAATGTATGGCCTAGCCTTAAAATTAATCCCAGTGATAGTATTCAAGCCTCTTATTTTATTAATCCTCCTGGCCTGCTTTTCCAGGCAACATTTGACAACAAGGGGAAATACAGCTCTCAGCTATCAATCTGCAAACTTTATGACTGATATGAATTATCTGCTTACAGTTTCTTGAACATACCATGTTGTTTCATGCATCTATGCAGGCCTAACATACTGATCTCAGTATTAGTAATCTCTTACCCTATCAATGACAAACTCATATTCTACCTTCAAACTTTAGCTCATGTTATCCAAAGGAACTCAAGTTGATCATTCTCACCCACTGCGAGATCTCTATAACTTTTATACACTTAATCTCTTGATTGCACCTATATTACAATTTTGTACACAAGTCTGTAAACCCATCGAGGATATGAGTTCCTTAGACAGGGACTGTGTTTTATTCATTTCTATATCCACAGTGTCAGGCACAAATTAAGTGCTCAATAATCATTTGCTGAAATGGGAAGAACAAAGTTGTTGAATAAACTGTACTGAGAATGTCAGCGTACAGTACAGGGTATGATGCCAGGCCTGAGCTTAGTTCAGAGCTTAGCTGCTGGGGCATTCTTCCAACTTATCTTTTTAAAGCGGTCCCTGCATTTCAGTTAATAAAGCTACCAGAGACCTAATGCAAACTTGCACTGGAAATTGTAGATGCTAGAGAAAGCATTAAAAATGAAAACATTTACTAAGTTCAGCTAGCAAGTTTCAAAATAGACAAAAATGAGGCAAAAAAATTTAATAGAGTTGCTACAAAAACAAAGTAAAACTGGGAGAAAAATACGAAAATTCACTAAACAACTAAACACACACACACACACACACACATACAATATTCATAGAGATAATAAATATCAGTGTTTAGTTTTGTTTTGGATAAGTGTGCATATGTATATTAATCTGGGGAAACCACTCACACAAACTTTAGACTGATTTGTTATTATACATTTTAATAAAGCTATTAAAACAAATACATATCTATTCTTTCATATAAAATGACTGGCTGTGACTTGTCATAAATAGATCAACAGGGAAAATATGTTTCAAAAGTCCAGAACTATCCATTATATATTCAGAAACCACTGAATGCAAACACTAATTCACAAAATAAGTTGTGAAATCTTGTAACTAGTGGCTCTGCCTAACCTGATGTCTCAGTTTCATTATCTGTGAAACCAAAGGTTTTAATTAAATGACGTTGAAAGTTTCCTTCAGCTACCTTTAAAAAGCGGTTAACCACTTCTCACCTCCCACCTCTTTCCTTACCAGAGTGCCCGCATATTCCTTTTCTGCATACATACTTAATAAATTTTCTGCCTGCTTACTCTGTACCATGCCCTTGAATTCTTTCTCACGCATGGCCAAGAACCTAGAAACCTCAATCCAGCAACATACTTTGGCGGGCCAGTCAGTAGACTCTTCTTTCCAACCATCTGGACTGGTAAGTCGTGGCTATTGACCAGAAAGCTTGGCCACATGCTTTTGCATTTTGCTTCTCACTTGGCTTCTGTGTCTCTAAGAATCTGATTCTGGCTCCCCCAGGACATAATCTCTGTCTACTCTGAGTTCTCTGGCTCCCTCCTCAGAGGTGGCAGGAGCCTTTCTTCACGCCATGCAGATCCAAGGAGATTCAAAGCGTGGGTGATTCTACTCTTGAGACGTGACTGGGGGCTTTTCCCCAAGTTGTGCAAGAGTCCAATGGAAGCCAAATCAAGTCCCCCTGTCTCTCTCTCCTCAGCTCTCCAAGACTTCCCCGCATTCTCTCCTTTCCTCCCCTCTGAGGACCCAGACCCTTCCTCCTGCTGAATCTGTTCTTTTGACCTCTTCAACAGAGTTCCTCTCTCCTGGCTTCAAGAGAGTCTCCTTTCTCCTCTGTCTGGCTTTCAATGCTATCTGAGATATTCCATCTTTTGTAACGCAGGATTCTGGGCTAAGCATTTTTGTACCAAACAAGGGGTTCTCTTTAACATTCTAGGGAATCACCTCTGGTCTCTATTCATGGGAAGTGAATATTTTCCAGTGGGAGTATCTCCCCTCCAGGCCTTGATCACTTAGTCTATATTTTCCAGTGGGAGTATCTCCCCTCCAGGCCTTGATCACTTAGTCTCTACTGAGACTCACTGCCTCTGAATATAAAGCTTCCCTTCTTCTAGAGCATGCTCACTTTTTAGCCCTCAGGAAACAGGAAACTAGAGGACAAAGGTATTCCTGGGAGCGTTGTCTTAAGACTTTTCTCAGGTGGGGCAAGCGCCATCACTTCGGGAGGGATCTAGAAATCTCCCTGGACGGAATGTCATGGGGACACTTGGCAACTTTACTCCCTCTGTTCCCAAGACATTGCGCCAGTGGAGAGGAATGACTCCTCAAGAACACTGTCCTGGAATTCTTCTGGGCAAGGCCTGGGTAATTCCCTGGAAGCATAGGTACAGACATCAACCAGGAAAGGTGCTGTACGGGGTTCAAAGCCCTGACTCCTTGAGAGCATTGTCCTGGAATTCTTCCGGGCAATGCATGGGGAACTCCCAGAAGCGTAGGTCCAGACATCTCTCAGGAAAGGTGTCCTGGTGACGCCTGGCAACTTTATTCCCCTTGTTCCCAAGAAATTGGGCCGGCAGAGAGGGAAACACCCAACTTTGATGCATGTTGGGACACCAAGCAATTACATGGGCACTAGTGAGGCTCCTCTATTACCTTTTCCAGAGAAAATGGGAAATGCCAACAGCTAAAAGATGGGGAAGCATAGCCCTCCAATGGGACTTTCAATTACAATACCATCCTCCAGTCTGTAAAACACACAGAAAGTAGTCAGAAAATTCCCTATGCCCAGATGTTTATGACTCTCTTAAGACAAGGACCTCAGAGGAACATGTTGCTTGTGTTATGCCCACATCTCAGAGGACAAGCTGACCTCAAGAATAAGAACCATATGGTCACCTGTTTGCTAGAAGGCATAAAAAAAAAAAAAAATGACCGTTTTTTATAATATGCTAAGAAAAGTTACCGAGGAGAGAGAAACCTGGCACTGTTTCAGGAGAGGCTACTGAAGGCTCTTAAAAAAATATACCAATGTCAACCCAGATTCCCAGGAAGGTCTGATTTTGCTGCACACCCATTTCATCAGCCAGTCTGCCAGAGACATTCAGAGAAAGCTGCAAAAGTTCTCCATCGACCTACAAACTCCCACTAACAACCTAATAGAAACTGTGTTTTCTGTCTTTAATAATCAGGACAAGGTCGACGAGGAGAGGCAATGAGAGGTAAGCAGAAAACCCGAGAACAGGCTGAACTTACTGCAGTCACTTTTAAAGATGCCATGCCCCCTCAAAGTCGCCAGAATCAGGGCTCCAAGCCTCAAGGGTCTTGAGTCAACTGTGGGTTAGAGGGCCACAGGGAGAGACAGTGCCAGAAACCTTAAGACAATCCTTGACCTCCGGACCCACGAGGGCCTTGACTTAGCTGCCACCAAAATAAGCACTGGTCCCAGGGACTGCACTGTCTCCTGAAAGGGGTGTGAGACAGCCCTCAGAGCCCTGCTCACAGCAGGTAAAGAAGACTAAAGGTGCCCGAGGTTGCTCAGGGCTCTGCTAACTTCACATCTGACCATCAACCTAGAGGAGCCTCAGGTAACACTCAACGTGGCAGGTAAAATTATTAATTTCTTAACACTGGAGCCGCTTACTCTGTCCTGAACTGCCAATCTGGACCTACCTCCACTTGGACTTGCCTAGTTAGGGGAGATAACGGTAAAGCCAAAACTAGAACCTTCACTACTCCTTTGTAAGCTTGGAGACATTCTAGTGTCCCATCAATTTCTCAATATCCCTGAATGTCCCATCCCCCTTCCAGGGAGGAATCTCCTTTACTCCCTGGAGGTCACTTTAAGACTAATAAACCTGGCTTTACTAGCTTGCCCACTTGTTTGCCCCTAGGACCCTACTAAATTGCTCTCACTATCCCAAAAGAAATCCTTGAGCAAACAGACCCGTCTGTATGGGATGAAGGCATCCTTGGGCAATCTCGCCCAGTAGCCCGTCTGCATTCAGGTTCTCTCGTTCTAGATCTTAAAAACAGATTTTTTGTATCCCTCTTCATCCTGACTCTCAATACCTATTTGGCTTTGAATGGCAGGACTTAACTATAAGCTTCCTGACCTGCTCACTTAGACAGTGCTGCCCAAAAGGTTTTGAGACAGTCCCCATATATTTAAGAATGCCTTAGCATCAGACCTTACTAACCTCCAGATGCCTCAAAGCAGTGTGGCAACATGTTAACTTACATATTCCTGCTATGAAAGTAAATTTTGTACGTTGTAGGCACTGCTAACTACCAGCCAGTCCTAAATGTATCTAGAAAGTTCTAGAGGTTAAAGAAAGTGAATTATGTTTGTTGTCATTGCTGAATACAAGCCTTAGATGGATATAGAAAGTTGTGGAGGATTTTAGAGAGCGAATTTTGTTAAAATAATGTAGATCGTTGGTCTGCTCTTAATGAAAGGTTATAAAAAGTTTTTCTAGAAGACAAAGATTTTATATCATATCAGAATAATATCCTTGTTGATGTTTATGCTGACCTTCTCATCCTTTATTTCAAAAGACAAGTCTGCTCACTCTTAAAGGAAAACTATTACAAAAGATTTGTTCTTTCACCTTGTAAAAGTGAGGTGCTAAAATAATTTCACATATTACACAGGAAGTATTTAGGAAGTACTAAAATAATTAGAATTTTCTATCCTTCTGTTAGCTAAATTTGCATGAATGAAATATTATTCATGTATTTAGAGACTGTATAACATTCCTCAAGACTTGACAAAGTATTCACTGCCCATGTTATATCCTGATACTTATCTATATAATATTAGACAACAGTATGATGTTGTTAGTCATGGTTTTAGTTGTTCTAAGAAAAAATTATAGATCACAAAAAACAACAAAATTGACTTGTCAGTTACACTACTTCACTCTGAAGCTTCCAAAATTTAAATTTTCTGTACCACACTATCTAATTTAACCTGTCTACTCAGTTTATTTAAACATCCTAATTCAGCTTTATTTAACATGGAACTTAGAATAAAGAAAAAAATCTTAGGCAGAAAATGAAAAAATTTGCAATGTCTGTTAAAAGACTAGAGAAAAACATAGAACTATTAAACTTCCACACCTCAGGAATTCTTGCTATTCTCTTAAGCAACAGAAGCTCCCATTTTAATAAGCCCAGCCCTCAATCTTTTTTTTCCCACTTTTTTATGGTGGAATATAACACATATACATAAACGTGATAACTTTCAAAGTGCGATTTAACAAGTAGTTGGAGCAAATTTCAAAGAATGTTATGACTTACGACTCCACGGTTTCAGTTATTTCCTTTTCGTGAAATATAACGTATACACAGAAAGGTGATAACTTTCAACGCACAATTCAACTAGTGGCTATAGAGCAAATTTCAAAGAATTTTATGGGCTACAGGTCCATGATTTATTTCCTTATTGTGAAATATAACATATATGCAGATAGGCAATATCTTTCAAAGTATGATTTAACAAATAGATACACAGCAAATTTCAAAGACTGTTATGGTTTACAGTTCCACCATTTCAGTTCTTGCCTTCTAGCTATTCTAATAACCTAGCAGCTAAGAAAAAAAAATTATATGAAGATTCAGTATTCATAATCTTTTGTTGAATTCTATCTTATCTGCTGCTATCCCTTCCTCTAGTTTAATCACTTTCCTGATCTTCAGGGACGTCTAGGCAGTGACCATCCTAACTCCTTCATGTTTTCGACACCATGGGAAAGGAGGATATATCTGGTTAGTTCTTGAAGAGGCTGTTGCCTCTAAGTTTGGGGACTGATCTGGCAAAGAATTTAAGTCTCAGAAAAATACACTTAGTGAGTGAAACTTTTAGAGAGTCTAAGATAGGGTACAGGGTATTCTTTACAGGTTTTCGGGGCTACTGTTGATTTAGGCTTGTCATACTGTGGCCATTTGGCATATCTAGCTGAAGCTTGCATAGGACAACCTCATGACTCTATTTGAAATCTCTTAGCCACTGAAGCATTATTTTGCTGCCTTTCTTTTCCCCCTTTTCATCAAAAAGGCATTCTCAAGGAGGGGCAAGATGGCAGGACAAAGAGATGTGGAATTCAGCTAGTCCTCTAGAGTAACTAGTAAATAGCCAGGAACAACTAGTAAACAGACTGGAACAACTATTAGGGGACATCTGTGACTGTTCACACATCATACACCAGTCAAGAATAGGTGTAATGGCTGAGATCACAGCATAAAAACTGTAAGTATAACTGCAGAGCGGGTGCCCTTCCACCCCGGCATAGCAGGCCATACACCAGTCAAGAATAGGTGGAATGGCTGAGAACACAGCATAAAAACTGTAAGTAAAACTGCAGAGCGGGTGCCCTTCCACCCTGGCACAGCAGGCTGAGTTGTAAAACTTCACTGTGGAAGGAAGCAGCACTTCCTGCAGGGAGAAAGGGAATGTAGCTCAACCAAACTCCAACTGTAGTTTTAATTTAACAAATTCGGACTACTGAATATAAGCTACAAGCACAGATAAGCCTTGAGCAAGGAGGAATCTGAGGTTCCTCCCAACAGAAAGGAGGCAGCACTGACGAAAAAAAAATACATAACTAAATAAAAACAGGCTTCTGGAGATGGCTGAGCTCAGAATACTGGAAAATGGCTGTATCCCAAGAAAAGGGGCACAGAGAACTGGGCAAAAACACCAGTCAACTGGCAAAAATGGGGCTGGGGGCTGGCTCTGAAAAGGGGCTTTTGCTCTTTTTCCCTTTTTTTCCCCTAATCCAAAGCAACTCATTAGAAAAAGCCTCAGGCATTTTCAACTGTCAGCACTGACCCAGGCAAGCATGGAGTTAAGAGAATCAGAGAGACAAAGGAGGAATTCAAGAGTAGAAAAGATATTATATTATCCCCAATCTTCATATGAGGAAATGCAAACCCAGCTCAAATGGCACCCTCCCTCAGAGAACTCAGACCCCAGGGCCTGGAGGTAAAAAAAACCAACCCAGCAACAACTTAAGCTTGGCTTCTGACACCCTCAGCCCTGGCCAGGACAGGGTCCACTGTGAATTAAAGGGACAGCAACTTTTGACATGGGTGGGAAGCTGTCGGCTGACAAGTGCCAAATGCTGGGCAGGACAGGAAAAGCTCAGAGTCTAGATGCCTCACAGGAAAGTCTGACAACATGCTCCTCAGGGAATCTTGATACTGATTACATCTTCCTCTTGAGACCTGGGCCCGTGTGGTCTGGGTAAATCTGATTGGAGTAATCAAGGAAACCAGATGTCTAAACAACAAAAGATTTCAAGCCACATTAGGAAAAATGAAGATATGGCCTTGTCAATGGAACAAATTTACACTTCAACTGAGATACAGGAATTGAAACAACTAATTAATAATCAAACAAATCTCCTAAATTAATCCAAAAATCAAATCAACAAGTTGAGGGAAGATAAGGCAAAAGAGATGGAGGATATAAAGAAGACACTGAGCAAACATAAGGAAGAACTCGAAAGTGTGAAAATACAATTGGCAGAACTCATGGGAATGAAAGGTACAATACAAGAGATAAAAAACACAAAGGAGACATACAATAGCAGATTCGAAGAAGCTGAAGAAAAGATTCACGAACTGGAGAATAGGACATCTGAAATCCTACACACAGAAGAACAGATAGGGGAAAAGAATGGAAAAATAAGAGCAGCAACTTAGGGAACTGAATGACAACAGGAAGCACATGAATGCATGTGTCATTGGTGTCCCAGAAGGAAAAGAGAAGGGAAAAGAGGCAGAAACAATAATGGAGGAAATAATCACTGAAAATTTCCCATCTCTTATGAAAGACATGAAATTAAAGATCCAAGAAGTGCAGTGTACCCCAAACAGAATAGATCCAAACAGATCTATGCCAAGACACTTAATAATCAGATTATCAAATGTCAAAGACATTCTGAAGAGCAGTAAGAGAAAAGTGATCCATCATATACAGGGAAGCTTGATAAGACTATATGCAGATTTCTCAGTAGAAACCATGGAGGCAAGAAGGCAGTGGTATGATAGTTACGATACTGAAGGAGAGAAACTGTCAACCAAGAATTCTATACCTGGTGAAGCTGTCCTTCAAAAATGAGGGGGAGTTTAAAATATTATCAGACAGACACATACTGAGAGAGTTTGTGAAGAAGATAGCTGCTCTACAGGAAATACTAAAGGGAGCGCTACAGACAGGAAAAGACAGGAAAGAGAGGTTTGGAGCACAATATTGGGTGATGGGAGCACAATAATGTAAGCGCAATGAACAAAGATGACTGTAAAGTTGAGGGAGGAAGGTTAGGGGCATGTAGGATGACAGGCAGGATAGGACATAAAGACTGGGAATGTATTACTTGGTAAAACCTAGAGTGGTCAATGATTGTGATTAAATGTACAAATATGTTTTTACAGGAGGGAAAACAAATGAATGTCAACCTTGCAAGGTGTTATAAATGGGGTGGTATTGGAGAAAAAAATACAATCAATTTAAACTAGAGTTTATAGTTAGCAGTAACACTGTAATATGCTTCCACTAATTGTAACAAAGGCAATATACCAAAGCTAAATGTCTATAAGGGAGGGGTATCAGATTCTCAGTGTTGTTGTTGTTGTCTTTTTTACTGTATTTTATTTTTTTCTTTTGTTGCTTTTTAGTTGTCACTTTTTTCTTTCTCTTTCTTTTTTTTTTTTTTTCCACCTCTTCCTCTTTCTTTGGGGGGAAATGAAATTGTCCTTATATAGATAATGGTGGTGAATGCATAACTATGTGACTATACAGGCAACCATGATTGTTTACTTAGGATGGAATGTATGGTGTGTGAATAAAACCATCTAAAAAATAAACAGAGGGATACAGGTGCTGGAGAAAATGGAGAAGGGGATATACCTAATCACCGTTGGTGGGGACATAGAATACTGCAGCCCATCTGGAGGGCAGTGTGGTGGTTCCACAGGAAGCTAAGCATGGGGTTGCCATATGGTCCTGCAACTTGGTTATTGGGCATATATATACTTCGAAGAACTGAAAAGGGGGACAAGAAAGGTCATTTCCACAGTGGGGTTTATGGAGTCAGTATTCATGATTTGCAGTGGATGGGGGTGACCAAAGGGTACATCAACTGATGAGTGGAATGGCGAACTGTGAATGGAATACTGCTACAAGGAGTGAAGCTGTGATGTGAATGGACATTGAGGACAGTATGCTGAGTGAAATAAACCAGAAAGGAAAAGAAAAATATTATAATACCTCATTAATATGGACTAAATATAATGTGCAAACTCTGAGAACTGAGTCTGAGAGCACAGATTATCAGGGGAAGGCTCACTGCAAAGGTTCCTAGATTGTACGCTCTTACAGCAGTCACATCTATTCCTGAGTTGTAATGGTTACTTCTAAATTCTGAGATGCTGAGCTCTTTATGTATAACCTGGTCGGTCCCTGGAACTTTGGTTATCTGTGCAACACCTGAGACTCAGAGTCTGGAAGCTATGAATGTCAGCATTACCCCATGCAGCAAATGTTAAAGAGTATGAAAAAAGAGATCAGACTTCAATTAGAGATATGAATGAAATGGACTTGCTTAGGACTAAGGTAAACCAGACTGAAGGGTAAAAGATGATATTGATGGCGTTTCTGAAGCCTCAGCTAATGTGTGGGAGCAGAGGAATAGATGTTTATTGGGTAAAAGACCTATATTTTTTGTAACACAATAAATAATTTGACTTGTATGGTCAGTTTATTCAAACAACATAATTACATGGAGTGTTGATTGGGAAGTGAGGTCTGGCTGGTTTGTGGAGGTTAGTGTGAAGCCCCAATGCATCCCAGAATAATTCTGGCAGAGAATAAAAATGTATTTGCAAAGCCCCCTTGAGAGTGTGGGGGAAAATGTGGAAATATTACATTTCGCCACCTGGGGAATTAACGATATTCATACAAGCATTGGGGGCTATCAAATTAGAAGCCCAAGCTCTCAATCTTGGGGCTTGCCCTTACGAGGTTTGTTACCACAAGGGAGAGGCTAAGCCTACTTAAAATTGTGCCTGGGAGTCACCCCCAGAAAACCTCTCTTGTTGCTGAGATGTGGCCTCTCCGAGCCTACTCTGCAGGTGGGCTCACTGCCCTCTTCCCTACGTGGGACATGACTCCCGGGAGTGTGGATCTCCCTGTTGGCATGGGACATTAATCACAGGAATGAGATTGGCTTTGGCATTCTGGGATTGAGGCGGCCTTCTTGGACCAAAAGGGGGAAGAAAAGTAGAGTTTTAGTGGCTGAGAGATCTCAAGGGGAGCAGACAGGTCATTCTGGAGTTATTCTTATGCATTATATAGATATCTCTTTTTAGTTTTCAGTGTATTGGAATAGCTACAAGGAAATGCCTGAAACTGTTGAATTGCAACCCAGTAGCCTTGATTCTTGAAGACAACTGTATAACTACATAGCTTACACTGTGAGACTGTGTGATTATGAAAACTTTGTGGCTCTCACTCCCTTTATACAGCATATGGACAGATGAATAGAAAAATGAAGACAAAAAGTAAATGAATATATAGGGAGGGACGGAGGGGATGGGATGTTTTGGGTGTTCTTTTTCACTTAAACTTTTATTCTTATTCTTTTTTTGTGTATGGTAATAAAAATGTTCAAAAACTGAATGTGGTGTTGAATGCACAACTACATAACAGTGCTGTGAACAACTGATTGTACACCAGGGATGATTGTATGGTATGTGAATATACCTCAATAAAACAATTTTAAAAAAAAGGCATTCTCAATCCCTAAATGCCAGGGCTGGTCTCATTCCTGGGATCAGTGTCCCATAACGTCAGGGAGACTCACTCAGCTGGGAGTCCTGTCTCATGTCAGGGGAAGGGTGATGAATTTACGTGCAGAGTTGCAAGCCCTCAATCTTGAGGCTTGCCTTTACGAAACTGATCTCTGTAACGGCAAAGCTAAGTCCACGTATAATTAATGCCTAAGAGTCACCCCCAGAGAACCTCTTTTGTTGCTTAGATGTAGTCTCTCTAAGCCAAATTCCAAAAATAAACTCACTACCTTCCCCTCTACGTGGGACATGATTTCCAGGGTGTAAGTATCCCTAGCAACATGAGACATGACTCCCAAGATGAGCCTGGCCCTTGCATTTTAGGAATAGTTGATTAAAAAAGGGAAATAAAATCTCAATGGCTCAAAGAGAGTCGAGAAGTCATCCTAGAAGTTAGTCTTATGCAAATTCCAGCCAGATATTGCAAAATGCCACAGTATGCCAAGCCCTAACCGACAGTGTTCCTAAAAACTCTAAGGAAAACCTTGAGCTTCATCTTGCTCCTCACTCTGCTATAATTTCTCACCCAGTTTGTTTCTTCCAGATTAGAAGTCTTTCACAACAAACTTCTCCTCACCAGAGGCTGTTCTTCTTTCCCCCATACTCGAACAGCCAGCCTCAATAGCATAGTCAGAGACAGCTAAGCTCCCACAAGTAGGGCCAGCAACCCACTTACAGCTTGAAGCAGCTACAGAAGACAAACTACTGGCCCAAATTCCCTTAAGATTAAGGGAGCTAGAACTAACTGAGGGGGAAATTAAGGCAGGTTTGGAATTAGGGCAGTGGCCGGTTGATGAGCAAAGGACAAATTCCAAGAAGCCATCATGCTACAAGGAGAAAGTTATCTGAGAAGAGCAGCAATAAACAGCACCTGGGGCCAAATGACCCCACCTGAATGAGTCATCTATGCTCAAGCATCACAAAGCAGAGAAGGGAGGGTAGTAAAATAGTTTTAAAAAATTATAAAAGGAACAGATTGTCTCAAATTGTCGGGCCTTCTCGCCTCCCACCTCTTTCCTTGCGAGAATGCCTGCAGGTTCCTTCTCAGCATGTGTACTTAATAAATTTTCTGCATGCTTTAAAAAAAAAAAAAAGCAGTTACTTCTGCTCTTCCTTGTTACAAAATATATCTCACAAAATTTGAACTGCTTATATACATAGTCAATCAAATGCTCAACCCAATTTCCTCCCAGAGTAGGGCCTACTCCTCTCGGCTGAGGTAAAACATGTAGGAAACCGAGGTTGTTTTTGTTTTTCTTAAATCAACTTAACTGAAGTCTATTTAAACAAAATATAGGTACCCTTTTAAAGGCATGCTTCAAGAAGTTATGATAATTGTACACATTCATGTAACCAACACCATGATCAAGATACAGAATGTCTCCATCTGCTGAACATATAGGTGGGTCTGTTTCTGAACTATCTACTCTGTTCCACTGATCTGCAGGTCTATCCTTACACCAATATCATTCTATTTTGAGTTGTGTAGTTGTATAGAAAGTCTTGATATCAAGCAGTATAAGCCTTAGAACTTAATTCTTTTTTAAAATTTCTTTGCCTAGTCTTGGTCCTTTGCATTTCCAAATAAATAAGAGAATGACCTTATCAATTTCTTTAAAAAAGTCTGCTGGGATTCTGATTGGTATTGCATTGATTCTATAGATCAGTTTGGGGAAGAGAGACATCTTAACAACATTGAGTCCTCTACTCCATGAACATACTGTATCTCTCCATGTATTTAGTTCTTCTTCATGATGTTTATTTCTCTTCATAATGTTTTATAGTTTCCCATGGACAGGTCTGCACATTGTTAAAATATATCCTCAATGAACCTACTGGGCTCACCCTCTTGAAAATTGCAATTACTGCCCCAATTCACCTTATCCTTTAATATTTTAGGTGGCATGCTGATTCAAAGTTTTCTTTTAATTATTAATTCATAAATCAAAAAGTCATTAAAAATTCATTACTGATACCAAACAATCCACAGTTTAAAGTCTTACGAGCTTTTATACTACTTATTTTAACTTCTCTTCAAGCTATCACAACTAAACAATACTGAAAGGAGTTGTGCCAATATACAAAATATATACTCATTATATTCAATAAAAGCTTTACATAATGAGTGGGCCCAAACAACTCAATCTCTGCACCTAATATACTATATACAAATTATCTGTTTATAAATCTTACTCCCTCACTAGACCAGAAGCTTTAATGGCAGTGACATCTTACTCATCTCTATATCTCAAGAACCAAATTATGTACCTGTAATAAAGCTAAACTTTATTAATTGTAATTGATTGCTAAACTTAACTCCAAAGAATACCCCACTAGAAGACACATTAAAATTTTCAAAACATCCACAAAGATATATGAACCTGTACATACTGTAGAGCTACACACACACACACACACATATCCAGCATTTTATTTCTTAACTTAAAAGGAACAAAGGATAGAAAAGCATCCCATATTCATGGATTAGAGGACTTAATATTGATGGCAATACTAAGTTAACAATATTCCTAAAATTGATCTACAGATTCAATGCAATCACTATCAAAATCCCAGCTAGCTTTTTTGCAAAAACTGATGGGAAGATCCTAAAATTCATATGGAAATACAAGGAAACCAGACAAGCCAAATAAATCTTGAAAAAGAACTGCTAAAACAGTTCCTGGCTGCTGAAACAAATATCATATGAAGAGTTGGCTTAAACAACAATTTATCGGCTGACAGTTTTGAGGTTAGAAGTCCAAAATTGAGGCATCAGCAAGGTGCTGCTTTCTCCCCGAAGTCTGCAGCATTCTGGGGTTGTCTGCCAGCAGTCTTTGGTCCTTCACTTTTCGGTCAATGCACAAACAATGTCTTCTTTGTCTTCTGAGTTCTGATGACTTCCAGCTTCTGTCTGCTCTCCGTGGCTTCTCTATGTGTATTCAATTTCCTTTGCTTATATGGACTTGAGCTATATTGGATTAAGACCCATCATCATTCAATTTAGGCACACCTTAACTAAAAACATCTTCAAAGGGCCTATTCACAAATGGGTTCACACCACAGGACCATGTGTTGGGACTTGAACATGCCTTTTGTGGGGGACATCATTCAACCCCCAACAAAAACAAAATTAGAGGATTCAAAATTCCTAATTTCAAAACTGGACTACAAAGCTATATTAATCAAGAGAGTGTGGCACTGGCAGAATTGAGAGATTGGAAATAAACTCATAAACTTATGGTCAACTGATTTTCCAGAGTACCAAGACAATTCAATGGGTGAACAAACAGTCTCTTAAATAAATGGTGCCATGATAACTGGATATCCACATGCAAAAGAATGAAGCTGAAGCCCCTTAAATCACACCATATACAAATTTTCTGAAAACAGATCAAAGATCTAAATGTAAGGGCTAAAACTATATAAATCTCTTAGAAGAAAAGATAAGTGCAGAGCTTCATAACCTTGGACCTCTTACTACAAAAGCACAGGCAACTAAAGAAAAAAAGCAGATAAATTAAAAACTTTTGTGCTATAATATACACTATTAAGAAAATGAATAAACAACCAACAGGGTAGGAGAAAATATTTGCAAATTATTCATCTGACATAGGACATGTATCTAGAATATATAGAGAATTCTAACAACTCAATAATGAAAAGACAAATAATCCCATTAAAAATGGACAACAGATCTAAATAGCATTTCTCCAAAGGAGATAACTGAAGAACCAATAAAAGCACATGAAAAGAAGCTTAATATCATTACCAATGAGGGAAATGAAAATGAAAATCACAATGCCATGAGACAGAATGTCACATCCACTAGGAGAGCTATAATTCAAAAGACACACAATAACAAGCATTGGCAAGGATACAGAGAAAAACCGAAACTCTCATACATTGCTGCTGGGAATGTGTGCACAATGGTGCAGCCACCTTCTTGGAAAACAGTCTGGCAGTTCCTTAAAAGATTAAATATACAATTATCATATGAACTAGCAATCCCACACATAGGTATATACTAAAGAGAAATGAAAACATAAGGCCATGAAAAAAAGATATATAAATACGACCACTATTTATAATACACAAAAAGTGAAAACAACCAGTCCATCAACTGGCAAATCAGCAAACTGGTATATCCAGATGACAGGATATTACTCAGCAATAAAAGGAATGAACTACTGATACATGCAAAAGTATGGATAAATCTCAAAATAATTACAATAAGTGAAAGAAGCCAGATGCAAAAGACCACATACTTATGATTCCATTTATATGAAACGTCCAGAACAGGCAAATCCATAGAGACAGAAAGAAGATTAGTGGTTGTCTGGAGCTTGGTAGGGTCGGGGAGAGGGTGTTAATGGGGAATGACTGCTAACAGTGTTCCGGTTTCCTAACGCTGCCATCATGCAAAAAAAGAGAAATGGATTGGCTTTTATAAAGGCGATTTATTCAGATACAAATTTAAAGTTCCAAGGCCATAAAGGTGTTCAAACTAAGGCATCAACAAGAGGATACCTTCACTAAAGAAAGGCGATGGCATCCGGAACACCTCTGTCAGCTGGGAAGGCACATAGCTGGCATCTGCTAGTCCTTTGCTCCTGGGTTGCACTGCTTTCAGCTTCTGATCCCAATGGCATTCTCTCTAAGTGTCTGGGAGTCCTCTATTAGCTTCTCCAGGGAAAACTCTGGGTTTCTTCTCTTAGCTTGTGTCCGCAACTTCAAGCATCTCTAAGCACCAGCAAATGTCTGTGTTGGCTTTTGAGTTCTCTTAAGTAATCCAGTGAACCAATCAAGACCCACCTTAAGTGGGGAGGGTCCACACCGCCATGGAAATAATTTAATCAGAAGCTCCACCCTAATCAACAGACTAATAATTAGTCTGCCTCCACAAGATTACACTAAAGAATATAGCTTTCCTGGGGGACATAATATATCCAAACCAGCACAAACAGGTACAATGTTTCTTTTGGGGGTGATGAAATGAAAATGTTCTGAAATTAGGGAGTGGTGATGGCTGCATTACTTTGTGAGTATACTAATAAAAACCACTTAATTATACATTTTAAAGGATAAATTTTATACTATGTGAATTATATCTTAATATAAAATTTTCTAATTTAGAAAAAAGGGAATTAAGGAGCTCTGATCCAATACAGTATGTCCAACACAAAGTTATTTGGTACAAATCAAAGTCACTTGTAATGCTCAGAAAGAATTCAATTCTCCTAATTTCTAGCTGATTCCTGGCTTTCCTTTAGATAATGTTAGCCTTAAAGTTTTAAATAGTCACTGTCAGTGAAAATCAAGCAATTTAAATATTCGAAGAAAAAGAACTCCAAAGATTTCCCTAAATTCAAAGGAGAAGTGAATCAATTCAAGAAGTAAAATAAGTTGCACTGACTCCTGCCCTATTGATCAAAACAAAAGGTCTGGGTAGAAAAGAACCAAAATGACAATTTCTAGAACATTTAAAGACCAGCCTTAACTTATATACAATTAGAAAATTTTCTTTCAAAAGAATAGGACATTTACTTCTCAATTAACGATGAAAAAACAAATATCATTCTTGTTACAAACATTTATTAAGCATCTACTATGTATCAAACACTATGCCTCGTGCAACAGGTATGTGAAAATGTCAAAAATACAGTCTCTATCAACAAAAAACTCATAATTGGGTGGGACAGAACAATATACAGTTACATCACTCAGGAGCTATAATATTGGTATGCACAAAACACCATGGGAATAAAAAGAAGAGAGCAATTAATGTTGAAACGGTAAAGTAGGGAGAAAAGGGAAGGTTACCTCCTTTCAGAGGAATGGTGACGTTTGAGCTGGGTATAAAAAGATAAGTGCGATGGAAAGGAAGACCAACTTAGAATGAAGAGCATGGGCAAAAATAATAAAACATAATGCTACATCATAAGTGCAATAAACAAGGGAATATAGCACGAATATAAATTTTAAGGGTATGAGGCTGGGGACTGGAGTTGATGGGGCTATAAAACTAGGCTTATGTTTTTTTACTGGTGTGCCATATCTTAAGGCAGCAATGTTAAAGACAGGGCAAAAAGTAAAGCAGATTGAAGGAAAGAGCCCAAGTGAAAATGACACAGTAATCTAAGTTACTTAACTTTAAATAAATTTCTTTTAAAAAATCTCATTTCTTCTAATTACTTTGTTATCACATGAAAATCCAGGATCTCAAAAGACGAATGATGATGTAAGGAATCAAATGAAAGACTGAATCAGATTCATGGGGAACCTAAGTCATATAAAGATCAGGGTAGTGCTTCATATATTCTTGCATGTCTCAACTCCAGGAACTGGTCAGGAATAACAAATAAGTCGTAATGCCCATGCATCAAAGCAATATTTTGGATCTGTTTCCTTAATTTTCTCTGACCATATGTGCTGGTTTGAATCTATTATATACCCCAGAAAGCCTATGTTCTTTTAATCCAATCTCGTGGGGACAGACCTATTATGGGTGGGGCCTTTTCATTAGGTTGTTTCCATGGAGATGTAATTCCACCCATTCAAGGTGAGTTTTAATCCCCTTGCTGGTGTCTTCTACGAAAGGATAAAAGGTAGAGGCATTTTGGAGAGTGCTCAGAGGAGCTAAGAGAGAAACACCCAGAAATGTGTGGACAGAGAGAGACATTTTGAAACCAGAGTCCAGGGGAAGAGGTCTAGCAAACATCACCACGTGTCCTCCGATGTGACAGAGGAGCCCTGGAAGCCAGTGGCCTATCCTCTGAGAAGGTATCCTTTTGGTGATGCCTTGATTTGGACATTGTCACAGCCTTAGAATCAAAACTTTTAACTTAATAAATACCCACTGTTAAAACTCAACCCATTTCTGGTATATTGCATTCCGGTAGCTTTAGCAAACTAAAACAACATACAAAAAAGAATTAGAAAAGAAACTCAGGAGGCGGGGCAAGATGGCAGACTGGTGAGCTGTATGTTTTAGTTACTCCTCCAGGAAAGTAGGTAGAAAGCCAGGAACTGCGTGGACTGGACACCACAGAGCAATCTGACTTTGGGCATACTTCATACAACACTCATGAAAATGAGGAACTGCTGAGATCAGCGAAATCTGTAAGTTTTTGTGGCCAGGGGACCCGCACCGCTCCCTGCCAGGCTCAGTCCCGTGGGAGGAGGGGCTGTCACCTCCAGGAAGGAGAAGGGAGAACTGCAGTGGCAGCCCTTATCGGAAACTCATTCTACTGGTCCAAACTCCAACCATAGATAGACTGAGACCAGACACCAGAGAATCTGAGAGCAGCCAGCCCAGCAGAGAGGAGACAGGCATAGAAAAAAACAACACGAAAAACTCCAAAATAAAAGCGGAGGATTTTTGGAGTTCTGGTGAACATAGAAAGGGGAACGGCAGAGCTCAGGCCCTGAGGCGCATATGCAAATACCGAAGAAAAGCTGATCTCTCTGCCCTGTGGACCTTTCCTTAATGGCCCTAATTGCTTTGTCTCTTAGCATTTCAATAACCCACTAGATCTCTGAGGAGGGCCCTTTTTTTTTTTTTTTAATCCTTTTTTCTTTTTCTAAAACAATTACTCTAAGAAGCCCAATACAGAAAGCTTCAAAGACTTGCAATTTGGGCAGGTCAAGATAAGAGCAGAACTAAGAGAGCTCTGAGACAAAAGGCAATAATCCAGTGGCTGAGAAAATTCACTAAACACCACAACTTCCCAAGAAAAGGGGGGTGTCCGCTCACAGCCATCATCCTGGTGGACGGGAAACACTCCTGCCCATCGCCAGCCCCATAGCCCAGAGCTGCCCCAGACAACCCAGTGTGACGGAAGCGCTTCAAATAACAGGCACACACCACAAAACTGGGCGTGGACATTAGCCTTCCCTGCAACCTCAGCTGATTGTCCCAGAGTTGGGAAGGTGGAGCAGTGTGAATTAACAAAGCCCCATTCAGCCATCACTTCAACAGACTGGGAGCCTCCCTACACAGTCCAGCAGCCCAGAACTGCCCTGGGGGGACAGCACTCACCTGTGACATAGCACAGTCATCCCTCAACAGAGGACCCAGGGTGCACAGCCTGGAAGAGGGGCCCACTTGCAAGTCTCAGGAGCCATACGCCAATACCAAGGACTTGTGGGTCAGTGGCAGAGACAACCTGTGGCAGGACTGAACTGAAGGATTAGACTATTGCAGCAGCTTTAAAACTCTAGGACCACCAGGGAGATTTGATTGTTAGAGCCACCCCCACTCCCTGACTGCCCAGAAACACGCCCCATATACAGGGCGGGCAACACCAACTACACACGCAAGCTTGGTACACCAATTGGACCCCACAAGACTCACTCCCCCACTCACCACAAAGGCTAAGCAGGGGAGAACTGGCTTGTGGAGAACAGGTGGCTCGTGGACGCCACCTGCTGGTTAGTTAGAGAAAGTGTACTCCACGAAGCTGTAGATCTGATAAATTAGAGATAAGGACTTCAATTGGTCTACAAATCCTAAAAGAACCCTATCAAGTTCAGCAAATGCCAAGAGGCCAAAAAAAACAGAAAATGATAAAGCATATGAAAAAACCAGACGATATGGATAACCCAAGCCCAAGCACCCAAATCAAAAGATCAGAAGAGACACAGCACCTAGAGCAGCTACTCAAAGAACTAAAGATGAACAATGAGACCATAGTACGGGATACAAAGGAGATCAAGAAGACCCTAGAAGAGCATAAAGAAGACATTGCAAGACTAAATTAAAAAATGGATGATCTTATACAAATTAAAGAAACTGTTGACCAAATTAAAAAGATTCTGGACACTCACAGAACAAGACTAGAGGAAGCTGAACAACGAATCAGTGACCTGGAAGACGACAGAATGGAAAATGAAAGCATAAAAGAAAGAATGGGGAAAAAAATTGAAAAAAATCGAAATGGACCTCAGGGATATGATAGATGATATGAAACGTCCGAATATAAGACTCATTGGTGTTCCAGAAGGGGAAGAAAAGGGTAAAGGTCTAGGAAGAGTATTCAAAGAAATTGTTGGGGAAAACTTCCCAAATCTTATAAACAACATAAATACACAAATCATAAATGCTCAGCGAACTCCAAATAGAATAAATCCAAATACACCCACTCCGAGACATATTCTGATCACACTGTCAAACACGAAAGAGAAGAAGCAAGTTCTGAAAGCAGCAAGAGAAAAGCAATTCACCACATACAAAGGAAACAGCATAACTACGTAGTGACTACTCAGCAGCCACCATGGAGGCAAGAAGGCAGTGGCACGATATATTTAAAATTCTGAGTGAGAAAAATTTCCAGCCAAGAATACTTTAACCAGCAAAGCTCTCCTTCAAATTTGAGGGAGAGCTTAAATTTTTCACAGACAAACAAATGCTGAGAGAATTTGCTAACAAGAGACCTGCCCTACTGGAGATACTAAAGGGAGCCCTACAGACAGAGAAACAAAGAAAGGACAGAGAGACTTGGAGAAAGGTTCAGTACTAAAGAGATTCGGTATGGGTACAATAAAGGATATTAATAGAGGGGAAAAATATGACAAACATAAATCAAAGGATAAGATGGCTGATTCAAGTAATGCCTTCACGGTTATAACGTTGAATGTAAATGGATTAAACTCCCCAATTAAAAGATATAGATTCGCAAAATGGATCAAAAAAAATGAACCATCAATATGTTGCATACAAGAGACTCATCTTAGACACAGGGACACAAAGAAATTGAAAGTGAAAGGATGGTAAAAAATATTTCATGCAAGCTACAGCCAAAAGAAAGCAGGTGTAGCAATATTAATCTCAGACAAAATAGACTTTAAAAGCAGGGATGTTTTGAGAGACAAAGAAGGCCACTACATACTAATAAAAGGGGCAATTCAACAAGAAGAAATAACAATCGTAAATGCCTATGCACCCAATCAAGGTGCCACAAAATACATGAGAGAAACACTGGCAAAACTAAAGGAAGAAATTGATGTTTCCACAATAATTGTGGGAGACTTCAACACATCACTCTCTCCTATAGATAGATCAACCAGACAGAAGACCAATAAGGAAATTGAAAACCTAAACAATCTGATAAATGAATTAGGTTTAACAGACATATACAGGACATTACATCCCAAATCACCAGGATACACATACTTTTCTAGTGCTCATGGAACTTTCTCCAGAATAGATCATATGCTGGGACATAAAACAAGCCTCAATAAATTTAAAAAGATTGAAATTATTCAAAGCACATTCTCTGACCACAATGGAATACAATTAGAAGTCAATAACCATCAGAGACTTAGGAAATTCACAAATACCTGGAGGTTAAACAACACACTCCTAAACAATCAGTGGGTTAAAGAAGAAATAGCAAGAGAAATTGCTAAATATATAGAGACAAATGAAAATGAGAACACAACATACCAAAACCTATGGGATGCAGCAAAAGCAGTGCTAAGGGGGAAGTTTATAGCACTAAACGCATATATTAAACAGGAAGAAAGAGCCAAAATCAAAGAACTAATGGATCAACTGAAAAAGCTAGAAAATGAACAGCAAACCAATCCTAAACCAAGTAGAAGAAAAGAAATAACAAGGATTAAAGCAGAAATAAATGACATAGAGAACAAAAAAACCATAGAGAGGACAAATATCACCAAAAGTTGGTTCTTTGTCAACAAGATTGACAAGCCCCTAGCTAGACTGACAAAATCAAAAAGAGAGAAGACCCATATAAACAAAATAATGAATGAAAAAGGTGACATAACTGCAGATCCTGAAGAAATTAAAAAATTATAAGAGGATATTATGAACAACTGTATGGCAACAAACTGGATAATGTAGAGGAAATGGACAATTTCCTGGAAACATATGAACAACCTAGACTGACCAGAGAAGAAATAGAAGACCTCAACCAACCCATCACAAGCAAAGAGATCCAATCAGTCATCAAAAATCTTCCCACAAATAAATGCCCAGGGCCAGATGGCTTCACAGGGGAATTCTACCAAACTTTCCAGAAAGAACTGACACCAATCTTACTCAAAGTCTTTCAAAACATGGAAGAAAATGGAACACTACCTAACTCATTTTATGAAGCTAACATCAATCTGATACCAAAACCAGAGAAAGATGCTACAAAAAAGGAAAACTACCGGCCAATCTCCCTAATGAATATAGATGCAAAAATCCTCAACAAAATACTTGCAAATCGAATCCAAAGACACATTAAAAAAATCATACACCATGACCAAGTGGGGTTCATTCCAGGCATGCAAGGATGGTTCAACATAAGAAAATCAATCAATGTATTACAACACATTAACAAGTCAAAAGGGAAAAATCAATTGATCATCTCAATAGATGCTGAAAAAGCATTTGACAAAATCCAACACCCCTTTTTGATGAATTGAAGGAAACTTCCTCAACATGATAAAGAGCATATATGAAAAACCCACAGCCAGCATAGTACTCAATGGTGAGAGACTGAAAGCCTTCCCTCTAAGATCAGGAACAAGACAAGGATGCCCGCTGTCACCACTGTTATTCGACATTGTGCTGGAAGTGCTAGCCAGGGCAATCCGGCAAGACAAAGAAATAAAAGGCATCCAAATTGGAAAAGAAGAAGTAAAACTGTCATTGTTTGCAGATGATATGATCTTATATCTGGAAAACCCTGAGAAATCGACGATACAGCTACTAGAGCTAATGAACAAATTTAGCAAAGTAGCGGGATACAAGGTTAATGCACATAAGTCAGTAATGTTTCTATATGCTAGAAATGAACAAACTGAAGAGACACTCAAGAAAAAGATACCATTTTCAATAGCAACTAAAAAAATCAAGTACCTAGGAATAAACTTAACCAAAGATGTAAAAGACCTATACAAAGAAAACTACATAATTCTACTAAAAGAAATAGAAGGGGACCTTAAAAGATGGAAAAATATTCCATGTTCATGGATAGGAAGGCTAAATGTCATTAAGATGTCAATTCTACCCAAACTCATCTACAGATTCAATGCAATCCCAATCAAAATTCCAACAACCTACTTTGCAGACTTGGAAAAGCTAGTTATCAAATTTATTTGGAAAGGGAAGATGCCTCGAATTCCTAAAGACACTCTAAAAAAGAAAAACCAAGTGGGAGGACTTACACTCCCTGACTTTGAAGCTTATTATAAAGCCACAGTTGCCAAAACAGCATGGTACTGCCACAAAGATAGACATATAGATCAATGGAATCGAATTGAGAATTCAGAGACAGACCCTCAGATCTATGGCCGACTGATCTTTGATAAGGCCCCCAAAGTCACTGAACTGAGTCATAATGGTCTTTTCAACAAATGGGGCTGGGAGAGTTGGATATCCAAATCCAAAAGAATGAAAGAGGACCCCGACCTCACACCCTACACAAAAATTAACTCAAAATGGACGAAAGATCTCAATATAAAAGAAAGTACCATAAAACTCCTAGAAGATATTGTAGGAAAACATCTTCAAGACCTTGTATTAGGCGGCCACTTCCTAGACTTTACACCCAAAGCACAAGCAACAAAAGAAAAAATAGATAAATGGGAACTCCTCAAGCTTAGAAGTTTCTGCACCTCAAAGGAATTTCTCAAAAAGGTAAAGAGGCAGCCAACTCAATGGGAAAAAATTTTTGGAAACCATGTATCTGACAAAAGACTGATATCTTGCATATATAAAGAAATCCTACAACTCAATGACAATAGTACAGACAGCCCAATTATAAAATGGGCAAAAGATATGAAAAGACAGTTCTCTGAAGAGGAAATACAAATGGCCAAGAAACACATGAAAAAATGTTCAGCTTCACTAGCTACTAGAGAGATGCAAATTAAGACCACAATGAGATACCATCTCACACCGATTAGAATGGCTGCCATTAAACAAACAGGAAACTACAAATGCTGGAGGGGATGTGGAGAAATTGGAACTCTTATTCATTGTTGGTGGGACTGTATAATGGTTCAGCCACTCTGGAAGTCAGTCTGGCAGTTCCTTAGAAAACTAGATATAGAGTTACCATTCAATCCAGCGATTGCACTTCTCGGTATATACCCGGAAGATCGGAAAGCAGTGACACGAACAGATATCTGCACGCCAATGTTCATAGCAGCATTATTCACAATTGCCAAGAGATGGAAACAACCCAAATGTCCTTCAACAGATGAGTGGATAAATAAAATGTGGTATATACACACGATGGAATAGTACGCGGCAGTAAGAAGGAACGATCTCGTGAAACATATGACAACATGGATGAACCTTGAGGACATAATGCTGAGCGAAATAAGCCAGGCACAAAAAGAGAAATATTATATGCTACCACTAATGTGAACTTTGAAAAATGTAAAACAAATGGTTTATAATGTAGAATGTAGGGGAACTAGCAATAGAGAGCAATTAAGGAAGGGGGAACAAGAATCCAAGAACAGATAAGCTATTTAACGTTCTGGGGATGCCCAGAAATGACTATGGTCTGTTAATTTCTGATGGATATAGTAGGAACAAGTTCACAGAAATGTTGCTATATTAGGTAACTTTCTTGGGGTAAAGTAGGAACATGTTGGAAGTTAAGCAGTTATCTTAGGTTAGTTGTCTTTTTCTTACTCCCTTGTTATGGTCTCTTTGAAATGTTCTTTTATTCTATGTTTGTTTTCTTTTTAACTATTTTTTATACAGTTGATTTAAAAAAGAAGGGAAAGTTAAAAAAAAAAAAGAAAAACAAGGAAAAAAAGATGTAGTGCCCCCTTGAGGAGCCTGTGGAGAATGCAGAGGTATTGGGCTACCCCACCTCGATGGTTGCTAACGTGACCACAGACATAGGAGACTGCTGGTTTGATGGGTTGAGCCCTCTACCATAGGTTTTACCCTTGGGAAGACAGTTGCTGCAAAGGAGAGGCTAGGCCTCCCTATAATTGTGCCTAAGAGCCTCCTCCCAAATGCCTCTTTGTTGCTCAGATGTGGCCCTCTCTCTCTGGCTAAGCCAACTTGAAAGGTGAAATCACTGCCTTCCCCCCTACATGGGATCAGACACCCAGGGGAGTGAATCTCCCTGGCAACGTGGAATATGACTCCCGGGGAGGAATGTAGACCTGGCATCGTGGGACAGAGAACATCTTCTTGACCAAAAGGGGGATGTGAAAGGAAATGAAATAAGCTTCAGTAGCAGAGAGATTCCAAAAGGAGCCAAGAGGTCACTCTGGTGGGCACTCTTACGCACACTTTAGTCAACCCTTTTTAGGTTCTAAAGAATTGGGGTAGCTGGTGGTGGATACCTGAAACTATCAAACTACAACCCAGAACCCATGAATCTCGAAGACAGTTGTATAAAAATGTAGCTTATGTGGGGTGACAATGGGATTGGGAAAGCCATAAGGACCACACTCTACTTTGTCTAGTTTATGGATGGATGAGCAGAAAAACAGGGGAAGGAAACAAACAGACAAAGGTACCCAGTGTTCTTTTTTACTTCAATTGCTGTTTTTCACTCTAATTATTATTCTTGTTATTTTTGTGTGTGTGCTAATGAAGGTGTCAGGGATTGATTTAGGTGATGAATGTACAACTATGTAATGGTACTGTGAACAATCGAATGTACGATTTGTTTTGTATGACTGCGTGGTATGTGAATATATCTCAATAAAATGAAGATAAAAAATATATATATATAAAAAATAATTAAATGGAAATTCTTGAATTAAAAGGTATAATACAAAGGTATTAAGTGTCAATAATAAGTGTCAATACAAAGGTGCTAAGGGTCACTAATAGGGGATATGGGATTTTTCTGTTTGGAACAATGAAAATCTTCTCAAATTGATTGTGGTGATGAATGCACAGCTCTGTGATTATACCGAGGTCCACTGATTGTATACATTTACTGTATGGTATGTACATACAAGTGTTTTTTTAAAAAGTAAAATAATTGCAATGAAAAGTTTAATGGATATGCCTAACAGCAGATCGGATATAGACAACGAGTCAAGAGATCATGAAGATAAATCAATAGAAATTATCGAATCTGAAGAACAAAGATAAAAGCCTTACGGACCTGTGTAACAATGTCAAACTAATTAGCAAATACTTAAACTGGAGTGAGAAAGAGGAGAATGGGGAATTTTCTTAAAATAAATAATAAATTTTAATATTAAAGAAATTTAAATAAAATCTTGAATAAATTTGGATGAAAAACTATCTTAATACTACTTCTATAATCTCAGCAAACCTCAAAAAGAATGAATACTAAGAAAATCAAACCAAGGAACATCATAGTCAAACTGCTGGAAAAAAGTGTGAAGAACTCGGGGGGTGCAGGGGGGTGGTTTAAGGAGGACAGCTGACTTTTTATCAGAAATAATGGAGTCCAAAGGACAATCGAGTTAACATTTTCAATTTTCAGAAAGGGAATGACGGCAGGGCAGTGACAGACCCTGCAAACCAAGGACTGTATATCCAGAAATAATATTCTAAGGGTGAAATAAGACTTTTTCAAATAAAAAAATCAGACAAAATGTGTTGCCTGTAAACCTGCACTACAAGAAATGCCAAAGGATGTTTAGGCTGTAAAAAAATATATATATCAGATAGAAACTAGGATTTACAGGAAAGAATATCAAAGGCAAATAACTAGGAAAATATACAAGACAGTTGTTTTCCATCAATGTAATTTCCTTGAAAGACAAGTGAGACTTCTGGGGAAGAAGAGAGAGTAGGAAGCTCCAGGACTTCAGTTCTCCCACCAAAACAACTATTAAAAATGCAGGAACTTATGAAATAACTATTTTGAAACTCCAGAATCCAGAACACTGTACAGCGTCCAAGGAAAAGCGGGAGGAAGAAGTAGGTAAATTAAGTAAAGAACTCCGTGCAGAAGCTCCCAGCACCATTCCCCACTCTTGTGGCAGGCTGCCACCAGGTCTAGTCCCTTGCTGGCTGCTGATGACAGAAAAGGATCTAAAAATCCTCTTCCCCAAAAAGAGGGGTGGCAAAGGCTGATTGCTAACAATGGACCACAGTTCTTGATTGTGAATTTGGATTGCTGGGTCCCAGCTCTGGAGGCTGACATTGTTTCAACCCCACCTCGAGACAAAGGCAGTGCAGCCACTGTTTAAACCCACCCTGGACAGGGGCAGAGGCGGTGGAGATTTAAAGATGGCTGCAAAGGACAGTTAGCTGAAGGGCTTCATTTGCTGGGAAGGCCAGGAAAGCTCAGCTTTGGGGAGCCATCAGAGCAAGTTTTGGCACCTTTCCTGACACCCTCCCCAGGACATTTTGAAGTCAGTCTGCACCCGCTTCGTGGGTCCCTGGCCCTGTTTTGACTGGGAAAGACTGACTTGGAGAAGTCCTCCCCAGGGTAATATATAATACTATATTAATATCAAAGTAGACTTCAAGACAAAAATATTTTAAGAAATTTAGAGCAACACTTCACAAAAATAAAAGAACAGCTCATCAGGAAGATACAACACCCCATAGCCAAGAATTAATTTGAAATTGATCATAGACCTGAATATAAAATCTACAACTATAAAACTTACATAGGAAAACAGGTTACCCTCCTCCTAGAATCTGCCCTCCGGGCAAAAGCAACATGAGATAACAAAAGGAATATAATAAACTTTAAAGGGGGATAGCCTGGGACAAAGGCCTGCCTGTGCCAAATACCCAGGAGGGGGAGGACTGTCCCCTGGGAAACTAACAAGCAAAATTCAGGATAAGACAGGCCCAGAAAGATAGGCAAAACCCTGCACGCTATTCGCCTTCGACAGACTTACCTGATAGGAGGGCTGAAGCTCAAGAAAATCTTTGTCTTATCACCAGTTAGTTACAAAACCAAGAAACAGACACACCAGGGAGTAAATTCCAGAGTTAATATTTTTAAATATTACAATATACAGTGTGCAACAAAATAGTGCAAGACAAACAAAGAAATAGGAAATAATGGCCCATCCAAAGGAAGAGGATAAATATATAGAAAATACCAACAAAGATGTAAAGAATTTGCACATACCAAACAAATCCTCTTAAAAAATAATCTTAAACATACTCAAGGAGATCAAAGAAAGTATAGAGAAAGAATTAAAGGATATCATGAAAACAATGAATGAACAATATGAGAGTCTAAGTAAAAGACAGAAAATTTAAAAGGAACCAAACAGAACTACTGGAGTTGGAGAGCACAATAATTGAAATGAAAAATGCCGAGGAGGGTATCAAAAGTATACTGGAGCTGGCAGAAAAAAGAATCAGCAAATCTGAAGATAAGACATTGAAATGAGTCAGGTTGAGGGACAGAAAGAAAAAAAGAAATACTAAAAGTGAAAATAGCTTAAGACTGCAGTTTCGGTTTGCTAAAGCTGCTGTTATGCAAAATACCAGAAATGGATTGGCGTTTATAAAGGGGATTTTATTAGGTTACAAGTTTATAGTTCTAAGGCCAAAAAAATGTCCAAACTAAGGCATCAACAAGAGTATACCTTCACCGAAGAAAGGCCAATGCTGTCCGGAACACCTCTGTCAGCTGAGAAGGCACGTGGCTGGTGTCTGCTGGTCCTTTGCTCGTGGGTTCTGGTTTCAAATTGGCTTTCTCCAAAATGTCTCTGGGCTTCTGTCTCTCTTAGCTTTCTCTCTCTCAGTTCCTGTGCATCATTGCTTGTTCTCCCAGGGCGTTTCTCTCTAAGCATCTGGGGGTCCTCTCTTAGCTTCTAAGAGGCAAACTCTGGGTTTCATCTCTTAGCTTAGCATCTCCAAATGTCCTTCTGTCTGAATCTCCCAGTGAGCGTTTCCAAGTGGGTTTGTGTCAGCTCTCAGCTTCTCTTGCGGGGCAAACTCTGGATTACATTTCTTAGCTTCTCTCCAAAATGTCTCTATCAGCTTCTCTGAGCTCTTCTCTCTGTGAGCTCTCTTAATGGACTCCAGAGATCTAATTAAGACCCACTCTGAATGGGCGGGATCACATCTCCATGGAAATAATTTAATCAAAGGTCTCACCCACAGTTGCATGGGCCGCATCTCCATGGAAATATTCAATCAAAAGGTCCCACCCAACAAGATTGGATTAAAAAATCATGGCTCTTCTGGGGTTCATAACAGCTTCAAACCAGCACAACAGCTACAGGATACCATCAAGAGCACCAATACTGATAATGTGAATCCCAGAAAGAGAAGAGAGAAGGAGCAGAGGAAAAGTCAAAGAAATAATCACAGAGAACTTCCAAATTTAGCAAAAAACGTAAATATGTACATCTAAGAAGTTTACAGAACACTAAACAGGATAAAAATGAAGAAAAACATACCCCATCACAAATTTGTTAACTAGCAAATGCAAAAGACAGGGAGAGTTCTGCAAACTACAAGAGAAAAGCAACATTGTTATGTACAAGGGAGTCCCAATTAGATTATGTGCTGATTTCTCAACAGAATCCATAAATGCCCGTGGCTTGAAATACTTAAAAGTGCTGAAGGGAAACAAATGCCAGTCAAGAATTTTATATCTGGTAAGACTCTCTTTCAAAAATGAGAGAGAGATTAAGACATTCTCAGATAAACAAAAGCTGAGGGAGTTCAGTTTGTTCGACTTTAAATACAAAGATCATTTACAGACGGATAATAAAATACTAGAAGATATATCATGAAGTTGCATAAGAAAGGTGGAGTGGCTATATTAATATCAAAGTAGACTTCAAGACAAAGATATTTTAAGAAATTTAGAGCAACACTTAACAAAAATAAAAGAACAGCTCATCAGGAAGATACAACACTCAATACACAAGAATTAATTTGAAATTGATCATAGACCTGAATGGAAAATCTACAACTATAAAACTTACATAGGAAAACAGAGGTGAAAATCTTTGTGACCTTGGCTGATTTCTTGGACAGCACACAAAAGGCACACTAAAATTAAATTAAAAACTGATAAATTAGAATTCATCAGAATTCAAAACTTCCATTTTATTATGAAAACAAAGGCAAACCAGAGCCTGAAAAAAAATTTACAAATAATAAATCAAAGAAAGAACCTGTATCCAAAATATTTTTAAAACTCTTAAAACTGAATAATGACAACCAATTAAAAAAAAATACCTTCATAAAAGAAGATATGAAAATGGTCAGGAAGCAAATAAAAAGATGGTCAACATCACTGGTCATCAGAGAATTTCATATTAAAAACATAATGAGAAAGCCACTTCACACTTGCTAGAATGGCTAAAATTAAAGAGAGAGATAAAATCAACTGTTGCCCAGGATATGGGGCAACTGGAAACTTTCATAGACCACTTTAAAGAATGTAAACTACTACAACCACTTTGGAAAAGGCTTGGCAGTTTCCCTATATAAAGTTAATCTTCCCCATACCCTACCTTGCAATTCTTCTATGTATTCCCTCAAGAGAAATCAAAATGTATGCCCACAGAAAACCTGTATGGGAATTCTCCTAGTAGCTTTTTCAAAATAACCACAAACTGAAAACATCCCAAATGTTCATCAACAGATAAATGGGTAAACAAATTGTGGTATATTTATACAATGGAATACTACTTAGCAATAATAAGAAACATAAACTGATAATATGCAACAGCATGGATAATTATCACAGACATCGGGCTGAGTGAAAGAACTTGTATACAGAGTATTTAAATCCTCTAACAACTCAATAACGACCAATCTGAGGAACAAAGAGAAAAAGGGCAAAGAAAAATGAATAAAGCCTCAGGGACTTAAAAGACTATTTATAAATAGAGTATATAAAGAATGATTCCATTTATGTGAAGTTCCAGAACAGGCAATAACTAATCTACGATGAAAAAAAAAATTGAAAATGGATTCAAAGATCCCTATCTCAAACTGAGTCCTAACAACATGCTTGTTGTAAGAATCAAGATAATGCATGGAAAATAACTCGGCAACCTATAAAGCCCTATACAAATGTAAGACAGTATTATTAATTCATATCAACAATTTGGATACAACTACTTAATGTGTTCCGGAGGGAGAAAACTGCAATGGCTTAGTCTGCAAAAATCCAAAGAACACAAACTAGAATTCTATAGCTGTGACCACATCTTCCAAAAAGATATAACTGGCAAAAAAGCAACACCCAATTAAAAATTAGATTGTATCCTTAAATAGAAGAGATTGAACAAATAATACAAATAATGAATGAAATTCAGGAAAATGAAGGTAATCAAGATATAAAAATGTGTAAGAAATGAAGATGGGTCAAAAACAAACAACAGACTTAAATGCCTTTATTCCAATCATTGCAAAATATATATCACTTCAAATGAAGTGCATTTTAGTTATTCTATTAATTATTTCTGGTTGAAATTTTATGTGAATACAAAGTACCCCGTCTATCACACACTGGTATAACCATTCTTTTTTAACAGCCCTCAGGTTGAAAAAAAAAATCTAGCAAAAATACCATTATCTGAATAATATAGATGAACCCAAGAGGCTAGTAATTTCATACTCCTCGGAAGAGCAGTTCCTATCATAAGTAACCAACCACTCCAAGTAAATCAATGAATTTTATGTTTTAACTAAACCTACTGCCAAGCGTAAATCCCTTCGTAAAGTGAGTCATCACAGACTGTTCTTTTCTGCTCTCTCTTAAGTCTCAATGCACACCCAGTTCAGGAGCATGGGACAAAGCATTTGATCTGTTTTGTCCCTGGTTTCCTTAGCTTTACACCATGGCTCAAATCTTTTTTTTTCCTCTCCCAATTCTGACTTTGCAACCTCATTTCAGAAGATCTGTTTATCCTGTTTTCTTCAACATCTTGGTATGCTGCTCCTGATACCTACCCATAGCTCCAAGGCCCATTATTTGCATGCATCATAGATATGCTGTTGCCCAAGCATAATTAAGACTAACACCCTCTTTCATTCTCAGAAGTTTCCAGTTTGGACAACAAATTAGCCCTCCTACTCAGACTACAAAAAACAGAGTATGAACAGTCACACACACACAAGAGAGGTCAGGCAGGCTAGCTAGTTGATTCAATGAACGTATGGACAACTATTCCAGTGCCAGCTCAGGTCCTCAAACATCCTTTTCGAATATACACAGGTTCTTACAATGTTTAAATACACTGATTTATCAAATTAAGCTAAGTGTTGCCCAGCAGAGATTGTTAAAGAATTTACCCTAAATCAATAGATTTAAAATAATATGTAATTCACATTTTGATTGTAGTGTAGTAAATGTTTCTCTAAATGTTAAGGATACTTAAAAACTGTGTTTTGTTAAGTGAATAGCCACATCTTGTTTTTAAATTATCAATGCTCTACCTAATACTTTTAGAAATTACTTAAAAAAAACAAAAAAGTTGGAGACAAACAAGATTTTATTATATCACAATGGATTTCTCAAGAGCCAAATTGCATATCTGTATTTAATATAATCCACTCACAGCAGCTTACTATGATTATTATGTTATTAGTTTAGGCTAATTCAACTCTAGCCACACTGTTTTGTATCTCACTGTTTGTCAAATTAATTGAGTCTAAACCCAAAAAGAAAAGAACTTAACGATAAAATGAATTTATGACTAGAAACAATCCACATGGTCTTCAAATGGTGATTAAACTGCAATAAAACAGAACTGCTGATACCCACAACAACATGAATGGATCTCAAATGTATTATGCTAAATGAAAGAAGCCATACTAAAAGGCCACCTACTGTATGCATCCCATTTATATGACATTCTGAAAAAGGCAACTATTACAGCTGCCGGGGGTTGGAGTGGGGAGAAGGGGTGGCTACCAAGGGGCAATATATTATACTATTCTTTATCTTGATCACAATGATGATTACACTGCATGCATTTTGTCAAAAATACCGGAACTACACACAAAGGACTGATTTTACTGTACATAATTTTTAAGAAGTTAATTTGTGGAGCTGAATATATATTTTTTAAGTTGTTTAGATCTGGAAACAAAAGAGAAAAAAAGAACACACCAACAACAGAATATTCTCTTGCACCCTTAAGGAGAGAACAGAGAATACCACATGCACAAATAAAAGGCAACTGAAATGCCTTGACCAATAAATACTATACTTTCAGGACTTTAAGCTGGCTTTTCTTTCTACCTCTGCAATGTTATCTTTCTCAACCAGATCCTCATCTCTCTGAATGTTTATGCTCACCCTTGGCTTTGTAACCTTGTTCTGTCCAACAGAATGTCTCATATTCATAACCTTAGCCTCTACTCTTGAAACTTACATTGGTACCTACATTAGTTCCTTTATTTCTGACTGCGTTCCCACTTTGTTCTGACTGGCCCCTCCACTAAATTATCATGTCTCCTTCCCAGCCTTCAACTCGAGTTAACTACTCTAAGTTAAAACCTCAAAGGCTAGCAATTTCTTCTATTCTTGAAGTGCTTCAGAAGGCACAAATGCCAAAGCCTCTCTTAGGAACTCATACCAGTATTTCTCTACTTCAATAGATACACAGTTCTTACTTTTGTCCAATCAAACTCTTGAGCTTAAGTCCCACTTACTCCTGTTTCATTTTGTGCAAAGACACAAGTAAGCAGTCAACTTCTTCCTCACAAAAACCACGCATCTACTTTTAAGACTGGTACTAAAATTATACTTATTTTCTTTCTTCAGGTTAATCACCTATGATTCATACAACACTGTTCATCCCTTAATATATTTTATGTTCGCTCAAACTTCTCCAGTTTTCCTACATCTCTTTTAAAATAAAGTGACTAAAATGGGATTCCAGAGTATAACAGACAAATAAATACAATACAATACTAACTTGGTCAAAAAATGAATAGTTTTTAAAATGAGAGATATCATGAATACTTTTTAAAATGAAAGCCTATCAATTAACCATGTTATAATCCTTTATATTAAGACAGAGGACAGAAATAAAAAATAATCACAATCTTGAACTTCCAAAAGTTACTTCTCTAGCAGTGAATTTGTCTTTTTCTCACTAACCAGTAGACCCTACTCTTCATAGCCACTAATGAGAGAATGAAATTAACTTTAGCTTTCACACAGGACAGGTGTACCTTGCAGGGCGGGGCAGTTGAAGAATTGGCAGAAGGTTAAAAAGACAAACTGTAATCCACAGTCAGTCCCCCTGCTTATCTACCCACTATCCACAGTTCCCCTGCTTATTCATCCACTATCAACTATCCTTGCAAGGTGGAGACTCGGGGTAGAGGTTCCCAAAATAGCCTCATAACTTGTTACCAAACTAGCCCAGACTGGCTCTAAAGAGGCCTGGGCATAACCATTATAGTCAGGGGGTGGGGATTTATCCCAGTGGTTCCTAATGTTGCAAATTTGCACGGGAAACCTATTCCAAATGTTTCCAATTTGGGCAGGCTGCATGTTTCAAATTTGCGCAGGCTAGTTAGGCTTGTCAAACAGAATGGAACCTCTGAAGTATCCAGCCAATGGAGAAACGGGGGAGGGACTTGCGGTTAGGTGTAGGGAATAAATACTGCTGGGTCTACTGTTCTGCGCGCCAACCCCCACATTTGGTTGGGCATCTGTTCTTGCAAGACCGTGAATAAATTCTTTTCTTCTCCACAATCGGGTGAGCGTTTATTCCTTTCTAGGAATAGTGCTTCTTTCTCACAATTTCTTGGGGGCTCGTCCAGGATCTGAAGCATCGAGGAGGACCCCCGGGACGGAAGAAGGGAAGGCGCACCCCGCTGTTTGAGCGGTCTCGGACTCCATTGTTGGGGGCCCACCTCTGACTGCTGGTGAGACCCGTGATCAGACGCTTAGGTCTGCTGCTTGTGGACAAGAAAAGGGGAAGGGAAACGTGCCTCGCAGCAACTAGGTAACTCTGTCCACAGACCAAGGTAAGAAAACAGGACTATTAAGTATTGCCTTGGTGGTCAGGACATTCTGGTGAGTCTGCGGCTGATCCTGAGGGAAAGACGCCCAGTCAAGACTCAGAATGGGGAATAGAGGCAGTCGGCCGGCCAGGGATAAAGGGAAGGGGGTACATGTAGTGTCCCCCAGGAACATTCTTCTAAACAGTCCATTGGGGAGGATGTTGAAACACTGAGCCGAAAGTGATCGGACCATGGGAAAAGATAAAAAGAAAATGATCAAATATTGCTGTTATATTTAGACAAAAGAAAGCATTTTGCTGCCGGATGTATTCTGGCCAAAATACGGGGCAGGTGAAGAATGGCTTTCTGCGGCCCTCGTGCATGATGTTAATGAAAAGAAACCTTTTTCCAAGGAGGAATCTAGCTATGCCATGAGCTGGCTGCAGGGAAGAGACCAGTTTTTATCCAGTGAAAGTTAAGAGCCCAGATTCAGAGACTGAATCTTTAGAAACTAAAACCTGGGATCCTTTGTAAAGCTTTCCCCTGCCTTATGTTTCCCCTCCCCCGCTGGGGCCGGAAACATTGAACCTTAAAGATTCAATGGAACCAAACCCCGCCCCTGGGGAATGGGAGGGGTAATTGGAGAGCCAATCGGTGCCAACTGCTCCACCGGTTACAACCCACCAACAATTAAGAAAAGAATTGGAACAATGTAAGAAAAATATCCGGAGGTTTCTGTTTCCAGAGGCTTCTGAGGAGAGGAGGGTGAGAGTATATAAACCCGCTGAGTCTTCGTACCCTCTCAGAGAAGTACCTATTAGATCAGGAAAAATTGGTTATGTAAATGTCCCATTGACGAGTACAGAAGTAAGGAACTTGAAGAGGGAAATGAAATCATTAATGGAAGATGCAGTGAGGCTAGCTGAACAATTAAATCAATTCTTAGGCCCTGGTCCGAACTTATGTCCATACTAAATATCCTCTTTACAGGAGAGGAAAGGGAAATGGTGAGGAGGGCAGCTATGAGAGAATGGGAGAGGCAGCACCCACCCAGACAAGGGGTGAGGGCAGCAGAGCAAAAGTTCCCCAATGTGGACCCAACTGGGATAATAATGATCAGGAGGCTAGAACACACATGGAAAATCTTAGAAAACTAGTTATACTGGGAATAAAATTGGCTGTACCCAAATCCCAGAACCTAAGTAAGGCCTTTAAGGTAAATCAGGAAAAAGATGAGACCCCTTCAGCCCACCTGCAAAGGTTGAAAGACCAGGTACGTAAATACTCAGGAATGGACCCCGATGATCCTGTGGTGTAGGGAATGCTAAAGGTCAGCTATGTAAAGGGATCTTGGCCTGATATTCAGAAAAAGATCCAGAAAATGGACGGATGGCTGGATAAGCCATTGGAGGAATTATTGAGAGAGTCTCAGAAAGTGTTTGTGAGGAGGAGAGGGAAAAGCAAAAGCAGAAATCCAAGGTCCTGATGAGCACGGTTGACCTCATGGTCAAGGAGAGATTAGGGACGAGGCAGGGAGGAGACAGAGGCAAGAGAGAGAAGCAGTCAGGGCCAGTTAGAAAGAAAGAGGGGGGACTGGTCCAGAAGGAATTCAGGCCATGGTTAACTTGCCTCTTCCCCGGACAAAAAGGGAACTAAAGAAATTTCTAGGTTTGGTGGGATGTCATATATGTTCAGATTTAAGGATTCTGTGGCATGGGGTTTGTGTAATTCTCTATCCGTACACTTAAGTGATGTGGGGCTGGACAGGTATTGGTAGATATATTTGCATATTTTAGTGCATGAATTTTAGGAGTTAAATTAAAGATTTGTACATCTAATGGAAGTTTGGGCCGTGTGTTTACACAGGGATGCGGGATAATTATGTTTGTATGTAATAAAAGCATGTGATACGATTATGTAGGAATCTTTAAAGCTGTGGAAGTTTGTCAATGTATGGTTTGAGACTTGGCAGAGATTTCCTGTATACTCATCCATGGTAGACTGGAGGTATTTCTTTGTGTTTTTGTAGCCTATACTAGTTTGTATGTACTCTAAAGCTGGGCAATTGTGTGCAGGTTCACAATAGTGTGGAGAATGAGACAACTCTTTACCTCAAACTGTAAAAGAAACTGGCTGTACATGCTTGTAAATAGGCCTAATGTGTGGCTTTGTGTGGTTATGGGTGTGTATATACAAATTTTACTGTGTGCGGTGTTTTCCCTTAGGTAGAAGTGGTTTGAACAGTGTAAGTTGTATCTGTCTGTTCCGAATATATAAGGGGCTATGTGTTCTTGTGATTCGTAGTACGGTTTTGCTGATATATTTTGGGCAAAAGCAAAAGGTTCATAATCAGAGTGCAAGTAGATTGTATGCACATGTTTCTGTAAAAGGGGTTAAGGTTCACTGAAGCTGCATCAAACAAAGTTGGAACAATGAGTGATGCGTATCTCTTCCCAGCTCTGCGTTTGGTGGTCAGATTGCTAGCTTGAAATTGGCTCTGGTGGGAATAGAGGCACCACTTATACTGTAAAATTACACACACCAAGGTTTGTCCTCCTCCCCCCGACTCGCAGCAAACCTTGTGTGTGTATTCAAGGTATACATATATGTAAATCCACTATATTCAGGCATCACTAAACTGGGTGTATTGAAGACTGGATTTTCAGTGGGTATTTGGGAATGGTGAGCCTTTTTGTTCATTAATCCTGGGTTATTCTGAATTATTGTTGTCCTTTAGTCTAATTGCTCCATTCCTTTTATCAGTAAATAGCCTTAAATGCTGATAAATTCTTGCTGTGCTTCATATAAATGACTTCAGGGGTGTCTGTACCTGAGGGAGGTGTTAGCAGTTTTACACCAGGGGAGTCATTAGGGAGTACAGACCATGTGTAATCTGGCTCTTAAGCATTTTGGATGTGTGGGCCTTTATATTGTAGCTAAACAAATATGTAAACAGTGCATAATTTACCAAAGGGTTAATAAGAAAGTCCTAAGGAAACAAGTACATGGGGAAAGGAACCAGGCCTCAGGCCATTTCGGAGTATTCAAGTTGATTACACTGAGATGCCCCCAGTGGGGCGGCTAAAACTTGAGATCTCCCTTCCTTAGATTCAAAAAACCTCTTCCTTAAAAATTATGTACTGGCTTTGTCTCCTACTCTGTCATCCCTCAGGCACCCTGATTTGCTGGCCCAAACTCCGCCCCTTGAGTGTGCTGTCCATCAACACCAACCTGGCAGCTAGGTCCTGATCAAGTCGTGGAAGAAGTCCAGACTTCAACCAGCCTAGGAGGGACCTTTTCAAGTTTTGTTAACAACTGAATCAGCAGTCTGGACGCAGAGAAAGGCTGGACTCACTACACCCAAATAAAGGGACTGGTGTCTGAAATGGACAATAAGTACCCAGCAACTCCGCCCAAATCTTGGAAAATTACTCCAACCTCAGATCCCTAAAAGGTCACTCTAAAAAATCAATGGCTGGGAGGGAATATCAGAAAAGGTGTGTGGGGTGGGGGCACTGGTCAAACCCTGTGTCTCCATACCACTTAGTCAGGTGTTTTAGAAAGCTGAAGAATGGATGGTCTAAAGTTCTGATTAGGAATGGGAATAATTATGCTAGTCATAATGTTCCCAGTTCAGAATGCAACAAGTCCTGTCAAATTAGTAATAAATATAACTGAAGGCTTAAAGTTTCAAACAGTGCAATTTGATGCATGTCAGGTAATGAACTGTGGGAACTTGGAGTACCAGCGGTGGCTGAGTGGGAAGGATAAATATCTATGCCCAGAGCCAGTAAGAGGTGTTTTCAGCTGAGTCTCCCCTTGCCTCTCTTGGGCTGATGTATGGTGAACTACCCAATACAAGGGATGGACTGTAAATAAGAGCTGGATCTGCCCAACCGACTGAAAATTAAAGGATAAAATAACTTTCTACAAAGGTAACACCCCACCATATTGTAGGAATCTTCAATGCAACCCAGTGGTAATAACTATTAAAGGAGCTAATAAACAACCCACTACCAGTGGGGGAGCTGATGGAATATATGGCATAGGAATAGAGGTTACTGGTAGAGATCCTCTGGGGAGATTCTGTCTACAAGTTCTTTCCTCTCCATAAACTTGTCTTTAACAACATTCTCTCCAGTTAGCCCTTCAGTAATACTTAAGCGGGCAAAGTAATTAGAATAATCAAAGCAGAAAATTTAAAACAAACCATAGAAATAGAAACAGGGTACAAAGATGCAAATGCCTGGGTAGAATAGGTTAAATATACAGTCCAGAGCCTAGATAAAAGTAACTGCTAAGCTTGTGCAACAGGCCGACTCACTGCTCAGATCGTGCCCTTTCCCTTTGGTGTGAAAAAGCATGAAAAGGAGTTCAAGTGGTGCTCCTTTCCCAGACTACTCCTCCTGGTGAAAATTGCAGTACGCTGTCCTCCATTTTTCCTCCAATCGGGAGAAGAAACACCAAGGCCAGGCTAGCTCCTCACCTTGGTCCAGGAAACCACTCTGCCTGTCTCTCTAGACGGGGAGAGGGGCTCCAGGATTTCGGGACCATGGCCTCGTGCACCCAAGCATGGGATGTAACTGAGGATAGTACTGGCAGTTTCTCCAGTCTAACCACACCCTGAGCAAACCTTTGGTGGTACTGCGGAAAAGGCGTCCTCCGACCAGTGTTACCTGAAAAAATGGAAGGGGACCTGTGCTCTGGTCCAATTAGCCATCCCATTCACCCTGGCATTTGAGAAAGGAGAGGACGTGAAACCCCAAGAGAAAAGGCAGAAAAGGAGTTTACCTGGTTATTTTAACAACCGAATGTATTTAGACACTATAAGAGTTCCACAGGAAATCCCAAATAAGTTTAAAGCTAGGAATCAAATAGCTGCAGGATGTGAGTCATTTTTATTCTGGTGGATCACAATTAATAAAAATGTACACTGGATTAATTATATATATTATAACCAACAAAGATTTATCAATTACACCAAAGACGTGGTTAAGGGCATGGGAAAACAAAATAGTTTTAGACATGATGCTGGCTGAAAAAGGAGGCATTTGTGTAATTGGGGGCAGTTGTTGTACATTTATCCCAAATAATACAGCACCTGATGGAACCATCACCAAAGCTTTTCAAGTGCTAACTGCTTTATCCAAAGAATTAGCAGGAAATTCAGGTATTAATAATCCTCTCACTAAATGGTTAGAAAGTTGGTTTGGAAAATGGAAAGGGGTGGCGTTGTCTGTTTTAACCTCTCTTATCATTGTAGCTGGAGCACTCACAGCAGTCAGCTGCTGCATCATTCCATGCGCCTGGGGGTTGACTCAAGGCTTACTGAGACAGCCCTAACCAAACAATGCCGGTTCAATACACGCAAAACAATTTATACCCCCTCAGAGAGGAGGATTTGTACGATGAGGAATGTGAGAAAGCTCTTCAGAAATTTAAGAAACTGGAATGTGAAAGCTAAAGAGAGTTAAAAGAAAGGGGGGATTTGTGAGAAAGAAATTAAGTTCAGCTTTCACACAGGACAGGTGTGCCTTGCAGGGTGGGGCAGTTAAGGAATTGGCAGAAGGTTAAAAAGACAAACTGTAATCCACAGTTAGTCCCCCTGCTTATCCACCCACTATCCACAGTCAGTTCCCCTGCTTATCCACCCACTATCCTTGCAAGGTGGAAGCTCGGGGTAGAGGTTCCCAAAATAGCCTCATAACTTGTTACCAAACTAGCCCAGACTGGCTCTAAAGAGGCCTGGGCATAACCATTATACTCAGGAGTGGGGATTTATTCCAAGGGTTCCTAATGTTGCAAATTTGCGTGGGAAACATATTTCAAATGTTTCCAATTTGGGCGGGCCGCATGTTTCAAATTTGCACGGGCTAGTTAGGCTTGTCAAATAGAATGGAACCTCTGAAGTACCCAGCCAATGGAGAAACAGGGGAGGGACTTGCGGTTACGTGTAGCGAATAAATACTGCTGGGTCTATTGTTCTGCGCACCAACCCCCACATGTGGTTGGGCGTCTGTTCTTGCAAGACTGTGAATAAATTCTTTTCTTCTCTACAATCGGGTGAGTGTTTATTCCTTTTTAGGAATAGTGCTTGTTTCTCACATTAAGCCTTAACAAACCTCCAACCCCAGAGGCAAGAAAAATTTGCCTAGAAAGAAAACATTCCTCTTAGTACAAATTCTCTGTAATTATCTTCCCCAGCAGAGGCAGGTGGCCTTCACGTGGACTTGAATTTCTTGGCTATCTCCTCAGTTCTTTTAGAGCCCACTGCTGCTAATAATTTATGCAATTGTTCAAACTACTTCCTACAATCCATTATTTCCTTTAAAGTCAAAGTCTCATTTATCTGGGCTGAAGGAAGAAGGTTAAGAACAAATAAAGCTGCAAAGCAGAGAAAGAGCACTCTATATTTTTAAACTAAATTTAGCTTAAAGACTTGTTTTCCTATAATGTGAACAAAATATTTACCTCTCTTTAAGATAATTAAGAAAGAGTCATGTGTAAACTACAGAATAAGACTTTTATAAAAAAAACTTTACATCAAGAAATTAGGCAAATAAGAGTTAACCCCAGAGAACTTCTTTTGTTGCTTAGATGTGGCCTCTCTCTCAGTCAACACTGCATATAAACTCACTACTCTCCCCTCTACGTGAGACATAATTCCCAGGTATGGTAAGTCGCTCTGGCAACATGACATGACTCCCAAGGTCATATGAGCCTGGCCCTGGCATCATGGGATTGACAATGCCTTCTTGACCCAAAAGGGGAAAAGAAATGAAACAAAATAAAGTTTCAGTGGCTAAGAGATTTTAAATAGAGTCAAGAGGTTATCCTTATGCATTATATAGGTATTCCTTTTTAGTTTCTAGTGTATCAGAATACCTGAATCTGTTGAATTGTAATCCAGTAGACTTGATTTCTGACGATGAACTATATAGCTTTTATCATGTGACCATATGATTTGTGAAAACCTTGCTACTGACACTCTGTTTATCGAATGTATGGGCAGATGAGTGATAAAATAAAGAAAAAAATATATATAAATAATGGGGAGGGTAAGAGGTATGGAATGTTTGGGGTGTTATTTTTTATTTTTATTTTGTTCTTTATTTTGGAGTAATGAAAATGTAATAAAATTGATTGTGGCAAGAATGCACAACTATATGATGATACTGTAAGCCACTGATTGTATACTTTGGATGGATTTTATGGTGTGTGAATATATCTCAATAAAATTAGATTAAAAAAACACCAAAGAAAACAGGCAAAAATATAGAAGATAAAGCTAATGAGAAGAGAGGAGGTAAAAGATAGGATTAAAGAGAGAGAGAGAGACTGTAGAATGCAGAGACAAGGCATAGAGGGTAGTAATTAAGGGAAAGAAAAGAGAAACCTGTCTCTAAAAAAGGAGCAACAAAATGGATTCAAAATATAATTTCATCTGTTTGTGCTTCTTTTTAAGGCAAGCAATAACATGGTTGTCTGAAATTATTTTCAGAGAATAAAGGAAGATGGATTTCAGACCATCAAGGTACATGGACAGAACTGAGGACTTTTATGACAAAAGCTTCTAGAAAATGAAGGCTGAATCAGGAATAAATAGCCATATAAAAACATCTATAATTTAACAACACACTTCAAGTTTAGGCTGGCCTTCATATCTCTCTGGTAACCACCCTGAACAGGAAGCTATACTGTGAAGATATAGGAAGATGTTGGGCAGGCTACTTCTACCTCTTACACCTGCCTGGGTCACAGCAGCAGCTAGCAAAATCCTAAGGGGCTAAAGTCCACCCCATACCCAAGACCAAAATCTACTCCCACCCCACCTTGGCTCAATGGTTTTCTCCCACTGTGGTGAGGGTGGTTTTGGAAAAGCTCCTCAAATGCCAGGAAACACTGTAATACAAAAAGAAAAAACAATTCATAAGTTCCAAAATTTAACTAACATTTTGGCCTCCCTTTCAAGGAAGATTGGTATGGCAGGAAAAGCACTAGTCTAAGAACCAAGAAACCAAGTATACTTTCCTTCTTCAGCTTTGATTCTAAGGTTTTTGCTGTAACCCCAGGTGATGGGGAGATGTATGGGGGGTGGGGAGGGTGACAACCATTCTCTTTTAGCTAAGGTTGCTAAGCTGGTAGATACAAGCAAGAAGTTGCTGGTGGCCATCTCTGCCACCAATGGAGGTGAAAATGCTAGCAGAATTAAGGAATGGAGAGACATTCCTAGTGACACAATTTAAGAACCTGCCTCCAATTCCTGAAGTTTCTTTTCCCCCTTAAATTAGTTTGTATTGGGTTTCTATAACTTGCATGTCAATACACCTGGGTCATAATTCCACAATGAACCTGGCAAGTCACTCCCCGTATCTTGATATTAGTTTCCTCTGCTTTAAAAAAATGGGCTTGGTTTGAGATTTTCAAAACTTTTTTTAAGCAATGGAACTATTTCTTAAACAAAATCTCATTTTGTAGCTAGAGATTCCTTAAAAAATGTTAACCTAATCATATGCTCTTTTTCAAAACTCTTCACTGCTAATCCTCTGCCCTCATATTAAAGTCTAAACTTCTTTGCATGGCTTCATGCTGAAGATAGCATATAAATATACTTCATAATACCAAATTTATGACATTTACTAATTATGACCAAATCAATGAGAATAGGTAATTAAATTTCACTTTGAGAATGAAAATAAAAATAACTCTATTAGTAAAATATGTACTTTATAAGATTAAATTTATGATATTTACTTACTAGGACCAAAATCAATGTGAACAATGCAGTGTTTTGATGAACACAAGACTTTAAAGCTGTGGATTAATGATAAAAGCTGACACCTTTTTTATTAGCCTCAGCATTCAATTTATTTCTGTATTTTGTTTTGGTTGCACATTATTGAGACATTCCTGATTAAAAAAGAATAATTACAAAGAGTAATATATGTTTTCCACATGTTCCTTGCCTCAGGATGCTATTTAATTAAAAATGGACAAAAGCTTTAAGTTCTGCCCAAAAGAAAAGCAACCTGACAAATTTTTTAAATGGGTCTCCAATCAGCTGAGATTTAATACATTAAGGAATTAATGTATATGTTAAGCATTCATGTGTTGGGTTTTTAATTTTTTAATGATTTAAAATTCATATTTAAAAATTAAATATGAACCAAATGTTTAGAGAATCCAATTAATGCCTTTGTAGAACTCTAATAAAATAATCTTGTTTTTAAAGAATATTTTTAAGTCTGACTTCATATACACTGATTACCCATAGGAAACAGAAGTGATGAGACAAGCAAATATAAAAAATTCTCACTCTTTTTTATGAGTCTGCTTTAAAAGAAATAGATATATTAATTCAAAATCTGAGTGTCTCATCAGTGCTACCAGGCACTATACAAGCCACTGGGGTTAAACAATGAACAAGATACACATAGTCCCTACCCTCATAAATCCTTTAATCTAGAGAGGAAGTACAAGAAACAATGAAAAGGTATAACCCAATGTAGTCCAGAAGACCTCTCTGAGGAAGTGGTTCTAAAACTAACAGGCCTAAAGAATGAGTACAACTTATGAAGAGAGATGTAGAGTGTTCCAAGCAGAGAAAATAATGTTCCAGAATGGAACAAGGGTGTGATGAATTTCAAAAACTAAAAAAAATAAAACGTGGTTATATAGGAGTTAGTCTAGAAAATTAAGACAAGAACAAAATGCTTTTGCTATCTTCGGCATGAAGCCATGCAAAGAAGTTCAGACTTTAATATGAGGGCAGAGGATAAGCAGTGACGAGTTTTGAACAAAAAGAACAAATCATTAGGTTAACATTTTTTAAGGAATTTCTGGCTACTGTATGAAAGCTACTATAAATCGGAGGGAGGAAGCCCAAAGATGGAGAAACCAGTTAGGAGGCTACTGCAGTGGCAACAGTGACTAGAAAGTAACACAGGAACTCAAAGGAGGAAGCAACCAACTCAGCTGAATTGGTGGGGAAGAGAGTGTATGAAGGAAAAAAAGCTTGAGAGAAGTAATGTTACCGTTCAATCTCGAAAGACAAGGAATAGGCCAGATAAGTAGAGGAAGGAACTTTGTGCAGTAAGATAAGACTGTACTAAAAGCATGTTTGGGAAACCACAAGTAGTTCCTTACAAGTGAGACTTGAATGCAGTGAGAAAAGTAGATCAAGGAACAGACAGTAAAGGATATCATAATAAACTAAGAAATTCTAACACCCCAAGTCACCAGGGAATACTTTTAAGCAGGGTACTAACATGACCAGGTTTACATTCTAAAAAGATACTTCTAAAGAAGAATACAAAAAGCTTTCTCATCCAAAGAGAAGAACATGACTGTCAATAGACATGTTGTCTCAAAGTCCTAATATAATAATTTATCTTGACAACCAAATAAGGCCCAACCAAGTACCGTCCACTTTAGAAACCAAGGAACTAGTATCAAGTTCAGGTCATATGGCAGTTGACATGGCTACTGAAGTAAACAAAAAAAAAAAAAGTGGGGGGGGGTATCTCTGTAGATAAACACTAAACCTGTAATGGTGACAGGATATAAAATAGAGTGAGATGGAGAAAACAGCAACTTTTAAAACAGGTAATAACAGAGAAACAATTTTATTTTAGGTAATAATCACTTCCATTTGTTAGCAATTATATACAGATTCACTCCTTATAAGTAATAATAATAAACTGTTGATCCTGACAAGCAGTTCAAACACCAAACTTAAACTAATATACAACACTTAAGAAAGCAACCAAAATAAAGACTAGAATGAAAACAGCAAACTATAGCAGAGGACCAGCTCTAAACTAGCCAGATTCCTACTGATTTTAAAGGAGGCATTCCCTACCTAGCAAGTCCTTGAAAGTATACCCAATAAATGGGGGGTGGGACCACAGGTAGGTGCTATTTCACAAAGATTCACAATCAATGAACTAGCAAGTTCCTGGATGTCCTCATTCCAATACAAATTCTATTTCTTTGTATAACAAATATGGCTCAGATTCAAATATTTTAATAGACAAACTGAAAAACCCAATCATCTTATTTTAAGAAAATGAATCCTACCTTTCCGGGGTCATCCTTTGATCGAGGCACTTTAAGGAAACACTTGTTCAATGACAGATTATGACGTATGGAATTCTGAAATTAAAGAAGAAAAGCCATAGGGTCAATGGAATCCACCAAACAAAACCCACTTTTATTTAATATGCTTTTAAAAATTAGCTTCAAATTTAACCCTTTCTGATTTTCAAATTATGAATGCTATAAAGAAAAGCAGTTAATTAAACAGTTCCTAGTGGAGTTCACAAAAATGTGCACTAATGGAATATATGTAGCTTTTATTAAGACCTTATAATTATGCAGGAAGATGCCTGTGGTGTAATGTTAAATGTTAAATGCCAAATACAAAATTGTACAGATATTACAACTTCAATTGTGAAAAATATTTTTTAATTAATTAATTTATACAAGCAGGTAAAAAATTTAACTAAAAATTTAAAGGCCAAGCGTGGGCTAACTGTATCAGTTTAGAGTAACAGGGGACGCAGACACAAGGTGAGTTCCCACTCACTCTCAAGCTCTTCTCCATGGGCCTTCACCATGTGCTCACAAGAAAGACCAGAGAAAGTCTCCTTTGGGGCACAGGTGTGAAGAAGGTGTCTGATGGGTGCAAAGAGAGACAAAGCTCCATCACATTCCAAAGATCTTAGAAAGCAAAAATGCTGCTGAAATGGGGGAGCAAAACCTCTCACCCACAGGGCTCTGGCAAAAATCCACTGCTTCTAGTGGAAAGAATGGAAACAAAGCCCTTTGCCTCTAGGGAGAGATAGGAAATCCCCTCTAAGAACACAGACAAAGATACACTGCTGCTGGGGGAAAGGGAGAAGCAAAACCCCTATACACTTGGGAGAGGTTCAAGACACTGCCTTTGGCCCAGGATTCTTTATCAATACCATACAGAAGTCTGCTAGAGAGGGTATGACAGGAAACTCTCACCCATGAGCAATGCAGACAGAAGGCTGAGTATGGCTAAGGGAAAAAAACATTGAAAAACATTACCCCAAGTCCAAGAACCTGCCCAAGACAACACAGAAAACCTACTACCCCCACTATGAGCTGAGCAATGAATAACTTAAAGCAACAGCAGTTTGCAGATAGGGAGGGAAAAGAACACAGAGAGAGACTCCCATCTGTAGCAAGGTATGCAGGGACAACTGAAATCTAAAAAGGGAGCAGTACAACTGAGAAAACCCAACACTTGGGCCCCCTATTCAAAGCACAAAATTTCAGCAGCCTACTGCTAGAGAAATATACAGCCTGTAGTATATTTACAATAAAGATACCAACAACAAAACCCAAATACAGCTCAGCTACTGAAACCCTGACTCAACAACCCCACACCAATGGCTTGAGAAAAAAAGATTCTTGCCCATTTATAGGTACAAATAAATACTATTTACCTCATATCTACTGCTGTTCTACACATCTGGCAGTCACAAATTGCAAGATATCCCAGAAAATGAGGAAAAACCCATTGTCAAGAGATAAAGTAATGAAACATCCAACTGAGAAATGATGCAGGTGTTAGAACTATCACAGAGGAACTTTAAAGTAACTATGACTAATATGGACCCAGGAGAGAAAAGTAGACAAACTGCATAAAAAGATGAGGAATTTCAACAGAGATATAGAAACTATCAAGAAGCAGTCAATGGAAAACGATAGAAATTAAAAAAAAAAAAAAAATCAGAAACAAACAATTCCTTAGATAGGATCCTCAGTATCTAGGCACAACTGAGGAAAAACTCAGGAACTTCAGGATAGATTAGTAGAAATTATCCAAATTAAGACACGCATGTATGCACACACAAAAAGTTTAAAAAAAAAGAACACATCGCCCAATAACTGTGGATCAATGTATGTCACTTGACTCTCAGAAAAAGAGAATGAGACAGAAAAAAAAATTTTAACAGCCAGGAAACATACAAAAATAATGTAAGACATCAAAACCACATATCTGAGAATTTCAGACACTGCCAAGAAGTAGAAATTGTAAGTTTAATCTTCTCCCTATATTCATGATAGTCAAACTGCTGAAAACCAAAATGAAGAAAACATCTTGAAGGCAGTCAGATGAAATAAAGAAATACCACATGCAGAAGTATAACACCAAGAAGCACAGTAGGCTTTTAGAAACCTATACAAGCCAGTAGACAATAGCAAAACATCTTTAAAATATTAAAAGAAAAAAAACTGTCAATTCTATAAGTGATGAAAATCTTTCAAAAAGGAAGACAAAGTAAAGACTTTTAAGAAAAACAAAAGCTGAAAGAATTCATTCCTCAGAGCATACACTGTCTAGCAATGCTTAAGGACATTCTTCAGGCAGTAGTATGATTCTGGGGGAACCCTGGATCTACAAAAAGACATGAAAAGTGCCAGAAATGATTTAAAAAAAAAAGTAAACTTTAAAAATATTCTTGTCTTATTGCAATCCCGTTAAATCAATAACATCGTCAACACAAGAAAATCAATTAATGTAATAGACCATATTAACAAATAAAAGGAGGAAATCACATGATCATCTCAATTGACACAAAGATGGCATCTGACAAAATCCAGCATCCTTTCTTGATAAAAACACTTAGAAAGATAGGAATAGAAAGAAACTTCCTCAACATGATGAAGGGCATAAATGAAAAACCATACTGAATGATGAAAGACTATAAGCCTTCCTTCTAAGATTAGGAACAAGACAAGAACACCCACTGTCACCACTGTTACTCAACACTGTGCTAGAAGTTCAAGCTAGAGCAATTAGGCAAGAAAAAGAAATAAAAGGCTCCCAAATCGGAAAGGAAGAAATAAAACTTTCGCTATTTGTAGATGACATGATCCTACATCTAGAAAGTTGCATGAAGTCTACAACAAAGCTACTAGAGCTCATAAACGAGTTCAGCAAAGTGGTGGTATACAACATCAATATGCAAAAATCAGTAGTGTTTCTCTACACTAATAATGAGCAATCTGAGGAAGAAATCAAGGAAAAATTCGTTTTACAGTAGCATCTAAAATAATCAAATATCTAGGAATAAATATAATCAAGGATGTAAAGGACCTGTACACAGAAAAGTACAAAACATTGCTAAAAGAAATCAAAGTTGACTAAAACAAATGGAAGGACATTCTGTGTTCACAGAATGGAAGACTAAATATCATTAAGCTGTCAACTACCCAAAATGATTTACAGATCCAACACAATCCCAATTAGCATTCCAACAGCCTACTTAGCAGAAATGGAAAAGCCAATTATCAAATTTATTTGGAAGGGTAAGATGCCCCAAATAGCCAAAAACATCTTGAAAAAGAACGAAGTTTGAGGACTCACACTTCCTGACTTTAAAACATATTACAAAGCTACAGTGGTCAAAACAGCACACTACTAGCATAAAGATAAACATATTGACCAATGGAATAGAAATGAGTTCAGAAACACACCTTTATTATCTATGATCACTTGATTTTGACAAAGCTGCCAAGTCCACTCAACTGGGACAGAATAGTCTCTTCAACAAATGGTGAGGGGAGAACTAGAAACCCGCATGTAAAAGAACAGAACTTGACTCCTGTCTCAGACCTTATACAAAAACTAATTCAAAATGGATCAAAGACCTAAATATAAGAGTCAAGACCATAAAACTCCTAGAAGAAAATGCAGGCAAGGATCTTCAAGATCTTGTGGGAGGCAGTGGTTTCTTAGACTTTATACCCAAAGCATAAGAAATTAAACAAAAAACATAAATTGTACCTCCTCAAAACTGAATACTTTTTTTGTGCTTCAAGGACTTTGTCAAAAAGGTGAAAAGACAGCGTACTCAATGGGAGAAAATATTTGGAAACTACATATCCAATAAGGGTTTAATATGCAAAATACGTAAAGAAATCCTATGGCTCAACAATACAAAGGCAACCCAATAAAAATGGGCAAAAGACTTGAATAGGCATTTCTCCAAAGAGGATATACAAATGGCTGAAAAGCACATGAGAAGATGCTCAACATCACTAGCTATTAGGACATGCAAGTCAAAACCACAAGGAGGTATCATTTCATAGGCACTAGAACAGTTACCATTTGAAAAAAAAAAAACACGGAAAATTACAAGTGTTGGAGAAGATGTGGAGATATGGGAACACTCATTCACTGCCAGCATGAACGTAAAATGATACAGCCACTATGGAAGTCAGTTTGGCAATTTGGAAGCTATAATATAGAATTACCATATGACCTAGCAAGCCCAATACTACATTTATACACAAAAGAACTGAAAGCAGGGACTCAAACACATATTTGCACGCTGATGTCCATCATGGCATTATTCGTAAGGACCAAAAGATGGAAGCAACCCAACTGTTCATCAACTGATGAACGGATAAACAAAATGTGGTATATATGTTCAATGGAATATTATTCAGCTGTAAAAAGGAATGAAGCCCTGAGGCGTGCAACGACATGGATGGACCTTGAGGACATTATGCTGAGTGAAATATGCCAGACACAGAAGGACAAATATTGTATGATCACACTGATACAAACTAATTATAATAAACTCACAGAGTTAGGATCTAGAATAATGGTTACTAGGGGATAGTTTGAAGGTAGAGAATGGGGAGCTGATGCTAATTTGTACAGAACTTCTATTTAAGCTGATTTTAAAGGTTTGGAAATGGATGTGGTGATGGTACACACTATTGTTAGTATAATTAACAGCACTGGATTATGTATGTGAAAGTACTTGAAAGGGGAAGTGTTGGGTCGTGCATGTTACTAGTATGAAAGTTAGAAGATAAAACATAGGGCTGTGTAACACAGAGAACCCTGTTGTGAATGTTGGACTCAGGTTTTAATACAAGTATAAGAATGTTCTTTCATGAATTATAACATATGTATGACACTTATACAAGGTGTTAATGATTGGATGGTATATGGGGAAAAAATATACCTAGTGTAAACTATGAAGTATAGTTAATAGTACTGTTTTAATATTCTTTCACCAATTATAGCAGTGTCAACAACATGGGGAAAAATGGGAATGCTGTATGTTTTATAAGATTTTCTGTAAACCTACTACTCTAATTAAAAATAATAATGATAAAAAAGCTAATTGAGGCCAATTGGTCTTTAACTAGGAACCAACTCCACTCAATGGGGAAAGAGTAGTCTCTTCAAGAAATGTTGCAGGGAAAACTGCGCTTCACATTCACTTCAGGCTGATCTTCTTGGCAGGAAGGCTGAACTCTGAAGGACAGCACCAGTCAAGACAGAGTTAATTTGCAAAGACTAAGAAAGGTGTTTTTTTAATTAAAAAAAAAAAAAAAAAGAAAGGTGTTTTTTATTGGTTGGTTTGTTTTTCTTAGCTCCTGGCAATGGAGGAAATCTTTCTCATATTACTACCTAGAAACAAACTTAAAGGATAGCTCATGGTCTAAATCTTAGAGTTAACACTTTAAAATATTCAATTGTATAATGTGAAACAAGAGTACAAGGAAAAAAAGAAACAGGAAATGACAGCTCATCCAAAGAAACAAGAGAAAACTTCAGAAACCATCACTGAAGAAGACTAGACTTTGGACAGAATTTTTAAACGATCTTCGAAATGCTCAAAGAGATAAAGTAAAACAAGAAGAAAGAACTAAAGGAAACCAGGGAAATGACAAATGAATATTATGAGAATCTCAATAAAGATACATAAATTTTAAAAAGGAATCAAACAGAAACACTGAGGTTAAAGACAATAACTGAAATTTAAAATCCCATAAGAGAATGTCAATAGCAGAGGAGAGCTGGCAGAAGAAAAAAACAGTGAAGTTGAACAGAAGACAACTGAAATGATTCAGGCTGAGAAGAAAAGAAATGAAAACAAGGTGTGTGGGGACAGTCTAGGAGACCTGTGGGACACCTATATACTCATTATGAGAGTCACAGAAAGAGAAGACAGACAGAAAGGGGCAAGGGAATATTCAAAGAATTATAATGGAACAAAATTTTCCCAATGTAACAAAGACATGAAGATACACATTCAAGAAGACCAATGAAACACAAACAGGATAAGCTCAAAGACAACTACACCCAGACAACAGAGTAGTCAAAATATCCAATGCCAAGGATAGGGATAGTTCTGAAAGCTGTAAGAGATAAAGCAAAGTTTTTTGAAGGGTGCCCCAATAAGATTAAGTACCAATTTCTTATCAGAAACCATGGAGGAGAGAAGGCAGTGGGACCAAACATTTCAAGTGCTAGAAGAAAGCAACTGCCAAACAAGACACTCATATCCCCTGAGACTTTCTTTTGAAATGACGGAGAGATTAAGACATTTCCCGATAAACAAAAGGTGAGAGAATTCCTCACCACTAGAACTGCTTGACAAGCAATGCTAAAAAGGAGTTCTTCAGACAGAAAGGAAAGGACACAAGATAGAGGATGAAGGCAATATAAATAAAGACCTCCAGTAAAGACAACCATGTAAGTAATTATAAAGGTTAGTAGTATTCTATTGTATTTCTTGGTATGTAATACCACTTTTTATATCTTACAGGTTCTAAAAAGCAAATGCATAAAAAGTAACGTAAAGGGGAAAGATGGCGGCATAGAAAGGAGTGGAAGCTAAGTAGTCCCCCCAGAACAACTACAAAAAAACAGAAACAACTAGTAAATAACCCAGAATAACTGCAGGGGGACAAACGAGACCATCCACTCATCATACACCAACCTGAATTGGGAGGAATGCCTGAGAACACAGCATAAAATCTGTAAGTAAAACCTGCGGATCCAAGTCGTGAGACCCCCTCCCCCATAGCCCAAGCTGCAAAGCCTCGAGGTGCCAGAGAGAAGCTCTCTTCCAGCAAGCTAATATAGCTCAGCTAAGCTCCAACTGGGGTTTTAAGTAGCGAGTGTGAACTGCTCACTACAGGTATGCATCCCCAAAAAACAGACAGAGGCTTTGGGTGACGACTGACCTTGGAGAGCCGGAGGGTCGCCTTGGACTGGGTCTGAAGGGCACTATCTGTTTCTTTTTCGGCTCAGTGGAGAAAGCCCCAGTCATTTTCAGTTTCCAGGGCTGTGACTCAGGGAAGGGTGGAGACAGCACAAGCAGAGAGCGAGACCATTGAAATGCTAATGACCTCCACCTGGGAGGTCTGTCTTCTCTAGGAGGAAAGGGGTGGGGCCCTTTCCATTCAGAACCAGACCCCAGAGCCTGGGGGAACACGGCCATACCTCCTCACACCACTCAAGAATTATAGGCTAACAGGCATCACCTGCTAGGCAGAAAAGCACAGTAACCTGAGGCATCAAAGGGTGGAGTAATTTTCTAAGACACACCCGCAGGGAACCGAGATACTGAATATTTCTTCCTTCTGGGACCTGAGCCTGTTCTGGTCTGGGAAAACCTGATTTGGGTAACCAAGGAAACCATGCCTAGACAACAGAAAATTACAACCTACACTAAGAAAAACAAAGTTATGGCCCAGTCAAAGGAACAAACGTACACTTCAACTGACATACAGGAATTTAAACAACTAATGCTAAATCAATTCAAAAAGTTTAGAGAAGATATTGCAAAAGAGATAGAGGCTCTAAAGGAAACACTGGGCATATATACGGCAGAAATCAGAAGTTCAAAAAAACAACTAGTAGAGTCTATGGAAATGAAAGGCACAACACAGGAGATGAAAGACACAATGGAAACATACAACAGCAGATCTCAAGAGGCAGAAGAAAACACTCAGGAACTGGAGAACAAAACACCTGAAAGCCTACACGCAAAGAAGCAGATGGAGAAAAGAACGAAAAAATATGAGCAACATCTCCGGGAACTCAAGGATGAAACAAAGTACAATAATATACGTATCACTGGTGTCCCAGAAGGAGAAGAGAAGGGAAAGGGGGCAGAAGCAATAATAGAGGAAATTAATGAAAATTTCCCATCTCTTATGAAAGACATAAAATTACAGATCCAAGAAGCGCAGCATACTCCAAACAGAAGAGATATGAATAGGCCTATGCCAAGACACTTAATAATCAGATTATCAAATGTCAAAGACAAAGAGAGAATCCCGAAAGCAGCAAGAGAAAAGCGATCCATTACATACAAAGGAAGCTTAATAAGACTATGTGCGGATCTCTCAGCAGAAACCATGGAGGCAAGAAGGAAGTGGTGTGATATATTTAAGATACAGAAAGAGAAAAACCGCCAACCAGGAATCCTATATCCAGCAAAGCTGACCTTCAAATATGAGGGAGAGCTCAAAATATTTTCCGACAAACAGACAATGAGAAACTTTGTGAACAAGACACCTGCCCTACAGGAAATACTAAAGGGAGCACTACAGGGTGATAGAAGACAGGAGTGCGTGGTTTGGAACACAATTTGGGGAGATGGTAGCACAACAATGTAAATACACTGAACAAAGGTAACTATGAATATGGTTGAGAGAGGAAGATGGGGAGCATGTGAGACACCACAAGAAAGGAGGAAAGATAAAGACTGGGACTGTGTAACTTGGTGAAATGTAGAGTATTCAACAATTGGGATAAAATGTACAAATATGTTCTTTTATGAGGGAGAACAAGCAAATGTCAACCTTGCAAGGTGTTAAAAATGGGGAGGCATTGGGGGAGGGATGCAATCAGCATAAACTAGAGACTGTAACTAATAGAATCATTGTATTATGCTTCCTTTAATGTAACAAAGGTGATATACCAAGGTAAATGCAGGTAAGAGGGGGGGATAGGGGAGGCATGTTAGACACTTGACATTGGTGGTGTTGTCTGATTCTTTATTCTACTTTGATTTAAGGTTGTTTTTCCTTTTGCTGCCTCCTAGCTGTCATTTTTTTTCCTCTTTCTTTTGCCTCTCTACCTTCTTTGACTCTCCCTCCTGCCTTGTGGAAGAAATGTAGATGCCCTTATATAGATAGTGGTGAAGGTGGTGAACACATAAATGTATGACCATGCACAGAACCATCAATTATTTACTTGGGATGGAATGTATGGTGAGTGAACAAAACCATATTAAAAAAAGAATGGGTTGATGACAAAACCTCAAGGGCAATATACTGAGTGAAATAAACCAGACACATAAGGACAATTATTGCAGGGTCTCACTGATAGGAACTAATAATAATATGTAAACTCACAGACATGAAATATAAGGTACCAAGATACAGGACGAGGCTTAGGAATGGGGAGCAGAATTTTCAATTAGGATGAACTTAAATGTTTGGAAATGAACAGGGGTGTTGGTAGCAAGACATGAGAATAACTAACAGCGCCGAATGGTGTGTGAATGCGTTGGAAAGGGGAAGCTCAGAGTCATATATGTCACCAGAAGGAAAGTTGGAGGTCAAAAGATGGGAATGTATAAAACTGAATCCTATGGTGGGCAATGTCCATGATCAACTGTACAAATACTAGAAATCGCTTCCATGAACCAGAACAAATGTATGACAATACAATTAGAAGTTAATAATAGAGGGGCATATAGGGAAGAACTATATACCTATTATAAACTATATACTACAGTTAGTAGTATTTCAACATTTTTTCATAAACAGTAACAAATGTACTATACCAATACTACGAGTCAACAATTGAGGGGGGTTGGTTAGGGATAGGGGAGGATTAGAGTTTCCTTTTCTTTTTTTCTTTTTTCATCTTTCACTTTATTTCTTGTCCGGAGTAATGAAAAGTTTCTAAAAATTGAACAAAAATTAAGTGTGATGGATGCACAGCTGTATGAGGGTACCTAGGGGCAAGTGATTGTACACTTTGGATCTTTGGATAATTGTATGTTATCTGAACAATCTCAATAAAAATGGAAAAAAAAAAAGTAACGTAAAGCCTATGGTTTCAGACATACACTATATAAAGATACACTATGTAACAAGTACAATTAAAACATGGGTGTACACAAGGATACAGGTACACTGCAGAAAGTAAAATAAATACGAAAACAGGCATAAACAGAAGAATCGAGGACAAAAATGTAGAAGACTTAAAAGACCAAATGGAAAAATGGTAGAAGAAAGTTCTGCATTATCAGTAGTTACTTTAAATGAACATGAATTAAACTCTCCAGTTAAAAGGTAGGGACAGGCAAAAGAGATTAAAAAGCATGACCCACCTGTATGTACATTACAAGAGACTCACCTTAAATTCAAATTCACAAACTGGTTGAAAGTTAATGGGTGGAAAAAAATATACCATGCAAGTAGTAAACAAGCAGGAGCTGGGATAATTATACTAATAGCAGGTAAAATAGACTTTAAGTTAAAAACTATTAAAAGGGACAAAGGTCACTAAACACTGAGAAAAAGGGATGAACTCAACATTATGACATAAATATGTATGTATCTTGACAAAGAAGAATGAAGAAGGCTCACATTTCCATATTTTTAAACTTATTACAAAGCTACAGTAATCAAAACACCATACAGCCCGCTGTCACCGTCTCTGTCTCACGCCACGGCGGCGGAGAGCTCGGCAGCCTCCGGGGTTCCGCAGAGGCTCAGAGAGCCAGGCGGGAGGCCACCAAGTCCCTGCAGGTGATTCCTGGAGCTCCAAGATGAGGTTTCCTGTGACTTGTCGTTCAACTTCCCCTGCCGTGGCTTCAGTGTTTCTACCTTTTCCCAACAGCAGCAGAAAATGAATAAATTCCAGGTTATCATGTGAGTAAGCCAAATGCGGTCTTCAAGTTGAAGCAAGGAAAAGAGCCATGGATATTAGAGGTAGAATTCCCACATCGGAACTACCCTGAAGATCTATGGAATATTAATAACCTAGGAGCAAGGTACCAGGAAAGCCAAGCTGAAAATTCAAGGAGTGGAGAACTTAGAAAACAACAGAAAATGCATGCCAGAGAGAAATCCTATGAATGTAATGAGTGCGGAAAGTTCTTCTGCCAGAAGTCTGCCCTCATAGAACATCAGCATACGCATTTAAAGGACAAAGACTACAAATGTAGTGAATGTGGGAAATCTTTCTCTAGCAATGAAGACCTCACAACACATCAGAAAAGTCATACCAGAGAGAAAATCTATGAATGTAAAGAATGTAAGAAAATTTTCTACCACCTGTCGTCTCTCAGTAGACATCTGAGAACTCACATAGGAGAGAAACTCTATGAATGTAATCAGTGTGAGAAAGCCTTCTACCAGAAGCCACACCTCATAGAACATCAGAAAACACACACCGGGGAGAAACCATTTGAATGTAATGAATGTGGGAAGTTTTTCTATGTGAAGGCATACCTCATGGTACATCAGAAAACACACACAGGAGAGAAACCCTTTGAATGCAAAGAATGTGGTAAATTCTTTTCCCAGAAGTCACACCTCACAGTACAACAGAGAACACACACAGGGGAGAAACCCTATAAATGTAAAGAATGTGGCAAGTTCTTCTCTAGGAATTCACATCTCAAAACTCATCAGAGAACTCACACAGGAGAGAAACCATATGAATGTAAGGAATGTAGGAAATCCTTCTACCAGAAGTCAGCCCTCACAGTACATCAGCGAACTCACACAGGGGAAAAACCCTTTGTATGTAATAAATGTGGAAAAAACTTTTACTATAAATCAGACCTCACCAAACATCAGAGGAAACACACAGGAGAGAAGCCCTATGAATGTAATGAATGTGGTAAATCTTTCTCTGTGAATTCAGTCCTCAGATTACATCAGAGGACTCACACAGGAGAGAAACCGTATGAATGTAATGACTGTGGAAAATCTTTCTCTCAGAAGTCACACTTTGTCATACATCAGAGAAAACACACAGGCGAGAAACCTTATGAATGTCCGGAGTGTGGAAATACCTTCATCCAGAAGTCAAAACTCACTGCACATCAAAAGACACACACAGTGGAAAAAAGCTTATAAATATTATGAATTGGGAAACTGTCTGACTTTATCCTCCATAATAATCAAATAATTTATACGAGAGAAATCTTATGAATATAGTCAACGTAGAGGAATTTTCCGCTATAATCTTTCCTCACAGTATTTCAGCAAACATGCAAGAAGAAATTCTGTGAATTTCTAAACAAGGAGAAATGTTACCATACATTAGACTTTACCAAATATCAGACAGCACAGATGGCAGAAGCACTACAAATGTAACGCTGTAAGGGAAATCTTTTTTTTTTTGTTCAGAAATAAAGCCTTATTATAAACATAGAAATCACATAGGAGAGAAATCCTATAAGTAAAATGAATGGCAGAAAATTTCCTGTAAGGCCAGCCATTATGAAGCATCTAAGAGCACACATGGGCGAGTTACTTCTGTCAGTGCGTATGTATTCAGAAATCTTAATACACAAGTCGGACTCATGTTAGAGGACACAAGGAGATAAATTCACAGACTGTGACAAGTACAGAAATCTTTACCAAGGAATAACGTTTCATTGACTTTCAGATCCTTGATACTTGGATGAAACCCTAATAGATATTTTAAGTATATGAAAGCTTCCTTAAAATTTTCCAAGATAATTTGTACTGAGGAAAACAGTTATGCCAGAAGTCATGTTGCAGATCTGATTCCAAATTTGTTTTTAAAGGAACCTCATAATGTCTAGATATATGAAGCTTTTTAAGAAGCACAAATAAATTGAGTAATAAGGCAACAGTTTTAAACAGAGGATGAATCCTGTATGTGGGACCTATGTATGTATGTGAGTGTTCTATTAAACATAAATTGTGTGTATGTGGTATACATGTGGAACCCATCCATAGCTGTATACAGGAAATACATAACCTTATTTTAATAACTATCATTATGTATAGGAAGATGCTTCATATTAAACCTCAGCAGTGACTCCTGTTGTTAAAATAATATGCATTTTAAGTACAATATTCTTTTAAAATTATAGTGCATCTTTTTTCTTCTATTTCTTGATACTTATAAACTTGATATGGACATTGCTAATGACTAACCCTGTAAAAAGACACAAAATGTTTTTCTAAAATTTTGAACTGTCTCATAATCACCAAAATTTTGCATTAGACATTTATTTATAGTAAAACCAGCTAAAACAGTAGTATTTATTGCACTCTACATAATAAAACAAACAGCACTTTGTAAAGAAATATCTTCACTAACTTTTTCTTACTAGTAGAGGCAACATGGCATATGGTGAGAAGTGTGGACTTCAGACTCCTACTGCCTGGCTCAAATTCCAGCATGCTACTTAATTCTCTGTGCCTCAGTTTCCTCTTCTATAAAGGAATAATGATAGTAAAAATATCTTAGAATTGATTTGCAGCATAAATCAGTTAATATTTTTAAAGCATTTAATATCTCTGTATCTCAGTTTTCTATAAAAGTAATTGTAAAAAATCTTAGGATTGTTTTGAGGCATAAATGAGTTGTTTTTAAAGCACTTAGAACAGTGTCTGGGACACAAGAAGAGCTATGTATTAGATATTGCAATCATTATAATTTCTTTTAGTTCCCAAATAATACTGCAAAATAATGGTTGGCTCTCCAATATTCATCCCCCAATTTATTGCTGGTAGTACCTTAATCTGGTTTGGTATCCATTTCTCCCTCAAGTGATTCAGGGACAAATCCTGATTAGCTGAATCTGGGGTTGACAAACTTAAGAACCCAGGGAGCAGATCTAGACTACTGCCCATTTTTGTAACCTGCAAACTAAGAATGTTTTTTACAGTTGAAAAAAGAAAAGTGTGACATGTGAAAGTTATATGAAATTCAAATTTTAATGTCTATAAATAAAGTTTGATTAGAACACCAACACAGAAATAATTTGTGTATTGCCTACAGCTGCCTTCCTGCTATGACAGCAGATTTGAGTAGTTATGAGACACCATATGGCCTACCAAGCCTAAGATATTTACTCCTGGAACACCTGTCTAAACAGCCGTGGCAGTCTTGTTCTTATCAGTGATTGGTTTATGGTGGACATGTGACCTGGATACGGCCAATGAAATATTCAGGAAATATTCTGAGGAACTTAGGGAGAAGTTTGCCTTATTGATAAGGGAAACATAGGCTACTACTGCCTTTTTCGGATATGGCACTTCATTGTGTCTTATTACCCTAAGGGTAGAACGGAAATATGCAAAAAATATAGATGAAGAATAATGTCAGATTTTCCTAACCCATGAGATATATTATTTAGATACTTTTTGAGATATTAGCTAATTCTTTAAGCTAGTTGATATTTTCTGTTACTTAGGACTGAAAACTTTGCAACAAATTTAGAGGTATACTTTTATAAATATGTGTTTCAAAATTAATGTATACCACAGTTTTGAGGGTGGGTGGTTTTTGTGCAATGTATTTACATGTTAAAAGTCTAGGCACTAGAAATAAAGTTATTTTTGCCAAAGGGAAAAAAAAACAAAACAAAACAAAACACCATACAACTAGCACAAGGAAGACATACAGACCAATAGAAACAAACTGAGTTCAGAAATAAATCCTCACATCTAAGGCCAATTGATTTTTGAGAGGTACCAAATCCCCTTAATGGGGAAAGAATAGTCTCTCCAACAAATGTTGCTGGGAAATTTAGATATCTATATGCAAAAGAATGAAGTTGGACCCCTGCCTCACACCATATACAAAAATTAAATCAAAATGGATCAAAGACCTAAATTTAAGAACCAAAACTGACAGTAGTAAAAACAATCAAATTATAAAACAGGCAAAAGATACGAAAAGACATTTGTCCAAAGAGGAAATACAAATAGCTAAAAAACATATGAAAAAAATGTTCATCTTCACTAGTTATTAGGGAAATGCAAATCAAAATCACAATGAGGTATCATCTCACACCAATAAGAATGGCTGCCATTAAACAAACAGGAAACTAAAAATCCTGTAGAGAATGTGGAGAAATCAGAACTCTTATTCAATGCTGGTGGGAATGTATAATGGTACAGCTGCTGTGGAAGACAGTTTGGTAGTTCCTCAGAAAACTAGATATCAAGTTACCCTATGATCCAGCAACTTCACTTCTCGGAATATACCCAGAGGATCCGAAAGTAGTGACACAAACAGATATTTGCACACTGATGTTCACAGGAGCATTGTTAACAATTGCCAAGAGATGGAAACAATCCAGGTGTCCTTCAACAGACCAGTGGATAAACAAAATGTGGAATATTCATATGATGGAACACTACGCAGCAGTAAGGAACCAGGTCCTGAAACATATGACAACATGGATGAACCTTGAAGTCATAATGCTGAGTGACATAAGGCAGACACAAAAGAACAGATATTGTATGTTACCACTAATGTGAACTCCACGAACAATGTGAATTAAGTGTCTTAAAATGTAGAATATAGGGGACCTAAAGATAGACAGAAGCTAGTGAAGGGGGAATGATAACCTAAGATGAACAGACATGATAATGAGGGTGAACTTAAAGGTATGGGGATGGACAGGAGTGATGATGGTTCATTAATGGGAATATAAGTATTAATGCCACATTGAAGGCGAATATAATAGAAAGTGGTTGTTTAAAGGCATGTAACCCACAGAGTAGTATTACAAATATAAATAAGTGTCTGCATGATATACTTCTAAGTTATGACACTGGTACAGAGTTAACAACAGAGTGGTATATGGAAAAACTACCCATTACATGTCATAGACTATATTTAATAGGAATAACTTACTAGCACTACACTAATACTAGGGATGAATAATCAGTGGCTGATAAGAGCTCTAGGATGTTTTGCGATATAATTGTTTAAAATTGAGAGTGATGATCATACAATTAAGTGAAGATAATGTGAGACACTGATTGTTTATCTTGGGCAGAATATAGTATGTAAAATTAGGAACCCCCTAATTAATAAGTCAGCCCTTGATCTCGAGGCTTGCTCTTGTAAAATTTAGGGCTGTAAATGTGAAGCTAAGCCTTCCTATAATTATGCCTAAGAGGTACCTCCAGAGAACCTCTTTTATTGCTCAAATGTGGTCCATCTTTCTCTAAGCCCAACTTGTCAAATAAATTCTTTAATCTCCCCAATATGGGGGACATGACTCCCAGGAGAGTAAATCTCCCTGGCGACGTGGGACATGACTTCCAGGAATGAGCCTGGCCCTGGCATCAAGGGATTGAAAATACCTTCTTGCCCAAAAGGGGGGTAAAGAAAGGTAACAAAATAAGGTTACAGTAGCTAAGAGATCTCAAATAGAGTAGAGAGGTTTTTCTCTTGCAAGCTCCAGCTAGATATCCCAAATGGCCACAGTATGCCAAGCCCTAACCAACAATAATCCTGAAATACCTAGGCCCCTATCTGAGATTCTATAAAAGTTTCACTAAGTTCCTCTCTCTGAAACTTAAATCCACTAGTGTTCATAGGCCAGACAAGTCCTAAAACCCAGAGGCAACAGCCTCTTTAAGAACAACAAGATGCAGCCCCCTTCCCCATAACATCGACACCCCTTTTAAATATGAACAAGTTACGGTGGTCATTGCCAAGACGCCCCTGAAGATCAAGAAAGTGATTAAGCAAGAGGAAGGGACAGCAACAGACAAGATAGGATTTAGCAAAGGATTACAAATACTGAATCTTTATATAAAAATTTTTTTTTAAATACTAGGGTATTAACAGTGGCTAGAGGGAAATGATTGAAATGGTAGAACTGTAGCCCACTCTTTGAAATTTGCTCTAGAGCTACTCGTTAAATTGTACCTTGGAAGTTATCACCTTTCTGTATATAGCTTATATTTCACAATAAGCAAACAACTGAAACTGTGGCACTGTAACCCATAACATTCTTTGAAATTACCTATGTAACTACTTGTTCAATTGTACTTCGAAAGTTATCACCTTTCTGTATATGTTATATTTCACAATAAGGAAATAACTGAAATTGCCGAACTGTAATCCATAACATTCTTTGAAATTTGCTAACTACTTGTCAAATTGTACTTTGAAAAGTTATCACTGTTATGTATACATGTTAAATTTCACAATAAAAAATGTATTCTAAAAAAAAAAGTGACCACACATTACTTCCACAAAATGTATCAGAGCGGAAATAACAATAAAATAACAGTAAAATAAAGCAATGCAATATTTTAATACTAGCTCCAGATTTGGAGTCAATAGATTTAAGAATTAGCACTTCTGGTAGGCAGAATAATATCCCCTCAAAGATGCCCAAGCCTTAATCCCAAGAATCTATAAATACATTAGGTTACTGATAAGGAAATACTAAGGTTGCAGATAGAATTGCTAATCAGGCATCCTTGAGGTAGAGAGATAATCCTGGATTACCTGAGTGCACCCAATATAATCATAAGATTCCTTCTAAGTAAAAGAAGGATGGAAGGAGAATCAGTATCAGAGTGATGCAGCCAGAGAAAGACTCAACTGACCATTGCTGCCTTTGAAGATGGAGGAGAGCCACAAGCCAAGGATGAGGGTTGTCCCTAGAAGTTGAAAAATGCAGGAGAACAGATTCTCCCCTAGACACTCCAGAAGTAAATGCAGTACTGCTGACACCTTGATTTTATTCCAGTGAGACCCATTTTGAACTTCGCACCTTCAGAACTGTAGGATAATAAATGTTATCTCATTAGATGTCACTAAGTTTGTAGTAATTAATTACAGCAGAAATAAGACACTAATACTGTATACCAGTCTGCACAAGAGAACTGTGCGATCTCAGGCAAGTCACTTAAGGCTCTGCAATCTCATTCATATAACAGAAGGAAAAAATAGCCTCAAATACATAATGTATGGATTATGTGCTAAATGTTTGTGAAATCAATTTGCATACCGTATTTCTGTAAAATTATTAGTTATTATAAAAATTAGTAGAGCTAGGTTCTAATGGCATCTCTTGCTTGCCTACTATATGAACTTGGAAAAGTCATTTAATATCTGTATTTTTGTTTGGTTGGTTTTCGTTTTTTTAAATATGTAAATAGAAAAACAGTTGTTTAAAAAATTAACACCGGCATGCATGCAACTACTTACTATGTAGTGAGCACTTAAACATATATGAGGCACTAACAGGTTAAGAAATGAAAGACTATGTGATATTATGTATGAGCTCAGTATTATAATAAACTAATTTGTTTTGCAAAAAAAAGAGGAGGAGGAGGACGAGAAGAACCAAAGCTACAAAATTCCTAGAAGAAAACAGAGAGGCATCTTTAGGATCTTGTGTTTGGCAATGATTTCTTAGACTTTACACTCAAAGCACAAGCAACAAAAGAAAAACAGATAATTGGGACGTCATCAAAATGTAAAACTTTGGAGCATCAAAGGACTTTATCATGAAAGTAAAAAAATACAACCTACAGGAGAAAATATTTGGACATCACAAATCCAATGAGAGCTTAATGTCCAGAATATAAAAAGAAATCCTACAAAATAAACAAAAAACTAAAAATCCAATTTAAAAATGGGCAAAAGACTTGACTAGACATTTCTCCAGAGAAGATATGCAAATGGCCAATAAGCACATGAAAAGATGGTCAACATTAAAGAAAGGCAAATGAAAACCACAACGAGACACCATTTCATACTCACTACAATAGATTGGCTCTTATTCAAAAAGCAGAAAATAAGCTGCAGAGAGAATATGGAGAAATAGAAATATTCATTGTTGGTGGGAATATAAAATGGTGTAGTTGCTATGGAACAGTTTGGTAGTTCCACAGACATTTAAGTGCAGAATTACCACATGTCCTGACAATTCCACTTGTGGGTATATACTCCAAATCAAACCACTAAAAGCAGGGACTAGAACAGCTATTTGCACACCAGTGTTCAAAGCAGCATTATTCACTACTGTCAAAAGATGGAAGCAACCCTAATGTCTATCAACAATGAATAAACAAAATGTGGTAAATACATACAATGAAATTTTCAGCCATAAAAAGGAATGAAGTTCTGATATATGTGACAAAATGGATGAACCCTGAAGACAACATGTTGAGTGAAACAAGCCAGACATAAAGGGCAAATATGTTATCTCACTGATAAAAAATAATTAGAATAAGCAAATTCAGAGTCAGAATCTAGAATAGAGGCCAGGGCTGAGGTGAAAGTAGAGAATGGGGAGTTACTGCATAACTGGTACAAAGCTTCTATTTGGAGTGATGGAAGAGTTTTGGTAATGATGGTAGCAGTGACAGAACAACATCACAAATGTAATTCACACTACTGAATTATATATTTCAATGTGCTTAAAAGCTGAAATTTTAAGTGACCCAGGAATCTAAATTTCAAAAGCACTCCAAATGATTTTCTTTGTAAACATGAATTAAACTGGTACCTCCAACTCAACCAACAACCATGTTCCTACCTATGTCTCTCTTTTTTCACTGAAAGCCCAGGTTCCCTGAAACAACAATGTATGTACTCCTTTGTTCTACCCAACCAAGCAAATAAAATACTTTCAGAGTTGCTACATCAGTACCACTAGAAACAACAAATCTACTAAGTAAATTCATGATTTCTTTATAATTCTTTTTGACCTTGGAATGTATCCCATGAAGGTATATAGTCACTGTGTTCCAGTAGAAAGTTTCCTGAATTATTTTTTTCTTCTATGGTTATGTTAGCAATTTGATATGATGCTAGGCTTGTTTATTTCTGCCTGTATTCAGTTTTAGGGTTTGCTTTTTCTTTTTTCTTTTCTATTTATTTTTACTTTTTTGAACATATAAAACACTTACATGGTTTAAAATTCAAACTACAAAAAATGGTATACATTTTTTTTTTGCACATGCAAAAACGCTCAACATCTTTAGCCATCATGGAAATACAAGTGAAAATCACAATACAGTGTGATACCACTTCACATCCACTAGGATGGTTGTAATCAAAAAGACATAAAATAATGGATGAATGAGCAAAAAAAAAAAAAAAAAAAAAAAAGGCACCCAGTGTTCTTTTTTACTTTAATTGTTCTTTTTCACTTTAATTTTTATTCTTATTATTTTTGCCTGTATGGTAATAAAAACGTTCAAATATTAGTTTTGGTGATGAACGCACAGCTATATAATGGTACTGTGAACAACTGAATGTACGCTTTGTATGACAGCATGGTATGTGATTATATCTCAGTAAAAATGAACTTAAAAAAAGGACCTGCAAAAAAAAAAAAGACATACAGTAACAAGTGTTGGCAAAAATGCAGACAAAAAGGAACCCTCATACATTGCTGGTGGGAATATACAATGGTATACCCAACGTATACCAGTATATGTATACAGTCTTGTCAGTTCCTCAAAAATTAAACAGTTATCATATGACTCAGCAATTCACTCCACTCACGTACATATCTACGGGAAATGAAAACATACCCACACAAAAATCTGTACACAAATGTTCACAGCAGTATTATTCATAATAGTTAAAAAAAAAAAAAAGAGAGAGAGAGAACAAATCAAATGTCTATCAACAGATGAGTGGATAAATAAAATGTGGTCTATCCATAAAATGGAATACATGGAAATTCTTAAAAATGAAGTACCAATTCATCCTGTCATGGATGAAACCAGAAAATCTGATGCTAAATGAAAGAAGTTGGTCAGAAAGGACCACACATTGTTTCATGTATACGAAATATCCAGAATAGGTCAATCTACAGAGACATAAAACAGATTAGTGATTGACTGTCTAGGGTTTAACATTGGGAGGAATGGAGAGTGACTACTAATGGGTACAGAGTATCTTTTTGCAGTGATTAATTGTTCTAAAACCGACTGTGATGAAGGTTGTACAACTCTGAATATATTAAAAACCATTGCATTTTATATTTTAAATGAGTGATTTTTATGGTATTTCAATTCACTCAATAAAGCTGCTACATAAAAAAAAAGAATGACATTCAATAAGAAGCAAAACTCAGCAACACTAATAACGGGGAAAATGGCAATATTATATAGCAAAAACAGTAAGTCACTTAACCGAGCCTTATTTTCTTCTGTTTTAAAATGGAAATTGATAATACCTACCCTATTTCCCATAGGACTATAGTGAGGATAAATGAGGTAATGTATGAGAAAGGATCTGTGTAAAACTGGAAGATGTAATAAAATATTTGGGGGGTTAGTTATTTAAACACACACACAAAAGATCTGAGAGTTACACAAACACTAAATCTAAATTAAAGTATTTTTAAATATTTCTGTATTATATTAAATATAATTAATTAACAAATATCATTATTTGTGCAAATGAAATGAAAAGAGCTAGGCACTGGTTTTAATCTGAATACCACTACTTACTAGATAAGTCATATGACCTTAGACAAATTATTTAACCTCTTATTCCTTCATATATAAAACGAAGATTATTATACCCACCTCAAGTTTTCTGAGGATTAAATAAGGTAGCATGGCTTAAAGTGCTCAGAAAACTGTCCACCATTATAAGAATGCAGGCCAATTCTTCAATGAGGAAGACAGAACAAGAGGAAACTAGTTTCATTTCACAAGAGTTTCATTAAGAATTTGCATAATTTATAGACTGAGTAAGAAAGAGTTGTAAGAAAGTAAAAGAATGGCTAAGGAAATTATGGTACTTAGAAACTTGTAACATCAAATGTACTTTCTATAAAGACTCGGTAAAATATGAGAAATGCTTTTGATGTTACATTTTTACAAGGAAGATACCAAAGAATACCGACATGATAATTATGTTTAAGAAAGCTATGCATACAAAAAAGGCTAGAATTAAATATATCAAACAATTAATAGTAGCTATATTTGAATGGCAGAACAAGAGAGATTTTTTTTTTTTAATAGTTCAATAAACATTAGGTACTGACAATGTTCCAGGCAGGGTTCAGGCACCTACTCTATCTGCTCTACCCTCAGAAAACTTAAAATCTATGATACTCTGCAGTGAATTTCAATCAATGCTAAAAACTAGGTAGCTATTATTCCCATTTGACTGATAGAAAATCTCCACCTAATCCCATTTTACCCTCTCCATTCCTCTTTCTTCTTTATATCTAAAACCATAAACCTTCCAGTCAAAACTGGATTGCTACTTCTAACCTAATCTCAGACCATAACTTGGGCTGGCTGGCAGCAAGCAGCAGCAGATTGGTTCTGGCACTCTAAAGTAGACTTACATTTCAGCAGAAGTTGAGATCAGACAAGTAATAAGATACATAACAGAACTTTATTATTGTCTACCAAACTGGGTCAAGGACTTTAGCCTGGCATTCATGTATTCATAGGTTCTCCACATTCTGGCTTTATCCCAATTCTTACTGTTCTCTACTAGGAACCTCTATAACCAAATGTTTCCTAAGAGTTCTTAAAAACAAATTCTATTCTTCATCAAAATACAATTCCCATCTCCTCAATAGTTTTTTAATGATTCCCATTTCCTTGAACTCTCATAGCACTTACTATTTGTTCCAATCACTTCAGAGCCTCATCATACTGCCCATAAGCTCTTCTAAACTCTCACAGTACTTATTAACTGCACCCCTCATTTAGTAAGTTTTACTAGGTCATATATATGCTGGATATTTTTACGACTTACACACAGTAGGAGTATCCAATTAATCAATTCTTTACAACACAGCATTCTACATATTTCTCTATTACAGAGCTTTTCACACATCATCATAACTACTTGTTTATAGTTTCCCCCTCATCCAACAAATATTCTAAGTTCCTTTAGGGGCCCTGTGCTAAGTTTCTTGGTACTGACAAATCCTACCTAGCACACTGCTTCACAAGAGTAGATGGTAGGGAGGCGGGGCAAGATGGCAGACTGGTGAGCTGTATGTTTTAGTTACTCCTCCAGGAAAGTAGGTAAAAAGCCAGGAACTGCGTGGACTGGACACCACAGAGCAATCTGTCTTTGGGCATACTTCATACAACACTCATGAAAACGTGGAACTGCTGAGATCAGCGAAATCTGTAAGTTTTTGCGGCCAGGGGACCCGCGCCCCTCCCTGCCAGGCTCAGTCCCGGGGGAGGAGGGGCTGTCAGCTCCAGGAAGGAGAAGGGAGAATTGCAGTGGCTGCTCTTACCGGAAACTCATTCTACTGATTCAAACTCCAACCATAGATAGACTGAGGCCAGACACCAGAGACTCTGAGAGCAGCCAGCCCAGCAGAGAGGAGACAGGCATAGAAAAAAAACAACACGAAAAACTCCAAAATAAAAGCAGAGGATTTTTCGAGTTCTGGTGAACACAGAAAGGGGAAGGGCAGAGATCAGGCCTTGAGGCGCATATGCAAATCCCGAAGCAAGGCTGATCTCTCTGCCCTGGGCACTTTTCCTTAATGGCCCTGGTTGCTTTGTCTATTAGCATTTCAATAACCCATTAGATCTCTGAGGAGGGCCGTTTTTTTTGTTTGTTTGTTTGTTTGTTTTTTTTAAATCCTTTTTGCTTTTTCTAAAACAATTACTCTAAGAAGTTCAATACAGAAAGCTTCAAAGAATTGAAATTTGGGCACGTCAAGTCAAGAGCAGAACTAAGAGAGCTCTGAGACAAAAGGCAATAATCCAGTGGCTGAGAAAATTCACTAAACAACACAACTTCCCAAGAAAAGGGGGGTGTCCGCTCACAGCCACCATCCTGGTGGACAGGAAACACTCCTGCCCATCGCCAGCCCCATAGCCCAGAGCTGCCCCAGACAACCCAGTGTGACGGAAGTGCTTCAAATAACAGGCACACACCACAAAACTGGGCGTGGACATTAGCCTTCCCTGCAACCTCAGCTGAATGTCCCAGAGCTGGGAAGGGGGAGCAGTGTGAATTAACAGAGCCCCATTCAGCCATCATTTGAGCAGACTGGGAGCCTCCCAACACAGCCCAGCAGCCCAGAACTGCCCTGGGGGGACGGCACTCACCTGCGACATAGCACAGTCATCCCTCAACAGAGGACCCGGGGTGCACAGCCTGGAAGAGGGGCCCACTTGCAAGTCTCAGGAGCCATACGCCAATACCAAAGACTTGTGGGTCAGTGGCAGAGACAAACTGTGGCAGGACTGAACTGAAGGATTAGACTATTGCAGTAGCTTTAAAACTCTAGGATCATCAGGGAGATTTGATTGTTAGGGCCACCCCCCCTCCCCGACTGCCCAGAAACACGCCCCACATACAGGGCAGGCAACACCAACTACACACGCAAGCTTGGGACACCAATTGGGCCCCACAAGACTCACTCCCCCACTCACCAAAAAGGCTAAGCAGGGGAGATCTGGCTTGTGGAGAACAGGTGGCTCGTGGACACCACCTGCTGGTTAGTTAGAGAAAGTGTACTCCACGAAGCTGTAGATCTGATAAATTAGAGATAAGGACTTCAACTGGTCTACAAACCCTAAAAGAACCCTATCAAGGTCAGCAAATGCCACGAGGCCAAAAACAACAGAAAATTATAAAGCATATGAAAAAACCAGACGATATGGATAACCCAAGCCCAAGCACCCAAATCAAAAGACCAGAAGAGACACACCTAGAGCAGCTACTCAAAGAACTAAAGATGAACAATGAGACCCTAGTACGGGATATGAAGGAAATCAAGAAGACCCTAGAAGAGCATAAAGAAGACATTGCAAGACTAAATAAAAAAATGGATGATCTTATGGAAATTAAAGAAACTGTTCACCAAATTAAAAAGATTCTGGACACTCATAGTACAAGACTAGAGGAAGTTGAACAACGAATCAGTGACCTGGAAGATGACAGAATGGAAAATGAAAACATAAAAGAAAGAATGGGGAAAAAAATTGAAAAACTCGAAATGGACCTCAGGGATATGATAGATAATATGAAACGTCCGAATATAAGACTCATTGGTGTCCCAGAAGGGGAAGAAAAGGGTAAAGGTCTAGGAAGAGTATTCAAAGAAATTGTTGGGGAAAACTTCCCAAATCTTCTAAACAACATAAATACACAAATCATAAATGCTCAGCGAACTCCAAATAGAATAAATCCAAAAAAACCCACTCCGAGACATATACTGATCACACTGTCAAACATAGAAGAGAAGGAGCAAGTTCTGAAAGCAGCAAGAGAAAAGCAATTCACCACATACAAAGGAAACAGCATAAGACTAAGTAGTGACTACTCAGCAGCCACCATGGAGGCGAGAAGGCAGTGGCACGATATATTTAAAATTCTGAGTGAGAGGAATTTCCAGCCAAGAATACTTTATCCAGCAAAGCTCTCCTTCAAACTTGAGGGAGAGCTTAAATTTTTCACAGACAAAGAAATGCTGAGAGAATTTGCTAACAAGAGACCTGCCCTACTGGAGATACTAAAGGGAGCCCTACAGACAGAGAAACAAAGACAGGACAGAGAGACTTGGAGAAAGGTTCAGTACTAAAGAGATTCGGTATGGGTACAATAAAGGATATTAATAGAGAGAGGGAAAAATATGGCAAACATAATCCAAAGGATAAGATGGCCGATTCAAGAAATGCCTTCACGGTTTTAACGTTGAATGTAAATGGATTAAACTCCCCAATTAAAAGATATAGATTCGCAGAATGGATCAAAAAAAATGAACCATCAATATGTTGCATACAAGAGACTCATCTTAGACACAGGGACACAAAGAAACTGAAAGTGAAAGGATGGAAAAAAATATTTCATGCAAGCTACAGCCAAAAGAAAGCAGGTGTAGCAATATTAATCTCAGATAAAATAGACTTCAAATGCAGGGATGTTTTGAGAGACAAAGAAGGCCACTACATACTAATAAAAGGGGCAATTCAGCAAGAAGAAATAACAATCGTAAATGTCTATGCACCCAATCAAGGTGCCACAAAATACATGAGAGAAACATTGGCAAAACTAAAGGAAGCAATTGATGTTTCCACAATAATTGTGGGAGACTTCAACACATCACTCTCTCCTATAGATAGATCAACCAGACAGAAGACCAATAAGGAAATTGAAAACCTAAACAATCTGATAAATGAATTAGATTTAACAGACATCTACAGGACATTACATCCCAAATCAACAAGATACACATACTTTTCTAGTGCTCACGGAATTTTCTCCAGAATAGATCATATGCTGGGACATAAAACAAGCCTCAATAAATTTAAAAAGATTGAAATTATTCAAAGCACATTCTCTGACCACAATGGAATACAATTAGAAGTCAATAACCATCAGAGACTTAGAAAATTCACAAATACCTGGAGGTTAAACAACACACTCCTAAACAATCAGTGGGTTAAAGAAGAAATAGCAAGAGAAATTGCTAAATATATAGAGACGAATGAAAATGAGAACACAACATACCAAAACCTATGGGATGCAGCAAAAGCAGTGCTAAGGGGGAAATTTATAGCACTAAACGCATATATTAAAAAGGAAGAAAGAGCCAAAATCAAAGAACTAATGGATCAACTGAAGAAGCTAGAAAATGAACAGCAAACCAATCCTAAACCAAGTAGAAGAAAAGAAATAACAAGGATTAAAGCAGAAATAAATGACATAGAGAACAAAAAAACAATAGAAAGGATAAATATCACCAAAAGTTGGTTCTTTGAGAAGATCAACAAGATTGACAAGCCCCTAGCTAGACTGACAAAATCAAAAAGAGAGAAGACCCATATAAACAAAATAATGAATGAAAAAGGTGACATAACTGCAGATCCTGAAGAAATTAAAAAAATTATAAGAGGATATTATGAACAACTGTATGGCAACAAACTGGATAATGTAGAAGAAATGGACAATTTCCTGGAAACATATGAACAACCTAGACTGACCAGAGAAGAAATAGAAGACCTCAACCAACCCATCACAAGCAAAGAGATCCAATCAGTCATCAAAAATCTTCCCACAAATAAATGCCCAGGGCCAGATGGCTTCACAGGGGAATTCTACCAAACTTTCCAGAAAGAACTGACACCAATCTTACTCAAACTCTTTCAAAACATTGAAAAAAATGGAACACTACCTAACTCATTTTATGAAGCTAACATCAATCTAATACCAAAACCAGGCAAAGATGCTACAAAAAAGGAAAACTACCGGCCAATCTCCCTAATGAATATAGATGCAAAAATCCTCAACAAAATACTTGCAAATCGAATCCAAAGACACATTAAAAAAATCATACACCATGACCAAGTGGGGTTCATTCCAGGCATGCAAGGATGGTTCAACATAAGAAAAACAATCAATGTATTACAACACATTAAAAACTCGAAAGGGAAAAATCAATTGATCATCTCAATAGATGCTGAAAAAGCATTTGACAAAATCCAACATCCGTTTTTGATAAAAACACTTCAAAAGGTAGGAATTGAAGGAAACTTCCTCAACATGATAAAGAGCATATATGAAAAACCCACAGCCAGCATAGTACTCAATGGTGAGAGACTGAAAGCCTTCCCTCTAAGATCAGGAACAAGACAAGGATGCCCGCTGTCACCACTGTTATTCAACATTGTGCTGGAAGTGCTAGCCAGGGCAATCCGGCAAGACAAAGAAATAAAAGGCATCCAAATTGGAAAAGAAGAAGTAAAACTGTCATTGTTTGCAGATGATATGATCTTATATCTAGAAAACCCTGAGAAATCAACGATACACCTACTAGAGCTAATAAACAAATTTAGCAAAGTAGCGGGATACAAGATTAATGCACGTAAGTCAGTAATGTTTCTATATGCTAGAAATGAACAAACTGAAGAGACACTCAAGAAAAAGATACCATTTTCAATAGCAACTAAAAAAATCAAGTACCTAGGAATAAACTTAACCAAAGATGTAAAAGACCTATACAAAGAAAACTACATAACTCTACTAAAAGAAATAGAAGGGGACCTTAAAAGATGGAAAAATATTCCATGTTCATGGATAGGAAGGCTAAATGTCATTAAGATGTCAATTCTACCCAAACTCATCTACAGATTCAATGCAATCCCAATCAAAATTCCAACAACCTACTTTGCAGACTTGGAAAAGCTAGTTATCAAATTTATTTGGAAAGGGAAGATGCCTCGAATTGCTAAAGACACTTTAAAAAAGAAAAACGAAGTGGGAGGACTTACACTCCCTGACTTTGAAGCTTATTATAAAGCCACAGTTGCCAAAACAGCATGGTACTGGCACAAAGATAGACATATAGATCAATGGAATCGAATTGAGAATTCAGAGATAGACCCTCAGATCTATGGCCGACTGATCTTTGATAAGGCCCCCAAAGTCACCGAACTGAGCCATAATGGTCTTTTCAACAAATGGGGCTGGGAGAGTTGGATATCCATATCCAAAAGAATGAAAGAGGACCCCTACCTCACCCCCTACACAAAAATTAACTCAAAATGGACCAAAGATCTCAATATAAAAGAAAGTACCATTAAACTCCTAGAAGATAATGTAGGAAAACATCTTCAAGACCTTGTATTAGGAGGCCACTTCCTAGACTTTACACCCAAAGCACAAGCAACAAAAGAGAAAATAGATAAATGGGAACTCCTCAAGCTTAGAAGTTTCTGCACCTCAAAGGAATTTCTCAAAAAGGTAAAGAGGCAGCCAACTCAATGGGAAAAAATTTTTGGAAACCATGTATCTGACAAAGGACTGATATCTTGCATATACAAAGAAATCCTACAACTCAATGACAATAGTACAGACAGCCCAATTATAAAATGGGCAAAAGATATGAAAAGACAGTTCTCTGAAGAGGAAATACAAATGGCCAAGAAACACATGAAAAAATGTTCAGCTTCACTAGCTATTAGAGAGATGCAAATTAAGACCACAATGAGATACCATCTAACACCGGTTAGAATGGCTGCCATTAAACAAACAGGAAACTACAAATGCTGGAGGGGATGTGGAGAAATTGGAACTCTTATTCATTGTTGGTGGGACTGTATAATGGTTCAGCCACTCTGGAAGTCAGTCTGGCAGTTCCTTAGAAAACTAGAGATAGAGCTACCATTCGATCCAGCGATTGCACTTCTCGGGATATACCCGGAAGATCGGAAAGCAGTGACACGAACAGATATCTGCACGCCAATGTTCATAGCAGCATTATTCACAATTGCCAAGAGATGGAAACAACCCAAATGTCCATCAACAGATGAGTGGATAAATAAAATGTGGTATATACACACGATGGAATACTACGCAGCAGTAAGAAGGAATGATCTGGTGAAACATATGACAACATGGATGAACCTTGAAGACATAATGCTGAGCGAAATAAGCCAGGCACAAAAAGAGAAATATTATATGCTACCACTAATGTGAACTTTGAAAAATGTAAAACAAATGGTTTATAATGTAGAATGTAGGGGAACTAGCAGTAGAGAGCAATTAAGGAAGGGGGAACAATAATCCAAGAAGAACAGATAAGCTATTTAACGTTCTGGGGATGCCCAGAAATGACTATGGTCTGTTAATTTCTGATGGATGTAGTAGGAACAAGTTCACTGAAATGTTGCTATAGTATGTAACTTTCTTGGGGTAAAGTAGGAACATGTTGGAAGTTAAGCAGTTATCTTAGGTTAGTTGTCTTTTTCTTACTCCCTTGCTATGGTCTCTTTGAAATGTTCTTTTATTGTATGTTTGTTTTCTTTTTAACTTTTTTTTTCATACAGTTGATTTGAAAAAAGAAGGGAAAGTTAAAAAAAAAAAAAAAAGAAAAAAGACAAACAAGGAAAAAAAAAAAAAAAAAACGATGTAGTGCCCCCTTGAGGAGCCTGTGGAGAATGCAGGGGTATTCGCCTACCCCACCTCCATGGTTGCTAACATGACCACAGACATAGGGGACTGGTGGTTTGATGGGTTGAGCCCTCTACCATAAGTTTTACCCTTGGGAAGACGGTTGCTGCAAAGGAGAGGCTAGGCCTCCCTGTATTTGTGCCTAAGAGTCTCCTCCTGAATGCCTCTTTGTTGCTCAGATGTGGCCCTCTCTCTCTGGCTAAGCCAACTTGAAAGGTGAAATCACTGCCCTCCCCCCTACGTGGGATCAGACACCCAGGGAAGTGAATCTCCCTGGCAACGTGGAATATGACTCCCGGGGAGGAATGTAGACCCGGCATCGTGGGATGGAGAACATCTTCTGGACCAAAAGGGGGATGTGAAAGGAAATGAAATAAGCTTCAGTGGCAGAGAGATTCCAAAACGAGCCGAGTGATCACTCTGGTGGGCACTCTTACGCACACTTTAGGCAACCTTTTTTAGGTTCTAAAGAATTGGGGTAGCTGGTGGTGGATACCTGAAACTATTAAACTACAACCCAGAACCCATGAATCTCGAAGACAGTTGTATAAAAATGTAGCTTATGAGGGGTGACAGTGGGATTGGGAATGCCATAAGGACCAAACTCCACTTTGTCTAGTTTATGGATCGATGTGTAGAAAAGTAGGGGAAGCAAACAAACAGACAAAGGTACCTAGTGTTCTTTTTTACTTCAATTGCTCTTTTTCACTCTAATTATTATTCTTGTTATTTTTGTGTGTGTGCTAATGAAGGTGTCAGGGATTGATTTAGGTGATGAATGTACAACTATGTAATGGTACTGTAAACAATCGAAAGTACAATTTGTTTTGTATGACTGCGTGGTATGTGAATATATCTCAATAAAATGATGATAAAAAAAAAAAAAAAAAAAAAAAAAAAAAAAAAAAAAGAGTAGATGGTAAAGAAATCCTTTCCAAATTAATGAAAGGTAAAATGGGGGACATGATTTAGACCAGAGATTGCAAACTGGGTAGTACATAGACTGAACACAGGCCTTAGACTTACGTTTGGCCTGCAGAGTATTTAAGAAAAGTGGAATTAGTTGCCAACATTCAAAACTGGAAATTACAAATAAAATCCAGATTCCTGGCTTTCTTGGGGTGGGGGGGGGAATTGGCAAATCTGCCACATACCTTTAAAAAGCAACAACTAGAGCACAGCTGCTCCCTTTATATTAGACATTTGCACTTCAGTTTTTTTTTTTTTTTGCTTTACTCATTTATGTCACCTGCCTGATCCCTTTAGCCATTTAAATTTACAACAATGATAGAGACCTATGAATCCTGGTGGGCTTTCTAAGCCACTTATTCAAATTTTGGCCATTTCTACTTCCTAGCCACCATTTCTTTCCATCACCAAATCAGTTTATCAAAATCTCCTAGCATTCCCTCTTTCCAAATCTCGATAAAAGGAATCTACTAAACAGTATAGCCTAGTAGTAAAGCCAAAAAACACAGCCTAGATGGATCAATACAACTTGCTTAGAACGAGTTCATTCGTGGGTCAATTTTTATTATGTTACTTCCTCCACTGAATTATTCTGTTAGAGTGGACTCTTATTCTAAGTACACTGTTAACAATAACTTCTTATAGTGAGTCAGCCAATTAAGAAATAGCTTACCTTGGCAAATTCAAATCAATAAACATTTATGAAGTGCTTGCAAAATTCTAGGCCCTTACCACTAATGTGAACATTGAAAAATGTAAAATAAATGGTTTATAATGTAGAATGTAGGGAAACTAGTGATAGAGAACAATTAAGGAAGGGGGAACAATAACCCAATAAGAACAAATAAGCTATCGTGGGTAAATTTAACGTTCTGGGAATGCCCAAGAATGACCATGGTTTGTTAATTTCTGATGGGTATGGTAGGAACAAGTTCACAGAAATGTTGCTATATTAGGTTATTTTCTTGGGGTAGAGCAGGAACATGTTGGAAGTAAACTAGTTATTTTAGGTTAGTTGTCTTTTTCTTACTCCTTTGTTACGGTTTGTTTGAAATGTTTTTTTATTGTATTTTTAAAATTTTTTTTTTGAGGTAGTTAATTTTTAAAACAAGAGTTAATTAAAAAAAAATGAAAAAAATTATACAGAGCCCCCTTGAGGAGCTGGAGAAGAATGCAGGGGTGTTGGGCTTCCCCACCTTGATGGTTGCTGATATGCTCACAAACACAGGGGACTGGTGGTTTGATGGGTTGAGCCCTCCACCACAGAACTTGCCCTTGGCAAGACTGTTGCTACAAAGAAGAGGCCAGGCCTGCCTAGAATTGTGCCTAAGAGCCTCCTCCCGAATGCCTCTTTGTTGCTCAGATGCGGCCCTCTCACTCTAGCTAAGCCAACTTGGCAGGTGAAATCACTGCCCTCCCCCACTAAGTGGGATCTGACACCCAGGGGAGTGAATCTCCCTGGCAACATGGAATATGATTCCTGGGGAGGAATCTAGACTCAGCACCATGGGATGGAGAACATCTTCTTGACCAAAAGGGGATGTGAAACGAAATGAAATAAGCTTCAGTGGCAGAGAGATTCCAAAAGGAACCAAGAGGTCACTCTGGTGGGCACTCTTACACACAATACAGACAACCCTTTTTAGGTTCTAATGAACTGGAACAGCTAGCAGTAAATACCTGAAACTATCAAACTACAAACCAGAACCCATGAATCCTGAAGACAATATGTAGCTTATGAGAGGCGACAATGCGACTGGGAAAGCCATATGGACTACAGTCCCCTTTGTCTGGTATATGGATGGATGAGTAGAAAAAAGGGGGAGTGGGGAACCAAGTGTCCTTTTTTACTTTAATTATTCTTTTTCAGTTTAATTTTTATGCTTATTATTTTTGTGTGTGTGATAATGAAAAATGTCAAAAATTAATTTTGTTGATGAAAGCACAACTATATAATGGTACTGTGAACAACCGAATGCATGCTTTGTATGACTGCACAGTATGTGAACATATCTCAATAAAAATGAATTTTAAAAAAGAAGGAAAAAAGTGCTACATGGCATATATTCATAATTTTCAATAAATTCAACAATAACTAAAAAAAAAAAAAAAAAAATTCTAGGCCCTGTAATAGTGGTTAATAATATGAGCTTTGAAATATGACAAAACCTGGTACAAATCTTGGCTCTATCACTCTCCAGCTGAGAGACTGGAAAGTTACTTAACTTCTCTTCTACAGTGCCTGGCTCATAGAAATTAATAAAAACAGCAATCATTTGAGGATCTGTTGTTACAGAAACAAAGACCTATTAAACAAGATCTCTGGACAAAATCTGGAAACATGAAAGAGATTAATTCTATAGGGAAAAGAGAGGTAACATATAAGCCATAAGAATGAATAAAATAATGCAACTTATCTCTTTCTCAAAATGAGAAAACTTCAAGGAAAAATAAGAGAAACATAAAAGAAAGAAGTCAAAGTGTTTATTTCCTTGGGCCAGCTAGTAGGCTAAAAAGAGTAGAAGAAAGAGCATATGAAATAGCAGAAAATAAAAGCAGAAAAGAAGACTGGGACTACAATTCATGCTTTATTCAAACCACAATTACTGAAGCTTACTAAGTGGAAGCACTGCGCTAGGGCATAGAATTGAGGAAGAGATTTAGTCATTAAGGTACACCTTTCCCTAAAACACCTGACTACTGGGATAGTGTGTGGCACATCACTGGTGCAAAATAAATCAGTGTCTTTAATAAATCTAGTCAAATGAAAAAGAAAGCAGGAAGATTTGGGAAAAACTGAAGAGCAGCTACCAACTAGTGGCAGAACTAAAGCCCTGTAAACTTCCTCTCTTCCTCCCTTCCCTGAGCACGCGCATGCACATGCACACACACACATCCAACATAGCACAGAATTGGGTAATTCCTATATAAGAATATGAATATATTTGCAAAAACAAAAGAAAGTTAGCTGAATTATTTGTTGTATAATACAAATTAGCTGAGCAAGTAATTTGATGGTACAGCAAAAACTTAGATGAGGAATCAGGGCTCCTCGAAGAAGTAGTTGGGAAGGGAAGGTACAAGGAGAGCCTGGGACATCTTATGGAACCAGAAAGTAAGAAAGTGCTAAACAAAAACAAAAGCAAACAAACAAAAACCTAAAGAGTCAAGGTTGTAACAACATGAACGACAAAATAAGCAGTAGTGGATTACAACCAGAGAGTCCATGCTATTATAAATAAATGACTGAACAGATAAATATAAAGAGAAGGGACAACTTTTCCTTACAGAAAAATTCCAATTAATAAATGTAGAAGAAATGACAGAAAAGAAAAAATCACCATTAGAAGACACAGTAAAACCTGCTGCAGTTAAGATCTGCCACTGAGTGCTAAAATTAAAGGACAAAAGTTTAAGGAAAAACAGAGTATTAGTAAGCCCTCAAAATATCTCCCCAGAAAACATTTATTATTTACAAAGCGATAAACAGTAACTTTACAGTGGAGAAATCTGGAAGACACCACTTTAACCAAGGAAGCAAGGCTAATATTACCAGATCTGCAGAGAAGGGTATATCACCCTTGCAGCATTCTTCCCAAATAATCTAATCATGAGAAAACCTATGAGAGACTCAAACTGAGGGACACTCTATAAAATACTTGGCGGATACCTTTCAAAAATGTCAAGATCATGAAAGACAAGAAAATATTGAGGAACTGTTACAAATTATAGGAGACTAAGGAGACTTGCAAATAAATGCAATGTGGAATCTTAGATTGGATCCCTGAAACATAAAAGACTTTAGCGGAAAAACTGATGAAATCTGAATGAATTCTTTAATTTACTTAGTAGTTAATCAGTATTATTTAGTTAATAGTATTATACCAACATTCATTTCTTAGTTTTGATAACTATATTACAATTATATAAGATGTTTACATTAGAGAAGTGGATGAAGGATATATCCTTCTATATAAAGAAACCTTTGTACTCTTATTGCAACTCTTCTGTAAATCCAAAAGCCTTTCAAAATAAAAAGTTTAAAAAAAAAAAAAAAAAACCTTGATGATGAAGACAGTAATAACTACAATACACTATGTTGTAGATCTTTTTTACCTTAGACTCACTATCAACTTACCTGAACTGTGGATATCAGTGTTGTCCAGTGAATGCTATCTATATTAATTATGCTTTTATTTTATGCTATGTCAGTCATATAATAAAGCTCTAACAAACTAACATTTTACCAAAAATAGTTATTCACCTGAAAAAAAAACATTTAATTTCCTTTTCTAACATCCTAAAAATGACTAATAATCAGAATTTCATCTTCAAGTAGATGAGCTTCCAAAACTGAAGACTGTCTATCAGGCATTTCTTTTGCATGAATTTTAGGGGGTCATACAAACAAGGAATTACAGAAACCAATATTGCTATTCTTACTGCAAAAAAACAATAATTTAAATAAAATCCTTACCTTCCAACCACTGCCAGCCTCTCTATAATATGGGAAGTTATCACAAATCCACTGGTAAATCTCACTTAGAGTCATTTTCTTTTTGGGTGAGCTATTAATTGCAAAAGTAATGAGGCTGGCATAACTGTATGGAGGTTTCCCATCTTTGTGCTGTTGGACTTCCTCCTGGTCCAGGGTTGTATTTGGGTCAAGGAGTGCATTCTTCTTGGAAATCCCTGTTCCATGTGCATTTTGTGCAGCATCAGATTTTTGGATGGCTGCTCTCATGGTGAGCTGTGGTAACCAGTCCATAGATGTTAAGCTGCTCTCCAGTTCAGATGTCATCCTGAAGGTAAATAGACTCCTTAGTCAATATCAATGAAAGAACCCCTGCTTCTCAAAATATCCAATATGCACAAATCTAGGAGTTCCAAAGTGAGGGAAAGCCTGAGTTAAATCTGGAGGAAAAAGATTGAGTATGTTAACGACCAAACCAAAAATTTAAGGGATCAACATTTCCCATCTTTTTTCTTAAATTTTTCCTCTCTAAAACATAACAAACTTGGTTTTAAAATATTTAAGATACAGAACAATATACCTACATAAAGTTATTCTGATACTAATCACCCCCCCCCCCAAAAAAAAAAAAAAACAAAAAAAAGACGGTCTGCCTTTTCAAATAGCACAACAAGAATCTTGGTATGAAAGACCCAGTTTGCAGCCTAGTTCTTTACATGAGCCCTTTAAAAACTTAAGACTGTCTATCAGGCATTTCTTTTGCACGAATATTAGGGGAGTCATACAAACGAGGAAAACCAAAAGTAAGGTGGAGGCAAGAGGTCAGGGAAGAAATTGAGAAATAAGCACAAGTGTTTGCATGAAAGAAAAAAGGTAAGAGTTGAGCAGGTGGGAGGTAGAAAGAGTAAAGCAACTCAGACAAGAACAGCAAGCAGACAAGCTAGCTGGGGGAGTAGATAGAAAAGAGGAATGCAAAGTCAAGGACACTGATAAACAAGAGAAAAGGAGGAGAAGCAGTACCAGGCAATTATTTGTTAAAAACAAGTCAAGGAATAAGTTTAAGAAACTAAAGATTTGGGAGTACAGGAAATAAGAGACTAAATCACATAAACGGATGCCAAGAAAAAAAGCATTAAAATTTTGAGGACAGGCTTAGGCAAACTTCTGGTGATCTGGATTCTGTAACGTATTTCTCTCTAAGCCTGAAAAATTAATAGAAGGAAGGGGGGAAGGGAGGGAGGGAGATGTGGAAGGAAGGGAGGAAGGAAAGAAAGAAGGGAGGGAGGGAGGGAGGGAGAAAGGAAAGAAAGAAGGAAGGAAAGAAAGAAAAAATGCCACATTAATGTATATTCTGGAGAAGGGAGGAAGCAGCACTAAACAGTGAAGATAAGAAAATAGAAATGAAGCTTGACATTTCACAGAATTGCTAATTTCCAGGAGAGTATAAACCCTTCAAACTGCAATCAAAGAAGCAGGAAAGTGACCCTGAAAATGAAGAAGCATAAAGACTTCTTAGTGACAAAAATAAAGAAAGAAAACAAAATAAGAAACTTGAAGTCCCTCAGTCAAAAAGAAAAAAAATCTGGCTAAGAAAATCCCATAATATATGCCCCTCATCCCAATGAGGATGGCTGTTGCTAAAAAGCAAACCTGAGGTACGTGTTTAGAATCAGAACTGCTAGGAGGCAATAAGGAATAGGCAAAAAAACACAGACTTTTTGGAGTTAGGCAGACCGGAGTTCAAATACTGATTCTACCAGTTACTAGTTATGGCACTGTGAAAATGTTATTTAATATCTATAAATCCCAGCTTTCTCATCTGTAAAAAGAGACAGTAGTACCTTCAGTTAAAATATTACTTTGAGAATTAAATGTGATAACATGTGCACAGAAATAAGCATTCAATAAATGTTGGTCAATAATAGAAACTCTAGGAGTATCTTGGGAGGATACTAACATACTATAAAGTAAACCCAGACAAGGCAATAGCAATTATAAACCAAGAGACCGCCATTAGGATTCTATCTGCACTGCCAGAAAATAGTCCTGGTATCTGGTTTTTGTTTTTTGTTTTCCAGATATACTGATCCAAGGTTTCACCTGTCTCATTTTCTCAAATTCTCCCCATCTCTACAGTACACATTTCTCTGAAACCTAAACTTTAAATTTCTCTATACAACACCTTCAGAGATCCAAAAAAAAGACATCCTGCTCTATGATCTAAGGCAGAAACACTTGTTCCCAGCAAGAAGTAAATTATTAGAAAGTGTGGAAAAAGAAAACAGGATAGTTTAGAGATCAGAGAATGTTAGCAGAGTGGATAAAGTACCCTAGAGAGGAGAAACTAATCCAATGAATCTAAAGATAAAAAAACTGAGGTTCGCTGAAATTAAAAAGGCTTGCCCAAATTCACACAGGTAGTTAAGAGCAGAAATGAAACCAGCGCCCACATCTCCTAATGTCAAATCCAGTAGTTTTTCTACCATACTTCAACTATACAATGAGGGATAAAATAGTACCTACCTCACTGATATAAAATACTCAGAATAGTGCCTGGCAAATAGTTAAGTAGTCAATAAATGTTAGCTGCTGTTGGTGGTGATATTAGTTACTTCCATTATTATTCACTTTTCATTCAATAAACATTGGCTATAATTATATCATGCTGTCATTCTACTTGCCTCAACCAAGCCTCTACTGAGTAGCTTTATTTTGTTCAAATTCCCAAAGCAGCCAGTTACATGCACTTTTAAAGTTAATATAAAAGTACATTCCAAACTGGAATATAATTGATATTGCAGATGCCTCCTATTGAGAGCCATCTTTTCCTTCTGTTCCTTTCCACAAGTGCCAATAATTGAAACTTTATGATAGTCTCAGTAATGTTAACATACAATAAGTAGGTATTTAATACATATCATAACATTTAACAAGAATTCATAATTATACATGTGTACAGGGCTATGCTAGTTTAAGAGAGATTCCCACTCCTCTCACATTAAGCAAGTATGATAAAATCCCTGTCCTCCAGGAATGTACAGTTCAATTAGGAAGATGAGACACAAGAAAAGAGCTGAATAGAAGTGCAAGGATGGACTCAGGGTGCTGTGAAGGTTCAGAAAAGGGGGAGGACAATATGGACTAGAGCCTTAAGGAACAGAGAAAGGAGAACAGAACTACAGCTGAGTCTTGAAGAAAGTTAAGATCTAAATAGCCTGGAAAGAAAAGGTCCCTAGTATTTCAAAGATGCTCTAACTAAAAATTTGAAGCCAGTCATAAGCATGCCTCTCTCTTATTCCATTGTTGTGCTTATATTCATCAGTTCTGCTAGAACAGATTTTAGTACACTATAAAATAGTCTAAAATCTAAACTCTAAAAAAAGAGGGGCTTTTTTTTTGTTTGCAATTTATTAAATTTTATATATTCTTGACCTTAAGGTAAAAAGCATTTCCACTGTTGGTGCTTAGGCTGAAGGCTGCAGTGGTTTTCCACTAAGTGTTGAGAACACAAGAGATGACCAATAGATTTAGCCAGATCACCAATAACTTTAGAAAGAAACCTATTTTTGGAATGGTGATGACAGAAACTCACCTGTGTAAGAAAACAGATGGTGGTATATTTAAAAATTGCATGGAAGGGAAAGAAGATGGAGGTACAGAGAGGAGTGGAAACTAGTTTGTCCCCCTGAAACAACTGACAGACAACCAGGAACAACTAGTAAATAATCTGGAATAACTGCAGGGGGACAAACGTGACCGTCCACTCATCATACACCAATTTGAATTGGGAGGAATGCTTGAGATCACAGCATAAAATCTGTAAGTAAAAACTGCGGATCCAAGCTGGGAGCCCCCTCTCCCCCCAAGCCCAAACTGCAAAGCCTTGCAGTGCTAGAGAGCAGCACTCTCCAAGCAAGTGAATACAGCTCAGCTGAGCTCCAACTAGGGTTTTAATTAACAAATGTGGACTGCTCAATAGAAGCTACAAATCCCCAACAAGCAGACAGGCTTCTGGTGACGACTGACCCTGGAGAGCCAGAGGGTGGTCGTGAACTGGCTCTTAAGGGGGATTTCTGTCCGTTTGTTTGACTCAGTGGAGAAAGCCTCAGCCATTTTCAGTTCCCAGCACTCTGACCCAGCCAAGAGTGGAGATAGCACAGGCAGAGAAACTATTCAAATGCCAACGACCTCTCCCTAGGGAGGGTATCTTACCTAAGAGGAAAAACATGGGGCCCAGCTCTACTACCTGCCCTCCATTCAGACCTGGACCCCAGAGCCTGGGGGAAAAGAGACACAGACCACACCTCCTTACACCAGTCCAGAGCTACAAGCTGACAGGCGCCACCTGCTGGGCAGAAAAGCACAGTGACTTGAGGCCTCACAGGGTGCATCAATCTTCTAAGACACCTTCAGGGAAACCAGATACTATTCCCTCCTTCCAAGACCTGAGCCAATTTTGGTCTGGGAAAACCTGATTGGGGTAACCAAAGAAACCAGATGCCTAGATAACGGAAAACTACAACCTACACAAAGAAAAACGAAGTTATGGTCCAGTCAAAGGAACAAACTTACACTTCAACTGAGATACAGAAATTTACACAACTAACACTAAATCAATTCAAAAAGTTTAGGGAAGATATGGCGAAAGAGCTGAAGCATATAACGAAAACACTGGTCGTACATAAGGTAGAAATCAAAAGTTCGAAAAAACAACTGGCAGAATCTATGGAAATGAAAGGCACAACACAAGAGATGAAAAGACACAATGAAAACATACAACAACAGATCTCAAGAGGCAAAAGAAAACACTCAAGAACTGGAGAACAAGGCACCTGAAAGCCTACACACAAAAGAACAGACAGAGAAAAGAATGGAAAAATAGGAGCAATGTCTCTGGGAACTTAAGGACAAAACAAAATGCAGGAATGTATGTGTCATTGGTGTCCCAGAGGAAGAGAAGGGAAAAGGGGCAGAAGCAATAATAGAGGAAATAATCAACGAAAATTTCCCATCTCTTATGAAAGACATAAAATTATAGATCCAAGAAGCGCAGCATACCCCAAACAGAATAGATCTGAATAGGCCTACACCAAGACACCTAATAATCAGATTATCAAATATCAAGGATAAAGAGAGAATCCTGAAAGCAGCAAGAGAAAAGCTATCCATCAAATACAAAGGAAGCATGATATGACTATGTGTGGATTTCTCATTAGAAACCATGGAGGCAAGAAGGAAGTGGGGTGATATATTTAAGATACTGAAAGAGAAAAACCACCAACCAAGAATCCAATATCCAGCAAAACCGTCCTTCAAATATGAGGGAGAACTTAACATATTCTCTGACAAACAGACAATGACAGAGTTTGTGAACAAGATACATGCTCTACAAGAAACACTAAAGGAAGCAATGCAGACAGAAAGGAAAAAACAAAGAGTGAAACGTTTGGAAAACAATTTTGGAAGATAGTAGCACAGCAATGTAAGTACACTGAACAAATATGACTACGAGTATGGTTGAAAGAGGAAGGTTAGGAGCATACGGGACACCAGAACAAAAGACAAAAGATAGAGACTAACTATATAACTCAGTGCTCAACGATTGTAATAAAAGGTACAAACATGACATGAGGTAGAACAAATGAATGTCAACACTGCAAGGTGTTAAAAGTAGGGTGGGATTGAAAAGAAAATACAATCGATGCAAACTAGAGACTATAGTTAACAGAAACATTGTATTATGCTTCCTTTACTATAACAAAGACAATATGCCAAAGCTAAATGCATATTGGGGGGCGGGGGAGGGGAATAGGGGAAGGGTATGGGACCCCTGGCACTGGTGATGTTGTCTGACTCTTTATTCTACTTTAGTTTAATGCTATCTTTCCTTTTGTTGCTTTCTAGCTGTCAGGTTTTTTTTTTCCCTCTCCCTCTTGCTTTCTTTTTTCTTTTTCTTTTGTCCCTCTGCCTTCTTTGACTCTTCCTCCTCCTTTGTGGAAGAAATGGCGATGTCCTTATATAGATAGTGGCGATGGTGCTGAATACCTAAATATGTGATTATACAGGAAACCAACGATTATTTACTTAGGATGGAATGTATGCTGTATGGAAAAAACCGTCTTAAAAAAAATGGGTTGATGAAGAAACCTGAGGGCACTATATTGAGTGAAATAAGACAGACACATAAGGACGAATATTGCAGGGTCTCACTGATATGAACTAATTATAATATGTAAACTCACAGACATGAAATGTAAGTTACCAGGAAATAGAACGAGGCTAAAGAATGGGGAGTGGTTGCTTATTATGAGCAGAATGTTCAACTAGGGTGAATTTAAACATTTGGAAAGGGACGGGGTGATGACAGCATGTTGTGAGAATAACTAACAGTGCTGAATGGTGTGTGAAGTGGTGGAAAGGGTAAGCTCAGAGTCACATATGTCACCAAAAGGAAAGCTGGAGGTTAAAAGATGGGAACGTATAAAACAGTGAATCTTGTGGTGGACAATGTACATGATTAACTGTACAAATATTAGAAATCTCTCTCATGAACTAGAACAAATGTATGACACTATCACTAGAAGTTAATAATAGAGGGGCATATAGGAAAAAGATATATATAGATATATATATGTCAAACTATATACTACAGTAAGTAGTATTTTAACATTCTTTCTTCACCAGTAACAAATGTACTATACCAAAACTATGAATCAATAATGGAGGGGGGTGTGGTAAGGGGTATGGGAGGATTGGGTTTCCTTTTTTTGTCTTTATTTCTTTTCTTGAATGATGAAAAATGTTCTAAAAATTGAAAAAAAAATTGTGGCGATGGATGCACAGCTGTATGATGGTAACATGGGCAACTGACTACACTTTGGATCTTTGGATAATTGTATGGTTTGTGAACAATCTCAATTAAAAAAAAAAAACAATTGCATGGAAGGCTCTGAGGAATCTGGCTAAGGAATCTGGTTAAGAAATGTCAGGCCCTCATTACCTCACCTTACTCGAACAGCTTCCTAGCTGGCATCCTGGACTATTTCTCACTAACCTTCCCTCCAACCACCTCCAGTCTATTCGTACATTCCAAGAGAAACCTACCAGCACTGCTTTTTCTATCAAGCCAAAAAACTTTCAACGGCTCCTATCTCTTAGTAAACCAAATCTAATCTCTTCATTTTTAACTACTTTGGCTTTCATTCATCTTTCATTACTCTTTCTTCTTGGAGTTTGACATCTAACATGCTGCTTCACTGTCATTCCCTAACAGCATCATATGACTAAGTGTTCTACACAGGGCACCTTCTCCCCCAATTAAAATTCAAGTGTTTTTAGGATAGAGACCAGTACCTAAGACCATGCCAGGTAAAAGTTGTCTGAAATAAAACACAGTATCTGGATAAGGAGTAAGCGTCATCCTTTCTGTAACCCCCTTCCTTCTCACTCTGCCTTCTCACTTTGGCTGCCTTCTATTTTTTTTTTTTTCCCAAGATTCTTATCAAATATCTCCCCTTCCAGAAAGCTTGGTCAATCCTTTCTTCCCATCCTCTGTCTCCTAAACTGAATAAGATCCTGCTTCTATAGTAGAGTACAAATAACCCTATCATAGGTACTTATACAGAATTGTAATTATCTTTATATCACTCTCCCAATAGACTATGAGTTCCTTGAAAGAAAGAACTTTCTTGTTCTTTTCTGTCTCCCCAATGTCTAGCACATAGTAGGTGAAGAGTCAATAAATGGTGGCTAGCTCTGTCCCTTTCAAGAGGGTGGAGTGAGATGCTTCAGGGCTCCTCCACAGAGAAGCTTTGAACAACCAGCAAGAACTAACAGGAACATCTTTCTCGGGGCTCCAGAAAACAGTTAAAGAACTGCAGTAACAGGGCAAGCCAACAAACTGAGAAAAAGGCAACTTAAAATCAGTAGGATCTCCTGATGCCCTGGCTGGCTCCTCCTCTATCCCCTCATTATCTTGGAACAGAGCCAGCCCACACTCTCAGAGGGATCCAGACAGAACAGAGTAACCCTCAAGCACATACTGGGAGCATATATGTCTAACCTCATCTGTCTGGTAGTGGCCTGAGGGACTTGCCACCTGAGAACCTGCCCTGTGTGTGTAGAAAGCAGCTCATGGAAATCTTGACAGCAGTCAAGTAGTACTGCATGGGGCAAGGGACTGCTGGCTGTAGAACATACAGGGTGGAGCCCAGGCCACGAGGAAACTGTTTCATAGGGAAGAGGGCACATCCTTATCCATGTAAATGGGGAAATTCCTAGGGCCACACACACATGCCCAAGACAAGACACATGTGCAGAAAGGATCAGGGAGGCCCTGTGTTTTGGCCTGGAGGCACTCTCCAACTTCATTTTATGGATAAGCCCAGGGGAGAACACTCATACAGGTCAATCTGCAAAGACTGGGAAAGGCAAGTAGGTAGAGGTAGATAAACAGGTAGGTATGTACCATATGTGTCATGTGTGTTTGTGTGTGTGTGACTGATTGATTTGTTTGTTTGTTTGTTACCCCTAGCAAGGAAAGCTCTGTCATAATACTAGCGGGATACAAGCTTAAAAGAAAAGAAGAGTCTAAATTCCAGCGATAACACATTAAAATATCAAATGGTCCCGGAGGTTTTAACAAAAGATGACAAAACAGACAGAGAAACAGGAAATGATGGCCCAGGAAAGGAGACAATTAAAGCATTAAAAACCATCAGTGAGGAGGACCATACCTGAGACATTCCAAAGACTTTCTTAAAATGGTCCAAAATATGCTTAAACAGCTAAAGGAAAACATGGACAAAGAACTAAAGGAAATTAGGAAAATTACAGATGAGCACAAACAGAATATCAACATAGAGATGGAAATTAAAAAGGAACCAAAGAGAGCCGAAACCACAGTAACAAAAATTAAAAATTCCCTAAAGGAGTTCAACAGCAGATTGGAGCTAGCAGAAGAAAGAATCATTGGACAAATTTGAAGATAGTAAGAAAACTGAAATTATTCAGTCTGAAGAACAGAAGAAAGAAAGAATAAAGAAAAGTGAACAAAGCCTGAAGAACCTGTGAACACCATCAAGCAAATCAATATATACACTGTGGGAGTCCCAGAAGGAGAAGAAAGGGGCAGAGAGAATATTCAAAGAAATAATGGTTGAAATTTTTCCAAATTTAATAAAAGAATAAGTATACATTCAAGACACTCAATGAACTCCAAAGAGAATAAACCCATATAAACTCATGCTGTAGTACATTATAATCAAAATGCTGAATGCCAAAGATTTAAAGAGAGAATTCCAATAACGAGAAAAGCAACATGTCACGTACAAGGGAGCCTCAATAAGATTAAGTGCTGATTTCTCATCAGAAACCATGGAAGCAAGAAGGCAGTGGGATGACAAATTTAAAGTGCTGAAGGCAAAAGATTGCCAACCATGAATTCTATATTGTCAAGCTGTCTTTCAAAAATGAGGAAGAGACTAAGACATTCCTAGATAAAAATCTGAGGAGTTGTCACCATTAGACCGGCCTCTGCAAGAGATGCTAAAGACAGTTCTACAGGTTGAAAGGAAAGGACAATAGACAATAGATCAAAGCTGTCTAAAGAAAAAAGATCTCCAGTAGTGAGGGTAACAACATGGGGAAATAAAAATGCCAGTACTATTTTATTTTTGATTTATAACTTCACTTTTTACTTCCTACAGGATCTAAAAGGCATATACATAAAATGTAACAATAAATAAATGGTTTTGGACTCATAATGTATAAACATGCAATGCATGGCAAGAACTACATTAAGGTGGGGAATGGAGGGGTACAGAAACAGTCTGTATATGCTACTGAAGTTAAGTTGGTATCAAAGCAAACAAGATTGTTATAGATTTAGGATGTTAAATTTAAGCCCCTTGATAACTACAAAGAAAATACTGGAGCATATGTAAGCTCATAGAGACAGAAATTAGAGCCCACGTTGCCAGGGGCAGAGGACAAGGGTATTGGGAAGTTAATGCATACTGGGTGTAGGGTTCTGTTTGGGGAGATGAGAAAGTTTTAGTAATGGAATGTAGTGAGGGTACCACAATATTGTGAATGCAATTAATCCCAATGAATGGTACACTTGAGAGTGGATGAAATGGAAAAGTTTATGTAATACATATGTTCCCACAATTAAAAAAGAAAAAGAAAGAGCAAATACAGAGACAATGACAAATAAATGGAAGACAAAATCTTGGATGGGACCTGGTAAAGGAGGAGAAAAGACTCAAAAGGGACATTACTGCAACAGATGAATGGAATATGGACTATAAGTTTTATATCAATGTTAAGCATCTTAAACTTTGTAACTGCAATTAAGGTGTTTACATAAGTGAATATCCTTGTTCTTGAGAAATGGACATGGCAGTATTACGTATTCAAGAAGCAAGATGTCTATTACCTACATTCAAGTGTTCAGAAAATGGATTGGTAGGTAGATGGATGGATGGACAGACAGAATCATACAGCAAGTGTGGCAAAATGTTAAAACTGCTGGATCTGAGTATCTGGGGAGAGAGGACTCAGTAACATGGACTTAAGGATAATTTATGAGTTGGGAAAAAAAGAATGATTCAGAATACAAAGTCAAAGGTAGCAATTCACAGGAGCAGAGATGGCAGAGAAAAACTGGAAGATGGAAGCAATGACAAAAAGAATATAATTTTATCTGTGGAAGGAAGGAAGAAGCAGCTGCATGGAGAAGAACTTATATCTGTTTGGGAAAGTAAAGAAGCAGCTCTTCATTTCATGAAGAAATTTTTCTGCATAAAATCACAAGGCAAAGAGCATCAAGGCAAAACAACTCAATCTAAGTCATGATGGGGCAGGGGTGGGGTATAGGGTAGAAAAGTTTGGGAGTTCTAATTCCACTTTATGAAACACTGGCACTGGTGTGATCCCAAATATGCTTTTTAGCTACTTTAGCACACCGCTTGGCCTTCCTCTGCAACTTTCCTATCCCAGAGACTGGCAAAGGTTTACTGAGAAAATTTCAAGTTTCAACAGTATCAAAAAGTAGGAAAATGGTTAAAGAGATAGTTGGATCCCTAAAAGAGGAAGACAGCAAGGAAAATAAATGGAGTAAGAATAATTAGGGTGATGATGTTGTGACCCAGATATTCCTGAATCCTCCCACTCCATTCCTAGCATTTTATCTTAAGTCTTGGGGCATGTGAAAACTTGAGCAACGGAGAACTCAGAAGAAATCCTCATAATTACCTCAGCAGTGATTCTTAGATGCGTCTGATAACATGCATCTCTGGGGGGCAATATGTGCTGTATCACTTCTGTTGTAGCATCTCAGCACTCAAGGCACCAGAAGCAGAGGAAAACAGCCCCCAATATTACTCAGGATGGCAATGCACATTTTGCTCTTTCTGTTCTCTGGAATGCAGGTACAATAGATGGGATCATAAGAAGCCATCTGGAGTCATAAGGTGTTCTTGAGAATGGAAGCTACACACTAAGGATATAGGAGCAGAAAAAGAAGTAATCTAGGTGTATGATGAGTTCGTGAAGTTGCCATTCCACCTCACCTTCCAAATATTGCCTACCTTCCAGATGTCTTATGCATTTCTACTATAGAAGTGTCTTTAACAGCAGGCGAATTCAATTCCTAATCAATGCAGAATTTGGGACATGGAAGTAGAGTGGTACAATAAAAGAATCTAAAATAAGATACTCACTTAAAAGGGGAGTTGATGAGACAAATATTAAGAACTCTGATATGCACCAGAGTTGGAAAGCTGGTGATATTATTAAAGAGTGACAAAAGATTTGATCAAACTGTTATCTGCAAAACGTGGAAGGCAAACCATATGCCAACTGAGCCTACAGCAAAAAGAAATGGTAGGAAAAATTTAGAATGTTGTCCTGTGCTGACTCCTTGCCACTTAAAGCAAAGTCGTAAGAGAGAAATGAACTCCAATTAGAGTTGCAAGCCAAGTTAGAGAAAATACAGACTTGCTAAGGGAGGTACTCTGCCTATGGTCTGCAATTTAAATTTAAGCTAAGTATAACTTTTGTAAAGAATTTAAAATTTTGAAGCCTTGCAAGAGATTAAACTCTGAACTGTCTCCCTTGGTGAAGGGGCAAGTGAGTTCTATATATAGGAAAAAAAGAATGTACATACAGGTTTGGGAAACCAAAGGAGCAGAATGTAGCAGAAACCTAAAAAGAAAATAATCTACTACAAATAGAGTTTACATTTGTTCCACATCAATTGAAAAACAAAATAAAATTTAAAAAAAAAAACACTAAAACTTTCTAAATGAAGCAAAAATTTAAGCCACTTCCAAGCAAAAATAGTTGTTGTTAGCTTTTTTCCAAATAGTTATATATCAGCAAAACCAAAGTTTCTACTCCTAGTTCAATTTCAGCAAAATAACACAGTCAATGACCTACATACATCACAAGAGGTATGATTCAGTGATTAAGAACACAGGCTCTGGAGTGAGACTATCTGGATTGGAATTCCAGCTCTTCTACTTTAAGCTATGTGAACCTAAGTAAATTAACCTCTTTATGCCATAGTTTCCCCATTTGTAAGACGGAGATAAAAATAGTACCCACTCTAAAGGGCTGCTGGGAGGATTAAATAGTTAATACAAACAAAACATGCAGAACCATTTCTGGCACATAGTAAGTATTCAATAAATGTTAGCTATTAACATTATTGTCAAATTCATACTCTTCAGGATTTTCTAAATTTTAAGTGATTGTCATTCTTACTTAGTTTTATTACATTTTCTGCTTACATGCCCTATATCACATAATCATCATTTAGCAAGCTCAATGGAAATAAGCCCTCCTATTAAATTATTCACCCTAAAGAAGGTACCTAGAAAGGATTGTTTTTTTTGCTTACAGATTGCATGTGAGGACTGAGAACACACTTTTCCCATAGAAATATTTTATGATGATGATTTCTGAAGCAGCTCACAAGATTCTATTTATTCCATAAAAGTGTTGTAAAAGCCCATAGTTCTAAAAGTATAAAAGCCCCAGTTAAATATATCTAGTAGCAGAGAGACAAAGGTGTAACAAAGAAAAGAAAGAAGTTTTTCCATTTTCCTGGTGCAAAGCCTGCTTGCTCCTAACAAAATTTCAATTCAGTTTATATCTGGCATACTTCTATCTTCCACAAATTTCCCATGCCCTCTCACATTGCCCTAAGCCTATAATACTGGTGCCCAATATTAGTGTTATAAACTTCAAAATTAATTACTTGCTTTCCCTCTCTAATAAAAACTCCCATCTTTTCTAGGCAGTTGATCTCTGCTGTTTAGGAGGAAAATGGGTGACATTAAACTAATCTCCATTAAGTAATGAAAAACTGAGCCTTTAAACTTCCTGTAAGCACTGCTCTTTTCAAGAAACAGTAAATCAAATAAATACTCATGGAAGTGAAAATAATGGGTGAAGGAATCATAATTTGTGGCAGGAAATCAAACATTCAGTAGAAGGTCACTCTTCACAATTTGTCTTGACTTCCACAATTTTTCTTTCCCCTCTAAAGTTCCAAGAATTTTCACAATAGAACTTACGCAAAAATTTTGGGGATTTAGCAAGAAACTGTCATTTGTATACACAAATGTGTCTTCAGAGTTAATTATAAAATCAGAGAAGAAAAAGAACCTCATGAGGTCATTTTTGAAAGTCCCGGTATTTATTTCAGAGAGCAATATTCTTTAAGATCTCCAAGAGAAGAAAAGTTCAGAACTTATTCAACCTGTTCTAGGTATGCAATTCATTGTGGCTTAAAAAAATGATTTAACATGCTAATTTCAACTCTTGCTATATGGAGGAAAATTTCTTTCAAATCTATCTTGGAAAATGAGAACCAGTCAGAGTTCTCCTTATGAGGACTCCTCACATTTTTTACAATAGTAATACCATTTGGGACCCTTCTCTAAGTTAAAAGTCCAGAATGTTTCCAACTTTTCTTCATAGGATCTGTTTTAAATAATGCTCTTCTCTAGATTTTCTCCAAATTACTACACAAAACTTATATTCATAAAATTGTATTCTAAATTCGTACAAGCCATACTCTTAGTTAGAACTCCATTTGGGGTACAAACCTAGGGATCATATGATCAAAAGACATTTTTATGTTATATGTATTCTATCCTATAACTTAGGAAGGAAAAATAAACAATTTATCTTAGAATTTAGCCCATTGAACTATATTCTGGTTTAAGTAAATACTGCAGTTTGCACTTAAATCTCACTTTACCTTCAGGAATCTCTATGCCCGGAGTGGTTGGAAAGAATGATATACACCAGTCCCTTTCACACAAGAATGCTCAAAACCATCTTTGCAGCTATTATTTAAAAATCCAAACAGAATACTTAGTTAAAATAACAACAAAAATCCTCTCAGTAACATGTGTCCACTGGCTCATTTTCTTTCATTAAAGTGTTTACTGTGACCTGTTCATAAGCATACTGCTTCAGCTCATCATATAACATTTACTGGATGCCCAACCATCAATTTTATTTCCACAAATTCTACCTCCACGGCATTATCCCAATAAATATGGCATCAGTACCAACAAAGGACTAGCATCACTGAAGGAGACTGTCTTATCTTTTAGAGTAAAGTATAAAGCTTAAGCTGCTACACATGACGCTACATGTATTCAGTGGTTCTCAAAGCGTGGCCCAGAGATTCTTTCAGGGGGGCCAAGAGGTCAAAACTATTTTTATAATAAGATGTTATTTGCCTTTTCATATTCTATCTTCCTACAAGTGTACAGTGGAGTTTTTCAAATGCTATGTGATGAGTAGCACAAAAGAATGAATGGAGAAATAGATACGGGAATCCAGCAATCTCTACTGTTAAGCCAGATAATAAAATTTGCAAAATTACAAAGCAATGACAATCTTCTCACTAATTTTTTTTTATTTTGGAAAATACAGTTATTTTTCATAAAACACGTTATTTATGTTAACAAATAATGAGTCTGTCATTTTTATGTGAATTAATAAATATTTTAATTTTTTCTTAGATTTAATTTTTTTATGCAACTAAATTTCGATAAAAATAACCCACACAAACAAAAACTCTTTGGCTACTAAATAATTTTTAAGGGACCAAAAAAGCTTAAGAACCATGTTATGGTAAGTTTCCATCTGAAAGACTGAAGACTGCTATTTCTTATATAGTATAATATAATGGAAAGAGGCTTTGAAGTCACTCAGCTACCAACACTTGGATTCTTATTCGACCACTTATTAACTGTATTCTTGAACAAGTCAAACTAACCTCTAAGCCTCACAGAGTTGTTCTGAGGAATAAATGACAAAATATACTTGGAACACCTAGTATACAGTGAATATCTGGCATACCGTAGGCATTTAGCAAATGACAACTATTTTTATAATCATTATTGTTAAACCCTTTAAAAAGTTTACTTGTTTTCTCCTTTGTCAATAAAGTCTCCACAAGGTACAGGGCACAACAAAAATAGTTTAACTCAGGTCTATGTTAAAGATAAAAAAAAATTTTTGGTAACATGTAAGTTTCCCTGGTGACAACAAAGAGATAACACTGATTTTTTGAGGTTCTTTGCACCTCAAAAGGCCACAAAAGAATCTCTAAATTACCTGTAAGTCTTCTTAGACAATCTGACAGAGAGCAGTTTAATATGGCCTATCTATAATATTTATAAATTACTGGCTTTGGAGTTTTTCTCAGGAGGTCATAAATGAATTCTAGTATCTAGTTTTAGATTCCCATTACAATGTCACATATGGCTAGGTAAAACACACAACCATTTAACTTTTTATGGTAGGCAGTAGCTCAAGTATGGCTTGCCGCCTTTCCCTGAGACCCTCAAATACGTCCTATAATCAGGACCAGATGTGTCAGTCTGGCAGGAAAAGAACACAATCCCCTAGCAGATAAGGGGACTACCAGTACATTCCTTCTGTCCTAAGTATATGTCAATATTCACTGGAGATAGTCTGACTCTGGTCGAATATTTTACAACATCCAGCTCACACTCCAGTGGTGTATCTGTCCCCAGGGGGGAAAGAATGGGGTTCCTCCAATACAGCAACACACAAACATGAGAGGGGTGCTGTGTGAAGAACATCTCAAAGTACTGAGACCCAATGGCAATGGGGAACTGATACCCATTAGTGGAGCAGACCTTGCTCTATCTCTTCCCTATGTTAAGTAAAACATCTTTGCATCAGAGCCTGTGTGAGTCATACTTCTGCTGGCAACCCAGACACCCATATTAGAGTCAGCTGACATCTTTCTAGGTGTCTCTCCTTGTGAGCGACACTTTTTATAAGAAATCAACCAAAAATTAAAGGGGTAGGTAGAGAGGGAAGGAAATGAGTCAGTGGGGAAGACACTCAACTAGGAATTCTAAAACAGTCAATGAGGAGAGAAAAATGAGAGCCTTATACTAGTCAAAGGCATATTCATTGAGGCAGTTCAGAAAAATAAGTAGGAATGAGTTAAGTTAGAATCCTAATAAGTTATTAATTTCACCATGAGTCAACTAACCCTACCTTTCAGTTACAATATAAACAGACCTTCTGTTCTAAGAGCACATCAATCGTTATCACCTTACATAGTCCCTCAACACTGTTTATCATTACAATTCCACAATGTGAAAAGGTTTGAAGAGGATTAATTTCCATAGAAACCCCAGTGCTATTTGGGGCCTGAAATGTTGACCAATCATCAATCTGCAAAGACGCTGCAGCTCAAAGGTAACTGTCCATTAAATAAGACTATGATGGCAGCCACAGTGGGGGTGAGGCTGGGGGGGTGGTCTCTCTGCCTCAGAAACTTGCCTTGCAATGCTACTACTGGCTTCTAAAGACCCTATTATTTTTTGCTTCCAACTTCTATTTCTTGCCATCATGACTTCAAAGCCTCTCGACTTTCTCATCTTTGACACAGACTTTAATTACCTTTTTCTTCTCCTCAAGCACAGCAATTTCTTCCATAATGAGACACATCAAGGCTCTGTCTTTTCCTGATAGAACTACTTATCTCCCACATGCTCAAGAAGCCATAGTTATTTACCATAAAAATGTGCTTCGTAATTTATAAATAAAGTTCCTCTTTACTCCAATTCTCAAACTGCCACTAAGTAGATATGGGATATGAGGTTCTTTTCTCCATGTGAAAAGCATGGAAGACTTAACTACCAAAATTCAAGAATTACTGTAAAACTACAATAATCAAGGCAGATCAACAGAACAGAGACAATAAACAGACCACACATATATGGTCAACTGATTTTCAACAAAAGTGCCAGAGTGTCAATGGGAAAGACAAAAGACTTTTTAAAAAATGATAATAAAAACTGTGTATCTGTATGGGGAAAAAAAAACAACTTATTTCATACCATGCACAAAAAGTTGAAAAATGGATCCTGGACCTAAATGTAAAAACTGAAACTATGACACTTCTGGTAAAAATCAGAGAAAAACTTTGTAACATTTGGTTAGGCATAAAAAAGCACAATCCATAAAAGAAAAAAACTGATAAAGTGGACATCATCAAAATTAAAAACTTCTTTTCTTTGAAAGACACTGTTAGGAGAATGAAAACACAAGCCACAGACTAGAAGAAAATATTTGCAAAGCACATATCTAAATAAAGGATTTGTATCCAGAATATATAAAGAACTCTCAAAACTCAGTAATAAGAAAACAAACCAAATTTTAAAATAGGCAAAAGATTTGAAGGGAAACTTCAAAATAAAGACATATGATGCCAAAGAAGTATATGAAACGATAATCAACATCACGACAATGCAAATTAAAACTACAAGAGACACTTCAGGGATCTGTCCCCCTCCCCCCACCCCAGAAGCTCTGAACAACCAGCAAGAACTGGGAGAAACATCTTTCTAAAAGCTCCCTAAAACAGTTAAAAGACTGCAGAAACGGGGCAATCACCACATCAAGAAAAAGCAACTTAAAAGCAGTAGGGGCTCCTGGTGCCATAGGTGTCCCCTCTCCTACCCCTCACCAGCTCAATGCAGAGCAGGCCCAGGCTCCGCGCACAGGCCCAGGCTCCCAGCGTGGATCGTCCCAGTTACAGAGGGAGCTGAGTAACCATCGCACATATACTAGGAACAGGTAAGTCTGGCCCAATCTGTCTGATGGTAGCCTGAGGGACTCACTGTCCCCAGAACTTGCCCTGTGTATAGAATGTGGCTCACCAAGCTCTCCTACAGAACACTGGAAGAGCAGTCATGCTGCCTGGGGCAAGAGACTGCTAGCTATACAACATAAAGTGCAGAGCCTCGGTCCAGGAGGAAACTGTTTCCTAGGGAAGAGGGTGCATTCATCTGTGTAAACGGGTGAATTCCATTCCTGCCCAAGGCAGGATGAATATGCAGAAAGGATCACGTTGGCCCACAGGCTTTGGCCTGGAAGCACTCTTCAAACTCATTTTATGGATAAACCCTGGGGAGAGCACTCACATGGGTCAATCTGCAAAGACTGGGAAAGGTGTTTTGTTTTGTTTTTTTAAATTAGCTACTGGCATTCAAGGAAAGCTTCACCATAATACTAGCTGGATACAGGCACTATAATATCAAAATGTCCAGAGAAACAAAGTGCCACATACAAGGGAGCCTCAATAAGAATGCTGATTTCTCATCAGAAACCATGGAGGAAAGAAGGCAGTGGGAAGACATTTACAGCGCTGAAGCAAAAGATTGCCAACCAAGAATTCTGCATCCAGCAAAACTGTCTTTCAAAAATGAGAGAGGACCACCCTTCTTTATAAGGATTATTTTTCTTAAAAGCCATTTATCGCTCCCACTGAAAGACCAGATCCATGAAGTGTATGGTAATAAAGTGGGGACAGATTTGCAGCACAGTCTTTCGCATGTTTCAGGCCTGCTTCTCTGAGCCAGCTGTTTTAAGCCTGCATTGTCAGCCTCCTGGAGGGCTGTTTGACAACCCTTCTGTGGGTATGGGAGACAGCAGGAGGGAAGCATCAGCAGCCAGGGAGTTGGTAGGGTGGTTTTTTGGGGGTGGGACAGGGAGGGAGGAGTGGGTGGGGGCAGAGGTTTTGTACTGAGGGTCAGTGATGATGTTTTGATATTTATTTCCTGCTAATGAAATTTGAATGAGTGAATTGTCCCTACTTCTGATGATGCTGGCATTGCAAAGTGACAGATCCATAAAGTAATGATCAAAGTTTAAAAAAAAAAAAAAAAAAAAAACAGAGGGAGGAATTAAGACATTCCCAAATAAACATAAGCTGACAGAGTTTGTCACCACTAGTCCGGCCCTACAAGACCTGGAGTTCTGCAGGTTGAAAGAAAAGGACAACAGACAATCGACTGAAGACACATGAAGAAATACAGATTTCTAGTAAAAGTAACATTTGATCTGTAATTCCACTTTTTCTTCCTACAGGATCTAAAAGGCAAATGCATAAAATATTGATAAATCAATGGTTTGGAACTCAATGTATAAATATGTAATTTGTGACAAGAACTGCATAAAGCTGGGGAAAGGGGTATAGGAACATAGTTTATATATATTATTGAAGTTAAGTTGGTATCAGGGCAAATGAGATTGTTATAAAATTAGGATGTTCAATTTAAACCCCATAGTGACTACAAAAAAAAAAAAAAAAAAAACAACTTCAGAGAATATGCAAACTCATAGAGACAGAAAGTACAGTACAGGTTACCAGGAATGGAGGACAGGGGCAATGTGAAGTTAATGCAAATTGAGTAGGGTTCTGTTTGGGATAAAGGGAAAGTTCTAGTACTAGATAGCAGTGAGGGTACTGCAACACTGTGAATGTGATTCATCCCACTGAATGCTATGCTTGGAAGGGACTGAGATGGAACAATTTATGTTATATACATGTTTCCACAATTGGAAAAAAAAAAAAAAAGAGAGAGAGAAAAACTACAGAGATAATGACAATTAAATGCAATACATGATACTGAATGGGATCCAAGAATGGAGAAGAAAAGGTTTAAAAGGGCATTACTGGAATATAAGAAAAAACTAGAACACAGAATATAAGCTTTATATCACTGTTAAATTTCTTGAACTGGAAAACTGCACTTAGGTAATTTCATAAATGAATATCCTTGTTTGTAGGAAATCTACATGGAATTATCATGTGTTCAAGGAGTAGGATGCATGCAACTTGCTCTCAAATGTTCAGAAGACAGACAGACAGATAGATAGATGGAATGATATGGTACAGGTGGCAAAATATTAAAATTGGTGGACCTGGGTATCTGGGGTATTGCGGTATGATGGATTTCTCTATATAGGGTTTGTATTATTTTTGCAACTGTCCTGTAAGTTTGGAATTATTTCAAAATAAAAAGTTAAAAAAAAGAAACTACAATGAGATCACTATGTACCTACTAGAATGGCTAAAATTTAAAAGACTGACCATACCACGCATTGGTAAAGATATGGGACAACCAGAACTCTCTCATCCGCTGATGGGAATGTAAAATGGTATAACCATTTTAGAAAACATTTTAGCAGTTTCTTAAAAAGTTAAGCATACACCTACCACATGATCCAGTCATTCCACTCCTTGGTATTTACCTAAGAAACCATATGTCTATACAAAGACTTGTACACAAATGTTCAGAGCATACTTAGTTGTAATAGCCAAAACTGCAAACAACCTAAATATACCATCAACAGGTGAATAAATTAAAAAATTGATGCATACAGATCCAATAGGATACAAATCCAAATTAAAAAGGAATGAACTATTGATACATGCAACAACAATGATGAATCTCAAAATGATGATGAATGAAAAACTCAGACAAAAAATATACTCACGATTCCATTTATATAAAACTCTAGCGAATGCAAATATATAGTAACAGAAAAGCAGATCAATAAACACAATGGAGGGGAAGGGATACAAGAGAAGAATCACACAGGGGCACTAGGAAACTTTTGGAAGTGATGGATATGTTTATTATTGGATTGTGGTGATGCTCTCATGGTTGTATACATTTGTCAAACTTATCAAATTATACTATGTCAATAAAGTTGGTCTTAAAAAAAGAAAACAAAATACTTGCAACTTTGTGTAGGCAAGGATTTCTCAGAACACAGAGCAAATCATAAAAGAAAAACTATCTGATAAAGCAGATGTTCTTGAAATTAAAAACTTTTGGTCTAACAAAGAACTTGCATCCAGAATGTTTCAAGAGCTCTTACAACTCAAAAAGGTGATAAATTATTCAGTTTAAAAACAGGCAAAAGATTTCAACAAAGACATACATATAGCCAATAAACCCATAAAAAAGATGTTCAGCAACACTCATCAGGGAAATGTAAATTAAAACCACAGAGAAATACCACTCTACACCTACTAGAATGTTTAAAATTAATTTAAAAAGCACTAATAATCCTCTTCATGAATGTATTTAAGCCCCACAGGTTTCTTCTTAATATCAATAACAAAAATACATATTTGTGCTGTAAAGCATAGCATGAATGATTTTCCTAGGTATATATGGCTTCCAGTCCTGTACTCTCATTACATTACACTGGCTTCCCCTTTTGGTTTTCTATTTCTTGAATTATCTATAGACCTACCTGTAACATATTAAGGAGAACTATCTTTTTTTCAGCCTCTATTTACTCAAATAGCCTTACCATTCTATAACATCTACACTTGGTTTTTTTTTTTTTTTTTTTACATAGCTATAATATACAAGCTCCATATATATGTGGAAAAGGGTGTTATTGTGACTGTGAGGAAACAGGTTCCTAATACCTAACATCTCAACTCAGCCCATGTCTTCAACAGAGCACCTGTCCACAGTACCTATTTCTCAGGCTTTAAGTAAGCACTAGTATTTGGCAGAATTATCATTTTTTCCTTTTCTTTTGTTGTTTTTATGAGACCCTTGAATGCTAGTAAGCACATAAGAATTCATACATATCTATTAAAGTGCACAAAATTGAGGCAGGAGTCCTATTTCAAATTCACATTTCTAAGGATACTCTGAACATTCTGAGGTAAAGGTGGGAATCAAGTCTCCCATTCACTACTCCTATATTATGAAGGTCTGAATCTTAAGAACAGCCTCTCTTGAAACTCCCTTTCCATCTAACACTGGACACATCCATACCACACACATCCACTTTCCGTAGTGTTTTGCCTAGGCTCACAACAATGTCCTTTCTCAGAGAGTTGCCGCCATCCCCAGGTCCCTCAAAGTCATATTTATACTGTATCTGTACTAGTACCACAAAAACAAATTAAAGGATGTGAACCAGGGTTGATATCTGACCCAAGGTGATCACATGAATTCTCTCTCCCAAGAATTTAGAATTGGGACCAAAACAGTTTTATCTGATCTCCTGAATGAAGAAGCAATGAACTTGAAAGTATGGGATGGCCATGTGCCAGAAAGGCAAAGAAAGCTGGTCTGCAGAAATGAATAAATTAAATTTAGAGAAAAGCAACAGAGAAGAGAATATACTACCTAGGTTCCTACCAGCTTTTCTCTCAGTTCCTAGCTCCATTCCCTCAAGAGACTCACCTATCCTTGTTTCTGTAAAATATTCCAGTGTTCTCCAAATAAATTCCTTTTCTTTATAGCTTGATAAAATCCAGTGCTGGTTTCCTATACTTGCAACCAAAGCCTGACTAAAATAAGCTTACTAAATTGCATATAATTGCTTCTTTTTTATTTCTCATTATTATTTTATACTGTGTGCACTGTATGCACCGTTTTATATTTAACTCTTTCTGTCTTGCCAGTTTATTCAGTGATACTCTTTATTATTCTCTATTGCCTCTGATTTGATTTCCCCCTCTCCCACTTATGAATTCATAACAACTCACATTTCTCCACCACATCTCCCCATAAAAAGAATGCTGCTTTTTGGAACAAGATTTTTATTTCAATTTTAGCCAATGCATTCCAAATTAAACTACTGGTTTTCTGTCACTTTTTCCGCAATCTACTGTGTTGAAATTTCCCTTTTGCACTTTTTAAAATAGTAATCCTCAATTATGTGGAATATTTATTTGGCATCCCTCATTTAGGAAAAAAGCATAAATTATTGTGGAAAGCCGCCTCCCGAATCGGGCCTAGCGTATGCGCTGCAGCCTGCTCTAGAGTTACCCCCGCCCATCGAGTGAGCCAAGATGGCGCCTGCATCCTGTTTCCGCATAGTGACGCATGTATCCGCCACCCGCTCCTACCAATCGAAATCCTGTATACGCGATACTAGCCTAGAAGCTTATTGGTTGTTAATTGTGTATAAAAGGTCTTACCCGGACGGGGTAGGGTGAGACAGCCCACAAGGAGCCGTGCCTGACGGCCACATCGAGGCTGCTCTCCCACGAGGCGCCGTGCCCCGTGTGGGAACCAGTAACACAGAATGTTCATCTAGCTGTAGTAAAGGGCTTGCTTTCACAACTGCCGTGTGGTTCGAGTCGTGATTCATGACCAGGTTAGTTCGCGCAGTCTGCATCTCTCTCTCTCCTTCCCTGTTTCCCCTCGCCGGCCGGGAACCGGGGACCGAGCGGGGCAGCGCCGGACAAGTGGTGGCCCGTACGGGGAAGCTCCTCCTCCTGCCTCGCTCTCAACGGTCCCTCTGTGAGGAGAGCAGCGCTGCGCGTCGAGCTTACGGCGGACTTCCCGCGCCTGATCAACGCGAGAAGGTGAGTGCGTCTTATTACATGATAGTTAGGGCCCGTGGGTTTTCAGGTGACCCCGGGGGACTCGGAAGAGCTCTCCGAGTGACTGAAGTATAGTGCCGACTGCAATCATGGGCAGTCCGGAAGTTCACCTCTCTTAGCTCCCTTAAAGAACCTTTTGAAACAACGGGGTATCTCGGTCAGGAAAAGCTCCCTTCAGCGTTTTCTTGATGATGTTGATACTTTTGCCCCTTGGTTTGCCTGCACCGGCAGCCTTAGCCTACCCTCTTGGATGAAGCTCGGTCGCGACATAGACCGAGCGCGCCAGACGGGCGTGTGTATGGACCCGATTCTAGTACCCATATGGGAGACCGTCCGTGCGGTCCTTGAACTAGAATCGGCTACCGGCCTAAGCCCGTCCTCTGTCTTGCAAGAAGCACGGTGCGCGCTCCAAGAAACCCAGTCAGTTTCGTCAGCGGACGGCTCCTGTAAGGGCAAACCGCCGGAGTCCAGTGACTCTGACTCAGAGTCAGATAGCGATACTGACGAGAAGGCGGAAGCATCCCCGCTAATTGAGTGGGAGGAGCCTCCCGCCACACCCGTGCGGCCTTCCGCCCCGCCAATGTCTACCGCTGCACCCCCAGGGACACCCCAGCTCCCAACTGACGCCTTGGGCGGTCCCCACCAAAGGACCTTGCCGAGAGCTCCCTCTAGTGGCCATGCCCAGTAAATGTAATTATCCTTTGCTGCCAGACCCGGAAACCCCGATGGGTCGGTCAGGGGAGGGGCAACCTTTGCCGTACCCCCCGCCCGAGTATACAGGCCCTCAGGACCCTTTGCCATTAGGTAGTGGTGGGAGACATTTCTGGAGATGGAACCCTTTCACAACATTTAGACCTTTTGGCATGCTGGGTGGCTACCAGCCACTTGAGCCGCAGCCAGTCTCAGAAATGTACCCGGTTATTATCAATCCCCAAGGTGGCAATCGGCACGAATCATATGATTACAAACTATTGAGGGAATTGAGGCAGGCCGTCCATCAGTATGGCCCCAATGCCCCTTATACCTTGAACATGATCGAGAACCTCTCTGCTCTAAATCATACACCCGCAGATATTTTTCAGCTAGCCCGTGCTTGCTTGCCGTCAGGCCGATTCATAGATTGGAAAGCATGGTTTGAGGAGTTAGCTGAAGAGCAGGCCGCAAGGAATGCGGCGGGGAGACGTGGCGGGTGGAATGCTGACATGCTGTTGGGGAGAGGCGCCCATGCCCAGAACCAAACGGGTTTCCCACAAGAGGTCTATGCCCAGATCTTCCGCTGTTTTGTGGGTGCCTGGAAAAAGCTAACAGGTGAGGGAGAGGCTCAGGCCTCACTCAGCAATATACACCAAGGCCCCACAGAACCATTTGCGGATTTTGTAGCCAGGATGCAAACCGCAGCTGAGAGAATCTTCTCAGATCCAGGAGTAGCAGAGACTGTGGTTAAGCAAATGATTTTTGAGCAGTGCAACAAGGAGTGCAAAGTTATCCTGGCACAAAACAGAGCAAAAAATTTGACAGAGTGGGTCAGGCTCTGTAGAGATGCTGGCAGCCCTTTAACTAATGCAGGTCTAGCTGCCATGCTAGCCAGCTCCCTACAGGTGGCTACAAAAAGCCCGAGAACCTTAGGGGCAAAGTCTAACGGGTGCTATGGCTGTGGCCAATCAGGGCACTTTAAGAGAGATTGTCCCAATAGACGTCAACCCCCTGCCACTCAACGGTTTTGGCGAACCAGGTGCAGCAACCAGGCCGTGTGGCCGTTGCCACAAAGGCCCCCACCGCGCAGAAGACTGTAAATCGGTTTTCGATGCGCAGGGTAGACGCCTCTCTGGCCGCCCCGAGCAGATTCCAAAAAACGGGAAGAGGGGGTCCGCCCTTTCGACGGACCCCCTTGCATGCCATTCGACAACACAGGATCCGATCAAATTCGTGCGTCCCCCGGCTCAGCAGGACTGGACCTCTGTGCCACCTCCAGACTCGTACTAACCCCCTCCATGGGTGTCCAGTTAGTAGGGACCTCCTTCAAGGGGCCCTTACCGGCTGGTACTGTAGGGCTCATATTGGGAAGAGCATCCACGGCCCTGAAAGGATTAACAGTTATACCAGGACTTGTAGATTCAGATTTCACAGGCCGTGCCCAAGTTATGGTTCAATCTCAGCGGGGCACCTTAGTCATTGCAGAAGGTGATAAGCTGGCGCAGCTCCTGCTCTTACCCAGCTTACATGCAGTCTTTCCAAGCAGAATCAGACAGAGAGGGGAAAAAGGGTTCGGATCCAGTGGAGCGATTTTTGAGGGACTCCATATGTCCCTGGAGTCTCGACCTATGCTAACCATTAAGGTGCAAGGCAGATCTTTCTTGGGCCTGCTCGATACAGGGGCCGATCGGTCTATCATAAGACAACAAGAATGGCCCCCCACCTGGCCAACGAGCAGGGCGGAAGAGCCCATTAGAGGAATAGGCCAAATTTCAGCGCCCATGCTCAGTGCAGCTGCCCTTCATTGGGCCGATGAAGAAGGACACCAAGGCAGTTTCCAGCCTTATGTATTAGCCCTGCCTGTGTCTTTGTGGGGAAGAGACATTCTGACCCAAATGGACGTTACTTTAATTAGCGGCTACTCCCCAACCTCTAAGCGACTGCTAAAAGAAATGGGGTATACCCCCGGCAAGGGTTTAGGAGCTTCACTGCACGGACGTGCGGAGCCTATACAAGCTGCCCCCAAGTCTGACAGACGAGGCTTGGGTTTTTCATAGGGGCCACTGAGGAGAGATTCCCACCCACACCTATAAAACTAAAATGGAAAACCGAGGCTCCGGTGTGGGTGCCTCAGTGGCCCTTGCCACAGGAAAAACTTGCAGCGTTGCACGCCCTAGTATCAGAACAACTAGAAAAGGGCCATATCGCCCCTTCCACGTCACCGTGGAACACCCCTATATTCGTAATAAAAAAGAAATCTGGTAAATGGAGACTGCTACATGATCTAAGAGCTATTAACGATTGCATGGAGCCTTTAGGGCCCGTTCAGATGGGACTGCCCCTCCTCTCGGCATTACCGGAGCACTGGTCGATTTTCATCATAGATCTGAAAGATTGCTTCTTTTCTATTCCGCTCCACCCTGAAGACACCCCTAAGTTTGCCTTTACTGTGCCCTCTAGTAATCAAGAGGAGCCCTGTCAACGCTTTGAATGGACAGTCCTGCCCCAAGGCATGGCTAATAGTCCTACCATGTGCCAGCTGTATGTCGCTGCGAAGCTAGCTAGCACTCGGCAGCAGTTCCCTCAAGTGAAAATCATCCATTATATGGATGACATTCTCTTAGCCCATAGAGACACAGATCTTCTTAAAACAGTTTTGTCACATTTAGTCCTTAGTCTTAGAGAAGCTAACCTAGAGATTGCCCCTGAAAAAATCCAAATGACTGACATTACCACTTTCCTGGGGGCGAAAGTCGCACCCACTCATGTTTCCCCCCAAAAGGTGTCTCTCAGGCTAGACAATATACACACTCTCAATGATCTACAAAAACTCATGGGGGATATCAATTGGATCCGTCCATACCTAAAAATACCCAATGTCAAACTAACACCTTTGTTCGACCTGTTGAAGGGGGATTCTAATATAAACTCACCTCGAAGCTTCACTCCAGAGGCAAGGCGAGCACTATGCCAGGTGGAACAGGCGCTCAGTGGCGCTGCATTGAAGAGAATAGACCCTGATGAGCCTTTTGAAGCCTGCGTGCTGCCGACAGAATTACAGCCCACTGCGGTACTGTGGCAGCGGGGGCCGCTGCTCTGGGTCCACCCTGGAGTTTCCCCCAAAAAAGTCCTAGAGCACTATCCTACAGCGGTTGCAGACTTGGCCCTAGAATGCATTAAAAGGGCTGTGCAGCATTTCGGTCAGCAGCCCAAAAATCTCAGGGTGCCTTATTCTTCCCAGCAGCTTGAGATACTCACCGGATGCATAGATCAATGGGCCATTCTCCGGTGTACATTTCTTGGTCCCATTAACAATCAGTTCCCTAAGGCTCCTCTCTTGCAGTTTGTCACCCGGCACCCAGTGATTTTTCCCAAAGTAACCTCTCCTAGGCCACTAGCAGGCGCCCCCACCGTATACACGGACGGCTCCAGCTCTGGAACAGGGGCGTATTGTGTGGAGGGGGACACTCCTAAAACAGTGCTCTTCCAACCACAAAAGCCTCAATGGGTAGAACTGCAGGTTATCATTGCAGTCCTGGAAAGCCTTTCCGAGCCCTTAAATGTCGTCTCGGATTCTGCTTATGTTGTGAACTCTGTACAAATTTTAGAAACGGTGGGCATTGTTAAACATTCCTCTACAGTAAGGACGTTCTTTGCCAAACTACAGGAGGTTATATGGACCAGGCAACACCCTTTTTACATAACCCATATTAGAGCCCACACAGGTTTGCCTGGCCCTATGGCCCAGGGGAACCATAGCGCAGATGTAGCCACTCGACAGCTGCACATCTTTCCGACGCTGGTACCGTATCAACAAGCCCGAGAATTCCATGCCAAGTTTCACATCAATGCAGGTACCCTAGCTAAGCGGTTCAGCATACCACGTGCAGCTGCTCGAGATATTGTCCGAGCCTGCAACAATTGTGCAGAGCAGAGAGCAGTCCCCTCGGTTGGGGTCAACCCTAGGGGTCTCACCCCAGGGGATACTTGGCAGATGGATGTCACTCATCATTCAGAGTATGGTAAGATCAAGTACTTACATGTGTCGGTGGACACATGCTCCCAAGTTTTATTTGCCTCTGCTGAACCAGGAGAAAGAGTCTCCCACGTCATTGCACACTGCCTTGCTGCATGGGCAGCTTGGGGTAAGCCAAAGACGTTAAAGACGGATAACGGGCCTGCCTACACTAGTAAATCCTTCCAAAAATTTTGTGACAACACGGATGTCCAATTAAAACATGGCATCCCCTATAACCCTCAGGGGCAAGGAATCATTGAAAGAGCGCACAGATCTCTCAAAGACTTGCTTAAAAAACAGAAGAGGGTATAGGCCACGGCCTGTCCCCAAAAGCTCGACTGTCTGTAGCCTTGCTCACATATAATTTTTTTAAACGAAAATTCACAAGGAATGACACCTGCCCTGCAACACACCACCCCGAGTCCTCCGCATAGAGGTCTAGTCCGTTGGAAGGATGTCCTGTCGGGGCAGTGGAAAGGCCCTGACCCGGTGCTCAGCTGGGCCAGAGGCTCTGTTTGTGTTTTTCCCCAGGAACCAGGACGTCAACCAGTGTGGGTTCCGGAAAGACTGGTGAGAACCGTGACATCACCTGAAGAAGCCAAGGAACAGCTGTCAGAAACGCCAACGAATATACAACCTGAACCATTAGACCAAGCCTCCGACCCTGCTGATGATGGCGACGACCGACAAGACGATAATAGTAGGACTGACCACCCCGCGGTTGCCCAAAAAGAGGATCGGTAACTCTGTTCTTTGCTCTCCTATAGCAATCCTTCTAATCTGCCTTTTTCTTTTTAGTGGAACTATATTTCCTCCACAAGCTTCAACGAGTCCTTCCCCCTCACCAATGACACACTGATCCTCTCTTTTGCTAACCTCTCTGTCAAGGTTGTCAACACCACAGTCGCGGCGAATGCTACTTGTGAAACTGGTAATGGCGAGTTAAGTAAGGGAGTCTTGCTTGAATTTCTTAACGTTACAGGGAAGAGCCGCCAGTCTTGTGAAGGGATCTTGAGTAAAAAGGAGACTCAAAGGTGCCTTTTCCTTCCAGGGCTTGCTCCTACAGTCTGCAACCGTTCCAAAGACCCGGATGCCTCGCCGCCCCGCTATCCTAGTGTATCGCCCAAGTTATGTCTGGCTCCCCGTCAAGGCAACCGACTGGGTTGGCCCTGTTTCTCAAGTTGTTTCACTTAACAATATCCCCTTCTCTAAGTCTAGGCGTCCAAGAGGCATAAAAGAATGGCTATCGAATGCTGCCAGTGTAGCTTCCTCTTTGTTTGTCCCAACGATCGGGCAGGCTGTGCTACAAGCATGGACAGATCGGCAGCTCGCCATAACGATGGAAACGGTAAATGGCTTGGTCAACCTTACCCGAGACGTGCTACGCCGCCACAATCAGATGCTGAACTTAAATTTCCAGGCCATTCAGAAACTCCAAGTGGAGATAGATGAACTTGGACTGGAAATAGATGGACTCTGGAGAGTGCTTCAGCAAACATGTGACACCCGGTGGCTTACGGTTAAACTCTGTGTCACTCCTGTCAGGGCCAACGTGACCGGAAGCATTTCCAGAGTCTCTGATTGGCTGAAAAGGTCATATTTTCCTGAATTTGTTAATCTCTCCCAACAGGTGGAATCTAGTTTAGACACAATTGGGGGGATCAAGTTAAAACCCGTTAAAGTCGATCTCTCCGGGTTAGGCGAGGTTCTACAGAAACTATTGCACAGTGTTTCTTCCTGGTTCTCTTGGCCCAATTTAACTAATTGGATCCTCATTGCAGTGGGATTATTGGTGGGATTAGTCGTTGTTAAATGTTTGCTAGAACGCCTGTTTCAAGCGCAGCAGCAATTGCGTGTTACCACTATGATGGCTATGACTCCCACCTCTGTTACCCCCGATAGTGACCGATTTATTAACCATACCCCTTCCTGGTCGCCTCAGGTGGGGCGCTTTGGAGCAAAATTTGTAGCGAATCACATGGCTGTTTCTCGGGTGTAAAAGGCGACACCAGTAGTCATAATTTTGTCTCAGGTGGGTCTCTAGGGCAGAGTCCTAGTTGTGGCCAGACTGGACCCTAGCCATTGCACAGAGACACCTAGTGACACCCCCGACTCTGGTTACTGCTGTTCCTGCCCCCGTCGTTGTTCCCCAGTTGCCAGGCAAAGCACTGCAGGGAGAGTCACGTTGCTTCCAGCTTACGGACTCTCCGGTCTCCATATGACGTGAGCATTCTGGTTGGTGCTAGAGGCTCCGCCGCTGGATGGCTGAGGCCTAGTCCAGACTCCCCAAAGCACCAAAGAGGTTGTGAACCATTTGGGTTCACGGGAGCACGCTCATCACTGGAGACACTGGGTCAAAAATAAATAAGAAAGGGGGAGATGTGGAAAGCCGCCTCCCGAATCGGGCCTAGCGTATGCGCTGCAGCCTGCTCTAGAGTTACCCCCGCCCATCGAGTGAGCCAAGATGGCGCCTGCATCCTGTTTCCGCATAGTGACGCATGTATCCGCCACCCGCTCCTACCAATCGAAATCCTGTATACGCGATACTAGCCTAGAAGCTTATTGGTTGTTAATTGTGTATAAAAGGTCTTACCCGGACGGGGTAGGGTGAGACAGCCCACAAGGAGCCGTGCCTGACGGCCACATCGAGGCTGCTCTCCCACGAGGCGCCGTGCCCCGTGTGGGAACCAGTAACACAGAATGTTCATCTAGCTGTAGTAAAGGGCTTGCTTTCACAACTGCCGTGTGGTTCGAGTCGTGATTCATGACCAGGTTAGTTCGCGCAGTCTGCATCTCTCTCTCTCCTTCCCTGTTTCCCCTCGCCGGCCGGGAACCGGGGACCGAGCGGGGCAGCGCCGGACAAATTATGATATATGCTGACAACTAGAAGCAGTAGGTTTAATGGTTAAGAGCATGGTCTCAGGAAAAAGACCTACTATTAATCCCTCATTAGCTATGTATCCTTGAGTTGCTTAACTTTACTTCAGTTTCTTCATTTGTGAAATAAGGATAATACAGAGTTGCTGAGGAATTTAATTAACACACTTAAAGTGCTTAAATAATGCCAGGTCTCATAAGAAAAGCATAAGCGCCTATAAAATCAGTATACAGTCACAAAAGCAAATTTTCTAATATGCCCTCAGGTCAATAAACAGTTAGTGGTATTCCTCAATACTTGATGTTTAGAAATGGAGGCTGTAGGGAATTATGACATCCTAGATCAAAGATTAAATTATATTTAGGATGATACAGACCAGCATTGTCCAACAGAACTTTCTGCAACAATGGAAACTGTCTGTATCTGTACTGTGTAATATTATAGTCAATAGCCATTTGTCATTACCGAGCACTTAAAATGGGCTAGTGTGACTAAAGAACTGAAATTTTTTATTTTATTTATTTTAAATTAAACAGTCACATAAGGCTAGTAGTTAGCAAATTCAACAGAGCTTCTCTCAAAGACAGGACAGGAAAGTTCAAAATACATTTTAAAAAAAGGTTTTTGTAATGGCCAAAATTAAGGTTTTCTCACCACTCATCATTTAACTGAAACATGCCATTAATGGCATGCGAATTAATGAAGATTTTACCAACTCCAAAAAAAGTATGATGTTAATGATAATAATGATAAACTATGCCATGATAATGTAAAGAATACTTCTGCCATTGTGTGGGACAAACCTAAAAGCATAAAATTAACTATGTTAATTATAAATATAATAAATATATAATATTAAATATCAACAACATCCTTAGTGTGAAGGCCAATTGCAAGTCTGAACACCACTGGTAAATATTCTGGAATTTAAGAATTTAGAGTGAAGAAGAAAAATAGAAAAGAAAAAAGAAATCCTCTTCTTTCCACAAAGTTGCACTGACAGCGAAGGACACAAATCTGTCCCAATTCCTCTTTTATGTAAAAATGATAATCCCCTTGCTTTCTACTATTGGAAAATATGAATGAGGAAAAAATATGCTAGATGCCTTATGAATACATTAAATCCCATGAATCATAACAGCCCAGCAAATTAAGCATTAACAAACCTGTTTTATACACTAGGAAAATCTATTTTATAAATTATGAAAAGTAAAGTAACTTGCCTAAGATCGCATGGCTATTAAGTGATTTGAACCTATATCCACCTGACACCTAAGACTATATACCAGAGCTGCCTTATCAATACCAAACCTGTCAACAGAAACAAGCAAGAAGCCTTGACATAAAACTACCCTCTTCTGGTGTTTCTAAACACTGGAATTATCAATATCAAGAGGAGAGAAATGAGGAAACAGATGGAAAGGAAATTCATCTGGGGCACTAACACATGAGCATCTCTGGCACTAAAATACCCCTATCTGTTCCTTAGCATATCCTAAGACAGACTGGATCAAAAGGAATCTATAAGGGAGACACATAACAAAAAGATAAAGGGGGGGTTAATATAGAAAAAGATAATAGTAGGAAGAGATCTCAGGTGGAAGGTGGTGAATGTCACCAGAAATTACTCTTAAGTGCTATCTGCTCACCCAGCATTCTAGCCTATATACAAGGTAAGCCACAGAATCAGTGCTCTAATATTGGGCAATTCTGAAATGCAGGAAGGGCTCCATTTTAACAAGCCTAGAGAAACATCAAATTTATTTTGTTTTAACCAAAGCAAACTATAAAAAGTAGCCTATCACTACAATATGTGAAAAAAATATCAATACATGTATTTACTTGTCTACCTAAAACAAATATTCAAGGAAAGGTTTTGCTTTTTCTGTAAGATTGTGCTCTTAATGAATCTGTACTTGAAAATAACAGTAAGGTACCACCTCACTATTTGAATCCACCTTATCCAAACTCAGGAACCAAAGAGATCCAGTTAAATTTTTAAGATGTGGCTGTTTGACAGCAAGCATATCCATCACCATCTGTACTATCCAAACTCTTTGGAACTTCTGCTATCCAAAACTTAGGAAATGAATAGAGTTGGATGACCCAGTATCTCTCACTATCCTGACCCTTCCTATCCAAACTTAGGGTATAAAAGCAGCAGATTCAGATGGCAAAGAATACTTGTGAATCTTAACAAATTTTTAATATAATTTCACATGCTTTACAAATTTTAAGGGTCATTTAACAACATGCAGGTAATCCACTAAAATCACATAAATAATAACTGTAAACAGATCTGATAAAACATCTTTTTATACCATATTTTTAGCAGTCTGTTAGAACAACTGTGGCAATTAAGTTATTGTACCTCTGCTCCAAACCAACCCCCAAATTCCGCTATGTGATGCTGAAGTAGGGATTCTACAAACCACATTTCTATCTTGGCAAGGCCTCCTATAATGCTAAAGATAGACCACAAGGAAGGAAGCAGAAGAGATTTGCACCTTTCTATCCATTCTTTCAGCTTCCTAAGACTGTTACTCTAGCAATGGCCTCTTCATTCCAACAGGACCTTCCAGTAGCAGACAAGTAGGTCAAGACTGCAGCTTTTCCAACACTTGCAGAACTAACTTCGTCATGCCCCATTCAAGAGATACAAGCACAAGCAGCTTGTATCTCCTCATGACAGCACCTCCTCATGACAGGTCTGGCTCTCAGGTGCATGGAATCCTCCTCCAAGCTCAGACACCAACAACCAGACATGCAGCACCTTCTCCTCAGAGGTGTGAGTTTCAGTTCCACAGGGCCCTTCCTATAAATTTATCCCTTTGTTCCCTGAGTCCTAGTGATGGCAGGTGCATCCTACATTGTCCATCTCCATGATATCTTACAATTTTATTTTTACCCTTTTTGTTACCTAACAACTTTTTAACAACTGCTAAATGAGTCTTTCTAATAAATTATCTCTGTCCAGATTACCAGTGTAACATCTGCCTCCCACCCAACCTGAGTGATACAAGGAAACAGTCTCAGTATATAGAATAAAATGTCATTACAGCAACTTGTTAAAATGCAATTCTACCTACAGTACCAAGATTAAGAAGATCAAAGTGCTGGCAAGAGCAATTTAGTTAAAATTAACAAGTATCCCTTAGCTATCACCACAAAACCATTCGTAACAACTTTTTAAAAGAAAATTTGGGGGGCCTTTTTTTAATGCACATGTAGGAGTTACTATTAGAAAATTATGTGACATGAAGATATTAACAATGCCTATCTGTCTTTCCAAATCTTCTAGAATAAACATAAATTTCTTTTCAATCATAAAAATACAGTTAGTATAATTTTTAAGATAATCCTAAGTAGCACATTCAAATTAAACAAGGATCCAGTATCATCGATAGAAAGCAAAACTTATTTACCCTCAATATTTTGCAGAGGGGAGGCAATTTTAATCAAATATTAAATACCCTTTCTTTCCCACCAAATTTTTTAAATACTTCACATACTTTCATTCTACTCCCTTCCTTCACTTACACGTAAGTTGTTTGATGCACACCCACTCTTCCCTATCTGCCTACAAACCCCCACCTGCCTAACCATTTTCTCATTCCCAGCCACACATCCAACTCTTCTCCACTGATTCATATGCTTCCTGGCTTGAGACTGGCCACTTTCTAGAAATACAAGCACAAGAAATACATACAAGAGAGGTAAGGCACACAAGCAAGCTATATGTATATTCTATCAGTAGGTGTGAGTTCTAGTTCTATTCCTGTCTAGGTAGTATAGCTGGGGAAGCTGTTTCTGGTTTGGGAAGATTCTATGCGAAAGTAAACTAAAATTTATTATGGTTTTAAGTAACCCAGTTCTACTCACCCAAAACAGTCATTCTTTTCTTCTCCCCCTTATGGCAAACCAATGCAGGCTGCCACTTAGAAAAATAAAAGGCAGACAATGGTTTTCTACACACACTTTTGAGAATGGGAATTTTCTGCTTCAGAGATGAAGCACATGGAATAACACAGAAATAAAAATGTATATGAGGATATTAAATATTGGGGCTCAAATTCTAAAGGGCTTCTCAGATTATGAAGTAAGTGCTTAATTTATAGCTCTATCCGTAAGAAATTTTGATTCTAGAATATTGCACGCAAGAATTATAACACACAGCGAGGAAATTATGAAATAACTCATGGTATCTCTTTTCTCATCACCCCTTCCAGTTCAATAATTCTATCAACTAAAAAAAAATGAGGCATGTATTATTCCTAACTCAATGTCATTAAAGGTTTAACCGAAACAAATATTCAAATAAAGGGATTTAAAACCTTAGCCAATGACTTTAAGATCTGATTGTTTCCGTGTATCTCACAATTAAAATATCTTTAAGGAAATCCAATCAGATTTAAGTATGCAAAAATCCTGAGGTTACAATGCCTAACATGTTAAACATTCAAAAAAAAAGGGTAAACTGGCTCCTCCCCTCATACCAAGGAGAAATCACTGTTAAGTCAAATTAGCCCTAGAGCAGTTTTAGAGATGAAAAAAAGTTAATCTTAAAAAATAAAAAGTTATTTTTTTGAGCTGTACAAATGTCACTTGTTTCTTGGGGGGAGGGGAGGTGTGAGGTGGCAGGGGGGAACCCAGCAAAGTAGAAAAGCAATCTATTTCCACTGTAAGATAGAAGATGCATTCTTATGGAAAGAAAATACCATAATGGCATGAAGTAGAGATTTTCTACTGAGGAAGAAGACAGTCAGCCTTGGCCTACTGAGAATTCAAGTACTTACATTCATTTTTTCATTATTCATTTTTCTTTTGTAGCATTCTAGACAACCAGAATTTCTCTCAAACCTAAAGATTCCTTGACTGTACAGTCATGGCTCTAGCAATTTTGTATCCCTCCTCTCTCTCCTTCTGTCCTTCAAAGCTAGGTAATTCCAATTCTATCACTTACTCCACTCCAGTCACACCGACCTTGAACACACAAGGCAGCCTCCTGCCTTGGCACTTCCTTGATTCCCTCTGCTCATAGTCCACATATCCAATATATGGCTCATTCCATCATTACTTCAGGTCTTCATTCAAAGGCCATCTTTTCAGTGAAGCTTTCCCTTGGTACCCTATCTAAAATAACATACACATTGTATTTATTTCCTATTGCCCTTGCCTATTTTATTCTTCTCTGTAGCCCTTATCACTGTGTCTATCTAACAAATGCTTCTTACTTATCTTGTTTATTACTTGTCCCTCCAGGAGAATGTGAGTTCCATGACTGTAGGACTTTTATCTGTTTTATTCACTGCTGTAGCCCCAGCATTTAGAATAGCGCCTGTCAACATACTAGGTGCTCAATACGTTGAATGACTGAATGAATGATACAGCTGGCTAAGACACTAAATGTAAACAGTAGGTGCTACCATCAACACTTTATATTCTAGTCGGAAGGACTTCAAATAACAGATGAAGTTTAGTTTATTTTTCAAACCGTGTCCTGTGGAACTTCAGAGATCCCTCAGGGATCACTATGAGGGTAGAACACGGAAGTCTAAACAAGCAGCAAATTCTCACATTTATCTGATTTATTCAGTGGACTTCACACAAAATTTAATTTGTAGAAAGGAGTTAGTGGCTACAAAAATTCTGAAACCACTGGTTGTACACAGAAATTTAGTTCCTAAATTTTACGTTTTACCGCTAAATGTATATGAGAAGGGGATATAGGGGAGTAATATGGGATTCTTGGTAGTGGTGTTATTTGCTGTCCTTAGTAGTATATTGTATTGTATGACATGTTATTTTTCTTCTTATCATTTTTTCTTATTGCTAAAAAAAAAAAAAAAACAATTTTTCTTGTAGTAATCAGTATGTTCAAATGCTGATTGCGGTGACAAATGTACAACTTTATGATGATACCATGAACAACTGATTGTACACTGTGGATAAATGTATGGTATGTGAATATAACTCTATAAAATTGTAGGAAAATATATATATAGGAGTAAAAGTGTTGGAGAAAACATGGTGAGAGGGATGATGCCTCACCAATATGAACTAACTACAATGTATAAACTCAGAATTGAATCTTAGAACATAGCCTAACGTGGACACAATAATTGTAATAGTCCCTAGATTGTAAGCTCTTACAGCAGTTAACTCTATCCCTGAATTGTAAGGCCTATCTCTAAACTTTGAGATGCTGATCCCCTACCATATGTTGTCACAAACATTGGGACTGGCGATTTGATGTGCTGAGCCCTCGAGCATGGGACTTGCCCTTATGAAGCTCATTACCACAAAGGAGAGTCTAAAGTTGTATGTAATGGTGCCTAAGAGTCTCCCCCTGAGTACCTCTTTGTTGCTCAGATGTGGCCCTCTCTCTCTCTAACTGAGCCATCTCGACAGGTGAACTCACTGCCCTCCCCCCTACATGGGACCCGACTCCCAGGGGTGTAAATCTCCCTGGCAACAAAGAGTATGACTTCCGGGAATGAATGTGGAACCGGCATCGTGGGACTGAGAGTATCTTCTTGACCAAAAAGGGGATGCAAAATGAGACAAAATGGTTTCAGTGGCTGAGAGATTCCAAATGGAGTCGAGAGGTCACTCTGGTGGACATTCTTATGCACTATATAGATAACATCTCTTAGGCTTTAATGTATTGGAATAGCTAGAAGTAAATACCTGAAACTACCAAACTCCAACCCAGCAGTCTGGACTCCTGAAGACAATTATATAATAATGTAGATTACAAGGGGTGACAGTGTGATTGTGAAGACCTTGTGGATCACACCCCGTTGTCTAGTGTATGGATGAGTGGAGGAATGGGGATAAAAACTAAAGGACAAATGGGGTGGGATGGGGGGATGATTTGGGTGTTTTTTTTCACTTTTATTTTTTATTCTTGTTCTGGTTCTTTCTGATGTAAGGAAAATGTTCAGAGATAGATTGTGGTGACGAACGCATAACTATGTTATCATACTGTGGACAGTGGATTGTATATCATGGATGATTGTATGGTGTGTGAATGTATTTCAATAAAACTGAATTTAATTAAAAAAAATTTTACGTTTTACTACTTTTATTGTAAATGATGGTAATCTAGGGATTATGTTTACACCATTCTTTAGAAAGAGGTTCAAAATTAGTATCTTTAGTTTTACTTAATAATTAGCTGTAAAGACAACCTAAATGTTCTATATATTTTCTAATTAAGACATGTAGAAATCAGATTAGTAAAAAGAAAACAAAAAACAATGAGGTATAAAATTGTTATTTTATGAAAAAGAATGTATTTACTAAGTGGAAATTAAATACAGATCAGAATTCTATTACCACAAAAGTCTATCTAAGCAAAAATATCTCCCCACCCACCAAACAGTACTCTACTTGGCAAAACAAACTACAATATTTTATCCTGAACCTCACCTTGAAATTCACTGTAATATGACTTGATCAGCATAACTTTTAAAATGTTACATGTTCCAATAAAAAAAAGAGGACTCACCTTAATGAAGTTACAGATGGACAAGCCTGTCCATACAAACCCATCTGGCCACAAAAAGAATCTGAAAAGTAAAGAACAGTTAGTTACCAGACGTTTCAAAATAAGTTAAACTATAAATCACATTACAATTTTAATTAATACACTCTTTAAATAGAAATGGAAAGTTAAGAGATTCACCATTATCCCAATACATATTTACACGAACTGAAAATGCTACCAAGTGATAACAGGGAATACACCATGGAAGACAGACATACCGAGAAGCATAAGAAGAATAGGCACACTGTAACTAAGACATTCAAAGGAGCTGAGACTTCATAAAATTCAACAAATGGCTATGCTCATGGAATAGAGACGGAGTGTCCAAATTGTTTAGTAGACTCCTAGGGATTCCAGAAGTACCTAAAAGGCTACTACAGAGCTTGCAGGATCCTACTCACACATATTGCACACATACACCCCACCAACATATACACACAAACCTACTCTTCAATCAAAACAGTATTACCATTATCATTTTTATATAGCAGATTTCACTAAGACTTCGTATCAAGAAACAGTTCCGTTGCTTTAAAAAAAAAGTTAATAGCAGCACTGGAACAGAAGAAAAGAGCTTTGATAAGACAGTTCTAGGTTCATATTCTAGCTGTGATACTCTGACATCTTGAAGAATTCATATTACCTCACTGAACCTCAGTTTCTTCTTTTGTAACCTGGGGATAATGCCACCTATATAACTTTATTAATCAGGGATAAACTACAGATTGGTTGTTAAAATTAAATACATTAATGAACAAATGTGAAAGTGTCTACTATCACTACTACCTGGCACATTGGAGATAACAATATTTTCATTAGGCAAAGGATGATCCACAAATCCCTACAGGTAACACAAATGAGAGGAGCTAGAATGGATATAAGTGTAATACACATACACGCACTGCACGAGCAGAGACCATGAAGAACTAAAGAAAGCATGTTCAGTCTAAAGGAATAAGCTGCTATTCCCAGTTCTAGCCAATTGTTCCTACGCAGGAGTGAAATCCCTGTATTAATAAGAACTTTCACTTTTTCAAGAGAAGCCAGAAATCCAAAATTTTCTTTGAAATCTCCTGATTTTTATTTTCTAAATCCTATGTGGGCCAAACAAAATACAGGATTTTGTCTCAAGTTTATAATCGTTGATTTACAGGCTTGAATTCCCTGCATACACTGAAGAGACCGAGAGCCAGACACTTCTATTTCTGCCAGTATGACAGACTGGGATGGCTTGATCAATCTGCCAATGGAAGTAACTAAAATGCTGGGTAAAATGTCTATAAATTTTTAAAAATGAATCAACAACCTGTCAGAAAGTAAGGTATGAATAAAGACCAAAGACTAAGTGAAAAGAGAAAAACCGGAGAGGTATGCAGAATACTGAAATTAGCTTTCTTTCACCTTCAGGGCATTTTGCCAAACACTACAAATTTAAATTTGCAATTTCAAGGCCTCTTGGGGCCCAAATAACAAGAAGCAAAGTCCAGGCCTTACTCAAGAGAATTGTAAGAAAACTGTCTCTTAATTTTGGCACTAAGTAATGGCAAGGGGATAACATGACTGCATCAGTGTCTCCCCTGATATTTCACAACTACAGCTAACCTTCACCTAGATTATGGTTCAAAAAGCTTCATACCTAAAATTTAGTTTATAATAGTCCTAGGATGGTAGTGTCCCCCACCCAACTTTGCAGAAGCAATACAATTTTTCTCTGAGGGAATCCACCTTTGATCTAGGCCTGGAAGAGTTCCCACAGTTAAGGTTCCAAAATAAATGAATTCATAATTAAAAATCAAAAAATCCAGAAGGAAACAAACTAGCATAATCAAGAGACAGCAGAAACATCAGCCAGCAGAATCAAAACCACAAAGACTTTAGAGATTGGATTTACTAGACACCTTTCCCTACTGTCCTAATTTATGGATGATTTTACCTACTCCTATAGTTTCAATTACCTACATGCAGATGAATCTCAATGCTATGGCTCTAGCCCAAATCAATCTCCTGACCTCCAAACATAAACATCTAACATTCTCACCTGGAAATCTCAAATTTGCCTTGTCCAAAACTGAACTCATCATCTTTCCTTAATGTATTTCCTATCTGCATAAAATGGTACTGCTCTTTCATCTAAGAGTGGCTTTCAAGTTTCTGGCTTAATTCCTATCTCTTCTTCTGTTAAAGCAGAACACTCCTTTCCAATTCCTGGTTTCTGTAAGGACCGACTTTTCTCTGAACATTCTTGGCCTCTTAGCCCACTCTTACCCAAAGAGGTGAGTTACTTGGTTAGTGGGAGGAGCTAATTTAACAAAAGACATACGCACCAAGGATTCAGTCTCTTTATCTTTCCTCTCCATCCAGGACTCTAGGAGGCAGTGATCTGGGTGTGTCTGCTCTGCTAACCAAAACATACTCTAGGTGATCTGCTCCATGGTCTAGACTGAGAGGGCAGAGATGGGGGAATATGGAGAATTAACAAGCCCACTGGGCCCTTAAACCTAAGCCACAGTCTACAATATCAGCAAAACAAAGGTAAGTCTCCAGAAGTTAAACACAAAATTACCATATGTCTCAGCAATTCCACTCCTAGGAACTATTTGTGTTCATATAACAACTTACACACAAATGTGACATTTGTACACAGAATTAATAATAGAGTGGTAGAGTGGTACAGGGGAACAGAGAACAATTACCTATTGCATGCTATGGACTATATTTAGCAGCAATACCTTACTAGCACCACACCAGTATTAAGGGTAAATAATTGGGAGGATAAGGGAAATGGGTGTTTTGGGGTCTTCTTTATGTGTGGCTGTATATATGTTATTTTTCTGTAATGGTGAAGCTAAACCTACTTATAAACACGCCTAAGAGTCACCCCCAGAGAACCTCTTTTGTTGCTCAGATGTGGCCTCTCACTCTAAGCCACATTCTGCAAGTAACTCGTTACCCTCCCTTCTAGGTGGAACATGGATTTCAGGGACATAAGATGCCCTGGCAACATGGGACATGACTCCCAGGGATGAGTGTGGCCCTAGCATCATAGGATTGACAATGCCTTCTTGACCAAGAAGGGGGAAAAGAAACATAACAAAATAAGGCTTCAGTGGCTGAAGGATTTCAAATAGAGTCGAGAGGTCGTACTGGAGGTTACTCTTATACAAGTTTCAGCCAGATATTATAAATTGCCACAGTATGTCAAACCCCAATGAACAGTATTTCTGAAAACTCTATAGAAAACCCAGGGCTCTATAAAGACTCTATAAAAGTTTTACTTATTAAGTTTATTTTCCAGAAACTTAAAACCTCCAGATTGTTCCTGTGCCAGATAAGCCCCGAAACTTAGAGATACCAATCTCTCCCAGAACCAGCTCCATTCCCTTATCCCATAATGTCAACATCCCTTTTCAACATGAAGAAGTTAGAATGGTCATTGCCCAAATATCCCTAAAGACTGAGAAAAGATCAAATGAGAGGCAGGAGTTGTAACAGAGAAGTTAGGATTTAACAAATGATTATGACTACTGAAACATTATATAGACATTTCTTTTTAGTTTCTAGTGTATTAGAGCAACCAGAAGGAAATACCTGAAACTGTGGAACTGTAACCCATACTATACTTTGAAATTTGTTCTTTAACTACCTGTTCAATGGTGTTTTGAAATTTATCACTTTTCTATATATAGTTCACAAAAAATGTTAAAAAAAAAAAAGAGTTGTGTTCATCTGCAGGAGATACAATTAATGAAATGTATTAAGTATATTTATGAGCTAAATGTAGAAAAGCAAAGCACTCTTCCAGAATACTGGCCTTCCCAATTTTTGTTCGTGCACTCCTTAAAACCATTTTGAAATGCTAAGCTTAACATCTTTAAGTTAAAATCTAAAATTTTTCACTTTAGGTTAAATAATTGGATATAATGTGTACTTGTAAATCATGATATTTTTCTCTGGATCTGAAAATGGGTTAACAGATATTTTACAATATGTATGTGTATATATATATATATATATATATATATATATTTTAATCTTAATTCATTTTTTTGCAAAAGCAAGCACCTTATCAAATTGAGAACCTAAGATTTTCAATATAAATAGTCACACTACACCTCAAAAAAATTATACACAAATGTTCATAGCAGTAATAGTCATAATAGCCCAAAAAATGGAAACAACTCAAATGTCTGTCAACTGATGAATGGATAAACACAATGCACTATATCCATATAAAGGAATATTACTCAGCCATAAAAAAGAATGAAGGGATTATATATGCTTCAACATGGATGAGTCTTAAAAAATTACACTAAATGAATGAAACCATTTATAAGAAATATCCAGAATAGGCAAATTCATAGACAGAAAGTAGATCAGTGGTTGCCAGGAGATGGGGAAGGAAAAACAGGGAGTAATTGCTAATGGGTATCTTTTGGGGGTTATGAAAATGTTCTGGAATTAGACAATGACGACGGTTGCACCACCTCGTGAATATACTAAGAACCACTAAATTGTATGCTTTGTGGTATGTGAATTACATCTCAATAAAAAATAATTTTGTTTCTTTATCTGCTTTTGCTTGTGTTTATTTTCTCATCAATTCAGAATTCAGGCAAGGAAAAATATACACATTGTGTGCCCCAAACATGCCCAATAGTTACCATTTCCTGCAATTCTAACTCCTAATCTTTCTAATCTCTCCAGCACCAATGCCTTAGTTTCAGGTTTTCTATGTTTCTCAGGTAGATTACAACCCCTACGTGTCCTCAACTCTAGGCCCACTGACTGAATGAACAAAGACATGCTAATCTTTTACACCCTACCCAGGCAACTGACCAAGCAACATGAAAATCTCACAAAAGGCTAAGGTTTCATATCAAGAAAATCCCAAAGTGTCCTCCAAATTACAAACACATCCCTGGAGCCAGCTATATTTGCAGTATATTTAGTCCAACTATATTTAATTGAATTTATTATTCAATTAAAACCATATCTTATATGGTTTAAGGTGGTGTCAACAGAACCTTGTAGCATCTTCAAGTCCTTTGAAAACCAAAATGCAATAAGGAAGTTTGTGTGGAATGACAGAACCAAGCTATGGCTAGCAAAAGCCAGTCAGTCGTTCACTCACAGGCACTTTCCAACACAAGCTACAAACTGTATTATATACCATCACCAACAGAAGAATGCGGGATTCCTTATAATATAAGCAGTAGTCAAGTGTACATTAAACTGAGTTACAAGCTACTCCCATTTAGGTAGAAGCTGCTTAACAAACTAACAGGTGCATTACTTGGAAGTAGGAAGTGAAATGCGAATATTTTGAAAAAGCTCCTAAGTAATTCTATGAGCCCTTCTCCCATCCACACAGAGAAATAACACTTTATAGATAATTTATAAAGAACTTATTACATTCAGAACCTTATGTCTGAAGACCTTAACTGGAATCCCAGCTCTGACCGTCACTGTGTGATCCTGGCTACACTGTTAACTTCTCTGAGGCTTAATTTCCCACTCTATAAGAGAAAATTCATGCTTCAGTTACTGTGACAGTAGCTTGGATAAAAGCATCACCATAATACCAGACAAAAATAAGAAGTGAAAGTTTGTTGAAAATAAATGTTACAGTTCTGGAGGTCAAGAGCTATTCCTTCTTTTTTTACTTCTGATTTCAGCCCTATCTTCCAAAGAAACTGAAAGCATAAAATTCACTAGCATCCAAGAAGGAACAACCCCTTTGATTCGGATTACATGACTGAGCACTGTGAACTGTTATAACATTAGTCACAGGTAATCATTAAAGCAGTCATGGAAATAACCCGTGTCTTAATCAGCCTGAAGAGGAGAAATGTTCCAGAAGCAGGAGTAAAGGGAAAAGAATCCTGCTAAGTGAGTAACAATCAGCTATTCATCCCAGCTCCACTATAAGCCTGAAGGCAGTGATGCAGCTTGGGCTATGAAGTGAGATCTTGGGAGTCAACTACTTTCAAAGAGTTAAAATCATGTAGTACTGGATACTAGAGGAAGAAGAAGAACAAAACTTACCATTGCAGAACTGTAATAGAAAATTAAGAGAAAAGAAACTGGTTTAAACAAACAAACAAACAAAAAAACTTGAGGAAGAATTGTACTAGAGATAGCAAATGATTCAAAGGAGGGAAAGGCAATAGTGTTAAATGGTAAAAACAGACATAAACTGAGAAGACATTGGCTTTTATTAGGAGGAATTAATTAACAATGCTCTATAGGGTGGGTTTTCTGGAATAATGAAAGCAAAATTCAGACTGCAAGTGAGTTAAGAATCAGAAGTAAAAGGGAAATAAAATTTGGCCACAAATGGTAGAAAATGGAAGTACACGTAATAAGTTCAAGCAGTTAGAGGGTTAGATTAAGAATTCCAGGACAAGGAATATGTTAGACCCTTCCATACACTAGCCCCACTAGTCTGTTTTACTCTTTATAATTTGTCACTACTTGATACCATTTTTGTTTACAGTCTGTTACTCCCCACTATAATGCAAGCCACATAAAAGCAGGAACTTTAATTTTCACTCTTTCTTATATCCCCAAAGCCTGGTACATAGTCAGCACTTGTATTTGTCCAATGAATGAATAAAACAGACTCCTCAAGAGTTGGAAAAAGGTAATTTAAAAAGCTGAAAAAAAGTTCAGACTTTAATTAGATATGAATGAAGCAGATCTGGTTAGGACTAAGGCAAATCAGACTAAAGGATAAAGGATGATAGTGATTGTGTTTTACAACTTCAGCTTCTACGTGAGACCAAAGGAAGAGACGTTTATTTAGTGCAAAATCTCTATTTTCTGTAGCACACTAAATAATCAAACTTGTATGGTCAGTTTATTCTAACACCATAATTACATGGAACTTTGAATAGGGAATGAGATCTGGTTAGTATAGGTTACTGTGAATCCCTGATACATCCCAAAGTAATTTGGGCAGAGAATAAAAATGTATTTGCAAAGCCCCCCTGAGGGACTGGGGAAAAATGTGAAAATATTAAACTTTCCCACCTGTGGGATTACTGACATTCTCAAAAGCATTGGAGGCCAAGCCCTTGATCTTGGGGCTTGCCTTATGAAGCTTGTTCCTGCAAAGGAGAGGTTAAAGCCTACTTATAATTGTGCCTAAGAGTCTCCTCCAGAGAACCTCTTTTGTTGCCCAGATGTGGCCTCTCTCTCAGCCCATTCAGAAGGTAAACTCACTGCCCTCCTCACTACATCAGACATGACTGCCAGGGGTATAACTCTCCCTGGCAACATGGACATGACTCCCAGGGATGAGCCTGGACCCAACATCATAGGATTCAGAAAGTCTTCTTGACCAAAAGGTCCCCCTTTTGGTCAAGGAAACAAAATAAAGTTTCAGTGGCTGAGAGATTTCAAATGGAGTTGAAAGGTCATTCTGGAGGTTATTCTTCAGATATCCCTTTTCAGTTTTCGTGTACTGAAATAGCTAGAAGAAAATACCTGAAACTGTTCAACAGCAACCCAGTAGCCTTGATTCTTGAAAACGACTGTATAGCTACGTAGCTTACACAGTGTGGCGGCGTGGTTGCGAAAACCTTGTGGCTCACATTCCCTCTATCCAGTGTATGGACAGATAAGTAGAAAAATGGGACCAAATATTAAATGAATAATGGGGGGGGATGGGATATTTTGGGTGTTCTTCTTTACTTGTATTTTTATTCTTATTTTCATTTTTTTCCTGGACTCATGAAAATGTTTAAAAATTGATTTTGGTGATGAATGCACAACTATCTGATGGTACTGTGAACAACTGAGTATACACTGTGGATGACTGTAGGGTATGTGACTGTATCTCAGTAAAACTGAATTTAAAAAAACATATCACCTAGAGAACAAAGAAATGGATGAGAGGATACTGCTGCTGCTAATTTATTTGTATAATTCATCTGTTGCACATGTTTCAAATGGATTTTCCAAAGGATTTAAGGTAACCCACTAAACTCCCAAATGCTTTTTTTTTTTTTTTGGCTTCCCAGGCTTTCCCATCATGTATCAACATTATAGTGAAAAGTTTAAAACACAGTAAGATTAATAAATCATACTATTCATTCATAAAAAAAGAATGTGAAGAAATTGAAACTCTCACGCATTGCTAGTGAAAATGTAAAACAGTGTAGCCACTTTGGAAAACAGTTGGGCAGTTCATTTATATGAAATGCTCAAAACAGGCAAATTTATAAACAGAAAGTAAATCAGTAGTTGCTTATGGCTAAGGGGGAGGAGGTAAAGGAGGAATGGGAATTGACTGCTAACGTATATGGGGTAGGAACCTTAGAGGGAAGGAAATGTTCTAAAATGAAGATTGCGGTGATTCCTACACAACTCTGAATATGCTACAAAACACTGAATTTTACACTCTATAAATAGGTGAAAAGTATGGTATGTGAATCATATCTCAATAAATCTGTTGTGGGAGGGCGTAGAACCATCACACCAATGTTTTTCTGCCATGTTCCTGCTTTATCCCTCACCAGTGCCAAAGGATACACTCCCTATCCCATAAAGTTGAAAGAGGAAGGGGGAAAGTAAAAGTAATGACTTCACCAGAAAGCAACTCTACTACCACAATTATTTACAGTCCTTTGAATCATTAGTGGTTCAGGAAAATTTGTTTTCTGGTGGCCTCTACTATTTCCAAACCATACTGTTAATTCAGCAAACATGTTTAATGAAATTACAGTAATTTCATTAAACATGTTTAATGTCTACAAAAAGTATGATACACCTGTATATACCTTGAGAAAATTCTAAAGGAAACCACTCTACTACAATCTACAAATCAACTACCGAGGCTGTGTACATGCCTCTTCTAAAAAGAGACTAGGGCCAGAAAGAGAATAACATAAGATGGAAAAGAAAAGTATTCAGTCAACAATAAGCTTCAGCTTTTTAAGACTGGTTTAAGAGTAGAGAGTTTAAGTCCAGGCTAACTGCCTCTTTTCCTTCCAAATAGTTTAGGACTGTTGTCAATAAAACAGGTGGTAGACGTGGCGGACGGGAGTTTCTGGCCAAACATTACAGAGCTGTAACTTCTTCCAAAACCCGAACCTTCTTGCAAATTATATAAACAGATCACAGACCACCCTCTACAAACCAAATCATAACTCCAACAAATAACACAAGATTCTAATTCTGGGCCTATCATTAACTCAGTAGCTTTCCCTACTTTGCTCAATAACTTAACCACACATTTGGTCCCAAAATCAGATCATGTGGTCTAATAAAGGACTTTTTCCCAATTTGTAGATCTATTTTTATTTTTATGGAAATTCTGGCAAAGGTATACAAAATTAAATGACTTTATATATTTAAACCACCTATACTGAATAGATTATAAGAAATATTAAAAATCTAAAAGATTACCCACTCCAAAGTGTTGAACTCTTCCATTTTAAATAACTTTTAAAGTCATTCACTAAACAAAGATAGAATAAGCTTCAGAGAGCTCAACAGTGTGAGATTTTAACTTTAAGCTCAGTTATTTCAGAAAATCAAGACGCCACCTCTCTGAATCCTGTATCTTTATCTTGGGTGTTTGATTCATGTCATTTGCCAGGTGTAATCCAAATCAAGTGATCCTACCATATATTCCCAAAAAATAAACTGAACATAACAAAACTTACCAGTTGACAGAGGAATAAAATGCTGTACTGCAACTGAAATGATGGGAAGCCACGAAGTCTCCAAGACAAAATAAAAACTACCTGTCTGACCTCCAAAACCAGTCTACAAACCACTGCTAACTTTGTAAGAATCATTTCTATCCCCTTCCTTGAAATCCTGATTCAAGAATCTAGGGTGAAACCCAGGCAATCTATTAATTAAAAGCATCTCAGGTGAGTCTGAGACACAGCTTAATTTACTGGTTCAGGACAGGGATAGCAGAAAGGTTTCATATCACTGCCAATTAAGTTCAGTTATGCTCCCTGAAATGCCACAGTCAGGTGGTCATGCCTAAACACTATCAGAAAGAATGCCATCAGCAATTACTAATATGTCATGACCATGGTGATGGGGAAGAGGTAACATGCAAACCTCGCATTTTGTCATCCCTGATTTAGACCACTGAATGGACACTTTTTTTAACAAGTCTTTTGGATCAAGAGAAGAGACCCAGATATGGAGTATCTACTTTTAGCTGGGAGAAGGTCTGGCTGATTCTGGGAGGGTAGGAGGCTGCAAGAACAGACCCATTGTCATATGTACCAGAACACATCAAAAGTAAAATTAAGTTCCCGACATTATTCAGAAAAAGAAGACAACATGATTTCCGCTCTGCAGAGGTTTATAATCTTGTTTGAGAAATGAAAATTCTACATGATAATATAAGTTTGGTTTAAAAAAAAAAAAAAAGTTTTTTTTGCCTTGAGGAGTTTCATTTTAATGGTGGCAGCCAGTGCAGACATTGAGTGTCATGTCAAAAAGTTTCTCAAGCGAAAATCAGCAGTTCGTTCTTCAAAAGGATATGATTAACGTAATGTTACTTAGAAGAATTCACTGGCAGAATTTTCCAGGAAACAAATTGGGAGGCTATTACAATGAAGACATGACCCACTGGAGGGCAAATAATCTGCTTTGTATTGTTTCTGTATGCTTCCATTACTGCTACCAGATTACAGGCTCCCAACAGGCCAGGTACATGTCAAATTAACCTTTATATCTCCCATAACCCATAGCACAAGTTTGCTTTATAATAAACATTCCAAAATGTTTGTTGAATTGTGTAAAGGAAGGAAAAACTCTGACAGATATTTCCAAAGAAACCGTAATAGAACTTGCTACAGATAGAGACATGAAATGTCAAAGGCGTGGAGGGAGTCAAATTATGTCAAAAAACAAAGGGGGACTAAATTAGTTAAAAGAGACTTGAATGGGGAGCTGACGCTCAATTTGTGAATTTTTAATAAGACTGATTATAAGGGTTTGGAAATGGACAGAGGTGATGAAAGCACATTATGTCTCATTGTGAGCGTAACTAGCACTGAATTATGGGAGTGACTGTGGTTGAAGGGGGAAGTTTAGGGTCATGTATTTCACTACAAGAAAAGCCAGCGGATAAAACATGACACTGTGTATCATAATGAACCCTGTTGTGGATGACGACTGTGCAAATATAAGAATGTTTTTGTATGAACTAGAACAAATGTACATGGCTATTACAAGGCGTTAATAATATGGTGGTACTTGGGGAAAAATACAATACAAACTACGGACTATAGTTAACAGTAATAATATAATATTCTTTCATCAATTCTAACAAAAAATAAGTGTCAATAATAGGGGAGTTTAACAGGTATGGGAGTTTTCTTTTTGTAGCAATGAAAATGTTTTCAAATTAACTGTGATGATGAATGCACAACTCTGTAATTATACTAAGAGCCACTGATTGTACACACTTTGGATGGATGGTATGGTGTATGAATAAAACAGTTTAAAAACAGAGAGAGAGAGATTTAAGAGACATAACAACCAAACATAATGTGTGGAACTTTGCCTGGGTCTTCAATTAAAAATGAGCTGGTTTAGCAGGCCGTGCCCTTGACATTGGGGCTTGCCTTTATGAAGCTTGTTACTGCAAAGGACAGGCTAAGCCTGCTTACAATTGTACCTGAGAATCACCCCCCAGGGAACCCCTTTTGTTGCTCAGATGTAGCCTCTCTCTCTAAACCAACTTGGCAGGTAAACTCGCTGCCCGCTCCCCTGCATGGGACATGATTCCCAGGGGTGTAAATCTCCCTGGCAACGTAGGACGTGACTCCTGGGGATGAGCCTGGACCTGGCATGGTAGGATTAAGAAAGCCTTCTGGACCAAAAGGGGGAAGAGAAATGAAACAAAGTTTCAGTGGCTGAGAGATTTCAAATGGAGTCGGGAGGTCATTCTGAAGGTAACTCTTATGCATTATATAGAAAACTCTTCGTAGTTTTTAGTTTATTAGAATAGGTAGAAGGAAATATCTGAAACTAGTTGAACTGCAATCCAGTATCCTTGATTCTTGAAGACAATCATATACTATATAGCTGATATAGTGCAACCATGTGTGCTGGTTCATATATACTATGTCCCCCAGAAAAAGCCATATTCTTTGATGCAATCTTGTGGGGGCAGGCATATTAGTGTTGATTAGGGTGGAACCTATTGGTTCAGTGTTTCCATGGAGATGTGACTCAATCAACTGTGGGTGAGAACTTTTCACTGGATTATTTCTATGGAGGTGTTGCCCCACCCATTCAGGGTGGGTCTTCACTGGATCACTGGAGTACTTTAAAAAGAGCTACACAGGCCCAGATGCAGAGAGCAACTGAGAGTGACATTTTGAAGAGGAGCTACAGATAAGAGAGGACAAAATGTCCCAAGAGCAACATTTTGGAGAAGGCCATTTTAAAACGCATCTGAGAGCAAGCAGGCACCAGTCACGAGCCTTCCAAGCTAACAAGAGGTTTTCAGGACACCAATGGCCATCCTTCAGTGAAGGTACCTTATTGTTGATGCCTTACTTTGGACACTTTATGGCTTTAAGACTGTAACTTTGTAACCAAATAAACCCCCTTCATAAAAGCCAATCCATTTCTGGTATTTTGCATAATGGCAGCCTTAGCAAACTGAAATACTGTGTGATTATGAAAACCTTATGACTCACGCTCCTCTTACCCAGTGTATGAATGGACAAATGAATAGAAAAATGGGGACAAAAAGTAAATGAAAAATAGGGGGGAGGAGGGATATGGGATATTTTGGGTGTTCTTTTTTACTTTTATTTTTACTTTTATTCTTTGGAGTAATGAAAATGTTCAAAAATTGATAGTGGTGATGAATGCACAACTATATGATGATACTGTGAACAACTGTAGTACACTTTGGATGACTATATGGTATGTGAATAGAATTTAATAAAATTGCATTAAAAACAGCTGCAAAATTTTTAAACAATCAGGGACATTTGATTAGGTGTCATCCTATGAAATACTGCCAATTTGTTACATGTGATGGTATGTGGATATATAAGAAAATGATTTTAGAGATGCATACCGAAATGTGTAGAAGTGAAAGGAGAGTATTTATGATTTTCTTTAAAATACTTCAGTTAAAAAGAAAAAAGGAGGCTCTAAGATGGTGGCATAGAAAGGAGTGGAGGCTAATTAGTCCCCCTAGAACAACTAATAAACAACCAGGAACAAGCAGTAAATAACCCGGAATAACTGCGGGGGGAAAAATGTGACAGTCCACTCATCATACAACAACCTGAATTAGGAGGAATGCCCAACATCACAGCATAAAATCTATAAGTAAAAACTGCAGATCCAAGCCGGGAGCCCCCTCCCCCGGTAGCCCAAGCTGCAAATCCTGGTGGTGCTAGACAGAAGCTCTCTCCCAGCAAGCGAATATAGCTCAGCTCCGCTCCAACTGGGGTTTTAATTAACAAGCATGGACTGCTCACTACGCATTACAAATCCCCAAGAAGCAGACAGAGGCTTTGGGTGACAACTGACCTAGGAGAGTCAGAAGGTGGCCGTGGACTGGCCCTGAAGGGAGCTTTCTGCCCCTGTTTTGGCTCACTGGAGAAAGCCTCAGCCATTTTCAGTTCCCAGCACTCTGACCCAGACAAGGCAGGAGACAGCACAAGCAGAGTCTATTCAAATGCTAATGACCTCTCCCTAGGGGTGGTATCTTCCCTAAGAGGAAAGGGGTGGGGCTCAGCTCCACTACCTGCCTTCCGTTCAGAACCAGACCTCAGAGCCTGGGAGAAAACATCCACAGGCCACACCTCCTTACACCAGTCTGGAGTGACAGGCTGACAGGCACCACCTGCTGGGCAGAAAAGCACAGTGAGCTGAGGCATCACAGGGTGTACCAATTTTCTAAGACACCCTCAGGGAAATGGATACTGAATATTTCTTCCTTCTCGAACCTGAGACTGTTCTGGTCAGAGAAAACCTGACGGGGTAACCAAGGAAACCATGCCTAGATCACAGAAAACTATAACCTACACTAAGAAAAACAAAGTTATGGTCCAGTCAAAGGAACAAACTTACACTTCAACTGAGATACAGGAAGTTAAACAACTAATAATAAGTCAATTCAAAAAGTTTAGGGAAGATGTTGCAAAAGAGATGAACCATATAATGAAAACACTGGGTGTACATAAGGCAGAAATTCAAAGTTCGAAAAACCAACTGGCAGAATCTTTGGAAATGGAAGGCACAATACAAGAGCTGAAAAACACAATGGAAACATACAACAGCAGATCTCAACAGGCAAAAGAAAACACTCAGGAACTGGAGAACAAGGCACCCAAAAGCCTATATGCAAAAGGACAGAAAAAAGAATGGAAAAACACGAGCAATGTCTCCAGGAACTTAAGAACAAAACAAAAAGCAAGAATGTAGATGTCACTGGTGTCCCAGAAGGAGAAGGGAAAAGAGGCAGAAGCAATAATACAGGAAATAATCAATGAAAATTTCCCATCTCTTAAGAAAGACATAAAATTATGGATCCAAGAAACACAGTACACCCCAAACAGAATAGATCTGAATAGGCCTACACCAAGACACTTAATAACCAGATTATCAAACGTCAAGGATAAAGAGAGAATCCTGAAAGCAGCAAGAGAAAAGCGATCCATCACATACAGAGGAAGCTTGATATGACTATGGGAGGATTTCTCAATAGAAACTATGGAGGCAAGAAGGAAGTGGAGTGACATATTTAAGATACTGAAAGAGAAAACCACCAATCAAGGATCCTATATCCAGCAAAACTATCCTTCAAATATGAGGGAGAGCTTAAAATATTCTCTGACAAACAATGAGCAAATTTGTGGTCAAGATACCTGCTCTACAGGTAACACTAAAGGAAGCACTGCCCACAGAAAGGAAAAGACAGGAATGAGAGGTATGGAAAACAATTTTGGGAGATAGTAGCACAGCAATGTAAGTACACTGAACAAAGATGACTGTGAGTACAGTTGAAAGAGAAAGGCTGGTACCATGAGGAACACCAGAACAAAAGATGAAGGATAAAGACTGGGACTGTGTAACTCAGGGAAACCTAGGGTGCTCCACGATTGTAATAAAAGGTGCAAATATGTTTTTACATGAGGTAGAACAAATGAATGTCAACATTGAAAGGTGTTAAAAATAGGGTGGGACTGGAGGGAAAATACAGTCAATGCAAACTAGACACTATAATTTATGGAAACATTGTTATTATGCTTCCTTTACTACAACAAAGGCAATTACCAAAACTAAATGCACATAAGAGGGGGGCATAAGGGAGGGTTATGGGACTCTTGGCATTGGTGGTGTTGTCTAACTCTTTATTCCCCTTTAGGTTAATGCTATCTTTCCTTTTGTTGCTTTCTAGCTCTCAAGTTTTGGGTTTTTTGTTTTGTTTCTTGTTTTTTTCTCTTTCTTTTTTCTTTTTCTTTTGTCTCTCTGTCTTCCTTGACTCTTCCCCCTTCTTTGCAGAAGAAATGGAGACATCCTTATAGAGACAATGGCAATATGTGACTCTACAGGGAACCAACAATTGTTTACTTAGGACAGAATGTATGGTGTGTGAACAAAACCATCTTAAAAGAAATGGGCTGATGAAGAAATCGTGATGGCACTATCTTGAGTGAAATAAGACAGACACACAAAGGCAAATAGGGTCTCACCGATATGAACTAATTATAATATGTAAACTCATAGACATGAAATATAAGTTACCAGGATATAGAATGAGGCCAAAGAATGGGGAGTGGTTGCTTATTATGAGCAGAATGTTCAACTAGGGTGAATTTAAATGTTTGGAAAAGGACAGGGGTGATGGTATCATGTTGTGAGAATAACTAACAGTGCTAAAAGGTGTGTGAAGGTGGTGGAAAGGGTAAACTCCCAGTCACATATGTCACCAGAAGGAATATTGGAGGTTAAAAGATGGGAATGTATAAAACAGTGAATCTTGTGGTGGACAATGCCTGTGATTAACTATACAAATATTAGAAATCTCCTTTACAAACTAGAACAAATGCATGACACTATAACTTCTATAACTAGAAGTTCATAATAGAGAGGCATATAGGAAAAAATAAATACCTATTGCAAACTATATACTACAGTTAGTAGTTGTTCTAGTTTGCTAATGCTGCCGGAATGCAAAACACCAGAGATGAACTGGCTTTTATAAAGGGGGTTTTATTTGTTTACACAGTTACAGTCTTAAGGCCATAAAGTGCCCAAGGTAACACATCAGCAGTTGGGTACCTTCACTGGAAGATGGCCAACAGTGTCCAGAAAACCTATGTTAGCTGGGAAGGCACGTGGCTGGCATCTGCTCCAAAGTTCTGGTTTCAAAATCGCTTTCTCCCAGGACGTTCTCTCTAGGCTGCAGTTCCTCAAAAATGTCACTCTTAGTTGCACTTGGGATATTTGTCCTCTCTCAGCTTCTCAGGAGCAAGAGTCTGTTTTCAACGGCCGTCTTCAAACTGTCTCTCATCTACAGCTCCTGTGCTTTCTTCAAAGTGTCCCTCTTGGCTGTAGCAGCTTGCTCCTTCTGTCTGATCTTATATAGTGCTCCAGTAATTTAATTTAGTTGCACCCTGAATGGGCAGGCCAACACCTCCATGGAAATTATCCAATCAAAGTCATCACCCAGAGTTGGGTGGGGCACGTCTCCATGGAAACAAAGAATTACAATCTAATTAACACTTATAGGTACACCTCCATGGAAATTATCCAAAGTCATCATCCACAGTTGGGTGGGGCGCATCTCCATGGAAACACTCAAAGAATTACAATCTAATTAACACTGATAGGTCTGCCCACACAAGATTAAATCAAAGATAATGACATTTGGGGGGGCCATAATACATTCAAACTGGCACAATAGTACTTTAACATTCTTTCATCAACAGTAACAAATGACTATACCAAAACTATGGATCAATAATGGAGGGGGGTGTGGTTAGGGGTATGGAGGATTTGAGTTTCCTTTTTTTGTCTTTCTTTTCTGGAGTAATGAAAATGTTCTAAAAATTTTTTAAAAAATTAATTGTGTTGATGGATGTACAGCTGTATGATGATACCATGGGCAAATGACTGTACACTTTGGATCTCTGGATAGTTGTATGGTATGTGAACAATCTCAATTAAAATATATAGAGAGATAGAGAGAGAGAGAGAGAAAGAAAGAAAAAAAGGTAGTTGAGGCATATTTGGAAAATACCTTAATTGTTCAATCTCCGTGATGAGTTCATGGGGATTCATTATATTTTATCTCCTTTTGAGGGTGTTTAGACTAAAGTCTCTGGCATTCCTTGCTCAGCACTAGTATTGTATAATTAATTTTCTTTCTTTCTCAGATTTCAGGAAGGTTAAGATATATTCTGACTAGGACTGCAGAGAAAATAGCCTAGACACAATCAGAAGAAAATGGGCATTCATTTATTAGCTCTACTAATAGTAAAACTCTCTGAATATACCCAAAGAACTTCTTGTAAATTAATATGAGAACTGAATATGAGCCAAGAGAGTGACTCAGCTGCTAAAAAACAAAATACAATCTTAGGCTTCATGAAAAGAATAGTATCCTGATCAAGGAGAGGGTTACTGTCCCATGCACTCTTCACTGCTTAGTTCACAACTGGAGTAGCATGTTCTCTTTTGAGCACCATATTTTAAGAACACTTACAAGCTAGAATGCTTGCAGAACAGGCATCAGACTAGTGAGGAGTCTAGAAACCAAACGTCAACTGTAAAGTGACTAAAGAAACTGGGTGTGTTTAGCTTAAGAGAAGAAAACACTTCCCAGTCTTCCATCTCATCTCTCTCATATAGACCCCAGCATAGTATTTTCCAGAGGATTTCAAGAGTTGGTAATAGGCATCCCCACATACTCAAAGAAGAAAAAACACTTTTTTCTCCATAGGACTTACCAGAGTGTTCAATATCAATGTATTTTGTGCCTCTCCAAGAGGATGCTCAGTATTTCCCATATGTATGTAACCATTTATTCAGTCATTCAACAATTATTTACTAAGCCCCAATTATTTGCCAGACTTCTCCAGGTGTTGAAAAAATCAATGATTCCCTGGAGTGTGAATTAAACTGTTTAAAAACTAAAAAAATAAAAAATAAAAAAAATCAACGATTTCCAAAGTAAGGGAGTTTCCTAGTCCAAGTCTCCAGGAATCCACATGGGCATCTTTTAAGTTAGAACAGCAGCATAGAGTACTGAAAATAATAACAGACATGGAGTAAAAAGTAACTGCTCCACTACAACTTAATGTGTGAAATCTTGGACAAGCCACTTAATCTAAACTTAGAATTGTTTATTAAAAAAAATGCTTTACGTACCACACGGGGTTGTTGTAAGATCAAATGAGATATACATACTGGATAAGAAAACATTTGTAAACCATAAAAACACTATACAAATGTTCAAAGGCCATGTCTTACTCATTTTTATATTCCCAATGCCTAACAGGCAGAGCAGAGATTATAATCTAGAAGACATGGGAGGGGTAGGGTTGGCAGGGTCAGGATGAAGATGAAGATGGTGAAGGGTTTTAAAGAGTAAGGAATCCAAACATTCATCAACTGATAAATGGATAAATAAAATGTGGTATACACATACAATGGAATATTATTTGACAATAAAAAGGAATTAAATATTGATACATGTTATAACATAAATGACTCTGAAAACATTATACTAAGTGAAAGAAGCCAGACACAAAAGACTTGTTGTATGATTCCCTTTATATGAAATGCCCAAAACAGGCAAATACATAGAGACAGTTAAGGACATTAGTGGTTGCCTAACACTGGGGGGAATTAAGCAAAATGAGGGGTGGGTACTAATGGGTACAGGGTTTCTTTCTGAGATGATAAAAATGTTCTAAAAATGTGGTGAGATTGTACAATTTGTGAATATACTAAAAACTACTGAATTATACACTATAAATGGGTGGATTCTTTGGTATATGAATTATTTCCAATAAAACTGTTAAAAAAGAAGAAAACTGTGAGGAGGGAACTAAGTATAAAATCACTAACTTAACAACATAAACCTGTTTCTCTTTTAAAGAAAAAACAGTGAGCTCTCTGATATTCCAGAAGCTCTGACAATTGTACAAGAATGAGACTTGGAGGAAGTATTAGAAGAAAATACTAAGAATTACTACATCAGACCATAAAGTCTCTACAAATCCTTCTGTGGAAAACAAATCCGGCATCTGGCATCCTTCCTTTCAAAATTCTAAGGTTACAAATCACCTCCTGGTCTAGTTCAAAAGTTTTATCATCATCGTTTCTGAGCTTCCAGTTGCATTTGATACTGTCAACAATCCTACCTTCTGGAAAATCTTCCCACCCTTGGCTCCTGTGGCATTGACATACATCCTGGTTCTTCTAAGAATGTTTTCTTAACCTATTAGCCTGAATTTTATCACTGAAGTTTCCAAACCTCAAGGCTCTTTGCCCAATACACTATTTCCCTCCCAACACCCATCTGCTCGCATTTCACCCTCGTCAGTGCACAATCTATATTTCATCTCTGACTATTCAACCTATAGCAGAATACCACAGATACACTTCAATCTTATTTTAGCCAATTCTTGGTTATCTTCACTAAGGCTGAGAAGCAGTAATGCAGGTCAACCAAAATAAATAATCCCTATGCCATTTCTACTGGTCTGGAATGCGGTATACATTTTTTTCTTCTCAACAGATCTCTTTTTCTAATTGTTTTGTTTAGATTAACACGAAACCAGTTTGCATTTCCAGAGCCAAACTAGCAAGAAAGCTATCAGAAGTACAGTGAATGGCAGGGGAAGAATGGCCTGTTATTGAAAACTGATTGTGCACAATCTGGTGTTGACCATAATCAACCTTAGCTCTTTTCCTGTCACAGTGATACTTTCTTAATTTCCTCACTATCAGCAAGGACTCAGCCATCCTCCCAGGATTCCAGGCTTTAATCTTTTAACGTTTAGGCCTCACACGCAATCATCACATATATTCTGTACACTTTTAACAAAAATAATGGTTCAATGCATAGGCTCAAAGGCCACACTGCCTGGGTTCAGATCCTGGCTCTGCTGCTGACTTTCTGTGGGATTTGGGGCAAGTTACTTAATGTCTTTGTAACTTGGTTTCTTCACAAGAATGATAATGATACCTTGCTATGAAGAATTAATGAGTTAAATGTATATAAGGAGCTTAGAACAATGCCTGGCATATTGTAAGCAGTCAATAAATGTCAGTTATTACTTTATTCCCACAATCACCATCTTATGTCAGATCCTCATCATCTTATTACTAAAATTCTCCAAGAACATTCAAGTTGGTCTGCCCACATCCAGCACACTTAACTGATGGAAAAACCTTCCTCAGTAATAATATGCACCATCTTTCTTTATGCACCCTTTCTTCAAAACCAAACTAAACCCTCTACCCTTGAAAGGTCCTCCATCACCAACTCCTCATCAGTCCTAAACTCATTTTATTATTCACCAATACAGATTCTCTGTGATGTACATCTGCTGTACATTGCTACTTCCTTGCCTTTGCACATACCACTTCACTCTCCTGGAATACACCTCCTTCCCCCTTTGGAAATTTCTATCTTTCTCTCTCATACCTCTGACTTTATTTGCATCGTTAACCCCACTGGAGTCTGATGATGTTTGGTAATTTTGAATGATGCATATAGTTTTCCCCAAAAGAATATGAAGGTTTCAAAGAGATCACATATTCTATATCTCATATCTCTTCATACAGACTACTTCACACAAGCACAGTATTTTGCAGAAGTACACACATGCTGACTGACTTACCAAAAAAATTTCTCTCAGGAAGTATCAGAACATTCTCTATTTTCCATTGTCCCACCCACACTTAATACAAGGAAAACAGAAGCTGTATTTAAGTATTTTGATTCTACACAGAAGAAAAAGGAAAGATAGACTAACAATTGTACCAGATAAAAGGAAAAAAATGTCAAAAATATATGCAAAGAAAATACGCAATGCAAAAACAAATCAACGAAAAGCGACAACGCTGGCCAATTTGTAATCTAAAAGGTGATCACAAAACAGTTAAGATTTTTTATTTCATAAAACTAATGAACCAAAAAGAACCAAATTAAATGTGTCCTGATCCCATCCAAAAGATAACCAATAAAGACATTAAAAATGCCCCAATATCTTCAGCAACTCAAAACAAAGAACAAAATTCACTTCAAATCCAAGAGCTATAAAATCAAAAAGAAAGATAACTCCTCAGGTTTATCCAAGAAACTAAAAAATTCAATTATGTCTCTGTGTGCCACTCCAACAGAAAAAGGGAAAGAAGTTACTGCTTTTCCATAAATATTTACTAAGGTCTAGGTGGAATAAAAGCCTTCTCTCACTGCTACTGTGACCTGTTCCCTGTTAAGGGAGCAATCTGTGGTCACAAAAGAGCAAAACACAAGAGATTGAAACCTTAACCTGGAAGAAACATTAAGGAAAGAAACAAACTACCCAAAACACATTGTTTCAAAACCAGTTTCAAAAAACCCAAGAGTGCAATGGTACTCAACAAAAAGAGAGGAAACGTGAAATAAAAGAACTTCCATGAAATAAGTGACTAAATAAATCTATCTAGCAGTACCTTGCAATTAACGAGCTATGCAGTTAACACTTAATGACCTCCATGCTTGCTTCAATGGAAAACAAAATAGGAGAAAAATAAAGACAAATAAATGTCAAGCAAAGACAAAAAAGATGCCCACCAATCTCTAACTCCCAGGCCAGCCCAACTAAGTTCATTCAGGAATCCAACTAGGAACAACAGAGACGTAGACTGCACAACACGGGACAGGAAAAAACCCTGCCAGCCACACACAAAAAGTAGAATGGAGAAATGATAACTATACATCTCCATGTACCAGTAGCAAGCGCCAATTCTGGAGGGGAAACAAACAGCAGCTAAAGGAGGGGAAGAAAAGATGTCAAATGAAACTAAGCCCTGTTACGTCCGCTTCTGGTCTTAATTTCAGAGAGTACAAGTTTTGCTTCTTCCATCTAACCAACAGTTGGCCTCGGCAAAGCAAACTGACCCTAACACCTTCCACGCCACCCGGAGGAAATAACAGTGGAAAAACTACCCCGTTAACCTCCCTCATCACCAGCTGCAAAAAAGGAGGAGGGGAGGGGGGCCCTACCACGTGGGCAGGATGCAACACACACTGGACAGCAACATGTACGTATGGAACGGCTGCCTTCGCCCTAACGCCAGCAAAGGACACGGCGACAGGATGGGCGGGAACGCAGGCCCCTCGCACGGGCCTCCTCACCCGAAGGGCACCCCGGAGGCGCGACGTACTCCCCGCCTCGTCAGCCGAAAAGTGCCCCCGGGCTTGAAGGGAAGAAGCCGCATCCTGCCGGGATCGAGGACTAGCCCAGGCCAAGGAGCAGGTCACGGAGCGAAGGTGACAGTCGCTGTCCTCGGACTTAGCGCCCCCGGGAACCACGTCTGTCTCCCCAAGGCCCCGCCTGGGGGAGGGGCGGTAGGCGCGGAGTCGCGGCTTCCCGGCTGAGGGGCAGCAGCAGCTGAGAAGAAGAGCCGCGGGGGAGGGAGGGACTGAGACTTCGCAGCCCGCCAGGCCCCAGCTCGGGCCAGGGCCCCCTGCCGCCCGCTGCCTGCCGCCCGCCCCCCTCCCCAAGGCGGCGAGAAGGGAGAGGGCGTCTCGCGGCGGGCAGCCCCTTCCTCCGTCCCGGGAGATGCCCCAGCCCCGCCTCTTCGCCCGCCGCCCCAGCCCGGTCGCACCGGCGCGGGCGCTCACCTCAGGCTGCGCAGGCCGGGACGGCCCGGCCGAGCCCCCGGCCGCTGCGTACGTCTCCGTCCCCCACAAAACGTCCCAACGGCTTCTGGTGCGGCCGGCCGAGGCCCCAAGCAGCGCCGAGAGCGGCGGCGGCGGCAGCAGCGGGAGCAGCCAACATCCGGGGCCGCGCACCCGGAACTACTTCCCGACCCTCTCCCCTTCCCGCCCCCGCCCTCGCCCTCGCCCCCGCCTCCCGCGACGTCGCTGCGCTACCGGCCGAGCGTCGGCAGCGTTACGCCCCTTCGCGTTGACGGTCGCGTTGACAGGCGCGGAATCCCTCCGCTGGGACAAGTAGTGCCCTGGGACACCCGGGTTGACACTTCGGCCTGGTCTGTGTCATGGATTTACCGGAAATTCCTAGCTACTTGGGGTTTCTGAGCCTCAGTGACGTCTGGGAAGTGGGGGCGACGGCGGCGGCTCCATAGTTGAGGACGGCAAAGATCTGTGGCCATGGATTCTGCTCACAAATTCCAGCGGCTCCGTGCTCCTGAGTAATGGAGCCTAGTGACCTTGCGCCTCGCCTAGGCCAAGACTACTCACCCTAGTGAGAGCCACCTTAGTCTCTTCTCCGGCTTGGCATACCGCGAATTCCACAGACCATAGCAAAGGCGCCTTGGATCTTCACAACACTCTTTCCTTCAGAACTTAACGAGTGCTGGGTTTTAGACCCATCTCTGCCAAAGTCTTTGCTTAGTGTCCTTCTGCTTAAAACACGGGTATTAGAACTCTAAAGCCCGTTCTCATTCCCAAGTTAGCTGCCCGGGTTATGGGCCTGCTATCCTGCTAGTCGGGCTACTTTTGACTTGAACTTTGGAATTTAATTCTAAATCAATCTTCATTGATTCTTTTCCTCTGGACTATTAGCACTGATAATCTGCCCTGTAATTTCACACTTAATTACATTCCGGCATACCCTTTGCTGTTGATTCATTCGCGTTAGTCACACACTCCCCCGTGACACCAACCACTGTTTTGAACACACAGTAGGCACAATAATGATTGTTAGATTAATACTTGATTGGTTGGATGGGGGAAAACAGAGAGGCCCGAGTGAATTAGCCCTGGAAACATCTTTTGACATAGCCTCGGTGGAATCAGATAAAGACCTTGGTTAGGAAAAGAGCTGAGAATCCAATTCCTTCACCAAACATAGAACATCTGCCATTTGCCAAGCTTTACTGGGTGGACACTTGGGATTCAAAGTACTTATTTATGCCTTTTTTGTATAAGACTCTAGCAAGATTCTGAAGATAAGATTCTTAAGATTCATTCATCCAACAAGCATTTGCCACTACTATTTTAGTGCTTGGGAAGTATCCCTGAACAGAAGAGGGAAAAAAATATACCTCTCGTTCTGGAACTGGCATTCTAGTATGGGGAGAAAGGCAATAAATATAATAAGAAAATTGTTCAGTATGTGAAAAGGTGTTTAGTGCTATAGGGAAAAAATAGACCAGGGTAAGGATATGAGGAAAACTGGAGGAAGGGGGTATACTATTTCAAACAGAGTCATCAGGGAGAGCCCCGTTTATAAGCTGACTTTAACCAGAGACCTGAAACAGGTGTGGATGTGAGCCATGCAGTTATCTGGGGAAGAGTGTCCCAGGCAGAGGGAACAGCTAGCAGACAGGCTCTGGAAGTATTAGTAATGGTGAGGGAGGCAGGGAGTGATGGAGCAGAGTGAGAAAATAGGAGATGAATAGGAAGATAAGGTCAGAGAGTGGATCTTTTAGGCTACTTTAAGAATTGTGGCTGAAACAGAACTTTAAGCAGAGGAATGGCATGATCTGATGCATACTTTCAAAAGATCACTTAGTACTGTGCTAAGAGTAGAAGGTGGGAGCACAATAGTGGAAGCAGAGGCTGCATTATCCAGGTGCAAGATGATGGTTTGGACCAGGATGATAACAGTGAGTAGGATAAATAAGATACAGTCATTGAACTTTACGAATTCACAGTACAGTGGGAAACAAGTAGATAAATTATTATAATACATGATTACAATAAAATCCTAAGAAGGAGGCCACCCTTGTGAGCCCTCCTGAGAGGGGGTAGAAATTCCCAGAACACTAAGTTACCAAGAGAATTGGAAGTTCCAGATTTTTTGTGGGGCCATTAGATGGATCCTTGATAACATGGCTAATACTCTTCTTCTTCCCAGCCCTTCAGATTTCACAGCCCACAATCATCTGAGTGGGGCTGTAGGCCAAAGGGAACGACAGAACAGTCTGGGTCTGCATCAAGGAGATGGGAAAAGCTGAGATTATTCCCATTTGTCAGAGGAAGAAACTCAGGTCCATCATCACCAGGTTTAACCTGAGACTAGGATCAAGAGCATCCAAATCCCAGATCAGGGATCTCTCTGAGCCACTTGAGTTAGGTCAGCCAGATGGTGGGGTAAAAGAGTAGAAAGACCCATGTTTGAATTTAACTCCAAGTCTCGAGATTTTTGGTTCCCATTCATTATCACCTCTCAAAAGTCTTCAACACCTCTTCACCCCTGACCTGTTTGTGATTTCAAGGTGCTTCTCTAAAGTGGTTGTTCCTATCCCAGGATAGAAGGAGATAGGACTGGAAGAAAACAAGGCTGTACAGTTGTTGCAATGGGATTGGGATAGGGGGTGGGGGGGTGGGGGGATCAGCACTCTTTGGCAAGGAAAAAAAGCACGGGCCACAGAGTGTCAAAAGGTAGAGGAGCATCCCAAGAAAACAAGTTGTAATGGCCATAGCAGCAGGAGGATTATGGGACATGGTGAGAAGGGGAAGCTTAAAAGCCAGATTGAGAAGACAGACCTGTGCTCAAATCTTATGTTCTGTAGTTTATTTTTCATGCATCCATATCAAGTTTTTAAATTTCTCTTAATCTCCCTTTCCTTGCCCATAAAATGAAAACAATAATTATAACTACCTGGCAAAGGAGGTCTTGCACAGGCAGTCAAAATAGGGACCACCAAAGACTACTCTTATTTCAATGTACAAGGTCAAGTGTCAACACAGAAAAGAGTAGTTCACCATCCTGGAAGATGGGAACGGGCTGGGAGGGAAGGGGCAGAGCAGGAGAACCCTCATAGAGGAGGTGGTATCCAACTCAGGGAACAGACCCTTAAGAGAAATAGAGCTCAGTGCTCAAAGCAATGGGATAGAGGTTTTATTGTCTTGTGTTGTTTACATTTTCCAGCCTCATCTGGATTATAAATTCCTTGAAAAGTACATAGCAATAGGCCTACAAAATCTTGATTCAACTCTGGTAGTGCTTCACCAGCAGGGTGTTCAACCCTTCACATGATCCACAGATACTTAGACAAAGTTTTACCTGATTCCTTCTCTCCCTCTTTGTTTATTTTAAGAGGATATTTATTTAAGATGAAAATGAGAAAATGATTTCAAATGAATCAAGTCCTACAAGAGGGAAAAAGAAAAACATGAGAGCCCCTCATATCATTCCAAGCCCTGGAGGAAACTTCCAGATTTCTTGGGTATCTTTATATAATATTTTATATCTCATGTGCTAGAGGCAAAATCTTAAAAAGCTATATATAAACCATTGAGAAGCTCTCAGCACCCTTGAGTGCCATTTAATGACGGCATTTGGGTGTTGGTCACTGTTTTCGTTTATTGACTGCTAAAACAAATACCATATAATGGATTGACTTACCAATAGGAATGTATTGGCTCATGGTTTGAGAGGCTATCAGGCTAGCTTCCTCCTAGGGTGGGTATCTTCCACTGGCTGGCAATCTTTGGGTTCCTTGGCTTTTCCGTCAAATGGCAGTGCACGTGGCAGAGTCTTCTCCTTTCTCTTCCAGGTTCCTTTGACTTCCAGCTTCTGGCTGCTCCCTGTGGCTCCTTTTTCTCATGTGCAATTTCCTTTGCTTATAAGGACTTCAGCCATATTGGTTTAAGGCCCACCCTCATTTAGTTTGGGCATACCTTTAATAACATCTTCAAAGGTCCTATTTAAAAATGGGTTCATACCCACAGGACCAGGGATTGGGGCCTGAATATGCCTTTTGTAAGGGCACATGATTCACTATGCATACTTAAGCCACTTATACTCATTTATCGAGCACCTACTGTATAACAGGCATTGTGCTAAATGCCAGGGAGTCAAAAAGAAACAAAAAATGTACCCATCTTCAATGAGCTCTGTGCCTATTTGAATGTATTATATCCTCCAAACACCATTATCTTTGATGTAATCTTGTGTGGGCATATATTATCAGTGTTAATTAGATTGCAATTCTTTGAGTGTTTCTGTGGAGATGCACCCCACCCAACTGTGGGTGATGACTCTGATAGGATAATTTCCATGGAGGTGTTGCCCCACCCATTCAGGGTGGGTCTAAGTTGAGTCACTGGAGCCATATAAATGAGCTGACAAACAGAAGAAACTCAGTGCAGCTGTGAGTGATACTTGGAAGAGGAGCTACAGCCAAGAGGGACACTTTGAAGAAAGCACAGGAGCTGCAGATGAGAGACAGTTTGAAGACAGCACTTGAAAGCAGACTCTTGCTCCGGAGAAGCTAAGAGAGGACAAATACCCCAAGTGCAACTAAGAGTGACATTTTTGAGGAACTGCAGCCTAGAGAGGAATGTCCTGGCAGAAAGCCATTTTGAAACCAGAACTTTGGAGGAGACACCAGCCACGTACCTTCCCAGCTAACTGAGGTTTTCCAGACACCATTGGCCATCCTCCAGTGAAGGTACCAAATTGCTGATGTATTACCTTGGACTCTTTATGGCCTTAAGACTGTAACTTTGCAACTAAATAAACCCCCTTTATAAAAGCCAATCCATTTCTGGTGTTTTGCATTCCGGCAGCATTAGCAAACTAGAACAAGCTCCTACTCTTTTGGAGAAGCAAACATGTAAACAATCCCAATGCAATTTGGTTGAAGTTTGTACTTGCGCCATGGAAGCAGAGAAGAAGCAAGGCTTCAGTGGGGGGGTGGGATGGGGGGGGCAGTGTCAAAGAAAGCCTTACCCTGAAAGGTGAGATTAAAGTTGTTTTAATAAATGAGTAAGAGACAGAAGCAAGACTGGAAGTAGAGAAAGAACATTTGAGACAGAGGAGAGCTTGTACAAAGTCAAAGAGTTTGGGTGGATATGAGAAAAGTAAAGCACACAAGAATTACAGCATCATAAGTGATCATTAAATAATAGTTGCTGGTGGGAATAGCTAACTCATGGAGCTGGACCACATTACTCTGCGTAAACCATGCATAAATTGAGTTCTTGTCCTCTGGGACCTTGGTGTTAAAGTTCATATTATATCAGTAAAGCGAAATGTGATCCTTTCCAAACAAAGGCTGTGCTGGTTTGAATCTGTTTTTTACCCCATGAAAGACTATGTTCTTTTAATCCACTCTTGTGGAAGCAGACCTGTTGTGGGTAGGATCTTTTGATTAGGTTGTTTATATGGAGATGTGACCCCACCATTTCAAGGTGGGTCTTAATTAGTTTACTGGAGTCCTTAAGAGAGCTCAGAGGCAGCACAGACACAGACACTTGGCAATGCAGAGAAAGAGACATTTTGGAAGCAGCTGTTGAAACCAGAACCAGGAGAGAAGTTAAGAGATGAAATCCAGAGTTTGCCCCAAAGCTAAGAGAGGACCCCAAGACGCTTACAGAGAAATGACCTGGGAGAAACAAGCAAGGATGCACAGGAGCTGAGAGAGAGAGAAGCTAAGACAGAAGCCCAGAGATATCTTGGAGAAAGCAATTGAAACCAGAAGCTATACCCAGGAGGGGACCAGCAGGCTCCAGCCATGTGCCTTCCCATGTGACAGAGGAACACCAGATGCCATCGGCCTTTCTTCAGAAAAGATATCGTCCTACTGATGCCTTAATTGGGACATTTTTACGGCCTTAGAACTGTAAATTTGTGAACTAATAAACCCCCATTGTAAAAGCCTATCTATTTCTGTTATTTTGTATTCCAGCTGCTTTAGCAAACCAGAACAAAAGGCTTTGCTACTTAATCGTTCCCAGTAGAAAGAAATAGCTTAGAATATTTTTCCCTAGTAGAAGGCAGTAGCCTAAAATATTTCTTTTTCCTGGTCCTGGCAATGAATTTGCACTAGTTTGCCATGTACCTCCACTGCCCCATCTTCCTTGTAACCATCTGACTCAAACCTTGACTTCCCTCCACTCTCAGAATCAACTGAGCTAATTAAAAGCATAATAAAAGACACAAGGGCACTGAGACAGCTGAACAAACATTAACAAATATGTAGATTTAAAATAAATTATTTACATTATATTTAAGCAATGGTGCAGATGAAATTTGGGTGGTGCTAGGAAGAGTGAGTCAGAGGATGTTCAAATACAATGTGATCAGGGATATCTCCTCTCTTTCGGTTAGTTAGCAGTCTTTTGGAATGACTGAATGGAACGAACCTGGTTAGCAGGAAAAAGCAGCCAAAGTTTGCAGCTCAAAGGAGCCTGAAACTCTGGGTGCAAACTTGGTCATCAAGAAACATTTGTTTAATTTTAAACTGTAAAATTATTGGCAAACTGTGTGCCTAATGGGCTGAATAAAAATCATCAAGAAACCCTGATGATGGGGGTTGAGGAAGTAGCTAACATCTATTGTTTCTTGTGTGATCAGCGACATGAATGATAGACCTTTGCATATAGTTTTGTCTAATTCTTACAGTACAGCCACCAGGTTGTCATCCCCATTTTAGAGAGGAAACATAGCCTCAGTAATTTGAGAGTGACAGAGCCAGGATTAAAACCCAGAACTGTCTGAGCTCTAAGCCCTCAGCTCAGCCCCTCTTTAAAGACCCTCTGGACCAGCAGGGATTGTTTACATTGATATGAGGCTTATAAACTACAATGGGTCACTCACTGCAAGAGAGTGCGTTTATATTCTAGAACCACTTCTGCAGTCCTCTTAAACCTGCAGAAAGGATCACTACACTGAGGCTGGGACCAACATAGGCAAAATCCCAAAGAATTCTCTTCATTTTTTTTAAATAGGCACAGACACAGTCCACGTAAGTCTTTGCTGCATGAGGGGGTATGAGGCTGAAAATCTGTTTATTTTGTAATAATAATAATAATAATAAAAGGTTAAAGAGACCTGGGTAGGCTACATTTGTTCCCAAATATTTACCATATCTTTCAAAGGGTAGACTGTATTTCCCTATCCCACTGACAGCAGGCTTGGTGATGTGACATGCATTAGCCAATGAAATGTAAATGGCAATATGAACTGCTTCTGGGGGAAGCTTTAAGAGTCCTTGTTCTTCATCATGCTTTCCTTTCCTGCTGCCCTGATAATCAGCAATGGTCAGGATAGAGACTACTCCAGAGTCTTCACATTGCCCCAGAATGAAAACAGTGTGCACCAAAGCCACAGCTGACATTGGAAAGGACACAAAGCATAAGTGACATGAAAACAACCTTCACTGATTGGGCCACTGAGTTTTGGAAGTTGTTTCCATAGTGAAACAGAGCCTATTTTGACTATTGCAGACCCTTCCAAAGGAATATTTTCCTTTGGTGATGCAAATTTCTGGTATTATCCCTAAGTAAAAGAGATTAATTGGGGAGTTTGAGATGATATAGAAAATGGGATGATTGGTATAGTCTAGCAAAAGGCTTTGAAATACAGGATTTGAAACTCAGTCCTTGTCTGTGGGCTCAGACAAGACTTTATAGGCTAAGCACCGTGGACCATGTATCCCTCCGGAAAGGTAAAACACGGTCCCCGTTCTTGAGGTGAGGACCATATTCATTCATTTCTACACGTAGTGCCCAGCACGGTGCCTGATACCACTAGGCCTCAATAAAGTTTTGTCAAAATAATGATATGGAAGGACCTAGAAAGGTAATTCAGGTCTTCTAACTCTCCACAAAGGCTTTTCCTATCTCATCTTAAGGGAACTTGATGGGAGGAGGGAGAGCTATTTATTAGCCAGCTTTTATATAATACTTTACAATTTATGTGCACTTCAGTTATTTTTATGGTCATATAAATGAAAAGAACTCTGGAAAATCAGGATCCACAGGGTGTGCAGCACAGTAGGCATTCAATAAAGGTACCCAAACCTACTGGCGGGAATTACAAAGCATGGAAAACCTTGTACAAGAGCCCAGAGGGCTTGGCAATGAGAAATCTAGCTTCAAGTGTTCTGTAGGTTAAGTTCTTAATGGGTCTAGATTAAGAAAGGAAATGCAGGCCAAGGTTAAACTCTGGCAGACACAAGTGCAGGGCCCTTCTGAAAACTTGCCAGGGATCTCCAAAGAGCACAGGGCAGCAATTAAAAAACTTTCCATGGAATATCCTTGAAGCAAGTATTGAAGAGAGTCCTGGGAACTAATTAGGATAGCCTAAATGTGTGGATCAGCCCTTAAAGGCCAGGAAGGGGTCCAATTTGTTCCTACTAATATTCACTTAAAAGTTAAGATGTTGCAAATATCACAGGCATCTAATTCAGAAGTATAACAGTGTTGGGCATAATTAGAACACCTGATGAGCTAAAGCAAAGCAGAAAAATGACAAGTTATCCAGTGAATTAAGGCTAACCCTAATAGTCAAACTGAATAATGTGTGCAAAAAGATTCTTTTATTTTTTGGCCAGGAATTACATGGGATTTCTTTTGGTAAAAAGTAATAGAATTCCATGCAACTGAAGTACTTAAAATGAACTGATATGTGGTCTGGGACTTTCTTCAAAATACTCCCTCCAAAAATGTGTGGGAGTTCAATGAAATAAGACTGGCAAAATATTGATACCTATAGAAGTTCAGAGGAGGAATAAGGGCTTCTGTCCAGATCAGGGAGTGGAAAAAAGGAAGTAATCTCCCCATTATGATCCTAAACTTTGGAGATTATCATCCCCGTTTTATAGGCAAAGGAAACTGAGGCCTCACTGCTAGTGAAAGGCAATGTAAAGACTTGAACATCAGTCCTATGATTTCAAAATCCTTGCTTTTGCTAATTACACCATACTGACTCTAAATATATTTTCTCATATTCTGATATTTTGGTGGAAATGGAAAATCATTTTTCCATATAATGGAAACATTTTTAATTTCTATATCTTTCATCTTTCCTTATTGGTTCTTTTTTCCCCCAACTTTTAGCAACTGTTTTGAATACTTCTTGACTCATGAAGTTGTTTTCATTTCATTTAATCTGACTCCATTATCCACCTATGATGAGTTCAACTTTGCTGGGGTGAGGTAGGCAGGCCTGGCCCCCATTCCTTAAAGTGGGACATATTTCAAGGTCCCTTCCAGCTCCTGAGCAATTTGTGGGCTGGGAAGAGGGGTTGAATCAGATCTGTGTGGCAACTGCATCCGCAGTTCAACTCCTTCCTCTGTCCATTCCTATTTACCTGTTTCCCCAACTTGGGTTGATCACAAAACACCCTCCCCCGCAAAAACAAAAATACTTCCTGTCCACATAATTCCTTCTGGGATTCTGTTTTTCAAGGAATCTGATAAAAGACATCATGAATGACATTAAGTATAATTTGAAATAGAAAAATATCATTTATATAGATACCTTACTAATGAAGACTAGCTAGGGGAAATACACATTATTTATTCTTTAAATCATCACAGTGCATTGCCCCACACTGTATTAAGGAATATTCTCTATTTCCTTACATCTATGCCTCTTTGTCGTGCATACAATGTTGCATAAATCTTAAGACTTAGTTTGTCTTAAAAATAGAAGATGGTTCCTTAATCTTTTTCAGTCTTTATTATGAAAATCTTTAAACTGATATGCTAAAAGACAAATAATATAATGAACTCACACATACCTATAAACCAGTTTCAACAATTATTAAGTAGTGGTCAATCTTGTTTCAGCTATACCCCCACCCTTACCCTCACGTTGTCTGTTCTCTGTTATTTTGAAGCAAATTCCAGACATCATACTTCATCCATAAATATTTTTAGAATATATCTCATCATTATCTTGTCTATAAATTAATGGGAGTTTCTGAAGCCATTGATATTAAGACATATATTTGATGCGTTATGTCAGTGTTTAAATTGCCAATCACCCTATGATTTTTTTTTTTTTTTTACAGTTTGTTTGAATCAAGGATCAAATAAGGTCCACTCACTAGAATTGGTTGATATATCCCTTAAATCATTTTTAATTTATAAATTCCTTCTCCACTTTTTTTCTTGCAATTTTTTTGTTGAAAAAACCACACCATTTTTTTCTGTAGTACTTCCCACAAAATGGATTTTACTGATTTCTCCCCCTGTGATGTGATGGTGTTTAACATGTACTTCTGCCCTCGGAATCCCTGCAAATCAGGAGTTAGATCTAGAAGCTAAAGCAGATGTATATATCTGATCATTGTTTTGGCACAACTGCTTTATAGGTACTGTGTTCTTCCATCAGGAAGCCTGAAACATCTGGTTATCTTTCCTCCCATTTCTCTTAATTAAATAATTAAAATTATTTAATTGTTCCACCCAAGAAGTTACAATCAGCATGTGGTAGGTTGAATTATGTATCCCAATGAAAGACATGCTCTTAATCTTAGTCCATGTTGCTGAGGGTGTGAATTTAGTTGTAAATAGGACCTCTTGAAGATGCTATTATTAGTTAAGGTGTGGCCAACTGAACCAGGATGGGTCTTAACCCATATTACTGGAGGCCCTGTAAAGAGAAGAAACTGGAAGCTAGAAATCAAAGAAAGCCACAGCAGAAGAGGCCCGAAGTCAGCAGAAACCAGAGTAGCAGACACAAAAAGAGAGATTCCCATGAGAAGGATGCATAGAAGCAAGCCAAGGAATCCCACGCAAGCACCAGAAGCCACAGACTCCCAGGAGAAAGCATAGCCTTGCTGATGCCTTGATTTTGAACTTCTAGCCTCCAAATCTACGAGACAATAAATGCTTGTTGTTTAAGCCAACCCATTGTGTCATAGAAGCCTAGATGCAATGTAATTTGGATTGCAGCTGATCCACCGTAGGGCAACTGATCATTAAGAACCCTGCTGATTAAATCCACTCCTGTTGCTCATCTTTATCTCTTTATTCATCAGGTATTGCTAAGTGCTAATCATGGGGTCCAGCACTGGGCTAGGCACCATGCTATTTTAATTAAGACCATTTATTGAGCTCCTACTTTTGGCCTGCTACTTTATTTAGGTTCTCTCTAATCATGACAACAGATGAAAATTTTCTTTTCCCCTTTTATAGAAGTAGAAAACTAAACCTCAACAAGATAAAATGACTTTCTCAAGGTCACACAATTGGCAAATGGCAGAAGCAGAGGTGGGAGGTAAATCCAGATCTGTCTGGCTCTGAAAGATCTGCTTTTTTCTACTAACACCCAGTCTTTTGAAAACACAATAGAATTGTAAGAATGATCCATGCCTTCAACAGGATTACACATGTTAAGGAGAAAAAGATTAAATACTGAAATAATTAAAAAATATCAGATACGAAAACACTGAATAAAACATGAAAAATGAAAATGTGTGCATTTTACAAGTGGTGACTGCTGTAAATGAACAGGAAGGAGGAGAGGGGGTGTCACTGTTGACTGAAGTTCCTGGGCAGGCTTCATCAAGCAATGCAGAAATTATTGCAAATATAAAAGCTTTACCAAAGAGAAAAGGGTCCTTTGCACAAGCATCTTTGCCCTTGGGATCCATGTCACACTGACACAAAGATTTTGTCACCATGGCAACTGGTCATTGGACCAATGAAACAATCAGTTGTCATGGAAACATAATCTGCATCTTACTCCCACCAGGCACCTGTTCCAAATCTTCGCACCCTCCAACAACCTCACACCGCCTCAGCACTCCTTTCTTCTTTTGCTTAGTTGCTCCATTATCCCCAGCTGCCTGTCTGGACCCCTAAATTTGTGGTTAGATGGATATATGAGACTGTTAATGCCAGAGCAAATGAAAGTACTTTGTAGTGTAGAGCTTCACTACAGGCAGGGGAGAAACCTTTAAACTGTAGGAGTGAAATGAGTCAGAGCATTGAAGAAAGAAAGCATTTGATGCTCCCTCCCACACCCTACATTTCCTGAAGTAAAATTCCTTTGGATTTTGAGCCATTGCACTATTCTGGTTCTCCTCCTACCTCTCCTTTTCCTCCTACTGTCTCTTAAATTCAGGTATATCCCAAGGCTCTGCCTTTTGTGTCTGCTCTTTCTCTAAACTGCTCTGTCTGATACAGTAGCCACTAGTCACACAATAGCTATTGAGCACTTGAAATGTAGCTAGTCTGAACTGAGGTATATTTTAAGTATGAAATGCACAATGCACACATTGGATTTCAAAGATTTATTATAAAAGGAATGTAAAATATCTCATTTATAGTTTTATATTGGTTACACTCAGAAATGATACTTATTTGAATATGTTGTAGAATCAAACAACCTGGTCTTAAAATTCACACGGAACAGAAAAAGGGCAAGACAATTCTGAAGATGTAGAACAAAATAGAAAGGCCATCCCAGAAGATATTAATTTACTTTAAAGCTGGAAGATTTAAGATGGTGTGATACTGGCTTTGGGATAAACAAATTGGTGAAGGAATAGAAAAGAGACCTTAGAAACAGGTTCCTGAATATATGGAGATTTGACAAATTAAAAGGTGGAGGGAAAGAATGAACTATTCAATAAATTGTATTGAGAAAACTGGTTGTTTTAAAAGATCCAAATGATACACCTCTCCTGATATGTTTGGTACCAGCTACCCCTGGATCCCCAGTTGCTGCCTGGCTTTGGTATGGCCTCCCTTGGCCCCACCACAGCAGAAGACAAAATGATTCTGATGCCCAGGTCCCATCTTGCCAGAAGCCTGGAAGATATGGCTCCTTCCATCACTATCAGGCTCAGATAAAGCATCAGGTACCATGTAACAGTGACGGAGACTGGCTTACCCACTAGCTGTACAGTGAAGCTGTGTAACACAATCCAGAAATGAATTAGCTCCTTGTATTAGTTAGGGCTCTCTAGGGAAACAGAATCAACAAGAGGTATCTATAAATATAAGATTTTATAAAAGTGTCTCATGCAACACTGTGGGTATGCACAAGTCTAAATTCCATAGGGAAGGCAGCAAACTGGCAACTCCAATGAAGATGTTCAATGAACTCCTCAGGCAGCGAACAGGCAACTAAGATGAAAATGTTTGATGAACTCCTGAGGAAACTCTTGGCTGGTTGACCACAGAAGTGAAGGTCCTCTATCTCTCTTGCTTAAAAGTCTTCAACTGATTAGATTAAATCCAGTTGATTGCATTCTCTCATTGTGGAAGACATGCCCTTCATTGATGTAATCAGTCACAGCTGCAGCCAGTTGACTGATGATTTAATAAACCAGCCTTCTGGTTTATTAACCAGCCACAAATGTCCTTGCAGTAATGGTTAGGCCAGTGCTTGCTTGACCAGACGCCTGGGTACCATCATCTGGCCAAGTCGACACATGAACCTAACCATCACATTCCCCATGGAGCAAACTTCAACCAAGGATAGAGAGAAGAAAGTAGGAGCAAGTAGATAAACTACTCATACTTCCTTGCCCTTCTGACAGATCATTCTGAGGCTTAGCGCTTCCACAAAATCTGTTGGGAAAATGTCTTGGGTGACCAAACAACAGGCAAGATTTTCTTGGGAAGCTGCGGTCCACTTAGTAACCTATCAACCAGTATTTTCTTTCCCTTCTTCCAGCAATCTCTGCTTGCTACTCTGGGATTTGCACCTCTCAATAAAGCTTTAGCACATAAATGGTACCTCAGGCTCTGTTTTTTTCAGAGAACCTGGGATAAGATAGTTGTATATATAGAAAAAAGAAAAAAAAAAATAGGTCCCTACCCCACATCATACAAAAATTCCTATGTAAATGGAAAAAAGACCTGAACATAAAAAAAAAACTTTCAAACATCTTAACAAAAATGTGGAAAACTTTTCTCTCAAAATAAGAAAATATTTCTTAAAACACAAAAAAAGCATAAACCCATACCAAAAAAGACAATATTTTAAAAATTCATTTAACAAAAGATGATACAAACAAGGGTAAATTAGAAGATGCAATCTGAAAGAAGATATTTGCAATTTACGTAATTGAAAACGGTAGGTATACAGAATTTTAGCTAATTCCTAAAAATCAAGAATAAAGGATAACTTGACAGAAAAATCGGCAAAGAACAGAAACATGCAATTCCTAGAAGAGGACTTTCAAATGGCCAATAAATATATGGAAATATGATTAACCTCATTATTGATTAGGGAAATCAAAACAAAACCATTTGAGATACCATTTCACACCCATCTAACTGGAAAAAATTTAGAAGAATGGTAACACAAATGTTGGAAATGGAGCAACAAATTCATACACTGCTGATGAGAGCATGAACTGTCACAATCATATTAGAAAACCTTCCTGCAGTATCTTGTGAGGGTGAAGATGTACTTGACCTTTGGCCCAGAAATTCCATTTCTAGTTATACTTGCTGGACCTAGAGAAGTCCTCACATATGTACACAAGGAGATGTGTACAAGAATGATCATGGCAGTATTATTTGCAATAGAAAAAAAGTGGAAGCAACTCAAGTGGTCAACAGGAGAAAAAATAAAATAAACAAAATAAGTTTTGCTATATTCACATAATAGAATACTATGCAGCAGTTCAAATGAATTAACTAGAGCTACGTTTATCAACCAGGATAAATCTAAAACACAATGATAAGAGAAACTAATCAAGTTGCAAAATGACACATACAGTGTGTCACCATTTACATATAAATTAAAACATGGATAATAAAACCATATGTTTCTGGGCACACATATGTAACAAAAGTATTTTTAAAAGTATGTGGGAAAGCTAAACACCAAATTCAGGATAATAGTTATGGATGGGGAGAGGATAGAAATGAAATCAGCATGGAGTGCACAGGAGGTTTCAACTTCACTGATAATGTTTATTTCTTTTTGGAAAATCTGAAGCAAGTATTAGCATTTATAAAACTGAGTGTAGGAACAGGCATCCATTCTGTTTTTCTCTGTGTATGTCTGCAACATTTCATTAAGTGTTTTTTTTTTTTTTATTTAACTAAGTGGTATGCTTTAGAAAGACACAAGGAAGGCTACTTTTTAAAGTCAAAAAACAGACAGAAAAGATTGCCATGAAATAAATGTGGGCAAAACAACTATGAAAGATTGAGTAAATAATTTAAAAATTCTACACACAGATTTCTTCCCAGGTGTGTTTAAGTTCTTGCTCTACTTTAAAGAAATCAAAACTGGAAATCACAAACATTACATTGTGAAGATGGTTTGTTCAAGAAAAGACAAAGCAGGGCTACAATCAATGGATTCATACTCAAAAACAACCTTGTCTTACATCAAAAAATTGGTGAATGAATGTTTATAAATATGCTTTAAGTTAAAATAAAATATTTAAAGTAAGTATACATCGTATTTTAAGACTTCCTGCTTTAACTGCATTATTACATTTCCAGCCTACTACTAACTGAATACCAGTCATGATCACGTTGGGTAAGAAGGAATCTCCTATAGTCATTTCAAGATCTCTTAGCACATAGTAAAGGCCTCCATGCTTTGCAATGAGCTAGAAGCCAATGTCTCCCTCAAGGATTTGGTGAGAGAGATGGGGAGGTGGAGTTGCAAGCATCCTGGGCAGAGGGAAACATGGGAATGGGAACGACTTCAGCAAAGCATGAGCAGAGGATAGAACATCAATTTCTTCCACTGGTGGGTGTAAGAGTAGGAAAGAGATACAGTTAGGAAAATAAGTTGTGGTAAGTCTAGAGAAAGAGGTGTTTGAATTTAGTCTTGATCTTAATTTTAACATACTGTAGTTTCCAAATTGAAAGCATTTTTTATTTATCATGTTTTAAGTTGTCCTGTCAGAAAGTAATCTGCAGTTTCCAAACAACTCTGTCATTCCTAAGAATAACAGAGTAAATGGGATCAGAATTATCTATTTAAATTTTGTAATAGATTGAATCATGTCCCCTAGAAAAGACATGTTCTTAATCTTAATGCATGTTCCTCTGGGTGTGAACCCACTGTAAATAGTATCATTGAATATATAAGGTGAGTCAGGGTGGGGACTCGTTGTGAATAGGATCTCTGAAGGTCCTGCTTAGGTGTGGCCAGCTGAATCTGGATGGGGCTTTATTCTGTATTACAGGACACCTTATAAAGAGGATCCAGAAGTCACAGGAGTCGAAAGGAAAGGACATTGACATGTGGTGGGAGGCAGAGATACAAGCCAAGGATGCCTAAGGATTGCCAGAATGCTACAGGGTTTGGGGAGAAAGAATGGCCTTGCTGATGCCTTGATTTTGGACTTCTAGCCCTTCAAACCAAGACAGTTTGGTACTTGAAAGTGGGGTGTTGCTATTACAGATACCTAAAAAAAATTACAAAGAAGTGAATCTGGAATTGGGTAATGACTAGAGGCTGGACAAATTGTGAGATGCTTGGTAGAAAATACCTAGATTGCTTTGAAGAGACTGCCAGAAGAGATATGGATATTAGAAGCATTTTTGGTGATGGCTCAATAGTAAGTGAGAGTTGCAGAAAAAGTTTGTATCATTTTAGAGAATATGTAATTTGTCATGAACAGAATGTTGGTAGAAATATGGACATCAAAATACTTCCAATGGGGCCTTAGAAGGAAATGATGATTGTGTTATTGAAAACTGGAAAGAAAGGTAATCCTTGTCACAAAGTGGCAAAGAACTTGGTGTAATTGTACTCTGATGTACCATGGAAAGCAGAACTTGTAAGTGATGAATTTGGGTAGTTAGCTGAGAAGATTTCCAAGCTAACTGTGGAAGGTGTGGCCCAGCTTCTTCCTGCTCCTTTTTTGGATATTTAACTGAGGAGATTTACAAACTAACCGGAAGTTGTTGCCTACCTTCTCCCTGCAGCTTATAGTGAAATGAAAGAAGATAGGTATAAACTGAGAATTGAAATATTAAGCACAAAGGAACCAGTTATTGATAATTTGGAAATTTTGAACCTATTTCTATGGTGTGCTGTAACACTAGGACCAGAAGTGGCCCTATCAGGGCCCTCCCTGAGCTCCCAGCAGGAGAATTCCCAGAGAACAGTGTTCTATGCTAGGGTGTGACTGAGCAACCCTTTTCTAAGGAGATTAGGCATATGACTCACAGATCCAATCAGCCATCTTTGAGGAAGTCAGTTCTGGAAATGCATTTTTCCAGGAATGATTTGTGGAGAGTACTTTTGTCTGATGGGTTTAGACTCCCTTGAACTATATGCAAAACTGACAAGATCTTTGAGAATTTTGTATAAGAAGAAACACTGCCAGCCTGGACTGAGGAGAGAGAGACAGGATGAAATGAAGGGAAAATGACTTCAAGGGCAGAACCATGGAAGCAGAGTCTAGACCAAAGAGCCCCTCCTTGGGCCAAGAGAGTGGAGCGTCCATCCAAGCCTTTGGGTAGAACAGGATTCAGGCCCCAGTGTTGGAGGGGGTGGACCTTCTAACGTGATGGTCAAAGAGAATTTGGTCACCATCCTGATGCCCAGAGAAGTTGGGGTCTATGCCACGATGTTCGGGGAGAAAGCTGCCCCCACTCCAAAGCTTGAAAATGTGGCACCTACACCCTGGTTTTCTGTCACTCTAATTCTGGGAAAAGGTGGAACTTAGGCCTTACTGTATGAGGAAGGCAAGACTACTGCCCAGGTGTCTGTAAAGTGTGGGGCTGCTGCTCCAGCAGGTCCAGGGGACAAAGCATCAAGCCACAGATGGCGCTTGGATTTGGAATCTAATGGAGTTTTCCCTGCTGGGTTCTGGACTTGCTTGGGACCTCTGACCCCTGTTTTCCTTCCAATTTCTCCTTTCTGCACTGAGAATGTCTATCCTATACTTGTGCCACCATTATAATTTAGAAGCATATAACTTGTTTTCTAGGTTTCACAGCTCCACAGTTGAAGAGGAACTTTGCCCCAGGATTTTATTCTTTTTTTATTGCTGAATAATATTGCATGGATATACTACCATTTATCTATCCACTCATAAGTTGATGGACATACATAAATAATAGCCAAAATGTATGTGTAGACATATGTTCAATACCATTTCTTGAATGGTCCCTTCATCTCTCATTGATTTGGAATGCTCCCCTATATATGTGCACTGTGGTAGCTTGGAGTTATGTACCCCAGAAAAACATGTTCTTGAACTTAATCTGTTCCTATAGATTTGAACACTGTAAATAGGACCTTTTGATGAGGTTACCTCGGTTAAGATGTGTTCCAACTGAATCAGGGGGTGGGGGGGGTCTTAATTTCATTACTGAAGGCCTAATAGGGAAGGTCACAGAGACTGAAAGCCAGAGGGTGCAGCCAGAAGCTGAAAGTCAATGGAACACTGAAGAGAATGGAGAGGCCAGTAGAGGCCGCCATGTGCATTGCCATGTGACTGAAATTCCAAGGACCAAGGATCACAGACAGCCAGCCCCAGAACCCCAGTCTTTGGGGAAAAAGCATTGCCTTGATGATATCTTGATTTTGGACTTCAAGCCTCAAAACTGTGAGCCAATAAGTTGCCACTGTTTAAGCTAACCCATTGCATAGTATTTGCTTTAGTAATAAGGAAACTAAAACTTTTATATTCTTCATAAGCTGTAACAGTTTTCTCTATAAACGTCTTACTCATTTACTATTAGTTTTACCTCTAAATATTTTATAGTCTTTGCTGCATTGTGAATTTTTTTTCAGTTGTATTTTCCTAATTGTTTATTGCTGTCATATAGAAAGGCTATTGATTTTTGAATGTTATATCCAACCACTTTGACAATCTCTTGATTTAGTTTCTTCTCTTCCTTTCAAATTAATAGGACTGTTTCTAATGTTCTATCAATAAGTATGATGTTTATAGTAGGTTTGTTAGGTACCCTTTTACAGGTTAAACTTTTGTATTTTTCTAAAGGATGCATATTGTAGTGGACATCACTAGTGCTCATCAACATGTGGCTCTCATCTTCTTCCCAGGAACAAAAAAGACTGCATTATACTCCCTAACCCTTTTACAGTTGATGGAACTATGTGATTAACTGTGGACACTAGACTGTGAACAGAAATGAAATGTCATTTGCAGTTCAAGGAATTTAAGACTTCCCTCTTCCCTTGCTGTGGAGGCCAAGGGGGCCATACATTGATTATGGCAGGATTATAAGATGATACCAAGGCTGGATCCTAGAATCATTTCTTAGAAGGAAACTGCCATGAAGAGTTGCAGCCATGGAGAGTCGCAGAACTTGCAGCAGAATTTTTTGCATACGTGAGATATAAGCTGATAAGTATGAAGTCACTGAGATTTTGGCGCGTCTTTATTACCACAGCATATCCTACTCCTTCCTAACTAATGCAGATGTTGAATGTTATCAAATACTTGGCCTCAACTACTAAGATGTTTCTTTTTCTCCTTTAATATAATAATGAGGTATACTACATTGATACGATTTCTATTACTGAACTGTTTTTGCAAAGCCAATAGTGTGCATAAGCAGAAATCATGGAATACAATCAGAAGGCAATTTTAAAAATCAGTTTTATTATGGTTTAATTTATAGTCAATAAAATGTATGTTTGTTTGATGACATTTGATGAATGTATACACCCATGTAACTTGCATCACAATCAAGATACAGAACATTGTTTTGGTTTGCTAAAGCTGCCAGAATGCAGTATACCAGAAATGGGTTGGCTTTAAACTTGCAAATTACAGTTCTTAGGCCATGAAAATGTCCAACTCAAAGCATCAACAGGACGATACCTGGACTCTGAAGAAAGGCCACCAAGATATCATCTCTGTCACATGGGAAGGCACATGGCCTTCTTTCCTAGGTTTTTTTGCTTTCAGCTTCTGGCTTCAGTGGCTCCCTTTGTCAGTTCCTCCAGGGGCTTTCTCTCCAAGCTCGCTTTGGCTGTTTCCCTCTTGGAGCTCTCTTGGCCTTTTCTGCTTTTTATCCTCTCATAAAGGACACCAGTAAAGGATTAACACCCACCTTGAATTGAAACAACCTAACCAAAAGATCCCACTCGCAATAGGTCTGTCCCCACAGGAATGGATTAAAAAAACATGGCCTTTTCTGGGGTACATAACAGCTTCAGACCAGCACAAACACTTACATCACACACACACACACACACACACCCATTTTCTGATATTCCTTTGCCATCAATATTCTTTATCTCTGTCACTGTAGATTAGTGTTGTCTTTTCTAGAATTTCATAGAAATGGAATCATATAGTATGCATTCCTTTCCATCTGTCTTCTTTCACTCAGCCTAATATTTTTGAGATTTATCTTTATTATTGCACTTACCAGTAGTTCACCCCTTTTTATGGTTGAATAATATTCCATTGAGTCAATATACCACAAACTTTAAAAAAATTGATGAAATACAGTTTACCAATTTTTTTTTTCATTTATTTCATGCCTTTTGGATCTTTTTTATCTTGTTCCTTTAAAATTTATTTATTGGGGAAGATCTACCCACCCCCATGCTCCTGATGAATCTTAGGCAATCACATGACTTTTCTGGTTACTCTCACATAGTAAAAGATCCCATAGTCCTAAGTTAAATAACAGTCTAAGTTCAGACATCCAAATGCCCAATTCTATGTGATGAAAATGTCAAATTTTATTTAAAGTGAAAACTCCTCCTCTCCGCTAACTTGGGCCTGCTGCAGGTCATATGGGAGGGGAGACAGGGACATAGTTGTACTCTCTTTCCCCACCTAATATATGTCCTCTTCTTTCAGCTGGCTCTCTCAGGTTTGGGAGGGAGTCAAATAAGAAATTCTTCTCAGGTTTGGGAGAGAAACACTTGTTAAATAGTTTCAAGCTTCCTGAGATTGGCAGATATTCTCTCTTGGGGCATGTGTATGGCACTGCAGAGGCCCTACCAGCACATTCTATTGCGTCTTCCGTAATGCAGGTGGTACCATTTCTCCTCCGTTGGCTGCTCCCATTTCAGCCTCTGTTTTTTTGGTGGTCTCCTCCACACTGGGTCTTTCTGTTGGAATCTCATGGTTCTTCCAGGCAGTCCTCTTGGGCAAGATTTAAAAGGTTCACGGTAACATTCCTTCCAAAGAAATCTGCAACCCTGACAAACTCATGGAGTCCTGGCCATGTGGTATAATAATTTCACCTTCACCCCTGTGGTTGGAGCAGCTAGCCAGCCCATCTCTGCCTTTCACATGTCCACGCTTGAGTCAGACCCTGGCCCACTATGACCCATTACCTGGAAAATTACATATCAGGGTCTGTAGGTAGTCCCTATGAAACAGCTCTCTCTTGACTTGAGCAGAATGGGAAAGCATCCCACATCCCAACTCCTTGGGAATGGAACGGGGGAGACTCACAGCGTAGCTCTCTCCAGAGAAACCTTCTTCACAAAGTCCTCCACCAATAATCTTTCATGCCCGGAAGGTGAGGGGGTTGAGAATTGGGTAACTGGGTTTTGACTATATGCTTTGAAACTTCTACAAGATGATCTACTGGCAATTTTGTTGTTTAATATCTATTGCTTTAGGGTTTCAGGCTGAAACTTCCCATTTAAAATCCTATTACCCTTGCATTTGTGAGCTCAGTGCAACTTGGATGTGATGTATTATCCTTTTACTACCCTAATGGATTAAAATTTCCAATGTTTTGTTTAAAATTTTGGATCTATGTTCTTAAATGAGATTGACCTATATACGTGCTCTTTTGTACGGACCTTGTGTCATGTAACAGGATAGGGATTTGCATACTGTGACTCAGATGTGCAAAAGAGTGTAACGTTCATTATTTTCTATAACTAAGCCTATCTTAAACTCAATCCTCTATTCCTACTAATTGCAGGAAAAAAATTTTAATGGATTTTACAATTCTGTGAGTTTAAATTGAATTTAGTCAATTCAAAATTCAAATTCCCTGCTGGCTGCTGTCCTCCTCATCTCAGCTGGGGAAGGAACCATGCCCTGTCCTGTGGCATTTCCTGTGTTGTCCCTTGTCCCGCTGTTGCAGCCTGCTGAGAGACACCTTTATCCTTCTGGGTATCATTCTGAAGCCTCCTAGGGGGATTCATCACCCCTGCCTTCTGTCCTCCCCTCATGCCAACCCCAGGCCTCCTGTAGCCAGATGGTTTCTCTCAGCACCTCTCTCTCCCCTGAGGGATACAAGGAACTCTTGACTGCTTTCTCTACTACTTGGTGCAGTGTGAGACTCTCCCTCAGCCATTGCTACCCCACCCACACTGAACAAGTTTCCAAAACCAACGCAGGGTTGTTCTGAGGAACTTTCGGTCTTCCCAAACTATATCTGGGAAGTGGGGCACCAGCCATGTTTTGGGATTACCTCAAATCTATTTCAGGAACCAGGGTACTGGTTCCTCACCACCCACTCTTCTTTCTCTCACTACACTCTCCTCCTCTATCATCAGAACTTTCTACTTTCCCTTCCTTTCTCTCAGAAACTTCCTTTACCTAACCCCCTCTTCCTTCCTACATGGCGTTTGCCCTCCTTTATCTTGAGACAATAAAGAGCAGGCAGGAGAGTGGCAGGAAAAGAATCCAAATTATTATGAAGGGAAAATGTACCAGGAGGTATTTCCTAAAAACATTTTAATTAACTTACATTTAAATCCAAGACATATATTATCCTTATGCTTTGGCTGCAAAACCAAGAATCCAATTACACATAATATTACTCCATTATTACTGGTGGGGAACATGCTGCCTATTCTCTCCAAGTACTTTAATCAGTTTTCTAGAAACCTCTCATGAAACTTATGCTAATAACTATTAAATATAATAGCTATGGCCCAGTACCATTATTATGGTATTATATTAGTTCTAATTCTTGCAGCAAACCAGAAAAAGTAAATTGAGCCACAAAAAGGTGGCTGTATTAGTTAGGATTCAAGCTAAGTTAGTATAACAAAGAGATACCAAAAAATGTGACTTGAACAAAGTGGAGGTTTATTTCGCTCTCAGCAAACACAGGCGGGATGTCCAGGGCAGTAGACAGCTTTGCTTCACGCAGTTATCCCAAGGACCCAGTTCCTTCTGTCTGCTTACTCCACCATCCTCTAGAGTGCTGTCCTCATTTGTGTGGTAAAAGATGGCTCACTACCACCACATATCCATGCTCCAGCCTATGGGAAGGAGGAAAAGAAAGAGTGAAACACAAGTGGTTTCCTTTTTAAGGAAATTGCATCCAAGCACTTCAGTTCACATCTCATTGGCCAGAAAGAACATAGCCACAGGGCCACAACTAACTTCAAGGGAGGCTGAAAAATGTAGCCTTTATCTCAGTGGCCACATGCCCAGGTAAAACTAGTGGTGAGTAGGTGTGGTGTGATTCTATCACTAAAAGAAGGAGGAAAAGATAGATATTGGGGATCTTTAGGAATCTCTGCCACAGAATCCAATGTGATTTTCTCCTTCTGAACTTTTAGCAATGTGCCCTGATGAAAAACTACATTTCTATTTCCCTTGCAGATAGAAAGCTTACAATTAGATGCAAGCAGAGGTCACTGAGTGGGGCTTCTAGGAAAGCTTAAATTTTCTTTCTTCCCTTCATCCTTCCTTTTATTTGGAAGGCATACAAGGGATCTAGAGCTTCAAAAGCCATATCATATCATGAGTGACCCAGCTCATAGAAGTCATGTGCTACGTATTGGAACACACAGAAAGGAGGGATCCTAATGATCAAGGAGCTATCGATCCTCAACTCCCTAACTCTGCCCTTCTCTATTTTGAGCGCAAAATAAACCTGTCATGTTTAAGTTGCTTTAATCATGTCTAAAGCTGACTAATTCAGGATTATTTAATTCAGTGATATATTCAAACTCACTTACAGCCAGTAGGATATTCATATTCAGATTTACCTAGCTCCAAAGCCCATATTCTCGCACCTCCCGGAGTGAATATGTATTTAATAAGAGGAAACTGGTGTTCTTTTGTAAAGAATCTCCAATACAATAAAGAAATAGTAGTTAGCTCCACCATATTTAGAGAAAGATATTTATCCTTTGCATTTGGAATTCTCCAAATTCTTCATATGATAAAGCATTTTGGCTAGCAAAATATTTCTCTATTAGATGTATGCAACATAACATTACAAAAAAGCACCACAAGCTTTCAAAATAAGCATGGTTTTTTCCCTATTTCTGACTTTTTTCTATTAATATTGACTTCTTGTTCATTCCCCTTGTCATCAGCTAACATGTAGTGACAGACAAGCAATAGGAGATAACATGAGGAACATTTTTGAAATATATGGCATTCTATTAATTAACATAACTTTCTTTTCCAGTTGGGAAAAAAATCCACAATTATTTAACCTTAAGCCTACTACACTGAGTCCACCTTATGAAACACATAGTTTGAAATTCTCTGATCTACATGATTGACTGATGGAACCTTTATACTATCAGGATGAAAAAGACTTGGAAGACAAGGAATAGTCTTTGAGAGCCAGCATGACCATGTGTGTCTGAATAAAGGCTTTTGGCCCTTCAAGTTTAGAGATTACTTGGTTAGATTAGTAAATAAACAATATAGACTATTTAACCTCTGTGTTCCAAATTGCTACTGGAGAAAACATCAATAGAATAAGTGAGGAAAATTGTGCTACTTTGTTGAAAAAATACCAAAATGTGACATAAGTTATTTAGAAAGGTTTATTAATTAATATTGTTATTATTATCTCCCTTTGGGAAAAGAAGAAGTGAATGTCTGAGGCTGTAGAAAATGTTTAGATTTGGAATGTCCTGTGTGATAAAAAGTTAACTAGGTAAGACTGTAAATTTATCAGCAGACACCATTTTTTGTTTTTGTTTTTTTAGTGTTTCATTTATTTGGTTATTAAACAAAGTACAACAGCCGAATCAGTAATACATGGGATCTCACTCATTCTACATCCAAATTTCCTCACGACTTTCAAATGAGTTTGTTTTAGGTAGGTGTGAATGAGCCCTGGCTTCTTGATAGAATAGCTGATACTAGCACTGGGGAAGGAAATACACATTACGAGCCTGGAATATAGTACCACAAAGTGCCAGAAAGAAAAGAAGTGCTCAAAATAAAACAAAAAGCCCCACAATGATGAGGTTACGTCAAAGGACACAGGAGCCAACCTAAAGAGTTCCCAATGGACCAAGCTGGAACAATTTGAGCAACAAAATAAAGTCGCATTGGATTACAACCCAAAGTATAATATAAATATACATGAGTCCATATAGATATAAATTAATGATGGAATAAATAAACAAATGGGGGAGAAATAACAAATTTCTTGTACATAAGAATTCCAAATTAATTGCTTATATAGCCCACCTTCAAGGAGGAGGAGCATAAATGCCCACTCCTGAAGTGTGGCCTGCACCTGGTGAATTCCTTCCAAAGAGTACAGTATGGAAAGGGGGTAAAAAGAGTCACTTTACAATGGAGAAACCTACAGAATACTATCTCAGCCAGGTTGTCCAGGTCAACATTAACAGTAACACCAGTTGATAGTATATACCCCTAATATGATATGATGAAAATGGCACTTTATCTCTCTGTGGTTTCCCTCCCCAAAACTCACAACTCCAGCTAATCATGAGCAAAACATCAGATAAATCCCAGTTGAGGGACACTCTACAATATTCCTGACCAGTACTCCTCAAAACTGTCAATATCATCAAAAAATAGAGAAAATCTGAGAAATTGTCACAGTCAAGAAGAGCCTAAGGAGACATGACAACTACAAGTAATGTGGTTTCCTGGATGGGATCCAAGAATAGAAAAAGGATATCAGATAAAAACGGAAATCTGAATAAAGTATGGACTTTAGTTATTAATAATGTGTCAATATTGGTGAATTAATTGTAACAAATGTACCATATAAGATACTAAGATACTAATAAAGGGGAAACTGGGTGTGGGGTATGTGGGGACTCCCTATACTATCTTCATAATTTTTCTAAAACTGTTCTAAAAATAAAGATTATTTTTAAAAGAAGGAAGAATGATATCATCAACATGTCGATGTAAGACATTCCCTGGAAAGGTGTTCCTCTAGTATCAACTAAGAAAAGGACAAATCCCAGTTGCTTGGATCTCTGGAGTATGACAGAGACTGGAGAAGGACTCCACAAATGCAAAATTGAAGAAAAAGGAAAAAAAACCACCAAAAAAAGGTAGAGATTTGCATCCTGGACCCACCATCTGGACCACTCCTCCTTACATGGTCCCACACAGCTTGGGAGTCACACAGAGGCAGCGTGAACCAGGTTCCTTCTGCTGCAGATACAGAGCATAGAGCCATTCACTGCAGTGAGTTAGAACCCCACATATATCTAGGCACAGGGACCCAAGTCTGCAGAGATCCAGGGTAGAACACAAACAGCTGAGAGTGCCACAAACAAAAATTGATATAAATAAATGATTGAATAAATAAATAAATGGGGAAGAAGTAACAAATTTCCTGTACATAAGAATTCCAAATTATTTGCATAGATACTCCATCTGCAAGGAAGTGGCTCAGTCAAGGGAACAAATTAAAACTTCATAGGAGACAAAGAATTTGGAACAATCAATCATAGGAGTTCAAATAAATTTCCTAAATCAATTCAAGGAGGTGAAGGAAAATATGAATAGAAATTAACTAATGGTGGATATAGAGCTAAAGAATATTAGGAAGACAGTAAGTGAGCATAAAGAAGAATTCAAAATTTAAAAAGCATAATAGAAATTATGAGAATGAAAGGCACAATGATGGAGATTAAAAATATACTACCGGCAAACAACAGCATGTTTGAACAGGCAAAAGAAAGAATCTGTGAACCAGAAGACAGGCCACTCAAAATCATACAGTCTGAAAAATAAATAGAGAAAAGAACAGAGAAATTGAGCAATGTCTCGGGGAAATGAGTGCCAGCATAAAGTATGCAAACATACACATCATGGATGTCCCAGAAAAAGAAGAGAAGGGAAAGGGAGTAGAAAGAATATTTGAGAAAATAATGGCCCCAAATTTCTCAACTCTTATGAAAGACATAAATACACATGTCCAAGAAGCGCAACATACTCCAAACAGAAAAAAAGCAATATCAATAGATAGGACATCTAGACAGAAGATCAATAAGGAAAAAGAGAACTTGAATAATATGATAAGTGAAATAGACTTAACAAACTTATATAGATCATTGCACACCAAAACAGCGGGATATACATTCTTCTCAAATGCACATGTATCATTCTCTAGGAGAGACCACATGTTGGGTCACAAAACAGGTCTCAATAAATTTTAAAAAGATTGAAATTATGCAAAACATCTTCTCTGACCATAATGGGATGAAGTTGGAAATGGATAACAGGCAGAGAACTAGAAAATAGAAAAACATATGGAAGTTAAATAACACACTCTTAAACAATCAATGGGTCAAAAAAGAAATATGAGAGAGATCAGTAAATATCTTGAGACAAATGAAAACAAAAATACAACACATCAAAACTTATGGGATGCACTGAATGCAGTGCTGAGGGGAAATTTATAGCCCTAAATGCTTACATTGAAAAAGAAGAGCGAGCTAAAATCAAAGACCTAACTGCACACCTGGAAGAACTAGAAAAGAACAGCAAACCAAACCTAAAGAAACCAGAAAGAAAGAAATAACAAAGATTAGCACAAAAATAAATGAAATCAAGAATAAAAAAATAGACAGCATTAAAAAAGCAAAAGTTGGTTCTTTGAAAAGATCAATAAAATTGACTAACCTTTAACTACCTGACAAAGAAAAAAAGAGAGAACATACAAATAAATAAAATCAGAAATAAGAGGAGTGTTCTGGTTTGTATGTATTATGTCCCCCAATATGCAATGTTCTTTCATGCAGTCTTGTGGGGGCAGACGTATTAGTGTTGATTAAGTTGGAATCTTTGGATTAGGTTGTTTTCATGGAGATGTGACCCACCCAACTGTGGATAATCTCTTGATTAGATTATTTCCATGGAGGTGTGGCCTGCCCATTCAGCATGGGTCTTGATTAGTTTACCTGAGCCCTGTAAGAGCTCAGACAGAAGTAGCTCAGTGCTGCAGCTCAGAAAGACATTTTGAAGATGGCCATTGAAAGCTGATGCTGACATTTTGGAGAACGCCATTTTGAAACGCAACCTGGGAGGAAGCAGACACCAGCCATGTGCCTTCCGAGCTAACGGAGGTTTTCTGGATGCCAATGCCTTTCTCCAGTGAAGGTATACTCATGTTTTTGCCTTGGCTTCGACACTTTTATAGCTGTAGAACTGTAAATTTGTAATTTAATAAATCTCCTATATAAAAGCCAATCCATTCCTGGTATTTTGCATTACAGCAGCAATAGCAAACTGGAACAAGGGGGAACATTACTACTGGCCCCACAGAAATAAAAAGGATCATCAGAGGATACTATGAGTAACTGTACACCAACAAATTAGACAACCTAGATGAAATGGACAAATAATTAGAAATACACAAACAACCTATACTGACTGTAGAAGAAATAAAAGCTCTCAACAGACCAATTACAACAGATTAAATCAGTCATCAAAAACCTCCCAATAAAAAAAGTCCAGGACCAGATGGCTCCACTGGTGAAGCTCCCAAACATTCCAAGAAGAATTCATACCAATCCTGCTCAAACTCTTCCAAAAAATTGAAGATGAGGGAACAGTACTCAGTTCATTCTATGAGGCCAACTCAACCTAATACCAAAGCCAGATAAAGATACAAGAAAAGAAAATTAAAGACCAATTTCTTTTATGAATATAGATGGAAAAATCATCAACAAAATACTAGCAAGTCAAATCCAACAGCACATCAAAGAATTATGCATCGTGATCAAAAGGGATTTATCTCAGGTATGCAAGGAGGTTCAATATAAGAAAATCAATTAATGTAATATACTACATAAACAAAATGTAAGGTAAAAACCACAAGATCATCTTAATTGATGCATAAAAAGTATTTGACAAAATCTGGCATCTTTCTTGATAAAAACACTTAGAAAAATAAGAATAGAAGGAAACTCCCTCAGCTGATAAAGGGTATATATATATATATATATATATATATATATATATATATACACAAAAAATCCACTACTAACATCATACTCAATAGTGAAATACTGAAAGCTCTCCCTCTAAGATCAGGAACAAGACCAAGCATGTCCACCATCACCACTGTTATTCAACATTGTACTAGAAGTTCTATCCAGAGCAATTAGGCAAGAAAATAAAATAGAAGACATCCAAATTGGAAAGGAAGAAGTCCCCCCCAAAAAATGACAACAAAGCTATTAGAGCTCATAAACAAATTCAGCAAAGTGGTGGGGTATAAGATCAACATGTAAAAATCAGTAGTGTTCCTATACACTATTAATGAGCAATCTGAGGAGGAAATCAAGAAAAGAACTCCATTTACAATAGCAACAAGAAGAATCAAACATCTTGGAATAAATTTAACCAAGGATGTAAAGGGCTTATACACAGAAAGCTACAACACTTTACTAAAATAAATCAAAGAAGATCTATAAAAATGGAAGGATATTCCATGCTCATGGACAGGAAGATTAAACATTATCAAGATGTTGATTCTACCCAAAATGATTTACAGATTCAATGCAATCTCAATCAAAATTCTATCAGCCTACTTTGCAGAAATGGAAAAGTCAATCATCAAATTTATTTGGAAGGGTAAGGGCCCCCAAATAGCCAAAAACCTCTTGAATAAGAAGAATGAAGTTGGAGGACACACACTTCCTGACTTTAAAACATTACAATGCTACGGTGGTTAAAAATAAAAAAAAAAAGCATGGAACTGGCATAAAGATATATATATATTGACTAATAGAATCCAATTGAGAGTTCAGAAATAGACCCTCACCTCTATGGCCAATTGGTTTTTGACAAGGCTGCCAATTCCATTCAAGTGGCAAAGAATACTCTCTTCAACAAATGGTGCTGGGAAAACTGGATATCCATATGCAAAAGAATGAAAGAAGACCCATATCTCATACCATATACAAAAATTAACTCAAAATTGATCAAAGATCTAACTATAAGAACTGGGACAATTAAAACTCCTAGGAGAAAACATAGGAAAGCACCTCCAGGATCTTCCGTCAAGCAATGGTTTCTTAGACTTTACACCCAAAGCACAAGCAACAAAAGAAAAAATAGATAAATGGAAAATCATCAAAATTAAAAACTTTTGTGCATCAAAGGACTTTATTATGAAAGTGAAAAGACAACCTACTCAGTGAAAGAAAATATTTGGAAACCACATATCCAATAAACATTTAAAATCCAGAATATATAAAGAAATCCTACAACTCAACAATAAAAAGGCAACTCAATTTAAAAATGGGCAAAGGACTTGAATAGACATTTTTCCAAAGAGAAAATGGCAGAAAAGAATATGAAAAAATGCTCATTATCATTAGCTATTAGGAAAATGTAAAGCATAACCACAATGAGATACCATTTCATGTCCACTAGATTGCCTACTATCAAAAAAAAAAAAAAAAAAACAACACAAAAACACAAAAACAAAAAACCAGAAAATTACAAGTGTTGAAGAGGATGTGGAGAAACACAAACACTCATTCATTGCTGGTAGGAATGTAAAACAGTGCAGCCACTGTGGAAGTCAGTTTGGCAGTTCCTCAGAAAGCTAAGTATAGAATTATCATATGACCTGTCAACCCCACTACTAGATATATACCCAAAAGAACTGAAAGCAGGACTCAAAAAAATACTTGCACACTGATGTTCATAGTGGCATTATTCGCAATTGCCAAAAGATAGAGCAACCCACGCGTCCATCAACTAATGAACGGATAAACAAAGTAGTATATACATAACAATGAAATATTATTCAGCATTAAAAAGGAAGGAAGTTCTGGTTCATGTGAAAACATGGATGAATCTTGAAGACATCATGTTGAGATAAATAAGCCAGACACAATAGGACAGATATTGTATCATTTCACAGATATGAATTAATTAGGATTAGCAAACTCACAGAGTCAGAATCTAGCATATAGGTTGCCAGGGCCTGGGCTGGGGGTAGGGAGAGGGGAGTTAATGCTTGACTAGTACAGAATTTCTACTGGGATTGATAAAGTTTTGGTAATGGATGGTGATGAATATAATTTACAGCACTGAATTATACATGTGAACATGCTTAAAAGGGGAAATTTTAGCTTGTATGCATGTTACTAGAATAAAAATTAAAGAAAAAGCATAAGACTGTACAACACAGTTGTTGAATTATAATTTGAAAGTTATCACCTTTTTGTATATATGTTATATTTCCCAGTAAGAAAATAACTGAAACTATGTTACTGTAACTCAAAACATTTTTGGAGATTTCCTATATAGCTACTTATTATAGCCTACTTTGAAAAATATTACCTTTTTGCATATATGTTATATTCCACAATAAGGAAGTAACTGAGACTATAGAACTGTAACCCATAACATTCTTTGAAATTTGCTCTCTAACTACTTGTTAAATTCCACTAGGAAAGTTATCACTTTTATGTATATATGTTATATTCTACAATAAAAATACGATTTTAAAAAAAGACTGTACAACACAATGAACCCTATTTTAAATGAAGGACCATAGTTAATAGTACAATTGTAAAAATGTTCTTTCATGGATTATGACAAATGTACCACACAAATGCAAGTTGTTAATAACAGGGCAGTATATGACAACTCTGTATTTTACATATTTTATCCATAATATTTCTGTAAACCTTCAACTTCTCTACAAAAAATATTAATTAAAAAGGTAATAAAAATTTTCCCATTTGAAAAAACAGAAAAGATCCCTAGCGTCTGATATAGCGTCCTTGGATCGAACAGCGATAATCAACCCCTTAATTTTTTATCAGTTGCATCTTGAAGGCCACATTCTTAGATGGTGTTCTAAGATCTGATTCTCCTTTTTGGTCTTCCTCAGAGCAAAAACCCCAGGATCTCTGCAAGTGAATTAGTAGTTACCCTTTGCCAACCACAGTCATCCAGATAGAGGGAGGTACCCTAGGACTCGGAGTTGGAACAAAGTAGGAGGAGCACACTATTTCCTTCTTTGTTCACTTGTACATTTCATCAACAGGTTTCTGCCTGGTGTCATGGGTACTTAATTTGTTTTGTCCCAAGAGTGAGTTATAAAGAAGGGAAATTTGATGTTTTACTGTTGGAACTTCTAGGCTTCTCCATGAGCCTAGACAAAGGTCTAGGACTTGGCTAGCAGGGAAGGGTGGCTGGGGGTGGGTGTCAGGGTGGGGTCGGGTGGAGGATTAGGGGTGGCAGTGCTTCCTCTCAAGTTCAAAAGTTCCTTTTGGCAGGAGCTCTAGTCACATAATACTGAGGAGTTGGAATGTATTAGGGTTCTCTAGGGAAACAGAACCCACAGAAGAAATCTGTAAAATTGAGATTTTATAAAAGTGTCTCACGCAACTGTGGCATTGCATGAGTCCAAATTCTGTAGGGCAGGCAGCAAGCTGGCAACTCCGATGAAGGTCTTCGATGAACTTCCCCAGAGAGGCTGGCTGGCTGAAGAAGACGTGAAAGTTCTCTCACTTCTCCCTTAAAAGTCTTCAACTGATTGAATTCCCTCGTTGTGGAAGATATGCCCTTCACTGATGTAATCAGTCACAGATGCCATTAATTGACTGATGATTTAATAAACCAGCCTTCTGGTTTATTAACCTGCTACAAATGTCCTTGCAGTAACGGTTAGGACAGTGCTTGCTTGACTAGACACCTGGGCACCATCCCCTGGCCAAGTTGACACATGAACCTAACCATCACATGGAGTAACTTGTCTGAATGGTAAATTTGAAAGGAAAAACTGGGCAAGCACAGAAGAACCACTTCCTATCTTCTTCCTTTGGGAGAGGGCCTGCCCACAGTTAGCAGGCTCTCTGTTCTGTTCCTCCATGTTACGTGTCCTTTCCTTGTGGAGGAGGCTTACAGAAGTTCAGTGCCTTCTCTGACCAGGTAGTAAGTCCATCTGACTCTAAGGTTTAACATTAAGAAGACAATCTGACTTGCACATCAAAGTCACATTCTCTAATATAACAGAAATACATACACTATTTTGACCTCCCTCTGTCAGCTCTTCTCTTATTTATCAAGTGGTTCAGAATTTAGATGAAAAAAGGAGTATTATCAAATACCTTCAGAAGACTTAAACTTTGTGGTAATACTCTCCAGGTAAGCCAAGGCCATGGTGTACTGAGCTCAACTGAATGCAAGTGATTGCAAAAGGACACCATGGCTCCTATATTGGGACATAGGAGCCAGTCCCAATGACTCCTATGTAGACTGGGATTTTATCTCGGAAAAGGTGGCACTCAGAAAGACTTCCTAAGTGTCTGATATGGCTTGTCTGCAATCTCTGGAGATGTTACATATGTTGCCCAGACAATTATAGGAGACTGAACCTTATCTCCTACAAGCAAAAGCCTCCTCTCCTATTCTTATAGTCAACTAAGGGGCATCTAGAATCTAAGCTGTGCCATAAACGTATGTCATAAACATGAACAATACCATAGATCACATAAGACCAGGAGGTAGTCAGTAACTTTAGGCATTTTTGGTACTGCCCAAAATGGCTACAACATATTCTTTATGCTAGTGTTACCATCATCTGTTATATTCTGCCCAGCCTCTATAGGTACCATGATGAACTTTATTGTTTGTGCAGGTCTTTTTTGGATATATTTCCCTATGGATATGATATGGTAAAAAAAACAAAAAAAAAGTCACGAAAAAACTTAGATATATCTCAAACCAAGATTGAGAGGGAAATTTAGTGAACCCATGACTTCCCGGTATTATCTGTTATAGTCCCTACATTCATCCTTCCTGGAAAACGAGTGCAGACTAGTATTTGGTTCAGTGCAGCTAATTTGCTCTTGGTTCTTGGTCCTTGTCTATGAGTTTCAGGAAGAACCTAGTGATACTTCCAATGAAACTATGGAATTATAGCATTTTAGACCTGGCTTTAGAGGTTATCTAATTTAAATCCTTTATTTGACAGACAAGGCTAGTGAAAGTTAAGTGAATTTCCTGAGATCACATTGCTAACTAACTAGCAGTTCTAGGCAGGCTGAGACTACTTGTTCAGTGCTTTTTCTACTACCTGTGCTACCTCCTATATATATTCCATACAAACTACAGTGTATATAGTACAGCCTCTTCTACTGGCCATGACTAAATCATCGGATACTGTCAAATAATAACTCTTCCTAGAAACCTTTAGCTAGTTTTGGGATTTAAACAATAAAAGCTGAAAGTTTCAGCAAGACATGACAAAAGAAACAGCAAATACTGATAGTATGTTATCAGATTCCCAGGAAAGAAGGGACAGAACTACTTCTATTAATTTTTCCAAGTAATGTGTGTGACTCATCTTTTTTTCTTCAAGAGTTTAGTTTAGTAGGTACAGCATGGACTCTTGGATGCAGATCAGTTTGAAAGTCAATTATTCAAAGTGGTTGCACTCCCATTGCCAAAATTGTCTTTTCTGCTCAATTTTCTATTTCCTTTAATTGGAGCAATGAGACCAAGGCTCTAGTGGTTGCAGTCATCCACCTCATGGTTGTCAGCACTGTCTCTGTATTAGATTCTTCTGATCCTCTTTGATTTATTCAGTAACCACCTCAGGACACATCTCTTTCACACCTTCCTGTTATCCTCATCCTATCCCTGGCTAGAAGCCCATCAGATCCAGTTTTATTGAGGATAACACAGGACGGTAACAAAAGAAGGTCTCTGGGTGGCAGATTATGAAGCTCTCCTAGTTCTTCAATTTCATGCCCCTCTGCAGAAGAACAGAGCCATAGGAAAGCAGCCTGAGAGACACAGACTGAGAAATGTGCCCATGTATTTGACCACCTTTGACCTCCCTGCCTCACCACCCCAGAGGACACACCAGGGAGCAAAAGTAGTCATATTCTCTTCTATTACTACAGCAGGGAGTCTCCACTGGGCTGAAACAAGGATTCAAAAATTGCTGGAATATAGTGAAATGACACCTCTTCCATTTTTCTATTGTACTCCGTTTTGCTCCAGTGTTGAAGAGCCTTCTAGGAAATGAAATGAAATCATATCCACAATTCAGGTGCATTCATCTACAGGTATGTCTGAGGACCTGGCAGAGGGAGAGGGAGAGCTGACAGAAGACAAATTGCAGGGCAGGACCACAAATGCCTATGAGAACATTCATCACAAAGGAAGGGGTATAGCAGGAACAGCCAAACCCAGGGCTGAAGATTGGTGAGCCTGGTGGCTCGGGGACTAACATAGTGACTATTACCTAAATCTGTCCCAACCCAGGTGTTCCAGGTGGGTACCTTGCACATGTTCTGGGAACAAGGGGGCAGGGCCAGGGTTCGGCTTTATGTAAAAATAAATGTCCTACCTTTGACATGGCTGAAAGCCATCACAACTCAACTGTGCAATTAAATATGAACATGGATTACTTGGCCATGATAATGGTAGGTATTGCCACAAAATTGTTCCCATAGTTTTTCTTAGCTTTTACTTTCTATTTTGATGAAAAGTTTGCCAATTTCAGAAAAAAATAGAACCTCATATGCTTTACAATTTACATAGCTGATTTTTTAACACTTGATCTTAGCCAAAAGGCCGAGAAGCAATTCTAGCTGATTTTTTTTGACAGCTGTCACATTTGTGACATTTTCATTATTTTTTCTCTAGCATATTGAGAGGGCATCTCAGGATGTTATAAGCTGATGATGGGGTGGGGTGGGTAGTGCCATCCCCTGCTTTCCCAGTATTATCTTTATGGCAGTGGAATCCCTCTGACAGAATGGCATTCGGAAAAGAAGGAGCCTTTCCTATCCTTTTCAGAGAGGAATAGCAAGAGCTGTGCTGCTGCTAGACAAAGAGAACCTTAGTCTGGAGTAGAAAAAGTCATCTCCTGGAGGCAGTCACAGCTCCCTGTGGTATGGCTTGGTACCTTTTTGTAAACAGGTAAAGAGTTTCTTCTTTCTGAAGAACACATGAGGGTGAGTGTATAATTTAGTGAGCTGGATTTCATGCTAGATTTCAGCCCCTATGTGTGCCCTCATGGGGTGTCCTTGTGCACTGAACAACCTACACAACTGTGAATAATTAGGCAATTGTGTGCACTAGACCCTGTCAGAGCATCTGAGAAGCTCATGGGCACTTGCCCAAATAGAGCATTAGTTAGAGGCCTAGGAAAGAAAGGCCCTACAAATGGTGGCCTGAGCAGCAGAGCAGTCAATGGTGGTCTGGCTAAGTGATATCAGTATTAAGGAGCAGTCCAAAGGAATCATGGAGCAAAGGTCCACAAAGAAGGCAGGCAGTGGTTAGTGAGGAGCATCAAGAGTAGAAATGAGAAGTATGAGGAGAAGCCTAGATGGGTTCATTGGGAACCTATTAAACATTTACTGAGGACTCTCAGGCATTAAAAAGGGGATTATATTGTCTGCCCAGACCCACATCACTTTTGTGAGTCTGATGAGTCTACTAATTATACCACCTCACTTTCTTACCAATCAGGTATTGCATACCCTTGGCCAGAAATGATTGGTCCAGGGGTAGGAATGTGACTTCAGCTAGGTCAGAGTCCTTCCTGTGAATTTTTTCATGTGGAGATAGAAAAAAAAAGGCACTTGGCTTCCCAGATCACAGAGCAGTAAGATTATGAATTGGTGCCATCTTCCCTGCCATATGGAGGAAGGTAGCTCCTATAGTTGAGAATGGGATTAAAACCTAGAAAGAAGTAGAATTGAGAAAAAGAGGGACAGAAATTTATTGAAAGTATGAGAAAGACCAACTTGGAAAACTTATTTTAGTTCCTAGATCTTATTATGACTGAAGTCCACTCCTAGATTTCCAAGGAATGTGAGCCAAACCTTCCCTTTTTGCTTACCCTAGTTTAAATTGGACTTTTATCATTTATAAACGAATGACTTCTAACTAATACAGGGAAAGGAAACTTGAAAGGGTTCTGAGTACCTGAACTACCCAGGTGTGACCTATCTCCAATTCTTAAGTGATCTTTTGGATTCATTTCAAATTGCCAATATATCTTTGGGTGAATTTCCCTATTGCATGATCAATAAGTATTGCTGGTGCATTCTGTTTGAAGCTAACTAGCCCACGATGGGAATGAATTCTTAGCTTGGTGGCATACACTGCACAAAATGCAATTTGTATAGACTTTCTTTGGATAACTATGAATATAATGTGCTTAAAAATACGCATATTTGAGCATGGAAAACCAGCATAAAAAACTAAGAGTTCTCTGTCTCTTGGTTTCCTGGATACTGCCAGGGTCTTTTGATGATCTGACTAAAGTCCTGACTTTTTAAGGGTAAATCTCTTTGCTTCTGACTTATGGTTTTGATAAAAGGATATGATTGGCCAAATCATTCACTTGACCTGAGAGTTCTGCCTCTCTGAACCATTACTATGGTTACACCAAAATAGAAATCAATTCCTAAGATCCTACCAGTTAATCCCTTTGTAAAATAAAGCTATTTGCAATATGTGGAACTCTTAATATACTGATTTTCCATCCTCAAATATGTATATTTTTAAGCACATTGTATTTACAGTTATCCAAAGAAAGTCTATACAAATTGTGTTTTGTGCAGTGTATGCCACAAAACTGAGAATTCATTTCCATCATGGACTAGTTAGCTTCAAACAGAATGTACCAGCAATACTTATTAATCGTGCAATAGGCAAGTTCACAGGTCAGACATCCTGGAGCGTTAGCAGGACGAACAGAGATGAGGGAAATTGCCAGACTGGGCAAAATTGGTGAAAACTGACCTAGCTAAAGGGTCATTTGTCAATGTCCAAAGTCGATTGGTAAGCCACGACTGGGTTCCAGCAGGTCTTACTATCCAGGGAGAACCACAGCAGGTGAAACCTAGTAGCAGGAGGTTCCAAAACCAAAGGCAGCAGATAGTATTCATGCCCTGGTTCTCAGTTAGCAGCCAGCCCCTAAGGGGTAACAAAAATAGGGCTTAGCTCTTTCTGCCCCTCCCTCTAGAAGCAGGAATTTGCAAGAGCTAACTAGAGGATTAGGATCCTAGATGAACATGAGATTCAGGCTAGTGCTCCCATTCAAATGGGAAAGAGGAATGCCTGCTTATACAGCATGGTCATTACAAATGAAAGCTACAACTCAGTGAGCACTCAGGTGCTCAGGAAAAGGTACAAAGGGGGTGGGCAAAGGGAATTCAGCTCAATTTAGGCACTAAGGATACAAATATGACTAAGATACAGTGTTCTAGTTTGCTAAGCTGCTCAAAGCAGATACCATGAAACGGGTTGGCTTTTGCAACGGGAATTTAATAGTTTACAAGCTTACAGTTCTGAGGCCATGAAAATGTCCAAATCAAGGCATCATCAAGACGATACCTTCTTCCTGAAGACTGGCTGCCAACAATCCTGGACTCCTCTGTCACGCGGCAAGGAACTTGGTGGCATCTTATGGTCTCTCCCTCCTCTTCTGGGTTTCATTGCTTCCAGCTTCTTGCTTCTGTGGCTTTCTCTCTGCCTGAATTTCATTCTCTTACAAAGGACTCCAGTAAGAGGATTAAGACCCTCCCTGAATGTGATAGGTCACATCTTAAGATCCTACTCACCAGAAGATCCTACTTACACTGGGTCTAACCCATAGGAAAGGATTAACTTTAAGAACATACTTGTCTGGGGTACATACAACTTCAAACCATCACATGTAGCATACTTGCTCTCAAAAGAGCTTACAATCTAGATGGAGACAGAGCCATTAAGAGATGATTTCAAACTTGGGGAGGTAGTGGGACAATTTGACAAGTGCCAAAGAAAAGGAATGCATAGTGTGCTATGAGAACACAAAGGAGGGTCATTTACTGAGGTTTAGGGAAACGTTTTCTAGAATGTTCTCCTTGAGCTGACTCTAACAGACAACAAAAATTGAAAAAAGTTTACCATGAACAAAATCACGGAGGTGAGACACAGCAAAACATGTTTGGGCATTTTAAGTAATTTGATATTACCAATGTAGAAAGCTGAAGGTTCCGCAGGGTCTCTTACGACATGCTGAATCAGCTCAAGTGAGTTCTTGCCCAATGCACACAGCAGACAATTCAGTGATACCAGAATTTTGAGAAAAGAAAGAGTTTATTAGCAAAGGTTAGCCCAGTGGAGACAGGGGGAGGGAAGTCCTCAGATCTATCTCCCTGAGCAGGAAAGGTAAGAAATTTTTAGGTGATTAGATAACGGGAGGTGGGAATAGAGATATCAGGATACTGGCACATAGTAATTGGCTAGTAAACATTTAAATTGAGGATTGCAAGTTGTCTATTGCCATTGGTAGTATAAGCATTCAAATTAGGGATTACAGGTTGGCTATTACTACTGATTGGTTCTCCTATTTTGATGAGTGGGCTTGTGACAATCCTGGAACTTGTAAATGGTCAGATCCCTTGCTTCCTCTCTTGGGTCTGGTGTTTCTCTTTCTTGTTCCTTCTCACTTTAATTCAGCTTGAAGAATATTTTAATGTTCCGGGGTGACTGTAAGTTCAGGCTTCTTCTTTCAGTGCATGCTTCATTAGTTTTAGCCAGTTCTGTAAGGAAAGAAGGAAACAGGAACTTGTCCTGGAATTAGTCAAATCCCTCATTAATCTTGGAAGAGGGAAGTGAAAGCTTTAACAAGTTGTTCTAGTTTGCTAATGCTGCCGGAATGCAAAACACCAGAAATGGGTTGGCTTTTATAAAAGGGGGTTTATTTGGTTACACAGTTACAGTCTTTTTTTTTTTTTTTTCCTTCATTTTGTTTTTATTATAGCATGTTTGCTTAATTTACAGCAAGCAGAAAATAAGCTGGGTCTTGTTTTGATCCAAACATTGATGTTTTAAAGGTTGTACACAATATTTGTTAAAAAGAACATATAAAAATACCTTTTTAGAAGCTTCTATAAGAAAGAAAATACAAAGTTTAACCCCACAACTTTCCTCTTTGCTAGAACTGCAAACTACTGCTACAGTTTTAAATAGACTTTTTGTTGTTTAAACTATACATCCAGGAAAATCTAAAAAAATTAAAGAAACGTGCATATAAATGATTGCATAGCAGAACATGAACATTAACTGCAAACAGTAAGAAATGAAAGTTAGAAATACTATCAAATATACAAAGGTTCTAGAATCAATCCTTTGAACACATTCCACAAACAGTATTTAAAAACCATCTTTTGTTCTTTACAGGCAGGCCTAGATTACTAAAACCAAAAAACGAAAAAGTAATCCTCTAAAAGGAATTGTTTTCCCACAATATTTCTTACTTAAATCTGCAAGCCAGCAATCTGAGATTTTTAAAGACGCTAGCTTTTATTCTGAAATGAGATTGGACATGTCATTAAGTTACTTTTATGGCCCCCAAAACAATCTCTCAGAGAAATAATAGAAATGATAAATAGCCAAAGGTATCATTTCTTCATTTTTAGCCAGGTACTGCCAAGTACAATAATGTACTAATTACCAGTGAGTACACTGATAATCAATCAAGACTCAAGAGATATGACTCTTGCTTTAAATTGACTAATCCTTCCCCCAATTATTTAAAATTTCATGGCACCACTGAATCACCTAGTAATGGGAGTGTCGTCTTTCAACTTGCCTCACATAAAATAAACTGAGGTGTGAAGAGCAAGCCTCCCTCATAAAGAGGTAGGCAGATTTTGATACAAATGCACAAACCAACTGAGTGCTAGAAGCATTGCAATTATTTTACACTATGCACACACACAAACAAAACCTACTTTGAAACAATTTACTTGCTTCCAACAGCAGTAAGAAAACGAAGCAGTATCATGGTCAACAATGCTCCTTAAAATTTAGAATAACTACAAAACAGCATTCTTTCCTCTCAAATTATTCATGTCATCAAAGACCTGCTCAAATTTAAGGTGAGTTCTGATATTTTTTATGTTTCAAATCTGCATAGAAACCAGAAAAAAAAGCAGTGAAGGCTCTGTATTTCAGTCAAAAACTCAATTTCCCTGTAAATGCTACTTAACCCAGTTGGCATCATTCCCCAAGGCAGCGGGGGATAACAAAAGAAAGATTTATTCCACACTGCTTCATAAATAAAATATTATAATGGGCCTAGACATCTTGGTAAGACATTAAAGGTCCACCCTGAACCTAAATGTGTCTGAGCAGTCAGTGTTGTACTGTGGCTACAACTTCACTTTTGTATTATTCTATTTTATTAACAAGCTACGTTTCTAGGTTAACAAGTTCTACCAAATATGGATATGAAAGTTTATCTTGAATAAAACAATGTTGCAAATTATGGTCAACCAACATCTTTTCACCAATACTTCAAGCATAAAAAAATGAGAATCTTTACAAAAATATACAGAGACACCACAAATTGGTAGCTGCCCATTAACATTAAACAAACTGGACTTTTAAGAGTGGCTTCTCAACAGCATATCATTTTAATTATAACCATTGCCTGGTACAGGGAAAACTAACAAGTGTTGTGTGTTTTTTTTAAGCATCATTGCAACATTGTATTCCTGATAATTTAAGTAAACCAAACTATGAGTAAATGAATGATACATGCCTAAAAATATCATGGTTTAAGCTATTAGTGGCCACTGGACTTAGGACTAGTCCAAGACCTTGATCTAGATTTTGACCTAGACCTAGACTGTGATCTTGACTGAGATTTGGATCTAGGTGGTTCTTTTTTCCTTGATTCCTTTTCATATCTTGAGCCAGACTTATAATGTGTTTTGGAATCTGTTTTAGAGGTGCCTCTAGTTTTGGTGTGAGATGCAGACCTAGAACGTGATTTAGCCTTCATTTCTTTCTTGGGCTGGGACTTGGACCATGATCTTGAATTGGATTTAGATCTTGAAAAAGATCGATTTCGGTGTTTGAATCTATCATTGTCGGAATGGCTTCTGCTACGCCGTGGTCTTCCAGTCGGTCTATTTCTAGGACTGTAAGATCTTCTATAGTTGTAATCAAAAGACCGACTTCTTGATCGCCTCCTTTCATAACTCCGGCTTCTAGAACGTCTATATCTGTCATAATCATCGTAGCGAGAAGAACTGTATACATTCCTTCCTTCCTTCGCTTTCATTTGATTTGGTGTCTTTCGATCTCCCTGCGCAAACTGGATTTCAATTTGACGTCCACAAATCCATTTTCTGTCCAAATTATGTAATGCATCTTCGGCATCACGAACATCCTCAAATTGAACGAAAGCAAATCCTCTTGGACGACGAGTGTAGAAATCAAGTGGAACATACACATCAACTATAGGACCATAACGACCAAATTCACGGCGTAAATCTTCAGACCTGGTGTCGTCGGCCACGTTCCTCACGAACAGCACAGTTACAGTCTTAAGGCCATAAAGTGTCCATCAACAAAGAGTACCTTCACTGGAGAAAGGCCATTAGCATCCAGAAAACCTCTGTTAGCTGGGAAGGCACATGGCTGGCGTCTGCTTGCTCCCAGGTGGTGTTTCAAAATTGCATTCTCCAAAATGTCTGCATCAGCTTCCAATGGCCATCTTCAAAATGTCTGTCTCAGCTCCAGCGAGCTGTGAGATCCTTCTGGCTGAGCTTATATAGTGCTCCAGTAAACTAAACAAGGCCCACGCTGAATGGGCGGGGCCACACCTCATGGAAATTATCCAATCAGAGTTATGACCTACATTTGGGTGGGTCACATCTCCACAGACACTGAACCAATAGGTTCCAACCCACACTAATATGTCTGCCCCCACAAGAATGCATTAAAGAATGTGGCTTCTTCTGGGGGACATAAATATACAAACTGGCACACAAGTCAATAAGGGAAGGGCTATTCTAGTGAGTTAGTACAAGGTGGTTTCAATGCTAAAAAGTTTATTCCACAAGCCATAGGTAAGTATGGCAGAAACTGTTCATCATCCCCCATCTCCACTTCTCTTCCTTTTGGTAATAGAAGCCCTTCCCTCCCCCATTAGCTGAATATGTATGTGCCTTCCCAGTTAGGGAGTATATTCTCCAGCCTCCTTGCAGTGCATGGGATGTGAACAGAAGTTAGGAGTATAAGTGAGCCAGTTTCAACCATGCAAACAATGACCACACCCTGAAGCACAGAGGCATACTGAGATGAAAGGAACCTGAGTCCCAGGATGAACATCAGTAGAAAGAAGAAACCAGAGCAAGGGAAGTCAGAGTCAAAGCTGGTGATTAAAAATGTTATAATCAGATACTTGCCTTGACTCATTAGCTCTGTAAGTTTGAAATTATATATATTGGATTGCCATAATCTGAGAGTTGCCATTCATCAGTAAATAATTACTGAGTGCCTACTACTGGAATAATAATTGCCAACAGTTATTAATTGCTTTTGAGAATTCAGAAAAGGGGAGTTTTCTTCTGGCTTGGGGTGGAGTAGATTTTAAGGAAGGCAATGTGGAAGAAGGTATATTTGAGCTAGGTTTTGAAGAGTGGACAGGAATTGGTCATGCAGAGGCTTTTCAGAAACAGCCAACTGAAGGGATGACCTGACCAAAGCCAAAGACACAGATTTTTCCAATAAATGTTTATCAATATCCATTGTGTGTGTCAGGTACCATGCTAGGTCCCAGGGATATGAACATGAATTTGGCCTCACATGCTTCTGTTAATCTGTTCCCCATGTTTTTATTCATTTCATTATTGCATGGTCAGTTTTTCTCTCCTGAACCTATGTCCCCTTATACTTTTATTCCTTAAAAGTACTACTTTCCATTTATTCTAGTGCAATTTAACCTGCTATTGATAACCATTTCTCTAATTTGTTGAGGTCAATTGAATTTTGATCTTTTATACACTTGGCAAATTTATATACTTGGGACAATATGTAATGTTTATGAAGACTTTCACTTTCTTTCCATGATCCAGACCCACATCTCAATACCCTTCTATGCCTTTATATAGTGAAGGTTGGAGGTGACACAACAAATATGGCCCCAGAATTCCAGGTTACATATACCTAGCATATCTGAAATTGACCATTTCTCTACTGAAATGGCAATGATGTCTCTTTAATGACAGTTAAAATTGTTATCAACAAATCCCTATCTACCATGTATAGAAACAATGTGTGTGATGCATTGGCCCCTGTTCTTGAGAGGCTTACAGTCTAAATGAGGAGGCAAATAGACAATGCACAAGTATTTGTTTGAAAATGAACTTTCCCACCCCTCTTTCCAGCACATTAAGAGAGAACAAAAGTCAGAGATGGTTCAGGAATCATCCCTTCACAACAACTTTGAACAACCTGCAAGAACTGGCAGAAACATCTGTCTCAAAGCTCCAGAAAACAGTAAAAAGATTTCAGTAACAAGAAAAGCAACAAGACAAGCACTGAATCAAGAAAAAGACTATTTAAAAGTGAAAGGATGTACCAAGTTTCTACTTGGAATGATAGAAAAATTTTGGTAAGGAATGGTGGTAGTGGTAGCATAACATTGTGAACATAACTGCACTGAATTATATATTCAAATGTAGTTAAAAGGAAGAAATTTTAGGGCTGCATATATGTTATTAGAAAAAAAATTGTTTTAAAAATGCATGGAACTGTACAAAAACGGTAAAAAAAAGTTTATTTTCACTTTCACAACTTCTACCTAGAACAGCCCTGTAAGACACAAGAGAAAACACACTAGCAAAGGAGTGGATCTCTCACAACTTCAAAAATAAAAAGTGGTAGGATCTCATGGTGCCCTGGCTGGCCCCCCTCCACCCCTCAGCATGCAGCCTGCCCATGTTCCCAGTGCAGATCTCTGGTCCCGGTTCTGGAGGGAGCAGAGTGCATATACTGGGAGTGTGTATGTCTGGTCCAGTCTCTCTGGTGGTGGCCTGAGGGACTTGCCAACCTAGAACTTGCCCTGCGTGTAGAAGGCAGTTCACAGCTCTCCTATAGGATGCTGTGGGAGAGCAGTCAAGTCATGCTGCCTGGGGCAAGGGATTGTTAGCTGTAGGACATTCCAGGACCATATGGAAACTGTTTCCTAGGGAAGAGGGGACATTTGTAACCAAGTAAATGGGGGAATTCTTAGGGCCACAGGTGCATGCCCAAGGCAAGATGCATGCACAGAAAGGATCAGGGCAGTCCCTTTGCTTTGGCCTGGAGCTACTCTCTAAACTCATTATGTGGTTAAGCTCTGAAGGAAAGCACTTGCATAAGTCAATCTGCAAATGGGAAAGGTGTTTTCTTTCCTCCTTTTTCTTGTTATTATTATTTTTGTTAGCTCCTGGCATTCAGTGAAAATTGTCATAACCCTAGCTGGATACAAGTTAAGGAATAGAAGCCTTGGAGTCCAAATTTCCATGATAACATATTAAAATATCAAAATGTCCAGGTTCCAACGAAAGATTATAAAACATACAAAGAAACTAGGAAGCAAAGGCCCAGGCAAAGGAGAAGACTGAATATTAGAAACCATCAATGAGGAGGACCAGATCTGGGACATACCAGACAAAGACTTTTAAAAATGGCCCAAAATATGCTTAAAGAGCTAAAGGGAAATATAGACAAAGAGCTAAAGAAAATCAGGAAAATAATAGACGAATACAAACAGAATACCAATATAGTGATGGAAATTATGAAAAGAAAACAAAGCTGAAGACCACAGTAACAGAAATTAAAGTTTTCATTTGAGGAGTTCAACGGCAGACTGGAGCTATCAGAAGAAAAAAATCAGTCAATGAACTTGAAGATAAGATGACTGCAATCACCCAGTCTTAGCGGCAGAAGAAAGAAAGAATGAAGAAAGGTGAATAGAGCCTGAGAAAACTGTGGGACACCATCAAGTGTACAAATATATGCATTGTGGGAGTCCAGTAGGAGAAGAAAGGGGCAGAGAGAATATTCAAATAAATAATGGCTGAAAATTTCCCAAATTTAATAAAAGACATGAATATATACATCTAAAGATGCTCAATGAACTCTACGCAGGAGAAACCCTTATAAACCCATGCTGCAGCATACTATAATAAAAAATGTCAAATGCCAAAGATAAAGAGAATTTTGATAACCACGAGAGAAGCAAGATGTCACACACAAGGAAGTCTCAATAAGATTATATGCTGATTTTTCATCAGAAACCATGGAAGCAAGAAGGCAGTGGGATGATATATTTAAAGGGCTGAAAGCAAAAGATTGCCACCCAAGAATTCTATATCTGGCCAAACTGTCTTTCAAAAGTGAGGGAGAGATTGAGTCCTTCCGAGATAAACAAAAGCTGAGAGAGTTCATCACCACTAGACTGGCCCTACAAGAAATGCTAAAAAGGGTTCTGCACATTGACAGGAAAGGACAATAGGCAATAGATCAAAGCCCCATGAAGAAATAAAGATCTCCAGTGAGGATAATGACATGGGTAAATACAAAAGTCAGTACTATTGTATTTTTGATTTGTAACTCCACTTTTTACTTCCTACAGGTTATAAAAGGCATATGCATAAACTGTAATGAGAAATCAGTGGTTTTAGATTCATAATGTATAAACATGTAATTTATGGCAATAACTACATAAAGGTAGGGGATGGAGGGGTATAGTAACAGTTTGTGTATACTATTGAAGTTAAGTTGGTATCAAAGCAAACATGATTGTTATAGCTTTAGGATGTTAAATTTAAGTGTCATAGTAACTACAAAGAAAATATTGGAGAATATACAAGCTCATAGAGACAGAAATTAGAGTTCAAGTTGCCAGGGATGGGATGTGGGGGAAAGGGGAGTTAATGCAAAATGGGTGAATGGTTTCTTTCTGGGGAAATGGGAAAGTTTTAGTAATGGAAGGTTGTCAGGATACCGCAATATTGTGAGTGTGATTAATCCCACTGAATGGTGTGCTTGATAGTGGTTGAGAGTGGAAATTTTATGTTGTATATATGTTACCACAATTAAAAAATTAAAAAAGAAAGACAACTAAAGAGATAATGACATTTAAATAGAATACATAGTCCTGGATGGGATCTAGCAAGGGAGAAGTAAAAGCTCAAAGGTACTTTATTAGGACATATGAAAAATTGGAATATAGACTGTAAGCTTTAGATCAATGTTATATTTCTTGAATATTATAACTGCACTTAAGGTGTTTACATAAGTGAATGTCCCTGTTCTTAAGAAATATACATGGCATATGAAGTGTTCAAGGACCTGATTATACAACATAATGCAAGTGTTCAGAAAATGTATAGATGGATGGATGGGTAGATAGATTAGATAGAGAGATAGATAGATAGATAGACAGACAGACAGATAGATAGGATGATATGGCAAATGTGGCAAAACGTTAAAATTAGGGGATTTGGTTATCAGGGGCTAGGGCTATGTTAGTTCTCTCTATGGAGTTTGCATCATTTTTGTGAAAGTCTTGTAAGTTTGAACATATTTCAAAATAAATAGAACAAATGTGAAAATGTGAGAACATAGGAAGGAATTACCTCCTCCTCTGCCCTGTCCCCCTACTGGTTACCTTTCAAAGGAGGGAGGAGTTGCTCTTCTGACTGATCAGAGCCCAGGGCAGTAATTAGTCCTCATTTTATTATTACTTGGTGTCACTTGTGATAAAAAGTCACATACCCATATGTGCTGCTCTTGCTCTCCACTTCCTGCCGATTAGACCCAGCCCAGTCTCTATTTGGCACACATTAGATGAGTAAAGTTGGTCCTTTGCAGATCTGATTGTCTTCTCTCTGCAAGCATGCCTAAGCATGCTAGTGCCTAAATTTCGAGTGGAGAGAGCGAGGCATTAGGAAGCTTCACTTCAGCCTTAAACCTAAATCATGTGATTCAACTCAGTCTTTTGTCAGAGCTCTGCTCTAGAGGTTATTGGATGTAGCTCAGCTATTAATAAAATTACCCTTCAGTTTCTATCCCAATTTCTTTCTTGTGTATAATTCCTTCCTGAAGGAGAAGGCAGGTGGTTAGCAGAGAAGAATTTGACTATTCCTTGTTCTTAATTGTGGCAGACTATATTATTGGTTACAAATTTTCACTGACCTTCCCAGGGGAGTCCTATTGCTATCAGGCTTGGTCAGGTGAACTTGTTCAGGACAAGAAAATGTAAGCAGAATTAACATGCGTAAGTTCCAGGCATAAGCAGGAAGAGCCAATCTGTGGTTATCTGATTCCTTTTCCTCTCCCGTGAGACCAGTTTTGCTCCAGGTAGAGGTGGCTCTATCAGTTTGAGTCCCAGCACAAAGATAATCTAAGGTAGAGCCAAGCTCACCTGCCCTGGACATGTTTGATTTCAAGAAATAAAACTTTGTTGTTGTAAGTGACTTTAAGATTATTTGTTGCAACAGCCTAACTTAGTTTGTTCTAACTGATACGCTTACCTTTGTATCTGGATCCAGCACTATTGTGATCCACCTAACATCTGCCTTTCTCTTCATTCCTCCTAAGAGAACCTCAGTTTTTTCCAGGTATTCACCTACCACTACCCGGCCATATGCTTGGGGGGAGAGGCCCAATTCCCAGCCACAGGGGATGAATCATAATGACTTTAAGCCATCCACTTTGGTTTCTTACCCGTTGCAATTGATTAGTTTAGACGTGGGCAGATGTTAACAATTCTAGTCAATGAGATTGTGGGGAAGTTTTCTTAAGAGCTTCTAAAAAGGGTTTTCCTTGCTGATAAAGAGATGCATGGGAAGAAACAGTCTCTTTACTTTTGCTGAATATAACGTGTCTGCATGTTTCAGCCATTTAGTGACTATAAAGGGCATGAGCCTAAGGATGTCAGAGTGAAAAGATGGAAAAAATCTGGGTCTCTGACAATGTTATTGAGCCACTGTATTCACTAACCATAGAGCTGCCCTACCACCAGATTTCTTATGTGGGATAGTAAGATTTCCTTATTGCTTAAGCCAGTTTAATCTGGGACGGAGGAGAAAAGAATGAGTTTAGCTCTAGATACATTGAATGGCAGGTGATAGCAGTATAGCATTCTTTTATATTGCTGAAGCTCAGATGTCAGGGTTAGATAATTCAGGAGCCAATTATGAAGAAATATAAAGTAATACATCTTTCAAAATAATCCTATATCTGGGGCAGCTAGGAACTTCCATGTGTTTCAAGAATTTCCATGATATATTTTAAAAAGTAGACCTATACAAGTGTAACCATCTCCTAACTGAATACACCACTGTCCCAGGTCCTCACATATGGCTCATTCTAGAAAAGGGAGACGCAGAGGTGTCCCCTCTAGTGATGGAGAGCAAAGACTGGAGGAATTGATTGCAATAGACTTACAACATTTGGGTCCTCAGACCCTCCTCTCCTCAAGCATGGGTTTTGTGGATTTGGACTTAAAACATCTTAGTCTAGTGTAGATGGCTTTGAAAATGGATTATAAGCAACTCTTAAATTTACTGACTCATATATCTTTTAGTAAATTATTGTTCCCCGGAAACTATAGTTCTGATCATCTTATAGACAGCCTATGCATGATACTACAGAAACCCTGTAGGAAGCATCTTTATCCCATGATAAAGATATATCATGGGACACCAAAGAAATGACCATGTAGAAGATAGAGCCTCTAATGCCCAAGCTGATCTGTGTTTAGAAGATAGTTTTGAAAGTTACTAATCCATAAGGCTCTAGGTTAATTGGTACCCATTTTTTAAAAATACATTCAGGAGAGGGAGATACTTTGCAACACAAAAGGATTCACTTAATATTGCTTGTAAAATAGTTAATTTTTGAAATTCCATTCATATAGAATTTTTTCCAGAGGTATATCTAGTGGGTAAATGCAGTATCTTACCTGAGCCATTCTACTTCATTTCTAAGTTTCATTTCTGAGCCTACCTTGAAATTGCTCTTGCTTATTTAGACAAAAAAAGACGCACATTTTCAAGAGCTGGAAGAGCAAATACAATCTCTAATAAGGCTAGCTTCAGTCCTGCAATTATTTAGAAAGGAAAATCTGGCTTCGAACAGTGTAGTTTGCAGTCAGGATTTGCAATTGGCCAGGACTAAGTATGGTGTGAAATGATGACTCAGTTGTATGGCCTGGGGTGGAGGGTGGGGGCCGCAGCCACTGAACCTTCTAATTAAAAGAGGTCTTGGATCTATTTTTATCATCTCGAGATTCTGAAGGCCTAGAACTGCTGCCCAGCGTAAGAAAATCTGAGACCCCAGGAAACTCACCTTCAAATGATCTGAATGAGAGGTGGCTAAAACCCCAACTCATCACCGCCCCCGGATTTGGGCAGATATATCGCTCTTTTTCCAAAGGAAAGAGGGTCCAGCTGCGCATGACCTTCGCCAGGGCCCCAGACCCCCTTGGAACGTTCCTGAGGCCCTGTCCCGGCTCTGCAGGTTGCCGCTGGTGTCCCCAGGCCCCGAGTGCCCGGGACTGCCTTTGGAGAGCATCCGCCGTGCGCTGCGGGCCGTTTGTCAGTGAGCCGCCAGCCCAGACGCCTTCTCCGCTCCACTGGACCGGCGCCCCGGCCCCACCCGCTCGGGCTGCCCCACCCTGGCCGGCAGCGCCACGCCCACCGGGGGGGGTCCAAGGCAGGATGCGAGATGTCCCCCTTAGTTCTGCCACCGCAGGTCTGCGGCTCTCGCTTGCCCGGCCTCCCCCCGGGCTCCCCCCGGGCTCCCCCCAGCCCTATCGCCCCTCCCCGGTGCCGCCCGCCGGGGCCGCCTCTGCAGCTGGCCGCGCGTCCGGCCGGTGCCCGCCGCCGCGCGCTGATTGGCTGGCCCCGGGCCGGCGGCGGCGCTGAGTGGTCGGGCAGATTCGCTGGGTCAGGGCTGCAGAGGTGCCTGGCGCACCGACGGGAGCGGAGCCGCGGCGCGCGCTCGCCCGGAACGCCGGCCGCCCTCCCGCCCGCTCGCCCGCAGGAGCGAGCGGCCCGGGGCGCCGAGGGGGCCCGCGCGGGGCTGTGCGCCGCCGCCGCCGGCCGCCATGTGCTCCCAGCTCTGGTTCCTGACGGACCGGCGGATCCGCGAGGACTACCCGCAGGTGCAGATCCTGCGTGCCCTCCGGCAGCGCTGCTCCGAGCAGGACGTACGCTTCCGGGCGGTGCTCATGGACCAGATCGCCGTCACCATCGTCGGCGGCCACCTCGGTGAGCGAGGCGGGCCCCGGGAGGGCGGGGAGGCGCACCCGGGTCCCCGAGAGCCGGCCGGGTGAGCCAGCTCACCGCGGCCTCCCCAGCCAAGTCTCCTTCGCGTCCCTCAAACCAGCCTCTGTCCGCTGTGATGTCGCTTTGCGTTGCGGGAAAGCCCCTAACCTTGATAGCGTCATTTGACCATCAATGTCTGCTCTGGGGCCAAGATTTGAGAACGTAATTGAATTTACTTAGGGGACTTTGTTTTGTGAAGAAACCCGAATTCACCTGAAACCACCTGGATGACCGAGGGAAATCAAGCTGTCTCCCCAAATCTGCAAGTTCTGTTTGTGTCTGTACCCTTTCAGTGTCGACTCAGATTTATAAAAACCCACACAAAATTTACAGAATTGTCATTGAGATCGAATGTTTTTAAAGTTTCCAGGAGTATGTAAGCATCAGTAACGCACTACATAGAATATAATTCCTAAACTATCAACCTACCTAGGACGGAAAATCTGAGAAAGATTGGAGTCACCTCTTAAGTATAAAGTGATGAGTCGTCTTTAACTCATCCTCCTCCCTAAAAATGTTGAATTCTGAATCCAGAAAAGTCAGGATTTTAGGTACAGACCATTCTGGCCTCTCTAGTCACCCCACTGCTGTGTTCCACAGACTTTTTTGGGTAAGAAATGGTTATCATCTGTGACCCCAGCTTCAACGTGTTATGTTCTTAGAAATTTCTAATTATCCTTAATACTAGCAGTCTCAAATTTAGGAACCTCTCCAGCACTCCAGCAGAGGCATCCAGCCACTTCACAGGGGCCAGTTCAGGGAGCTTCTTGGGGTACCATTTATATTATTTCAACCACACCTGGCTAAGCTGGCTTGCAATCTATTACTTTTCTTTGGTGGGGAAAGAGGTTCCAAATTCTGAGCAAGCTACTTACAAATTAAATTTTGAATAACCTGTTTCTAAGTTGGATATCTGTTATAGATCTTTATCTTAACTCTTCATATGTAATAGATTGCAGAGCCTATTGGAGAAATATATTACAGTCATTAGATGGCTTACATTTAGTCTAAAAATGTGTCTTTCAAGCTGAAAGATGATCCCCTCTCTATCCTTGACTTGCTAAAACACTCATAGTTAAAATAACTAGATTCTTGGACAGGAAATCTGAAGACCTGGATTCTTATTCCAGTTTTGCTGACAGTAAGTATTTTGACTTTCCTTTGGGCAAATCGTTTTATGTCTTTGAATCATTTGTAAAACTAGGGGTGAAGGTTCCTCTAGCTCTAAAATCCTGTGTGTCAGTACCATACTTACATACTTACCATATGTATACATACTTATAGTTTACTGTTATAAATCAATAAGCATTTAATATATACCTCTTTCCATCCCTAGGATCCATTTGTTTGCTTTTCTTTCTTTTTTTTTTAAATAGCTTTTAATGTTTTTTTCTTTTTTTCAGATTTCCATCGTATACTCTGAGTAGGAAAATGCTGTTCTATTTCTAAAACCCATGTTAAAGAATTAGTCCTAGAAAAAGAGAAACTTAAATTCTACTTCATGAAACATATTAAACCCTTTTATTTAGTGTCTTAAAACTTTACTGGAATTCATGTGTGAAAGTATCTCAATCTATTCACACACCAGGAGTTGCTTCTTTTTAATTATAAGAAAATCTACACAGTTATTTGCTTGATCAGTGGAGAAATTGAAAATAGGTATTTTGGGATGCAGTTTTAAGTTTTTTGCTAATTTAGGGATAACCACACACAACTCACAAACATGAAACAAACCATTTCTGTCATTCAAAGTAGTCAAAAGATTTATTTGTTGTGAAGGTTGATTAGTTAAAGCACAAGAAAGTGAGTTCTGTGAGAAGAGTGATCTTGTTTGCTTCTTTCAGTGCTATAACAGTGACAGAAAAGTGCCTTACACATAGTAGGCACTCAAATATTTTTGAAAGAATATGGACTCCCAGTTTCTTCTGGAAATCTTCTAAAATCAAACTGTATAGAAAACCCTTGGCAATTGGCTGAGCCAAAGTATTTCCCTGGAAAAAATTCCAGAATTTACTGGCTTTGAAATACCAGAATATCTAGCTACAATGATATAGATGCCATTTCCCTTTTGAAAATTATTGAATGTTAGCGCTGAGAAGAACTTTGAGATCATCCCATCTAACCCCTTCATTGTACAAATGAAGAACCTGAGGCTCAGAGCGGTGAAGTGACTTGCTCAGTTTCATTAACTAGTTAGCAGAAAACCCAGAGTTAAAAACTCTAGTCTCCTAATTCCCAGACCAGTGATATGGAACAAGTGTGCTTAGGATGTCCGCAACAAATAGTGCCTTTCTCAGTAGATGTGAAATTGAAATGAATTGCGTTAAATTAGACTGTGCCTTTGCAAAGCAATTTTATAGTTTAAGAACGTAAGCTACCATCTCTACAAAGCCTTCATGCTATCACTCCTTTCCATTCCTTCTTTAGATTGGGATAGGAATTTGATGGAGTCAATTTAGGGCAGGTATGCCTGAGCTTCCCTCTGTGGAGGCTTGTCCGAGCCTAAATCAGGGATTCTAATTTCAGATTATATCTAAAAATAGGATTCAGACAAAAGATTGAAAGTTTTAGATTTAAAGCTTGTAGTTATTTTTAAACAAGATAATACATGTAAGCTGCAACTGCTATACAAATGCAAGGTTTTATTATTACTGTTATTTTTAACCCAGTAATATACCCTACCCAACATAGATTCAGTGGGAGACTACTGGGAAAAGTAGTCATTCGGGTAACTGATGCTGTAGAAAACATCCTCCCTTAACTTGCTGCTGGATGTAGCGTTCTGAGAATCATATACATCTCTTTTTCCTTCTTAGAAACCACAAGTTCATTCATTCAGTCATTCAACAAATATTTATTAATTATTCTCAACTCTGGGGATAATGACTCCAAAATGTACATTATCATCATCTTCATTAATAGTAATATCAAAATATATATAGTGCTTATTCTGTGCCAGGCATATGTCTAGGTTCTTTTTCTGTATTAACTCTTATAAACACAAATAAGAGTGTCTGGGCACCTAGTAATAATTCCTCTTCAAACACTGTCTCCTCTTTTTCACTCTACTCCATGTATCAACCTACACTGACTTCACCATGTGCCTCTGTGGCTCTGGGCCTTGCATGAAACTTCCTGTGCCTGAGATGCCCATCTGGTCCAGCTCTTCCCACATTGTGAGCTTTTATTCATCTTTCAAATTCAGCTCAATTATCATTCATCTCTATAAAGACTTTCTTGAGCTCCCTATCCTGCCCTCCAAGAAGTCCTTCTCTTTCTTCCGTCTGCTGCAGAGTAACATTGCACATACCATTTAAAACAGCATTTCTCACATCCTATTGTAATTTATCTATTTACAAGTTTTTTCTTCCCCCTCCCCAAGACTGGGGATTTCTCAAGCATATGCTCATAATTGGCACATAGTAGGCCTTCAGTTAACATTGGATAATTAAGTGAAATACCTTAGAGGCTAATGAAGCCTATGAGACTTTTACTGTAATGAGCTGCTGTGTTTAGATCATGATTGTGTGTATATATGTTTTTGTGATGAGCCATTACATAAGGACAGATTCACTAGTGGGAATCGAGTCCTTTGACCACCCACAGTTCTGTACAATTAACTGGCTTAAGAAGCACGTGTAGCCACAAACTCAGGGACAGATTCCAGGACAGATAAAATGAGTCTGACCTGGATATGAAGGTGTTGCTGCTTGTTTCTTGGGAGCAGAATGATTCAGCATTCCTTTCCCTGACTTTCAGAGCTGAAGTCTTGGTGGCCTTATGGCAATTTCTAGGCCAGTTTCTTTAAATCAGGTGTTCTGTGATCCTTTTACTTGGTTCTTAGCAATCATCAGGCGAGAAAGGTATTTAAAGTGTGAGGGTGGGGTTGGGGGGAAATCCCACCTGAGTTGGAGTGAGGAAATGATCTTGCCTCAGCCTGCTCAAGCCCATGGAAGCCTCACAGAAGTCCCATCACTGTGCAAGAAGACACCAGCAGGGAAGTGTGTCAGGTTAACCTTGCTGCAGAGAGAGCTGATCTTTAACCTTGGTTCTTGCTAAAGACCTGTGCTTGACACCTTGTAATCTGAATAAAATCATTATACAGCATTAGTGGAAAGGTCAGAGAGTGGGAAGAAGCACCTATCATATAGTATTTCCAAACTAACGTGAGTGGTAAATGGATATGCTTTACTACATGGGTCCAAATTTTAGCTGTGGGCTGACCTCGAGGACTGAGAATGGGCTGCATATTTGGTTTATGTTTTTAGGGACACCTCATGAACTGTGTTGGGAAGAGCTCTAGAATCCATAGATTAGGATCCTTAGTGGATATCAAAGCTCTGCTCATGAACTTTGGAGCCACCTGTTGCTGCTACTGTGATACTTCCACCATATTTGTTAGTCTTTCTTGGTGGAGGAAGGTACAGCCACTACTCAGGGATTTCCATGTCATCCTTAACCACTCCACACTTCCTTGTCACTCCCTTTACTACCAGGGAGTCCACTGATACCAGGCTGCAGTTGCTAGCCTCACCTCACTCCAGCCCCTTCCCAGGCACACTACCCACTGTCCTGAGACACTTCACCTTAGTAGAGGCTTATATATTGTTTTAATGCAAATTTAAAACTTGATCCAAAATTCTCTCAGTTTATTTCTGTTTGATCCTTCACTACTAAAAAGTAGCTCAAGACATGACTATGAGAAAGTGATAAATTTAAATTACTTTATATTGAAGAACTAACAGGGATAATGGTTCTTCATCCCTGTAACTCTATTATTAATACTTTAATATATTTTATGTCTCGATCTTCACAATATCCCATTCATTCATTTATTTCATTCAACAAATACTTATTGGGTGCACACTTTGGATCAGGCACTGTGCTAGGTACTAGAGATTTAATGGAGAGTGAAAACAAATATGGTCTTTACCTTCATTATTAGGGTTTAATACATTTACTCATTCATTAAGTCAATCAGTGAGTATCTGTTGACTGCCTACTATGTAAAAGGTAACTGTTCTAGGTACCAGAACAAAACAGACAGAAATCCCTGCCTCTCAAAGAGGTTACATCCTAGAGGGGGAGAAAGAATATAAACAAGGTAAGTAAAACATATAGTTTGCTGGTGAAACAGGCTTAGGAAGAAAAAAGCAGGGAAGGGGGATAGAAAGTTTCTGGAGGTGGGGGAGGGGAGGGCAATTTTAGACAGGGTGTCTGGGGAGGTCCTCACCCAGAGGATATTTGAGTAAACATCTGAAGGAAAGGAAGAAGCAAGCCCTTTGGATATCCATGAGTAGAGGGAATAGCAAGTAGGCACGTGTGGCCAGAGCAGAATGAATGAGGGGATGAGTATTAGCAGAGGAGGTCAGAGATGGGGGGGAGGGGAGCAGGGTGGGTAGCAGATAGAGAGAGTCTTGTGGGTCAGTGAAGGGTTTGGTTTTTACTCTGGATGAACTGGGAATCCATTGAAGGGTTTTGAGCACAGGAGGATCCACATATGTAGCTCCCAGTAGGGTTAAAGTACTGTTACAGTTGAGGGACTAGAAGGAGGAAACTGGGAAGATAAGAGATGGTGGGAGAAGATGAAAATTATGACAATTGCATAAATTCTCGAATGTAACTTGGAATGGTGGCTGAGGTCAGGGGGTGGATGAGATCCTTGAAGGAGAGGAGGTCAAGAAACCAAGAGACATTAGAAGGCTCCTCCAGGAATATTGAAATCACTAATATTTATGACAGCATGGGAGAGAGTCACAATCAGGAACGAAAGGGGTCAGCAGATGACTTGAACAAGGAAGGGTGATGTGTGGTGAGGGGTGATGACATGAGAGTCAAAGGTGTGTGTTTTGTGGAGAAGCCAGGAAGAATGGTCTGGAAGCAGCAATGAGGAGCATGGAGGAAATCTGTTCCACCTTTGGGCCTGGTAATCTGAGTTGTAAGGAAGAGAAAACAACCACAAATCAGAGGAATAAGGTGAAGGGAATGCTCACTGAAAGAGTTGAGGATGAGGGGATTTGCTACCCACTGACTGTGAGTTCCAGAAGGCCCAGTGGAGATGGGAAGGAGTAGAAGGTAGGATTGGAAAAGGTAATTTCACATCATACGGGGTTTAGAGTCCAGGGAAATGGGTTTGCCTTGGAGACTGGGTTCTTGATTGACTGCCTTCAACAGGGATGAAGGGCTTGATGAGATTTGTCTTGGTGGTTGCAGGACAGATCATGTTGATGCAGCTAGTGATTGTGGAGAGGAAGGTTTGCCAAGTCTGGAATCCTTCCATTTACAGAAGAAGAAATTGAGACCCAGAGAGATTTTTGTGCCTTGCCAAGCTAAGTTACAGCTAGGAGTTGATTCCGGACTTCTGACTTGAAAGGCAATTATGGCAAAGTGGATATTGACTGCACTGCAGCCCCATTTCTAATCACCAGTGCCTGTATTTGTGTCTAGTTCGGGCTTTTTCTGGTGACAGGAGCCACTTTGTGCACACAGGTATGGCCAGCCAGAATTGCCAGGGAATTGACACCATACCCCAGAGCAGCTCTCATCCAGACTAACAGGAGTTAAAATGTAAATTGCCAGCTCCCTGGAGCAGGGATAACTGAGGTGTGTGTACTAAATCATTTCCTACAGTTCTGCAGCAGGACTGAGCTCCATTTGCCTGAAGCGGTAATTCACTTGCTACGCTCCCTTTATTTGCTGCATCCCTTCCCTGCCTCACTTTTCTACATTCCCCACTAGCGTTTTCTGAAATACCACCCAAATAAACTACTTGTCTCATGATGGGCTTCTGGGGAAACCCAAACTAACACTGGGCTTGGCACAAAGTAGATGCTAAATAAATATTTGTTGAATGAATGAGTGAAACAATAAATGTGTTGAGTGAATGAATATTTAGGCTCTGCTTACATCTTTCTCCAGGAGACTATCAACTCTTGGTGAGCAGAGACTTCCTGGTTCATCTCGGTGTTCTCCCATCCTGTTTAATAGTGTATCTGACTTAGGCCAACAGTTCAACAAAGATTGAATTGAATTAAATGAGCTCAAAATAGCAGTTGGTGGAAAGAGAAAGTGGCCACCTAATGGCCATGGGGTTTAATTAAGTGGAGGTGAGATTTCTTTAGGCATGGTAACAGAATTTTAAAAGGGTTGGGGTAATGGTGATAGCATCTGCTCAATATGAATAGAAACAACTTCCTCATAAGAAAATGCCTGGAAGGTAGGGTAGAAAAAAACTAGGCAAAACCTGGAACGTGACCAAAATGAGTCAGACTATGTCTCCTGTGACACATCTTCCTCATAATACAACAAGATGATGTGAAACACTAAATGAATTATCCACTTAACTTTATTTATATTATGATTCCTTTCTAACAACTTTTAGAGCTTCCCTATGGACTATTGTTACTTGATACTTGATTCTCCTAAAAAATATGGCTCTAAAAGCTGCTATCAGTGAGGTCCTTGTTTGCATTCTTGCTAGTTTCATGCTGTTTTCTGCTGCTTTCTTCGTACATGAAGGTTTTTCTAGCATGCTAGAAACCAGTTTAGATTTTTTTCATTAAAAAATAGTTTTATTGAGATATATTCACATACCCTACGGTCGTCCACAGTGTACAATAAGTTATTCACAGTACCATCATATAGTTGTGTGTTCATCACCAGAATCAATTTTTGAACGATTTCCTTATTCCAAAAGAAATAAAAATAAAAGTAAAAAAGAACACCGAAAACATTCCATCTCCCACGTCCCACCCCATTCTTCATTTAGTTTTTGTCCCCCTTTTTCTACTCCTGTCATATACTGAATAAAGGGGTCGGGCCTGGTTAGTACTTGGATGGGAGGCTGGTTTAGTTTTGAAGCTTTCTTTTGTGAAGCCAAGGATGTATGTGTTCACACATGAGTGAGTGCTGCACGTGCACAGGCTGGGAGGGCAAGGACACATGCATCAATTTGGTATAAATGCGAAGACATTTACAGTCCAACCTATTCCAGGGATCTGAATTATGAGACTCCCTTAATTTAAATGAGATAATATATGTGAAAGTTCTTAGCAAAGTACCAAAACACAACAGATGCTCAATAAAAAAAAAAAAGCTAGCTGAATTCAAATGTGAATTACTATACTTTTTTTGTTATCCATGCTTCTACTTCCCTCTATTGGCATGAATGATTGACAACAGTTTTTAATTTTAGAGCTCTACTTTCCAATATTATTTTGTTTATTTCTAAAGCTGTTTCTCTTTATTTTCAAGTGTGTTTCTTGGCTATTACATATACAGATACTAAAATCTAGTTTTGTAGAATTTAACCCAATATGTGAATTAGAAAATAAAAAGACTCAATTCTTTGAGAATTACTCCATTTTTCCACCTTGTTTCTAACACACAAAAATATTTTTAAATATAAATAGAGACTTCAAAAAGAAATTAGAACACAATTATCCCTGAAAGTTTTCTTTTTAAAAGTAATCTGGAGAAAACATTTTTTTGTTTTCAAAAAATTGATTTAGGCTTGTTCGGCTGTGTGTCACTGTACTGACTACTATCTTATTGACCTGTTTGGGGACAGATTGGTCATTTCAGTAAAAAAAAAAAATTGGTTTGAGGCTAAACATAGTTAATCTTAACCCCAATTTAGAAGTCTTGGAAACCCTAGCAACTGTGTTGTTGTTTTTTATAAGCAGGATTGAGCCTACCCAATTTTCTGTCTATGCTGAAAAGAGAGAATATACTTTTGTTGTTGTTGTTGTTTAATAAGGTAATACTCCTGAATACTAGAGCTTAGCTTAACCACATGAAACCCCTTGTTATTTGAGGGCAAAAGCCTCTCATTGTTGAAGGCTTTCCTTCTATTTGGTGGCCCTCGAGCAGAGCCCCTCCCTCCCTGATGTCCTGCAATCAGCTGCCATCAGCTGTTCATTCCTTTGGCTTGAGATCTGTAGATTGCAGTGGAAATGATAAGGATCCTGGGAAGGGTGACACATGAGGTTCCATCCCTGTATTAAATTTATCAGGTCCTTTCCTGAGAGGAGATATTAATGGGGAGAGGGAGCAGAAGATTACTTAAGTGGTTAAAGGTCTCAGGATTCACAGACAGGTTTGCCAAGGGTCAGCCTTAAATCCATGTTGTCCTTGGCCATGGTTGTGTGGAAATATTTCCTCTCAAGCCATGGTGACTGGCACCCTCTTGCCTACCATTTCTAGAAATGTGGCAGCAAAGGGAATGGGAATTAACCGCGGGCAAGTGAGGTGGCTCATAGCAAGAATGTCAGAGCTGTGCTAATGGGCGAAGATGTAATTAGCTCTGCAGATGTATTCCCAAACCTGTCATGTCTTTTCTGCACAGGGCCAAAGAGCCAGCACAGAGTCAAGAGACCAAATCTGTCTAACTGCTTGTAGAGAGTCTCTTAGGCTATACTTTAACCCATTCCATTCTTCATTTATTAAAGGCCTCAGTTGGAAAGAGCCAGGCCCAAAGATTTACCTTTGGAGAAGAGAGATGAAGTCCTGGTAAGACTTTTTAGGTATATGTGAATCTGCTTGTTGAGGCTGAGCTGTCTCCGTTCACTTGTTGGTATTTCCAGAAATGATTGGATTCTTTTTTTCCCATTTAGAAGTTTAACTGTTTGTCTGTGGTCATATGTTGGGATTTAAAAGCCAGATGTTTCTGCTGCTTATCATTTCCCTAGGTCACATTTTCTGTTGCAAAGCCATTTTTCTCATCAGGTGGCAAAAACTCCATAAATTGTCCTACCTTGCTTAGTAGAATGTCTCTGCATTAGTAATGCCAGTGCCTTACATATGTATAGCATTTTATAGTTCAAAGCGTTTTTGCATATATTATCTCATTATGTAGTGTTGTCCTGGGCTGTTGCTTTTTCTTTGAGTGTTCTGTATTTACTCAGTTTTCACCAATTTGATTTTCTTTCTTTCTTCTCCTACCAGTTTTGAGGATACTCCCCAGTTTGCTTTTTTTCTTCCTTTCATATTATTTTCCCCAAGGTCTGTGAATGGCAAAGAACTTTTTCAAAGAATAGTAAAATTATAAATAAAAATGCTGTTTTCTGAAGGCAAAGTGAAGATAACCTGATTGCTCTTTATAAATCATCCCTGAGAACTATACTCCAATTCCTTGGATTCACACTATCAGCTGAAGTACTGAAAACAGTTTATCTGAATGATTGCATCTACCTCCCATTTTTAAAAAATCAGTGAAACATCATCTAGAATGGGGGGATAGTGTGAAAGTTAGAGCAGTATAGTAGTTTTTGTTTGTTTTTGTTTTTGCTTAGAGTTTTTGTATTGCTATAATTAATTCATCCCCAAAACAGAAATTGTAACTTCATCAACACCTTTTGTTTTCTTGGAATTGTATGGTTGTGCAGTATGTTATCAGTTATGAAACAGAAGGTGCTTTAGGTTAAGCACTATAAAATGGTTCTATAAATTGTATTTGAAAGGGTTTCTTTACAGCTTTCTAGAGATGGCTTTAGGGCTCATTAAGAGAGATCTACTGAACTCACTTGTCATTGCCCTACCCATCCTATTTCTGGTCTCCATCATTCCATCCCTAGATACTGGGTGAATTGAAGATGCCTAGATAACTACTTAGAGCAATAAAAAACCATAGAATGTCAGGGTTGAAAGGGATCAGGCAGGTTGCTGTGAGTCCATTTGACCCTAGCATTCCCTCTGCGCCATCCTTAGGTGATTGATGAGCCTCGGCCCATTCCATCCTAAGGCAGTGGAAAATTATCTCTTTTCTGAGTCCAAATATGTCTCCCTGTAGCTTCTATTCAATTCAACAAACATCAAGTCCTACCATGCACCAGACTCTATTCTAGGGGCTGGGGCTACTGCAGTGAAGAAGACAGACAAAATAATGCTCTTTCATGTAGCTCTATCTCTTGGTGTCATAGAAGACAAGTCAAAAAGTTCTTCTGCTTGGAATTCCTTCAATTCTTAAAGACTGCGTTCTGCTCCTGAGTCTTCACTTCAAGCTCACCTAGCATAATACAGGTTCCAGTACTTATACTATATGGATCAATTGTCCTTGGATGCATTCTAGTTTTAAGATTGAATTGGTTTTCAGTAGATTGATTTTTTTTTTTAAGTTTTTTTTTCTCTTAGTTGTTGGTATAAAGGTAATATGTACTTGAAGAAATTTTGGAAGATACAGCTAAATAAATAATAAATCATCAGTAATCCCATTACCCATTGTTAACATATTGGTATATTACCTTACAGTCCTTTCTATTTTGTATCTATTTACCTAGTCGAGATCAGAATGCATTATTTATAATTTTGTATCCTGTATTTTTCACTTAGCATTGACATTTTTGTATTCATTATGGAGTGTTCATAAAAATCATTTGAATGGTTTCATAATATTTCAGTCGGATAGACTTTTGTAAATTTGTCATAAAAGGGTCATAGGGATTCCTTAAATGGACTACCCTGTTCTCTTTTCATTAAGTCTTCACCTTCCTTAGCCCCTTCACCTTAAGGTAATACCAGAATTATATGGAAGGAAAGTGTTGACCTCCATTATCTCTTGTTCAGTCTTCTAACTTGTATTATTCATGATATGCTGCTTTTTCTTCCTGTTCAATCCTTTATGTTTCCTCATAATCATGCTCTGCCCATTTGTTTGGAATATAGGGTTGACTGTAGAGTTTTCTTGTTACAACAGGACATCCAGGTGGCCATTTTCAAGGCCATTTCCTGCTGGGTTTGGTCTTGAGGAATCTCTTGGAATCAGCTCTTCTGGTGGGACTAAACTATGGCAAGCCCTGAGCTCACTTTTGCCCTTCAATTGCAGGCTTACAGCTGAACCAGAAGGCACTCACTACTTTCCCAGATGTGGTGCTTGTGCGGGTGCCCACACCCTCAGTTCAATCAGACAGTGACATCACCGTCTTGCGACACCTAGAGAAGTTGGGTTGCCGCCTAGTCAACCGCCCACAGAGCATTTTAAACTGCATCAATAAATTCTGGACATTCCAAGAGCTGGCTGGACACGGTGTCCCCATGCCAGACACATTCTCCTATGGTGAGTCTCCTTGAAATAAGGTGGGAACTTTCTTTCCAAATTACCTGCATCTGTATGTTTTGTCTCTCCAGAAACTTTCTAGCAACTCTCATGTCTTCTCAATGTGACTCTATTCATCTTAGATGATTTGGCATCCTGAGCCTTTATCATGGCCATTCCTTCTGTCTGAAACGCCCTTGCTTCTTTCTCTCTGTAATTCACTGAACAACTGTGTATCAGGTGCCCACTATGTGCCAACTACCACATGAGGCACTGGGGCTATAGCAGTATAGACAGTCCCTGCCCTCGAGGTATTCCCAGTACATCAGATGCAGAGGACAGCAAGTCTACAGGCAGTTCCAATGCCATGTAGTAAGTGCCATGGTTAAAAGTTGGGGCAAGGTAGTGCAGGAATACATAGGAGAGTTCTTAATACAGTTTAGAAGACATTGAAGGAGGCTTCCTAAAAGAGATAACATCTAAACTAAGCTGAAGTTGTCCAGTTAAAGGAAGGAGTAGTCTAAGCGGAGAGCATCATCTACAAAGACCTAGAGGCAAGAGAGAACATGACCTATTGGTGATATTGCCAGTAGTTAGTAGAATGTGAGGGAAGAAAGTTGAGATGTAAAGTTGGAAAGAGAAGAAGGAGCCTTATATAACAGGCGAAGGAGATTAGCGCTAATCCTGAGAGTTTTAGGAAGTTATTGGAGGGCTTTAAGCTGGGGAGGTTGCCTGATCAGAGTTACAGCTCAGATCACTCTGGCTACATTATGGAGAAGGGTTTGGACAGGATCAAAGGAGAGGCAGGATAAGTAGTGAGAGGCTTTTCAAATAATCCATGTGAGCAATGATGGTCTAAACTAAGGTGGCCATAGTAAGAGTGAAGAGAAGTGAAGACATTCAGGAATTACAAAGGAGGTAGAAATAATGGAACATGATGATTGATGGGATATGAGGAGTATGGAGATGAATCACAGGTTGCTCTCTGGTTTCTGGTTTAGGCAACTAGATGGATAGTATGAAAGCAAACTCTCACTGAGACTAGAAATATGGGAGGTAGGTAGAGGCAAATAGTTAGGGGGCAAGGGGTTGTTGGAAAGAGATGGTTTCAGTTTAGGATATGTTCTGCTTGATGTGTCTTTGGCGTATGAAAGCAAGAGTGCTCAATGGGTAGGTGATTAATGGATCTGGAGCTGCTGAAAAAGGTGCAGACCAGAGAACTGGATTTGAAAGCCCTCATTATGTTAAATCAAGTCACAGGAATGGATGACATTACTTAGGAGAATGTGTAGAATGAAAAGAAAAGAGGGCTCAAGATATGAATCTGAGTAACACCAATTTATGGAATGGACAAAGGAAGAGGAACCTATACAAGAGACTGAGTAGGAGCAATCAGAGAGGTGAGAAGAGAGACCACAGGAGCCGACAGAGAGAGCAGTCCAAGAAGGATGATAAAATCAAAAGTGTTGTGTGATACTGAAAGGATGAGAGACAAAAGTGCTGAGAGACGGACATTGGATTTAACAACAGGGAGTTCACTGGGCCTCAGTAAATACAGCTTCAATGTAGTGATGGGAATGACAGCCAAAATGTCATGGGTTTGGAAGGCAATGGGAAGTGAAGAAATGGGAACAGTGGGGCTAATTAACTCTTTCAAGTAGCCTGGCTGCAGGGAAGCAAAGTTGTAGTTAAAGGATGGTGTCAAGGAACAGGGATTTTATTTGTTTAAGATGGGAAAGAACTAAGTGTGTTTAAATGCTAATGGAATTAAGGGCTGAGAGTTTGAGGATACAGCAAAGAGGGGATACTTGAAAGTGCAAGATTTCTGAGAATGTGAGAGGAGAAGGGGTCTAAAGCACAGGTGCAGGGATGACCTTAGTTCGAAAGGACTCCTCCTTTCACTAGATTACAAGGGAGGGAAAAAGGCTGGCTCTGAGAGGAGTTAAAGTTATTGATGGGATGTCAGGAATTTGGAGTTCCCTTCTTATGAAACATCTTTTTCATGAAGTTGTCCCTCATTATCTACACTGCCTTCCTCATGTCTTTTTTTTTTTTTTTTTTTAGAACTTTTGTAAACAAAACAGGTCTTGTTGGTATTCCAGAAGTATTTGTTTGGCAAAAATTGATGAACTACCATTTCATGTTTGGTAGACAGAATAATGCCCCCCACCCCTGCCCTGCCTGTCCAAAGATGCCCACGTCCTAATCCCTGGAATTTGTGAATATGTTAGGTGACATAGTAAAAAGGAATTAAGGTTTCAGATGGAATTAAGATTGTTAATCATCTGACCTTAAGATAGGGAGACAACCCTGGATTATCCAGGTGGGCCCAATGTAATAATAAGGATCCTGAAAAGTGGAAGATGGGGGCAAAAGACAATCACAAATAATGTGTGTGTGTGGGGTGACTTTGAAAGAAGATGAGAATGATGAGAAGGACTTGACCTACAATTCCTGGCTTTGGAGATGGAAGAAGGGGGTGGGGGGCTATGAATCAAGGAATGCAGGGAGTCTCTAGAAACCAGAAAAGGCAAGGAAATAGATTGTCCCCTAGAGCCTTTGGAGAGGAGCATAGCCCTGTTGACACCTCGATTTTAGCCCAGTGAGACCTGTATGAGACTTCTAACCTACAGGACTGAAAGATAATACCTTTGTGTCATTTTAAGCCACCATGTTGGTGGTAATTTGTTACAGCAGCCAGAAGAAACGAATACATCATCATAACCTATAAAACGTTTCTATCTAGCACATTTTTGAGAACTAGGAAGTAAAGCAAAAGAACCTCTGAGCATCCCAAATATGTGTCACAAACCCCAACAAGCATCAAATCTCATTCACTTAACAGATGGTAGAGCCCTTCAGGCCCACGTCTGGAAGCAAGTTAATCATGTGCTGGAAAAATCATCTTGCTAGCATGCTTTATCATTTCGAAGCCCGTACAAACAGAAGTAGGAGGAAAGGCTCTATACTGGCTGCAGTGAGAAGTATTAATTGGCATCCTGACAGCAAGGAAGATTACTAACTGTGAAAACGAGGTCCAAAAACCAAAAAACTGTATTAGTTTGGTGCCATAAAATGGCAAGCAAATGTGAGCCCTGGAAGCTTTATAGTATAGACACTGATGTTCATAATGCTGACCCTAAATTATCAAGAAAAGGTACTGCTTAATATGTCATGTTTAGGAAATTGGGGAAGTTTGTAAAACAATTTAGAAAGGTTTTCACACCCATTGTAATTCATATGTTTAAAATTAAAGCTTAAAGGGGTGCACTGGAGATTGTTGAGGCTTTAGAGTCATGCCTCAACTTTTGGATGAGACAAATTCCCAGGCTTCGTTTCTTTGTGTATAGTTCTCTATTTTTGTGTAACAAATTGCCACAAACTTAGCGACTTAAAACAGCACCCATTTGTTAACTCAGAGATTCTGTAGGTCAGAAGTCTGGCCACAGCATAACTGGGTTCTCTACTCAGGGTCTCACAAGGCTGAAATCAAGGTTTCAGCCGGGGCTGCAATCTCACCTAAGGCATGGGGGCCTCTTGCAAGCTCACCATGTGTTGGAAAAATTAAGTCCCTCGTTGTTGGATGACTGGGGTCCCTACTTTCTTGCCAGCCGTCACGCAGAGGTCATTCGCAGCAGCTAGAGAATTCCCTACCACACGAACCTCTTCAGGACATCGTAGTTTGCTCCTTCAAGGCAAGCAGAAGAGTCTCTCTGATGTTTCACCTCCTTTTAAAGGGCTCACTTGATTAAATCAGGCTCACCCAGGATAATCTACCTTTTGATTAATTCATAGTCAACTAATTGATCATCTAATCATGGGGCTGATACCCCATCATGTTCACTAGTCCCACCCATGCTCAAGGGTAGGGGATTATGCAGGGTGTGCACACCCTGGGTAGGGATCTTGGGGGTCATCTTAGAATTTTGCCCATGGCAGTCATTAGAAAGGGAAAAATGCCTACCTATTGAGTTGTGATAGGGATTATCTGAACTAGATACTAAGGCATGTGAGGGCTTTACCACCCAGAAGTACTTAATAAATGTTGGCTTCCTTTGTCTCTCTGCTTCCACCTTTTACATTACAAGTGCTTAAAATGTTTTTTGGATTGAAGGGGTCTGAATTGCTTTAATCAGGGAGACATGAGGCCCCGTAAGAATTCGCACAGAGAGTACAGAGCTGGGCTGACTGCTGTCTGACCATCAGCCTAACCTTCACTGACTTGGACCTTTTCTTTGCAGGTGGGCATGAAGACTTTTCAAAAATGATTGATGAAGCCGAGCCCCTGGGCTACCCAGTTGTGGTGAAGAGCACGCGAGGACATCGAGGTAGGTCTCCTCCTCCTGGGCAGCCTAGGTTAAAAGCCATGAGGGCTGCAGCTCTGCCCGGGCAGGACACTCATCAGACACAGCAAAAGCACTGCTAGGAAAAGTGGAGCTCACCCTTGAAGAGCTTACAGTGTAGTTCTCACCACTGTCCCCTCCTCTCTGTCCCCACTGTCCTTGCATTTGTCAGACCCTTATTATCTCTCCTTGAGGCTATCACAGCTGCCTCCTGACCTGACTCTTGGCTCTGTGTGGTTTCCCTAACTCCACTGCCAGTGCATCCTCTTTTCTTTTCTTTTTTTTTTTGTGGGGGGGGGGAGTAATTTCTCTAAGACATGGATCTGTTCTTGTCACCTCATTGCTGAAAATCTCTCCCAAGACTCTGTGTTGCCTATTATACACAGTCCATAGTCCTCATCATGGCTCTGAAGGTCCTACACAAACAGCTGCAACCCTCCTTTGCAGCCTTCTCTGGACCCAGTCCCCACATGAACTCTCCATAATCCAGCCATTGCAGACAACGTCTCATTGACAAAATAGACAGGTCTTTTCCTCTCTTTAAACCCTTGCTCTCTCCCCGTTCTGGTTTGCTAATGCTGCTGGAATGCAAAACACCAGAAAAGGATTGGCTTTTATAAATGGGGGTTTATTTGGTTGCACAGTTACAGTCTTAAGACCATAAAGTATCCAAGATAATGTATCAACAATCGGGTACCTTCACTGGAGGATGGCCAATGGCATCCAGAAAACCTCTGTTAGCTCAAAAGGCACATGGCTGGCATCTGCTCCGGAGTTCTGGTTTCAAAATGGTTTTCTCCAAGGATACTCCTCTCTAGGCTGCAGCTCCTCTTCCAAATGTCAGTCTCAGTTGTTCTGAGGTCCTTCTGTCTGTGAACTCCTTTATATGACTTCAGTAAACTAATTAACAACCACCCTGAATGGGTGGGGTAACACCTCCATGGAAATTATCCAATCAAACCTTTCGCTCACAGTTGGTTGAGTCACATCTCCATGGAAACACTCAAGCAAAAGGTTCCAACCTAATCAACACTAAATATGTCTGCCCATACAAGATTGCATCAAAGAACATGGAGTTTTGGGGGATATAAACATCCAAACCAGCACACTCCCCCTCACTTGGAATACCATCTTCCTCTGCCCATCTAGTGAACTTCTGCTCATCTTGAAACAAGCTCAGATATCATTTCTTTTCTGTTAACACCCCGGGCCTCCCTCCCTCTCTTCCAGACAAAATGAATTGCTCTCTCCCGTGTGTTTCCGAAGCACTTTGTACATGCTTCTAGCATAGTATTACATTATATTACAGTTACAGGTTTATGGGTCTGTTCCCCTTGTCAGACTGTTGGCTGCTTGAAGGTAGGTATCAGGTTTTTTTTTAAAATAATTCAATTTTATTGAGATATATTCACATACCAGTCATACAAAGCGTACAATCAGTTGTTCACAGTACCACCATATAGTTGTGCGTCTATCACCAAAATTAATTTTTGAACATTTTCATTACCACACACACAAAAGTAATAAGAATAAAAATTAAAGTGAAAAAGAGCAATTAAAGTAAAAAAAATCACTGGGTGCTTTTTTTTTTTTTTTTTTTTTTGGCCCTGTTTTTCTACTCATCCATCCATATACTGGACAAAGGGGAGTGTGATCCATATGGCTTTCCCAATCACATTGTCACCCCTCATAAGCTACATTTTTATACCATTGTCTTCAAGATTCAAGGGTTCTGGGTTGTAGTTTGATAGTTTCAGGTATTTACTGCTAGCTATTCCAATTCATTAGAACCTAAAAAGGGTTATCTATATTATGCGTAAGAGTGCCCATCAGAGTGACCCCTCGGCTCCTTTTGGAATCTCTCTGACACTGAAACTTATTTCATTTCCTTTCACATCCCCCTTTTGGTCAAGAAGATGTTCTCCATCCCACAATGCCAGGTCCATATTCCTACCTGGGAGTCATATTCCACATTGCCAGGGGTATTTACACCCCTGGGTGTCAGATCCCATGTAGGGGGGAGGGCAGTGATTTCATCTGCCAAGTTGGCTTAGCTAGAGAGAGAGGGCCACATCTGAGCAACAAAGAGGCATTCGGGAGGAGACACTTAGACACAATTATAGGGAGGCCTAGCCTCTCCTTTGCAGTAACAGTCTTCCCAAGGGCGAGTCCCATGATTGATGGCTCAGCCCATCAAACCACCAGTCCCCAATGTCTCTGAGCACATCAGCAACCATCGAGGTGGGGAAGCCCAACACCCCATGCATTCTCCCCCAGCAATGTTCACATTAATGGTAGCATATATTTCTCTTTTTGTGTCTGGCTTATTTTGCTCAGCATTATGTCTCCAAGGTTCATCCAAGTTATCATATGTTTCATGACATCGTTCCTTCTTACTGCTGCATAGTATTCCATTGTGTGTATGTACCACATTTTATTTACCCATTCATCTGTTCAAGGACATTTGGGTTGTTTCCTTCTCTTGGCAATTGTGAATAATGCTGCTATGAACATTGGCGTGCAGATATCTGTTCGTGTCACTGCTTTCAGATCTTCTGCATATAGGGTATCAGGTTTTATGCATCTCTGTCTCTGTAAGGCCACTGTGGGGCTCAATACCTAGTAGAGACTTGGTAATTACCAAAAATGACATAGGCAGAAGAAAGTAGTCCTGCAGTATGTGAGCAGAAGCCTCAGGATGACACCCAGGTGGCATATGTAAGAGCTCAGGGCATCTGGAGTGAAGGAAGCTAACGCTGAATGGTCTATCATTAAGGGACAGTGAAGTAGAAATGATTGAGACATGGTAACTGCTCTTAAGGCACTCAAATGTATAGAGAAAATAGAGACAGTTGCATTTAAGTGGGATGAGGGCTGTCACAGGTATGCTCATCAGCCCATCTAAGCTAAAGGTGAGAGGGTTTTCATTGGCAAAAAAAAAAAAAAAAAAAAAAAAAAGGAGGCTTAAGTTGAAGTGTGGCATTTGACCTGGAGGAAATGAGTATGGAATTTAAACTTGAAGAAATCAGTAGCGCAAACATACAGAAGAGGGGTCCTCTTGAGTAAGAGAAATGAGTTTGGTGGCAAAGTGGGGCCCTCAATACTATTCAGATAATTGGCACTGCTGAAATTCAGTCAGATTCTCAACTAATATTTACTGTGTGCCTACAAAAGATCAGGCACTATCCTAGGCTCTGGGGATAGAAAGGGAACAAAACAAAAATTCCTGTCCTCAAGGAACTTATATTCTAGAAAGGGAAAACAATTAAAAATTAAATATTACACATAGTATTTTTTAAAGTTTTTAAAATTGAGATATAATTCACATAAAAATTCACCATTTTAATATGTACAGTTCATTGTCTTTTAGTATATTCACTATATTGTGTAATCACCACTGTCTAATTCCAGAACTTTTCTATCACCCCCAAAAGAAACCCCATGACTCTCAACAGTCAGTTCTAATTCTGCCCTCCCCCTATTCTCTTGCTACCACTAATCTACTTTCTGTCTCTATGGGCTTGCCTATTCAGGATGTTTCATATAAATGGAAGTATATGATATGTAGCCTTTTGTGACTGGCTTCTTTCAAGGGTCGTCCATATTGTAGCACGTAACAGTACTTCATTCCTTTTTATAACTGAATACTATTCCATTGTATAGACAGTCCACATTTTGCTTGTCTTTTTGTGAGTTGACAGGCATTTGGGTTTCCACTCTTTGGATATTATGAATGGTGTTGCTACAAACATTCATGTACAAGTTTTTGTGTAAACATATGTTTTCACATACCTGGGAGTAGAGTTGCTGGTCATATGGTGATTCTATGTGTAACTTTTTGAGGAACTGCAAAAAACTGTTTTCTACAGTGGCTGTACCATTTTACAGTCCCACTAGCAATGTATGAGGGTTCTGATTTCTCCACATCCTCTCACCAAAGTGCAATTTTTAATTTTATTTTTGTTTGTTTTTAATTATAGCCATCCTCATGGATGAAAAGTGGTATCTCATTGTTTTGATTTGAATTTCCCTAATGACTGATGACATTGAGCATCTTTTCGTGGCCATTTGTATGTCTTCTTTGGAGAAGTGTCCATTCAAATCCGTCACCCATTTTTAAATTGTGTTGACATTTTATTATTGAGTTTTTTTTCTTTTCTTTTCTTTATTTTTTATGTTTTTTAAGCCTACAGTACACTGTATTCACAGGCAATCTCCCATCCAAGAAGTAACCAGGCCCAACCCTGCTTCGCTTCCAAGATCAGACGAGGTCGGGTGTGTTCAGGGTGGTTTGGCTATAGACTGTTGTTGAGTTTTAAGAGTTCTTTATGTATTCTGTCTACTAGATCCTTATCAGATATGTGGTTTGAAAATGTTTTCGCCCATTTGTAGGTTATTTTTTCACTTTCTTGATAGCATCCTTTGATGCACAAAGGTTTTTAATTTTGATATCTAGTTTCTTAATTTTTTCTTTTGTTGCCTGTGCTTTTGGTGTCCTATTTAAGAAACCATTGCCTAATGCAAGGTCATGAAGATTTACACCTATGTTTCCTTCTAAGAGTTTTATAATTTGAAATCTTACATTTGGGTCTTTTGTTATATGTTCAACTTTTATATATGGTATGTGTTAGTGGTCAATTCATTCATTTGCATGTGGATATCCAGTTGTCCCTGCAGCATTTGTTGAAAAGACTATTGTTTCCCCACTGAATTGTCATGGCACCCTTGTAGAAATATTTCTGGATTCTCAAATCTGTTCTGTTAAACATCTTCCCCATGCCAGTACTATACTGTATTGAATACTGATTTTGTAATAAGATTTGAAATTGGGACGTGTGAGTCCTCCAACTTTGTTCTTCTTTTCCAATATTATTTTGTTTGTTCCAGGTCCCTTGCTTGCATTTCCAAATGAGTTTTAGGATCAGCTTGTCATTTCCAGAAAAAAATTTTTGATAGGGATGGCATTGAATCTATAGATCAATTTAGGAGTACTGCCAACTTAACAATATTCAATCTTCCAATCCATGAACATGAAATATCTTTCTATTTGCTTAGTGCTTTAATTTCTTTCAACAATGTTTGATAATTTTCAGTGTACAAACCTGTACTTCTTTGGTTAAATTTATTCCTAAGTATTGTGTTCCTTTTGATGTTATTGTAAATGGAATTGTTTTCTTAATTTCATTTTCAGATTGTTCATTGCCAGTATAATACATAGCCTCTTAGTTGGAAAATGGATAGGGAGTAAACAAAGTGTAGCAGCTAAATGATATTTTAGTCTAGTATATGGAAATATATTTAAAGGATGTAGTGGAGTGGCATAGGTCACCCTGAGAAAGTTACTAACCTTGCAAACCCTTATTTTCCTCATCTGTAAAATAGGATAACCATCCCTGTCCTAACAGCTTCAGAGGGCTAGTGTGAAGTATTAATGAAATAACAATTTTTTAAAAAGTGCTTGGCACATAGTAGATAATCAACTAATCTTAGTTCCCTTCCTCTCCCCATCCCCCCACCCCCCCCACCATAGCTTCTTTATTAACTGCAGTCTGAGCCCCATATTAGAACGTTTGTGTCTGGAACCAAGTCCCTACCCGTACCCCTGGATGTCTGCTGATGATCCAACTAATACTCAGGAGAACCCCAGTGCCTATAACTGTTTCCAGATGCCAGATCTCCTAGTGTCAGATGTCCAACTGCTTCACCTCCACTCAGTAATCGAGACTTGGACCACCAATGCTGCATTCTGCCCACTTGCCGGGGCCTCTCCAGTTTCCTTATCCTGGACTTACCTGTCGCTGACTACTCACCCAGCCACACATCCTCCTGTCGCCTTCTACTGGGACATGTCTTCAGTTCACTTGCCCCTTTCCTCCAGGTCTGTCAGGTGTCTAGGTTCCAGACATCTCAGGAATGATTGAAACCCTGGTTATGAAATGTTTTACATATTGCTTTTCAGTCTTATATGCCACTAGGTGCTGTTACCCACCACTCTTGTTAATAAGTCTTCAGAAGGGTTCCAGTCCTTTAAAGGTACAACACAAAACTTAGGAAAACCATCTCATTGTCCCATATTTGCTGAAAAGAATGATCAGATTGGGCAAGCTCATGTCAGATTTGCAGAACAAACCTATCAGGAATCCCAAAGAAGAGCAGATTTAAATAATTACAAAAGCATAGGTGATTCAAACAGAAAATAAAGAATTTGGAATCAAGAAGGAATGCTTTCCCCAGAGATCAATGGAAGTATAGATGATTCCTTTAGGAATTAAATGGGTATAGCCAAATAATAAATTTATTATATTCAAAAGGAGGAAGATCTGTCAGGAGGCTCCCTCCTTTGAGCTCCTAGAGTAATTTGCCTAGACCTCTCTTTAAGCCATATATCATGCTGTGTTGTAGTCATCTTTTTTGGATCTCTCTTCACCTAGACTTGGAATTCCTTTAATGTTCAATTAATTATATTCTGTAAACATTAATTGAACCTACACTGTGTACCAAGTCCAGTGTGAGGTTTAGGGATTGAAAATAAGTGAGTTATGGATCCTGTCAAATGCTTTTGGAATTGAATTGACTAGATCCTTAGCAAAATTTTTTTTTTTTAATTTTAGGATTTTTTTTGGCCTCTGTGTTTCTGGAATACATTATTATTTCATTTTGAAAAAAAAAAAGGAGTGGTAGGGAGGAGAGGGGAGAGGGTCAACTTTATTAAGATCTGAGGAAAATCAAGGGGAAATAAGGTTCACTGGCCTTTTGATAAAAAGCAAGAGTCTAAAGTCAGAGAAGTAGAAGGGCCCCAAATCAAGCAAGTTTGGAAAAAAATTGGGTGACTGTATGGGACAGGAAGGCAGGATGGCGTGGACAGGGTTCAGAGGCTTCTCTAACTATTTTTCTTGCTCTTTGTCTTTCTTCTAAAAGGCAAAGCTGTTTTCCTTGCAAGAGATAAACATCACCTCTCAGACATCTGCCATCTGATCCGCCATGATGTACCCTACCTGTTCCAGAAGTATGTGAAGGAATCACATGGAAAAGATATCCGAGTGGTGGTGGTAGGGGGCCGAGTGATAGGCTCCATGCTTCGTTGCTCCACAGATGGACGAATGCAAAGCAACTGCTCTCTCGGTACAGTATAAAAGCTCCGAGTCGATTTGATAGTCATTAAGGCCACCAAGGCTTTTCATTAGGATGTTTGGACCTGTTCAGTAAATGTCTACCAATCCCTAATGTCTTGTCAGACCCCTTGCTAGGTACCAGGATCACAGATATGAATTAGAAACAAGCCCAGTCCTACAGCAGCAGTGATCCAGGAGGGGGACAGTTGGGTGTAAGTACTGTGATGGAGGTCAGGCCAGGGAGTCAAGGCACTGAGGTTTGAACCCTGTTCTGTAGGAGTTAGGACTGAGCAGTCAGGTTTAAACAAGCAGTGGCATGAAGATCAGTGTTTGAGAAAACTGACATCTGGGTAGAAGATGGATTAAAGGCAAAAGAGGGAGGCAGGGAGATCAGTTTGGAAGTTGCTGCAACAGCTCAGATAAGAAATAATGAGAATCTAAACTAGTGTCAGGAGAAATAGAGTAATTTGCTTTTACATTCTAATTGAAAATTTTGGTTTTCTTTCATGTATGATGTTGCAGCTCATGTTAACCTATTGATAACCTATTGATAAGGGGTGGTACCTGGTGTGGAGAATGGGCATGTCCCAGGAGGTGGGTAAATTCTTGTCCCCACCACAGAACGCCATTGTCCACCTCAGTAGATGGATTGGTTTGTGGGTAATATGAAAAAAATTATCTCCTGTGAGTATTTCCTAAATCACCAGAAGAGTTCACCATGTCTAGTGACTACCAAAGAGGTTCAGATGCTGATTTGGTCGTTCTATCATTAGTGTTCCTTGAACAGGTGACATGAGCAGCCTCTGTGGTAGATGTTGGGAATATAGAGATTAATAAGAGAGTCTTTGCCCTCAGGTAGCTTGTAGTCTAGAAAAGGAGAAGACATGGAACCAGATAATGATAAGATACTGCAATAAAGTGCTGTGACAGAGGCCAACGCCAGGTCCAGGTTGACACAGTGCTGCTAAACCTCTTATGTGTTATCTCATTTGATTTTCCCAATAAGGATGTGTGGTGACACAGTACTGAATCTTATGTGTTATTTCACCTTTTTTAGTCACCTGATAAAATCTCTTCTTCAACTCATAACCACACAGCTTTTGTAATTTTTCCATGTTGCTTACCTTGCTGGGCTGTTTTAAAACTGTTTTATAGCCTTTTCCTTAAACAGTGTAATGGGTGGGGAAGGACAGTGTTAAGGTAAAGACATTAGTTGTTGGACTTGAAAATACAAGCCTTAAGTCTTTCCAGGGAGGCTAAAGAGATAGTTAAATCTGAAGTCATAGCTGTTTAACAAGTAAGGACCACTAGACCCTCTGTGTCATTGGTATAGGTTGTGTCTCACCAGCCTCTCCAGCTCTCTCTTCTTAAATAATAAGTTAATGTTATTGTTCTAAGCATAAAAAGAGTACATTCTCAATGTAGAAAATTTGGACAGTACAGAAAGCTCAAATGAAAAAGATATCTATCATTAATCCCACCAACTAGAGATAATCACTATTGGTATTTTGGTAACATTCTTTCCAATGTTTGTTTCTGGCCTTTTTTTTTTTTTTTTGCATAGTTGTGATTATAATGCACAGTCTTTAATCCTTCTAAGCATTTCCCCATAGGATTACAAATTATCTATGGGCATTATGCATTATTTTTTTTTTAATTTTTATTTTTTTATGAGCATTATTAATGGTTATAAGATATTTTGTTTTCCTCTATTTCAAGACATTTAATTATTTATAAGTGTTCATTTATTCACACATTTATTGGGTGCCAACTATGTAGCAGGCACTATGATTTTTCAATAGTTTAAATAACACTGCTGTCAACACCTTTATGGATAAAGCTTTTCTCCCCGCATAAATAAGAGTATTTCTTTAGAAGAGAGTATTTATTTGGGATGATCATATTACTTTCCCAAAAGGTGTCCCGATTTGCATCTGGGACCTTTTATGAATGATGAAAACGCCTGAGTTGCTGCCCCTCCTCAGCACTCCGCCATCTCTCATCTAAATGATTTGTTTAAGGAAGCTTGCCACTGTTATACTGCTGTGCTCTGCCCACAGGTGGTGTGGGTGTCATGTGCCCACTGACGGAACAAGGCAAGCAGCTGGCTATTCAAGTGTCCAACATCCTGGGCATGGACTTCTGTGGCATTGATCTCCTCATCATGGATGATGGCTCCTTTGTGGTGTGTGAGGCAAATGCCAACGTTGGTTTCCTGGCATTCGACCAGGCGTGCAACTTAGACGTGGGTGGGATCATTGCAGACTACACCATGTCCTTGCTGCCAAGCAGGCAGGCGGGGAAGATGGCCCTCCTCCCGGGACTGTCTAGTCCCAGGGAGAAGAAGGAGCCAGACGGCTGTGCCTCAGCTCAGGGAGTCACAGAGAGTGTCTACACCATTAACAACGGGTCTACCTCCAGCGAGAGTGAACCCGAACTGGGAGAGACCCGGGATTCCTCAGCCAACGCCATGGGGGCCCCGTCCCCCATGCTGCCCGAACCAGGCTACAACATCAATAACAGGATTGCATCGGAATTGAAACTAAAGTGAATTCCTGCTTTTTGGCAGCATTGAAACCAAACCCTACAGCTTCCTTAGTCGTTTTGAGTGAATAAAATCTGGACTAGTGTGATTTCATTTGCACAGAAACTAGAAATCCCATCTGGACACTCAGCATTCTTTCTAACGATGATTTAAGCAAATGGCCTGGCTTTGTGGTTTTTACAATGACTAATAATAAAAACCCTCACCAAGAGCAGCATCCTGACTGATCGATTTGAGACCGATGTCTGCTGCAAGCACTTGGATATAATGGCTGACGTTAAGGCGCTGACTCTGTGTTGCTGCTTCTGGCTTTTAGCAGTAGAGCTCATTAACTCGGAATGGCTCCTGGAAATCCTGTTCTCTAATACAACCACGAGATGGGAGCATGTGCAGAAGTGGTGGAATGTGACTGCAGTAACGTTCTCTTCCTTAAGTGTGTGTATGATGCTTGGGGGATACTCAATTCAAACACTATTAGAGAATCGATCTCTGTTCCCCATCATTCGCCATCTTGACCATATTTCTCTAATACTCAGGTTATGATGTTTTAGAGAGTTCCTTCCTTAGCATTTTCAATGAAGCACTTTGTAGAAAGCGAGATTGAATGCCCTTTGACTTCACTGGTTATCAAATGACCTGCTTTGTAATTGGGGCTTTCTACAAATTGCTTTGCCACTCCTAATTTATAGAACTTGCTTCAACTAATGCCAGCAGCCTCTTGCACCTTTGCTGCCTTTGGCCGCAGCTGGAAATGCACTTCAAAGAGCTAGTGGCCACACACTTAATTTCTTAAATGTGTACTAGAATCCATCCCCATGGACATTCTTTTCAGTGGACTCATAGGAAGCTACTGGAAAATCATCATTCTTTCCCCTCCTCTACTGAATCTTTTGTACTGCTTAGCTCTCAGAGGTTTTATTGTATGAGTTGGTGTTATGTGCCCATTGGGTAGATAGAGCCATTGGAAACACTCTCCAACCCTTGACATTCTAGTCTTATCCAGGCTCCAGAGACCTGTCCTCACCCACTTTTCCAAACTGGGAGACTCAGATATCAGGAATTATTCATTGCACATTTTGGGGGCTAATGTAGACATGACACCAAGTGCTTTTCATTTTAACTCTTCAAGCAGTAGATGATGATCCTTCCCTTGGGAGAATTCATGCAGACGGAGTTTTCCATTTCTGCTTATAGAAAGTATGACTGTAAATGAGCAAGGCTACCTTTTTAACCAAATACACTGAAACAACATATGCATTCAAGAGTTACTGTAATTGAAGTTAATTCTTTGTGAGACTATACTTTTGAGCTGTGATGTTGCATATGCCAAGAACATTTAGAATTCCTCTTTTTGGGGTTATCTTTGAAGGCATGCAAAGAAAGAGGCCTCACATCTTTATAGTCAGACCTTGTTTTTATAACCCTCCCCACTTTGCCAGAAGTAGTCACAAGCTCCATCACTCATTTTCATTATCAGACTTATTTCCTAATGCTCTTTGACTATTTTTTTTTTTGATCATCTCTCAAAAAAATAAATCTATTCTTATAGGACAAAGATTTGCCAATGTTGAGAAAGCTTACAAGAGGACAGTTTCCAAAGGAGTTTCTAGAAATGTTCTGATTAAGGTTAGCTTCACTGGAATACACATGCATCTTCCCAAGGTAACTACTTTGAAGGCACAAACACCCATTCGGGTATATAAATTCCTGTACACTATTTCATAGTCACATCTTGTATTTATTCTGCTGTAAATGTAAAATGTGTATAAAATCAAACTATTACATTTTTTCACAACACATTTAAGTATAAATTGGCTTTTAAAATATTGTGGCTAAAACCAGATCTCACCAAATAACAGTTGTGCAATTGAAAAATGTTTGGCACCATGTAATTGAGATGTCACACTACACAGTTGTAGTTTAAATGCAGTCCAACATAGGGCATGTGCCACTGGACTGTAATTCTAGTAATGTGTCTTGTACAATTGAAAAATGATACTACATCGCCTTTATATAAGTTAAGACATGTACCTTATCTTTTGCCACTCAGGGTGGGTTTAGAAAAAGGATAATTTGGGGTTTGTTCTCACTGAAATTGGCCAGATGTTTTCTACCTAAACATCTGAACCAAGCAATGCCCTTCTGGAAGCTGCATTCACTCATTTCCACTATTTAGTCTAAACCCAGTCTCCCCACTTTATCTAAAAGGATGCTAGCAGGGTCCCACCCTGATCAGAGAAGCTAGACAGTGCTTCCAGATTCCATTACCAAAAGTGGCCCATTTCCCAGCTGTTAGTGACATCTGTAGTCACTGGAATTATCGCCTGGAACCTAGCCCTGTTTAGGAGCAGGGAGAGCTGGATCACAGCAGGATCACAGCCCCTCCAGGACTGCCCATGCCACAGCCTAGCGGTGAGCCCGGTGTGCCTTAGGCAGGAGGCACTTGTCACAGCTGCCTGTAGTTCTGCTGAAAAGAACATGGGACACAGAGTTAGCCAGATCTTGTTCTGGCTCTCCCCCTAAACAGCTGATTGGCCTTCTACAAATCACATGGATTCTGTATCCTCCATTTTTCCATACTTCAGATAGGAATAATGCTATTCTCCTTACCTCTTGGGGGTGCTTTAAGGTTGCAGTGAGTTAATGAGACTCACATAATGAGACTGTGCATTATGTGAGTAGAGGACCTCCCAGATCTGGTTTTGTAAGTTTCCCATCACCCCTCATTTGAGGGAGTTAAGAAAGAAAGAAGCCATGAATTCTTGGCATTAGCATTACTGAACAGTGGTAGGGGCCTGAAAAAGGAATACAGCTTCTCAGAGGCCTTACTTCCAACCAGGGAAGCTTAAGCCCTTAAAGGAGGAAGGCTTTTAGTGTATTCAGCCTTTCAGATGTATTCTATATAACCTGAAACCCTTCACACTCGTATACTAACTAACAAAGTCTTCCTTATGTAATATAGATTGCAGTGTCTATATATGGTCTCCAATTATTTGGTAGCTGCATCTTGAAACTGGACAAAACTTGAATGCCAATAGTTCAGTCACTGTGAATATATATGATTCTGCACTTGGGAAAAATGTCTTCATGCATCTGTCCAATTGCTGGGGGCTGTGAAGTCACCAGAATGTGGTTTTGAGCTTTAAGTCTTTAGGAGCTGATAAGCAATATAAGTGAATCATAAGCCATTGGTGTCACATGTGCAGGTTCATTGCTCCCAGCAAAGAGAGGAGTCCATGATGTCTGAGAGTGGGGCAAAAAGGAAAGGGAAAGGAAGAGGTCTGGGATAATAATTCTGTGGCATTTCAGTGGAAGAAATAAGAAATTGGGATCATTAGGCATTCTAGTGGGAAGGAGGAAGAAATGGCCCTTCGGTGGGTTGTTTTCATGAAAGAAACATGATTATCGCTAAATTAGAGGTAGGAACCTTTGAAGTTATTCTGCATAAAGATAATGAGATGCATGGATTCCCATCCACCCAGGAGAAGTGACGGAGGCATGCCTCCTCCCTTCTTTTAAGTCCTGATGAATTCTGTTCTTGAGCACACTCTGAATACAAATTAGGTGAAGACAAAAGGAGCTAGGCTGAGAGTTTTGGGATCACCCAAGAAACAGCTGACCCTTCTAGAAGTTAATAGACCAGAATAACATGGACACGTAAGTACGCCCAAAACCACAGCTCTCTGAGGTGAGTTTAAGGAGCCAGGTTAGAGAGTGAATCCAATGTCAGTCAAACAAGTCACTTCAGCTAATACTTTCCTTTGCACTGGAGGTGAGGCTTCTGTTTGCTGTGAATTTGTGCAGATGTTTTGGGCTGGGCTCCTGACAACAGCCATCTTTGTCACTGTTACTGAAGTTAGTGTTCTTCATTCTGGGGTTAATAGGAAACCTGGTGCTGCTTTTTACTCGGCCTCTAAGAGTCAAGACTAGTACAGATCATTGCTTTAAAATTGTTTTACCTGAAAGACCATCTCTCCCAAGAATATTATTTTAATTATTTCCTAAAAATAGATTACACCTCTATTCCTAGTCTATGGCTAGATTCTCCAGCTCTCCTTTCTAAAACTCACAGTTATATACTCGGACTTTCTTTCTTCAAACCTGTCAATTTCTTTCTCCAGGTGCAGTTTCCTTGCTGATGGTTTTGGGCCTTATGTTGCCATCCCCACCCTGTTTGGCAACCTCACTCGGCTATTTCATGGTCACTATGAAGCAATACTGAGGAAGCCATGTATAGTGCCAAATTTGGGGCCACAGAAGAAGAGCAGCACTCTGGAGATTACTCCAGTCCCCTATTTTACAGATAGGGAATCTGAATCCCAGAGGGCCAAGGTCACTTAACTAGTGAGCAGCAAGGCTGGGACTCAAACCCAGGCAATCTGACTCCCCATCTTAATTTACCATACTGCCAGAGGTGGCTCTATTCTTCCATGGGGTCTAGTACTTGCTGCCATCCTGGACCTACCTGGACTCCCCTCCTGATGAGCCTCTGCTCTGGATCAACATGGTGTTGCTGTGCCAGCTATAAAGGGTTCAGCTCTTGGATGGCTTTTAGGTGAGACACATACGAGATTTCACAAAGGCACATATGAAATTTCCATGGGGCAAACTGACCCATGGCCTGTGCCTTCTTTAGACCAGTCAAGACCATTTAGCCCTACTCCACATCAACAATGATGAGATATAAGAGAGAAGGACTATGCCAAGCTGGCAGAAGTCTTCCTAGTCCCTATATGGCTGATGTTACTTCCCTGTGGAATGTTTTGGGGGCCAAGGGGTTGAAGTTTCCAAACTCTTCGCATCAGGAACACCTGAGAGGGAATCCTGTTTGATAGACATGTTCCAGTTGCAAAAGTTTCATCTGACTTTCAGGTCCACAGTTAATCTCCCTTGCAGCCAGTCACTAGGCACAGATTGTTTCCAGTTGTATCCCATATGCCATATGTCAGCTGAGGACTCCCTGTCCCTTGACATCTAAACAGGTCTGAAAACTCTGGACTTTAGAGCTAAGCATTTGGATTTCTGTGATGTCCAAGGGACTTATATTTTGCAGGCACTGCTGACTTCAGACTTCTGCTACCTCATTTCAAACAACAGTGTTGACTCAGCCCTGCCCTGCATCAGCTGAGACATGAAGCTCAGTTCCTTCCCCCATTTTCACACACCAAAATTCAAATGAGGCTGTGTGTGCATACATGTATGTATGTGTATGTTTCAGTGATGTGGGAGGAGATGGAGGACATTGCAGCAATACAAACACAGCATCCCCTTTCATTAAATGTCCTTCTGTTACACTGCAGATAAATCTTCCCTCACCCTCCACCCCACATGGTTCCTGTCTCTCCCTTCTTCAGGGCAAACCAAATTCATGTATGATCTCAGGTACAGCAGTATTGCCATTCCTTTTCTTATTTGACTCCTGCCAACACTTTTACCTTTAAGTCTTTACCTTCTACCACAGGTGGTTTATTAAAGGCATTTTCCTAAACAGAGATGGCACCTGCCTCAGGAGGAACTCAGGTGCCATCTCTTAAGATGATACAGTTTTCATTCCCCCACAATAACCAGGCATGATAACAAACACATGTTATCACGAGTTTGCCCCTGGCTGTCAGGATCATATCTAATGGAAGGTAACCCGGTCTAATATAAATGGCACCCACTGAATCAGACAGACCTAGTTCAAATCTTGTCTTGAATAACTTACAGCTTTTGTGACCTAGGGAGCATCACTTAATCTCAATAAACTTTAGTTGCCTCACGTATAAATGTGATATACATGAATGTGAAGCACTTAGCTACATGCCTGGCTTTTAGCAGATTGCTTTCCTCTTGCTCCCTCCATTGCCAGCAGTTACAGACAGCTCCTTCCCTCGATCATGGCTCACTGCTAGGGGAGAAAAGCTGCAAATAGCAGCTTTACAGCAGGGAATAATTGATACTGTGAGGTAGGGTTGGTGTCTGCTCAAGAATGCTGTGGTTTGGGCTGGATGATCGGAATGTTCCATCCATCCCTGAGTTTCTATAATGCTAGAGTGAAAGGAGATGTATTTGATTTAGAAAACTCCTGGAGGAAAGGATGCCTTGGACAACTGGGAGGCTGAAAGGCTGAAGAGCAGCCTGACCTTGGATGATTTAGCACCTGTTTTTTGTTTTTTTTTTTTTTTTTGCTTTTCCTGTATTAGGTTTGCTGGCTTTGCAACAAATGGTAGGAGGAAGTGCCAGGGACTTGAATTAAATCTGTCAAACAGAGGATGAGGGGAATGTGGAAGGCTGGGGTGGGGATAAGGGGTTGTGTGGGGAACTCTGAGAGGCCAGCTGCACCATTTGGATTTGGCAGGGATAACAGCCCTGAGATCAGATGGGGAACTAGCCACTAAAGCAGCCACTAAATTTCTGCTGTCCTGGGCCTGCCCTGAGTGGGGCTTCCAGAAATCTATTTAGAAGGAATGCTGATCTCCGATAAGGGGAGGGCTGGGGATCTTAATCACTCTGGAGAGCTAAAAAGGTCTTGTGAAAGGAGATTAGGTAAATGGCTATCTCCCCAGAGCTCTGGTCCCCAGGGCTCCAGTGGTGTGCTAGAGCCGGCTTGTACTGGCCCATGGGAGCTGATTGTGAAATTTTCAGGAATTTTACAAGCTTGTTGTTAAATACAGCCATTGTTAAAAATTAAATTATATGAACCTACAATTAAATAAAGCATATTAAAAACAAAGGTAATAAATACTCAAAACTCATCACTTTCAATAATTATTTTACTACATTTTACTATGTATGCTCTTGAGGTTATTTACATTTATTGTATTTCTATAGTGAAAATACTATACTGGTGTGCTACTGCTCATTTCTTCCTATCTTCCTTTCTCCCTACTCTGCTGTTCAGTGAAGTCACATTGGTAGCTTGAAATCAACCACAGAAATGGGCAAACACTACGTACCAAGTTTTCTCCCTGAAGATCTGGTTATTAAACATGTATCAGTTCATTGCTACTGGGTGACAGACAAAGGAAATGGATATATATATATAAGCGTTGAAACATCTTAGAGTTCCAGCTACATAACATGTGTGATGCATTTCTTAGAAGAAAGAATGCTGGTGTAAAATACAGAACAGACTCGGAGTAAAAGACAACGCTTGAAAGCGCTGTGCTGCTCTGCTTCTTTTGTCTTGCCTCGGTGTTTTTCACACACGAGAATTCTGTTTCGTTTACTCCTAACCTTACACAGTGATTTGTGAGGTACAGTCTCTCCTGTGAGATGGATATACCTCTGCTAAGTTCTGTCCAGGAAAACGGACTGCAGTTTTTAGAGAATAATTGGCAAAATGAAAATGTGCTGTAAAGAAAGTATCTTAACCAGGCACCAAAATAGCTCATTTCCAAGTGAGTTGTGCAGTAATAAACACATTACTTCTCCAACAGAGAAGAAATCATTTATAAATGATTGTTTTTGCTTTTTATGAAAACTATTATTGTGCCTTATTTGCATTTGTACCTAAAACTTTGTGTATTTTTTTAACTTTTTATTTTTGAAATATGTTTAAACTTTCAGGAATGTTACAAAAATAATACAAACTCCATACAGAAAACTCCAACATACTCTCACTCCCCTAGATTCACAGATCCACCAATTTTAACTTTTTGCCACATTTGCCACATCAGTCTATCCATCTGTGTACCTATGTATCCATCTAGATATTTGTCTGTCTATTTATCAATCCATTTTCTGAACACTTGAGTGTAGGTTGTATACATCATGCTCCTTGAACACATAATACTGCCATGTACATTTCCTAAGAACAAGGATGGTCACTTAATGTAACTACCTTAAGGACAGTTATCAAGTTCAAGCAATTTAACATTGATATAAAGATTATAATATATATTCCAATTTTTTTGTATGTCCCAATAAGGTATCTTTGAGTCTTTTCTCCTCCCTTGTTAGATCTCATCCAGGATGGTGTATTACATTTAATTGTCATTGTGTCTTTAGTTGCTCTTTTTTTTTTTTTTTTTTAATTGAGGGAACATATATACAACATAAGCTTTTCCCATCTCAACCACTCACGGGCACTCTATTCGCTGGGATTAATCACATTCACAATATAATGGTACCCTCATCACCTTCCATTACTAAAACTGTCCCATCTCCCCAAATAGAAACCATTCACTCATTATGCATTAACTCCCCTTTCTCCCTGAACCCTACCCCTGGCAACCTGTACTCTCTAATTTCTGTCTCTGTGGGCTTGCCTATGCTACAATATTTTTCTTCGTAGTTACCATGAGGCTTAAATTTAACATCCTAAATCTGTAACAATCTCACTTGTTTTGATACCAACTTCAATAGTATACACAAACTATGTTCCTATAATCCTCCATTCCCTATCTTTATGTAGTTCTTATCACAAATTACGTTTATCCATTATGAATCCAAAACCACTAATTAGTCATTACATTTTATGCATTTGCCTTTTAGATCCTGAAGAAAGTAAAAGGTGGAGTTACAAACCAAAAATACAATACTACTGGCACTTATATTTACCCATGTCGTTACTCTCATGGGAGAATTTTATTTCTTCATGGGACTTTGATCTATCGCCTAATGTCCTTTCAACTTCAGAACTCTCATTAGCATATCTTGTATGGCCGATCTGGTGGTGACGAACTCCCTCAGCTTTTATTTGGGAATGTCTTAATCTCTCATTTTTGAAATCCCTCATTTTTGAAAGACAGTTTTGTCAGATATAAAATACTTGCGTGTCAAGTTTTTGCTTTCAGCACTTTAAATATGTCATCCCACTGCGTTCTTGCGGATGAGAAATCGGCACTTAATCTTATTGAGGTTCCCTTGTACGTGACATGCTGCTTCTCTCTTGCAGCTTTCAGAATTATCTCTTTATCTTTGGCATTCAACAGTCTGATTATAATACACTGCAGTGTGGGTCTATTTGGGTTTCTCCTGTTTAGAGTTCAGTGAGCATCCTGGATGTGTATATCCATGTCTTTCATTAAATTTGGGAAGTTTTCAGCCATTTTTTCTTCATGCTTTGCCTCTGCCTCTTTTTCTCTTTCTTCTCCTCTGGGACTTCCACAGTAGGTATATTGGCATGTGTTCTCGTTTGCTAATGCTGCCATTATGCAAAATGCCAGAAATGGATTGGCTTATATAAAGGGGGTTTATTTGGTTACAAATTTACAGTCTGAAGGCCATGAAAATGTCCATAATAAGGCATCAACATGAGTACACCTTCACCTAAGGAAGGCCAATGGCATCCAGAAAACCTCTGTTGGCTGGGAAGTCATGTGGCTGGCATCTGCTGATCCTGGGTTGTGTTCCAGCTCATCTCTCAGCTCCTGTGCTTTCTTCAAAATGTTGCTCTTGGGGCACTTTGTCCTCTCTTATCTTCTCTGGAGCAAACACTGGGCTAGCATCTCCAAAATTCAGCAAAAGTCTGCTTTCAGCAGCCATCTCCAAAACATCTCTCTCAGCTGCTCTGAGGTTCTTTGGTTTGTGAGCTCTTTTATAGGACTCCAGTGATTAAATCAAGACTCACCCTGAATAGGTGGGGTCCATATCTCCATGGAAATAATCTAATCAAAGGTATTACCCACAGTTGGGTGGGTCACATCTCCATGGAAACATCCAATCAAGAGGTCACACCCCAATCAAAAAGATTAATCAATCTGCCCTCACAAGATTGCATCAAAGAATATGTATTTTTCTGGGGGACATAATATATATATACAAACTGGCACAGTATGCTTGATGGCATCCCACAGGTTCCTCAGGCTCTGTTCCCTTTTCTTCATTCTTTCTTCCTCCTGCTCCTCAGATTGGAAGATTGCAATTATCTTATCTTCAAGGTAATTCACGGATTCTTTCTTCTGCCAGCTCCAGTCTGCTGTTGAACTCCTCTAGAAAATTATTGATTCCTGTTACTGTGGTCTTCAGCTCTGTTTGGTTCCTTTTCATAATTTCTACCTGTATATTAATATTCTGTTTGTGTTCATCTATCATTTTCCTGATTTCCTTTAATTCTTTGTCTATGTTTTCCTTTAGCTTTGAGCATAATTAGGTCCATTTGAAAAAATTATTTGGCATTTCCCAGGTCTGCTTTTCTTCATTGATGGTTTTTAATGTTTTAATCTTCTTTTCCTGGGCCTTCACTTCCTGGTTCTCTATATGTTTTGTCATCTTTTGTTGAAACCTGGACATTTTGATATTTTAATGTGTGTTGCTGAAATTTAGACTCTGAGGGCATCTGTTCCTTAAGCTTATATCTAGCTAGTGTTAAGACAGAGTTTTCCCTAAAAGCCACAATCTAACCAAAAAAAAAAAAAAAAGAACAAAAGAAAACACTTCTTGTGCATGCCTTTTGTCTGGGGCATGCACATGTGGCCCTAGGAATTCCCCCATTTACACAATTACAAATGTTGCTTCTTCCCTAGGAAAGCGTTTCCTCAGAGTCCTGGGCATGGTACTGTATGTCCTACAGCCAGCGATCCCTCGCCCCAGGCAGCATGACCTGATTGCTCTTCCACCACATTCTGTAAGAGAGTTCCATGAGCCACCTTCTACCTGCAAGACAGCGAATCCCTCAGGCCACTGTCCGACAGATTGGACCAGACACACATGCTCATGGTATGCTCACAAGGGCCACTCCGTTCCCTCTAGAATGAGGGCCAGACACACATGCTCATGGTATGCTCACAAGGGCCACTCCGTTCCCTCTAGAATGAGGACCAGGGAACACAGGCTGGCTTTTAAGAAGACTGCTTTTAAGAAGACTCTTTTTTCCCCTTGCACTGTTACTGCAGTCCTTTAACTGTTTTCTGGAACACTGAGAAAGATGTTTCTGCCAGTTCTTTCTGGTTGTTCAAAGCTTTTGTAGGGAGATGGCCCTCTAAAGCAGTTCACTACTTGATTAGGGTGGGGCTCCAAAACTCTGTGTCTTTTGGTTGTTCTTTTTATGAAAGTATCATATGCTGAATCTACATTTTGTTATTTTCATATCATAAAATGAGGAGAAAGCTTCATAGAAACGTCATCTTATCCACTCACATACCAGCTGCATTCTGAAAAACCATAATTTTCCTTTCAAGCACAGAGTGCCTTCTGAATTGGAATACTGCCAATTCTCAACTGTCAAGATGATGGAGGAAAATACTAATGCAGATGGTATGAGCTTGTCATGGGCCTGTTCAGCATGCTTTCCTGGACTGACACTTGAATTAAGATTCAAATAGCAAGTGAGAGCAGAAAGCTATTAAAAGTGGCTCTGTGGTACAGAAAAGGTGCCAGGGGATTCAAAGAATCTGTGTACCTGAACTCTGACAGGTCAGGCTGGGCCATAAGGACTTGTATTTGCATGACTTTCAAGAGGCTTCCTATGGTCAGCACCAGGCCTGAAATCTTTGAACTAAAGCTGTTTCTAACCTCTGAAGGTCAAGAACCCCAAACCTGAGGTAAGACAGTCAAGGGGGAAATGCTTGATTGTTAGAGCCAGGGATGATATGGGTTATGATGCTATGTGGTACCACTCACATTGTCCTTCAACTCAAATACTGGGGAATGTGACCTATATTTCTTTCTTTTACATGAAACTCTTCAAATGACACAAATATAGAGAGAAGAGTTTAACACATTTCCCAGATTGTAAAATCATCAACATTTTCTATTTTTCTTCTTCTCTCCATTTCTTTTCCTTAAGCATTTTAAACAAATCCCACCCATCATGTCTTTTCTCCCAACTATACTTTAGGATGCATCGCTAAAAGGAGGAGGAGGAGAAAGAGAAGGAGGAGAAAGAGGAGGAGAAAGAGGAGGGATGTTTCCTTATGCCTTTACCACATATAACAAAATTAACAAGAATTCCTGGCTGACATTCAAATTCCCCGAGTTGTCTCAAAAAGAACTACATTTGACTCCTTGCACACCAGTGTATTTGGTGGGGCAGGAGGTATTTTGGAACGGGTGGTGATCACTTCTCCAACTATCTTGACAGTGGCTCTTGTAGAGACAGTGCTGAAGGGACACCAGTGAAGAGATCTTTGGCTGACTACAGACAACTTCCCAGTATAAGAGGCAATGCAAACTGGATGTTGGGATTTCCTCCCCTCAAGGAATAAGCCCAGGAAGCATCTTCCTTCTGTTTTCCAAGGTCCTATGGTCATCCTTTGTGACTCTTCCAGCTTTGTGCTGCTGGTACTCACCTGCCTCTTGTGCTGATATCCACTGCTTTTTGCTGGGACTTCACTGCTTTTCCTGCAGTTTTTCTTTCATTGCAGGGATTTTCCAAATCAAGGAAGAGGCTTCTCCCAGGGATTACTGCTCTGCTACCAGCCTTAGATCTACTGTGCTGTAGTTAATCACAGATTTTTAGATCTCCCAAAGGGCCATGCTTCTTCATTTGTTAGAAAAATTGGAGCTGAATTTCTTATGAGATAAGCCAGAAAAAAATTGAATAGCAATACATTGTGTCATATCAAAAGGCACTTCTCTGACATAAGAGACATGACAACTGAGTGTATTGCTTGATCAGGGATTTTCTTTTGCCGGAAAGAACACTATTGAGACAATTGGTGATATATGAGTACAGTCTGCATTGTACTGTCTTATAATATTATATCACTGTTAATTTCCTGATTTTGATGATTGTGCTGTTAAGAAAAGGTAAGAGAATATTCTTGTTTTTAGAAATACACATTGAAATATTGAGGGGTAAAGGGGTATTGTGTCTGCAACTTACTTTCAAATGGTTCAGAAAAAAAAATAGGTATCTATAGAGGGAAAATGATAAAGCAAATGTAGTGAAAATGTTAACATTTGGGGAATGGGTGTGAAAGCTATATGGGAATTCTTTGTACCAGTTAGGAGGAAGTGGCACAGAGAAAGAATTGTAGAAATCTGCTCATGGATCTCCTTAAGGTTCAGCTGAATACTAATCTGCGTGTGCATAGGGTGAATCTCCATGCAGCTGGACAGAGAACAACTGCCAAGGATGTATAAGCTGAACCGTTCCCCAACTTACACAGGGCTAAGATAGATAAGAATTCATCCAGCAAGAGAAGAGAGATCTCACTGAACACTCTTGGCACAATCAGTAAATCCCACAGAAGAGTCACATCTTCATTTAAGGCTAAGCTAGCCATAGACTAGTGGTACTCAAACCTTTTGGTCTAGCAGCTCTTTACACTCTTAAAAATTACTAAGGACCCCAAAGAGCTTTTTTTGAAATATGTGTTATAACTGTCAATATTTACCATATTAGAAATTAAAATTAAAAATACTTATTCATTTAAAACAACAATAACAAACCTACTATACTTTAGCATAAATAACACATTAAAATATTTCCCAAAATAAATCAAAAGTTTAGTGAGAGGAATGGCATTTGTAGTAGGTTGAATTATGCACCTCAGAAAAAAAAATGTTATTAATCTTAATCCCCTTCCTATGGGTGTGAACCCACTGTAAAAAGGATCTCTTGAAAAGTAAGAATTAATTGAAGCTAAAATTGGAGGGAGAGATGGTTAGAATGGGACTTTATTGCCATTTTGGGGAAGCATTAGAATACCCAAAGGTGTGGAGCTGAAGGGGTAGGGTGACCTCCATCTGACATATTTTTATTGTATGTGTGTGAGTGAATGAATTTATACTGAGAAATATAAAAGTCTCTGACAAGTCCTTGACCTGCATATCATTCCTTTCTCTGGGTGCAGACCTACCCAGGAAGCCAGGTGCTAGTTGGTAGGCTGCTTGGTGAGTCTGGAAAGGAGTGAAAGGAGAAAAAAAAAGGATGTGCTAAATGACCAGAGTCATCAAGATGAGACATGTTGATACAACTGTGGCCACATCTGGGCCATTATAATGAAGGAGGCATTGGAGGGATCAAGGTAACAAAGCTATCATGTGAGAGAGCCAGGATGTGAACACAGGCTATCTTACTCCAAGACCTGTACTCTGTCCCTGCATCATACATCCTGTCAGTGTCCCTGTCCCCTAGACATTATAGATGGCTCATGTCTGCTTCAAATCATTGTCTGAGAAAAGGAAGACACCAACCTGGAATGGTATCTCAGCCAACCCATACTGGGGCTCCTTGTGAGGCCCAGGGGCTTCTCTGGCAAAGACCTATAATTTATGTCTGCCATTTTGCTATTTGTTTTCCACATGTCTCATGTCCTTTTTGTTTCTCTGCTTTCTTTTGTATTAACTGAATATTTTCTAGTGTACCATTTTAATTCCTTTGCTTATTTTTATCATTTTTTGGAGTTATTTTCTTAGTGATTGCTCTAGGGACTATAATGGACATTTTATCACAATCTACTTTGGATCAATGCTAATTTAATTCTAATCAAATAGAGAACCTTTGTTCCAATATAGCTTCATTCCCTAACCCCTCCTTTGGCAAAGACCTACGAAGCATGAATCACTGGAAAGCTTCTGGGAAATATGGCAAACTACTTGCAGTTTAATTACAAATACCATATTGGTGATCTGACAGCACATTACTCAAGGTTGAGTAAGATACTAAATACAAAAGTCATGATAAACAGCAAACGTTGCAGTGCCATGAAGTTAGTTTTACTGATTTTTATGCCTAAAGCCTTACTTCCCTGCACAGCTATGTGTGTTGTCCTAGGGGAAGAAAGTGGAAATTTCAGCAATCCATAGTACCTCAAAGCAGTTGTGCAAGGCTAGAATATATCAGTCTTTCAACAGGCCCTTCATAAGTCCTTGATGTGGAGCTTATGGGTCCTCAGTAATGGGATGAAATTCTTCGGCTGAGATGAGATTTAGTAACTCTTGAATGGCTGTTTCTTCGTCGACACTGAGTTGTTCTTTGGCTAGGCTGAAGGCTCTCATGGCATATTCCTGGGCCTGAAATAAAATTGCAATGACAAAAGGAAGCTGTCATAGAAAAGCATAACATTGGGAAGCCCCATTTGTGCTCAACCCTAGAAACATGGGAGAGGATCCACCAGCTTCTCACATCAGCCACTAAGCTCATGCTAAAGTTTGTTTCTTGTTGGTAAACTTGTGAACACACACTGGGCTCCTACAGCTGGCCAAATGTGTGCTGCATGGGGCAGGGGGACACCAGAAAAACCCACCTGGCTTGACCAACTAAGTTTACCTTCCTAGCAAAGTGAGAACTTTGTAGGATCTTAATTAGGGCCCTTTGGACCAACATTGGGCAGCACAGAGGGGATATGTGCCACAAGTAAATTACTCTCCTGGGGCAGTCCTGGGGGCCATGGAGTGCAGGGTTTTAACTTGGAGGAAGCCCCACAGGCACCCTGAGGTTGGCTCTCTTTCTGCTTCCTTCCCTTCCTCCCTTCCTTCTTCCTTATTTCCAGTAAATATGTATTGAATGGCTACTTTGTTCCAGGTACCATGACTATAGACAGAAATTCCTGTCCTCATGGAACTTATAATCTAGTAGGAGAGAGAGACAATAAATGGGATAAATAACTAAAACGTGATAGTATCTTATACAGTGATAATCCCTAAGGAAAAAAAAATAAGCAAGAAAGGTGGACAGGAAGCATCAATGGTGGTGTAGTGACATTTTTCAATTTTAGGCAGGGGGGCCAGGGAAGGCTTCAGTGAAAAGAAAACAGCTGAGTAAAGACCTGAAGGAGCTGAGGTGTCAATTTTGAGTTATATGTATGCTCCCTTTTTCTAAAGACCTATTATAGATCTGATATCCTTACATGCCTTGGGATAATGACTTCCTTGGACTTGGCACTGTAGAAAGGTTTTGTCCAATGCAATACTGAACAGTCAATGGAAATGTTTTCCTCTTCCCTGACTATTACCACCCTATCCCAGATAGGGTTAGTGTCCCTCCTCTGTGCTCCCACAGTGCCCTGAACTCCACTATCACAATCCACTGGCTGTGAGCTCCTCCAGAGCAGACCATGGCATACAGTAGGTGCTTAGTAAAAGTTTGCTGAAGGAAGAAGGAAGACAGAAGGGAAGGAAGCAATAGAGGGAGGAAATTTTCCCATGTCACCCAGAGAAAGGCCTCCTCCAACCAGCCCTCACTCTCTCTCCCTTTACCTGCTTTATTTTTCTTTAGAGCACTTTTAAATATCTGAAATCATATTACATATTTCTACATTTACTTATTTATTGTGACTTCTCCAAAAAAATGGAAGCTCCATGAACATAGGGAACTTGCCTGAGTGTTTACCACTAGATCCCCAGTCCCTAGGACAGTGCCTTTCAAATGCAGATGCTCAATAAATATTTGAATGATGAACAAATGAACCAATCAATCAATAAAGCTGAGATTTGCCATTTACTGTCTGTGAGACACTGGGCAAATAATTGACCCTTTCTGCACTTAGTTTCCTTATCTGTAAAGTGGGGATAATAAAGTGCCCACACAAAAGGTTGGTATGAGAATTAAATAAGAGAATTCACTTAAGTGCTTAGTATAGTGACTTGCATGTAAGGAGCACTCAAAAACAGTTACCTTTTTAATCATTTCATGGCAATCCATTTCTGGCTGAACCCCTTTGGCAATAGGGAACTCACTCACTGAGTGTAGTTAGAGCTACCAACTCCATTCCTTAGAGGACTCCCCACAGCCCTCCTGCCCTGCAGGCTTCCCAGCACCGTCCAGGTCTCAATCTACCTATGCAACCCTGGGAAGGACCCTTGAGGGAAGAAGACAATCCAATTTGCATTATGCAGGCTGGACTCAATCAATGAGAAATGCCATGAGCATCTGAACTTCTTTGGAGTGAGGACTTGCTCTGAGGGCAAAAGCTGGTGGAATTGGTCAAAACAACTGAATTCAACCAGAGGAATTTCAACTTCTATTTTAGATATGCTGCTTTTTGAGGGAAACTTGCCTTTGAAGAATTCATCATCAGGTAGTAAAGCATGACCAGGGTTTTCAGAACAAAGACAGTCTTTTCTGGGGCTTCATTAGATGCGGATTCTCTAATGTTCAAGATTGAAGTCAGGATCCGAATGGCTTCTGCTTCCTGGGCTTCATCTGTATTGGGAGGGAAGGTACGAAGGAAACAGGCCCTGGGCAGCTGTGCTTGCCCTCACTGATAAATGCTCAAGCTGCCTGGTCCTCTGCAGGGGCCTCCTCATAAGGGCAGTGGTGGGGACAGCGCAAGTCACAGCCAGTTCTCCACCCGGAGGATGGCCTCGGCGGGCACAGCAGGAAGCTGGACAGTTTGGGGGCAGCTCTCCAGCCTTGCCCAGCATGCTATTATCAGAGTAACCTAAAAAACGCTCACTCCCACAGGTCCCAAAGTTGCTAAGGTTTCTGTCCTTCAGAGTCCTGAACCCTAGGGCTCCTAGGCTCCCAAAACAAAAGGGAATTTGCTGCAGCAGAATTCCTTGTTCCTATTCATCTGCCAGCTGAGAGGAGGGAGCTGAGGCTGCCTGCAGCTGCAGCAACTTAATTCTTCTGCCCCAAGACAAAGATGCTTAGGCAATAGCCTTTCTGTTTCCCCATGTGAGTCAATTTATTATTTCTCCCAGCAGTTTTTTGGCCCTCCTTTAGCTACCGTTTATTGGGCAGTTATTATGGGCCAAGTACTTAAAAGCACGTATCTAAATACTAAGCTTAAAGGGAAAAGACAGAAAAGACGCCATAATGCTAAAGTTGCCTATCTTCAAATAGCTATGGTGAAATTTTTTCCCTTTGTGTTTCCCTTGATGTCCAAGTTGTCATTTTAGCATAAACTCTTTTTAAAATGAGAGAAAACCCAATGAAGTTACTATTTTTTTTAAGCCTTAGCTCAAAATCTCTCCTCCAAGAACCCTTCCTTTTTCAATACCACAAAACATCCTTATTCTACATCTAGGCCTCAACTTGTAATATAATTTGTACTCGTATAAATTTTCTTTTGTTATTGCATATAGGCTGTTGTCTCACTAACAATACTTTATGTCTCTTCTGAGCCAAAATTAGATAATCTGTCTCTTGTTATCTCAGAGGCCATGCTGCTGTATAATTCTGTGAACACTTAACCCTTTGCTGAGCCTGGGAGTACAGGGATGAATCAGACTCAGCCTCTGCCATTGAGAAGTTCACTGTCCAGTAAATGGGGAGGATAAGGCACCAGAACAAATGAGCAATGCAATTTCTGCATAAAGTCTATCTTGGCTTATGTGCCCTGGGGGGGATAACATGTAAGAAACAGCCATGATTTAAACTCAAGTCTGTCTGATGCCAAAGCCCATAGTTTCTCAGCTATACCACAATGCCTTCTACCTGAGAAGAGGGTCTTGAAAAAGAATCAACAATCACAGCATAAGAAATCTCCCAGGGTCTTTTCCTTCTTCAAATCTGCCCCTGACTGACCCTTAAGAGACTATGTGTGATGCTAGGGTTCTGAATTCTGCCCAACACTGGTAAAATCTCTTTGATCCCCATGTCTCAGTCTTCTGCATCAGCAAAATGGGGAAGATGGCACTGATGTGCTCCATGACAGGGACAGCTGCCCTCCTTAGGGGCAAGGCTTGTGTGTTAGGTGAGATGAAGTCACTGCTCTGCTTCCTAGGGAGAGCTGCCACTTACCCAAGCCAGTGTCATTGTCAAAGTGTTTTCCCAGTAAATCGATTTGTTGGTTGCGAGCCTGTGAGAGAACTTGATAGTATTCATTCAAATATTTATGCCAGATCTCAGTGACCTGTTGGAAAAGGACATGGCAATCAGACAAGCAGGCCAGATCATGGCCATTACACCAGCCAATTGAGGTGAGCATTGCTCCTGACTAGGTGTCCTGACAATCTGTGCCTGGAGATAGAGGAAGCCCTAGGAGCCCAAAACAACCCTGGTCAAAGTGAATGTGACAAGTGATGGCTGCAAAGAGCATGTGCCAAGCTGATGTGGGGGCCTCCCTAGTAGGGTGGAGATTAATAACAATGGCTTTGTTGAGCACATACAATGCTAAAATTTTACATCCTCACAATATCCCAATGGAGGTAGTCTTATCATTCCTATTTTATAGATAAATAAACTGAAGTTCAGAGAAGTTACGATCAATCTTGACTTCTGGTTAAGAGTTGGCAAGTGAAACAGCCAGGATTTAAACTCAAGTCTGTCTGACGCCAAAGTCCATTGTTTCTCAACTACACCATGATGCCTTCTACCTCAGAAGAGGGTCTTGAATAAGAATCAACAATCACAGCATGAGAACTTGTATTAACAGAGAAGTGGGTGCTCACTAAGTGACTTATTAAATGAATTAATAAATTTATTAATTAAATTTATTAAACTTATTAAATAAATTAATCAGTTTAATAAATTAAATTACTGTATGAACATAACCGATACTTTAACACATAGGAAACAGATTAAATTATTTTACATGTAAAGATGGAAAATTTAAAGTTCTCTCATGTTCTCTGGTCCCTTGACAGGATCTTTTTTTTCCCTCTATTCAGTTTTATTGAGATATATATGCTTACCCTACAATCATCCACAATGTACAATCAATTGTTCACAGTACCATCATTTGTTTTGCATTCATCACCATAATCAATCTTTGAACATTTTCATACTCCAAAAAAAATAAAAATAAGAACAAAAATACAAGTAAAGAAAACACCCAAAACATCCTATCCCTCCATCCCCTCTATTATTCATTTAATTTTTGTCCCTATTTTTCTACTCATCTTTCCATACACCGGATAGAGGGAGTGTGACCCACAAAGGTTTTCACAATCACACAGTCACACTGTGCAAGCTACATAGTTATACAATAGTCTTCAAGAATCAAGGCTACTGGGCTGCAGTTCAACAGTTTCAGGCATTTCCTTCTAGCTATTCCAATACACTAAAACTAAAAAAGGATATCTATATAACACATAAGAATAACCTCCAGAATGATCTCTTGATTCTATTTGAAATCTCTCAGCCACTGAAACTATTTTGTTTCATTTTGCTTCCCTCTTTGGTCAAGAAGGCTTTCTCAATCCCATGATGCCAGGTGCAGGCTCATCCCTGGGAGTCATGCCCCACATTGCCAGGGAGATTTACACTCCTGGGAGTCATGTCCCACATGGGGGGAGGGCAGTAGGTTTACCTGCTGAGTGGGCTTAGAGAGAGACAGAGGCCTCATGTAAGCAACAAAAGAGGTTCTCTGGGGAGACTCTTAGGCACAATTATAAGTAGTCTTAGCCTCCCTTGACAGGATCCTTCTGCAATTAATTTATCTTGAAAACTACTACTTCTCTATCATACCCCTCAATATGCCTACATTAGCTTGCTCCTATGGGTATGATGGAGCACACAGCACTGTATTTGGAGGGGTTTGGTCCTTATTGACCAATCATTCATTATTTGGTAATTGTTCTATGGATGCTCAGGACTAATCTATTTTTGTAGTGGAGAAACAGGAAGAAAGAGAAAGGGAGTATGCTATGTATCAGCTCTGTGATCTTGGAAAAGTCAGTTCATCTCTGTCTCAATTTCCTCATGAATGGTCTGACATCAGTTGCAAAATACCTGGCTTATGGGTCAAGGTTCAGCTCTAGCATACCTTGGTGTACAGTGTGTCTGCCAGGTCCTGCTTGTTAAGGCTATGGAAGATATTAGCCATCTGGAAGTAGCCTCCTGAGGTCCTGATGTCCTCTGTTCCAAATGCACAACTGGCAAAATAAATCTATAGCAGGAGGAAGAAGGAGAGCTTCAGTTCCGTTTGTAAATCACATATATGATAAAGGACTTGTATTCAGAATATAAAAGAAGTTTCAAAATAGCCCACTAAAAAATGATCAAAGGATCTGAATAGACATGTCTCCAAAAAGATATACAAATGGCTAAAAAGTACATGAAAAGATGCTCAACATTGTTAGTCATTAGGGAAATGAAAAATGAAACCACAGTGAGATACCACTTCACACCCACTAGAACGGCTAAATCTTAAAGACAGAGTGTTGATGAGGATGTGGAGAAAATCAAACCATGGTGGGAATGTAAAACAGTGTAGCCCCTGTGGTAAACAGTTTGACAGTTCCTCAAAAAGTTAAACATAAAGTTATCATATATTCCAGCGATTCCATTCCTAGGTACCTACCTAAGAGAAATGAAAACAACCCCACAAAGACTTGTACACAAATGTTCATAGTAGCATTATTCATAATAGCCAAAAATTGGAAACAATCCAAAGAACCCAAATATCCATCAACTGGTGAATGGATAAGCAAACAGTGATATATCCATAAGACAGAATATTACTCAGCAATAAAAGGAATGCACTATTGATACATGCAACAACATGGATGAATCTCAAAATAAATAAACGAAATGAAAGAAGCCAGATGCAAAAGATCACGTATTGTATGATTCCATTTATATGAATGTCCAGAAAAGGCAAATCTATAGAGATAGAAAGTGTTTGCCTGGGGCTAGAGGTAGGAATGGGAAATGACTGAAAATGGATACAAGAGATCTCTTTGGGGTGATGGCAATGTTCAACAACTGGATTGTGCTGATGGTTGCACAACTCTAAATTTACTAAAAATCATTGAATTATATACTTAAAATGGAATTTATGATATGTATTAATAAATCTTTAAAAAAAACTAGGATAAGGAATTTGAATTTAATATAATTCTTAACTATGTGGCCAAGCTCAAGAGAGAATATACTTCTGCATAATTGGTTGGAGAGCATCGATTATATAGAGGAAACATAAGCTAAGAATTGCAACTAGTCAGTGTGCCAGGTATGAATAGATGATACTCTCAAAAGGGTAACCCAAAGATAGTTTAATGAATCAATTATTTACAGAAATGTGAAAAGGTTAAGGAACCTACAAGAGCTAGTGAAACATCTAGGGACTATCAACAGCAGGAAACTATTATCATCCCTACTCCTGAAAGGGTAAGAGGAGAAAACAGAGTTATCAGGGCACAGCAAGAGCTATAGTCATGTAAGAGGATCACCTGACAGGAGCTGTAGCTATAAAGAACACTGCCCTTGCCAGAATAGGGGTGCAGCAGAAAGGGAGGAGAAAGAATAAATACCCTAACCTCTCTCTCCTCCCACCCTCCACTCCCCTGTCAAGCCTCCTACTCTTCAAACCCAACCAAAGCCAGAGGGCAATGGAGTCCAGGTTGTGTAATCCACAGAGGTCAGCCTCTCCCAGGACAGAGAATGGATTTGGTGTAAGGGGAAGGGAAAATGCCCAGCACAAGAATGTTTCTAGAGAATTTAAGGGCATTGCACACTGGCTAGCAACCAGAGGGAGAAGTGCCCAATGGAGAGGCTGAAGAAAGAACTGACCTCATGGGAGCTCCATTCTGACTGTAACCTAATGCAGGTTTCAGTCTCAGGAACTCTCCTCTCTGTTCGTATTGTCCAATACAGAAATTCTAAGAGAAACCTCAAACTTTGGAAGAACAGCTCAATTATCACATTCATCATCCTATCTAAACTTCGTACCAAGTTCTACAGTTTAACACTTTCATATACATCAGCTCATTTAAATTTAGTAATCACACTCTGAAGTAGGCATTTATGTTATTTATGAAAATAATAGCCAAGTGCTATACTTGTATTGTCCTATTGTTGATCTTTGCAATGACCCAAAGAGGCAGAGACTATTTTACTATTATTTCAGTCTTACAGTCTTTCTATGAAAGAGAAGGCTCAGAGGTTGTGCGGGTTTGGATATAGTATGTCCCCCACAGAAGTCATGATCTTTTAACCCAATCTTATTTGGGTGGAACATTTTGATTGAGTCCTTTCACAGAGATGTGATTCACCCAACTGTGGGTGATACCTTTGATTAAATTATTTCCATGAAAGTGTGGATCCCACCCATTCAGGGGGTTCTTGATTAGTTCCCTGGAGTATTTAAGAGAGATGCACAGGAGCTGAGAGAGATTAGCAGAAACACAACCTGGGACCAGCAGATGCCAGCCACGTCCCATCCCAGCTGGGAGAGGTATCTTGTTGGCGCCTTAGTTTGGACACTTTTATAGCTTTAGAACTGTAAATTTGTACCGGAATAAACTCCCTTTATAAAAGTCAATCCATTTCTGGTATTTTGCCCAATGGCAACATTAGCAAACCGCAACAGATTTTGGTACCAGAGAAGTGGGGTGCTCCTGCAAAGTTTGCAAACACCAAACAAGTTGGAATGGCTTTTTAAATGGATAATGGGAAGATCTTGGAAGAACTGTAAGGAGCTTGATAGAAATGGCCTAGATTGCTTTGAAGAGACTGTTGGTAGAAATATGGACTCTAAAGATACTTCTGCCGAGGCCTTAGACAGAAATGTTTAATGTGTCAAGGCCAACTGGAAGAATGACAATCCTTGTTTTAAAGTGGCAGAGAATTTGGCAAAATTGAGTCCTGGTGTCGGATGGAAGGCAGCATTTGAAAGAGATGAGCTGGGACACTTAGCTTAAGAGATTTCAAAACTAAATGCAGAAAATGCAGCCTGGCTTCTTACAACTTATAGTAAAATGCTAGAGGAAAGAGATAAGCTGAGAACTGAACTCTTGGGTACAAAGAAATCAGAAATGGATGGTCTTGAAAACTCTGGGCTTCCAGAAAGTGAAACCCCAAAGGCTACAGTCCCATGTGTGGATTTAACGAAACCTGGAACCAGCCAGCCGTTTCAGTACAAGCCAGGATTGGAGATGGAGTTACCCAGAAAGGATTTGTGGAAAATCCTATTGTCTGATGATTTTGACCCCTGTAAGCTGCAGGCCAAGCCAAAAAAAATTTTTGTGAGATCTGTATAACGGGACCACTGCCAGTCTGGACTAAAAGGGACAGAAAAGGGACAGACTGAAGGAAAAATTTCTTCAGAGAAGGCAGAACCATGGAAGCCAAGGTCTGAAGCTAAGAAATCTCAGGCAAGGAGAGCAAAGCAACCCATGCACATGGGGGTGAGTTTGCCCCAGAGGCAGAGGGTGGACCTTCTGCCTCAGTGCTCAGGAAGAGTGCTGCCACCCCAGGCCTCAGAGAGGGTGGAGCACATCCCCCTGAAATTGGAGAGGACCTGGCCACTACCCCACTCTTTGGAGAGGGGAGAGCCTTTGCCCTGGAGATGCAGAGTCTGGGTGGCACCCTGATGCTTGAGGAGGGTGGGGCCAAGAAGGTGGTCTCCCAATGCATGGATATGTTGGAGCACTCACACCGGCGTTTGGAGAGAAAAGGGCTGCCATGAAAACTCTTGGAAAGGGTTAGGGCAAACCATGCCACTAACTGATTTTGATAAGACTTTGTACCTATCTATATTGTGATGGAATTAATGTATTTTTGCATTTGGAAAGAACATGTCTTCTTGGATTCCAGGGGCTGGAATGTGCCAGTCTGGATGTATTATGTCCCCCACAAAAGTCATGACCTTTTAACCCAGTCTTGTTGGGTGGAACATTTTGATTGAGTGTTTCCATGGAGATGTAACTCACCCAACTGTGGGTGATACCTTTGATTAAATTATTTCCATGAAGGTGTGGACCCTGCCCATTCAGGGTGGGTCTTGATTAGTTCACTGGAGTATATAAGAGAGAAGCTAAGAGCTAACACAGACCCAGATGCTTGCTGATGTTTAGAGATGCTTGGAGATGCAGACAGAAGGATGTTTGGAGATGCTAAGCTAAGAGATGAAGCCTAGAGTTTGCCCCAGAGAAGCTAAGAGAGGATCCCCAGATGCTTGGAGAGAAATGCCCTGGGAGAAATAAGCAAGGATGCACAGGAACTGGGAGGAGCTGAAACATAATGACAAGCAGACACCAGCCACATGCCTTCCCAGCTGATAGAGGTGTTCTGGATGCCATCGGCCTTCCTTCAGTGAAGGTATCCTCTTGTTGATGCCTTAGTTTGGACCCTTTTATGGTCTTAGAATTGTAAATTTGTACCTGAATAAATCCCCTTTATAAAAGCCAATCCATTTCTGGTATTTTACGTAATGGTAGCATTAGCAAACCAGAACAGAGGGGTTAAAGAATTGGTCTAACACTATGTGGCCAGTGAAACAAGAGAGCTGGGACTTAAGCAAAGCCCTTCTGTTATCCAGTAATGCTGTTCTGCTGCCCTTCATTACCCTCAGAGCAGCTAAGGCTTGAGGGTATGACCTGGCCAAAGTTGCACAGCCAGAAGTGCAAAGGTTTGAAGTCAGGTTAGAATTGGTTCTTGTGACCATCCTACCAAATGGTCATTTATAAACAGAAATTTTTGGAGAAATGTTCAGTTAAAAAACTAAACTAAACAGAAGCTATTTTGGGAAATATTTGGTATTAGCATTTAACTTGTTTACATCATTGGCCAGATGATACCGGGCTTCTTCGTAGTTTTCCTTAGCCATATAGAGAAGTCCTAGGTTCCGATGCAGTAAAGAGTGGGTGGCATTACTGCATTTGGTTGATTTGAGGACTGTCCACTGGGCTTGAGACAGATATTCCTCGGCCTGGACAATCCGGCCCAGACCTGCACAAAAGAAGGAGAGAAGGTTATAATTCATGTGCTGCCCAGAGGACACATGATGAAACATGACTCCTCACCCATTCACTCATTTATTCATTGACTCAAATATTTATTGATAAACCTTGAATCTTCCCTAACTGATATTTAAAATAAAGTTGTTTCACTTAAGTGGAATATGCAAATACATATATATTTACTGATACAAAAAAACTTATCACAAATGCTTATAGCAGTATTATTCATAATAGCCAAAAAATAGAAACAACCTAAATGTCCAACAAATGATGAAAAGATAAACAAAATGAGGTAATCCAAACAATTGGAATAGTATTCAGCCATAAAAAGGTGTAAAATAGTGATACATGCTGCAACATGGATGAGCCTTGAAAACATTATGCTAAAAGAAAGAAGCCAGACACAAAAGGCCACATATTATATGGTTTCATTTATAAGAGATGCCCAGAATAGGCAAATCTATAGAGACAGAAAATAGATTAGTGGTAGCTAGAGACTGGGGGGATAGGGGACCTGGGTGTGACCACTGATGGATACAGGATTTATTTTTCTGGTGTTGAAAATGTTCTAAAGTATATAGTGGTGACAGCTGCACAACCTTGCCAATATACTAAAAACCACTGAATTGTACTTTAAAAGGATGAATTTTATGGTTCTGAATTATATCTCAAATAATATACACACACACCTATACACATAATATCTTTTATGTGCCAGAACTTGTGTTGAGTGATGGGGATTCAAAGATGAATCAAAGCCAATACCCTTGAAAAACTCACAGTAGGGGTTAGGAGAAGGCATAAAGGACATGTAAACAAATATCTTCATAATAGTGCAAGTATTACAATAGATGCATTACAAGGTCTGGAAGCAGCAGAGAGTAGGAAGTGTTTAATTCTGTGGATGGGGTGGGAAAGGACAATGGAAGGGGGAGAGGCATGGTCAGGAAAGACGTAGCTGGGTTGTGAGGATGAACAGAAGTTTTCCAGATAGGTAAGGAAAGAAGGGCATCCCTGGCAGAGGTAAAAGCAAATGTAAAGTCATGGAGATGTGAAGCAGATGGTATGCTTGGAGCACTATATATTGGCCTGTGAAGCCAGAACATATGTGAGGGACAGAGAGCCAGGATATGAGGCTAAATGGATAGGCCGAGGCAGACCATGGAGGGCTTAGTAAGTCATGCTAAGGAGCTTAAGGAATGATGGATTTTAAGAAAGGGAGACAGAATTGGATTTACATTTTTGAAATATCCTCTGGCACCAATGTGGGGGAGGCACCAGAAAGGAGGAAGGACGGTGGAAGAGTCATTAGAAGGCTTTTGAAATAGTGTGAGGCCATAAACCAGAGAAGCCATAAATTCCTAGATAAGGTGCATCTTAAAGTGCATGTGCACATTCCAAAGCATGACAGCTATTTGTACTAGAACCACTCCTGCTACATATCAGTAACTTCAAAGAAACATGTTTATCATCTTGAAAATCCCAACTTGGCTCTGTGCCTTCTTGTTCTTGCCTGTATAACGCCCCTGTAAACCCCTGCATGGCATGGAGTATACTCTGAATGTCCTGCAGGTGCCAAGGACCAACTTCTCAGTTTGTAAGTTCCCTAATAAACTGCTACTATATTGCCATATGGAATAGCCTGCCTTTTTTTTTTTTTTTTTTTTTTTTTTTTTTTTTTCGGACTTAAATTCCCATCAAACTTTGGCAGAACCTATTCTGTAGGTTCACAGCCAGACAAAGTTTAATCAGGCACTGATGAGTGAATGGAGATGCAGTGGATAGGAGAGACATTTAGGAGGTAGGATGGTCAACATGGTTACTAAATAATGTAGAAGGTAAGAGAAAAGAAAGTTTCCCTTTATTTCTAATATTTAAATACTCTTGACAAAGCTTTCTATTTAGCTGTAAAATTGCATAACAGTTGACTATTTACCCACTAGTCTCTCCCAGGGAGGTTGTTAGAACTCAACAGAAAACTACTCTGACAGCATTCTGCACAGCAGGATCAGGCTCTGAGTGTGGAGTATTTCAAGTGATGGATACTGTAGCAAAAATGGCATTGATTAAATGGTCAGGAGACAAGGACACAAACCCCTCATAAAAAAACTTTCTGCTCTTCTTTGTCCTTCCTCCCAGGCATAGATCATGTATAAGAATTATTTCATTCTGGTTATAATCAGACATCACTGAGTAAAAAGAGGAGAGGATAAGAGGAAGCAATCCACAAGAAGTAAGTAATTTTGCTTGACTGAAACACAAAGTCCAAACTAACATGGGAAAATACTAGATTAGAAGCAAGATCCTGCCTCATGGGGGCATCTTCTATGTGGACTTTGTCTATAAGAAGAATAAGTTTAGACTCAGTACTCTTTATTGTTCTCTCTAATTGAAGAAGTAAATGATTCTTAGCTAGGATTGTTTAGACAGGGGGAAAATGGTCGAGGGCATTGACATACACTGGAAATTTTAAATTTTCATGTCCAGTTCTCACTCAAGGAGGCAGTTGCCAAAGAAGGAATGCCCCAAGACTAAGCTGAACCAGAATCTAAACAAGCATCCATTTCAAAGGAAAAGGCATACTTGGGAGAATAAACTATGAGGTGGCAAAATCAGAGAGTGGGATAGAGTGAGGTGAGAGGAATGGACTGCCACAAGTAGGTCAGAAATGAGACTGTGACCCATGAATGAGTAGGTTTAGGCATACCTTCTTTTTTTTTAATTTTTATTTTGAAATAAATTCAAAGTTACATGAATAGTTGCAAAAACAATACTAGCCCCATACACAGAATTCCATCATACCCTGACCCCCCTCCCCCAATAGCTCAATCCACCAACTTTAACCTGCTGTCACATCACTATTTCTTTCCCTCCCTCCCTCCCTCCTATCTATCATCCATCATATATCTCTCTGTCTTCTGAACATATGAGAGTTAGCTGCACACATCCTTGAACATACACTATAATTCACGTATGTACTTCCCATGAACAAGAACATTCTTTTATGTAATTCCATTAAGCACAGCTAAGAAGTATAAGAGATTCAACAATGATACAATGCTTACATTCTATATTTCCTTTTCCTTATGTCTCAACTGTGTCCCTTTGAGCCACCTGTCCTCCACCCTCCAATCCCATCCAAGTTCATCCTTAGCATTCAATTGTCATCTAGAGTTTTTTTTTTTTTTTATTTTTTCAATTGTGGAAACATATATACAGCCTAAATCTTCCCATTCCACCCCCTCCTAGCATTCCATTAGTGCGATTAATCACATTTAGAATGTTGTAATGCTATCACCTTCCCACCATCCATTACTAGAAGTTTCCCTTCACCTCAAACAGCAACCCTACACTCCTTTCTTAACTTCCCATTGCCCCTTCCCCCATTTCTCTTAACCCAAACTCTACTTTTCATCTCTATGGTTATATTCTCTGATAATTTCTTTGTGTTTACTGTGGGGCTTAAAATTAACTTCTTAAATCCCTATCAATCTTGTTTTTCTTTGGTACCACCTTCACTTCAATAGGGCACATAAACTATGTTCCTGTACTCCTTCATTCCCCCACCTTTATATAGTTGTCTAAAATTACATATTTTACATTGAGTTCAAAACCATTGATTTGTCCTTAGAGTTTGTGTATTTTTTATCATGTAGGAAGTAAATAGTGGAGTTATAGTTCAAAAATTATTGACTTCTATTTCTATTCCATTGTGTTTGGAGAATGTTCTTTGAGTATATTCAATTTTTTTTTTTTTAATTTCTTGAGGCTTGTTTTATGTCCCAGTTTATGGTCCCTTCTGGGGAAAGATCTGTGATCACTAGAGAAAAATGAGTGTCCTGGTGATTTGGTATGTAAGGTACTATATATGTCTGTTAAAATTCTCTATATCTCTTTCTCCTTTCTTTGTCTCTCTGTTGGTAGGGCTTCCTTTAGAATCTGAAGTAGGGCAGGTCTTTTATTGGCAAAGTCTCTCAGCATTTGTTTGTCTGTGAAAAATTTAAGCGCTCCCTCAAATTTGAAGGAGAGTTTTGCTGGATAAAGTATTCTTGGCTGGAAATTTTTCTCTCTCAGAATTTTAAATATGTCATGCCACTGCCTTCTCGCCTCCATAGTGGCCACTGAGTAGTCACTATTTAGTCTTATATTGTTTCCTTTGTATGTGGTAAATTGCTTTTCTCTTGCTGCTTTCAGAACTTGCTCCTTCTCTTCAGTATTTGAGAGTCTGATCAGAATATGTCTTGGGGTGGGTTTATTTGGATTTATTCTATTTGGAGTTTGCTGGGCATTTATGCTTTGTGTCTTTATATTGTGTAGAAGGTTGGGGAAGTTTTCCCCAACAATTTCTTTGAATACTCTTTCTAGACCTTTACCCTTCTCTCCCCCTTCTGGGACACCAATGAGTCTTAAGTTTCGACGTTTTATTTTATCTATCATATCCCTGAGATCCATTGCGATTTTTTCAATTTTTTTCTCCATTCTTTCTTTTGTTCTTTCATTTTCTGTTCTGTGGATTTCTAGGACACTGAGATGTTGTTCAGCTTCCTCTAGTCTTGTATTGTGAATATCCAGAGTCTTTTTAATTTGGCCAACAGTTTCTTTTATTTCCATAAGATCTTCTATTTTTTTATTTACTCTTGCAATGTCTTCTTTATGCTCTTCTAGGGTCTTTTTTATGGCACTTATATCCTGGGCCATGGTCCTCTTGATGTCCTTTAAATCCTTTGCCATGTTTTCGTTCTTTGATTGTAGTTCTTTAATTAATTTTGTGATGTATAACGTTTCTTCCGAAATCTTGATTTGTGTGTTTGGAGCTGGATTCTCCATATCATCTGGTTTTATCATATGCATTAAGATTTTCTGTTGTTTTTGGCCTCTTGGCATTTGTTTTGCTTGATAGGGTTCTTTCAAGTTGTATCCAAAAAAAAGGGATATCGATCTAATTTTTCAGAGACACAGTTTGGTGACGTACACTTTCTCTAAGTAACCAGCAGATGGAGCCTGTGAGCCACCTATATCCCTCCAGTCAGTTCTCAACCTTTTTTCTCGCTTATTGAGGGGAAATGATTCTTGTGTGTTCAGTTGGAGAGCTTAGCCTGGGCGCACCACTGGAGTCGCCCGCCCTGAATGTGGGGCGTGCGCACGGGTGGCCAGGGAGGAAGGGCAGCTCTCTCTCGGTGTCCCATAAACCACTGGACTTGGCGTAGCACCCCTGGGTTCTCCGAGCGGATCCCCCCTCCCAGCCGCGATCCTCCCTCAGCTGAGGGGGATGCCGTGCTATGTCATCAGTTTGCGCCATCCCTCTAGGGAAGCCCTGGGCCGCTTGGCTTGCCGCGGGGCTCTCAGCTCATTTCAGAATGCAGAATGTGTGAGGCTGTCTTTAGTGCAACACCTTGTGGGCTGAGAGCAGCTGAGGTTTACTCCACAGAGAGCGAGCGAGAGACAGAATATTTCCCCTGATTCTCCCAAGGTCAGTTGTCACCAAAAGCCTCTGTCTGCTTGTTGAGGATTCACTGTCTGTATTGAGCAGTTAATATTAAAACCTCACTTGGAGCTGGGCTGAGAAAGTGCACGGCGTGGCTTCCGTGAGGGAGGGGCTCCCGGCTCCAGGTTCTTGGCTCTCAGCACCGGTCCGTAATTTTACTTACAGATTTTATGCTGTGATCTCGGGCATTCCTCCCAATTCATGTCGGTGGATGTTGAGTGTACTGTCACGTTTGTCTCCCAGGTACCATTCCAGGTTATTTACTGGTTTTTTGTTCATTTATGAATTGTTCTGGGGGAGACTAAGTCTTCCACCTCTTTCTATGCCGCCATCTTCCCAGAATCTCGCATACCTTCTTACATATAGTTCTTGCCTGGAGAGACATAGGGATAGAGAGGAGGTAGCAGAGACAAAAATTTGCCAAAGAAGTGAGGTTATCTGAAGGATAATTTTAACAGTATATGGGGTAGATAAAGAAAGCAGTTAAGTGTTAGTAGCACTTAACTGAAGGGTGAAGAAAATAAGCTTACACTGGGTTAGTGGTAGATGTGAAAGACATTATGGAGGAAGATTCGCAGATCTCAATGATGAAACTAAAGGAGCATAGAATAAAGCAGTCATAGATGTTTTTCAAAGGTTGTGGCTATGATGCACCAGGGGAAGAAAAGGGAAGCAGCAGTTACTGAGGGCCTGCTATTACCTACACACTGTGCTAGGCCATTTGCTTCTGTGACTTAAGTCTGCCACAGGCCCTGTGAAATAATATCAGAGGAGGAGTTTACAGAGGAAGAAATTTTATTCATTCATTCAACCATATATTCATCTAATTTATTGAGTTTCTCTACCACTATGCTAGATGTTCGGTGCAAACTGGTGAATAAAACAGGTGTGATCCCAACCTCAAGGTGCTTACAATCAAGTGGAGGATGTACACAACAAACAAACAATGAAGTGCTAGGAAGGAAATGAACAGAGCACAGTGACTGAGGAACAGGGGAGGGACCTACATCGGTTGGGTAATTAGGGAGAACCTCTATGAGGAGGTGTGCAGGCTTGAAGCTGTTATGTCCCCCAGAAAAGGCCCTGTTCTTTGCAACCATTCCTGTGGGGGCAGACCTATTTTGGGTAGAACCTTTTGATTAGGTTGTTTCAACTGGGATGTGACCCACCCAATTCAAGGTGGATCTTAATCCTTAACTGGAGTCCTTTATGAGGATAAAAGACAGAAAAGACCAAATTGCTCAGAGAGAAAACACCCAGAGAACTTGGAGAGAACAGCCCTGGAGATGCTAAGAGGGGACACAGAAGTTCAGAGAGGAGACCACTGTAACCACAAGCTGAAAGCAACAAGACCTGGGAGTGAAAGACGAGCAGACACCAGCCATGTGCCTTGCCATCTGACAGATGAACCCCAGATGCCAGCAGCCTTTCTTCAGAGAAGATGTCTTCCTCTTGATTCCTTAATTGGGACATTTTCATAGCCTTAGAACTGTAAAATTGTAAGCTAAGAAATCCCCTTTGTAAAACTCACCCTATTTCTGATATACTGCATTTTGGCAGCATTAGCAAACTGAAACAGGAGGTGACATTTAAGCAGACACCTGAAGTTTTAAAAGGAGCCAGCCATGTGTGAGATGTGTAAGGAAGGAAAGAGCATTCCAAGCAGAAGGCACAGTATATGTATGATCCCTAATACAAGAAAGAGCTTCATGCCTAGGATCACCCAACTAGTAAAGAAAGAGATGGGAACTGAACCCAGGTTCTCCTTGTTCCAAAGCTCTGATAGGAGTGGGAGGAGATGAGTAAAGTAGCTCCTCTATATCTGAAGTGTTACTGAAAATGTCATTTCAAATTGATTAAATTTACAAAGTTTTACTAAAAAAAAAGGCTGAATATCTGTTATTTTCCCACTCTACTCTGGATGAGTCTCTAAGACAGGAAAGAAGCATGTGCACAAGGATTGTGATTTCTTTACTTTTAAAAGGTTAACAAGGTTTTAAATCAATGACTGTGGGAGTTATAATGTAGCCTTCCATTTAGACAGCACTTTTTAGCTTTCAAACCACTTTCACATTCATTACACATGAACTCAATCCTCAAAACAATCCTGTGAAGAGAATTCAGATTCCACAAATATTTACACAGTGCCTACTAGGTGTCAGGTGCCGTGAGAGTATTTTTTCAGTACCTTCACTGCACTAAGTCACTGTGTTGGATGCTGAAGGCCTCTGGTGAGTAATAGACACTCCCAGTACTCCCTGAGCTTACAGTCTAGTGGAGGAGAGAGACAGTAAATAAATATCTCATCAATGAATGTATAATGGAGTTTGTGCTCAGAAAAAAGGAAAATGTTTCTAGGTGATAAAAAAAGAGAGACCTGACCCAGTCTGGGGGCTTGGGAAAGGCTTCTAGACAAGGGAATAGTAATGCTTGAGCTGAAACTTGAAGGGTGACTAAGAGTTAATTAGGTGAAGGGGAAGAAGAGTGGGAGGAAGGGCTAGAAAAAAGGTCTTCTAGAGCAAGGAAACATCATGTGCAAAGGTCAGGTGGCAGGAGGGAGCACAGTGCCTCTGAGGAACAAAGGGAAGGGTGATCTAACTGGAAGGGAGAGAGAAACGAATGCGAGATGAGGTAAGAGAATTCAGCAAAGACTAGACAAAGCTGGCCTTTATGGTTGCTTTAGAAATTTTGTCTTTATTGTAAGAGCAATGGGAAACTATTGAAGGACATTTAGAGGAGTGACTTGATCACATTTTGTGGGGAGGCTGGGCTGGAGGGAGGCCAGAGAAGATGTGGGAGGCTTTAGTCTAGATGAGAGACTTTTCCATAATCCCACAGCTAATCAATGTCAGAGATAAATAGAACCTGGTCTGCATTTTTTTGTTCAGTGTTCTTTCCACTAATTTGGAGGAGGGAACAGCCAGAATGGAGAGACAGAAGCTGAGCATGGTAGGAGGATGTTCCAGCAGGTAAGTAGCCTGGTGTGAGAAGTCAGAGCCAAAACAAATAAGGAGGGTGTTGATACAGAGGAGGGGCCCAGAATGGGAAACCAGAACTCACAAACACCTTCAAGGGAGAAGGAATTGGGGTAGACAAGGGAGATTAGTTCATCCAGGGGAATTTGGTCAAATATATGTTCTGGTTTGCTAATAACTGCTGTTTTGCGAAACACCAGAAATGGATGGGCTTTTTTTTTTTTTTTTTTTTTTTTTTAAATCATCATTTTATTGAGATATATTCACATACCACGCAGTCATACAAAACAAATTGTACTTTCGATTGTTTACAGTACCATTACATAGTTGTACATTCATCACCTAAATCAATCCCTGACACCTTCATTAGCACACACACAAAAATAACAAGAATAATAATTAGAGTGAAAAAAGAGCAATTGAAGTAAAAAAGAACACTAGGTACCTTTGTCTGTTTGTTTGCTTCCCCTACTTTTCTACACATCGATCCATAAACTAGACAAAGTGGAGTTTGGTCCTTATGGCATTCCCAATCCCACTGTCACCCCTCATAAGCTACATTTTTATACAACTGTCTTCGAGATTCATGGGTTCTGGGTTGTAGTTTAATAGTTTCAGGTATCCACCACCAGCTACCCCAATTCTTTAGAACCTAAAAAAGGTTGTCTAAAGTGTGCGTAAGAGTGCCCACCAGAGTGATCTCTCGGCTCGTTTTGGAATCTCTCTGCCACTGAAGCTTATTTCATTTCCTTTCACATCCCCCTTTTGGTCAAGAAGATGTTCTCCATCCCACGATGCCGGGTCTACATTCCTCCCCGGGAGTCATATTCCACGTTGCCAGGGAGATTCACTTCCCTGGGTGTCTGATCCCACGTAGGGGGGAGGGCAGTGATTTCACCTTTCAAGTTGGCTTAGCCAGAGAGAGAGGGCCACATCTGAGCAACAAAGAGGCATTCAGGAGGAGACTCTTAGGCACAAATACAGGGAGGCCTAGCCTCTCCTTTGCAGCAACCGTCTTCCCAAGGGTAAAACTTATGGTAGAGGGCTCAACCCATCAAACCACCAGTCCCCTATGTCAGTGGTCATGTTAGCAACCATGGAGGTGGGGTAGGCGAATACCCCTGCATTCTCCACAGGCTCCTCAAGGGGGCACTACATCGTTTTTTGTTTTTTTTTTTTTTTTCCTTGTTTGTCTTTTTTCTTTTTTTTTTTTTTTTTTTTTAACTTTCCCTTCTTTTTTCAAATCAACTGTATGAAAAAAAAAGTTAAAAAGAAAACAAACATACAATAAAAGAACATTTCAAAGAGACCATAGCAAGGGAGTGAGAAAAAGACAACTAACCTAAGATAACTGCTTAACTTCCAACATGTTCCTACTTTACCCCAAGAAAGTTACATACTATAGCAACATTTCAGTGAACTTGTTCCTACTACATCCATCAGAAATTAACAGACCATAGTCATTTCTGGGCATCCCCAGAACGTTAAATAGCTTATCTGTTCTTCTTGGATTATTGTTCCCCCTTCCTTAATTGCTCTCTACTGCTAGTTCCCCTACATTCTACATTATAAACCATTTGTTTTACATTTTTCAAAGTTCACATTAGTGGTAGCATATAATATTTCTCTTTTTGTGCCTGGCTTATTTCGCTCAGCATTATGTCTTCAAGGTTCATCCATGTTGTCATATGTTTCACCAGATCGTTCCTTCTTACTGCCGCGTAGTATTCCATCGTGTGTATATACCACATTTTATTTATCCACTCATCTGTTAATGGACATTTGGGTTGTTTCCATCTCTTGGCAATTGTGAATAATGCTGCTATGAACATTGGCGTGCAGATATCTGTTCGTGTCACTGCTTTCCGATCTTCCGGGTATATCCCGAGAAGTGCAATCGCTGGATCGAATGGTAGCTCTATCTCTAGTTTTCTAAGGAACTGCCAGACTGACTTCCAGAGTGGCTGAACCATTATACAGTCCCACCAACAATGAATAAGAGTTCCAATTTCTCCACATCCCCTCCAGCATTTGTAGTTTCCTGTTTGTTTAATGGCAGCCATTCTAACCGGTGTTAGATGGTATCTCATTGTGGTCTTAATTTGCATCTCTCTAATAGCTAGTGAAGCTGAACATTTTTTCATGTGTTTCTTGGCCATTTGTATTTCCTCTTCAGAGAACTGTCTTTTCATATCTTTTGCCCATTTTATAATTGGGCTGTCTGTACTATTGTCATTGAGTTGTAGGATTTCTTTGTATATGCAAGATATCAGTCTTTTGTCAGATACATGGTTTCCAAAAATTTTTTCCCATTGAGTTGGCTGCCTCTTTACCTTTTTGAGAAATTCCTTTGAGGTGCAGAAACTTCTAAGCTTGAGGAGTTCCCATTTATCTATTTTCTCTTTTGTTGCTTGTGCTTTGGGTGTAAAGTCTAGGAAGTGGCCTCCTAATACAAGGTCTTGAAGATGTTTTCCTACATTATCTTCTAGGAGTTTAATGGTACTTTCTTTATATTGAGATCTTTGGTCCATTTTGAGTTAATTTTTGTGTAGGGGGTGAGGTAGGGGTCCTCTTTCATTCTTTTGGATATGGATATCCAACTCTCCCAGCCCCATTTGTTGAAAAGACCATTATGGCTCAGTTCGGTGACTTTGGGGGCCTTATCAAAGATCAGTCGGCCATAGATCTGAGGGTCTATCTCTGAATTCTCAATTCGATTCCATTGATCTATATGTCTATCTTTGTGCCAGTACCATGCTGTTTTGGCAACTGTGGCTTTATAATAAGCTTCAAAGTCAGGGAGTGTAAGTCCTCCCACTTCGTTTTTCTTTTTTAAAGTGTCTTTAGCAATTCGAGGCATCTTCCCTTTCCAAATAAATTTGATAACTAGCTTTTCCAAGTCTGCAAAGTAGGTTGTTGGAATTTTGATTGGGATTGCATTGAATCTGTAGATGAGTTTGGGTAGAATTGACATCTTAATGACATTTAGCCTTCCTATCCATGAACATGGAATATTTTTCCATCTTTTAAGGTCCCCTTCTATTTCTTTTAGTAGAGTTATGTAGTTTTCTTTGTATAGGTCTTTTACATCTTTGGTTAAGTTTATTCCTAGGTACTTGATTTTTTTAGTTGCTATTGAAAATGGTATCTTTTTCTTGAGTGTCTCTTCAGTTTGTTCATTTCTAGCATATAGAAACATTACTGACTTATGTGCATTAATCTTGTATCCCGCTACTTTGCTAAATTTGTTTATTAGCTCTAGTAGGTGTATCGTTGATTTCTCAGGGTTTTCTAGATATAAGATCATATCATCTGCAAACAATGACAGTTTTACTTCTTCTTTTCCAATTTGGATGCCTTTTATTTCTTTGTCTTGCCGGATTGCCCTGGCTAGCACTTCCAGCACAATGTTGAATAACAGTGGTGACAGCGGGCATCCTTGTCTTGTTCCTGATCTTAGAGGGAAGGCTTTCAGTCTCTCACCATTGAGTACTATGCTGGCTGTGGGTTTTTCATATATGCTCTTTATCATGTTGAGGAAGTTTCCTTCAATTCCTACCTTTTGAAGTGTTTTTATCAAAAAGGGATGTTGGATTTTGTCAAATGCTTTTTCAGCATCTATTGAGATGATCAATTGATTTTTCCCTTTCGAGTTTTTAATGTGTTGTAATACATTGATTGTTTTTCTGATGTTGAACCATCCTTGCATGCCTGGAATGAACCCCACTTGGTCATGGTGTATGATTTTTTTAATGTGTCTTTGGATTCGATTTGCAAGTATTTTGTTGAGGATTTTTGCATCTATATTCATTAGGGAGATTGGCCGGTAGTTTTCCTTTTTTGTAGCATCTTTGCCTGGTTTTGGTATTAGATTGATGTTAGCTTCATAAAATGAGTTAGGTAGTGTTCCATTTTTTTCAATGTTTTGAAAGAGTTTGAGTAAGATTGGTGTCAGTTCTTTCTGGAAAGTTTGGTAGAATTCCCCTGTGAAGCCATCTGGCCCTGGGCATTTATTTGTGGGAAGATTTTTGATGACTGATTGGATCTCTTTGCTTGTGATGGGTTGGTTGAGGTCTTCTATTTCTTCTCTGGTCAGTCTAGGTTGTTCATATGTTTCCAGGAAATTGTCCATTTCTTCTACATTATCCAGTTTGTTGCCATACAGTTGTTCATAATATCCTCTTATAATTTTTTTAATTTCTTCAGGATCTGCAGTTATGTCACCTTTTTCATTCATTATTTTGTTTATATGGGTCTTCTCTCTTTTTGATTTTGTCAGTCTAGCTAGGGGCTTGTCAATCTTGTTGATCTTCTCAAAGAACCAACTTTTGGTGATATTTATCCTTTCTATTGTTTTTTTGTTCTCTATGTCATTTATTTCTGCTTTAATCCTTGTTATTTCTTTTCTTGTACTTGGTTTAGGATTGGTTTGCTGTTCATTTTCTAGCTTCTTCAGTTGATCCATTAGTTCTTTGATTTTGGCTCTTTCTTCCTTTTTAATATATGCGTTTAGTGCTATAAATTTCCCCCTTAGCACTGCTTTTGCTGCATCCCATAGGTTTTGGTATGTTGTGTTCTCATTTTCATTCGTCTCTATATATTTAGCAATTTCTCTTGCTATTTCTTCTTTAACCCACTGATTGTTTAGGAGTGTGTTGTTTAACCTCCAGGTATTTGTGAATTTTCTAAGTCTCTGATGGTTATTGACTTCTAATTGTATTCCATTGTGGTCAGAGAATGTGCTTTGAATAATTTCAATCTTTTTAAATTTATTGAGGCTTGTTTTATGTCCCAGCATATGATCTATTCTGGAGAAAGTTCCGTGAGCACTAGAAAAGTATGTGTATCCTGTTGATTTGGGATGTAATGTCCTGTAGATGTCTGTTAAATCTAATTCATTTATCAGATTGTTTAGGTTTTCAATTTCCTTATTGGTCTTCTGTCTGGTTGATCTATCTATAGGAGAGAGTGATGTGTTGAAGTCTCCCACAATTATTGTGGAAACATCAATTGCTTCCTTTAGTTTTGCCAATGTTTCTCTCATGTATTTTGTGGCACCTTGATTGGGTGCATAGACATTTACGATTGTTATTTCTTCTTGCTGAATTGCCCCTTTTATTAGTATGTAGTGGCCTTCTTTGTCTCTCAAAACATCCCTGCATTTGAAGTCTATTTTATCTGAGATTAATATTGCTACACCTGCTTTCTTTTGGCTGTAGCTTGCATGAAATATTTTTTTCCATCCTTTCACTTTCAGTTTCTTTGTGTCCCTGTGTCTAAGATGAGTCTCTTGTATGCAACATATTGATGGTTCATTTTTTTTGATCCATTCTGCGAATCTATATCTTTTAATTGGGGAGTTTAATCCATTTACATTCAACGTTAAAACCGTGAAGGCATTTCTTGAATCGGCCATCTTATCCTTTGGATTATGTTTGCCATATTTTTCCCTCTCTCTATTAATATCCTTTATTGTACCCATACCGAATCTCTTTAGTACTGAACCTTTCTCCAAGTCTCTCTGTCCTGTCTTTGTTTCTCTGTCTGTAGGGCTCCCTTTAGTATCTCCAGTAGGGCAGGTCTCTTGTTAGCAAATTCTCTCAGCATTTCTTTGTCTGTGAAAAATTTAAGCTCTCCCTCAAATTTGAAGGAGAGCTTTGCTGGATAAAGTATTCTTGGCTGGAAATTCCTCTCACTCAGAATTTTAAATATATCGTGCCACTGCCTTCTCGCCTCCATGGTGGCTGCTGAGTAGTCACTACTTAGTCTTATGCTGTTTCCTTTGTATGTGGTGAATTGCTTTTCTCTTGCTGCTTTCAGAACTTGCTCCTTCTCTTCTATGTTTGACAGTGTGATCAGTATATGTCTCGGAGTGGGTTTTTTTGGATTTATTCTATTTGGAGTTTGCTGAGCATTTATGATTTGTGTATTTATGTTGTTTAGAAGATTTGGGAAGTTTTCCCCAACAATTTCTTTGAATACTCTTCCTAGACCTTTACCCTTTTCTTCCCCTTCTGGGACACCAATGAGTCTTATATTCGGACGTTTCATATTATCTATCATGTCCCTGAGGTCCATTTCGAGTTTTTCAATTTTTTTCCCCATTCTTTCTTTTATGTTTTCATTTTCCATTCTGTCATCTTCCAGGTCACTGATTCGTTGTTCAACTTCCTCTAGTCTTGTACTATGAGTGTCCAGAATCTTTTTAATTTGGTCAACAGTTTCTTTAATTTCCATAAGATCATCCATTTTTTTATTTAGTCTTGCAATGTCTTCTTTATGCTCTTCTAGGGTCTTCTTGATTTCCTTCATATCCCGTACTAGGGTCTCATTGTTCATCTTTAGTTCTTTGAGTAGCTGCTCTAGGTGTGTCTGGATGGGCTTTTATAAAGGGGGTTTATTTGGTTACATAGTTACAGTCTGAAGGCCATGAAAATGTCCAAATGAAGGCATCAACACAAGTATGCTGTGCCGGTTTGAATATATTTTGTCCCCCAAAACGCCATTATCTTTGATGTACTCTTGTGTGGGCAGACGTATCAGTGTTGATTAGATTTTAATTCCTTGAGTGTTTCCATGGAGATGTGCCCCACCCAACTGTGGGTGATGACTCTGATTGGATAGTTTCAATGGAGGCATGGCCCCGCCCATTCAGCATGGGCCTTGATTAGTTTACTAGAGCACTATATAAGCTCAGACAGAAGGAATGAGCTTGCTACAGCCAAGAGGGACACTTGAAAGAATGCACAGAAGCTGAGATAGTAGCTGCAGATGAGAGGCAGTTTGAAGACAGCTGTTGAAAGCAGACTCTTGCTCCAGAGAAGCTAAGAGAGAAAAAACACCCCAAGAGCAACTAAGAGTGACATTTTTGAGCAACTGCAGCCCAGAGAGGAAGGTCCTGGGAGAAAGCCATTTTGAAACCAGAACTTTGGAGCAGACACCATCCAGGTGCTTTCCCAGCTAACAGAGGTTTTCCAGACACCATTGGCCATCCTCCAGTGAAGGTACCCTTTGTTGATGGACACTTTATGACCTTAAGACTGTACCTTTGTAACCAAATAAACCCCCTTTTATAAAAGTCAATCCATTTCTGGTGTTTTGCATTCTGGCGGCATTAGCAAACTAGAACACATACCTTCACTGAAGGAAGGCCAATGGCATGCATAAAACCTCTGCTAGCTGGGAAGGCATGTGGCTGGTGTCTGCTGATCCCAGGTTGTGTTCCAACTCCACTCTCAGCTCCTGTGCATTCTTCAAAGTATCCCTCTTGGCTGCAGCACCTCCTTCTGTCTGTGAACTCTTTTATAGGACTCCAGTGATTCAATTAAGGCCCACTCTAAATGGGTGGGGTAATACCTCCATGGAAATTATCCAGCGAAAGGTCTTGCCCACAGTTGATTGAGTCACATTTCCATGGAAACACTCAATCAAAGGATTCCAACCTAATCAACACTAATATGTCTGCCTCCACAAGACTGCGTCAAAGAACATGGCATTTTGGGGGACATAATGCATGCAAACTGGCACAGTATATAAATGTATCAATGAAAATGGAAGCCAACATTCTGTATGTCAGAGAAGGGAGCTACAAAAATAGAATGAGAGAAAACCAGATTGAACTCTGTGACATAGGACTGGATTTGGATGCATTGGTATGGACTTAATGGTTTTCAATACATTTATAGTTGGATATAGAAATATAGATGCAATATCTGTGTGTATGTGTATATATAATTATATTTACATATATTCCCTAGCTCTATCCTTTGAAAAAGCCTGAGAGCAACAATTCCCCAATAGCAATGAGCATGTCTAGGTTGCAGCTCTTGGCTTCCAAATTCTGTTTTCCACTAAAAGGAATCAATGATCCTTGGAGAAATGTTCCTGAGAACAAGAAGATGCTCAAAGAATGATGGGATGTGTCAAGGAGATGCAGAAGCCAGCTCAAATTGGCTGTTATTGGCCAAATCAGGAATAGTTTGAGCATCAGATCCATGACAGTATGATAGTAACAGATTATAGCCCATTGAGTAAAACAGGAAAGCACTAGTCTATTCTGACACAAATAAATAATTTTCAATGTATTTTTATATATTGAAAATTGGATGAGAAATGACATATTTACATAGTTTCAAAGTACCTACCCATAAAAAATACTTACTAATTACCAAGTAACATTAATTACAAAGTAATAGCAGAAAGAGTAACTTATAAAGGAAAAGCCTGGCAGATACCACCTTAAGAAAGTAATCCAAATGAACAACATCAATTAATGGAACAAACTGAAAACGTGTCAACTGAAAGAATGGGATGAAAAGAACACAGCATCACTTCTGTGATAGTCCTGCCAAAGATGCATAACCTGAATCCAATCATGAGGAAACATTAGGCAGACCAAATTGAGAGATCTTCTATAAAATAATTGGCCTGTAATCTTCAAAAGCATCAAGGTCATGAAAGTCAAGGAAACATTGAGGAACTATCCCAGAATAAAGGAGACTCAAGTCACATGGCAATTAAATGCAAAGTGAGATTCTAAACTGATGCTAAACTTTAGCGATTAAGGGCTTTATTGGGACAACTGAAGAAATTTGAATGGGGTCAGCAGAGTAGGCGGTATTTATGTATCATTGTTAATTTCCACAGTTTGATGGTTGTGTAGTATTGTGGTTAAGAAGGAGAATGTCTTTATAGGGAACACACATTGAAGTATTTAAAGGTTAGAGCATGAGTTAAGCAATTTACTCTCAGATGGTTCAGGAAAACAAAGTTCATTGTAGTGTATTTCCAACTTTTTGGTAAGTTTGTGTTTGTTTCAAAATTTAAAAACTTTCATGAAAGGTTTTTTTTTCCTCCATTAGTGGCTATGAAGATGTATGCATTTTGCCTAATATACTGCAGATGCTCAAAAATGTTAATTCCCTTCTTGTAGTACCCACCAGGTGGGGGGTGTCTGCTAAGTTTGTGCTCCCCACTCTCAGAATTGCCTCTCCCATCATAGGGATGGGCCCCTATATCTCCTGTTTGAAATATGTGACCTTGACAGCAGGGACCAATGGTAGATACCACACTCAAGCTGAGTCAACAAAGTTCTTTTCTCTAGGAATTTGTAATTGGAAATCAGAGGCTATTAGTTTCTAATACCCAACTTGAACCTGGAGGACATGCAAATTTAAGAGCTGTATATGCCATTTGAGGATAGCTGTCTTCTGTAGTGAGCAGAGTAGAAAAATCTGGTCTGCAAAGAGAAAAAGTGAAGCAGATACCCAGAGGGAAGCAGGGACAAGAGACAAGGTCCGAGAGAGAGAGACTTAAAACACCAGCCTTGGTTTCTTATAGCATTCTAATTCTAGTCCCACCTGAAGCCTCTACTCCCTTGGGATACCCCAGCATCTTAAAAAATCCCCTCTTTTTTGCTTAGGCCAGCTTGGGTGGATTTCTGTCAGTTGTGGCTAAAATCTTGTGACATCATCTTCTCCACTCTTTACAGCAACCCTGCTCTTCCACAAAAGGTATCTTGTATTACTGTCAAGACTGGACTCTTGGGCCACTGGTATGACCCAATTTGCACTTCTTAAGGGTTCCAGGGGTCTTAAGACAGGTTGACTTACCAAGGCTAGCCTCAGCCAACAGTAAGTAAGCAGGCACAAGCTCTACCGAATTCAGGCCGTGTACACTCACACGGAAGCGAAGAGAATGCAAAGCTGCTGGGACGGCGTCTTCATGTTTTCCTTCAAAGAGGTATTTCTGGGCTACAGTATAGCAGAATTCAATCAAATGCTTCTGTGGAAGAAAGAAATAGGACTTCTGAAATAATCTAAAGGTAAAAGGCAAATGCGGATATAGACATACCCAGAGATAAGACCAACACCTAATGAACTGGTTGAGGGCATGCAGTAAGCCTGCATGCATTCAGATGAACATGAGACCTAGAATACGTCATATGAAAAGGCAAAATTGGGACTTTTAGTTGCTCCAGGCCTAGAAACATGTGTCTTTTCATCTTAATTCAGTACTTGGCATATGTTAGTGTTCAATATAAAATTATTAAATGAAAAAAATGCATTTATTCTTATATTTCTAACAAAACTTTAGCGACTGCTTCTCTATTTGAGTTAATTTTGACAGGAACACCTATTTTTTCCTTCTGGAATTATCCTGCTAATATCAGAAAGAACTCGAACTCTGCATTGTTCTAAGGTGACTATCAAAGTGCCATAACATTAAAATTGTTGAATGTGGTGTTTAGAGATTCATGGCTTATAAACTACTAATTTGTTTAGAGTAACTGAGATGCTACCAATGCCATCGTACTAGGGACTAGTTCTCCTAATCTCCTTTATTTATTCACTCATATAGCCATGTATCATTTTTTAACCTCTTACTATATGGCCAGGCTCTTATCACAGTACTTGGCATACATGGGGAGCAAATGATTGAATGCTGCTGAGGACATAAGGACAGAAAACAAAGTCTCTGTTCACAAGAGCTTACAAATGAGTAATCTCAACACAATACAGTACAACCCTTGTCCTGGGCAGTTTCACTGCACCCATGAGTTAACCCTGTAACATCCTACAGGAAGTACCTGCCGCTGCTGCAGTTGCTGCAGGCCATGCTGCCGTTCTTCCTCTGAATTGTAGAAGGGCATGGCAGTACGCAGTGGGATCAGGAGCTGACATATCTTCTCATGGATGCTGCGCCAATCAGCTTTTTGATGCACCACACCACTGACAATAAAAGACATGGGCATCATTCACTGTATCTCTGTTCTGACCCAAAACCCAAGATCTTGTCAGCCATATGACGGGCATAGCCCTAGACACCAACAGAGGAAGTCCAGCGCAAACTAGGCAGAGAGCCCAAAGATATTTCTGAGACTCAAATATCTTTTCTTTCATGCGGTTATCTTGCAATGTAGAAAATGTATTGGGATGGGGGAGCGGGGGGAGAGGAGGCTCACGTTCTGAAGCACACAGGGACGCAGTGACTATTCTGCTTAAAACAGTGGTTATTCTGCTTAATAACAACAAAGGCAACTTTAACTCTGTGTTTTCAAAATGTCTGAACACCGAAGCTAAGGGATTTGAGGGTCTTTTCCATGAGGAAGGAAAAGGAATTTACCTTTGATGGGCTTCTCTGACACTTCACAAGCATGCTTTGCTGTAACCTGGGCCATCCTGATGCTCAGGAGGAGCACCACTGGCATCCTAGTCTGTGTGCTAAGGCTGCCGTTCACACACAGAAGACACTTTGAATTTCACTTCCCACCCTACTCTGTCCTCTCCCACACTCCACAAGAATGGCGCAGCAGGTGGCCTTGCATGTAACTATTTTAACTCTTCAAAAACAAAACAAAATCTGTTATTACCATTTTAAAGGAAAGGTGGGTGTGGAGAGATAAGTAGTGACTCTAAGCCTGTACTCCAAAGCCGGTATGTTTTTAGCTTTCCAGAGGGAAGCACCGTGACATTAGTATACAGCTTTTCTGTTTTATGTACATATTTAGTATTTTTAAGCCCTCAATTGAACAATGCAGCTATAGAACATTTCCATCATTGTGTAAGTTCCACTGGATGGCCCTCCTACAGTGTCCACTCCCATCCCTTGAACAATTGCTTCTATAAATGACTCCCAAATCTATTACCCAATTTTGACCCTTGCCTCAATGAGGTTTTATTTTTTTAACAATTTTAAATTGAGATATAATTCATATACCATTTAATTCACCATTTTAAAGTGTACAATTCGTGTTTTTTAGTATGTTCACAAGGTTGTACAACCATCACCCTATCTAATTCCAAAACATTTCATCACCCCAAAAAGAAACCCTTTAGAGGTCACATCCCATTCTTCCATTCCCCCAACGATGCCCTGATGATCAATAATGCACTTTCTGTCTCTATAACTTTACCTATTCTGGACATTTCACATAAATGGAATCATACAATATGTGGCCTTTTGTGTCTGGCTTCTTTCATTCAGCGTAATGATTTCAAGGTTCACCCACACTGTACCATGTATCAGCACTACCTTTTTATAACTGAAAACATTCCATTGTATGGATATACCACATTTTGTTTATCTAGACATTGGTTGATGGATATTTGGTTTGTTTCCACTTTGGAACTCTTCTGAGTAATGCTGCTGTAAATATTCATGCACAAGTTTTTTTGTTTGTTTGTTTTTGTTTTTTTGGTTTTTATAACGGGGGTTTATTTGGTTACACAGTTACAGTCTTAAGGCCATAAAATGTTCAAGGTAATGTATCAACAATTGAGTACCTTCACTGGAGGATGGCCAATGGCATCTGGAAAACCTCTGTTAGCTGGGAAGGCATGTGGCTGGCATCTGCTCCAGAGTTCTGGTTTCAAAATGGCTTTCTCCCAGGACGTTCCTCTCTAGGCTGCAGCTCCTCTTTAAAATGTCACTTTCAGTTGCTCTTGGGGTATTTTTCCTCTCTTAGTTTCTCCAGAGCAAGAGTCTGCTTTCAACAGCTGTCTTCAAACTGTCTCTCAGCTGCAGCTACTCTCTGCTCCAGTGCATTCTTCAAGTGTCCCTTTTGGCTGCAGCTAGGTCACTCCTTCTGTCTGAGCTTATATAGGGCTCCAGTAAACTAATCAAGGCCCACGCTGAATGGGCAGGGCCACACCTCCTTGGAAATTATCCAATCAGAGTCATCACCCACAGTTGAGTGATCAGATCTCCACAGAAACAACCTGATTCAAAAGTTCCAACTTAATCCCCACTAATATGTCTGCCCCACAAGATTGCATCAAAGAACATGACTTCTTCTGGGGGCCATAATATATACAAACCTGTACGCTATTCATTGCCAGAGGTTTCTTTTTCTGCCTTCTCTGCTTTTAATTGAGCATTTAATTCCATTCCATTTTAGCTCCTCACTTAGTGTATCAAATATACTTCTTTAAAAAATTGTCTTAGTGGTTGCCCTAGAGTCTAAAATGTCCATTTTTAACCAAGTCCACCTTCAAATGCCCATGCACAAGTTTTTATGTAAACATATGTTTTCATTTCTTTTGGGTATATACCTAGGAGTGGTTGCACCATTTTACATGCCCACCAGCAATTTATGAGCATTCCAATTTCTCCACATCCTTTTCAACATTTGTTATTTTTCATTTTGTTAATAGTAGCCATTCTAGTGGGTGTGAAATGGTATCTCACTGTGGTGTTGATTTGCATTTCCCTAATAACAGAATGTTGAGTATCTTTTCATGTGCTTATTGGCCATTTGTGTATCTTCTTTTGAGAAGTGTTTATTGAAATCCTTTGCCCATTTTTTTTTTTTTAAATAGTGTCTTTTGCTTTTTATTGTTGAGCTTTAAGAGTTCTTTATGTATTCTGGATACTAGACTTGTCAGATAAATGATTTGAAAATGTTTTCACCCATTCTGTAAGTTGCCTTTTTCACTTTCTTGATAGGGATATCAGAGGCAGAAAAGTTTTTAACTTTGATGGAGTCCAATTTATTTTTTCTTTGGGTACTTTTGCTTTTGGTGTCAGATCTAAAAAACTATTGCCTAAATTAAGGCCATAAAGATTTACACCTATGTTTCCTTCTAAGATTTTTAAACTTTTAGCTCTTACATTTGGGTCTTTTTGTACATGGTATGAAGAAGGGGGTCTAACTTCATTCTTTTGGATATGAATATTCAGTTATCCCAGCACCATTTGTTGAAAAGACTATTCTTTCCCCCATTGAATTGTCTAAGCACCTTCTCCCCCCGCCCCCCCCCAAAATAATTGATTTATGAGTTTATTTCTGGACTCCGAATTTTATTTCATTGATATATATGTTTATCCTCAGGCCACTACACTATCTTGATTACTATAGCTTTGTAGTAAGTTTTGAAATTGGAAAGTGTGATTCCTCAAACATTGTTCTTTTTCAATATTGTTTTGACTAATTGGGGTCCCTTGTAATTCCATATGAATTTTAGGATCAACTTATTAATTTCTGTAAAAAAGACAATTGGAATTTTGATAGGGATACCACTATAGATCAAGTTGGGGAGTACTGCCATCTTAACAATATTAAGTCCTCCAATCCATGAATAAGGGGTATTTTTCCATTTATATAGTTCTTCTTTAAATTTCTTTCAATAGTGTTTTATAGTTTTCAGTGCACAAGTCTTGTAATCCTTATGTTAAATTTATTCCTATGTATTTTTATGCTTTTGTAAATGGAATGGTTTTCTTAATTTCATTTTCCGATTGTATTTAGTGTATAGAAATACAATTGGCTTTCATGTATTGATCTTGTATCTGCCACCTTGCTGTACTCATTTATTAGCAATATTTTTTTTCTATGTGTGGATTCTTTAGGGTTTTCTATATATAAGATCATGTCATTGGCAAATGGAGATAGTTGTACTCCTTCCTTTTCAATCATGATGACTTTTATATCATATTCTTACCTAACTGTCCTGACTAAAATCTCTAGGACAATGTTGAATAGAAGTGGCAAATGCAGACATTTTTGTCTTATTCCTGATCTTAGTGGGAAAGCCTTCAGTCTTTCACCATTAAGTATGACGACAGTTGTGGGTTTTTCATATATGCCCTTTATCAAGCTGAGGAAGTTCCCTTGTATTTCAGGCTTGTTAAGTGTTTTTTATCATAAAGGGTGCTGGATTTTGTAAAATGTTTCCTGCATCTATTGAGACAATGATGTGGTTTTTGTCCTTTATTCTATTAGTATGGTTGATTACACTGTATATTGACTCAATCTTGCATTCCTGGGATAAATCCCTCTTGGTCATGGTGTGTAATCCTTTTTATATGCTGTTGGATTCAGTTTGCCAGTATTGTGATGAGGATTTTTGTACCTATATTCATAAGGGACATTGAGGATATATACTCTGCTACTATAGAGTGGAGTGTTCTTCTGCCTAGTTGTTCTATTTATTACTGAAGTTTCCAATTATTTGGGTGAATTGTTTATTTCTCCCTTCAGTTGTTTCGGTTTTTGCTTCATGTATTTTGATGCTCTGCTTTTTAGGTACATACAATCATGAGGGTTTTTTTGGGGGGGGTGTTTCACAAGCAGAGACGATACTGTTCATTAAAATAAAGCTAGGGAAACAAAGGGCTCTCCCTTCCAAATCTTTTCTATTTAACATAGCTTTAAATAAGAAATGAAACATACAAATGCAAGAAATATGTACAGGTAGAAAAATGTGCATTCACCAACCCAAAATGCAACATTAATTGAAGAGAAAACTAAAGCAATGCTTTGTAGTTGCCTGGATTTCCCTAGGGGACATCAAGTCAATGCTTATCAGCCTTCCTCAGAAGAGACTATTTTGATTAATATCACATCTATCTGAATCAGTCTATTAAACCCTGAAGGAAGGATATTCTTCAGATACAAAAGATATATCTTTGACTAAGAATTCTACCGTATTGCCATTTCAAGCATTAACAACTATATGGCACCTCTAGAAAGAGAAAGCCTTTGAATTCTAGGAAGACACACTTACTAAAATTCCCAGGTTCCATTCTTCTTAGCTCTCTGCCTCCCCAGGAAGGAACCTGAGATGTAAAGGTGTCCCCACTGGAGAAGGAACACACCGGTTACATAATTTATTTCATGGTCAGCAATTTAGGGTCAATTACTTGTGCATAATTCCTGCTTAAAGATGATGAAATATTAATAAAATCAACAAAAAATTGACAAAAGCCTGAAGAGAGAAGGAGCGATTGGTACCACACAACCTGCTGGTTGACCCCCTACATCTGACACACACAGCTGATATCTACAGACATCAGAGCATATTTTCCCTTTGCCTCCCAATGGGTTCCAAGATGCACGTATTAGGAAACTGCTCAGTCTACCATAAAGAGCCTCGCTACATTGTGCAGGTAATGTGGAATTGTTACATGGAGGGCAGGGGGTGGGAACAAGGGAAGAGAATCATTTTCATTTTAGCTCTTTATTTTCAAACTTCTGCCCCATTAGCACTGCTTTTCTCACATTACTACGTGGCATTTCTCCTGATGGCCATGATCAGCCTTCTGCCATTTTCTCTGTAGTCCACGGGTTTCATGTCCACCACAGAGGCCTTAATTCGAGTCTCATCATTGTAGGTTTCTAGTTTGACCCTGATCCTGAATGTGAAAGATCAAAAGTTGGCATTCTGGAAAACTTCCTCAAATGCCTGCTCATTCTTCTCTTTTAATTCCCCAAGATAAGCAGCACTTTGTCTGAGGATAGCTTCTGCAGACTCCTGGAAAGAAGTCACTCACTGATTCTCTTGAAAATCTGCAATATTTACTGACAGGATCATGCGGTACTTGAAATTGGGAAATTCACTGTCACACTTCTCACAGCGGTATAATCCATTCTGTTAATCCATCACTTTTCTTATTGCAGTCCTGAGTTGGGCAGGCCTGGTACATACAATTGTCTTTGCAGAGATACACCACTGTTGCCACACAGCTGCCTTGTCACCTTAGCCAGATTCTCTGATTTAACCTCATATAGGGTTTTCCAGTTGGTGTTGCTCTCTCCTACTCCTCCACTCTTTAGATCAAAGACGAAAACACCATCTAAGGCTTGTCCTTCTGAGTCAAACCATCCACGAAGCTTATAGGCCTCTGGGATATCAGGATTCACACGGACAGTGCTTGAAGACAGTACAGAGAGGCTCTGTCCACCAAAATCAGAAACTCTGGCTCCTTTGATACCATCAAATCTATCAGCATCTTCTCCCCACAGAGTAGCAGTCATCACCTTCTGTGACATGTCCATCAAGTAGATATTTCTCTTAGAAATTTCTTTGTTATCAGATTTCTTTATTATTTTAGTGGCATCTTCATAACTCTTGCAGATTCCAATTACATCTACAAGTGAGTCTTTAGACTTGTTCTCTAGGTCACCAACTCCAGTGAAATCAAAGTGAACTGTAGATAAGTGATGACCATCTTCACAGGGCATGACAGACATCTCATTATTGAAGGTCATCTCATAGTCATTTCTAACAGCTATTAATTGCTTGTTAGAAATCTTTAAGGTGCCTTTCAAGAAATAATAAACCTTTTTCACTTCAGTAGGGGGGAAGAACTTGTCCACTTGCTTGTTGAAAGCAGTAACCCTGATTTCACCACCTTCATCAACCAGTTCTAAAGAGAAAAGCTTTCCTTCCCCTCAGGAATTGCTCCAGGTATGGACCTATTATTGGTAACTCGAGCACAAATAGTTCACTTGGACTGGTAAGGGGTAAGGCTGGCAATAGGTACCACTTTGGACTGTTTTCCCCTGGGAATGTTTGAGACACCAAAAGCCTTAGATACAGTGGAACCCATTCCTGAACTCCCATTCTGTTGCTGGGGCTTGCTGTTTGGTGGATTGGTTGCTGAGACCGGAGTAGGAACAACTTGCTGCTGCCCATGTCCTTCCTTATAGGGTACTGGATTGCCAATCTTCAATCTAACTGCTTCAGCTGATTTCAAAACTTCTAGTTCCATTAAAATAACTACTCTCCTTCCATCTTGCAGAGTGTTAACAATAAATCAGTTAATCTGGCAAACACAGTGGCTGGACAATTGTTTGTTCTCAACAAGAGGGTTCAACTGTGTTGCCAACATGAAAGAGGATAGAGTGTTCAATCCATCACTCATAAGCAATTGATAACAGGGTGGACTGTTTCCCGTAGGAATGGGACAGATATTAATGACTTGGAGAACTGGTTTTATGGATGAATCTCCCTGTTGCATTATAGCCACAGTGGCTCCTTTGCTCAGCTGGCCCACCATGGTTCTGCCATTCATGAGTTTTTGCATTTTTTAGTTGCTTATTACATATTTCACTTAAATGTGAGGCAGTTAACTGATTAGAAATAACTCTTAGAAATTTCTTTGTTATTTGATTTCACTATTATTTTAGTTTGACTCCAGTTATACATATTTCATAACAGAAAACATTATTCTAGCTCCGTGTCCATGGCTGGGTCCAAGCCTGAGGCCACTGGAACACCAAGGACCTGCATTACCCAGAAGGCAAGCTCTGCAGCAACTACAACCACCAGGCGCTGCTGGGCAGCCAGGAAGAAGTTGATGAATATGTTAAACTCAACCCTGAAGAGCAGCACAAAAGACTGAAATCAATCATAAAGAGAACTGACTTGGACTCAGATGGCTTTCTTAATTAAAGTGAACACAATTCGTGTATTCAAACGTGTTTTTTAAACATTATGCTATGCAAAAAACAAAGCAATAGTTCATGGAATATGATAAAAAACAGTGATGGTAGAGTGGCATGGGATGAATACAACACTCAGATCCAGGATCCTGTGATTGACTTCGACGAGAACACTGCTCTAGATGATGCAGGAGTCTTTTAGGCAGCTTCATTTAAAGGAATGGAAGCGATCTGAAAAAGCGAACCAGGATTCAGTTCCTGGTTTGAGTCTTGAAGAATTTATTGCCTTTGAGGATCCTGAAGAAGTTGATTATATGACAGAATTTGTCATTCAAGAGGATTTAGAAGAACAAGACAAAAAAGGTGATGGATTTATTAGTTTGGAAGAATTTCTTGGTGAATTGGGTGGGATACAACTACAAATGAAGATCCAGAATGGATACTTGTTGAGAAAGACAGATTTGTGAATGATTATGATAAAGACAACGATGGCAGGCTTGCTCCCTCAGAGCTGTTATCTCGGGTAGTACCCAATAATCAGGGCATTGTCCAAGAGGAGGTTCTTCATTGCTGAAATGGATTTGAATAGCGACAAAAAACTCTCTGAAGCAGAGATTCTGGAAAACCAGGATTTGTTTATCAGCGAAGCTACAGATAATGGCAGAGAGCTCCATGATGAATATTTCTGTCTTGATGAGGTTTAATCCTGAAGTATGTTTGAGTACTGACTCCTTTTATAATGTTACCCTTTAGTTTTATAGTAAGATATTAAGGTTATATTTTACATTCTGTCTTACCACAGTCAAAATTACCCTAATGTAGATTACAATTTTGGCCTTTTAGAAGAAAAATAAAACAAAAACTTGGAATTTATTTCAAAATGTATAGAAGAAATAAAAAATATTGTGTCATATGACAATAAAGTCTTTCCTAAATACTCTGCTTAGTACTGTATTAGGGAATATTTGAGTTGTATTTCCATACTTGAAAAAAATGGAGGATTTTAGAGATACCTGAACAATATTATTTAAGTAGTATGTGACTGAGCTATCAATTTTTGTTTTAAGTAGATTTAATTGGGAAACTGACAGAAAGGACAGTGTTTTTAGATTTAGCATTTTGTTTTAAAAGCTTTAAGGTAAACTTTAGAAGAACTTACACCTCATATTAATGTTGAGAAGTTCTGTTTACTTTTAAAATGATTTCTATAAAGGGTTCAATTGTATGAAATAGAACTTTATATTTTTACATATGTATAGATAGCAATTATATTTAATGTATAACTATAGCGTTATGGTAGGTGGAATTTGACACTGCCTAGAACGCTTTTCATTTTTGACTGTTAAAAATGAAATGTCTTTTCTTTAAAAAGAAGGAGGAGAAGGAGAATAGAAGAAAAGAATATTCTAGGCCAGTGGTCAGCAAACTTTTTCTGTAAAGGGCCAGATAGTAACTACTGCAGTTTTGGAGAGCCATATGGTCTCTGTCGCAACTACTCAAATTTGCAGTTGTAGCACAAAAGCAGGCATAAACAATACACAAATGAATGCGTGTGGCTGTTTCCAGTAACACTCTCACCTTCTCTCCCTCCAGGACAACAGAAAGGCAACAAAGTATTTTCTTTATAAACTGCTAATGCTATCATAGAAATGACTAAAGTCATTTTTAAAAGTTTTTTTTTTGTAGAGAATTAACGTAAGCAGATCAATAAAAGGACTTAACAACTAAGATGTAGAAATAGTTGAGTTCTACAGAGTATTTATCAAATAAGGGCTTGTTGAGTAATTGTGTGGGCAACAGAAACGTTAACTTACTTAACCGTTAACTTACTTAACTGCCCTGACCTTTTGTTCTGCTGAGAGCATTTGACATATCTTTCCTGTCACTTTATAAATTTGTGAGCTCCTTTCTTATTCATCTGTTTTGCCCCTAAGACCAGCACAGGACCATGCATAAACGAGTTGATAAATGTCTTCAATCAGGGATCACATCAAGTAGCTTATGAGCCAGACATGTTTTGTTTTTGTTTCTTTTTTCTTTCTTTCATTTTTTTTTACTGAATTTGAATGTCTTTAGGCAGGGCATTCATTCTCCATTTTACTGCAGATCCTGCTGCTTCCTATCATTACATCCACTTCATGGTTTTTTTCCCCTCCTGGCCAATGAAGGTATTTTTATTTGTGCCCCAAATGTTAAATAAAAGGAAAAGGGGTATTTGCAAATTACCCTTATCTATATGCTATGAGTTGCTAACCTGTTACTGAGGCCTCTTTTACCTGTCAGTAATGTTTGTGTATACTTCAATGAAATTGCCTTTTCTTAAAAATGTTCTATTTCCTGGGAACATATTCAACAATCCAATGTAGAACAATATACACAGAATTCCCAGAGTATATAAAATAAATGCATTTAAAGAAAAAGACTAGAAAAAATTCACTGAAATGCCAGGTTATTAATCTCTAGGTTGTGGACGTGTAACCTAGAAGTTAGGATTTAAGGGATGATTAGGATTACTGAATCATTGTATGGATATTCCTTTTTACTTTCTGTATATTAGAGTAGACAGAGAGAAATGACTGAAATCTCTGAACTGTAATCCAGCTGCCTTGATCTCTGATAATCATTGTATTGCCTTTATCTTGTGCCCTTATGATTGTAAAAACTTTGTGACTAACCTTCACTTGTACCCATTTTATCTGGTTTTTCGACTTTACAATCTTATGATCACCAAGGACAGCCCCTAATGTTTATTAATGAAGGGTCTTGGTTCAGCCCCAAACTAACCCACACCAAATCCAAAATTATCTTGCTAACTGAAGCTGAATCTAACCAAAATGGGCTGCCTGACATGTGCAGTAGCTTAGACTTTATCTTATAAGTCTAAGCTATAATTATCCTATTATCTCATTATAATACTAAAAATCATACCCATCATCATATTAAGGCCACCATTTCTTACGTATGTTTTGTGACTAAGCATGTAATCAGTCTGTGCATGATTAGGAATTAGATCACCACTAATTACATCATCTGAAGCCATGGTGCTTATTATTCTAAAACCTGCCCATTTTTTTTGTTTTTAAATGCAATTTTATTGAGACATAGTCACATAACAAATATGCATCCAAAGTGTACAATCAATAGTTCACAGTATCATCATATAGTTGTGCATTCATCACCACAATTTTTGAACATTTTCATTACTCCAAAAAAAAAGAATAAAAATAAAAATAAAAAAAGAACACCCAAAACATCATACCCTTTATCCCTCCATATTATTTATTTATTATTTTTTTGTCTTTGTTTTCTTACTCATCTGTCCAAACACTGGATAAAGGGAGTGGCAGTCACAAGGTTTTTGCAATTACACAGTTACACCTTAAGAGCTATATAGTTATACAATCATCTTCAAGAATCAACTGCCCATCTTTTAATACTACAAAACTATCAGAATTTACTGCAGTTCGGGGAGAGAGATTTTTGGGCTGATAAAAATTGCTTCGTGCCTAGCAATAAATGCTTTCTCTCCTTGAAACCATGATGTCTCAGGAACTGATCATTTGAGTGCATCAGACAAAGAATCCTCTGCCTTTGGTAACAGAAATATGGGTTGTTTTCTTCTTTATTTTCTGTATTTTCAAGTTCTCTGCAGTGAGCTTGAATTACATTTATAATCAGGAAAATTTTTTGAAAAACAAAAAATTTTTCACAAATTCAAATTGACTGTCCTTCCTGCTCCTTAAATTTGGAATGAGGGAAAATAATGAATATTTATTGAGTGCCAACTATGTCTCAGGCACAGTGCTAGATGCTTTACATTTTCTCATCAAAACCATGTAGCGGAGAGGTATATGAAAAACCCATTTTTGAGATACAGAACAATTATCTCAGTTTTGCTGTACTGAAAATCTTTAGCATTGAAATCCCCAGGGTACAAGGGTAGAGACGTCTGGAGAAAAGAGAGGGGAAAAGAAGAGAAGACCTTAACGAGAATTAAAAGCGAGTAAAAGAAGACAGAAAACAAATGGAGGATATGAGCATGGAAGGTGATCATTTATTCATGCATTCATCAAATATTTAGTGCCAACCATTTTAAGACACTTTGCTGGAGACTGTGGGGCATACACAGATGGGTCTGATACAGATCAAAAGAAATCATACGTATGACAGTCTGTCTACATGCATTCAACATAATATCTTGCATTAACAGAGCATAATCAAATTGAAGAGAAAACATGCTTGCCAACAACTAAAACAAAGATAGAAAATAAGAGTTACCCGAGGTACAGAGAAACAGCAAAGTGAGTTGAGAAGAAGGAATTGCTTCTGACTGGGGGGGGGGGGGGGGGGGGGGGGCTTAAGGAGACCAGGGTGTTTCAAGGTGCTCAAGCCAGGCAAAGGGCTCTAATCTCTCTCCTTGAGGGCCAGACCTGACCTTAAAGCAGCTTACTGGCCATCTCTCCTAAGGTGACCTGAAGGCCTCTCACACTCTGTGTCCCCAACCAAATCTGTCACCTACCACCTCTTCCCTCTGGGTTCCTTGCCTCAGTTAACAGGTCCATTATCCATTTAGAAGTTCACTTATTTAACAAATGTTCACTGAGTGCCTGGTATGTCCTGGGGCTATGTCTAGCAAAAGTCACAAACATTAAATAAGTATGCAGAAAAATGGTACTTGTGAGAGAGAATAATGGGAAGGGGATGTTTAGACTGGATTTTCAAGGAAGACCTCTCTGAAGAAACGACATTTAAGCTGAGAACTCAAGGATGTAAGGAAGGTTTGTAGTTGAAGGGGAGATTTCCAGCAGAGGGAACAGCCTGGGCAAAGAAACTGAGGGAGGAAAGGGCACAGCCAATTAGAATTGTAAGAAATCCTCTGTGGCTAAAACAAGGAAAAGAGGGGTTGTGTGGTGGGACATGAGGTAGAGGTATCCAGGGCCAGATCATGTAGGGGTTTGTAGGTTGTGTTACAAATTCTGAACTGTATTCTAAATGCAATAAAGTTACCAAAGAGCAAACAGCAATGATAGCCAGATGCTATCCCAGCCTTCTCTGGGGCCTACAGCCTTGTGGGGAATACAGACAATTAAACAATAAATTTTAACACCATGTTGTAAGTGTTAGGATAGGGAAAGTATAGAGTTCTGTGAGAGCACTTAAGAGGGACACCTAATCTAGTCTGAGAGAAGTATGTAAGGGTGGAGGAGGTAAGGTAAGGCTTCCTGTACCAAGTGATAACCTGAAGGACAAAGAGGAGTTAGCCAGGTGAAATGGAGAGAGGAGTGTTCCAAGAAGAGGGAACGGTATGTGCAAAAGCCTCGAGGTGATACAGAACAGGACACAATGAAAGAGATGAATTTTCAGTGTGACAGAGGCATAGAATAAAAAGAACTTAGGGGTGAGGCTGCAGCAATAAATAGTGGCTCATTATGAAGGGCTTTGTCAACCATGTTCATGTATTTAGCTTTTCTCTTAAGAGCAGTGAGTAGCAGGTGAAGACAGAGAAGTCATTCTTGACTCTGACCTCTCTTTTGCTCTCCAGGTTCCAGTGATTTACCTCTGAACTATTTTTCCAGTTCCCTGAGCCACTATCTTCATTCACGTCCCATCACGCTTCACTGGAACCACTGCAACAGCTTCTCAATTGGCTATGCAGCCTTTGGTGTCTTCCTACTAATCTATCTTCCTTGCTGCTGCCTGTTATCTTTCCTTAACACAAATGAGAGCATGCCATTCCTCAGCTCAAAACCATCCATGGCTTCCTACTCCCTAGTCTTGATCTCAAGTCATCATCTGGCCCTAATTTATATCTTCTTGGTTAAACTCCTACCACTACCTATCACATTGACTTTGAAACCTTTTGACTCAACCCACAGTAAGAAATATATTTTAACAGCATACACATATATATATCCACACAAAACACTAAGAAGTTTTAAGAAACAATTCAAAATGTTGGTTGAGATTTATTAACCTCCTGCTAATGGGTCCTGGCCTGCAGTATGAAAAACCCCAACTACTCCTTCAACTATTACCTTCTCCACTCAGCTCTTAGCCAACTCTTCCACCCTTTGCCCAAGCAGTCCTGGACAGCAGAAATGCCCTACTCCTATTCCTTGTTCATTCACCTAGCAAGTTCCTATCAACCATTCAAGACTCAGCTCAAATGCTACTTTTTTAGATACTGGTTCACCATGCTTCCATCTTCATCAATCCCAGGGCTTAGCACTCCCCGAGTGACAGTACTTCTCATGTAGGTGTGTATTATAATGACATTTAAAAAAAAACACAAAACACAAGTCAGTCTGAGAACTGGGCTAGGTCTCTGGAAGGCAAACAACCTAGCTGTTTACATCTCAAGTCCAAAATAGGATTTAATATGAAGCAAAGGCCAGGGGATGTTTCTACCTCATCTTTTACTTCCCTTCCCAAACACTCCCCATCTTGGCTGCACATCAGATATACTGGCCGCCTTTCTATTCCTCAAACACTCAAAAAGTCTTTCCCCCTTCAGAGCCTTGCTGCACTACTCTTCCTCCAGCCATTTCCATGGGGGGATCCTACTTTATCTTCAGATCCTCAACAATCTAACCTCAGAGCCTCAACTCAGCTCAGCGGCTGTCTGCCTAACCCCCCATCACATTTGCTTTATTGCATTTATTACTCTCTGAAATTCTCTTGTTTCTGTGTGTCTGTTTACTTCTCTGTCTACACTATTAGAATGATAGATCTTTGAGGGAACTGGTCTACGAATTTGACCCAGTAACTTCAGCATCTAGAACAGTGCACAGCACAGACCATGCCCTTAATAAACATTTGATGATGGATGAATAAGCAGGGGAGGAGGAGCAGATAAGGCTACAGGGGTCTTAATGACCAGTCCTGAAGCACCTCTGAGGGGTCCCTGGCAGAACCTGCGTGCTCACATGGTGCTCCCAAGCCCAGAGAAGGGTTTGGGATGGAGATACGGCACCTGGGTGCCACGTTCCAGGGCCTACCAGTAGTAAGTGACTGTGCAGGCCGCGCACACTCGCTCGGCTGGGGCTTCGCAAACCTCACAGCTGAGCCGGCGTCCCTTGGGCACCGCCAGCGGGTAGACCACGTTCATGTTGCAGCCAGCTGTGTCGGTCTCCAGGACGGTTGCCCGGCGAGGATACGCCGAAGGACCCCGGAGTCACATGACCACCACGCTCTCGTTTCCAATATTTCAAGGAGGGGAGAGGGGAGTGGTTTGACAGAAAACTATAGTCTATCTGTGAGGTAAAGAAAAACAAAACCTACAACTCCCAAACGTTATGTGGCCGAGCAGTCTTACTGAACTACAAGTTCGGGAAAGGCTTTACGGTGGCCGATAAGGGTCAAACATGGCCAGTTCTTTACACAAGGTTAGGAAACTAACATGAGGTCCTCTGACCCTTCCAGATGCCCGCCCAATCGAGAGTTCCCCTCCATGTAGTGTTAACTTCGCTCCTGGGCTCTGGAGCGGAAAAACCGCGCAATTCCAGATTTTGAAAGGTGGGAACCTAAGGCCAAGCGTAAGGTATTGACCGGCCCACTCACTATTGCGGCTGCGCATAAGACAAGGTATGCGGGCGAGGGGGCGTGGCGCCGGCAGTTCTGGAGCGTACGCAGGATCTGGAAGGCCCTCTGGGACTGATGGCGGAAGTAGACCTGGGCTCCGAGTTTCCTCAGCCTGCTGGTGCTGCAGGCGCTGCAGAGGTTATGGCTCGCTTCGCGGCGTCATTGGGCGCGCAGGGCCGGAGGGTGGTGTTGGTCACGTCAGGGGGCACCAAGGTCCCACTGGAAGCGCGGCCGGTGCGCTTCTTGGACAACTTCAGTAGCGGGCGGCGCGGCGCAGCCTCAGCCGAGGCCTTCTTGGCCGCAGGCTACGGGGTCCTGTTTTTGTACCGCGCTCGTTCTGCCTTCCCCTTTGCCCACCGCTTCCCGCCCCAGACCTGGCTGTTGGCTCTGCGGCCCTCCGGCCCAGCTCATTCGGGCCTGCTGTGCCTGGAGGCCGAGGAGAAGATGCTCCCGGGCTTTGCTGCAGCTCTGCGAACCTACCAGGAAGCTGCGGCTGCCGGCACCTTCTTGGCTGTAGAGTTCACCACTTTAGCGGACTATTTGCATCTGCTTCAGGCTGCGGCTCAGGCGCTCAATCCGCTAGGTGCGTGCCCTAGGAGTCCGCAGGCTACGGGCAGATCTTTACTCCCCAATCACTTCTAACCCTTACCTTCTGATTACCCACAGATCCCAGCCCGGAATCCGCAGCAGATCCCATACCCGTTCCTGATTTGTTACACCCTGTGCTTCTCTTTGCAGGCTCGTCTGCGATGTTTTACCTGGCTGCGGCCGTGTCAGATTTCTACGTTCCTGTCTCTGAAATGCCTGAACACAAGATCCAGTCATCTGGGGGCCCACTGCAGGTGATGGGGGCGTCTCTTACAGAGATCTGGTCCCCTATAACCACTCTTGGATTAATTCACTCTTGACCTGGAAATGGCCTTTCTGCATTCCTTACGTGCTAGGCACTGGAGGTAGAGAGATGAATACGCACCACCCTCCCTCAAGGACCTCGCAGTCTAGCTGGACACAGACATAATTAAAATACAGTGATAAATGCTCTAGTAGAGGTTTGTACAAAGGACAGTCAGGGTATGGGTGAGTGAATCACTCCTTGGGTGAGTCAAGGAATGCTTCCTAGAGGAGATGACCTTTGACCTGGGTTTTAAAAGATGAATAGAGGGTATGCTGGACAAAGTGGGGAAGGACATTTCACAGTACCAAGAACGGTTTGTATAAGTGGTTTGGTAAGGCTGGAGAGCAGGGAGAGTGGTGGGGTGGAGAGACAGCTTATTTCACAGAAGAGTATTCCTTCTTTAAGGAGCTTGGACTCTATCCTGTGGAGCCAAGGGACACATAAGTAGGAGAATGAAACTAAGTTGTTGTTTGGGAAGAACATTCTGGCTTTCGTATGAAAGGTGGGTTAGGGAGAAAGTGGAGGGGTCCACTAGTTGGGGGTTATTGCTGTAGTTTAAGTGGTATGGAAAGGGTTCTTGATGGTAATGTGGTTGAAATGTTGAGATGATCTGCCTTCTTGTATCCTGAGCAAGGTCTTAAGCATTTATTGGGGATACAAGTAGAATTTGAACAGGAGAAACTACCTGTGGGGTACTTGCTGCTTAATAGTTTATTCATCCCTTAAACAAATATTAAGTACCTACTATATGCAGGTACTATAGCAGTGAAAAGAAACACATCTTCTTGTGTTGTTTGTTTACACTCTGCAGGGGAGACACTCCATAAATAAGTCAAATAAAAACTACTTGGTCATAAATGCTAAGGAGAAAAATAAAGCATAGAAGGTGTTTATGCTAATAACTTTTTGAGGAGAAATCCTGATGATTAGCTTAGTGATTTCATATGTTTTAAACTCTGGAAGCTTTAGTTTATTACCTGTTTCTTAGTTCCATCTTGAAAGTACACAAAACAAGTCAACTCAGCCGTCTCCTTAGAAGGGATTGGGAATAGGGTAGTAGAGTTTTGATCATGTGAAAATAAAACCAGTTCAGTTTCCTCACTGCTAAGGTGTGTTGCAAGTGACAATTTTTAAATGGAATCAAATAGCCATTCTACCAGTGAAAGAAATACTTTAGATGGAAGTGTTTATTTGGGCTTATGCTAAAATAACATTTACATAAACAGATCATTTGTGTTTTTTAATTTGAGGCTTTAATTTAAAAATTAGAGACAAGGAGAAATTGTAATGCTGTTCTCTAGACTTCTGCTAATGGTGACAAGGGTGGCAGAGCAGGAGGCTAATACAAAAGCTATGGTTTGCCCCAGAATATGTAAGAAATCTTGGAATTATGCTTCTGGATCCTATAGAACCAAGGCTTTTAAAATAAGCATTTAATGTGCTTTGAAATGTTTGACAGTGAGAAATTCCACTAAAATTAGCTGTATACAGCTGTATGTTGGCTGATTAGGCAGAACTCTTAAGTCCCCACTTCTGTAATTTCCCAGGAGAATGACCTGGTTGGTAGTAACCCTTGTTTGCTTATTTAGCTTTTCCTTTTTCAATACAGATAACAATGAAGATGGTGCCAAAAATGCTTTCTCCTTTGGTTAAAGACTGGGCTCCCAAAGCATTTATAATTTCCTTTAAGTTGGAAACTGACCCCTCCATTGTAATTGGTCGTGCACGGAAGGCTTTGGAAGTTTATCGACATCAAGTGGTGGTGGCCAATATCCTTGAGTCACGACGTTCCTTTGTGGTTATTGTGACCAAAGACTCGGAAACCAAGTTATTGCTGTCAGAGGCAGAAGTAGAAAAAGGCGTAGAGATAGAAGAGAAGATAGTGGATAATCTTCAGTCTCGACACACAGCTTTTATATGTGGCAAAAACTGAAGTAAAAACTTCTAACAGGATCAGAAATTGTTCAGTGGACCAGAGCTCTTAACAGAGCATGATGGTGAGAACTAGAATAAATCCTTTGTTTTCATAAGGACAGACAAAATGAAGGGAAGGGAAAAAGCAGTGGTGTGAAGGAGACTATGTTTGGTATTTGTCTTTTAAAGATCATTTCATATTAAAAATGAAATGAAGGCAAAGCAGTTATGACCAAATCACCTGACATACTCATCTGAGCATCATCTTGGTTTTGAAAATAAACTCAAGAATTGCTTCTCAGCTTTCAAAAAAAGAACTTATTGAAAATTTTATTCCGTCCCTCAAAATATACTTGTGAGCCAGAATATCAGCCTTCATACTGTAAAAAGAAGATTATGGATATGTGAGTGGTCATGCTTTGCAAATCAAATATTTAAGTGCCTATTCTGTGCCGGGCCCTGTGTTGAGCTATGAAGATTAAAAATATGAATAAACATTTCTAGTTTGGGAAGTGAATGTGTAAATAATTAAGTGCAATAAAGTATGTGCCCGAAATTCGACACAATGTAAAGTATGTTTTTTGGAAATTTATTAAAGATGAGAGTAGTGAAGAAGGAATACCTCCCTGAAGATAAATTGCCTATAAATTGGTGAGTTTCCCTCTATATTTGATTTTTGATTCTTGTTTTAGATTTACCCCATATTTGAGTAACAGGTTACCTTTCAAATATTTTCATGCTGTTCTTTAGGTTAGAAACACAGCCTTCCAATTTAGGCCATGTAGAGGCCAACTGCTGACTTCTTCCCTGAGGGAGGCATTATAGTATGTTGAATAATATGGGTTTTGGAGTCATCTTAGCTTTGATACCATCTCCCCACCCCCCAAGAGCTATTCCACCTCTTAGTTTTATAAATTTAGCCACATGACAATCTCAGTTTCCTCATCTATAAAATGGGAATAATCTCTAAAATAAAGCCATTTGTTGTGAGGATTAAATAAGATGATGATAAAGCTTTAGTCTGGTTCCTGTCACATTCACGTGCAATAAATGATTGCAGTTCTTTTCTCATGTAGCAAGGTAATGCTATGCCAATGTCCTGCTGGATCCCTGAATCCTTAAAAATTCTTGAGAAGCTTTCACAGTTCTCATTGTCCTGGACTTTGGGTTGAGAGGACACAAGAAGTATAGTCCAGAAAAATGCTCTAAATGATCTTCAGAATGGTCCAAAGTGCAATTCAAAAAACTACCATTAATTACTAGATAGAGACAGGTACTGTGCTTCACGTAATTATTGTATTTAAAATGCAATTCATGAGGTTTAATTTAGTGAGCTGAGAAGGGTAGTCCAATGTGCCTGATAATAGAGTTGCAATCTATTTTAGTTGAAAAGGTTTGAACAGAAGTACCAGGATGCACTGAAATACTTCATTAAATCAGGAAGTGGCAACTTGAACAAAGGAAAAATAATTGTAGCACTCCAGACTGGAAGCAGCAGTGCCTTTGAACAAAGTTTCTAAATTAACTTCAGGTCCAATTGACAAAACCTCAAAAGCAACAGGCTCTGTCAACAGTGCCTGCAGTACTGAAGGGGCAAGTAAAAGATTGATTTTCTTTCTTGCATCCATAGCTGCATATGGCTGATGACTGTCATTATTTTTGAATATAAAATAGAATTAAAACTAGAAATCCTAATGTTTGCTTTTTATCATAACGATTACTTCTTTGGGGAACGATTTCATATCCTTTATTATTACTGCTTAAAAACAACCACAATGCAAGGACTTATTTAAAGTGCTTTCCCCTTCAGTTTAGTTTTCATTCAGAGCACTTAAAAACAGTATTTATACAAGAGTTCCAGGAGTTTTTATTCGTTTGTTTAAACAACAAACTGAGATGTGTAAAGAGAGAAGGAAAAGGAATGTGTCAAAGAGTGCAAATAAGGAACCTGATCTATACTGAAGAACCGAGGAAGGCTTCTGTGAGGAAGTGACACTTGAATTGATATGTAGGAATTAAGTGGGCTGAAGGTGGTGGTGGTGAGAATGTTAGATGGGAGAAAAACATTTGCAAGGGATCCAGGGCCAGAAAAAGGTTTAAGCACTTTTCTACAAAGTAAGGAGTAAGACAGGTCCAGGAAATGCATGTAGAATCAGCAAAGCTTCAGAAAGGGCCATCCTGGGGAACTTTTCAAGACCAAGCAATGTAGTAAGAAGTATAAAGCAAGGGTCCCCCTAACATGAATAAAATTGAGCTTCGATGAACTAACCCAGAATCTTGCATTAAGAGTACCCAGAATGAAGACAATGAAAATTTGCATTACCTGGAGAGGTGGAGGACATGGTTCACCTAAACCGAGTTTTCAGTGCTTAGTTTTTCTAAAGGGCTTCAGCGTTAGGGATAATTCTAGTCAAGTCCAGTTTCGTCATTTTTACAAATAAGCCCAGTCCGAAAGTGTCGTGATTTATCTTAGGTGCCCCAGATAGGTAGTGACAGATGTAGGCCTAAAATGCATAACTCCTGACCGAGTACCTTCTTTCTTTTACCAAACAGCTTCACAAAATTTGTTACTTAATCTTGTAAGAATGAAACTACTTCTAGAAAAACAAATCTAAGGTTAGTAGGTCAGGGCTTTAGATAAGAAGACCTGGCGGAAAGCTGTTTGAGAACTATATCGTCCAGTGACAAAATGTATCCTCTGAATTGCAAGTATGTGATTAAAGGAGTGTTTCTGCGCTGGGTGTCGTTACCATGGTCATTGTGGCGAACATGGTGCTCTCCAAAGCCAATGGAATGAACCGTGCTATAATTAATGCCGGAAGGGCTCCGCCCCACGAACTAGAAGCCAATGGCGTGCCCCGTCCCAATGGTTTCCACAGGAAAAACAGCCCTTAGAGCCAATGGTGTGCGTCGTATCTATGGTTCCTTCCGGAAGGATGCCTGTGCGTCTCTGCAGCAAGCGCGGTTGCTATGACGCCTGGGGCTCGGTAGGCACCTGCTGCTCGCCGCTGAACGGCAGTGGAGTGGAGCGACCTTGGGACCCTCACGGCGAACTCCGAAAGACAGTGGTTTCTGAGGCTCCTACCTCAGCCCGAGAAGGAGAAATACCTATTTCCCTCTCTTTTTTTCACCACTCCGGGTCTTTTCCGCTTCTCTCCTTGGTATGGCATGAAACTCTAGGAGGAGAGCCACTCCTGGCTCGGCTTTTCTAGACCCGGGCTGGAGTGATTCCGTTTGAAGAACGATTCGCACGTTTGCTCCGGACCCAACTGCTACAGCCATTTGGTATTAGGTTCCCGCTTTTATTTATAGCAGGTTTATAACACCCTCAGTAAGGTAGGTAGGCGTTCCTTTTCTCGCTTTACTTATGAAGAGACCTATCCCAGGACTGACGGCCGTGCCTGAAAGTCCCGGCCACTGCGAAGTCCACGGAGACACGGGTACCCCTTGGTTGTAGGCCCCGTGAACAACGAACCGCTGCTTTCTGGTCTGCTTTTTTGGTCGACGTTCGTCATGCAGGACCTTGATTCCCGAAGAAGCTGTGGAGGCCTTTCGTGTCCTCAACACCAGACATCATCAAGTCAGTTACTTTCTGCCTTTCAAGCCACAACTTCTTCCACTTCCTTCATCATCTTGGGCTCCAGTTTTCTCAACCTCCTCATTCTACAGCCATTTTCATCCTTCTCTGTCCACGTTGCACCTTATTGAATGTCCATTCGTCTCCACCTGTCATCTGTAGATCACCTCCTTCTGCTTTCCTGTTACAGTGCTTTGGGTAGCTCAGTATTTCACATTCTCCAGCCCCGGGCTCATTTGGCAGATTTTCTCTGTTTCTCTGCACTATGGTGGACGTGGTGTGTCGAGTAAATTACACACCAGAATGGTGAAGTGCACTTGGTAAATACATATATTAAATTACTGAAAGCCTAGTGTGTTTTGAAAAATAGAGAAAAAAAATCAAAGTTGCATTTTGGGGGCCATTTCAGGCCTATGTAAATAACAGAAGGTTGTACCTTCTTTAAATTAAGTGAATATGATGTTAGACATAAATTTTACTGATGTGAAAAGATCATTTAAAATGATCACATAGAAGATTTCAACCTTAACCCCAGATGAATGCAACACCTGGGATACCGTAGAATTTTCTGGAGAGGAGATGCTTGAAACAGTTTGTGTGCCTCCTCCTCATGTCAGTTTCTGAGGCAGAAAACATACTTTTTGATGTGAACCAAGAAACAAAAACAATGAGGAGGAATGGTTGAAAATAAACAAGATAGCAGGCTCAACAGTCCTAAGACTGGAACAGAGAGCCTTAGGCATCAGATTGATTTATATTTAGTGCAATTTTAATTTAGACACTAGCCTGGAAAACTTGATTTAATTTGTCTTAAAATACCCTGTCTTGGTCTTAATATTTATTCTTCAGGATCCAGGTTTAAATGTAAACCTATTTTGAGGATAAACAAAATGTACATTTTTAACAGGTATTTCTGAGGCTAGAATGATTTGGATATTCACCAATTAAAGCAGTTATTTTGTGATATCTCAGTCTTAGAGCGAGGTCAGGTTTCCACATACTGAGAACTTTAGCTTTCATAGATTGGAAAAGAAAAACAAGTTTTTCAGCCTTTTCAATTTTTCACATTAAATGAAAACTAGATAAATTTTAACTCTTGAGAAAAGAGCAGACTGTTAGCTAGTATATTTTAAGGAGCTTTCCTTTCCCCTTCCAATATGTATTTTTTAAACAAACGTCATCATAGCAATGTTAACATATATTTTAAAAAATCTTTTCCTATCACCTTTACACAGTAGCTCAAAATCCAAGGAGATGATTTTGCCCCTCCTCCTCAATGACATTTGGCATTAAATGGTGACATTTTAAGTTGTCACAAATGGGGATGTGGTACTCGCATCTATTTGGTAGTGATCAGAATGCTGCTAGTGTCCCTACAATGCACAGGACAGTTCCCCACAATAAAGAATTATCCACTCCAGAATATCAATAGTGCAGAGGTTGAAAAAGCTTACCCTAACATATCACCAGTGCATTTTTAATGTTCTATTTCATTCCTTGCTCACATGTGTACATTTTTACATCATTATAACCATGGTGTATATTATGCCTTTCACTTAATTTTATATTTTAAACATTTTCTACATTGTTACATTGTTTTCAGCTTTAAAAAAAGTATCTTTTGCCTCATTTTATTTGGAAATTGAAAATATTAAAAACTGTGTATATTATGTATTGTACTTAATATGTCTGTAGGTTTTAAATTATACTTGTATGGAAGGAAGAAACAAGAGTTATGATGAAAAGCCACCCAACTGGATGTTTCATTTTGGGGGCCTGCTATTTACTTTGTTCCTGAGTGTGGAAGACCATAGCCCTAAGATCCAAAACTCACCCTTTGCTCTGAGCTGGGACATATGTGGTCCTGGCCCCTTCACTGTACTTTGAGGGCATCTGCTGGGAGATAAAAAGAGCAGGGAGAAATACTTCTCCACCCATTCTCTTTGCTCTCTTCCCATTTGTTTTTTTTTTGTTGTTGTTTGTTTTTTACCTTTGCCTTAGTCTGCTTTGACAGCTTTGGCACCTCATTCTTTACATTTAAAAGTTCTTGGAAGCCTAAAAACATTACAGGGTGCACATCTTTCCAGAGAGTGGATTTTTAAAATAATTTAATAAGCATTTATTCAGTATCAACTAAGAAGAGAATAGTATTCTTGTATGCTTTGTTGCATGGGCAATTTTAGGGACAGTTTAGTTGTGAGAGCATTTGTAATTCAAAGAACGGATTTATATTACTTCAAGATTCACCTTTTTAGAATTTTCAAATTAGTCAACCATTGAATCTTCATAGATGTGCTAGAAAAATGTTAGTTCTGGAATGTCACAGCATCACTCCAGGCAGGGGGAATTGAATGTTCAAAGTAACAAAAATACAAGCAGCATGATGGGGATCAATAAGTATAGTGCCATGAGGGGCTAATATCAAGGAGTGGCAAAAGATCAGTTTGCCTGCCAGGAACCAGAATGTGAAGAATTGTTGGTGCCAAACTAAGGAGTTTGAACTCTGTCTGGAAAAAATGAGAAGGTTAATGCAGCAAGTTATTTGCATTCCAAAGAATCAGTCTGGCAGCTTTGTGGAGCAAAGATTGGATGGGGACCAGCTTAGCAGCAGGGAAATCAGTTAAGGATGCTATTACACTAAACTGGCAAGAAGTGAGGATAGTCTAAACTAAGGCAGCAACTCCCAGACTTCGAGAGGATGAATTAGAAAATAATGAAAGAGATACAATCTACAAATTCAGTGACTGGTAGTGTATGAGAGTAGGATAAGTAAGAAGGAGGGGTCACAGGTGATTCCCAGGTTTCTAGCTTGAAAGGCAATATTGATGGTGATTTTATTTACTGTGGAATACAGAAGGAGGAACAGATGCAAGGGAAAGATGAGTGGATTTTTCAAGCTGAGTTGTTCAGTAGGCAATTGGATATGCATTGGTTTTAAACAGTAGACTCAATTTGTATTGCTCTCCTAGCCTACACCCTCTTCTTTGGAATTTACCACTTCCTGCCAATCCTTGCTGAAGGTTTGAGCGGCCATATTTGTTTTCCTATCTCCAACCTGTTATAGCTACAACTGACTGAAGAATAAACAATTGACTTTGGAGAGGTGGGCAAAATTCACTGGGTGAGCAACAATTTTAATCATCTTTCTTTCAAAATTTTTAACTAAGAGATCAAGAAATACAAGTGGCTTAATCTGAAAAATCACATAGGTTTAGGACTTGAATGGCTGTTTTCAGCCTTGCAGATGAGAAAGCAGGGAAAGTCCATCTATGTAGAGAAGCAAGTAAATGACGGGAGTTCATAGGGAAACCCAGAGACAAAAACCCCCATGGTTCGGGAGAGATTATTAATGGCTGTCCAGTTCCATATCCAATTCCTATAAATTCATGTTTAGTTTCTACATTTGCTTTTGTTTCTTATCCTTTTAGTAACCCTCCTGAAGTCTTTGGGGTTGATTAGCTGTGAGTGACAGAACATTCAAAGCAATAATGGTTTGAAAAAGATAGAAATTTATTCTCACATAAACGTCCAGAGCTGGTAAAGCAGCATCTTGAAATTGTCAGAGACCCAGACTGCTTCCCTCATGATGTTATATCATCCATAGCATGTGTCTTCCATCTCATGGTGTTCAAGATGGCTGATCAAGCTTCAACTATCTTGTCTGAATTCTAATCAGCAGAAAGGAGGAAGGCATGAGAAAGGGGGTATCCCATTCCTTAAGGATACTTTCTGAAAATGGAACACAATTCCATTCACATTCCATAGTCAGAATTAATCACATGGCTATATCTAGCAGTAAGGAAGACAGCCTTGTGTTCAATCAAAATATGAGAGATCTCATTTTTGTGAAAGAGGGGAGAATAAATATTGAAGGACAACATACAGTCCCTGCCACACATGCCAGTATTTGTTCTAACTTCAGTGTGTTTGTGTTTTTGCCTCCTTTTCTTTTTCTTTTTTTTTTTTTTAATCATCATTTTATTGAGATATATTCACATACCACGCAGTCATACAAAACAAATTGTACTTTCGATTGTTTACAGTACCATTACATAGTTGTACATTCATCACCTAAATCAATCCCTGACACCTTCATTAGCACACACACAAAAATAACAAGAATAATAATTAGAGTGAAAAAGAGCAATTGAAGTAAAAGAGAACACTAGGTACCTTTGTCTGTTTGTTTGCTTCCCCTACTTTTCTACACATCGATCCATAAACTAGACAAAGTGGAGTTTGGTCCTTATGGCATTCCCAATCCCACTGTCACCCCTCATAAGCTACATTTTTATACAACTGTCTTCGAGATTCATGGGTTCTGGGTTGTAGTTTAATAGTTTCAGGTATCCACCACCAGCTACCCCAATTCTTTAGAACCTAAAAAAGGTTGTCTAAAGTGTGCGTAAGAGTGCCCACCAGAGTGATCTCTCGGCTCGTTTTGGAATCTCTCTGCCACTGAAGCTTATTTCATTTCCTTTCACATCCCCCTTTTGGTCAAGAAGATGTTCTCCATCCCACGATGCCGGGTCTACATTCCTCCCCGGGAGTCATATTCCACGTTGCCAGGGAGATTCACTTCCCTGGGTGTCTGATCCCACGTAGGGGGGAGGGCAGTGATTTCACCTTTCAAGTTGGCTTAGCCAGAGAGAGAGGGCCACATCTGAGCAACAAAGAGGCATTCAGGAGGAGACTCTTAGGCACAAATACAGGGAGGCCTAGCCTCTCCTTTGCAGCAACCGTCTTCCCAAGGGTAAAACTTATGGTAGAGGGCTCAACCCATCAAACCACCAGTCCCCTATGTCTGTGGTCATGTTAGCAACCATGGAGGTGGGGTAGGCGAATACCCCTGCATTCTCCACAGGCTCCTCAAGGGGGCACTACATCTTCTTTTTTTTTTTTTTTTTTTTCCTTATTTGTCTTTTTTCTTTTTTTTTTTTTTTTTTAACTTTCCCTTCTTTTTTCAAATCAACTGTATGAAAAAAAAAGTTAAAAAGAAAACAAACATACAATAAAAGAACATTTCAAAGAGACCATAACAAGGGAGTAAGAAAAAGACAACTAACCTAAGATAACTGCTTAACTTCCAACATGTTCCTACTTTACCCCAAGAAAGTTACATACTATAGCAACATTTCAGTGAACTTGTTCCTACTACATCCATCAGAAATTAACAGACCATAGTCATTTCTGGGCATCCCCAGAACGTTAAATAGCTTATCTGTTCTTCTTGGATTATTGTTCCCCCTTCCTTAATTGCTCTCTACTGCTAGTTCCCCTACATTCTACATTATAAACCATTTGTTTTACATTTTTCAAAGTTCACATTAGTGGTAGCATATAATATTTCTCTTTTTGTGCCTGGCTTATTTCGCTCAGCATTATGTCTTCAAGGTTCATCCATGTTGTCATATGTTTCACCAGATCGTTCCTTCTTACTGCCGCGTAGTATTCCATCGTGTGTATATACCACATTTTATTTATCCACTCATCTGTTGATGGACATTTGGGTTGTTTCCATCTCTTGGCAATTGTGAATAATGCTGCTATGAACATTGGCGTGCAGATATCTGTTCGTGTCACTGCTTTCCGATCTTCCGGGTATATCCCGAGAAGTGCAATCGCTGGATCGAATGGTAGCTCTATCTCTAGTTTTCTAAGGAACTGCCAGACTGACTTCCAGAGTGGCTGAACCATTATACAGTCCCACCAACAATGAATAAGAGTTCCAATTTCTCCACATCCCCTCCAGCATTTGTAGTTTCCTGTTTGTTTAATGGCAGCCATTCTAACCGGTGTTAGATGGTATCTCATTGTGGTCTTAATTTGCATCTCTCTAATAGCTAGTGAAGCTGAACATTTTTTCATGTGTTTCTTGGCCATTTGTATTTCCTCTTCAGAGAACTGTCTTTTCATATCTTTTGCCCATTTTATAATTGGGCTGTCTGTACTATTGTCATTGAGTTGTAGGATTTCTTTGTATATGCAAGATATCAGTCTTTTGTCAGATACATGGTTTCCAAAAATTTTTTCCCATTGAGTTGGCTGCCTCTTTACCTTTTTGAGAAATTCCTTTGAGGTGCAGAAACTTCTAAGCTTGAGGAGTTCCCATTTATCTATTTTCTCTTTTGTTGCTTGTGCTTTGGGTGTAAAGTCTAGGAAGTGGCCTCCTAATACAAGGTCTTGAAGATGTTTTCCTACATTATCTTCTAGGAGTTTAATGGTACTTTCTTTTATATTGAGATCTTTGGTCCATTTTGAGTTAATTTTTGTGTAGGGGGTGAGGTAGGGGTCCTCTTTCATTCTTTTGGATATGGATATCCAACTCTCCCAGCCCCATTTGTTGAAAAGACCATTATGGCTCAGTTCGGTGACTTTGGGGGCCTTATCAAAGATCAGTCGGCCATAGATCTGAGGGTCTATCTCTGAATTCTCAATTCGATTCCATTGATCTATATGTCTATCTTTGTGCCAGTACCATGCTGTTTTGGCAACTGTGGCTTTATAATAAGCTTCAAAGTCAGGGAGTGTAAGTCCTCCCACTTCGTTTTTCTTTTTTAAAGTGTCTTTAGCAATTCGAGGCATCTTCCCTTTCCAAATAAATTTGATAACTAGCTTTTCCAAGTCTGCAAAGTAGGTTGTTGGAATTTTGATTGGGATTGCATTGAATCTGTAGATGAGTTTGGGTAGAATTGACACCTTAATGACATTTAGCCTTCCTATCCATGAACATGGAATATTTTTCCATCTTTTAAGGTCCCCTTCTATTTCTTTTAGTAGAGTTATGTAGTTTTCTTTGTATAGGTCTTTTACATCTTTGGTTAAGTTTATTCCTAGGTACTTGATTTTTTTAGTTGCTATTGAAAATGGTATCTTTTTCTTGAGTGTCTCTTCAGTTTGTTCATTTCTAGCATATAGAAACATTACTGACTTATGTGCATTAATCTTGTATCCCGCTACTTTGCTAAATTTGTTTATTAGCTCTAGTAGGTGTATCGTTGATTTCTCAGGGTTTTCTAGATATAAGATCATATCATCTGCAAACAATGACAGTTTTACTTCTTCTTTTCCAATTTGGATGCCTTTTATTTCTTTGTCTTGCCGGATTGCCCTGGCTAGCACTTCCAGCACAATGTTGAATAACAGTGGTGATAGCGGGCATCCTTGTCTTGTTCCTGATCTTAGAGGGAAGGCTTTCAGTCTCTCACCATTGAGTACTATGCTGGCTGTGGGTTTTTCATATATGCTCTTTATCATGTTGAGGAAGTTTCCTTCAATTCCTACCTTTTGAAGTGTTTTTATCAAAAACGGATGTTGGATTTTGTCAAATGCTTTTTCAGCATCTATTGAGATGATCAATTGATTTTTCCCTTTCGAGTTTTTAATGTGTTGTAATACATTGATTGTTTTTCTTATGTTGAACCATCCTTGCATGCCTGGAATGAACCCCACTTGGTCATGGTGTATGATTTTTTTAATGTGTCTTTGGATTCGATTTGCAAGTATTTTGTTGAGGATTTTTGCATCTATATTCATTAGGGAGATTGGCCGGTAGTTTTCCTTTTTTGTAGCATCTTTGCCTGGTTTTGGTATTAGATTGATGTTAGCTTCATAAAATGAGTTAGGTAGTGTTCCATTTTTTTCAATGTTTTGAAAGAGTTTGAGTAAGATTGGTGTCAGTTCTTTCTGGAAAGTTTGGTAGAATTCCCCTGTGAAGCCATCTGGCCCTGGGCATTTATTTGTGGGAAGATTTTTGATGACTGATTGGATCTCTTTGCTTGTGATGGGTTGGTTGAGGTCTTCTATTTCTTCTCTGGTCAGTCTAGGTTGTTCATATGTTTCCAGGAAATTGTCCATTTCTTCTACATTATCCAGTTTGTTGCCATACAGTTGTTCATAATATCCTCTTATAATTTTTTTAATTTCTTCAGGATCTGCAGTTATGTCACCTTTTTCATTCATTATTTTGTTTATATGGGTCTTCTCTCTTTTTGATTTTGTCAGTCTAGCTAGGGGCTTGTCAATCTTGTTGATCTTCTCAAAGAACCAACTTTTGGTGATATTTATCCTTTCTATTGTTTTTTTGTTCTCTATGTCATTTATTTCTGCTTTAATCCTTGTTATTTCTTTTCTTCTACTTGGTTTAGGATTGGTTTGCTGTTCATTTTCTAGCTTCTTCAGTTGATCCATTAGTTCTTTGATTTTGGCTCTTTCTTCCTTTTTAATATATGCGTTTAGTGCTATAAATTTCCCCCTTAGCACTGCTTTTGCTGCATCCCATAGGTTTTGGTATGTTGTGTTCTCATTTTCATTCGTCTCTATATATTTAGCAATTTCTCTTGCTATTTCTTCTTTAACCCACTGATTGTTTAGGAGTGTGTTGTTTAACCTCCAGGTATTTGTGAATTTTCTAAGTCTCTGATGGTTATTGACTTCTAATTGTATTCCATTGTGGTCAGAGAATGTGCTTTGAATAATTTCAATCTTTTTAAATTTATTGAGGCTTGTTTTATGTCCCAGCATATGATCTATTCTGGAGAAAGTTCCGTGAGCACTAGAAAAGTATGTGTATCCTGTTGATTTGGGATGTAATGTCCTGTAGATGTCTGTTAAATCTAATTCATTTATCAGATTGTTTAGGTTTTCAATTTCCTTATTGGTCTTCTGTCTGGTTGATCTATCTATAGGAGAGAGTGATGTGTTGAAGTCTCCCACAATTATTGTGGAAACATCAATTGCTTCCTTTAGTTTTGCCAATGTTTCTCTCATGTATTTTGTGGCACCTTGATTGGGTGCATAGACATTTACGATTGTTATTTCTTCTTGCTGAATTGCCCCTTTTATTAGTATGTAGTGGCCTTCTTTGTCTCTCAAAACATCCCTGCATTTGAAGTCTATTTTATCTGAGATTAATATTGCTACACCTGCTTTCTTTTGGCTGTAGCTTGCATGAAATATTTTTTTCCATCCTTTCACTTTCAGTTTCTTTGTGTCCCTGTGTCTAAGATGAGTCTCTTGTATGCAACATATTGATGGTTCATTTTTTTTGATCCATTCTGCGAATCTATATCTTTTAATTGGGGAGTTTAATCCATTTACATTCAACGTTAAAACCGTGAAGGCATTTCTTGAATCGGCCATCTTATCCTTTGGATTATGTTTGCCATATTTTTCCCTCTCTCTATTAATATCCTTTATTGTACCCATACCGAATCTCTTTAGTACTGAACCTTTCTCCAAGTCTCTCTGTCCTGTCTTTGTTTCTCTGTCTGTAGGGCTCCCTTTAGTATCTCCAGTAGGGCAGGTCTCTTGTTAGCAAATTCTCTCAGCATTTCTTTGTGTGTGAAAAATTTAAGCTCTCCCTCAAATTTGAAGGAGAGCTTTGCTGGATAAAGTATTCTTGGCTGGAAATTCCTCTCACTCAGAATTTTAAATATATCGTGCCACTGCCTTCTCGCCTCCATGGTGGCTGCTGAGTAGTCACTACTTAGTCTTATGCTGTTTCCTTTGTATGTGGTGAATTGCTTTTCTCTTGCTGCTTTCAGAACTTGCTCCTTCTCTTCTATGTTTGACAGTGTGATCAGTATATGTCTCGGAGTGGGTTTTTTTGGATTTATTCTATTTGGAGTTCGCTGAGCATTTATGATTTGTGTATTTATGTTGTTTAGAAGATTTGGGAAGTTTTCCCCAACAATTTCTTTGAATACTCTTCCTAGACCTTTACCCTTTTCTTCCCCTTCTGGGACACCAATGAGTCTTATATTCGGACGTTTCATATTATCTATCATATCCCTGAGGTCCATTTCGAGTTTTTCAATTTTTTTCCCCATTCTTTGTTTTATGCTTTCATTTTCCATTCTGTCATCTTCCAGGTCACTGATTCGTTGTTCAACTTCCTCTAGTCTTGTACTATGAGTGTCCAGAATATTTTTAATTTGGTGAACAGTTTCTTTAATTTCCATAAGATCATCCATTTTTTTATTTAGTCTTGCAATGTCTTCTTTATGCTCTTCTAGAGTCTTCTTGATTTCCTTCATATCCCGTACTAGGGTCTCATTGTTCATCTTTAGTTCTTTGAGTAGCTGCTCTAGGTGTGTCTCTTCTGGTCTTTTGATTTGGGTGCTTGGGCTTGGGTTATCCATATCGTCTGGTTTTTTCATATGCTTTATAATTTTCTGTTGTTTTTGGCCTCGTGGCATTTGCTGACCTTGATAGGGTTCTTTTAGGGTTTGTAGACCAGTTGAAGTCCTTATCTCTAATTTATCAGATCTACAGCTTCGTGGAGTACACTTTCTCTAACTAACCAGCAGGTGGCGTCCACGAGCCACCTGTTCTCCACAAGCCAGATCTCCCCTACTTAGCCTTTTTGGTGAGTGGGGGAGTGAGTCTTGTGGGGCCCAATTGGTGTCGCAAGCTTGCGTGTGTAGTTGGTGTTGCCTGCCCTGTATGTGGGGCGTGTTTCTGGGCAGTCGGGGAGGGGGGGTGGCCCTAACAATCAAATCTCCCTGATGATCCTAGAGTTTTAAAGCTACTGCAATAGTCTAATCCTTCAGTTCAGTCCTGCCACAGTTTGTCTCTGCCACTGACCCACAAGTCTTTGGTATTGGCGTATGGCTCCTGAGACTTGCAAGTGGGCCCCTCTTCCAGGCTGTGCACCCCGGGTCCTCTGTTGAGGGATGACTGTGCTATGTCACAGGTGAGTGCCGTCCCCCCAGGGCAGTTATGGGCTGCTGGGCTGTGTTGGGAGGCTCCCAGTCTGTTCAAATGATGGCTGAATGGGGCTCTGTTAATTCACACTGCTCCCCCTTCCCAGCTCTGGGACATTCAGCTGAGGTTGCAGGGAACGCTAATGTCCACGCCCAGTTTTGTGGTGTGTGCCTGTTATTTGAAGCACTTCCGTCACACTGGGTTGTCTGGGGCAGCTCTGGGCTATGGGGCTGGCGATGGGCAGGAGTGTTTCCTGTCCACCAGGATGGTGGCTGTGAGCGGACACCCCCCTTTTCTTGGGAAGTTGTGTTGTTTAGTGAATTTTCTCAGCCACTGGATTATTGCCTTTTGTCTCAGAGCTCTCTTAGTTCTGCTCTTGACTTGACGTGCCCAAATTTCAATTCTTTGAAGCTTTCTGTATTGAGCTTCTTAGAGTAATTGTTTTAGAAAAAGCAAAAAGGATTTAAAAAAAAAAAACGGCCCTCCTCAGAGATCTAATGGGTTATTGAAATGCTAATAGACAAAGCAACCAGGGCCATTAAGGAAAGGTGCCCAGGGCAGAGAGATCAGCCTTGCTTCGGGATTTGCATATGCGCCTCAAGGCCTGATCTCCGCCCTTCCCCTTTCTGTGTTCACCAGAACTCCAAAAATCCTCTGCTTTTATTTTGGAGTTTTTCGTGTTGTTTTTTTTCTATGCCTGTCTCCTCTCTGCTGGGCTGGCTGCTCTCAGAGTCTCTGGTGTCTGGCCTCAGTCTATCTATGGTTGGAGTTTGAATCAGTAGAATGAGTTTCCGGTAAGAGCAGCCACTGCAATTCTCCCTTCTCCTTCCTGGAGCTGACAGCCCCTCCTCCCCCGGGACTGAGCCTGGCAGGGAGGGGCGCGGGTCCCCTGGCCGCAAAAACTTACAGATTTCGCTGATCTCAGCAGTTCCACGTTTTCATGAGTGTTGTATGAAGTATGCCCAAAGACAGATTGCTCTGTGGTGTCCAGTCCACGCAGTTCCTGGCTTTTTACCTACTTTCCTGGAGGAGTAACTAAAACATACAGCTCACCAGTCTGCCATCTTGCCCCGCCTCTCCGCCTCCTTTTCTAGAATAGATCTGGAGCATAGCAGAGATGGATTATTATTTAATCCTTTAACAACTCAGTGAAGTAGGCGTTACTACTATACCCATTTTTTTTTTTAGATGGGGAATTAGTGCTTAAAGCAGCTAGGAGACTTGACTAAATCACACAGTTAGAAAGTGGTGGAGCCAGGGTTTGAAATGAAATACGCCATGGTGGTGAGAAAGGCAGAGAACCAAAGGCAGAGTTCTTAGGCACAGAAACATTTGAAAGGCCCATGGAGAGAAGGAGCTCAGAAAGTAGACTAAGAGGGTAAGAAAACACAGAGAGATAAGAAGAGAAAGAGGTAACACTGAAAGATAAAGAGTTAAAACAGAAGTTAAGTGACATCACGGAACAGAGAAAGGACAAAATTTCAAGAAAGGTCTGAACAGATACCCCAGAGAGATGATATGTGAAAAGAACAGAAACATGCCCGGCTGGATTTGGCATTTTGAGGGTCATGGTTGACAGGTAGTTTGGGAGTATAGTGGTAAGAGCAGAAGTCAAAATGCAGTGATTTGAGATGTGAGGAAGACAAATTAGAGAAAAGACAATAGCTTGAGAGGGATATGGTGGGATCACAGGAGGTTTATTTTTATATCTTTATTTTTAAGATCAGAGACTTCTTGAGCCAAGAACAACAGAGCAGTAGAGAGGGAGATAATGAACAGAAAAGTAATGAAAAGAAAAGTAAAAGGGCCCCCGAGGAAGCACTATGGGGTGAGATCTAGAACACAGGCAAAGAAATTAGTCTTGATCAGGAGATGGACAGCTTTTCTGCTGAGAAGGGAAAGAGGATTAGATGTCTAAAGATGGTTAGTATGTTGGTGGTAGTGAAAGAAGCTGAGTTCTACACTGACCTTAATTTTACTAGAGCTGTAGGAAACAAAGTCATTTGTCAACGAGGGGAGAAGTGAGGTTTGGAGTTGGATGGGAAAGGTAAAAGTTTAGAATGGTTGCTAAGTGAAATGATGGCAGAAGCTAGCAAAGAGCATGTGGAAGTGCCTAACAGCAGAGAAATCTTGGCTCAGGTGAAGACCATGAACTTGTGATGGCTCCAGTATACAATGCCTCTGATTTTTCTCTGTTAGCACTTAGCAACCTAGAGTAGGTAGGGGATGGTTAAATGGTTGAACTTATTCTGGGCTGAATTATTCATAGTTAGTTCTTCTAGTAACACAGGATATTACTTCATCATTTGGCAGATATTTATATTTTCCTTTCCATTGTAGTGTAAACTGTTATAGCATGATCACTTTTAGGTTAAAAAAATTAAAGACAATATTGATGACAGGCTTAGTTCAGGAAGTTTTAGAAGAGAGCTGAATGACTTAGAAGTCAACATAAATTCTAAGACAGAATCTGCAAGCAAAATAATTTCATTTTAGATATTACAGAATTAGAGGGCTCTCTAGCTTCCAGAGGAGTTCTTTTATTTCTAAATGTTCACTGGGAGGAACAAAGCCTTCTTTGGACTTTTTAACATTGCAAAGGGCTTTGGAGAAATTATTAAGTTGCAAACCTCAGAACTGGAGACAGAAAAGCTTGTATATTTTCCAAACATTCTACCATATGTAATTTGCATTATGTATATCATATCCTCATTTCTTATTTTAGAAAATATTATATAGTTGTTCGAGGCTTTATATTTTTTGTATTGTTAGCTGTTTCATTTAAGGGCTCATTATATCTGGATAACAACCATTAATAGGAACACTAAATTATACTTTGTAGACAGTCTAACTCTAGGCATATACATATATCACATTCCTTGCATACTGCCTTGTGTGTGTGTGTGTGTGTGTGTGTTGTGTGTGTGTGAATACATACACACATGCTTATCTCTTCTGTCAAGGAAAATGTTGAATTAGAAGAACATACTTCACCAGCTGGAGAAAGAAGGAATTGATCCCCTTTGTACTATAGAAGAACAACTCTATTTTGTCTGGTGCTTATTCAGACACAGTGAAGACAGGCTGAGGTCTGCTACCAGAAATTTAGAACAGCTTACAGTGAAGCACATGGAAAAAATGAAAGTGAGAACTAATTACAAAGTCTTAAAGATATTTTTGGTTTTGTTCATTGTCCCTTATTAAATTGACACATTAAAAACCAGTGATTGTATAATTTGCAAACACTCAAATATATGGTTTTTTTTTTTCATGAAATAATGTAAATCATCTGTATTAGTTTCTAAAGGAGTACTTGTACAGGATATTGTCCAGAGATGACTGACTGAACATCCAGACAGTTCTGTTTAAGTAAGCTTTCATTATCTTGGTAAAATCACCCTTGTCTCAGGAGTAGACTCTAGCTGACTATATTCCTTATAAGCTTATAAGCCTTATTAGTCAGTGTATGGAGAGTGGATCTGCTTCTCAAAGGTGGGCTCATTTTTGCCAAACTCACAGAGACATTTGAAGAAAAGCAGACACCAGCTTATTAATTGATAATAAGAAATATAATTGCCAGAGGAACCAGACACATATGTCCTTTGGCTGATTCATTCTCTCCCTACAGGCACACTACATGGGCAGCCAAAGATATTTATTTGGTGAAAAATTTATTCTAATTTTTTATAGCGCTGACTAAGATAGCCAGATTTCCACAATAGTGCCGTCTATACCCGCCCTCATTAACGGGACCTTTTATATCCTATGACCAAGGCACCTAGCACTTACATTGATAGGTAATGTCATCTTTTAACTCTATTATCACTCTTTTTGATGTTTCCAGTTCTGAGCAGCCTAATTTCTGATGTATTCTTTCTTTAACTGAGTTAACCAATTCTCTCAGGTTACTTGGAAATCACTCTTATGTTTCTGCATCTCAGCTCAGATAGGTAACTTGCCGATTTTCCAATTTACCTCTTAGCTGGCAATGAAATTTCCAGATTCTTAAAGGAGAATGAAACTCCTCTAGAATAGAAGCATTACAGTATAATAAAAAGAGCATGAACTTTAACATTTGGCAGATGAGGGTTAAAAACTGCCCTTAGTATTGTCTCTCTGTGTAGCCTTGGGAAGGTCACTTCTTTAAGCTCCAAGTTCCTTATCTGTAAGGTGGGGATGCTAATAGCTTCTTCAAAGGGATTTGTGAGGTTTACCTGAGTTAATGTGTGTAAAGCGTTTCACACAAGTGCTTGGCACCTAGCAAATGCTCAGTAAATTATAGCTATTATTATTGGAAATAAAGATTATTGTTATTGCCATTTTATAGAAGAAGAAATTGAATCTCACCAGGCAGTGATTAAATTGATTTGCAAATCTGTTCCTTCAAGTATATCAGTCAGGTTCTTCTGCATATTCTGAGGGTCTGTGAAGTACCCTTCAGTTATGCAGTAGACTTCACAGCAATTCAGCCAAGTGCAAGTCAGTTACTTTGGTCATCTACTTCTAAGCAATTTGGCGTAGTAAGAGCTCAGTCTCTGATTTCTTCCCATCTGAGTGTGAATCCTAGCTCCTCCCCTTATTCTGGTGTGATATTGGGCAAATCCCTTAGCCTAAGCCTGTTGCCTCACCCATAAAGCAGTAGGCTAAAGTCTTGTAGGGTTGTGGTAAGACTGACATACTCGAAGTCCTTAATAGTACCTAGGGCATAGAGTCAGTTTTCAATCTATGCTATTATTAACCAAAAACTATGGTCTCATTAGTCAGAAATTATTTTTAAAGAATTCCCAACAATTTATTTTAATACAATCTTCTAATAAGAATTCAGACTTCTTAACCATAAATTTAGTTTAGGGGTGCAGACATATTTACTGTGTAGAATTTTCTCCGTTCCTGGGTACCATGACCATATTTCCTAAACTACAGACAAGGAGACTAGATTTGAAACCTGGTATGTTAGTGGAAAAAAAATTGGAGATTGTGACTGTCCCAGAAATTTGTGGTTATATGGCATTATATCTGTGAGAAGCATTGTGTGTGGTAACATAAGACTGCTGGAAGGAAGTTTAGAGAGAGAGAGACCCATACTTAAGGAAAGCTGAGTTTTTCATGCATGTCTCAGATTATAGACATAATAGTATGGTGATCTCTTAATGGCTCTTTTACTGTTGGACATTTTAATATGGGTTACAATATGAGCCATAGACAAAGAGTAAGAAAATATATTGTTTACTTTTTAGGTGGAAGATTATGCAAACCATATCTGTAAAGTTAACAGAGGGAAGAGAAGCATTTTCTCTTAGTTATGAAAAGGAAAATGAACAGCTTAGACATGAGTGTAAAGAGCTCCAACTGAAACAGGGTAATTTTTCATTTTGTAAAAATGTAAATTTTTATTTAATTCCTAATTCTAAAAGTTAACATGTAACAGTTATAGAGGATTTGGGAAATGTAGAAGGAAGAAGAAAAATGATTATATATCCTCTACTGTAAGAAAAGTACTTCTAATGGTTTAGGTGTGTTTTCTGCCTGTCTTTTTTTTAGTATATATAGTGGACCCTCGATACTTGTCATTAATTGGTTCTGGGAGGTGCGATGAGTACCAAAAACAATGAGTACCAAACAAATTTTTCCCATAAGGAATAATGTAAATAAATTTAATGCATTCCCAAACCAAAGGCAATGCACATTTTTAAGGCAATATGTAAAAAGATATGGTTGTATATCATTACTTTATATGAGAAATAAACCTAAAAATTAATGAATACTTAGATTAAACAAATAAAAATGTCACTTTACCTGTACTGAGAAGAGTCCATGGCCTAATGGGATGGTGGGAGGAGAGTGGTGAGGAGAATTTACATGGAGTGTTGCTTGGAAGGAGAGTCCCCCTCCAACAGAACATCAGGCACTTGCACTTCAGGTGTTCTTTCTCTTTTCTTTCTTTTTCAACATGCATCACAGGCTCTGACACATTCTGTCACCTTCACTAAAAACATATCCAATGAGGACTGCTTCTGTCTTCTTTTCAGAATTCCTTGAAAATGTGAAATTCTTTGGTTATTTGATAAATTCACATTTCTGCTTGTCAGAGCTTTGTCTGGATGGTACTTCTCCACAACGTTTTGAACTTCTGCCCATTTCGCACACATTTCTTTTATCAAGGAACTGGGGACATCCTCCCTTATCTCTTCCTCACGTGAAGAAATTTCTTCAGTCACCTCTTATTACTTCTCCTTCTATAGTTCCTGCAGCTCCTCAGTGCTGAGCTCTTCACGATGTTCCTCCACTAACTCCTCAACATCAGCCTTTTTTATTGCTTCTTTATACTTAATGATGGTGGATACTGTTTTTCTAGGCATACCATATTCCTTAACAAAAGATCAGTAATGTGAGTACCATGTTCATATTTACCTATTATTTCTTTTTTTTAGCTCAATGGATGTGCAAAGTAATTTTCTTTTCTGCTCAGTGCTCTCACTGCTCATTTTCTTAGGACCCATGATGAGAAAAAAAAGCACAAAAATACAAAAAATGACCACAGAAGCTAAGACCGCAAGGGGATGTGCACAGGGCAAGAGCTACTGCGTGACTAGTGCGTGACCCTTTGTTTCTGCTGGAAAGGGTGACCAGTCATGAGGCAGCTGATGCTTGCCATTGAGTACCAAACAAATGATGAGTACTGGAGCAAAATTATCTCATCAAAATGCGTCGAGTACCAAATCTGAAAGTTTTAAAGCAATTGAATACTGAGGTACCGCTGTAATCTGAAATGTGGTGTAAAGCAGTTATTTATTTCAGTAACTATTACCACTGTATCATAATTACCTGTGTTAGCAACTCTTGAGCAGAGATCACGTCTTAGTCTTTGTGGTCTCTGTGTCACCCACAGCACCTGCCTTGTACCTAGCATATTGAAGACTCGGAAAATATTGAAGTACTACAAGGCTATAAAGGAAAATACAGATAGACCACTTTAATGATAAACTTCATATGCTGTGTAGGAGAATTCATTTACTATGGTTAGTGTTCATTCCTTTATTCAACAGCTATTTACTGTGTGCTTGCTCTGTTAGGCACTGTTGTGGGCTCTGGGAGTGCAGCAGCAAGTAAACAAAGCCTGCTTTCCCGGGGCTTAGTCAGAGGAGACAGAGAGTAAACAAGTAAACCAATGTAAGTTTAAGGACAAGTGTTCCAAAAAATAATAAAGCAGGGTTAGGGGTTAGAGAGTGATGGTGTGTATGTGTGTGTGTGTGTGTGTGTGTGTGTGTGCTAGTTTATTTAACATTATCACAAAAGTCTCTCTGATTGTAGTGACATTTGAGCAGAGACTTGAAGGAAGTGAATGTGCAAATCAGGTGGACACTTGAGGGTGGAGCATTCCCAGTAGAGGAAACAGCACATGTAAAACGCCCTGAGACCAGAGTGTGCTTGCTGTGTGGAGACCCTGAAAGGAGGCCAGAGAATGAGGGGAGAATGTTTAGAAATGGATGAGGTCAGAGGTCACGGGGAGCCTACTATTGGCGACTATGGTAAAAACTTGGGATTTTATTATTAGCAAGATGGAAAGCCTTTGGAGGGTTTTGAGAAGAGTAATGACTTGATCTGACATTTAACTGGATCTCTCTGGCTGCAATATAAAAATTAGACTGTAGACGGGCAATGGTCCAGTAAGAGATGATGATGACTTGGAGGAGGTGTACTTCTGACAGTCGAAGTGCTGAGAAATGGTTGCTTTCTTTTCCACAATTATTTTGTGCCATTTGACCTGTTTTTTTCTCTTTGTTTTTATTCGCTTTTTCTTTTATTTTGCCTTCTTTTGGTTTGAGTTGGTTTTTCTTTTACCGTTATTTGGTGTATTTGACCTGCTTTTTCCTGTTCATTTCTATTTGCTTTTTCTCTTGTTTCTGCCATCTTTGGGTTTGGGTCGATTCTGGTTTATCTTCTTTCTTCTGCCAGTTTGGAAGTTATACTCACATATAACTCTTTGTCTGTTCTTTTAATGGTTACCTAGATTTTTGGACATACTTATTTATCAAACTCTAAAGTTAATAGTTTTATCCTCCTACTAAATAAGATCTTTAGAACACTCTAACTCCGATCACTGCCCACTCCTCACTTGTATGCTATAATTGTTGAGTTTCATTCTATCTTGTTTTAACTTTACAATTTAGGTAATAGTATTATATAGGGTCAGTGATTATTTTAATTTACTCAACCAAATACTATTTTCTTTGCTCAACATTTTTTTCTTGCAGCTCAGCTATTCTATTTGGGATCTTTTCCTTTTTCACTTTTAAAACTTCATTTTATGAGGTCTTATTGATGGAAACTTTTTTTCTTTGTTTTGGACATAACATGCAGAGAAGGTTGAGTTAATCATAGGACATATTGTACTCTTGTTTTGTTTTTATTCCTTTCTTGCTTTCCATTGGCTATACTGAGTTTTCTTTTGCTGGTTTAAAAGTTATGCAGTCTATTTTTGTTCTTATGGTGGTTGAATTTTTTTTCTTTATTAGAGAAGCTGTGGGTTAACAGAACAATCATGCATAAAATTCAGGATTCCCATATACCACTCTATTATTAACACCTTGCATTGGTATGGAACATTTGTTACAATTGATTATAACACATTTTTATAATTGTACCATTAACTATAGTCCATGATTTAATTCAGGGTTCACTGTGTAGTGTAGCTCCGTGGATTTAAAAAAAAATTGCATTACCATATATATAATCTAACATTCTCCCTTTTAATTACATACATATATATATTTCATAGCTGTTAATTATGTTCACAGTTTTGTGCTACCATCATCACCATCCATTACCAAAACATTTCCAACATTCCAGATAGGAGCCCTGTACATTTTAAGCCTTAACTTCCCATTCTACACTCCTACCCCAACCCCTAGTAAACTTTATTCTAGAGTCTGACTCTGAGTTTGCAAATTCAAAACATTTCAAATCAGTCGAGATCATACAATATTTGTCCTTTTGTGTCTGCCTTATTTTACTCAACTTGATGTCTTCAGGGTTTATTATGTTGTGTATGTCAGGATTTCATTCCTTTTTTTTACAGCTGAATAATATTCCACTGTATGTATATACCTCCTTTTATTTAACCTTCATTGGTTGATGGACACTTGGGTTGCTACCATCTTTTAGCAATTGTGAATGATGCGGCTATGAACATTGGTTTGCAAATATCTGTTTGAATCCCCGCTTTCAGATCTTTTGGATATATAAGTAGTAGTGGGATTGCCTGGTCATATGGTAGTTCTATGCTTAGCTTTCTGAGGAACTGCCAAACTGTCAGTTCATGCCAATCCATGAACATGGACAGTCCTTCCATTTATTTAGATCTTCGATTTCTTTTCAGAATGTTTCGTAGTTTTCTGTTTATAAGTCCTTTATATCCTTGGTTAGATTTGTTCCTAGATATTTGACTCTTTTATTTGCTATGGTGAATGGAATATTTTTTCTTGATTTCTTCTTCTGATTGTTCATTGCTTGCATATATAAACACTACTGAGTTTTGAGTGCTGATCTTGTACCCTGACACTTTGCTGAATTCATTTATTAACTCTAGTAGCTTTGTCATCAGTTTTTCAGGATTTTCTGTATGTAGGATCATGTCATCTGTATGTAAGGAAAGTTTTACTTCTTCCTTTCCAATGTGGATGCCTTTTATTTCCTTTTCTTGCCTAATTGCTCTGGCAAGAACTTCCAGTACAATGTTGAATAACAGTGGTAACAGTGGGCATCCTTGTCTTGTTCCTGAACTTTAGAAGGAAAGCTTTCAGTGTTTCACCATTAAGTAGAATGTTAACTGTGGGCTTTTCATATATACCTTTTTTATATCGAGGAAGTTTCCTTCTATTACTAGTGTTTTGAATGTTTTTATCAATAAGGGGTGCTGGATTTTGTCAAATGCCTTTTCTGCATCAATTGAGATGATTGGGTTTTTTCCCCTTCATTGTGTTCATGTGGTGTATTACATTAATTGATTTTCTTATGTTGAACCAACCTTGCATACCTTGGATAAATCCCACTTGATCATGGTGTATAATTCTTTAATAAGCTTTTAGATTCAGTTTGCTAGTATTTTATTGAGGATTTTTGCATTTATATTAATAGAGATGTTGTCTGTAGTTTTCTTTTCTTGTGATATCCTTATCTGGTTTGGTATGAGGGTGAGGCTGGCCTTGTAGAGTGAATTAGGGAGTGTTCCATCCTCTTCAATTTATTGGAAGAGTTTGAGCAGAATTGGAGTTAAGTCTTCTCGGAATGTTTAGTAGAATTCTCCTGTAAAGCCATCTGGTCCTGGGCTTTTCTTTGTGGGGAAATTTTGATTACTGACTTAGTCTCTTTACTACTAATTGGTTTGTTGAAATCTTCTATTTCTTCCTGAGTCAATTTAGGTAGTTTGTGTATTTCTAAGAATTTGTCCATTTCATCTAGGTTATCTAATTTATTGATGTACAGTTGTTCATAATATCCTCTTATAGTCCTTCTTACCATATTTTTAATTGTAGAATATAGCATACGTACCTAGATGTGATAACTTTCTAACTGATAAGTAGAGAGTAAATTTCAAAGATATTATAGATTACAGTTCTACAGTTTCAGTTTATTTCATTGTTATGAAATATAACATATACAAAAAGGTAGTATCTTTCAAAGTATGATTTAACAAGTAGCTATGTAGGAAATCTTCTAAGTTGTTATGAATTATAGTACCATAGTTTCAGTTATTTCCTTATTGTGAAATATAACATATATACAAAAAGGTATAGCTTTCAAATTATGATTTAACAAGTGGCTATAGAACAAATTACAGTTCCACCATTTCAGTTCTTTCCTTCTAGCTATTCTAATACCCTAGCAACTAAGAAAAAGAAAATTATATAAAGATTCAGTATTCATAATCCTTTGTTAAATTCCGTCTTCTTTGTTGCTACCCCTTTCTGTAGTTTAATCACTTTCCCAATCTTCAGGGATGTCTAGGCAGTGACCACCCTAACCTGTTTGTGTTGAAAAGGGGTGTCAACTTTATGAGCAAAGGGGACTTTCTTGAAGAGGCTATTGACTCTGTGTTTGGGGACTTAGCTGGCATAGGATCTCTCTGAAGGATTTAAGTTTCTCATGAATAAACTTTTATGGAGTCTCAGGTAGGGATCTGAGTATTCTTTAAGGTTTTCGGGACTTCTGTTTGACTTGGGCTTATCATACTGTGGCCTTTTGGCATATCTAGGTAAGCTTGCATAGGAGTAACCTCCAGGACAGCCTTTTGACTCTATTAGATTTCTATTATCCACTAAAACCTTATTTTGTTGCCTTGCTTTCCTCACCTTTGGTCAAAAAGGCATTCTCAATCCCTTGATGCCAGGGTCAGGCTCATTCCCAGAATCCATGTCCCATGTCACCGGGAAGGCTTATTCATCTTGAGGGTCCTGTCCCACGTTGGGGGAAGGATGATGAATTTATTTGCAGAGTTAGGCTTAGAGAGAGAAAGTCCACATTTAAGCAACAAAAGAGGTTCTCTGGAGGTGACTCCTAGGCCTAATTATAGGTGGGTTTAGCCTCCACTTTACAACCATAAGTTTCACCCAAGCAGCCTCAATATGGAGGGCTTGACTTATAAAGTAGGGGGTTCGTAAATTCACATAGCATATGCTATGTCCACCATAATCCATCCTTATCTCACATTATCATCACTTGGTTGTACAATCTTCATCACTCTCCATTTTAAACAATTCTCCTGACCCCAAACATCTCGTAGCTCTTGTCAGTCCTTAATTATTTGCCCCCAGTATTTGTGTAATATTAGTATGGTATTCCCATTAATTATAGTCCCTAGTATGCAATATGTAGATTTTTCCCATATACCCTTCTGTTGTCAACTCTCTGTGCTAGTGTCATACCTTAGAAGTATATCATGCAAGCACCTATCTATATTTGTGGTGCTGATCTGTGGGAAACATGCTTTTAAACAACCCCTTTCAATCCTATTCACCTTCGAAACAGCTCTGATACTTATAATCCCATTAACAAACAATCATCACCCCTATCCATTACCATACCTTTGAATTCACCATCAATATATCTGAACATATCAGATTATCATCCTCCCTCACTAACTACTGTCTATCACTAGGTTCCCAATATTCTATATTATAAAACATTGATTTTACATTGTTCAGATGGTTCATAGCAGTGGTAACATACAGTATCTCTTATTTTGTGTCTGACTTATTTCACTTAGAATTAAATCTTCAGGGTTCATCCGCATTGTCATATGTTTCAAGACCTTGTTGCTTCTTACTGCTGCATAATATTCCATCATGTGTATATACCACATTTTGTTTATCCACTCACCTGTTGAAGGACACTTGGATTGTTTCCATATCTTGGCAATTTTGAACAATGCTGCTATGAACATTGGTGTACAAATGTCTGTTCATGTCACTGCTTTCAAATCTTCTGGGTATATACCAAGAAGTGGAATTGCTGGATCATAGGGTAATTCAATACCTAGTTTTCTGAGAAACTGCCAAACTGTCTTCCAGAGTGGCTTTACCACTATACAGTCCCACCAGCAATGAATGAGTTCCAATTTCTCCACATTCTCTCCAGCATTCGTAGTTTCCTGTTTGTTTGATGGCAGCCATTCTTATTGGTGTGAGATGATATCTCATTGTGGTCTTGAATTGCATCTCCCTAATAGCTAGTGAAGATGAACATTTTTTTCATGTGTTTTTTAGACATTTGTATTTCCTCTTCAGAAAAATGTCTTTTCATATCTTTTGCCCATTTTATAATTGGGCTGTTTGTACTATTGTCATTGAGTTGTAGGATTTCTTTATATGTGCAAGATATTAGTCTCTTATCAGACATATTGTTTCCAAATATTTTCTCCCATTGTGTTGCCTGTCTCTTCACTTTTTGACAAATTCCTTTGAGGTACAGAAGCTTTTGATTTTGAGGAGTTCCCATGTATCTATTTTTTCTTTTATTTCTTGTGCTTTGGGTGTAAGGTCTAAGAAGCGACCTCCTAATACTAGGTCTTGAAGATGTTTCCCTACATTATCTTCTAGGAGTTTTATGGTACTGTTTTTTATATTGAGGTCTTTGATCTTCTTTGAGTTAGTTTTTGTATAGGGTGTGAGGTAGGGGTCCTTTTTCATTCTTTTTGTTATGGCTATCCAGTTCTCCCAGCCCAATTTATTGAAGAGACTTCTGTCCCAGTTCAGTGGATTTGGGGGCCTTATCAAAAATCAGTCGACCATATATCTGGGGGTCTATTTCTGAATTCTCAATTAGATTCCATTGATCAATATGTCTACCTTTATGGCAATACCATGCTGTTTTAACCACTGTAGCTTTATAGTAGGCTTCAGTGTCTGGAAGTGTAAGTCCTCCCACTTTGTTCTTCTTTTTTAGGATGTTTTTGGCAATTCCAGGCCCCTTTCCCTTCCAAATAAATTTGATAACTAGCTTTTCCAAGTCTGTAAAGTAGTAGGTTGGTTGGAATTTTGATTTACGTTCTTGGTTAAGTTATTCCTTGATACTTGATTTTTTTAGTTGCTATTGTGAATGGAATTTTTTTATTTCCTCTTCAGTTTGATCATTACTAGTGTATAGGAACATTACCAACTTATGTGCATTAATCTTGTATCCTGCCACTCTGCTGAATTTATTAGCTCAAGTAGCTTTGTGGTTGAATTCTCAGGATTTTTCAAATATAAGATCATATCATCTGCAAATAATGACAGTATTACTTCTTCCTTTCTAATTTGGATAGCTTTTATATCTTTATCTTGGTGACTTCCTCTGACTAGAACTTCTAGCACAATGTTGAATAATAGAGGTGATAGTGGTCATCCTTGTCTCATTCCTGATCTTAGGGGGAAGGCTTTCAGCCTCTCACCATTGAGTACTATGCTGGCTGTGGGTTTTTCATATATGCCCTTTATCGTATTGAGGAATGTTTCTTCAATTCCTACCTTTTGAAGTGTTTTTATCAAAAAGTGATGTTGAATTTTGTCAAATGTTTTTTCAGCATCTGTTGAGATATCATTTGATTTGTTAATGTGTTGAATTACATTAATTGATTTTCTTATGTTGGACTACCCTTGCATGCCAGGAATGAACCCCACTTGGTCGTGGTGTATAATTATTTTAATGTGACTTTGGATTTGATTTGCAAGTATTTTGTTTAGGATTTTTGCATCTATATTCATTAGGGAGATTGTCCTATAGTTGGCCTTTTTTGTAGTGTCTTTATCTGGTTTTGGTATCAGAGTGATATTAGCTTCATAAAATGAGTTAGGCAGTGTTCCCTTTTCTTCAATTTTTTTTTTGCAAGAGTTTGAGCAGGAATGGTGTCGATTCTTTTTGGAAAGTTTGGTAAAATTCCCCTGTGAAGCCATCTGGCCATGGGCTTTTATTTGTGGGTAGATTTTTGATGGCTGATTGGATCTCTTTGCTTGTGACTGGTTTGTTGAGGTCTTCTATTTCTTCTTGGGTCAGTCTAGGTTGTTCAAGTTTTTCCAGGAAATTGTCCATTTCCTTTAAATTGTCTAGCTTGTTGGCATACAGTTATTCATAGTATCCTCTTGTGGTTTGGTTTTTTTTATTATTTCTTTGGGATCTGTGGCAATTATCCACTTCTCATTTCTGATTCTGTTTACTTGGGTCTTCTCTTTTTTGCTTTATCAGTCTAGCTAAGGCTCTTTCAATCTTGTTGATCTTCTCAAAGAACCAACTTTCGGTTTTATTTATTCTATTGTTTTTTGTTTGTTTGTTTGCTTGTTTTGTTTTTGTTCTCCAGCTCATTTGTTTCTGCTTTAATCTTTGTTATTTCTTTTTTATCTTTGTTATTTCTTTTTATCTACTTGCTTTAGGTTTAGTTTGCTGATCATTCTTTAGTCTCTGCGGTTGTTCAGTTAGGTCTTTAGTTTTAGCTCTTTCTTGCTTTTTGATACATACATTTAGAGCTATAAATTTCCCTCCCAGCACTGCCTTCACTGCATCCCCCACATTCTGATATGTTGTTTTCTCATTTTCCTTCACCTCTAGATATTTACCAATTTCTCTTGCAATTTCTTCTTTGACCCACTGGGTTGTTTAGGAATGTGTTGTTTAACCTCCATGTATTTGTGAAAGATCTAGTTCTTTGATGGTGGTTGATTTCTAGTTGCATTCCATTGTGGTCAGAGAATGTGCTTTGAATAATTTCAATCTTTTTAAATTTATTAAGACTTGTTTTGTACCCCAGCATATGATCTATACTGGAAAACATTCCATGGGCACTAGAGAAGAATGAATATCCTGGTACTTTGGGATGTAACAATCTATATATGTCTGTTAAATCTAATTCATTTATCATATTGTTTAGGTTCTCAAGTTCCTTATTGTTCCTCTATCTAGTTGTTCTATCTATAGAAGAGAGTAGTGTATTGAATCTCCCACTATTATTGTAGACATGTCTATTGCCCCCTTCAGTTTAGCCAATGTTTGTCTAATGAATTTTGGAGCTCTTTGATTGGCTATATACACGTTTATAATTGTTATTTCTTCTTGGTGCATTATCCCTTTTATTACTATATAGTGTCTTTCCTTGTCTCTTATGACATCTTTGCATTTAAAGTATATTTTGTCCAATATTAGTATAACTACCTAAGCTTTCTTTTGATTGCAGTTTGCATAAAATATTTTTTCCATCCTTTCACTTTCAGTCATTTTGTGTCACAGGGTCTAAGATGAGTAGCTTGTAAACAGTATATTGATGAGTCATATTTTTTAATTCATTGTACCAGTCTATATCTTTTAATTGGAGAGTTTAATCCATTCACAAAGTTATTACTGCGAAGGAGTTCTTGAACCAGCCATCTTATTCTTTGATTTTTAGTTGTTAGATCTATTTTTTTCCCTCTCTCTTTTTTTCCTTTAAGTTACCCTTACTAATAACTCTTCAATTATGTGCTCTCCTCCAGACCTCTCTCTCCTTTCTTTTTTTCTCAGCTGTTAGAGCTCCCTTTCATATTTCTTGCAGGGCAGGTCTCTTGTTAACAAATTCTCTCAGCATTTGTTTGTCTGTGAAAATTTTAAACTCTCCCTCAATTTTGAAGGATACCTTCGGTGGGTAAAGAATTCTTGGCTGGCAATTTTTCTCTTTCAGAATCTTAAATATGTCATACCACTGCCTTCTTGCCCCCATGGTGCCTGTTGAGTAATGAGTGTTTAGTCTTATGTTGTTTCCCTTATATGTGGTGAATTGCTTCTCTCTTGCTGCTTTCAGTAGTTTCTCCTTCTCTTTAGCATTTGACAATCTGATCAGTATATGTCTCAGAGTAAGTTTATTTGGATTTATTCTATTTGGAGTTTTTTGGGCATCTTTGATTTGCATATTTATGTCATTTAGAAGGTTTGGGAAGTTTTCTTCAACTATGCCTTGAAACAGTCTTCTTAGCCCTTTACCCTTCTCTTCTCCTTCCGGGACACCAATAATTCTTATATTTGTTTGCTTCATGTTGTCCATCATTTCTCAGAGATCCATTTCAAAATTTTCACATTTATTCTTTGTGTGCTCACATTCATTTACTCTGTCCTCAAGTTCACTTCTCCCATGGGGGCAGAGCAAATGCTGCCTGCCAGGTTTCCTCATGGGAGCTCCCCACTGTCTGACTGGAGGATCACATCTCCCCCCTGTCAAGGTAGGTGCATGAGAGTGGAGAGCCGCTGCTCACTCCCTTGCCTGGTGGAAGTTTTGCTACTGCTGTCTGGGAGGTGGTCCAACTGGAACACACTCATTGTGTCCCTTGAGCTGCTGTTTTTTTGTCAGTACTGTGGGGGATCCCCTATGGCCAGTCATACCCTAAAACTGTGGTCCCTGGTGTCCTCCAGCCCTTTTCTAGTTACTTTCATGGAGGAGAAGCCCATTCCACCTCACCTACTCTGCCGTTTTCCTGGAAGTCTCTCATGATGTAACTTCACAGGGAACGGAAGAAGGGGAAGTATGAGTGTTGGGGATAAGAATTCAGAACTCTGTCTTTCATATTAGCATCTTGATAATGCCTGGGGAACATGTCCTTTACATTTCTTCTTCAATCATCCATGGCTCTTGTTTGAACTGGTGACTTTAAACTTGTAAACAGAAAAGTGACACAGAATTTAGATGTTACTGTTGGTGGTCAAAGCAGAATTTCAGAATTCAGGCTGAAACCTTAGGATCTGGTTTCAGAAGGATAAGGAAGGATAAGATCTGCACAAGGAAGCTGGCCAGCAGACAAAGACAATGATGGCTGACCAGAGAGACTGTACCCACACCTTATAGTCCTTTTTGTTTCAGTGGAGTTGGTAGTAATGTCCCCCTTTCATTTCTGATTTTTGTTATTTATATCCTCTCTCTTTTTTCTTTGTCAGTCTAGTTAAAGGTTTGTCCACTTTATTGACCTTTTCAAAGAACCACCTTTTGGTTTTGTTGATTCTGTGTATTTTTTTCCTATTTCATTTATCTCTGCTCTAATCTTTGTTATTTCCTTCCTTCTGCTTGCTTTGGGGTAGTTTGCTCTTCTTTTACTAGTTCTTCCAGTTTTGAGGTTAAGTCTCTGATTTGAAGTCTTTCTTCTTTTGAAATGTAAACACTTAGAGCTATAAATTACCCTTACAGCACTGCCTTCACTGCCTCCCATAAGTTTTGGTGTGTTGTATTTTCATTTTCATTTGCCTCAAGATATTTCCTAATTTCACTTCTGATTTCCTCTTTAAGTCATTGGTTGTTTGAGTATTGTACCGGTTTGTATATATATTATGTCCCCCAGAAAAAGCCATATTCTTTAATGTATTCTTGTGTGGGCAGATGTATTGGTGTTGATTAGATTGTAATTCTTTGACTGAGTGTTTCCATGGAGATGTAACCCACCCAACAGTAGGTGATAACTCTGATTGGATAATTTCCATGGAGGTGTGGCCCCACACATTCAGCATGGGCCTTGATTAGTTTACTGGAGCATTATATAAGCTCAGACAGAAGGAGCGAGCTTGCTACAGCCAAGAGGGACACTTTGAAGAACACACAGAAGCTGAGAGAGTAGCTGCAGATGAGAAACAGTTTGAAGATGACCATTGGAAGCTGATGCAGAGATTTTGGAGAATGCCATTTTGGAACGCAACCTGGGAGCAAGCAGATGCTAGCCACGTGCCTTCCCAGCTAACAGAGGTTTTCTGGACACCATTGGCCATCCTCCAGTGTAGGTACCCAATTGTTGATGTGTTACCTTGGACACTTTATGGCCTTAAGACTGTAACTGTGTAACCAAATAAACCCCCTTTTATAAAAACCAATCCATTTCTGGTGTTTTGCATTCTGACAGCATTAACAAACTAAAACAAGTATGTTATTTAATTTCCCCATGTTTGTGAATTTTCCATTTCTCCCTCTGTTATTGATTTCTAGCTTCATTCTGTTGGATCTGAGTATACACATTGTTTGATTTCAATGTTTTTTAATTTATTGAGACTTGTTTTGTGACCTAACATATGGATTATCCTGGAGAATGATCCATGTGCACTTGAGAAGAATGTGTATTCTGTTTTTGTTGGGTGAACTGTTATATATGTATTTGTTAAATCCACTTGGTTTAGATTATTATTCAAGTCTTGTATTTCTTTATTGATCTTCTGACTACATATTCTATCCATTACTAAAAGTAGTGTATTAAAGTCTCTTACTATTAATGTAGAACTGTCAATTTCTCCCTTCATCTCTGTCAGTATTTGCTTCATTTATTTTGTGGCTGTGCTGTTAGGTATATATACATTTATAATTGTTGCATCTTCTTTTTGAATTGTTCCCTCTCTGACTATTTTTGGCTTCAATTCTATTTTGTCTGATATTAGGATAGCTACCCAGTTCTTTTTTAGTTGCTACTATTTTTTTTCCATCCTTTCTCTTTCAACCTTCTTGTATCTTGAATTTAAGATGAGTCTCCTGCAAACAGCATATAGTCAGGCCATGCTTTTTTATCCATTCTGCCAATCTCTGCCTTTTGACTAGAGAGTTTAATACATTTATATATCAAGTCATTACTATTAATGCAGGACATTCTTCTGGCATTTTACTATTTAGCTTTTGTAAGTTTTTATACTTTTTTGTCCCTCAATTCTGTTTATGCCTACTTTTATATTTATTTGATTTTTTGTGTTGTACCATATTGAGTGCCTTCTCATTTCTATTTATAGAAAAAGAGAAATATAGAAAAATCTATGTATTTTTCATCTATTTTCCTTGTGAGTACCATGGGGTTAAAATTTAACATTCTAAATATGTGTCAATCTTATTTGATTTAATACCAGCTTAACTTCAATAGCATCTTTCCTATACCTCTATGTCCCCCCACCATTTTTTTCTACTTGTTACCACTTGTATCTTTGTACATTGTATGTACAAAACCATAGATTTATCATTACTTCTTATGCTCTTGCATTTTAGCATCTGTAGGAAGTAAGAAGTAGAGTTACATACCAAACAACTCACTATAGTAATACTGGCATTTATAATTAGACAAATGGTTATCTTTACCATAGGTCCTTATTTCTTTATGCCACTTTGAACAATAACTTTGAACAATAGCTACTCGCATGGTCGGAATTTGCTAATCAAAAGCCATGATCAGGGATTGTATGTACCCACCCCTGGTCTTGGAGAAGAAGATTTTACTGTTCTTTTACATAACTTATCAGCCTCTTCCTCCTGCTTTTCCTAGATGCTGTATAGTGTTCTTCTGGCCTCCAGAGTTTCAACTAATTGTTTCGTACAGCTCCTGTCTGTTTAATTGTTTTGGTAGAAGGACTGAGTCTTGGAGCTCCCTACTCTGCCGTCTTCCCACAATCCTCTTTAGTGGTTGAATTTTAAACAGAGTTTTCCTTAATTTCTTCCAGGACTTTTCATTTTTCTCAGCAGATGGGTTATTCAGGGCTTTTGTCTGGATACTGCAAGAAACAGAAGATACCACATGTTCTGCTGCACCACATGTTTTTGCAACATACATTAGCTCATGATAGATTGGTAAATAGGGGAATAATGCTGTTATAACGTGAAAGTTAATACACATTTTTTTCCATCATGTTAATGATTTGTGCCACCAGCCAGCCTTGGAGTTTATCCATGTTCCCCATTCATCAGAATTTCTTTCTCTAGACTCAGTTTGGCCACATTTTTCACCTTGGAACTGCTTATTGCACAGATCTCCTCAGTTTTTATGCATTTTGCCCTTCTGTACCGAGCTCTGCAGCTTCAACTCCTCCTTTATCCCTCCTTTACATCAAGCCTGTTTTTTTAACATTTTTATTGTGAAATATAACATATATACAGAAAAGTGATAAATTCCAAAATACAATTTAACAAGTAGTTATAGAGCAAATTTCAAAGTATGGTATGGGTTACAGTTCCACAATTTCAAGTATTTCCTTTTAGCTGTTCCAATACCTTAGAGACTATAAAGAAATATCTATATAATGATTCAGTAGTCATAATCATTTCTTAAATCCTATCTTCTCTGTTACAACTCTTCCCTCTCATTTGATCATTCTCTCATTCTTCAGGGATGTTTGGGCAATGACCATTCTAATTTCTTCATGTTGAAAAGAGGCGTAGACATTATGAGGCAGAGGCATGAAACTGGTTTATATTCTTGGAGAGACTGGTACATCTGGGTTTCAGAGTTTATCTGACATAGGAACTATCAGGAGGCCTTAAGTTTCTGAAAAGGTAAATTTTCTAGGTCAAACATTTATAGAGTCTTAGATAGAGCCCAAGGTATTTTTAACATTTTCAGGACTACTGTTGGTTGGGGATTGGCATACCATGACAATTTGCAATACCTAGCTGAAGCTTGCATAAGAGTAACTTCCAGAATAGCCTCTTGACTCTATTTGAAATCTCTTAGCCGCTGAAACCTCATTTTGTTACATTTCTTTTCCCCCTTTTGGTCAAGAGGGCATTGTCAATCCCACAATGCCAGGGCCAGGCTCATCCCTGGGAGTCATGTTCCGTGTTGCCAGGGAGACTTACATTCCTGGAAGTCATGTTCCCCCCATGGTGGGGAGGGTGATGAGTTCATTTGCAGAGTCAGGCTTAGAGAGAGAGAGGCCACATCTGAGCAACAAAAGAAACCTAATTTTTTTTAAAGATAATGTCCTACATTTACTAGAATATTCTTTTATTTTTAAGGAATTTAACATATCTTTTTAAAATATGTCAGTATAATTATTAGGCTTGTCAATGTTTTTGATAATACTCTAGTTATAAAATGACAAAGGTTTGATTAGTCTATACCAACCTGTTTTTTCAATAAGCCTTCTTATTTTTAGTGAATAATTTTTCAAAAACAAAATTTTTTCCAGGAATACATCTGTCAATCACAGCAGGATTATCTATATACACAAATGATATATTTTGTTTTGTTTTGTTTTTTTCTCATGTTCTCCTTTATTAGAGAAGTTTTAGGTTTAAAGAAAAATCATGTACATGGGAAAGTACAGAGTTCCCATATACCACCACTCACACATAGTCTTCCCTATTACTAACTTTTTGCACTAGTGTGGTACCTGTGTTACAATTGATAAAACAATATTATTATAATTATTTTATTAACCATAGTCCATAGTTCATGTTAGTGGTTCACTCTTTGTGTTGTGCAGTCATATGAGGTTTTTTTAAATTCAGTTTTATTGAGATATATTCACATACCATACAGTCATTCATGGTGTACAATCAACTGTTCACAGTACCATCATATATCATGCATTCATCACCCCAATCTATTTTTGAACATTTTCCTTACACGAGAAAGAATCGAAATAAGAATAAAAATAAAAATAAAAAAGAACACCCAAATCATACCCCTCATCCAACCCTATTTTTCATTTATTTTTTGTCCCCATTTTTCTACTCATCCATCCATACACTGGATAAAGGGAGTGCAATCCACAAGGTTTTCACAATCACACTGTCACCCTTTGTAATCTACATTGTTATACAATCATCTTCAAGAGTCAAGGCTACTGGGCTGGAGTTTGGTAGTTTCAGGTATTTATTTCTAGCTATTCCAATACATTAAAACCTAAAAAGTTTTTAGGGGGATATTAAAGAATGTCCACCAGAGTGACCTCTCAACTCCATCAAATGATATATTTTGAAGATAGAGCTAACATGATTTGATAATGGATTTAATGTTGGTTAGGAGAAAAGGGGAGAAGTCACTAGTTATCCAAAGCTTTTTGGCTTAAGGAATTGGAATATTGGAGTTATTATTTATTTAAATGGGGGATAAATATACCCCATTTGGTCATGCTATATACTCCTTTAAATGTGCTATTGAATTCAGCTTGCTTGTATTTTGTTAAGGATTTTTACCTCTATATTCCCAAGGGATATTGGTCTGTAATTTTCTTTTCTTGTGCTATCTTTATCTGACTTTGGTATCAGGGTAATGCTGGCTTTATAGAATGAATTAGGACATGTTCCCTTCATTTCTATTCTTTGGAACAGTTTGAGAAGCATTTTGTGCTAATTTTTCTTTAAATGTGTTGTAGAATTCACCAGTGAAACCATCTGGTCCTGGGTTTTCTTTGTGGGGAGGTTTTTGATTACTGATTCTATTTCCTTACTTTTTATAGGTCTCTTCTTGAGTCAGTCAGTTTCAGTAGTTTGTGTCTTTCTACGAATCTGTCCATTAGGTTATCCAATCTATTGGTAAATAGTTGTTCATAATATTCTCTTAAAATTTTTTTCTATTTTCTTTAAAGTTGGTAGTGATGTCTCCACTTTCATTTCTGATTTTAGTAATTTGAAACTTCTCTTTTTTTCTTAGTCAATCTAGCTAACGACTGTCAATTTTGTTGATCTTTTCAAAAAACCAGCTTTTGGTTTCATTGATTTTCTATATTGCTTTACTATTCTATTTTGTTTATCTTTGCTCTAATCATCATTATTTCCTCCCTAGTTTTAGTTTTGAGTTTAGTTTCTGCTTCTTTTTCAATGTGTACAGCTTGGTTATTGATTTGAAATGTTTCTCCTTTTTAAATGTAGATATTCATAATGGTAAGTTTCCGCCTGAACACTGCTTTTACTGCATCCCATAAGATTTGACATGTCGTCTTTTTGTTTTATTTTGTCTTAAAATATTTTCTAATTTTCCTTATGATTTATTCTTTTATCCATGGGCTGTTTAAGAGTGTGTTCTTTAATTTCTACTATTTGTGAGTTTTCCAGTTTTCCTTGTTATTGATTTATAGTTTTATCCTATTGTGGTCAGAGAAGATACTTTGTACAATTTTGGTATTTTAAAATTTATTAATACTTGTTTTGTTACCTAATGTATGGTCTATTCTGAAAACTATTCCACATGCACTTACAAAGAATGTATATTCTGCTGTTGTTGGGTGGCATGTAATCACTGGTGACTTTGACAAGATCTGTTTGTATGGAGTGGTGAATGTGAAAGTCTGATTGGCGTGAATTCAGGAAAGTATGGTAAGAGAGGGAAAGGAAACAGTGGTTATAGTTGATCCTTTCTTGAAGTTTTGCTATAAAGGAGAATGAAGAAATGATGGATAAGCTGCAGCAGGACATAATGTTGAGGGAAAGTTTTCTGTTGTTTTTTTTAAGATGGGGGATATTAAAACATGTTTCTATAATGATTGCATCATACAGACATGCTTGGGAAGAAAGCTTGATGAGGCAGTAGAGAGCGGAGTCAACTGCAAGAGTCTTGTCTTTGAGATAAGATAGAAGGGGATCGGGTGGGGTAAGATGGCAGACTGGTGAGCTGTATGTTTTAGTTACTCCTCCAGGAAAGTAGGTAGAAAGCCAGGAACTGCGTGGACTGGATACCACAGAGCAATCTGACTTTGGGCATACTTCATACAACACTCATGAAAACGTGGAACTGCTGAGATCAGCGAAATCTGTAAGTTTTTGCAGCCAGGGAACCCACGCCCCTCCCTGCCAGGCTCAGTCCCGGGGGAGGAGGGGCTGTTAGCTCCAGGAAGGAGAAGGGAGAACTGCAGTGGCAGCCCTTATCGGAAACTCATTCTACTGATTCAGACTCCAACCATAGATAGACTGAGACCAGACACAAGAGAATCTGAGAGCAGCCAGCCCAGCAGAGAGGAGACAGGCATAGAAAAAAACAACACAAAAAACTCCAAAATAAAAGCGGAGGATTTTTGGAGTTCTGGTGAACATAGAAAGGGGAAGGGCCCTGAGGCGCATATGCAAATCCCGAAGAAAAGCTGATCTCTCTGCCCTGTGGACCTTTCCTTAATGGCCCTGGTTGCTTTGTCTCTTAGCATTTCAATAACCCATTAGATCTCTGAGGAGGGCCCTTTTTTTTTTTTTTAATCCTTTTTTCTTTTTCTAAAACAATTACTCTAAGAAGCCCAATACAGAAAGCTTCAAAGACTTGCTATTTGGGCAGGTCAAGTCAAGAGCAGAACTAGGAGAGCTCTGAGACAAAACGCAATAATCCAGTGGCTGAGAAAATTCACTAAACACCACAACTTCCCAAGAAAAGGGGGGTGTCCGCTCTCAGCCATCATCCTGGTGGACAGGAAACACTCCTGCCCATCGCCAGGCCCATAGCCCAGAACTGCCCCAGACAACCCAGTGTGACGGAAGTGCTTCAAATAACAGGCACACACCACAAAACTGGGCGTGGACATTAGCCTTCCCTGCAACCTCAGCTGATTGTCCCAGAGTTGGGAAGGTAGAGCAGTGTGAATTAACAAAGCCCCATTCAGCCATCATTTCAGCAGACTGGGAGCCTCCCTACACAGCCCAGCAGCCCAGAACTGCCCTGGGGGGACGGCACTCACCTGTGACATAGCACAGTCATCCCTCAACAGAGGACCCGGGGTGCACGGCCTGGAAGAGGGGTCCACTTGCAAGTCTCAGGAGCCATACGCCAATACCAAGGACTTGTGGGTCAGTGGCAGAGACAAACTGTGGCAGGACTGAACTGAAGGATTAGACTATTGCAGCAGCTTTAAAACTCTAGGATCACCAGGGAGATTTGATTGTTAGAGCCCCCCCCCCCCCTGACTGCCCAGAAACACGCCCCATATACAGGGCAGGCAACACCAACTACACACGCAAGCTTGGTACACCAATTGGACCCCACAAGACTCACTCCCCCACTCACCAAAAAGGCTAAGCAGGGGAGAACTGGCTTGTGGAGAACAGGTGGCTCGTGGACGCCACCTGCTGGTTAGTTAGAGAAAGTGTACTCCACGAAGCTGTAGATCTGATAAATTAGAGATAAGGACTTAAATTGGTCTACAAATCCTAAAAGAACCCTATCAAGTTCAGCAAATGCCACGAGGCCAAAAACAACAGAAAATTATAAAGCATATGAAAAAACCAGACGATATGGATAACCCAAGCCCAAGCACCCAAATCAAAAGACAAGAAGAGACACAGCACCTAGAGCAGCTACTCAAAGAACTAAAGATGAACAATGAGACCATAGTACGGGAGATAAAGGAAATCAAGAAGACCCTAGAAGAGCATAAAGAAGACATTGCAAGACTAAATAAAAAAATGGATGATCTTATGGAAATTAAAGAAACTGTTGACCAAATTAAAAAGATTCTGGACACTCATAGTACAAGACTAGAGGAAGTTGAACAAGGAATCAGTGACCTCGAAGGTGACAGAATGGAAAATGAAAGCATAAAAGAAAGAATGGGGAAAAAAATTGAAAAAATCAAAATGGACCTCAGGGATATGATAGATAATATGAAACGTCCAAATATAAGACTTATTGGTGTCCCAGAAGGGGAAGAAAAGGGTAAAGGTCTAGGAAGAGTATTCAAAGAAATTGTTGGGGAAAACTTCCCAAATCTTCTAAACAACATAAATACACAAATCATAAATGCTCAGCGAACTCCAAATAGAATAAATCCAAATAAACCCACTCCGAGACATATACTGATCACACTATCAAACACAGAAGAGAAGGAGCAAGTTCTGAAAGCAGCAAGAGAAAAGCAATTCACCACATACAAAGGAAACAGCATAAGACTAAGTAGTGACTACTCAGCAGCCACCATGGAGGCGAGAAGGCAGTGGCACGATATATTTAAAATTCTGAGTGAGAAAAATTTCCAGCCAAGAATACTTTATCCAGCAAAGCTCTCCTTCAAATTTGAGGGAGAGCTTAAATTTTTCACAGACAAACAAATGCTGAGAGAATTTGCTAACAAGAGACCTGCCCTACTGGAGATACTCAAGGGAGCCCTACAGACAGAGAAACAAAGAAAGGACAGAGAGACTTGGAGAAAGGTTCAGTACTAAAGAGATTTGGTATGGATACAATAAAGGATATTAATAGACAGAGGGGAAAAATATGACAAACATAAACCAAAGGATAAGATGGCTGATTCAAGAAATGCCTTCACGATTATAACGTTGAATGTAAATGGATTAAACACCCCAATTAAAAGATATAGATTCGCAGAATGGATCAAAAAAAATGAACCATCAATATGTTGCATACAAGAGACTCATCTTAGACACAGGGACACAAAGAAACTGAAAGTGAAAGGATGGAAAAAAATATTTCATGCAAGCTACAGCCAAAAGAAAGCAGGTGTAGCAATATTAATCTCAGATAAAATAGACTTCAAATGCAGGGATGTTTTGAGAGACAAAGAAGCCCACTACATACTAATAAAAGGGGCAATTCAGCAAGAAGAAATAACAATCGTAAATGTCTATGCACCCAACCAAGGTGCCACAAAATACATGAGAGAAACACTGGCAAAACTAAAGGAAGCAATTGATGTTTCCACAATAATTGTGGGAGACTTCAACACATCACTCTCTCCTACAGATAGATCAACCAGACAGAAGACCAATAAGGAAACTGAAAACCTAAACAATCTGATAAATGAATTAGATTTAACAGACATATACAGGACATTACATCCCAAATCACCAGGATACACATACTTTTCTAGTGTTCACGGAACTTTCTCCAGAATAGATCATATGCTGGGACATAAAACAAGCCTCAATAAATTTAAAAAGATTGAAATTATTCAAAGCACATTCTCTGACCACAATGGAATACAATTAGAAGTCAATAACCATCAGAGACTTAGAAAATTCACAAATACCTGGAGGTTAAACAACACACTCCTAAACAATCAGTGGGTTAAAGAAGAAATAGCAAGAGAAATTGCTAAATATATAGAGATGAATGAAAATGAGAACACAACATACCAAAACCTATGGGATGCAGCAAAAGCAGTGCTAAGGGGGAAATTTATAGCACTAAACGCATATATTAAAAAGGAAGAAAGAGCCAAAATCAAAGAACTAATGGATCAACTGAAGAAGCTAGAAAATGAACAGCAAACCAATCCTAAACCAAGTAGAAGAAAAGAATTAACAAGGATTAAAGCAGAAATAAATGACATAGAGAACAAAAAAACAATAGAGAGGATAAATATCACCGAAAGTTGGTTCTTTGAGAAGATCAACAAGATTGACAAGCCCCTAGCTAGAATGACAAAATCAAAAAGAGAAAAGACCCATATAAACAAAATAATGAATGAAAAAGGTGACATAACTGCAGATCCTGAAGAAATTAAAAAAATTATAAGAGGATACTATGAACAACTGTATGGCAACAAACTGGATAATGTAGAGGAAATGGACAATTTCCTGGAAACATATGAACTACCTAGACTGACCAGAGAAGAAATAGAAGACCTCAACCAACCCATCACAAGCAAAGAGATCCAATCAGTCATCAAAAATCTTCCCACAAATAAATGCCCAGGGCCAGATGGCTTCACAGGGGAATTCTACCAAACTTTCCAGAAAGAACTGACACCAATCTTACTCAAACTCTTTCAAAACATTGAAGAAAATGGAACACTACCTAACTCATTTTATGAAGCTAACATCAATCTAATACCAAAACCAGGGAAAGATGTTACAAAAAAGGAAAACTACCGGCCAATCTCCCTAATGAATATAGATGCAAAAATCCTCAACAAAATACTTGCAAATCGAATCCAAAGACACATTAAAAAAATCATAAACCATGACCAAGTGGGGTTTATTCCAGGCATGCAAGGATGGTTCAACATAAGAAAATCAATCAATGTATTACAACACATTAACAAGTCAAAAGGGAAAAATCAATTGATCATCTCAATAGATGCTGAAAAAGCATTTGACAAAATCCAACATCCCTTTTTGATAAAAACACTTCAAAAGGTAGGAATTGAAGGAAACTTCCTCAACATGATAAAGAGCATATATGAAAAACCCACAGCCAGCATAGTACTCAATGGAGAGAGACTGAAAGCCTTCCCTCTAAGATCAGGAACAAGACAAGGATGCCCGCTATCACCACTGTTATTCAACATTGTGCTGGAAGTGCTAGCCAGGGCAATCCGGCAAGACAAAGAAATAAAAGGCATCCAAATTGGAAAAGAAGAATTAAAACTGTCATTGTTTGCAGATGATATGATCTTATATCTAGAAAACCCTGAGAAATCGACGATACAGCTACTAGAGCTAATAAACAAATTTAGCAAAGTAGCGGGATACAAGGTCAATACACATAAGTCAGTAATGTTTCTATATGCTAGAAATGAACAAACTGAAGAGACACTCAAGAAAAAGATACCATTTTCAATAGCAACTAAAAAAATCAAGTACCTAGGAATAAACTTAACCAAAGATGTAAAACTCCTATACAAAGAAAACTACATAACTCTACTAAAAGAAATAGAAGGGGACCTTAAAAGATGGAAAAATATTCCATGTTCATGGATAGGAAGACTAAATGTCATTAAGATGTCAATTCTACCCAAACTCATCTACAGATTCAATGCAATCCCAATCAAAATTCCAACAACCTACTTTGCAGACTTGGAAAAGCTAGTTATCAAATTTATTTGGAAAGGGAAGATGCCTCGAATTGCTAAAGACACTCTAAAAAAGAAAAACGAAGTGGGAGGACTTACACTCCCTGACTTTGAAGCTTCTTATAAAGCCACAGTTGCCAAAACAGCATGGTACTGGCACAAAGATAGACATATAGATCAATGGAATCGAATTGAGAATTCGGAGATAGACCCTCAGATCTATGGCTGACTGATCTTTGATAAGGCCCCCAAAGTCACTGAACTGAGTCATAATGGTCTTTTCAACAAATGGGGCTGGGAGAGTTGGATATCCATATCCAAAAGAATGAAAGAGGACCCCTACCTCACCCCCTACACAAAAATTAACTCAAAATGGGCCAAAGATCTCAATATAAAAGAAAGTACCATAAAACTCCTAGAAGATAATGTAGGAAAACATCTTCAAGACCTTGTATTAGGCGGCCACTTCCTAGACTTTACACCCAAAGCACAAGCAACAAAAGAGAAAATAGATAAATGGGAACTCCTCAAGCTTAGAAGTTTCTGCACCTCAAAGGAATTTCTCAAAAAGGTAAAGAGGCAGCCAACTCAATGGGAAAAAATTTTTGGAAACCATGTATCTGACGGAAGACTTATATCTTGCATATATAAAGAAATCCTACAACTCAATGACAATAGTACAGTCGGCCCAATTATAAAATGGGCAAAAGATATGAAAAGACAGTTCTCTGAAGAGGAAATACAAATGGCCAAGAAACACATGACAAAATGTTCAGCTTCACTAGCTATTAGAGAGATGCAAATTAAGACCACAATGAGATACCATCTAACACCGGTTAGAATGGCTGCCATTAAACAAACAGGAAACTACAAATGCTGGAGGGGATGTGGAGAAATTGGAACTCTTATTCATTGTTGGTGGGACTGTATAATGGTTCAGCCACTCTGGAAGTCAGTCTGGCAGTTCCTTAGAAAACTAGATATAGAGTTACCATTCGACCCAGCGATTGCACTTCTCGGTATATACCCGGAAGATCGGAAAGCAGTGACACGAACAGATATCTGCACGCCAATGTTCATAGCAGCATTATTCACAATTGCCAAAAGATGGAAACAACCCAAATGTCCTTCAACAGATGAGTGGATAAATAAAATGTGGTATATACACACGATGGAATACTACGCAGCAGTAAGAAGGAACGATCTCGTGAAACATATGACAACATGGATGAACCTTGAAGACATAATGCTGAGCGAAATAAGCCAGGCACAAAAAGAGAAATATTATATGCTACCACTAATGTGAACTTTGAAAAATATAAAACAAATGGCTTATAATGTAGAATGTAGGGGAACTAGCAATAGAGAGCAATTAAGGAAGGGGGAACAGTAATCCAAGAAGAACAGATAAGCTATTTAACGTTCTGGGGATGCCCAGGAATGACTATGGTCTGTTAATTTCTGATGGATATAGTAGGAGCAAGTTCACAGAAATGTTGCTCTATTAGGTAACTTTCTTGGGGTAAAGTAGGAACATGTTGGAAGTTAAGCAGTTATCTTAGGTTAGTTGTCTTTTTCTTACTCCCTTGTTATGGTCTCTTTAAAATGTTCTTTTATTGTATGTTTGTTTTCTTTTTAACTTTTTTTTTCATACAGTTGATTTAAAAAAGAAGGGAAAGTTAAAAAAAAAAAAAAAAAAAACAAGAAAAACAAGGAAAAAACGATGCAGTGCCCCCTTGAGGAGCCTGTGGAGAATGCAGGGGTATTCGCCTACCCCACCTCCATGGTTGCTAACATGACCACAGACATAGGGGACTGGTGGTTTGATGGGTTGAGCCCTCTACCACAGGTTTTACCCTTGGGAAGACGGTTGCTGCAAAGGAGAGGCTAGGCCTCCCTATGGTTGTGCCTAAGAGCCTCCTCCCGAATGCCTCTTTGTTGCTCAGATGTGGCCCTGTCTCTCTAGCTAAGCCAACTTGAAAGGTGAAATCACTGCCCTCCCCCCTACGTGGGATCAGACACCCAGGGGAGTGAATCTCCCTGGCAACGTGGAATATGACTCCCGGGGAGGAATGTAGACCTGGCATCGTGGGACGGAGAACATTTTCTTGACCAAAAGGGGGATGTGAAAGGAAATGAAATAAGCTTCAGTGGCAGAGAGAATCCAAAAGGAGCCGAGAGGTCACTCTGGTGGGCACTCTTACGCACACTTTAGACAACACTTTTTAGGTTCTAAAGAATTGGGGTAGCTGGTGGTGGATACCTGAAAGTATCAAACTACAACCCAGAACCCATGAATCTCGAAGACAGTTGTATAAAAATGTAGCTTATGAGGGGTGACAATGGGATTGGGAAAGCCATAAGGACCACACTCCACTTTGTCTAGTTTATGGATGGATGAGTAGAAAAATAGGGGAAGGAAACAAACAGACAAAGGTACCCAGTGTTCTTTTTTACTTCAATTGCTCTTTTTCACTGTAATTATTATTCTTGTTATTCTTGTGTGTGTGCTAATGAAGGTGTCAGGGATTGATTTGGGTGATGAATGTACATCTATGTAATGGTACTGTGAACAATCGAAAGTACGATTTGTTTTGTATGACTGCGTGGTATATGAATATATGTCAATAAAATTAAGATTAAAAAAAAAAAAAAAGACATAATGCTGAGCAAAATAAGCCAGGCACAAAAAGAGAGATATTGTATGTTACCACTAATGTGAATTCTGTGAAAAATGTACAATGTTTTATACTGTAGAATGTAGGGGACCTAGAGATACCAATTAGTGGAGGGGGAATGATAATCTGATAAGAACAGATAAACTATGGAGGGTAATCTCAATGTTATGGGAATGCTCAGGAATGATTATGGTTTGTAAACTTTCTTGGATATAGTAAGATCATGTTGGAAGCAATAGAGTTATTTTAGGTTTTTTTTTTTTCTCTTATTCCTTTGTTTTCTTAGGGGTTGTTAATTTTCTTGGGGTATGGTAGGAACATGTTGGAAGCAATGTAGTTATTTTAGATTATTTGTTTTTCTTACTCCTCTGGACATGGTTTATTAATTTTCTTGGGGTATGGTAGGAACATATTGGAAGCAAAGTAGTTATCTTAGGTTATTTGTTTTCCTTAATCCATTGCTTTGTTTGAAATGTTGTGGGGTTTTTTTGGTTGTTGTTTGCCTGTTTGTTTTTAATTTTTTGATAAACAAAGTTAAAAAATTGAAAAAAAATCAGTAGAAAAATGGGAGTAAAAACTAAATGACAAATAGGGTGGGATGGGGGGATGGTTTGGGTATTCTCTTTTCACTTTTATTTTTTATTCTTATTCTGATTCTTTCTGATGTAAGGAAAATGTTCAGAAATAGATTGTGGTGATGAACACATAACTATATGATCATACTGTGAACAGTTGATTGTATACCATGGATGACTGGTTTGTGAATATATTTCAATAAAACTGAATTAAAAAAAAAACATGATCAAGATTAGTAAGAGTTAAAAAAGAGATTAATATGGAAAAGATGGAATTCAACTGTCAAAAGACAGAATTTGGCTGAATAAAAATAGAAAACAAAAAGCATAAGGTCAATGCAGCAAGAAAAGCAGTGGAATTAAAATTTTGTGTTCTGGAATATATGATTAAAATTTGAACAACAGGCAATAACTGTTCATTCTGTAGCAAGGTAAAGCATACCCAATAAAACATAATGATTATAAAAAAAAAATAGGGAAGGGACTGAGACTGTGGAACTGTAATCCATAAAAATTTTTGAAATTACCTATATAACTTTGTTGATCTGTGTATCGAGAGTTGACACCTTTCTGTATGTATGTTATATTTTACAATAATGGAAATGGCTGGAGTTGTGGAACTGTGACCCATGACATTTTTTGAAAATTGCTCTCTAACTACTTTAGAAATCATACTTTGAAAGTTATCACTGTTATGTATATATGTTAACTTCACAATAAAAAAAATTGCTTTTGAAAAAAAAAAAAAAAAAAAGATAGAAGGGGATCGAGTGCAAAGGGGAAGTGCTAGCCTTAAGAGCAAGGATAGTTCTTGAACTCTCATAAGAGGGAAGAGTATGCCAGGCTTGGCGGATTTGGTAAAGGGAGCTTGTGGAAGTTCTCTTCTGAGTGCTTTTTTTTCTCTTAGTGAAATAAGTAGCAGGGTAATCAACTAACATTGAGGGTGGAGAAGGAAATGTTTGGAGACTTGAGGAGTGAGAAGGAATAAATAATGTTCTAGGTCTCTAGAGAATGAGAGAGAGAGGTGACCAGAGAAATGTAGAAGGATTTCTGGGCAGTAGTAAGAGCTTACTTGAGGTTAGTGGACATTAATTTAAAGTGAAAACAATCAGCAATGGTTGTGCATTTTCCTCCAGCCATCTTCAGCTTCTGGAGGGAGATGCAGAAGAGGTGGAGCATTGGATTTAACAGGCTGGAGTCTTTCCAGCCATGTGTAATGGAAGGAAAGAGGGATTATGATGATGGACCATAGACTCTAAGCTGAGTAAGAAAGTGAATGAAAACAGGGGTGGGATAAAGGATATTGAAGAGTTGTTAAGGTCAATGGATTAGTTTTCAAAATGGTCAAAAACTTGTTGAAATTGAGGTACAAGAGGAAAATAGGTAGTGATGAATGGAGAGTAGGATGTTTGAAACAGATCAGGGAAAGACTGCATTTATTGGTAATGACAAGATCTAGGGAATGACTGTGGAGTGGGTGGCTGAGATAAGGTAGAGGACTTGGAAGTAAGCTGGTAAAAGGACTGAAAAGCCAAGACACTGGCATAATTACTTACTTGAATATTGAAATCAACAAGAGTTTTGGCAGAATTAGTTGCGTCACTTTGGAGAATTTATTTGGCTTCTTGTTGCCTATTACATAGGGTTGTTATAAGGATTAAATGGGAAAATGTGTCTCAAATACTTAGCATAACACATGACACATAGTAAGTGCTCAATAAAACAACAATAGCAACAAAGCCCATATATACACTCAATTTTGGGTCCCTAGTAAAGTTTTCCAAAAGGTCTCCCATACCCTTTATTGGATGCAAATTTTAAAGTTAAAAAGCAGAGAAATCACCTACTGCTTTTGAGAAATTTTCTCCACTGTTACTTTTTTCTAAAAGTTTGTAAACACCTGGGAAAAGTAGAAAGAAAAGTGGTAGTAGCAGTATGACTTATTTTTTTATTCATTTGTTATCTAATAACTCATTCAATATCTTACAACAAAAGCTATTTGCCTTCATTTATTCTAACAGTTTTGTTTCTTTTATTTCTTCCTAACAGAAACCAAACTAAAGGAGGTTTAAAGAAATGTTATATCAAGAAGGCTTGTCTGAAATAGCTTTGAGCAGCTCCAGTGAACAAACTGCATACTTACTGGTAGAGAGAAGTACACTCTTGGGGAAACTGGAACTTGTGGACCCCAAGCAAGAGTCACAAAGATGTATCAACAGTAACCTACAGAAAGAATTTTCTCAGGTATTCCAAATTAACTAGATAATTGAGGAGGAAGTAGTCCAGTTTAAAAGTGCATTCATTTATGAAAACATCGGAGAGCCAGTTTTACTAGTGCTTAAGAATGCAGGCTTTGGATTGGGTAGACTTCTGCCACTTGTTAGTAGTATGCCCTTGAGTAAGTTAGTTAACTTTCTTAATTTAACTTCAGCCTCAACTTTCTTAACTATAAAATCTGTGATTAATTCAACTATTACACAAGATGATCATGAAAATGAAGTAATGTGATGTATATAAAGCTCTAGAACAGTACTTGGCACTTACTAATTATCTATTATTGTTGTTATTATTTATTGAAAAATTGCCATGTGCCAGACTTTGTGCTAGTGGATGGAAAAACAAAGTCAGTTATACATGACCTGGATTTGAAAGAAACTTCAAAGTGAATGGAGGAAGAAATAAGCCAGTGGTTTTAGTCCAGCATGGGAAGTTAAGGGGAGAAGCTAAGTCATACAGGATAGTTTGGGTGATCAGAAGAGGTTTCCAGAAAGAGATGATGTCAGTAGGGTTTTGAAATTTAGTTGAAGAAGCTGGGAAAGTCATTCCTGGCAGAGGAAACAGAATGTATAATACATGCTGATTCATGTGAGTGAATGCTGGAAAATGAGGCTGGATGATTCTAAGGCCATCTTCCCAGTTACCATTAGGTCACAGTTTTTCCACTAATGGAAGAAAAAATTAAAATAGATATTCCAAAGGTATTTTTTGTTATTATGAAATGTAACCCATAAAATTTGTCTTGCTTCCCCAGTAATATTTTGCTTAGGCTAATTTTGTAATTAGCCTGAACATAAAGTAATCAGGAGAAGTCACCTTTTCTGGTAGAAATTGACAAGCTGATTCTAAAATTTATATGGAAATTCAAAGGACCTAGAATAGCCTGGAATAACTAAACAACTAGTTGCAGTTGGAGGATTCACACTTACTGATTTCAGGAATTACCATAAAGCCTCAGTAATCAAGAAAGTATAATATAAGTGTAAAGATAGATATATAGATCAATGGAACAAAATAGAGTCCAGAAATAGGCCTACCTATATATGGTCAATAGATTTTTGACAAGGGTTCCAAAGCAATTCAGTGGAAAAAGGATGCTGGAGCAATTGGATAGACATATACAAACAAACAAACAAAAGCACCTCAACCTTTATCTCACCCTATATATGAAAAATTTTTTTATTCATTTTATTGAGATATATTCACATACCATGCAGTCATACAGTCATACAAAACAAAGCATACATTCAGTTGTTTACAGTACCATTATATAGTTGTGCATTCATCACTAAAATTAATTTTTGACATTTTCATTACCACACACAAAAATAATAAGAATAAAAATTAAAGTGAAAAAGAGCAATTAAAGTAAAAAAGAACACTGGGTGCCTTTTGTTTGTTTGTTTGTTTGTTTGTTTCCCTTCCCCATTTTTCTACTCATCCATCTATAAACTAGACAAAGGGGATTGTGGTCCATATGGCTTTCCCAACCACATTGTCACCCCTCATAAGCTACATTTTTATACAATCGTCTTCAAGATTCTTGGGTTCTGGGTTGTAGTTTGATAGTTTCAGGTATTTACTGCTAGCTTATTTATGAAAATTTAACTCAAAACATCATTGACAAAAAAAGGAACAAGAACATTGACCTAATGTAAGAAGTAAAATTGTATAGATCTTTGTGACCTTACTTTGAGTTTGGCAATGATTTTTGTATGACACAAAAAGTACAAAGTATAAAAGAAAAAAATTGGACTTCATGAAAACTCAAAACTTCTTCTCTTCAAAACACACTGTTACACAGACTGGGAAACCGTATTTTCAAAATATATATTCAACAAATGCTTTTTATCTGAAATATATAAATAACTCTTACAACTTAATAATAAGACAAAGAACCCTATTAAAGATGGGTGAAAATTTAAACAGATGCTTTACCAAAGAAGATATATAGATGGCAAATAAGCACATAAGAAGTTGCTCCACTTCATTGGTCATGAAAGAAATGCGAATTAAAAACCACAATGAGGTAATATTACATGTGCATGGGAATGGCTAAAATTAGAAAGACTAACAAAACCAAACGTTGGTGAAGATATGGAACAACTGGAATTCTCTACCTTACTGATGGGAATATAAAATGATACAACCACTTTGGAAATCAGTTTAGCAGTTTCTAAAAAAGTTAAATATATACCTGTAATACAATCTAGCTGTTTCACTTCTAGGTGTATACCCAAGAGAAGTGAAAGCACATGTGTGTGTAAAGACTTGTACATGTCATAGCAACTTTAATTGAAACAGCCAAAAACTGGAAACATCTCTTATGTTCATCAACAGGTAAACGGATAAAAAAAAAATAGCTGTAGGTCCATACAATGGAATAATACTTAGCAATAAAAAAGTATGAACCTACAACCAAATGGATAAATCTCAAAATAATTATTCTGAGTAAAAGAAACTGGACAAAAAAAAGAGTATATAGTTTATGATTCCATTCATTTATAAAGAATAGTAGAAAATATGTATAGGGAGGGAAAGTAGATCACTGGTTACCTGGGAACAGTGGCAGGGACAGGAATATATTATGAAGGGGTACAAGGAAACTTTTGGGCATTGTGGGTGTACTCATTATCTTGATTGTGATGTTGGTTCCATGGGTCATACTTTAAATATGCACAGTTTACTGCATGTCAGTTATACCATTAAAAAACTTTAATGAAGCATTCTCCAAAGAAAGTGTTGTTATTATAAAATGGAACCTGTAAAACTTTTGTTGCCTCCTTATTTATATTTGCATATGGTTAATGTTGAATTATACTGTGCATAAAGTAGATGGGGGAGTCCCTCCAACCAATAGGGGGCCACATATGATGACTTGGAAGCCCAAGGATTTTTGCAAGACCTGAAACTAGATGCTAATTATATTTTAAATAATATTTACTTTTTTTTTAACTTAATACAAACACATGGTAAAAAAATCCAAGCAGTATAAAATGGTATGAAAAATGAGTCATCTCACCCCACATCCTCAATTTTATACCCCTTATCTTCTACTGACAAAATTTTAAATTTATCCTTCCAAAAAATTTCCATCCATTTAAGATACAAATTATATTCCATTATGTATATTATTGTCATTTTCCATACTAGTACACATAGTTCTGCCTTAGACTTTTTGACCACTTTATGTATTCTTGCGTATGGATGGACCAAAATATATTTAACCACTTTATTGTTGGATGGCAGAGGACAAAGATAAGAAATTTAATGCTAGTAATAATCAATGAGTTTTAAAACATTTTTATTGTGAAATACATATGCAGAAAAGCGATAAATTTCAAAGTATGGTTTAACAAGTAGTTATAGAGCAAATTTCAAAGTGTAGTTTAATAGTTACAGGGCAAACACCTGTCAAGGGTAAAACATTGCTGACACCCAAGAAGCCTCTTTTCTATTTATTTCTAATCACAACCTCCTTTTTCTCCACAAAGATGTTATTCCCTAAATAATACACAGTAGTTTAGTTTTGGCCTATTTTTGAACATTATATAAATGGAATCAACTTTAGGAATTGTTTTTTCTGTAAAGTATTATGTTTGTAATATTCACTTTTTACTCTGCTTGTCCTTGCTGTGTATTATTCCAATGTATGAATATATAATCCATTCTACATTGATTTGGGCTATTTCCAATTTTTATCTATTAAGAACATATTGTATCTATTATATGGCTATGAACATATTATATCTATTATACTGCTATGATATATGTCTGTCCTGGTGCATGCATTTGTATGAGGTATATATTTATCTAGGAGTAGATTTAGGGGATCTTAGAATATGTAGATCTTCACTCTCACCAGATAATATCAGACTGTCTTGAGTAGTTGTACTAATTTATACCTGCATCACTAGTGTATGAGAGTTCCTGCTGCTCCTCATCTACACTTAATATTGTCAGACATTTTAATTTTTTTGCTAAACAGTTAGGTGCATAATGGTATCCCATGTTGGTTTGGATTAGCATGTACCTCTTCAGTAACGAAGTTGGTTTCATTTGACCATTCGGATTTCCTCTTTTGTTAGTGCTTGCTCAAGTATTTTGCCCATTTAAAAATTGAGTTGACCGTTTTTTTCCTGTTGATTTATAGGAATTCTCTATATATTCTGGTTTCAAATTCCTTTGTTGGTTATGTGTATTGCAAATATTTTTCACCCTTTGTGGCTTGCCTTTTAAACATTCTTAATGGTGTCATTTAATAAATGGAAGTTATTAAATTTAATATAGACCAATTTACCAATAATTTATATTTCTGTTCTGTTTAAGAAATCTTTGCCTTCTGGGATTTTGATTTTTGGTTTCATTGACTCTGTAAATCAATATAGGAGGGATTGACATCTCATAATATTAAGTGCCAATCTATAATCATGGAATATCTCTCCAATTATTTTTTAAATTTAATTTTATTGAGATTGTTCACATAATAAACCATTATCCAAAGATCCAAAGTGCACAATCATTTGCCCACAGTACCATAATACAGCTGTGCATCCATCACCACAATTATTTTTTTTCATTTTTAGAACATTTTCATTACTCCAGAAAATAAAGAAAAAAAAAAGAAAACTCAAATCTTCCCATACCCCAACCACTTCCCCTCCATTATTAACTCATACTATTGCTATAGTACATTTGTTACTGTTGATGAAAGAATGCTAAAATACTACTAACTGTAGTACATAGTTTGCAATGGGTATATTTCCCCCATATATCCCTCTATTATTAACTTCTAGTTTTAGTGTCATACATTTGTTCATGAAAGCGATTTCTAATATTTGTACAGTTAATCACGGAGATTGTCCACCACAAGATACACTGTTTTATACATTCCCATATTTTAACCTCCACCTTTTCTTCTGGTGACATATGTGACTCTAAGTTTCCCCTTTCCACCACATTCCCATACAATTCAGCACTGTTAGTTATTCTCACAATAATGTGCTACCATCACCTGTGTCCATTTCCAAACACTTAAGTTCAATTTCGTTGAACTTTCTGCTCATAATAAGCAACTGCTCCCCATTTTTAAACCTTGTTCTATATCCTGGTGACTTATATTTCATGTCTATGAGTTTACGTATTATAATTAGTTCATATCAGTGAGACCATGCAATATTTGTCCTTACGTGGCTGACTTATTTCACTTAACGTAGTGCTCTCAAGTTTTCTTCATCAATCTTTTTTTTTTTTACAGAAGGTTTTGTTTATCCACCATACTTTCTGTCCTAAGTAAATAATTGATGGTTCCCTGTATAGTCATATATTTATGTATTCACCATCACCACTATCTATATGAGGACATTTCCATTTCTTCCACAAAGAAGGAGGAAGAGTCAAAGAAGGTAAAGAGACAAAAGAAAAAGGAAAAGAAAAAACATGACAGATAAAAAGCAACAGAAGGGAAGATAAAGTTAACCTGAAGTAGAATAAAAGAGTCAGACAACCTCACCAATACCAAGAGTCCCATACCCCTCACTTATGTTCTCCTCTTAAAGGCATTTAGCTTTGGTATATTGCCTTTGTTACATTAAAGGAAGCATAATACAATGTTTCTGTTAACTATACTCTCCCATTTACATTGATTGTATTTTTTCTCCAATACCACCCTATTTTTGACAGCTTTCAAGGTTGACATTCATTTGTTCTCCCTCATGTAAAAACGTATTTGTACTTTTTATCACAATTGTTGAGCACTCTAGGTTTCACTGAGTTATACTGTCCATCTTTATCTTTACTCTTTCCTTCTGGTGTCCCACATGCTCCTAACCTTCCTCTTTCAACCATACTCACAGTCATCTTTGTTCCGTGTACTTACATTGCTGGGCTACCATCAACCAAAATTGTGTTTTAAACCTCTAACTCCTGTCTTTTTCTATCTGTCTGTAGTGCTCACTTTAGTATTTCCTGGAGCTCAGATATCTTGTTCACAAACTCTGTCATTGTCTGTTTGTCAGAGAATATTTTAAACTCTCCCTATTTGAAGGACAGTTTTGCTGGATATAGGATTCTTGGTTGGTAGTTTTTCTCTTTCAGTATCTTAAATATATTACCCCACTTCCTTCTTGCCTCCGTGGTTTCTACTGAGAAATCCACACATAGTCTTATCAAGCTTCCTTTGTATGTGACGGATCTCTTTTCTCTTGCTGCTTTCAGGATTCTCTCTTTGTCTTTGATGTTTGATAATCTGATTATTAATTGTCTTGGCATAGGCCTATTCAGATCTATTCTGTTTGGGGTACGTTGTTCTTCGTGGATCTGTAATTTTATGTCTTTCATAAGAGATGGGAAATTTTCATTGATTATTTCCTCTATTATTGCTTCTGCCCCTTTTCCCTTCTCTTCTCCTTCTGGGACACCCATGACATGTACATTTATGCACTTCATGTTTTCATTCAGTTCTGTGAGACGTTGCTCATATTTTTCCATTCTTTTCCTTATCTGTTCTTTTGTGTGTAGGATTTCAGGTGTCTTGTTCTCCAATTCCTGAGTGTTTTCTTCTGCCTCTTGAGATCTGCTGTTGTATGTCTCTATTGTGTTTTTCATTTCTTGTGTTGTGCCTTTCATTTCCATAGATTCTGCTAGTTGTTTTTTTCAAACTTTCAATTTCTACCTTGTTTGCCCAGTGTTTTCTTTATAGCCTTCATCTCTTTCGCCATATCTTCCCTGAAGTCAATGATTTGGTTTTTTATTTGATTTAGCATATTTCTTTGAAAATGTTTAATAGATTGTTTCATTAAAATGAAACAATATCTCAACTGTGTCTTGATTGAGGTGTAAGTTTATTCCTTTGACTGGGCCATATCTTTGTTTTTCCTAGTGTAGATTGTAGTTTTCTGTTGTCTAGGCATCTGATTTCCTTGGTTACCTCAATCAGATTTTCTCAGAGCAGAACAGGTTCAGATCTCAGAGTGGGGTTATATTCAGTTTCAACTCTCCCTGTGGGTATGTCTTGGAGTTTGCAGACTTTCCCCTGAGGTCTCTAGCTGCTGTGCTTTTCCTAACCTGCCCAGCAGATGGCGCCTGTCAGCCTGTTGCTCCTGACTGGTGTAAGGAGGTGTGGCCTCTTTAATTTCTGTTTTGGTTGTTTTCCCCCAGGCTCTGGGGTGTGGTTTGGAAGGGAAAGCTGGGCCCACCTCCTTACTCGTAGGGAAGATAAACCCCGTAGGGAGTTATCATCTGCATTTGAATTGTGGTCTTTCTGACTCTGTTATCTCCACCCCTGTCTGGGTCAGAGCACTGGGAACTGAAAATGGCTGAGGCTTCCTCCACTGAGCCTCTCAGGTGGATAGAGAGAAAAAGGGACAGAAAGCCCCCTTTTACAGTCAGTACATGGTCCCCAAGTTTCACTCATCACCTGGTCTTCTGGGCTCCCCCTCCCAGGACAGATGAGTCTTTTGGTTTTTTAAAGTCAGTCATCACTAAAAGCCTCTATCTGCTTGTTGGGGGTTTGTAGCAGTCCACATTTGTTAATTAAAACCCTAGTTGGAGCTCATTTGAGCTGTATTCACTTGCTGGGAGAGTGTTGCTTTCTACCACAGCAAGGTTTTGCAGCCAAGCCTGCTGTGGGGGGTGGGGGCTCCCAGCGTGAGTCCGCAGTTTTACTTACAGATTTTATGCTACCATCTCAGGCATTCCTCCCATTCCAGGTTGGTGTACAATGTGTGGACAGTCATGGTTGTCCCTCAGTAGTTATTCCAAATAAGTTACTAGTTGTTCCTGATTGTTCATTTGTTGTTCAAGGGGACTAACGAAATTCCACTCCTCTCTAAGCTGCCATCTTGCCCCCTCCCTCTCCAGTTATTTTTTTAATGCATATATGTAAAGTTTTATGATTTTCCTCACAAAACTTTTGCACCTTTTTTGTTATATTTATTCCTAGGTACTTCATAGTTTTGGGTGCTGCTGGTAGTAAGTGCTATTTTTAAAATTTTTTAATTTTCTGATTATCTACTTCTGGCATTTAAAAATGTAATTATTTTTGTATACTGGCCTTTTATACAGCAATCTTGCTAAAATATCTCATCCATTTTAATTATTTTTTGAAGATTTCAAAAATTTCTACCTACACAACCATATCTTCTGATAATAGTGAAAGTTTTGTTTCTTCCTTTTGAATCCTTATTCTTTTAAATCTTTTTTTGTCTCCCTATGCTAGCTAAGATCTCCAATATTTTATTGAATAGCAAACATCCTTGTTTGTTATTGATTTCAGATAGAAAGCATTCAACAATTCACTGAGTATTAACTATCAGATTTGTTGAAGGCTTTTTTTTAAGACACCCTTTACTGGATTAAGAAAAGTTTTCTTTTGTACCTAGTTTGCTAAGAGTTTTTTTATTAGGAGTCAGTGTTGAATTTTATGAAATGCTTTCTCTGTAGTCATTGAGATGATGAAATAATTTGTCTTGTTTAATCCATTAATGTGAGAATACATTGATTAATTTTTTAAATGTTAAACCTACCTTCCATTCCTGGGATATATCCATGTTGTTCATGATATGTTATTCTTTCTAAATATTACTAGATTAGATCTGATAAAATTTCATTTAGCAAATTTCCTGTGGTGTTTCTTTCTTGCTTTATCTGTCAGGTATTAATATCAAGGTTGGTCTAGTCCAGTGTCATTCAGGTTTTTTTTTGTTTTGTTTTGTTTTTCTTTCATTATTGCCCACCTAAGGAAACTTTTCAGGAATTTTTTCCTAATTGCCTCCCATTAAATTTTCAGACTGCAGATATAGTATAAATCTGTTTATGTACTGTATGCATATCTGTGCTTTGTATATTAAAATAAAAGTAACATCCTTCTACCCCAAACCAATTTTTTTTCATTTTTATTGAGATATATTCACATACCATGCCATCATACAAAACAAACTGTACATTCAGTTGTTTACAGTACCATTGTATGTTGTGCATTCATCACCAAAATTAATTTTTGACATTTTCATTACCACACACACAAAAATAATAAGAATAAAAATTAAAGTGAAAAAGAACAATTAAGTAAAAAAGAACACTGGATGCCTTTTTTTTTTCTTCCCTCATTTTTCTACTCATCCATCCATAAACTAGACAAAGGTGAGTGTGGTCCCTATGGCTTTCCCAATCACATTGTCACCCCTCAGAAGCTACATTTTTATACAATCATCTTCAAGGTTCCTGGGTTCTGGGTTGTAGTTTGATAGTTTCAGGTATTTACTGCTAGCTATTCCAATTCATAGAACCTAAAAAGGTTGTCTATATTGTGCATAAGAATGCCCACCAGAGTGACCTCTCGGCTCCTTTTGGAATCTCTCTGCCACTGAAGCTTATTTCATTTCCTTTCACATCCTCCTTTTGGTCAAGAAGATATTCTCCATCCCATGATGCTGGGTCTAGATTACTCCCTGGGAGTCATATTCCACATTGCCCAAACCAATTTTTGGCCTCATGGGAACAATATCACCATTTTAGGAATGCATGGTCTAGCTTCAATAAGTGGATTGGGCTTTGCTCCCTGTTTTTCTAGTATAAATTTGTTATTGTTTTTTGAATTTAAATAACATTTTTATTCATGAAGACAGATTGCTGTAACTTTCATTTTCTCTTAATATTTATTAAGGAGAAATTTGAACAAACCTACTAGCTTTCACAGAAAGAATATCAGAAACAATAAGAACCTGTGCAGTTATCTAAAAAAAACTCTGAATGAGGTATATATATCTATATCTATATCTATATCTATATATAAAATCCTTTATTTATTAATAGTAACTAATTACAAACCAGCTTTTACTTTCGATATATTTTGCTGGATATTTGAAATGTATAGACTCATGATGTAAAAATTATCAACTTGTGCATAAAAGTAATATAAATGTCACAGAAATTGGGAAAAGAGAAAAATCTTGCATAATAGCTGATTTTTTTATTGAATGTATCAAAATTTAAACAAAGCACATTATACTCTTGGAGAAATCACTTTGGGATGTACATACTTCTTACCAAATATCTTTGGAGATACCCTTTTGAAGAGTCTTTTAGAATCAATAGCATATTATTTTCAATGTCATCAATTCTCTTCCTGGCATTTAGTTTTTTGACCTGGAGAAATTTTATTAAGAGTGAAATCTGGTGAATAAAGTAAGTTATTAGGCTGAGTAACAACATTTGTGTACTGGGAATTTAACCACAGGAAGTAACCCAAGGTAAGGAAAATTGTATATGGATAAAACTGAACATCATAGTATTATTTTCAATAGCAAAAGTGGAAGCTACCCAAAATGCTTAAATTATTATGTAAATTATGTTACACTAGCTCTGAAACATTATACGGCCCTTAAAAACTATCATTACAAAATCTAAACTCATATGTAGGAAAACATTCCTGCTGTAATGTTAAATGAAAAATCCAGACAGAAACTTGTGTATTACCTGGGGTTATGGTCATGTAAAAAATGTATGTGGATAAAAAATACTGCAAGAAAATATTCCATTACACTAAAAGTGGCTTTGTTTGTAGGAGGTATTTTGGTGGTTGTCCTCACTTTTAAAAAATTTGTGTAATGTTCATATTTATATAAAATTATATATCTTTCAAGAATCAAACACAAAATTTAATTGAGACTGAATTTCCTACTTATCTTTTTAAAATGCCTTTGAAAATAGTTGCAGAACATCTCCAAATATGGTGTGAGCCTTGTTTAGTAAGTGCATGCCTACCTTGAAATTAAATGAAATACTCTTATGTAAGAGCATCCTATAAACTGCATTTAATGTGTATATAAATGAGGATATTCTCCTTTTGCCAGATAATACTAATTTTTATGCTTAAATTATTATTTTTAAATAATCAGATAATCACAATCTTTTAGATAAATTAGGCGGTTGAATCATATTAAATTGCATGTTTACAAGTCAAAAACAATCAAACATCACCAAAGAAATGCACATAAATGAAATGTTACATTTTGTTACCTTTCTTTATTGGCTTTAAAACATTTGTAGGAAATAAATGAAACAATGTTATAAAAGTACACTTACTTTTTTGTTTGATTGCTAACAGTAGTTTTATTTCAGTCCCTTAAAGAACACCTGGAGAAAGAGAAAACATCACAAAACTACCTAGAGAGAGATGTGGAACCAGCCGCAAAGAGGTTAGAAATGGCCAATGAAGAGATCCGAAGACTCACCGATGAATTACAAGTGAAAGAAAAGGAGCAGAGTAAATTAGGTAAGCTGTGGTTGCAGATGACTATTTCTGACTGTGTTTTAAGTGCTTCCTCATGATGTGTTTATTATTGATATTTTCTCAATAAGTGAGTATGACAAGAAGTATTTGCCATTTGCAACCCAGCAGGAGAAGGGAAAAGCAAGACACCTGTTACATTTAGTTACATCTAGAGTATAATAAAACACAATCACATGGTATCCTATTCAATCAGAAGTTGCTTGGTCTGTGTGAACCTAAGTGATTAGTTGAAAGGTATCTCTACATTTAGTACATTGGGGGACTGTAAAGAAGCTGAATTAGCAAGTCCTTTTTTGAATGGCATATGTAGTATCAATGTATGCCCTAAGGATAACCCCCTAAGTCAGCGATTTATGGCCAGAGTTTATTTCTAGGTATATGTGTTTTCTGACAGTGTTTCCCACATATTAATTTACTTCTTTCAACAAACTTTTTTAAAATGAAAGGCTTATTTTAGTTTATTCTCTAGCTGTCTATATCACATCCAAAATATGAAAAACTTGGGCCAATAAAAATATTTTTCAACAATAAAATAAAATTTATGTCAAATGTCTGGAGTATTCTGCAATAAATAAATTACAGGAAAAGAGATGAATTTTTAAATGTTTAAGAGACTTCTTAACCAATTACAATATGTGGACCTTCTGGATCTGGATTCAAACAAGTATTTAACATTTATGAGACAATTGGAAATTTGAACACTTGCTGAATATTTATATTGAGGAATCATTGTTAAATGTCCTTAATTACATGTTAATGTTATCAAGTTTTGTTTTTTTTTAAGAGTCCTTATCTCTTAGAGATATAAAGTGAAATATTTACAAATGAGTGATGTCTGGGATTTGCTTCAAAATAATACAGACCCCCTACAAAAAAACTAAATCAAAATGTATCACAAAGCTAAATGCAAGAGCTAAAAGTATAAAACTTTGAAAGAGTAAATCTTTGTGATCTTGGTTTTAACAATGATATCTTAGATGTGACATCAAATGCAAAGCCAAGAAAAGAAAAAATAATAAATTGGACTTAATCAAAATTTAAAACTTTTACACTTTAAAAGACAATGTCAAGAAAGTAAAAAGACAACCTGCAGACTGGGAGAAAATATTTGTAAATCAAATGTCTGATAAGGAATTTGTATCCAAGATATGTAAAGAACTCTTACAACTCACCAATAAAAAGACAAATAATTCCATTAAAAAATGGTCAAGGGATATGAATAGACATTGCTCCAAAGAAGATACACAAATTGCCAATAAGCACATGAAGAGATGCTCAACATCATTATTCATTAAGGAAATGCAAACCAGAATCACAGTGTGATACTATGTCATACGTGCTAGGATTGCTATAATAAAAAAGGTAGACAATGAAAAGTGTTGGCAGGGATGTGGAGAAATAGAAACCGTCATACAATGGTGGTAACATAAAATGGTGCGGCCACTTTGGAAAATGGTATGGCAGTTTTGCAAAATGTTAAATGTGGAATTACCTCGTGACCCAGCAGTTCCACTGTTAGGTATCTATCTAGGAGAAATTAAGGCATATATACACACAAAGACTTATACATATGTTCACACAAATACTTGTATGTAAATGTTCATTGTAGTAGTATTCACAATTTCTGGAACATACTATACATCAGCTATCTTCTGGAACATACTGTACATCTGCTATCATCCTAATCCTTCTCCTTCTTCCACAGAGGAACACATTGTAAAACCATGGTTTTAGTGAAACAGAAGCTATTCTCAATTGCTAGCACAGTGTTGGCTAACAGACCTGGGTTCAAGTTCCACTATGCATTTAGTAGTTTGTGTGACATTGAGCAGGTTGCTTAACTTTTATGAGCCTCACTTATCTCATTTATAAAATGGGAATATTAATATATATTTTGCAGATCTGTTATATAATGATTACTAATTGGTTGCAGAGGTAGAAATAGTATTGCAATAATCAGGAACATGACTATAGGTGAATCTGGTAGATTACACCAGGATTTACTTTGAAGACCTGAGTATTAAGGGAGTAAAAACAAGACATGCAAATTTATGCTGAAGTACTCACTCTGGGATTATAATGATCTCTTGTAAGATTCATTGTATGATGGAGAAATAGAAACCATCATACAATGGTGGTAACCTAAAGTGGTGCAGTCACTTTGGAAAACGGTAAGGCACTTTTGCAAAATGTTAAGTGTGGGATTACCTCGTGACCCAGCAATTTCACTGTTAGGTATCTATCCAGGAGAAATTAAGGCATATACACACGCAAAGACTTATACACATGTTCACACAAATACTTGTATGAAATGTTTGCATTTCCTTAATGACTAATGATGTTGAGCATCTCTTCATGTGCTTATTTCTGGAAGTTTCTTCATCCTGGCCATATAGGGAACTCAGCAGACATATCACTGATTATGAGGAGACCATAGGAGGCAAATGTTAGAACCTGAATTAGAGAACCTAAATCCAATTGACTCCATTGCCCTGTGTTCCTTCTGTCTACCATTCTGCTATCCTTGTATGATTCTTGACTAGTAATAAATGTTATTTCATGAAAATTTTCTTTATTTTGATATTTCTAGCAGCTACTGCCAAAATTCTAAATATTATTTGTAAGAATTAATTTTAAATATTTCTGGTTGTGGTTTCTTTCTCTAAATTGGTAGTATGCTTAGAACCATTTGGGGTGTTCCCATTGTTTACGAGAATATAAACTCTTCAGCATGGAATCTGGTGGGGTTAACAGTTAGGGGAAGACAATTACAAGCTCAGATGATCAGGACCAAACATAGGATGCAGTAGAAACACTAAGAAGGGAGTCAGGAAAAGCTTCTTGGAAGAGGTGACATTTATGCAGAAATTCTGAGGAATATAGCAGTCAGCTGAAAGGGAATACCCTAGAGAGACAGAGACATTTAAAATTTGGTTATTTTATAAATAATTTGATTTTGGGGGAAATATTTGTTCCTTTTTTCTTTAGATTCTGCACTTGAGATTGCTCAACTAGAAATCAAGAAATTGAAAGAAAACTTGATAAAATTAAAAGAAAATGGTGAGTTTTCTTACAGATATAAAATTATTTAATAATACATTAAGTAATATAACAAAACAATATGTATTAACTGATGTATTTTAAATATTATTTAATAATTATAAGTATGATAACTACTATTACTATTACTACCACTGCTTTTACTACTACTACTGCTATCGCTTATTGCTTACTAAGTGACAGGTACTCTGCCAGACACTTTATATCCATTATCTTTTTTTTTATAGTAGTAAAAAACTAGAACAAAAAAACATATAATTATAGAGGAAGGATAATTATTAAACAAATCATGGTACATCCATTAAATGTATATGAATAATTGTTAACAATATGGAGAAACGCTTATGGAATACAATGTTAACAGAAAAAGAATACAGAGTTGTATCTTAAGTACGATGCCACGTAACGTAGTGGTATATTCTTATCAACATTTATACAAACAAAGATACACAGCAATGGTTCTCTCTTAATACTGGGCTTATGGATGTTTTAATATTTATTATACTTTCCTAATTTCTTCGCATTTTTCCAGTGAGAATGTATTACTTTTTTTTAAAATTCAGTTTTATTGAGATATATTCATGTACCCTACAGTCACCATAGTATATAGTCAGTTGTTCACAGTACCATCATATAGTTGTGTGTGCCAGTTTGAATGTATTGTGTCCCCCAAATGCCATTATCTTTGTGCTCTTGTGTGGGGCAGACGTTTTTGGTGCTGGTTAGATTTGCTTGGAGTGTGCTCCACCCAGCTGTGGGAGATAATTTTGATGAGATGTTCCCATGGAGGCGTGGTCCCACCCATTTGGGGTGGGCCTTGATTGGTGGAGCTATATAAATGAGCTGACTCAAAGAGAGAAAAGAGAGTGCAGCTGGGAGTGATGTTTTGAAGAGAAGCAAGCTTGCTAGAGAGGAACGTCCTGGGAGAAAGCCGTTTTGAGGCCGGAGCTTTGGAGCAGATGCCAGCTGCCTTCCTAGCTAACAGAGGTTTTCCGGACACCACTGGCCGTCCTCCGGTGAAGGTACCCGATTGCTGAGGTGTTACCTTGGATGCTTTGTGGCCTTAAGACTAATTGTTTAGTGAAATAAACCCCCGTTTTATAAAAGCCTATCCATCTCTGGTGTTTTGCATTCTCCAGCATTAGCAAACTAAGACATTGTGCATTCCTCACCCAAATCAATTTTTGAACATTTTCATTACTCAATAAAAATAAAAAATGAAAATAAGAATAAAAATACAAGTAAAGAAGAACACTTAAAGCATCCCAACTCCCCACCCCCCATTATTCATTTAATTTTTGGTCCCATTTTTCTACTCATCTGTCCATACACTGGATAGAGGGAGTGTGAGCCACGAGGCTTTCACAATCACATGGTCACACTGTGTAAACTACATAGTTATAGAGTCATCTTCAAGAATCAAGGCTACTGGATTACAATTCAGCTTTGGATGTTTCCTCCTAGCTATTCCAATACACTAAAAATTAAAAAGGGATATCTTTATAACACATAAGAATAACCTCCAGAATGACCTCTCAACTCCATTTGAAATCTCTCAGCCCCTGAAACTTTACTTTGTTTCATTTCTTGTCCCCCTTTGGTCAAGAAGACATTCTCAATCCCATGACGCTGGGTCCAGGCTCATCCTCAGAAGTCATGTCCCACATAGGGGGAAAAACAGAGTTTACCTGCTGAGTGGGCTTAGAGAGAGAGAGGCCACATCTTAGCAACAAAAGAGAATCTCTGTGTCTCACTTTAGGCACAATTATGCGTAGGCTTAACCTCTCCTTTGCAGTAACAAGCTTCATAAGGGCGAGCCCCAGGATCAAGGTCTCGGCCTTCTAAATTGGCAGTCCCCAATGCATGTGAGAATATCAGTAATTCCACAAGTAGGGAAGTTTAATATTTCTGCATTTTTCCCCAGTCCCTCAAGGTGGGGGGGGGGTTGCAAATATATTTTTATTCTCTGTCCAAATTACTTTGGGATGTATCGGGGTTTCACACTAACGTGTACTAACCAACCAGATCTCACTCCCTATTCAAAGTTCCATGTAATTATGGTGTTTGAATAAACTGTGCAAGTTAAATTACTTAGTGTGTGACAGAAAATATAGATTTTTCACCAAGTATCTCTACTGTATTAGTTAGGGTTCTCTAGGGAAACAGAGCCAAGAGATATCTATAAATATGAGATTTTATAAAAGTGTCTCTTGCAAATGTGGGGATGCACAAGTCCAAATTCCATAGTGCAGGCAGCAAGCTGGCAACTCCAATGAAGGTCTTCAACGAACTCCCCAGGAGAGGCTGGCTGGCTGAAAAAGAAGTGAGAGTTTTCTCTCTTCTCCCTTAAAAGTCTTCAACTGATTGGATTAAATCCAGCTGATTGAATTCTCTCATTGTGGAAGGCAGCCCTTCATTGATGTAATCAGCCACAGATGCAATCAACTGACTGATGATTTAATAAACCAGGTACAAGCATCCTTGCAGTAAGTTTAAGCCAGTGCTTGCTTGACCAGACACCCGGGCACCATCACCTGGCCAAGTTGACACATTAACCTAACCATCACAGCCTACCCCTTATCAACTTGGCTGCTATACACATTGCCTTAAACCATACTTAATCTATAAATAGAACACAATAACAGACATATGTTTTGCCTAACAATACTCAGCTGTCCTGCATACAACCGGAATGGGTGCAAGTACTTGGGTAACATTCACTCTTAAACTTGATATCCTATAACTTTAATACTATGAAATGAATGATACAACTTATGTCATATGATAAGGGGATAAGATAAAGAAGAAAGCAAAGATATTTGCTTTATGGACAAATACAAACATACTCATAACAAAGCAAGGAGGAAATATTCATGCCTTCATAATCCTTGTTTCTGTAACTGGTCACATGGTTGTAGTTCATATTTATCACTACCTTCTTCCACTACCCATTCCATATTCCCTTTACCATCAGCAAGCACTTCAGCTGGCCATCATTCTTTGCCTGGGGGGTTGAGGGGGCGGTGACCCAAACTTTCATTCCTGAAGCTTCTGGGCCATTGTTAGTCCTGCCTGGATTGGGTTATTGAAGTTTTCCATTGACTTTAATCACAGGGCATGGTAGTACTAAGAGACTCCCTAGGGGCTCTCCTGAATTCCAGGAAAACTCTTCTTTATCTCCATTGTGTAGTTACAGTCCTATTTTCCCTTGATAGTCAGGATCAATCACCCAGCCAGTACAGTAATCCCCTTCCTTACCTGTTGATTCAGAGGCATGAGCAGCCCCAAGTGGCCAGGTGGCAGTCTTAACTTCCAGTTTAATGGAATTATTGTTATGTGTCCTGGTGGGAGCACTCCTTTTGGAACTAAGACTTGTAGACCAGCAGGGCTTAAGGTTGCAGGGACAGGAAGAAAAAAATTTCCTAGTGGATCACTAGAAATGATAGTGAGTGGTGCCACTCCCATCTCCATTCCTTGATTCCTGGACCCGTGAACCCGGGCTATGGGAGAAACAGCACCATAGAGTACATGAAGATTAAGAGCATACACAGCCCTCTGGAGAACAATGCCACCTAGTTGGTGCCATAATTGAGTCTTCAAAGGCCATCCCACTATTCTATCAACCCAGCTGCCTCTGGATGATAAGACCAGGGAATTCCATGAGCATGTGTCCATTCCCTCACTTGATTTGCTGTAAAGTGGGTTCCTTGATCAGAAGCTATGCTGTGTGTAATACCCTAACAGTGGATAAAGCATTCTGTAAGTCCATGGATGGTAGTTTTGGCAGAAGCATTTCATGCAGAGAAGGCAAGCCCATATCTGGAGTATGTGTTCATTCCAGTTAGAACAAATCACTGTTCCTTCAATGATGGAAGTGGTCCAATGTAATCAACTTCCCACCAGGTAGCAGGCTGATCACTTCGGGGAATGGTGCCATATTGGGGACTGAGTGTGGGTCTCTGCTCCTGGCAGATTGGGCACTCAGCAGTGGCTGTGGCCAGGTCAGCCATGTTGCTGAGCCCATGCATAACCTCCATCCCTACCACCATGACAGCTTTGCTCATGAGCCCATTGGGCAATGACAGGAGTGGTTGGGGAAAGAAGTTGACTGGTATCCACAGAACAAGTCATCTTATCCACTTGATTGTTAAAATCTTCCTCTGCTGAAGTCACCCTCTGGTGAGCATTCACATGGGACACAATACCTTCATGTTTTTTTGCCCACTCAGAAAAGTCTATCCACATACCTCTTCCCCAGGCTTCTTTGGCACTAATTTTTCAGTCATGTTCCAAGTCCCTAACCATCCAGCCAAACTATTAGCAACAGCCCATGAATCAGTATACAAATGCACCTCTGGCCAGTTCTCCTTCCATGCAAACTTCCAGGTGCACTGCTTGAAGTTTCACCCATTGGGTGGATTTCCCCTCACCACTGTCCTTCAGGGACATCCCAAAAAGATTCTTCAGCACTGCAGCTGTCCACTTTCAGGTGGTACCTGCATATCATACAGAGCCATCCATAAACCAGGCCCGAGTTTTCTCTTTCTCAGTCAAGTGATTGTAAGGAACTCCCCAAGAAGCCAAAGCTCTGGACTGGGAAACAGAAGGTAATGTGGCAGGAGTGGGGGACATGGGCATTTGCGCCACTTCCTCATGTAACTTATTTGTGCCTTCAGGACCCTCTCAAGCCCTATCTCATATATACCATTTCCATTTTATGATGGAGTGCTGCTGTGCACACCCAAATTTATGGCTTGGTAGGTTAGACAACACCCAGCTTATGATAGACAACTCAGGTCTCATGGTAACTTGGTGGCCCATAGTTAAGTGTTCTGTCTCTACTAAGGCCCAGTAGCAGGCCAAAAGCTGTTTCTCAAAAGGAGAGTAGTTATCTGCAGAGAACGATAAGGCTTTACTCCAAAATCCTAAGGGCCTGTGTTGTGATTCTCCTATAGGGGCCTACCATTGGATCAGCTGGATCTTATGGTCCAAGTGGCAGAGCGGCTTGCACAGCAGCCTGGGCCTGTTGCAGAGCCTTATCCTTTTCTGGTCCCCACTCAAAACTAGAAGCTTTCCTGGTCATTTGGTAAAAGGGTTGGAGTAGCACACTCAAATGAGGAATATGTTGTCTTCAAAATCCAAAGAGGCCAACTAGGCATTGTGCCTCTTTTTTGGTCGTAGGAGGGGCCATATACATCAGCTTATCCTTCACCATAGAAGGGATATCTCAATATGCCCCATACCACTGGACACCTAGAAATTTTAGTGAAGTGGAAGTCCCCTGTATTTTTGTTGGATTTATCTCCCATCCTCTGACATGCAAATGCTTTACCAATAAGTCTGGAGTATTTGCTACTTCTTGCTCACTAGGTCCAATAACATGATATCATCAGTATAATGGAACAGTGCAATGTCTTGTGAGAGGGAGAAATTATCAAGGTCCCTGCAGACACTGTTTGACATAGGGCTGGAGAGTTGGAATACCTTTGAGGTAAGACAGTGAAGGTATACTGCTGGCCTTGCCAGCTGAATGCAAACTGTTTCTGGTGGTTCTTACTAACAGCTTTTGAGAAAAAGCATTTGCCAGATCAATAGCTGCATACCAGGTACCAGCAGGGGATGTGTTGATTTGCTCAAGCAGTGATAACACATCTGGAGTAGCAGCTACAATTGGAGTCACCATCTGGTTAAGCTTATGATAATCCACTGTTATCCTCCAAGACCCGTCTGTTTTTTGCACAGGCCAAATAGGAGAGTTGAATGGGGATGTGATGGGAATCACCACCCCTGCATCCTTCAAGTCCTTAAGAGTGGCATTAATCTTTGCAATCCCTCCAGGAATCTTGTATTGCTTCTGGTTTACTATTTGCTAGGCAGGGGCAGTTCTAGTGGCTTCCACTTGGCCTTTCCTACCATAATAGCCCTCACTCCATGAGTCAGGGAACCAGTGTGGGGATTCTGCCAGTTGCTGAGTATGTCTATTCCAATTATGCATTTCAGAACTGGGGAAATAACCACAGTATGGGTACAGGGACCCACTGACCCACTGTGAGATGGACCTAAGCTAAAACTCCATTGATCACCTGACCTCCATAAGCCCCCACTTTGGTGGATCAGAGTGACATTTTGGGTCTCCTGGAATTAATGTCACTTCTGAGCCAGTGTCTAATAATCCCCAAGATATCTGATCATTTCCTCTTTCCCAATGCACAGTAACCCTGGTAAAAGGCTGTAGGTCCTCTTGGGGGGAAGGCTGGGAGGAAGTTTAACAGAATAAATTTTTAGCAGTGTAACAGGTTCCTTCCCCAATGGTACCCAGTCTTCCCCCTCATTCAAGGGGCTCTGAGTCTGTAAACTGTCTCAAGTCTGGGAATTGATTAAGATACTGTGACTCTCTGTTTTTGTAATTCAAGTTAGACTTTGTTCACTTGACCTAGAATTCTGCTTATACAGATCAAACAAGAATTGAGTAGACTGCTGTTCTAGTTTGCTAATGCTGTCAGGAGGCAAAACACCAGAAATAGATTGGCTTTTATAAAAAGGGATTTATTTGGTTGCACAGTTACTGTCTTAAGGCCATAAAGTGTCCAAGGTAACACATCAACAATCAGGTACCTTCACTGGAGGATGGCCAATGGCATCCGGAAAACTTTTGTTAGCTGGGAAGGCACATGGCTGGCATCTGCTCCAAGTTCTGGTTTCAAAATGGCTTTCTCCCAGGATGTTCCTCTCTAGGCCACAGCTCCTCTTCAAAATGTCACTCTTGATTGCTCTTGCGGCAACCTCTCTTAACTTCTTCAGAACAAGAGTCTGCTTTCAGCAGCCGTCTTCAAACTGTCTCTCATCTGCAGCTCCTCTCTCAGCTTCTGTGGGTCTTCAAAGTGCCCCTCTTGGCTGTGCCAAACTGCTTGTGCCGGTTTGAATGTATTGTGTCCCCCAAATGCCATTATCTTTGTAGTCTTGTGGGGCAGACGTTTTTGGTGCTGGTTAGATTTGCTTGGAATGTGCCCCACCCAGCTGTGGGTGATGATTTTGATGAGATGTTCCCATGGAGGTGTGGCCCCGCCCATTCAGGGTGGGCCTTGATCGGTGGAGCTATATAAATGAGCTGATTCAAAGAGAGGGAATGGAGTGCAGCTGTGAGTGATGTTTTGAAGAGGAGCAAGCTTGCTAGAGAGGAACGTCCTGGGAGAAAGCCATTTTACGGCCAGAGCTTTGGAGCAGACGCCAGCTGCCTTCCTAGTTAGCAGAGGTTTTCCGGACACCATTGGCCATCCTCCGGTTAAGGTACCCGATTGCTGAGGTGTTACCTTGGACGCTTTGTGGCCTTAAGACTGTAACTGTGTAGCGAAATAAACCCCCGTTTTATAAAAGCCTATCCACCTCTGGTGTTTTGCATTCTGCAGCATTAGCAAACTAGAACACTGGTCCTTCTGTCTGAGCTTTTAGATAGTTCTCCAGTTATCAAGGCCCATGCTGAATGGGCAGGGCCACACCTCCATGGAAATTATCCAGAGTTATCACCCACAGTTGGGTGGGGCACATATCCATGGAAACACACAGAGAATTAGAAGCACTGATAGGTCTGCCCACACAAGATTACATCAAAGAAAATGGCATTTGGGGGGACATAATACATTCAAACTGGCACAACTGCCTATCTATTTTACTTCTAGGTACTCCATGATCTACTAGCAAATGCCATAAGTCTCTGCCAGTCAGATTATTTTGACAGCTGCTTTGAGCCTGCTGTCCATTATGGTAGCCATGCCCACCTTGCCTCTGGTGATTAACTGCTGCCACAAGACTTCTGCCAACTTGACAGCTCAGTGGCAGCAGTTTCCACAGTAATATCTGACCTACAGAGAAGGGCAACCACAGAGCTCTTCAGGGATGACAGAGCTAGTCTCACAAATTTATTCCTCAGAGTTCTGGTAAAAGGTGTGTCCTCGGGACATTCCTGGGGTGTGTGATCAGGTGTTCTGTGATAAATCCACTCTAATATTCCAATCTCTCTAAGCCTTTGGATCCCCTCCTCTACATTATACCAGGGCAGTTTTAGCATTTCAGCCTCAGGTAATGTCAGCCATCTCTTGATCCATGTTTCAGCCAGCCACCCAAATAAACTGTTAATGCCCTTTCTATCCCCTCGAACTACAACATTGAATGCAGAATCTCTGCTTAGTGGGCCCATATCAATACATTCAGCCTGATCCAACCTTATATTCCTTCCCCCATTATCCCACACCCTTAATATCCATTCCCACACATATTCCCCTGATTTCTGTCTATATACATTGGAAAACTCGTGCAGTTCATTTGGAGTATAGCATACTTCCTCATGGGTCACACTTTGTACCTCACCCTTCAGGGCCTGTTGGGACTTTAGTCTAGGTATAGTTCTTGAAAAGAGTGCTGGTGGGGGTGGGTCACAAAAAGAATTAGAAGTATCCTTCAAGCCAATTACCTCAGGATATTCCATTGCATTTTCATCTGGTGAAATAGGATTAATCTCTGCAGACGGAGGCGTGGGGGCTGCTTCCTCAGGGGAGGTGATTACAGGTTTAGCAGGAGGTTGGATGGCAGGCTCCTCAGGGCAGACTGGAGGTTGGGAAACTGTTTCCTCAAGGCAAGCTAGAGTTAGATAGTTGTCTCCTCAGGTCAGACTGGGGTGGGGTGGGGGACTGTTTCCTCAGGGCAGCCCATTACAGGTATATCTAGCAAGACCCAGCAGAATCCAGGGTTCAGTGTCTTCACTGCCATTATTATCATCCCATTGTCCCCATCCCAATTTTCAGGATCCCATTCTTTTCCAATCAATGCCTTTACTTTAACAGCAGATACCCTGCGAGGTGGAGATTTTAGTTTATATTGTAAATCTGCTACTCATACAAGAGACTCTGGGTCTGGTTTTCAGAGATCTCAAGTCTACTGCCACAGGGCACACATAGAAACCTTTACATCTGTTATATGGCATTTAAGTTTCAAATGTGAACCTTTAGCTCGTGCCTTTCTCTTGTAACTTTATCCAGCATATCTAAGAACAACCAGCCAACATCATTATACCTCTTAACTCCACAAAACTGTTAAAGTGTCAAAAAGTCTGTCACCCAAAACCTTGCTTCATACAAGAGTTTGATTAGGAGAGTCAAATGGTGATAATTTGCATATCTTCATTGCCAACTCACACTATGAACTGTCAGTACCATCTTGATTATTAGAAATGGAGTTGTCAGTGCCTTTGAATCTAATTAGAGTATAAAACCAATTGCAGAAGCCCTTTTGAAGATTCTGTTTCTCAAGAACCACTCCCAGTACCAAGTAGTGTTAGTTAGGGTTTTCTAGAGAAATGGAGCCAACAGGAGATATCTGTAAATATGAGATTTTATAAAAGTGTCTTATGCAACTATAGGGATGCAGGAGTCCAAATTCCATAGGGCAGGATACATGGGTCCAAATTCCGTAGGGTAGGCTGTAAGCTGGCAACTGCAATGAAGTTTTTCAATGAACTCCCCAGGAGAGGCTGGCTGGCTGAAGAAGAAGTGAGAGTTCTCTCTCTTCTCCCTTGAAAGTCTTCAATTGATTGGATTAAATCCAGCTGATTGAATTCTCTCATTGTGAAGTCATGCCCTTTGTTGATGTAATCAACCACAGATGCAATCAACTGACTGATGATTTAATAAACCAGCCTTCTGGTTTATTAACCAGCCACAAGTGTCCTTGCAGTAATGGTTAGGCCAGTGCTTGTTTGATCAGACACCTGGACACCAACACCTGGCCAAGTTTACACATTAGCCTAACCATCACATCTACCTCACTCAGAAGTTGGCCTTACACAGAAGTTGAAGTTTTAAAACATAGTCAATATTGTCCTTTATCCTTTAGTGTGATCTATCTTAGTCCTAACCAGATCCACTTCATTCATATCTCTAATTGAAGTCTGAACTATTTTTCAGCTTTTTAAATAGTTGCTGTAGGGGTAATACTGACTTTCATAGCTGCCAAACTCTAGCTCTGAGTCTCAGGTATCTCACAGTTACTCGAAGTTCCCGGGACTGCAACTGGGTTGTACACAAAGAGTTCAGCATTTCAGAATTTAGAGACAACCATTACATCTCAGGAATAGATGTAACTGCTGTAAGAGCTTACAATCTAGGGACCTTTACAATAAACCTTCCCCTGATAACCTATGCTCTGAGATTCAATTCTCAGAGTTTGCACATTTTAATTAGTTCATATTAGTGAGGCATTATAATGTTTGTCTTTTTGTTTATGGCTTATTTCACTCAAAATGCTGTCCTCAAGATCCATTCACTTAGTTGCATGCCTCACAACATCATTCCTTCTTGCAGCCAATCAGTACTCTATTGTATGCATACACAACAGTTCACCATTCTGTTCGTCAGTCGCTTTACCCTTAGGCCTATATCCATTATCTTTTATCCTCACAACAACTGTATTTAGCGAGTACTAGTATCCCCTTTTCATAGATAGGGTATCAGTTATGGCAAGCTTAAATGAGTTATCCAATAGCTATATTAAATGTCAGAGCTGTTATTTGAACCCATATGTATAAATGAGTCCAAAACTTGTGCTCAACACAAATAATATGTATTTTACTGGGACCATTGGTACGCAGACACCTTATAATGCATCTAAAAATACCTCACACATATTTGTTCACTGGGAAACCAATAGGCTTTGAAAGTGCTGAATTAGTTGATCTGACCTTAGGTTGAGTATCAATAATATTATGATGAAATTTAAGTGTTACAATGGTCACAGCTAAAAAAAAAATACAAATATATTTACCGGTTTTATATAATTCTAAAACTAGGTGTGTCCTTCTATTTAAAAACATATGAATACATTTATGAATTGAATAAATTTGTAGTGATTAGTTCAATTAAACAGGATAATGGAAAGATTCCTTTTCAATAGAATGATTTGATTTTTAAAATTTGGTCAGCTCAGAATTCTTTAGGAACCAGATCTCTGAAAGACTTCCTAGTTTCTCAGCTTGAATTAGGAGATTTGGTGTCCTCTAAAGCAGGGCTACTCAGACTACCAGTGCCAGTTTGCAGACTACCAATCTGCAGTATGCTAAAGAGCTTGTGCCAGAATGTAAACCAGTGTGTCACATTGTTCATCTGAAAAGTCTAACAAAAATAAGGAAAAAGTCATTTGTCCTAAATAGATTGCTGGGTGACATAGTTGATTCATTCTAGCAGAAGTTTCTTATCTTATTGCAGAATGGTAACAAACATTTCACAGACCTCCTACTTTGTCTCTCACTGTTCCAAAGTGCCTCTTGGGTAAAAATCAAATATAAACAAAACAACAAGCTAGCAATTCTAGAAATAGAATTTCACTATTGCCATTTGGAATTCTGTAATGATAGCAATAAGGCAAGACATTTTGTTCCCCCCAAACTCTTTAGAAGAATGTTTGAGAGTCAGCAAATGCTTGGTGCCATCTACCCAGCTGTGTTTTGGGTTATTCTCTTCTTTGTCCAAAGAAGAGAATGTGTACCTAAGTACATCCTGTGTTAGCAAGAGGTGTGCAGAAGGTGTCCCTCCTCCTTTCTAAGGCTTATTCCTCAGCCTTTATTCTAGATTCCCCTTCCCCTCCTGTCTTCTTGGGTATTTTGTTCCATTAATTACCCCTCTTCCGGTCTTCAGTCTGTTTCTTCACTTGTTCCTTCCCCTTTTAGGTCTCCCATCTTCTAAAAATATGTATTTTTATTCTTTGAACCTCTAGACCTCTCCAACCATCATTCTTCTCCATCTCCTTCAAGAGTAGTTTATGCTCACTGATTCTGTGTCTTCATTTACCATTAATTCCATAACCTGTTGTAATTTGATTTTTCCCACTTATCACTCAACTGCAATTGCCAACTGTAGCAGAGCTGTTGATGCTCTACCTTATGCTTCCTTGGACTACCTCTGAATTCACCTGCAGCTGCAGTGAACAGTTGCTGTGCATTCTGACCGCTTCCTACATAAGCAACTGGATTTCTTTCCTTCACTGCCTGATGACTTTCTCCTGGGTCATGGGAGCTTGCTGAACAGTACACGAGGTAGCCTAGAAGCTTGGGAGATTTAACACACCAGCGTGTTATGAGATTGGAGTTATGCTCTACAACGTTTCTTAAAGGTTCTCTAGTGGAATTGAACCTCACTGGAGATTGAGTTGCTCGCTGAGGTAACCTGTTCATATATTAACTTTTTATTGGGGTTCTGGTCTTGTTTTTCCTATTCTCTACTAGTGTTTCTTGAGAGCACCTCCCAAATAAACTTCCTGCATCCTAATCTCTCTCTCAAGGTCTACTTTTGGGGTAAGAACCCAAACTAAAATACCAAACTTACAAGTGTTTTAAGTGGTCACTTTTCTGTCTTCATCCTACTTGACCTCACAGTGGAATATTTCCTTCTTTCTAAAATAAATGACTCCTTTGGTTTCCATGACTCTGCTACCCAGTACTCCCACCTCTCCACCCTTTCTTCTTTGTTTCTTTTTCTGGCTTCTCTTCTTTCCCCTTAAACATTTTTCTCCAAGATATACATTTGGCCCCCTTCTTTTCTCACTCTATGTATACTCTCCCATCTTTTACCACCTATAAAATGATGACTTCTCTGCCCTCTCCTTAGAGTTCCAGACCTGGGGAGATTGCAGTGGTAGTAGTAGGAGTAATAGCAGTCACAGTGCAAGTAGTAGCAATAGTAACAGCTAACAGTTCTTAAGTAATAACTATGTCCTAGACCAGCCCTGTCCAATAGGGTAGCTGCTAGCCACATGTGGCTGTTGAGCAACTGTAATGTGACTAATGTGCTGGAGGAACTGAGATTAGAATGTTATTTAAATTTAATTAATTTGAATTCTAATAGCCACATGTGGCTAGTCCCCTCTATATTAGACACTACAGTTCTAAACATTATTTTAAGTGCTTTACATGCTTTAACTCATTCAAACCTCCACACAAAAATTCTTTCAGGTAGTTTTTACAGATGCTGGTTAAGACCATGGGCTCTAAGACCATGGGCTGGTTAAAACTGTCTAATTTCAAATTCTAACTTCATTGCAAATTAAGGTTTAGAAAGATTAGTGTGGAGATATTAATGGTATCCACTTAATAGGTGTATCTTAAGTATAGATGAGCTAATTTATGTAAAATGCCTAGTGTAGAACCTGAGTGTAGTAAGCACTCAATAAATTATAGTGTTCATTTATTAAATTTAAAAAGCCTACTGTCCATCTTTGCATGTCATCACATAGATCCTTCAAATTCAACAAATTTCAAATTGAACTCCTTATTCAAAAAACCCCTTCCACATATATATATGCACTGCATACTTCTTATTCTGAATGTCCTGTCATGGTTAATGAGTCCAAGGTGCTATTTAAAAGTTCTATTAATTTTACCTCCCAATTAATTTTCAAATCTTCTGTATTTGCTTCTCTATCTCCATTGATATTGCCTTCTTTCAAGACTTATCACCTCTCTCCTGGACTTCTGTACTAGTATCCTAATTGGTCGCTGTCTTCATTTTTACCTCCTTCCACCTCCTATCCATTTCATGGCCAAAATGATCATTTTAAAAGACAAATCTGATTTTCCCATTTCTTGAAATCTTTTAATCATTCTTCTTTATCATTACCTTTAAGAGAGAAATGAAACTTCTTGGTGTGGCCAGTGGGAACCCCCAGGTCTGCCCCTGTACTCTTAACAACCTTATATCTTATTGCCCCCTACCCCCCAGTATGGCTTCTACACTTCATCATACCAAACTGTTTTCCAAAGTATTGCAGGCTGTTTTTTGCTTCTGTGCCTTGGCATATTTGCCCCTGTATCTAAAATGTCAGCGTCTCTTTTCCTTACCTTGTCTTGAGTATTCCTATTCAAGTTGTGAAGCTCCTGTGTAACTACTTGTTAAATTGTACTTTGAAAGTTATTACCTTTTTCTATGTATGTTATATTTCACATTAAGGAAATAACTGAAACTGTGGAACTATAACCCATAACATTCTTTGAAATTTGCTTTCTGACTACTTGTTAAGTTGTACTTGGAAAGTTATCACTTCTATATATAGATGTTATATTTCACAATAAAAAAAAAATCTGATTAAATAAAGAAGTTATGAAGGTGAATGTACCAGTTTGTATTTATTATGTCCCCCAGAAATAGCCAGGTACTTTGATGCAATCTTGTGAGGGTAGACATATTAGTGGGGATTAATTTGGAACATTTGGATTAGGCTGTTTCCATGGAAATGTGCCCCACCCAACTGTGGGTGATAACTCTGGATAATTTCCATGGAGGTGTGGCCCCGCCCATTCAGCATGGGCCTTGATTACTGGAGCACTATATAAGCTCAGACAGAAGGAGCAAGCTTGCTACAGCCAAGAGGAACACTCTAAAGAATGCACAGAAGCTGAGAGAGTAGCTGCAGATGAGAGACATTTTGAAGAGGCCAGTTGAAAGCAGACTCTTGCTCCAGAGAAGCTAAGAGAGGACAAACACCCCAAGAACAACTAAGAGTGACATTTTTGAGGAACTTCAGCCTAGAGAGGAACATCCTGGGAGAAAGCCATTTTGAAACCAGAACTTTGGAGCAGACTCCAGCTACATGCTTTCCCAGCTAACAAAGGTCTTCCGGACACCTTGGCCATCCTCCAGTGAAGGTACCCGATTGCTGATGTGTTACCTTGGACACTTTATGGCCTTAAGACTGTAACTGTGTTTCCAAATAAACCTCTTTTTGAAAAAGCCAATCCATTTCTGGTGTTCTACATTCTGGCAGCATTAGCAAACTAGAACAATGAATAAAACCTTTTTTGTCTTAAGTAAGCAGAATCGATAATTCCTTTTATTGTGTCCCCCACTGTACCTAGTGTACTTTAAAAAATATAGCACCACTTACATACATATAATGGAATACTATTAAGCCATAAAAATGAATGAAGTTCTGATACATGCTACCTACATGGATGAACCTTGAAGACATTAGGATGAGTGAAATAATCCAGGCACAAAAGGACAAATATTGTATGATTCTACTTATTTGAAATATCTGGAATATGCAAATTCGTACAGATAGAAAGTAGATTAGAGGTTACCAGGGGATGGGGGTAGGGCAAATGGGGAGTTATTGCTTAATGGGTATAGAGTTTCTGTTTGGGCCAAGTTTTGATAATGGCTGATGGTGATAGTAGCACAACATTTGTGAATGTAATAAATACTACTGAATTGTACACTTGAAAATTGTTAGAATGGAAACTTTGTCTTCTGTATATGTTACCGCAATAAAAATTTTAAAGCAAAAAAAAAAAAAAAAAAAAAAAAACAAAACATAGCACCACTATTCAATTCTTTATCTATGTTCATATCTAGATAGTGAGTTTCTTGAAGGCAGGAATCATGCCTTATTGATCTGATTCCCAGGTGTCTGGCACAGTACATATTAAGAGTAACTAAATGTTTGTGAATGAATGAATGCTCTTAGATAGAATTAGGAGGAGATTATTTCCACCAACCCTGTGCACATGGAGTGGGAGGTCTCTACCCTAATTGGAACCATTTACTGATTTGTAAAATGCTAGAGAACAAAATCTTTTACTTGGGAGGAAAATATACATATAAACCTCTCTACATAATATGTATCCACTGTGTATCTCCACCCCAGGCCTCTCATGTGAACTCCAGAATAAAAAATCTAGTGCTCCTCCTGCCTTCAGGGCCAAGACAAAGATCCAAAATTTTTTGTAGGGGACAGATAAAGGAAAAATCTCTCTGCCTTTGGGAGAAGAATAGATGCAAAAGACCTCTGCCCCTGGAGTAGGAGAAGGAAAATGCCTTGGACTTAAGATCCTGCAACAATGGAAATAATACAAAGCAGAGGAGGAGGAGGAAACTGTTTCCCATGACACACCATAGATACAAGGCAGGGTTTGCACTTCTAGAGAGGAGGAACAGAAATGCTAAATAGGCCTCATCTTGAGGCCCATGTACAGAAGTCCTGCTTAAGAATGAGGCTATACAACTGAATCAAGAACCCCCAGCCCTTGCATAGAACTAACAGACAACAACAGTCTACTTCTATGGGAGAGGCAAGAGCATGAGAGAGACCCCCTCGGTAGTGCAAGCATGTAGGGACTGCTAAAAGCTGGGGGTGGAGCAGGAACACAGAGAAAAACTCTGAGCCACCCATGGCTTCACATTAAGCCCAAAGTAATAACAGCCCACCTCTGGAGGAATTTGAAGTCTATGGTGCACAAGAGGAAACAATAACAATAACAGAACCGAATTCAGCACGAATACCGATAGATTGACTCAACCCCCACATTAATGGTATGCTCATTTATATGTATAAATACTGTTCACCACAGTCTCTACTGTTCCTTGATGCATGATGTCTGGCATTGCATCATAAACTAAGAGACACACAAAAGTCAAGAAAAAAGATCATTGTCAAGTGATAAAGCGAGAGTGACACCAGACAAAAATGGTGGAGTAAGGACCTCCAAAAATTTGCTCCTCCATAAAAGAAATGAAAAACATTGCCAAAATTTGTCAAAATCAACTTTTCCAGAACTCTGTAAATTAACCAAAGGCTTACAGCAAACCAGGGAGTGTTGACTCAAGAACAATGGCTAACTCTCAGTAGGAACAGTGGACTTTATTAGCATTTTAACTTGTTAGATGCTAACTTTAACCTAAATGCTAAATAGTTAACTTGTTAACTATTCCCTACCCTTCAGCTCAACAGAGGCAGTCTCAAAAACTGACAGCCTATATTCCTGGCACAGCCTGTCAACCACCAGAGGGAGCAGAGTAGAGCTGAACCCCTTTGAGAGCTATTGTCCCAAAGAATTGTCCTTATTTGAGCCAACTAGTGGTTTCCTGGAAGACTCCACTTACAGAGCTGTTTATATTTGACTTGACTTGGAGCTTGTCCAGTGAAAAATGTCTTCTCCATAGGGAGGGGAGAAGAAAGGAGACATTAGTTGAAAACAATAAATGTTTTAACTTCATGACACCCTCAGGTGGTAGATAACAGTTGGGGTAAAAAATAAATTAACCAAAAAGCTTAGAATGAAAAGCTGGAGAATGAGATGGTCATAGAAACTTTTAAAAACTATGATATATTCCTGGGAATCTAGAAGGTGAGGAGAGCATATAGGGCTGGGCACCTGTTCAAGAAAGACCAGAGAAGTCCCTGAGATTTCACTTCTGGCTGACCTTGAGGCCCTGCAAAAGCCGGAAGTGAAGGTTAAGGCAGAGTTTTCAATTGTGTTACTGAGTGATGAACGTGCGCACAGAACACATACACAGAACTCTGTGAGATTTATCGGTTCTAGGTGTTTAATATAATATCTGTTCAATCATTAGCTCAACTCTAAGCTACTCAAGCAGAGACTTTAATGGCCATAGATGACAAAGGATACAGACTTAACAGAATTGTTTCAGAAGATTCACTTAACAAACAAGAGCAACTACAACAAGCAGCAGAAACAACAAAGCCTGAAGAAGGGCTGTTTCGATTTGCTAATGCTGCAGTTTTGCAAAACACCAGAAATGGATTGGCTTTTATAAAGGGGGTTTATTTGGTTACAAAGTTACAGTCTTAAGGCCATAAAGTGTCCAAGGTAAGGTATCAACAATAGGGTGCTTTCACTGAAGGATGGCCATTGGCGTCTGGAAAACCTCTGTTAGCTGGGAAGGCACGTGGCTGGTATCCACTTGCTTCCAGGTTGCGTTTCAAAATGGCATTCTCCAAAATGTTGCTCTTGGGGCATTTTGTCCTCTCTTAGCTGCAGCTCCTTTTCAAAATGTCACTCTCAGTTGTTCTCTGGGGTCCCTCTGTTAGTGAGCTCTTTTTATAGGACTTTAGTGAACTAATCAAGGCCCATGCTGAATGGGTGGGGTCACACCTCCATGGAAACATTCAATCAGAGGTCACAGCCTAATCAAAGGTGTCACTCGTAGTTGGGTGGGTCACATGTCCATGGAAACACTCAATCAGAAGGTTCCAACCTAATCAACACTAATACATCTGCTCCCACAAGATTGCATTAAAGAATATTGCTTTTTCTGGGGGACATAATATATACAAACCAGCACAAGGGCTGAATCTGATTTCCAGAGTTGCCACATTATATTATTTGCAATGAAAGTTTATGAGGCAAAGAAAGTATGGCTAATACACAGGGCAAAGAGCAATCAATAGAAATTGTCTTTGTGAACACACAGACACTGGACTTACTAGATAAACTGTTAATCAGCTACTTTAAATATGTTCAAAGAACTAAAGTAAACCATATCTAAAGAACTGAAAGAGACTATAAGGACTATTTGAAATGACTTACCAAATAGAGAACATTAGTAAAGAGTTATAAATTATGATAAAGAACCAAATAGAAATTCTGGAGTTGAAAAGAGGAATAACTGAAATGAAAAATTCACTAGAGAGGCTCAGCAGTCTATTTGAGTAGGCAGAAGAGTCAATGAACTTGAAGATATATCAGTTAAGATTATCTACTCTGAGATTTCACAGAGTCGAGAGGTCATTCTCAAGGCTATTCTTATGCAGTATATAGATATTTCTTTTTAGTTTCTAGTATATTAGCATAGCTAGAAGGAAAAACCTGAAACAGTTGAACTGTATAATCCAGTAGCCTTGATCCTTGATGATGATTGTATAACTATATAGCTTTTATCGTGTGACCATGTGATTGTGAAAAACTTGTGATAGTGTATGGGCAGATGGGTAATAAAGTAAAAACAAAAAAATAATAGAGGGAATAAGGGATATGGAATGTTTTGTGTGTTCTTTTTTATTTTTATTTTTGGAGTAATGAAAATGTTCTAAAATTGATTGTGGCGGTGAATACACAACTATATGATGATAATAGCCTTGATTGTATACTTTGGATGGATTACATGGTGTGTGAATATATCTCAAAAAAAATTGCATTAAAAAAGATTATTCTGAGAAATTAAAAGAAAAATGAACAGATTTTGAGAGACCTATGGAGCATCACTAAGTGTACTAACATGGGTATAATGGGAGGCCCAGAAAAGAAAGACCAGAGAAGGGAAGAAAGGATATTTGAAAAGCATAAAGACCACAAACTTCCCAAATTTGCTGAAAAACATAAATCTTCAATCCAAGAAACTCAACAAACTCCAAGTTAGATAAACTCAAGAGATCCACACCTAGACACATCATAAACTGTCAAAATCCAACATGAAAGATAGGTAGCCCTACATCTACTAAGGAAATTGAATTTGTAGTTTAAAATTTTCCCACAAAGAAAACTTCAGGCACAAATGGCTTCACTAGTGAATTCTAGAAAACATTTAAAGGATAAATAATACTGATTTTTACATAACTCTTCCCAAAGATTGAAGAGAGAATACTTCCTAACTTGTTAAAAGTTGAGCATTACCCTGATATCAAACCAGGTAAAGACATTACAATATCCCTCATGAACATAGAAAGAGATGTAAAAATACAGAAAGTAAGGAGTCACTTGTTAGTAGTAAAATTAAATAGGAAGTGCTTCTATAACGGATTGGTTAAAAAAGTTACTCTCTAATTTGGGCAGATAATAAAAAATATATTTACAGCCTCCCCCTCCCCAGCCCTGAGGATCTGGGGGAAGGTGCGGATGTGTTGGACATCCTCACCTGGACTGGTGTTGATGTTGTCACAAACATTGGGACTGGCAGTTTGATGTGCTGAGCCCTCGAGCATGGAACTTGCCCTTATGAAGCTAATTACCACAAAGGAGAGTCTAAACTTGTATGTAATGGTGCCTAAGAGTCTCCCCCTGAGTACCTCTTTGTTGCTCAGATGTGGCCCTCTCTCTCTCTAACTGAGCCATCTCGACAGGTGAACTCGCTGCCCTCCCCTCTACGTGGGACCCGACTCCCAGGGGTGTAAATCTCCCTGGCAACACAGAGTATGACTCCCAGGGATGAATGTGGACCTGGCATCATGGGACTGAGAGTATCTTCTTGACCAAAAGGGGGATGCAAAATGAGACGAAATAGTTTCAGTGGCTGAGAGATTCCAAATGGAGTCGAGAGGTCACTCTGGTGGACATTCTTATGCACTATATAGATAACACCTCTTAGGCTTTAATGTATTGGAATAGCTAGAAGTAAATACCTGAAACTACCAAACTCCAACCCAGCAGTCTGGACTCCTGAAGACAATTATATAATAATGTAGATTACAAGGGGTGACAGTGTGATTGTGAAGACCTTGTAGATCACACCCCGTTGTCTAGTGTATGGATGAGTGGAGGAATGGGGATGGGAACTAAGGGACAAATGAGGTGGGATGCGGGGATGATTTGGGTGTTCTTTTTTCAGTTTTATTTTTTATTCTTGTTCTGGTTCTTTCTGATGTAAGGAAGGTGTTTGGAGATGGATTGTGGTGATGAACGCATAACTGTGTTATCATACTGTGGACAGTGGATTGTATATCATGGATGATTGTATGGTGTGTGAATGTATTTCAATAAAACTGAATTTAATAAAAAAAAAGAAACTAAAAAAAAAAGTTACTCTGCATATTGTAATACCTTGCTTCTATTAATAAGAATGAAGTATGTACTGACATGAATACATGTCTGTGATATATTATCAAGTGAAAAAAGCAATTTATAGAATAAAAAGCAATTTATAGAATAAATAATGGTATAATAAACATGTGGTATAATGCCATTTTGGTTTTTATATTATGTTGTGTGTGTGATGCGGCATGCTTGTGAGTGCATACACACTTATCCACAGGGCTGCAATGAGCTGGTACATACTAGTGTGTCAGAAAAGCTGTTAAGATGCTGGAATAGTTTTGTGTAAGTTGTAAGCAGCTGCTTCCCTGAGTTTTCCACTCCCCCCACTTATTGCAGCTGTTCTGGCTCCTCTCAGCTCCTTGTCTTCCTAGCTGACAAAGGGGTCTTGGCACAGCAGGGTTTTCTCTTGGACTCTGCTCCAGAGCTACATTGTGTTTAGTCAGAGACCATGCTTTATCATTGTTAAATATTTTGAATACAACCCTTGTCTGTATATGAGTATATGTATATAAAAATTTTGAGGTATATTTGCCAAGTTTAATAATAGCTATTTTGAGACAGGGTGGTAGGTTACAGTTGGGTGAGAATATCCACTTTGCACATATCTATATGATTTGAATTTTTTTTTTACAAAAAAGCTGTATTCCATTTGGAATCTATAAAGCAATAGTGATTTTAGTGACCTTTGAAAAATAGGCCATTATTCAACTATATTATTTTAAGATTTGTGAACATTAAATATTGGTAATATCCAGAGCAGAGAAATAGGCAGTTTCATATTTAGTTTTGAGAATGTAACTTTGTACAATCTTTTTGAAGAGTAATTTGACAATATCTATTAAATTTTATAAGTGTACATATCCTCTTATCCAGCTATCTCATTTTGGAGATTTAAAAAAAATAATGACATAAAAAACTTAAAGATAAATGAAAATTGAAAACAGTTTTAGAATTGTTTGCAAGAGTAAAACATTGACAACAACCTAAATATTTATCAGTAGGGGAAGGGTTATGTAAATCATGGTGCATTCATGCAATGGACTACTATGGAGCCATTAAAAAAACTGAAATGGGAGACTGGATAAACAAATTGTGATATATTCATTAGATAGAATACTATTCTACAGTAAAAAGGAACAAATTACTGATACAACAACACAGATGAATCTCAAAAGCATTATGTTTAGTGAAAGAAGCTAGACACACACACGCACTATATATATATATATATATTCCTTTTATATGAATACCATCTATGGTGATAGAGTCAGAAAGTGGTTGTGGGGTGGGGGGTGGTTGAGAGTGGAGAACTGACATGAAATACATAAGGGAACTTTCTGGGGATGATAGAAGTGTTCTATATCTTTGGGGGGTGTGGACAAAAAAGCCCAAATTGTCAAGGTTCATTAAACTGATCACTTAAGAACTGTATATTATATTGTGTATAAATTATGTTAATTAAAAAGTAGTTCCAAATAAGAAGTAGAAAATCATTTTATAAGAATTGGCCTTTAAAGACATTCATAATATGTTCACAAGTGGAAAAAAGTAGTGGAGAGTATGGCATTTTAAAAAGTTTTAAATCAGATGTATGTATATATATCTATCAGTATTGAATAAGCAAAAGGGAGGTGAGATTGTGGATATGTTTTACTTTTTTTGTATGTTTTTCAGTATTTTTCAAATTGAAAAAATTTAGACAATAAGGAGAAAGAAAAGGAGAATAAATCGAGGAAGGAAAAAATGAGGAAAGAAAAAAATTAATACAAGTTAAAAACAAAATAGGCAATGAAGGAGGAAAACAAAGGTAAACATCAAAGCAGCAAAAGAAAAAGAATAAATGAAAAATGTCTAAAAAGATAGTAAGAAACAGTTACAGACACAGAGAAGTGACAAGCAGCAAGCTTGTATCATTGAGACATTCATGAATGCCAGAAAGAACAGATCCCACCATGAGGTACTGAGAGCGGTTCACCATTTATTTAATGGACAATGGTGTAGGCAGAAGAATGGTTTTGAAGAATTAACTTTAACTTGAAAAATCTTTCCACTCCCTGCTCTCAGCTCACTACTTCAGTGATCTATAGGTGCTATTGGTGATAAGTGCAAGGGAAGTGTCCAGGAGTATAGGAGGTGGGTAAAAGAGACAGTACTAAAAGGATCCTAAGAGAATAGTTTTCTCAGTGATTTAAATTTTAGAAAGTAGGCTAACCTGTGTTAAAATTCAGGTCTTAGAAGAGCCTTTATTGCTGGGAACCCTAACTCAAGGAGTCCAACTCATTAGTCTGGATTGGGAAATGATAGAATATTCTAGGAATAGCCTTGGGAGTCCAGTTGCTCTCCTGTGCAGGGAGCCACATGGGCAGAGACACAGTAGGACTGACAAAAAAGGTGGGAAATAGCACTTCCTTAGTTTTTAGAGTTAGCATGCCTCAAATTAAAACTTTCATCTAGTCAATTAAACTGTTTTGTTTTTTGTTTGTTTGTTTGTTTGTTTGTTTGTTTTAGATTCAGTTGACCTACAGAAAGCAAAGGAGCATAATCAGAAACTGGATGAGGAAATTCTGGCCTTAAGAAATAGGGTTCGATCACTTGACTCAGAAAAAAAAGCACTTGGAGAAGTGGTAAGTTGTTTAGAATGTTTTTAGAGTTTATTTAAAAATGCATGTAATAACTTTCAGCAGCTACGACAACATAGACATACATCAGCTAAGTTGGTCATTAGTGAGGACTGATTCTGGTAGCCAGAGCATCCTAGGCAGAATGGTTTTATATGCTACACTTTGAGCAAGGTGCATTCTACAGGTGTTTATATTTTATACATTTTGGCTACCTATGCTAAATAGTAATGTTACTAATAATGTGTCAATTTAGGATATTTTCATTTAAATAAGGACTTAATAGTTTATTTAACATATTTACCAAATAGAAATTATTAGTCTATTGTGTTGGAAAAGTTTGAGATTATCACTACTAAGCTCTTGGATAGGTTATATTTTTTGATCATTTGTTTTTAGCAATTTATAGATTTTTAATATGTACTTCCAAATTCTGAATATGTTACATGTATCTTTAATTTTAGTTTATATATATTTTATAATCATCTCTCTAGTGTCTTAACAAGATGCCTGGTATATTGTAGGTATTCAAAAAATTTTTTTGCAACAATGAATACATAAACAAATGAAGACTGTTCATGTTGTCTTGGTCTTTGTAAATCTACATGTCTAATACATATATATAAAATTTACATGGCTGGTACCTATATACATATGCATATGTAAACTTATATTATTACGTAAATATGTAAGTTCAGGAAGGGTACATTTCATTCCAGACAGTGTTACTTCTAGAAAGGGAAGAGGTATTGTGGGGTGTTCTAGTTTGCTAATGCTGCTGGAATGTAAAACACCAGAAATGGATTGGCTTTTATAAAAGGGGGTTTATTTGGTTACATAGTTACAGTCTTAAGGCCATAAAGTGTCCAAGGTAACGCATCAACAATCAGGTACCTTCACTGGAGGATGGCCAATGGCGTCTGGAAAACCTCTGTTAGCTGGGAAGGCACGTAGCTGGCATCTGCTCCAGAGTTCTGGTTTCAAAATGGCTTTCTCCCAGGACATTCCTTTCTAGGCTTCAGCTTCTCTCCAAAATGTCACTCTCAGTTGCTCTTGGGGCGTTTGTCCTCTCTTAGCTCCAGAGCAAAAGTCGGCTTGCAAAGGACGTCTTCAAAATGTCTCTGTAAGCTGAAGCTCCTCTCTCAGTTCCAGTGCATTCTTCAAAGTGTCCCTCTTGGCTGTAGCTCCTCTTCAAAATGTCACTCTCAGCTGCACTGTGTTCCCTCTGCCTGTCAGTTCGTTTATATGACTCCACTGATCAAGGCCCACCCTGAATGGGCGGGGCCACGCCTCTATGGAAATATCTCATCAGAGTTATCACTTACAGTTGGGTGGGGCGCATCTCCATGCAAACAACCTAATCCAAACACTCCAACTAATCACCACTAATATATCTGCCCCACAAGATTGCGTCAAAGAATATGGCTTTTTCCGGGGGACATAATATATTCCAGCCAGCACATGGGGTAAAGGTATATGAAGGAAATATCACTTTTTGCTCTATATACTTAGGCATTTGAATTTTTACAAGGAAAATGTATTCATTTATCACTTGTATAATTTATAAGCAAAGCAATCCTTCCCCCAAAATGTAGTCAACCAAAAACTGAGAAGTATATAAGATGCTTACTTTTGTATTTAAGGTTGAAAGACTTAAAGGAGAGATTCATGAATCTCAAGAGAATGAACAAGTTGGAAAACACTACCCAGGAAAAACTCTGGGTGCTGAACAGAGAATGCAGGTATTTTAAAGTTCTGTTCCTTCTGATTTCTAACTTTTAAGTGATGTGCATTTTTACAAAGTACACCAGAGTTACTCTCTTTTTAGTGAGCTTTTTTCTATTGCTAAGCCAATTAGAATGGAGGAAGAAATTGGGGGTGCAAGGGGTGTGATTCTGTTCATATGGGGGACAATTAATATAAAGAATATAATGGATTTTTTAAAAAGAAAAAAGCATCTTAAAAGATACAATCAATCTCAGCATTTTTAATCATCAAAATGGAGTTGATTTGTGGAATAAATCAACAGGGGATGGGGGTGGAGAACCATACTGAACATAATAAAATATCATCAAGAAATAATACTAATAATGTTTAGTCTCCAGTGTGTACAGGGTCTAGTCTCCTTAGCATGATCAGCCTCTCAAGTGTGGACAAAGTGACCAAATGCAAAACAGATTGAAACAAGCACCACTGTGTTTTAGATGGGGTTGGTTCAGACAGTCAAGGGCCTAGACTGCTTTGAGGCAGCCCTTTCTCTTCATACCTCTAAGTTGAGTAACATCCCCTTGTTGCTAAGGGATCTCACTCACCAGAGCTTGATTTCATTATAACTCTCTGGGCCCTACACCTCACACCTCTTAGGTATCAAGAAAACTACAGCTACAGAATTTCTTGACTCCCCAACTAAAGAATCGGTATCCTTCCTGTCTTCCAAAGTATGCTTTGGAGAACAGTGTATTTTTTTAAAAGGGGAAGGCCAGTGTCGTGTATGCCACTAGAAGGAAAGCTAGAAGATAAAACATGGGACTGAAACCTGTTGTTGATGACTGTGGTTAATTGTACAAATATAAGAAAGTTCTTACACAAACTAGAACAAATGTAGGTCACTATTACAAGATGTTGATAATAGGATGGTATATGGGAAAAATTCAACTAATGCAGACTATGGACTATATTAACAGTAACATTGTAATATTCTTTCAAAGGTACTACACCAATGCTAAACATCAATAATAGGGGGGTATATGGGGTAAGGGATTTTTTTGTTTTCTTTTTTGTTTTTTTTTTTGGAGCAGTAAGAATGTTCTCAAATTGATTGTGGTGGTGAATGTACAACTCTGTGATTATACTAAAAGCCATTGATTGTACACTTTGGATGGATTGTATGGTATGTGAATAAAACTGTTTTGTTTTGTTTTGTTTTGTTTTTAAATGGGGAAACTATTTTGCTGGGCAGGATTTCAGTGGCTTGTAGCAAAATTATTCTCAAAAAAACCCCCAGTATTTCTCTAATGTAAAGCAAGTTGATGATAATTGAATGTGTTTCAGGTAAAATAGAAGAAAAAAAGTTGCAATTAGTCTTCAGCCCAGCTAGTTTTAGATTCCTTTTCTGGCTCACACAACTTGCATGGGGAATGGATACCTTCTGATATGGTAGACATGCCTGATGACAATGCTAATTCTGGGTACATACAGAGTTAAGCAGACCTTTGGGCCTAGATATTTTTATAGATTTCTAATGACTTTTCCCCTTCCTCTGGACCAAACTGGCTGAATACAATAGAACTACATCAAGTAAAATATTGTTTTGTTCAATATAAGTTAGTTATATTAAGGTCACAGAATTACATCATTACCTAGTTACAGCCATTGTGATTTTATTATGATTCCAAGTATCTACAGGTAAGTAATGATAGCACAGGTTTATGAGAGTTCAGCAATATCCACCTTAAAAAGGCAAACAAATTAAGAAATTTTTAAAAAATATTTGTGGGAGAGGATCTAAGATGGTGGCATAAAGAGGAGTGGAAGCTAAGTAGTCCCCCTGGAACAACTAAAAAAAAACCAGAAACAACTAGTAAATAATCCGGAACTGCAGGGGGACAAACATGACCATCCACTCATCATTCACCAACCTGAATTGGGAGGAATGACCGAGATCACAGCATAAAATATGTAAGTAAGAACTGCAGATCCAAATTGGGAGACCCCTCCCCCACAGCCCAAGCTACAAAGCCTTGTGGTGCCAGAGAGAAGCTTTCTCCCAGCAAGCGAATATAGCTCAGCTGAGCTCCAACTGGGGTTTTAATTAGTGAGTGTGAACTGCTCACTACGAGGTACGAATCCCCAACAAGTAGACAGAGGCTTTGGGTGATGACTGACCTTGGAGAGCCAGAGGGTCTCCTCAGACTAGCTCTGTTCTTTTTTCGACTCAGTGGAGAAAGCCTCGGCCATTTTCGTTCCCAGTTCTGTGACCCAGACCGGGGTGTGGCACAGGCAGAGAGAGACCATTGAAATGCTAATGACCTCCCCCTAGGGCGTCTGTCTTCTCTAAGAGGAAAGGGGTGGGGCCCAGCTCTACTACCTGCCTTTCATTCAGAACTTACACCAGTCAAGAATTATAGGCTAATCTTTGCATCAGGCAGAGAGCACTCCTGCACTGCCCGGTGGCCCGGGGCTTCCCTTGAGGGATGACGTGCACTAGTGATGTAGCACAGCCTTCCCTCAGCAGAGGTCCTGGAAGATCACAGCTGAGAAGGGGGGCCCGCTTGGAAAACCCAGGGATGCTACGTCAATGCCAGTGGTTTGTGGGTCAGTGACAGAGAAAAGCTGGGGCAAAACTGAAATGAAGGCTTAGACTCCTGCAGCAGCCTTGAATCTCCAGGAACACCTGGGAGGTTTGAATATTAAAGCGGCCCTGCCTCCCTGACCACCCAGACACACGCACCATGTTCAGGGTGGACAGCTCCAACAACAAACCCAAACTGAGTACACCAACTGAACCCCACAAAAATTATTTCCCCACACACTACAGAGGCAGAGTTGGGGAGAACTAACTTGAGGAGTATAGGTGACTTGCAGACGCCATCTTCTGGTTAGCTGGAGAAAGTGTATGCCACCAACTTGTATTTCTGAAAAATTAGATTGGTATTTTTTTTTTTTTTTTACAACTTGAAAGAACCCTATCAAGCAAAGCAAATGCCAAGGGGCCAAAAACAACAGAAAATCTTAATGCATATGATAAAACCAAACGATATGGAGAACCCGATCCCAAACACCCAAATCAAGACATCAGAAGAGACACAGTACTTGGCACAACTAATCAAACAATCACAATCAAGGAATGAAAATGTGGCACAGGATATAAGAGACATGAAGAAGACCATGGAGCAGGATAAAAGGGACATAAGGAAGACCCTAGAAGAGCATAAAGAAGAAATTGCAAGAGCAAATAAAAAAATAGATCTTATGGAAATAAAAGAAACTGTTGGCCAAATTAAAAAGACTCTGGGTATTCATAATACAAGATTAGAGGAAGGTGAACAATGACTCAGTGTCCTAGAGGTCCACAGAACAGAAAATGAAAGAACAAAAGAAAAAATGGAGAAAAAAATAAAAAAAATTGAAAAGGATCTCAGGGATATGATAGATAAAATAAAACGTCCAAATTTAAGACTCATTGGTGTCCCAGAAGGGGAAGAGAAGGGTAAAGGTCTAGAAAGAGTATTCAAACAAATTGTTGGGGAAAACTTCCCCAACCTTCTACACAATGTAAATACACAAAGCATAAATGCCCAGCGAAATCCAAATAGAATAAATCCAAATAAACCCACTCCAAGACATATTCTGATCAGACTCTCAAATACTGAAGAGAAGGAGCAAGTTCTGAAAGCAGCAAGAGAAAAGCAATTCACCGCATACAAAGGACACAACATGAGACTAAGTAGTGACTACTCAGCGGCCACCATGGAGGAGAGAAGGCAGTGGCATGACATATTTAAAACTCTGAGAGAGAAAAATTTCCAGCCAAGAATACTTTATCCAGCAAAACTCTCCTTCAAATTTGAGGGAGAGCTTAAATTTTTCACAGACAAACAAATGCTGAGAGACTTTGCCAATAAAAGACTTGCCCTACTTCAGATATTAAAGGGAGCCTACCAACAGAGAAACAAAGAAAGGAGAAAGAGACATAGAGAATTTTAACAGACATATATAGAACCTTACATCCCAAATCAGCAGGACACTCATTTTTCTCTAGTGATCATGGATCTTTCTCCAGAATGGACCATATGCTGGGACATAAAACAAGCCTCAATAAATTAAAAACAAACTAACAAACAAACTGAACATATTCAAAGCACAATCTCAGACCACAGTGGAATACAAATAAAAGTCAATAATTTTTTAATTGTAACTCCACTATTTACTTCCTACATGATATAAAATACACAAACTCTAATGACAGATCAGTGGTTTTGAACTCAATGTAAAATATGTAATTTTTGACAAGAACAATATAAAGGTGGAGGAATGGAGGAGTATAGGAACATAGTTTATGTGTCCTATTGAAATTAAGTTGGTATCAAAGAGAAACAAGATTTTTATGGATTTAAGAGTTTAATTTTAAGCTCCACAGTAAACACAAAGAAATTATCAGAGAATATGACCATAGAGATGGAAAATAGAGTATGGGTTAAGAGAAATGGGGGATGGGGCAATGGGGAGTTAGGATGTGAATGTAGGGTTGCTGTTTGAGGTGAAGGGAAATTTCTAGTAATGGATGGTGGGAAGGTGATAGCATACAACATTCTAAATGTGATTAATCCCACTAATGGAATGCTAGGGAGGGGGTGGAATGGGAAGATTTAGGCTGTATATATGTTTCCGCAATTGAGAAAAAAAAAAAAAGTCTAAATAGATGACAATTGAATGCCAAGGATGACCCTGGATGGGATCTGAGGATGGAGGACAGGAGGCTCAAAGGGACACAGTTGAGACATAAGGAAAAGGAAATATAGAATGTAAGCTTTGTATCATTGTTGAATCTCTTGTACTTCTTAGCTGCGCTTAACCCACTGCATAAAAGAATGTTCTTGTTCATGGGAATTGTATATGTCAATTATAGTGTTTGTTCAAGGATGTGTGCAGCTAGCTCTCATATGTTCAGAAGACAGAGCAATAGATGATGGATGATAGGGAGGGAGGGAGGGAGGGAAAGATATAGCGGTCTGACAACATGTTAAAGTTAGTGGATCGGGGTATCATGGGGGGTCAGGGAATGCTGGAGTTCTGTGATGGGGTTTGTATTGTTTTTGCAACTATTCCTATAACTTTGAATTTATTTCAAAATAAAATGTAAAAAAAAAACATGAAACTACTGAATTAAGTATACTTAAAATGGGTGAATTTTTGGCATATAAATTATATCTCAATAAAGCTGTTAAAAACAAAAACAAAAACAAAATTTGTGTTCTGGAATTGATGATATATTTACATGGTACAAAAGTAAAAAGAATTATAAAGATGTAAACAAAGAAATGTCACTTTCCACCCCTGCCCACTACCTCTTTCCTCCCCACTCATCTGCTATCAGAAACCATTTTTATTAATTTCTTATTTATCCTTCCAGAATTTATTTATTCAAGTACAAGCAATTTGAATATTCATTAAATATCCTCCTTTCTTAGTTCCTTTTTTTTTTTGGTTTTATTAAAATGCTTCTGGAGATCCTTCTACAAGATCTTTCTCATTCTTATTTGGAGCAGTCTTGCATACTGTTGTGCATATGAACTATAATTTATTTAACCAGTTCCCTGCTGATGAATGTTTGGATTGTTTCCAGTCTTTTGCATATATCTACAGGTGTTTCTCTAGGGTAGAGTCACAGAAATGGGATTGTAGGGTGAGAGGATAGATGCATCTCTAAATTTTGTAGATACTGCCAGACATTCCTTAGTGGGAATTTTACTGTTTTTCTTTCCCACCAAGAATGTATGAGAAAGCTAGTTTCCTAAAAGGTTCAAAAAGAGAATGTGTTCTCAAACTTTTGTGTTTTTCCTAAATAATAGGTAAGAATGGGTATCAGTGTAGTTGTAATTAATTTGTCTTATTATAGTAAGATCGAGCATTTTCATATGTTTAAAGGATATTTGTATTTCTCTTATTAAATCAACTATTGAAATACAGTTTAATACAATAGAAATGCACCCATTTTAAGAGTGGAGTTACTAATGCATAAATCTATGTAACAATAATCAGCATGATCAAGAAAGAGAACATATTCATTACTCCAAAAGTTCTATCCTGTTTGCTATCAATCCCCTACTCCCACTTTCTATTACCATACCTTTTCTAAAATTTCAAATAAATAGAATCATCAAATATGTATTCCTTTGTGTTTGACGTTTTTCACTTACCATAATGCTATTGAGATTTTTCCATGTTGTTGTCAGTATCAGTATTTATTTTTTATATTGCCAAGCAATATTCCCTTATTTGGATACATTGTCTATCCACTGGATCTTGAGCATTTGAGTTGTTTCCAGGTTTTAACTATTATGAATAAAGTTACTATTGGTATTTATGCACAAAATTTGTGTCGGTTTTTTTCTCTTGGGTAAATGCCTAGGAGCGAAATTGCTGGGTCATAGAGTAAGTATATTTTTAATTTTATAAGAAACCATCAGAATGTTTTCCAAAGTAGTTGCACTATTTCATATTTCTACCAGCAATATTATGGAAGTTCCAGTTACTCCACATCTTCAATAACACTGTTATTGTCTGTCTTTCCATGTAGTGGTATCTTATTGGGTTTTAGTTTGCATTTTGAGGATGTCTAATAACACTGTATGCTTTGATGTGCTCATTAGCCATTTGTATATGTTCTTTTATGAAGCATCTGTACAAATCCTTTGTTCCTTTATAAACTGGGCTGTATATATCTTCTTTATATTGAACTGCAGGATTTCTTTATATGTTCTGGATACCAGTCCTTTGTTAGAGATATGTATTACAAATATTTTCTCCCAGTTTATGGTTTATATTTTCATTTTCTTAACAGTATTTTTGAAGATAAGTTTTAAAATTTGGTAGAGTCCAATTCATCAGTGTTTTGTAATTTTATGATAAAATACAAAAAGTCTGTCTAAGAAATCTTTGCCTACCTCAAGGTCTCCTATCTTTTATTATAAATATTTTATAATTTTAGCATCTACATTTAGGTGTATGATCCACTGGAGATAATTGTTGTATATGGTGTGAGGTAAAGGTTGAGGTTCATTTATTTCCAAATGTATATCCAGTTATTCCACAACCATTTGTTGAAAACACAATTATTTTCTTATAGAATTACCTTGGTTCCTTTTTTGAAAATCAGTTATGTGGGTTTATTTCTGGACTCTCTATTCTATTCCATTGAGCTATGCATTTGTTCTTATGACAATACTATTCTGTAGCTTTGTTATAAGTCTCGAAATCAAAAAGTTTAACACTTCTAACTTGATTCTTCCTTTTCAAAGTCATTTTGGCTGTTCTAGGTGATTTGAATTTCTGTATATATTTTAGAATCAGTTTGTCAATGTTGACAAAAATGCCTGCTGGAGTTTTCATTGGGTTTGCATAGAATCTTCAGATCAATTTAGGGAGAATTTACATTTTAACAATATCGAGTCTTCCAATCCATGACCAGGGTATGTCTTTCCATTTATTTAGGTCTCCGTTAATTTATCTCACTAATGTCTTGTAGTTGTCAGTGCACAGATCTTACACATATTTAATTAAACTTATTTTTATAAATTGAACTATAATTCACACAACAGTCACCTTTTAAAGTATACAATTTAGTGGTTTATAGTATATTCATAAAGTTGTAAAAATGTCATCACTATCTACTTCCAGAACATTTTCATCACCCCAAAAAGGAAACCCAGTACACAAGAACAGTCATTCCCCCATCCAACTCTTACCCTCTCCCCTGGCATCCACTAATCTATTTTCTACCTCAATTTGATTTGCCTGTTCTGAACATTTTATAGAAATGGAATTATATAAAATGTGACCTTTTGAGTCTGGTTTCTTTCACTTAGCCTAATGTTTTTAAGATTCATCTAGTTTGTAGTTATATAAGTACCTCATTTCTGTTTATGATTGAATAATATTACATTATATAGATAATACCACATTTTATATATCCACTCATCAGTTGATAGACATTTGGGTTGTTCCCACTTTGAGGATATTATGAATAATCTGCTATGAACAATCATGCACAAGTTTTTGTGTGAATGTGTGTTTTCAATTCTCTTGAGTATTCCTTTTGATGTAGTTATCAATGTTCCTGGGTTTTTATCTACCATTTTACTATATTTCCCCTCTATTCTTCACTCCTATTTTCCTGCCTTCTTTTGGTTTGAGATTTTTTATAAACATTTCCAATTTTATCTCTCAGAGTTGCTTATTAGCTATACTCTTGGCTTTTTTTTTTAACCACATATTAACTATTTCTAGAACTCATCATTACTTTGTATACATCCTTGTTTTTCTGAAAAAGTCTTTATTTTGTCTTCATTTTTTTTTCTTTCATAATTGAGATTTTATTGGTTGTTCTGAAGATCAGCACACAGACATTATGAACAATCTGTACACAATTAATGTATGTACCGAAAATCTAAAAAGCCATAGAGTTGTAATTCTTGTCTAAAGTTATTCCAGTGACTTTCCAGCTTAAAATTTGGAGGCAAGTTTTCCCTAAGAGGATATCAAGTACCAATATCTTCAAATGTTGATAAGCTGTTACATCGTTAAGTCCCACTAATTCACAATTTAATATCATACACACTAAATACTCACATTTCCAATCTTTCACAGCATATAACAAAGTTATTAGGAAAACTGGACGACCACAACCAAAGATGTTACAGAGCACACACAGTTCTGACAGGGAGAGCCAAGATCAGGGAGCAGTTTTAAGAAACAATTCTACTAAAAACATTGGAATAGAAGTAATTTAAAATGTTCAAGACATATTAAATGCAAGACTGTGACTCCAAATCATCATTTAGTATGCATTGTATTACAGGGTATAAAAACTGCCACCCCCCACCCTATGGAATGTTAAAGTTGACAACCAAGACAGTCAAAGCCTCCCATAATTCAATATCCCACTATTTTCTGGTTGTACCAAAAAATAAACAACCAGCAAATGATTTCTCCTCTTAAAAAAAGGCATTTACACTTAAAAAATGGGATGAGGTGGGATTTCAATCTCCTTCTTAAAAATGTTTCTTCTAGAGCTACTAAAAAACTTGCATTTACAAAATAGTTGATAAAAATATTCCTCTGGATTGTACAAGAAGGGAGAAACAGGGACCACTGATAAGACATGGTATATGAGATTAATCAGACTTGGCTTCTTTCTCTCCTGCTTCATCAGAGGCTGGACTCTTCATTTTTAGTTTCTCCATTTTCTGCAGGTAAATCTTTAGTTTCTTGGTTAGCCATTTCAGCTTGCTTTCCCTTTGCTCCTCTTTTTCCTTTTGGTTGCACTTTTTTGTCCGAAGACTTATCCTTTCCCGCTGCCTTTTTTGGCTTCGCTTCCACTTTCGCAGGAGCAGGCTTAGCTGACAGCCTCGCCGACCTCCTCTTGGGCTCCTCCTTCCCCGCGCCGTCGGCCGAGCTGACCTTCCTCTTGGGCATCCTAGCAGCGGAGCCGGCGCTTGCCGGGTGCTGCGGGCCGCGGCGCGCAGAGATCCTCCACGAAGCTGAGCTGCCGGCCTCCGCCGCTCCGTCCGCCGCCCGAGCTGCTGCGACCCGCGGCAGGGGCGCTGGGAGAACCGGATGGAACCTGTCTTCATTTTTGAATGATGTTTTACTGGATATAGAATTCTAAGTTGACTTTTTTTTTCTTTCAGTACTTTAAAAATTGTCTTCTTGCTTTCATACTATCTGACAAATCTGTAGTCATTGTTATGCCGGTTTGAATGTATTATGTCCCCCAGAAAAAAGCCATATTCTTTGATGTAGTCTTGTGGGGCAGACGTTTTGGTGCTGATTAGATTTGCTTGGAATTTGCCCCACCCAGCTGTGGGTGATGACTCTGATGAGATATTCCCATAGAGGCATGGCCCCACCCATTCAGGGTGGGCCTTGATCAGTGGAGCCATATAAATGAGCTGACTCAAAGAGAAGGAGTTCAGTGCAGCTGTGAGTGATGTTTTGAAGAGGAGCAAGCTTGTTAGAGAGGAACATCCTGGGAGAAAGCCATTTTGAAACCAGAACTTTGGAGCAGATGCCAGCCATATGCCTCCCCAGCTAACAGAGGTTTTCCGGATGCCATTGGCCATCCTCCAGTGAAGGTACCCAATGAACTCCTCAGGAAATGAACCGGCAACTTCGACGAACTCCTCAGGAAATGAACTGGGATCTTCGACGAACGTGTTCGATGAACTCCTCAGGAAACAAACTGGCAACTTCAACAAATTCCTCAGGAAATGCTTCACTGGGCAGCCGAAGAAGAAGAAGAAGAAGGTCCTCTATCTTTCTTGCTTCAACTGATTAATTGGATTAAATCCAGCCAATTGCATTCTCTCATTGTGGAAGACACGCCCTTTGGTGAGTCATCAGTCACAGCTGCAGTCAATTGACTGATGATTTAATAAACCAGCCTGTTGGTTTATTAACCAGCCACAAACGTCCTCAAAGCAATTGTTAGGCCAGTGTTTGCTTGACCAGACAGCTGGGTCACCTGGCTAAGTTGACACATGAACCTAACCATCACAATTGTTGTAACTTTTTATTTTGAAAGAACTTTGAACTTATAAGAAAGTTGCAAAAAGAATGCATAAAACTCCAATATACACTCTTACCCAGATATGAAGATTTACCTACTTGTAGTATTTTGTGACATGTATTCTTCCTTCCTTCCTCTTTCCTTCCTTCCTTCCTTCCTTCCTTCCTTCCTTCCTTCCTCCCTTCCTCCCTTCCTTCCTTCTTCCCCCCTTTCCTCCCTTCCTCCCTTCCTTCCTTCCTTCCTTCCTTCTTTCCTTCCTTCCTAACACAAGATTCTGAAGATGCCTCTGTGCTGGTTTGAAGCTATAATGTACCTCAGAAAACACCAAGTTCTTTTACTTCATCCTTGTAGGGGCAGACTTATTGTAGGTGGGACCTTTTGATTAAATTGTTCAATTGAGATGTGACCCAGCCCATTCAAATTGGGCCTTAATCCTTTACTGGAGTCCTTTATGAGAGGATAAAAGGCAGATACATTTAGAGAGAGCTTAGAGAGAGAAATGCCATGGAGGTGCTAAGAGAGAACCCACAGATGGTCAGAGAGAAAGCTTCTGGAATAAGAAGCTGAAAGCAATGAAACCCAGAAGTGAAGGACCAGCAGATGCCAGCCATGTGCCTTACTATTTGGCAGAGGAACTCCAGAGGCCAGTAGCCTTTCTTCAGAGAAGGTATCCTCTTTTTTAATACCTTAATTTGGACACTTTTGTGGCCTTAGAATTGTAACTTATAGCTTAATAAATCCCCATTTTAAAAGCCAACCCAGTTCTGGTGTATTGTATTCTAGCAGTTTTAGCAAACTGAAACAACTTTCCTGTGTTTTCTTCTAGGAATTTGATGGTTTTGGCTTTTACGTTTAGGTCTTTGATGCATTTTGAGTTGATTTTTGTATATGGTGTGAGATAGGGGTCACAATTCATTCTTTTACATATGGATATCTTTTTGCATATGGAGTTTTCTCAGCACCATTTGTTGAAGACACTATTCTTTGTCAATTGAGTGGTCTCACAGATATAACAACATTATGACAACATAGTACTCACAATGCCCAGTCTCAAAAAAATTACAAAACTTTCAAAGAAACAGGCAAGTGTGGACCATTCACAGGAAAAAAAGAACAAAAAGAATTTTCCAAAATCCATCCCTTAGGAAGCTCAAATATTAGAACTATTAGTCAGACTTTAAATCAACTGTCTTAAATATGTTTGATTTGCTAAAGGAATTCATGTGCAAATAAATAAAGGAAATTAGAAAAACTTTGAAGAAAATAAAGAAATGGCAATTATAAAAAGAAACCAAACCAATTTGGGAGCTGCAAAGTATGGTAATTGACATGAAAAACTCATTAGCCAGATTCAACAGTATATTTGAACACACAGAAGAAAGGATTCATGAATTTGATGACAAGAAAATTGAAATTATCCAGTGTGAGAGGAAGAAAGAAAAAATAATAAAGAAAAATTTACAGGGTCTGAGGGACTTGTAGTACACCATCAAGCATACCAACATATGCATGATTGGAATCCCTGAAAGACAAGAAAGGGAGAAAGTATTTGAAGAAATAGTGGCTAAAAACTTCCCAAATCTGATAAAGACATGAATATACACATCCAGGAGGCTTAATGAATATACACATCCAAGAGGTTTAATGAACTCCAAGCAGGATGGACTGTTAAGAGATCTTAACCATGACACATTATAGCAAAATTATCAAAATTCAAGCACAGAGACAGTTTTGAAAGCAGAAAGAGGGAAGCAACTTATCACATACAAGGAATCCCCAATAAAACTAATAGCACATTTCTTATCAGAAAACATGGAGGCCAAAAGACAATGGGATAGCATATTTTAAATTCTTAAAGAAAAAAACTGTCAACCAAGAATTTTATATCTGGAAAAATTATCTTTCAAAAAAGAAGGAGAGTTTAACACATTTACAGATAAACAAAAGCTGATGGAGTTCATTTCCAGAAGACCTGACCTACAAGAAATACTAAAGGGAGTCCTTCAGCCTGAAATAAAAGGCCACTAGACAGTAGCTCTACATTAATAACTACATTAAATACAAAATCCTGTATTATTATTGGTTTAGTTTGCTAGGTTGCTCCAAATACCATGAAATGGGTTGGCTTAAACAATGGAAATTTATTAGCTAACAGTTTTGAGGCCAAGAAAATGCCCAAATAAAGGCATCATCAAGGCAATGCTTTCTTCCCAAAGACCAGCTGCTGGTGATCCTTGGCTCCTCTGGTCTCTCCCTTCTCTTCTGGATTTCACAGCTTTCAGCTTCTTTCTTCCATGGTCTCTTTCTCTCTCTGTTTCTCTCTCTCTCTCTGTCTCTCTCTCCCCATTCCATGTATAAAAGGCTCCAGCAATGGGATAAAGACCCATCCTGAATGAGGTGGAGCACACCTTAACTGAAGTAGCCTCATCAAAAATCCTATTACAATGGGTCCACACCCATAGGAATGGACTAAATTTAAGAAAATGTTTTTCTGGGTACATACATCTTCAAACTACAACACTCCACCCTCTGGACCTCAAAAAGACATGTTCTTTTCATATGCAAAATACATTCATTCCATCATAATATCCCAAAAGTCTTAAGTCATTTCAGAAACAATTCTTAATACAAAGTCTCATCAAAATTGGTTATGCATGTTGGACTGTACTGGGGCACAATTATCCTATGTCTGTGTACCTGTGAAACCTAAAGAACAAGTTATTTGCTTCCAATATACAAAGAAGGGTAAACATTCCCATTCTTAAAGGGAGAAGTTGGAAGGAAAACAGGGGTCACAGGTCCCAAACAATTCCAAAAGCGTACTTCATTATATTTCAAGGTCTGAGAGTCATCTATGGAATGATGTTTTGTCCTCTGGACCTGATGGAATGGCAGGTCCTTTCAAGTGCTTGCACAGTGGCCTTACTCTCCCCAGACACTGGGGTGAAGGCTCTACCCTTTTCAAACCTTGGGGTGACATCCAGACTCCACAATCCCCAAGGAATAGGCTCCACCCTCTGGGAAAACTGGGTTGGCAGCCAGACTCTCCACAATCTCCAGGGCACAGGCTCCAATCTCTGAGAACACCAGGGTGGTGGTCAGACACTGCACAATCCCTGGGGCATATGCTCCACCATCTCTAAAGACTAGCATAGCTCCACTCTTTCTGAACAACAGGGTAGAAGGCCCACCTTCTCCAAGCACTGGGACATACTCACCCTTCCCACACACATGGGTGGATCTGCTTTCTTGGCCCAAGAAGGTATCTTCAGTCCATGCTTCAGTGTCCGTGGTTCTGCCCTTGAAGTGATTTTTCCTTTGATCTGTCTCTTTTCTGTCATTTGTAGTCCAGGCCAGCAGTGGTTCCATTCATACAGATGTCATAAAAAGCTTTTTGGTTTTGCGTGTAGTACATAGGGGTCCAGACCATCAGACTGTAGGATTTTCCACAGATCCTTCCTGGATAACTTCATTTCCAATCCTTACTTGCATTGAACTGGCTTACTGGGTCCATGTTCAGTTAAACCATCACAAAGGGCACTATTCTCAGGGAACTTGCTTTCCAGAAACTCAGAATTTTCCAAACCATCCATTTATCATTTTGTTGTGCCCAGGGGGTCAGTTTTCAGCTTATTCCTTTCCTTTCTCATTTTACTGTAAGCTGCAAGATAATCCAGGCTGCAGATTCCACATTTAACTTGAAAATCTCCTCAGCTAAATATCCATGCTCATCACTCTCAAATTCTGCCTTCTATCCATCATCAGAACTCAATTTTGCCAAGTTCTCTGCTACTTTAAAACAAGGATCACCTCTTCTCCAGTTTCTAAAACACATTCATCATTTTCTTCCAAGGCCTCATCAGAAGTACCTTTAGCATCCATATTTCTACCAACAGTCTCTTCAAAGCAATCTAAACCTTTTCTATCAAGTGCCTCACAATTCTTCCAGCCTCTACCCATTACCCAATTCCAAAGCTGTTTCCACATTTTTGATATTTGTACCCCACTCTCCTGGTACCCAAATCTGTTTTAGTTTGCTAGGCAGCCCCAGCAAATATCATGAAATGGGTTGGCTTAAACAATGGAAATTTATTAGCTTACAGTTTTAAGGCCAAGAAAATGTCCAAATCAAGACTTCTTCAAGGTGATGCTTTCTTCCTGAAGACCAGCTGCTGGAGATCCTTGATGACTCTGCCACATGGCAAGGCACTTGGTGGCACCTGCTGGTCTGTCCCTTCTCTTCTGGGTTTCATTGCTTTCAGCTTCTTGCTTTCATGGCTCTCTCTCTCTCTCTCTCTCTCTCTCTCTCTCTCTCTCGGATAAATTCCTTGAAACATGCAAATAACCTAATTTGATGCAAGAAGATATAGAAAATATTAACAGATATAACAAATAAAGAGATTGAATCAATAATTAAAAACCTCCCAACAAAGTTAAGTCCAGGACCAGATAGTTTCACTGCTGAATTCTATAAAACATTTAAAGAAGATTTAGCAACAATCCTTCTCAAACTCTTGCAAAAAATAGAAGAGGAGGGATTCTTTCTTAACTCATTATATGAGGCCAGCATAAGCCTAATATATACCACAACCAAATGGGATTTATTCCAGGAATGCAAGAATTGTTCAACATAAGAAAATCAATCAGTGTAATACACCACATTAGTAGAATGAAGTAAAAACCCACTTGGACATCTCACTTGATGCAGAAAGGCATTGGACAAAATCTGGTATCATTTCATGATAAAGACATTCATACAAACAGGACTAGAAGGGAAATTTCTCAACATGATAGGGACATAAATGAAAAACCCACAGCAAATATCATACTCAATGGTGAAAGAGTGAAAGCTTTTTTCCTTAGATCATGAGCAAGACAAGGATGCCTGTTGTCACCACTGCTATTCAACATTGTACTGGAAGTTCTAGCCAGAGCAATCAGGCAAGACAAAGAAATAAAGGACATCCAAATTGGAAAGGAAGAAGTCAAATTATCCTATTCAGAGATGACATGAGCATATATATATATATATATATGGAAAATCCCCAAAATCCACAAGAAAGTTACTAAAACTAATAAACAAATTCAGCAATGTTGGAGGATACCAGATAAACATGCAGAAGTCAGTTGGAGTCTATATACCAGTAATGAGCAATCTGAAAAGGAAATCAAGAAAACAATTTACATTTGTCCGTTTACAATATCATCTAAAAGAATAACATACCTAAGAATAAATTTAGCCATGGAAGTGAAAGACTGATACACTGAAAATTATAAAACATTGCTGAAAGAAATTAAAGAAGACCTAAATAAGTGGAAAGACATTCCATGTTCATGGATTGGAACACTTAATGTTGTTAAGGTGTTAATACTGTCTAAAGTGATATACAAATTCAATGCAATCTCTATCAGAATTTCAGCAGCCTTTTTTTTTTTTTTTTTGCAGAAATAGAAAAACTGATTATCAAATTCATATGTAATTGGAAGGGGCCCCAAATAGCCAAAACAATCTTGAAAAAGAACAAAGTTGGAGGACTCAGACTTCCTGATTTCAAAACTTACTATAAAGCTACAGTAATTAAAACAGTGAGGTACTGGCATAAGGATAGACCAATGGAATAGAATTGAGAGTCCAGAGATATAGCCACACATCTATGATCAGTTGATTTTTGATAAGGGAGCCAAGTCACTTTAATGCAGAAATATTAGTCTCTTCAACAAGTGGTGCTGGGACAACTGGAAATCCACATGCAAAGGAATGAATGTGAACCCCTACCACTTACCATATATAAAAATTAATTCAAAATGGATCAACAACCTAAATATAAGACCTAATACTACAAAACTCTTATAAGAAAACATAGGGAAATATCTTCAGGACCTTGTAGTAAGTGATGGATTTTTAGATTTTTACACCAACAGTACAAACAACAAGAGAAAAAATAGATAAAATGGAATTAATCAAAATTTAAAACTTTAGTGCATCAAAGAAGATTATAAGAAAGTGAAAAGACAGCCTACAGAATAGAAGAAAATATATTGGAAACCATATATCTGATAAGGGTTTAATATCCAGAATATATAATGAATGCAACAAAAAGACAAACAACCCAGTTTAAAAATTGGTCAAGTGATTGCATAACTATGTAGCTTACATGGTGTGACTTTGTGATTATGAAAACCTCGTGGTTTGCACTCCCTTTGTCCAATGTATGGACAGATCAGTAGAAAAATGGGGACAAAAACTAAATGAAAAATAGGATGGGATGTGGGGTGATAGAAGGTTTTGGGTGTTTTTTTATTTTTATTTTTATTTTTTTATTTTTTATTTTTTGGAGTAATAAAAATGTTCAAAAGTTGATTCACAACTATATAATGGTACTGTGAATGGTTGATTTTACACTGTGGATGATTGTACGGTATGTGAATACATCTCAATAAAACTACTTAAAAAAATAAAAAATAAATTGGTCAAGGATTTAAATAGACATTTCCCCAAGAAGATATTCAAAAGGCCAATAAGTATATGAAAAGATTCTCAACATCATTAGCCATTAGAGAAATGCAAATTAAAACTACAATGAGTTATCATTTCATACCTACTAGAATGGTTATTATTTTTAAAAGTGAAAATAACAAATGATGGCAAAATAGGAACCCTTGTACATTGTTGGTGGAAATGTAAAATGGTGCAGCCACTGTGGAAAACAGTTTGGAAATTCCTCAAAAATTTAAACATAGAATTACCATATGTCCTGGCAATTCTATTCCTAGGTACATACCCAAAATAATTGAAAGCAGAAATTTGGATAGAAATTTGTACACCAGTGTTCATCATGGCATTATTCACAATAGACAGAAGGTGGAAGCAACCCAAGTGTCCATTCCATCAGCAGATGAATGGATGAACTAATTGTGGTAGTTCCATACAATGTAATATTCCCCTGCCGTGAAAAGAAGCAAAGTGCTGGTACATGCTACAACATGGATGAACCTTGAAGACATTATATTGAATTGAAATAAGTGAGACACAAAAGTATAAACAGTGCATGATTTCTCTTATGTGAAATACTTAGAATTAGCAAATTTATAGAGACAGAAACAGAATATTGGTTACTGGGGGTAAAGGGTAGGGAGGTATTGCTAAATGAGTATGACATTTCATTTGGGATGATCCAAATTGCTGGGAATAGTGGTGAGAGTCACACAGTATTGTCAATATAACTTAATGTCAAAGAATTGTTCACTTAAAATTATTAAAATGATTTTTATGTTATGTATATTTTTACCACAATTAAAAATAAATAGATTATTTTTAAAAAAAAAACAGGAAGATTGGATAGGAAGAGACTTAGAATGTGGTGCAGCTCTGAGAGTCTCAGCCAGCCCAACAAGGAGCTTCACTATAATAAGAGACTGCAGAGGAATTTCTTGTGGGGCAGAATGGCCAGTCCTTAATATCCCTGCCATGCTCAGTCATTGGCTAGAGGCTACCTGAGAGGAGTGTTGCAAGTTCTCTCTTGAAGAGAGTTATCAGTGGTGCACCTCCAAGTGGTCCTCTATATAATAGAATTCTGGGATTAGAGAAAATCCTTGGAGTTAATCTATATCTTTCTATGATAGATGTTATCTCTGACATTCTGGATAAATCAGCATCTCTCTTATTTTAAAATATGTTCAGAGAAGAAGAGCATACAGGTTTCCTTATTGTTTATATACCAGAAATTTTTTCTGTGTCTAATCTTAGTCCTCTAGGCTGTGGTATAAAGCAGTTTTCTTTTCCTTGTCATCAAGACTTGAAATATGCATGAATTTCTAAAATAATTCTTTATAGTGACTCTAGCTATCCTTTACCTACTTTATCCCATGAAGTGTCAGCTGGAATGGGCTAAGGAGGAACATTGTAAAAAATGCTTCTTTTCTCTAAAGGTGTTAACAAGTAGAAGTCTTTAAAACTGGAAAAGATTCTCAGGATTCTTAGGATTCTTAGGAGTAAGTAATCACAGTTAAATGGCTTTTTTTTTTTTTTTTTTTTTTTCCTTTTAGAATTTATTCCTTAATATTCTTTTTTTTAAATTAAATTCAGTTTTATTGAAATATATTCACATACCATACAATCATCCATGGTATACAATCAACTGTTCACAGTGCGATCATATAGTTATGTAAATGACCTTTTAAAGTCTTTTCCTGAGGAAAGGGTAGGTACTAAATAGCTTCTGCCTTCAGAGTTCCCTCTTAATCTTTTATAAAAGAAAAAAAACCCTCAACCTTCCTTGGCAGTAGGGTAATGGTAATACCTGTAAATATTAACTAAAGGATCATTCTTAGCGGAGGAATTAGGTGAACTGAGTGCTGCAGTCATGTAGATAAGAAGCAACAGTGCTTTCCCAGGAACTTGTTACCAGATCTTGACCTATGCATGGATCTTCAGCTTTCAGTTGGGCACTCAAGTGTCTCATGCAGTCATTCTCTCCTGATCTCTGACTACTTTATTTTATGTTTCCTCCAAAAAATGAAGTAAAAGGATGCAAACTAATATTTATTGAATGTCTGCAATGTTGTAATGACTCTGGTAGGGATTTGACATACCTCTTTTAATGTTAACAGAAATCCTGGGAATTAGGTATTGTTCACCCTGCTTTACAGAGGAGGAAACTAAGATCACAAATTCATTAGTGTGGGAGTCAAGATTACAGATCTTTGCCTGACTACAAAACCCATGTTCTTGGCACTAGATCAGTGTTTGAGATTGAATCATGTCCCCCACAAAAAGCATGTTCAGGTTCCCACCCCTGGTAAGTAAGACCTTCAAATGTATTATTAGTTAAGGTGGGCCCAAACTGAATAAGTATGGGCTTAACCAAATATGGCTGAAGTCTTATAAGCAAAAGAAATTGGGCACAGAAGGAAGAAGCCACAGGAGCAGCAAGAAGCTGGAAGTCAATGGAACCCAGAAGAGAAAGGAGAAATGTCACTGTGTACATTTCCATGTGACAGAGAATCCAAGGAACCCCAACGATTGCCAGCCAGCCAGACGATACTGACCTGGAGAGGAAGCAAGCCTTCTAGTCTCTGAAACCATGAGCCAATAAATTCCTGTTGTTAAGCCAACCCATTGTATAGTATTTGTTTTAGCAGCTGGGAAGCTAAAATAATCAGTGACTTTCAAACTGTGTTCTCAGAAGCAAACTGTGTTCTGAGTGTTTCACAGGTCTAAGACTCGATGTCTTTCTACCTCCACATCAACCAGAAAAGCTTCCACTTCTGGGCAGTCTGTAGAAAGTTTCCTGATTTCTTTTGAAAATAATATGGTAGGGGGCTTTTGTGGCTTAAAAGGGAAAAATAATCTAGCAAACCACTTCCTTAAATTAAGCAGCCTTCTCAAGATACAATTGTGTTCTTTACCCATTTCTATATGCACATAGATTTACTTTTAACACACCATTTCAGTGCTGCTAGTATGCATGTTCCCAGAGAAAATGCTTAAAATAGAAGAAAGCTAGGTATCTGGCAGCAATAATAATAGCCACAATATATTGAGTACTTACCATGTGCCATAATCTGTTCTAGGTGTTTTACAAACATAATCTCATGTAATCACTGAGATAGGTAGTTGTGTTTCCATTTCATTTTTCAGAGAAGTTGAACTTGACCAAAGTAAGAGGCAGAGCCTCTTGATCCAGGTCTGTCTGGCCCTGCTCTCATTTTCTACACAGTACCATCATGTGGGGATTTACAGAGCACCTGTGGCATGCCCAGCACTGAACACGTAAACCATCTCCACCTAGAGGTGATTACAGGACAGTACTCTACAGTGTCTGTATTTGCCATCTCATTTGTCTGTGCTTGTGAAAAGGGACAGTACAAGCAAGCACATAGGGAGAATGGCTAAAACTTATGCTATACCTGGGAGGCATAGTTCAGTTCAGAGCACTAGATGGTCGCTACTTTTCAGATAGTAGAACATTGAAAGTGGAAAATTCTGAGCTGTTAACACCGTTACACAGAGTCGTTGGCAGCCACCCATGCTAATGAGGCAATTCCCTAGCAAGCCATTAGTCCTCCTCTTCGTTTGCTGATGGCTGACATGTGAGGTAGGCTCCCTTCAGCTACCCAAAGCTCTCTATATCCCATTGCTCATTCTCACATTGTTTGCTTCCCCTTTCCTGTGTTTTTCTGCTTTAAACTTTGGTCATTAGTCTCATGAAGGCATAAGTTGCCCAACTGCATAACTATATTCAGTGTGCCACAGACTAATTATGGTAAATTTCAAATATATGTACTTTTTAAAAGCTATTTTTAAAATTATAACAGTCAAATACGACATTCTTATACTGAAAAAAAAAACAAAAAGAAAATGAAGGGAGTTTTCATTTTTAAGTGTTTGAAGTGTTCCTCTTTTCAGTAGAGGCAACTTAGATGGTCTAAGGGTGGGGCTAAGGGAGATCTTGAGTGGAGTGTTGAATGCAGCAGCGTGCCATGTGTGGGTGTGCAAAAATGTTTACTAGTGCAGGCAGTGGCTGATAAAGAGTGGAAAATCTGCTTTGGGAAAAAAATGTATCATTTCCCATTCACCATATCCTTGTGCAATGCTGCTCAGAAGTTGACATGATTCTTAACTACACCTTTTGTCTATACCACTGGACAGGAGGATTTGTAAAATTACACTTTTGTTTCAGCATCCATTTTTCTAGTAGCATCCTCACTCTTCCCACATCATCATTTTTGGATTGCTGTTCCTGTTTTTTTTTGACACTGAGCATGAAAAGAGTAAATGACAGCTCAATTAGTCCAGAACAATCAGGATTCTGTATGCATTTTTCTAATACTTGTTCCCTTTGGCTCAGCTGCCAAATAGCAGCAAGGGCTCAAATAAAGCAGATTTCCACATGATTGAGTGCCTGATAGGAGGTGAAATTTGTTGGTAGGAGGAGCTTTAAAGGGTATAACCTCAGGGGAGGACACTTAAATATAGCTTATTTTCCAGTATTTTAAAAAGTAACACATGTATTTCATCTGTGACTTATTTGAATTAAGCTTTCCATCTTAGAGCCTGAGTTATAAGCAATATAGGAAGACAGAAGAGAAACAAGTATGAAAGATCAAGAGGCAGTTAAAGTACAAGATTTCAATGAGGTAAGACATAAAAGAGTTTTTCATTGAATTTTCTAATACAGGTGAGGCAGACCCCATAAGGATCCTTAAGAATTACTGAAAATAGGCAAAAAGAGAAAGTACATTCCAAAGATTCATAAATCTACTGCTTTGAATATGATCAGTGGTTACAGAATGTAGGATCCAGGAGTAGTCAGTTATGCAGGATCCCATTTTTAAAATGTTGAAATTGTAGGGATGATTTAAAGATATTGGCTCCCTGAAAAATTAAAAATGATCCAATAACAATATAAACTGCCATTTACAGGGTACTTTCTATGGATAGGTGCCTATAAATGCCCATGTATGTCTAATATTCAGATAAGGAAATTAAGGCTAAGAAAAGTTAAGTAACTGGCTCAGGGCCCCACTGTGGGTAAATAATAGAACAGGACTGGTAAAGCTCTTAACCAGTATACCATTGCTTCTTCACTGGTCAAACCAAATATGCAGTTAGATCACTTGACAGATGTGCTCTTACAGTGGAGAAGTGTCTGCAGCTTGATGACAGTATTAAGAGAATTGGATCAGTTCTCACTCTGTATTCACTAAGCTGCATTTTTTACCTCAATTTAATTTCCTAATAGGTTTTTGTACACAAGAGAAAATGCATTCTGGCAAGGCTGTATAGTGTAGATGTTAAAAGTAAAATTAAACTCAGGTTTGAATCCCAGTGCTGAGTAATTTGCTTGGGCAAATTACCTCACATATCTCAGACTCACCTATCTCCTTGGTAAAAATCATGTTCAAATCTCATAGGGGTCCTGGGAAAACAAAATGAGATATGCATGTGTTCTAGTTTGCTAGTACTGCCGGAATGCAAAACACCAGAGATGGATTGGCTTTTATAAAAGGGGGTTTATTTGGTTACACAGTTACAGTCTTAAGGCCATAAAGTGTCCAAGGTAACACATCAGCAATCGGGTACCTTCACTGGAGGATGGCCAATGGTGTCCGGAAAACCTGTTAGCTGGGAAGGCACGTGGCTGGCGTCTGCTCCAAAGTTCTGGTTTCAAAGTGGCTTTCTCCCAGGACATTCCTCTCTAGGATGCAGTTCCTCAAACATGTCACTCTTAGTTGCTCTTGGGGTGTTTGTCCTCTCTTAGCTTCTCTGGAGCAAGAGTCTGCTTTCAATGGTCGTCTTCAAACTGTCTCTCATCTGCAGCTCCTGTGCTTTCTTCAAAGTATCCCTCTTAGCTGTAGCTCCTCTTCAAAACATCACTCACAGCTGCACTGAGTTCCTTCTGTTTGTCAGCCCATTTCTATGGCTCCACTGATCAAGGCCCACCCTGAATGGGTGGGGCCATGCCTCCATGGAATTATCTAATCAGAGTCATTACCCACAGTTGAGTGGGGCACACTTCCATGGAAACACTCAAAGAATCACAATCTAATCAAAACTGATACATCTGTCCACACAAGATTATATCAAAGATAATGGCGTTTGGGGGACATAATATATTCAAACTGGCACAGCATGTAAAGCACTTAAAACAGTATCTGACATATGGTAAGCACTAAATAAGTAGAGGTTGCTATCATTATTATTGCAATTATTATTATCAATTAATTTGGCAAGGTTTCAGCAATACCTTATGTTTGTTAGGTGTTTAAAATTCACAAAATACTTTCAAAATCACATTTTATTCCCACTGATGACTATAATGTAGGCAGGATAAGTATTAGTTCCATTTTACAGTTAGAAAACATGCTTGGAAAGAAAGATGTATCTTATGATCTGTGATGCCATGAACAACTTTTTCCAGGTTCTTGTATCCCCTAGATGACTTTATAATTGAGTTAGGCAGAAAATTGTTGTCAGAATTTATAGGAAACACTGTTGTTTCTGTTTAGAATTAATTATGTAAAATGCTTTTTACAGATACTGAAAATGAGCCAAGAAAAAATTGAAATACTTGAAAATGAGTTATCAGAAGAGAGGGAGAGGAGAAAGCAATTGACATCTGATCTTAATAATGTACAGAAGGCTTTGAAAGTTGAAAGTGAGGTATTTTCACATTTTGACATTCAGGATATTTTCATCTATTGCACTTCTAAATTAAGGATTTCATATAATCATTTATTTTGATTTTAAAATAAATTGGAGCTATAGAATATGTGCTTCTAGTAATAATAATAGGGTGACTCTTCGGTTTCACCAATCTGAGTCCCAGCACTAATCAAAAAGAGCCCTTTAAGTAGCAGGTGATTGGTTATTATGCTGGCATAGAGTTGTGGACTTGTTTCTTGTTTTAACCTCTTATCCTCCCATCTTGGAAAGGAGACGTAATTAGCCTCTATTTGAAGAGACACCTGGAAGTGAGTTCATGGATGTATAGATAATCAGTTTAGGTGTCTGTGATGCTTAATCAGTTTGCAGGATGGGGGCAGCCAATATAATACCCCCAAATCTCATCCTGATGATGTACAAAGATTTTCTTGGAAATAAGGAGTTAGGAAATCAACATCAATATCACTTGCCCTCTCCTCCCTGTGGCTTTTGGGTAGCCACTGCCTACCTTTTCACCTTTTTGCCCAATGCCTTTCTAGGAACATTCTCCTCTTCCTTGAACCTTAAGGCCTTAGGAAAATACCACTTAGCTCCCCTCCTGAAATAAATTTTATATCATCTCTCAAATACTGCATATTCCATGTCATCAATGCAGAAATTTAATAAAAATCTACATCTAACTTAATTGTTTTCTCTCATGGATATAAAAAAATAATCAGGATTAGATGAAGCCCTAGTTGAATTCTGATAATTAATTAACTCAATGTACATCATTAAATAAGGCAGCATAATTTGTAGGTAATAACACAGAATTTGAAGTCAGACAAACATGGATTTGAATCTCAGCTTCACAATTTCCTGGCTTTGTGAATTTAGGCAGGTTACTTAAGCTCTCTGAGCCTAAGTAACAACCCTACCTGTCACAAGGATTAAAGGTAAACCACATAGCACATAATATATAAATGATAATTTCTAAAAATTTGTTTTTAAACAGGTAATATATCTATTTAATGCAAGAGCTGCTGGAGAAATTATCTCTATTCAAGTCTTGATGGAAGTAGGAATGACTCTAGAAGTCCAGTCTTCCAACCTGTAAATGATAGAAAATAAAAATGCTCAATTTAATTAATTGATTTAGCTAACCCTTGTTTTAACTACTGAGAAAGGAGTCTATCTGCCAGGAAGATAGTTTGGAATATTTAAAACAAAAATTTGTCTGTCAGGACCATTTCAGGATTCCTTTTTATAAATAGTATACCTTTTATGGGGAAATAGTCTTATTTGATTCTGCTCAATATCTTCATTTCTCAATCAGGAATTGCAAAAATCAAAGTCAGAACTTACATGCCTTTATAATGAAATTCAAAGTCTTAGAGGAACAACAGAAGACAGAGACCATTTTTTAATAGTATATGACTTACTACAAAGAGAGAATTCTGAATTAGAAACAAAGGTGAGACTGAGTTAATAAGTATTTAAATGTTCAATGTTTAACACATTTTTTATGAGGATAGGATATAAAGAAATTAATTTTCAGTAAGAAACAACTTGAAAATTGGAATTTCTTTTATTATTACAGAATAAATTGACAAATAGTGTATGTTATAAGTCAATTTATAGTTCAGGATAAGTATTCAGACTTCAACCAGTGCTTGGCTAACTTAGGATTTTTACTTTAAATCAGCTTCCCACAACTTAATTTTTGGAACACGTATTTTAAAGTAAAAGTTTTACTTAAATGTCTTCTATTAAAAACTTAGAATCAAAGCATGTTTCTCACATTGAAAATTAGGTTCATACTTAGAATTAGGAAAATGTTTAAATGTCATGACCCCAGTTTGTTCCCCAAGTGTAAAACTGGCTGCCAGAACCAGGCCTAGTCCAACACCAAATGGAGAGTTTGTGTAATTTCTAGAATCCTACCTATTGGGTTATCACCATCTTCTCCTGGCTAAAATTCCCTTCCTCAATCACTCTTTTGAGCTAGATTAAAATGGGAGAAAGGAACAGTGGCATGAACACAGTTTAAATATATTGGGCTATGCTTTAACACTAAGTGTGAGGTGCAGGAGTAAATCAAGACCTAATTTATCCTATATGTAGTTGTTACTCTGGAAAGCAGGAAGCAGGTTCCTGAGGGATTGAGACATGGATCAGATAGTATGTGATAGGGACAGAAGGGTTCAGAACACAGGGTTTGCTGCCTGGGAGGGTACATGTCTAGAGCATAGCTTACAACTAAGCTTTATTAGTGGGACCTAGTCAGCAAGGTGAATTATCAATACTTTGTACAATTAAAGTGCCTAATCTTTCAAACCAGAAAGTTTAACTCCAGAAAGTTAACACAGAGGATGAACTGAGATGCAGAATGTAATATAAAAATGAGAGACCCAGATCATTATTCTAAGCTGGATCTCTTTTTTAAAAAAAATTAATTTGAAATAATTTCAGACTTATGGAAAAGTTGCAAAAATAATAAAAAGAATTCCTGTATACCTTTACTCTTCCTGATGTTAACATGGCACCACATTTGCTTTATCATTCTTTCTCTCTCCCCTTCTCTCCCCTTTTCAGTTTTTCTCTCTCTACTCACACATACATATACATACACACTGATTTTTCTGAACCCTTTGAGAGGAAGTTGAAAATATAATGCCTCCTTTCTCCTAAATATTTCTGTGTGTCTGCTAAAACAACAACAACAAAGACATCTCTTATATTAACACAGTACAAATCTCAAAATCAGGAAATTTACACTGATACTGTATTGCTATCTAATATTATTCAAATTTTGCCAATTGTCCCACTATATAACAAGAGAAAAAAAATTCTAATCCAGGATCCCATCCAGGATAATACATTGCATTTAATTGTCACATCTCTTTATCTTCTTTAATCTGTAACAATTCCTCAGTATTTCTTTGTTCTTCAGGACCTTGCTATTTATTTTGAAGAATATCCCTGAACTTGGGTTTGTCTGATGTTTCTTCACAATGTGATTCTGGTTATGAGTTTTTGGCAGGAATACTGCAGAAGTGTTATTGTGTCCTTCTCAGTGCATTACATCAGGAGACACATGATGTCTTTTTGTTCAGCTGCTGGTGATACTTACTTTGATCATTTGGTTAAGGTGGTATCTGCCAGGATAACTATAAAGTTATGTTTTCCTTTATAATTAATGAATATTTTATGGGGAGATACTTTAAGATTACATGTATTCTGTTCTCCATCAAACTTATACTCATTACTTTTAGCATTGAGTCTGTTTTGAATCTTGATTCTTTTATTCTGGTTTCTCTGCAGAACACAGACTTCAAGGCATTCTTGCTTGAAGAGTAGCTAAAGAATTTGTATCTTATGAATTTGTTGAAGCCCCTGTTTTACAGGCTGTCTTTTTCTTTGGGTCACAAAACCTAGGTTCATATTCACAGAATTTAAGAACTGTTTAAGGGGTATGATCTTGTAGGTCAGCTCCCTCAATTTACAGATAAGAACACTGAGCCCCACTGATATTAAATTATTGCCCAAGTTACATAGCAATTCTTGGCCTGAGCTCTGTCCACTCTACTCTAAGGTCTCAGTCAGAAAGTAGAACAATCAGGTCAATATTTATGGTAATTAAACATGGCTGATTATCAGATTCAGTTATGTCACTAAGAAAAAATATTGATAGAGTGAAGCCTGTGGAACAGAGTTGGTATTGTTCCACAACATCTGTGTCATGGAAGATCCTGTGGATTTAACTTTATTGACAAAAAAGAGAAAACTCCTACCTACTGTCATTGTCAAATGAGAATCCAGAATACCTAGAAAATTCTCAGAATTAATGTTACCATCCTCTTCAGAAACCTTCAGCAGTTTTCAGTTTGCTGTAATATTAAGTCTAAACTCTGCTGTTTGGCTTTCTTTTTTTTTCTTAAAAAACTAAGGTTATTATTTCTGTCAATGCTTATATTTTTACAATGACCATAAAAATCAGTGATTAAATATCATTTTGTACTTTTTCTTTGCTTACAAAACTCATGCAGCCTCATTAAGGAAATTCTTCTTTCAGGGACCTTCATAATCTGACCCTTCCCTACCAATCTTTCCATATTTCCTTAGCTCTTCATCTTACAGCCTTTACTCCAGTAAGATCAGTCTCTTCACTTCTCCACAAATAAATTGTGTTCAGTTCCATACCAATGCCTTTGACAGTATTGCTCTCCAATACTTAAAATGTGTTATCCTCTCTTCTTCACCTATCCACCTTCCCATTGCCCAAGGCCCAGTTAAAGACTGATCTCTGGGCCACTCCAGTTCCTGCCTTCAACTATTATGAGATTATAGTCCATGTCACACACAGTATTTCCTCTTCAGATAATTATGGAGACCTAGGAAAACAAATGAAAGGATCTCTGAAAGTAAACTTAAATTGATCCTTAGAATTAAATCCATTATGTTCAAAAAATTAAACATAGTTACTATAGAAACTGCATTTTCAGAAAGGCTCAGAGATGTGAATCAGGCAGGATATTGTCTACCATAACACAATACTTTTATGGAGTTACTTTCATCGTTCCTTAGAACCATCCCCCACGTACTCTTTCTACTTCCTGCAGGAAGTGTTGTTTCATTTTATGTGAAGATGTACACAACAACCTTTGAAGAAAGGAGATCTTCAGATTCTGTCCCTTCCCTCAAAAAACACCTGAACAATATTTTGCCAAATCACATAGCAGAGCAGTGACTCTTAAAGCATCCACTTGCATCAGAATTACTGGGATACTTATTTAAAGTGCAGATTTCCATTTTCCACCCAGAATCTTGGAGGAAGAGGGAAACTAGCCACTCTGCATTTTAAGTAATATATACACTGAAGTTTGAGAACATTACAATAGTCTGGGAACCTATACAAGCTCAAGTGTTTTCAAACAAATAAGGTAAGACTGAAAGAAATTTGTTCTTTGCAATGTACATCTACTATTCTTTCTAATATTTGATTGCAGCAATACATTTTTGTCTTTATGAATCAATGGAGTATATTTAAAATTGGAGAACAAAAATGTGTGGTAATGTAAAACTCTATAGAGCAAAGAAAACAAAACCCTAAACAGCACTCTGAGAAGCCAACCCCAGAAACCAAAAATATTTTCTTTTTTTTTTTTATGTGGACTTAAGCACCCTTATGCCTATAGTAAAATGGATTGGGCTATGTAATAACTGCAAAGTATTAGATTAAATTGGAAAAAGACTTAAATTAGGATGTCAATTTATATTGTTTAAGCCAATAATTATTGCTTAAATTTAATGGAATCAATATACTTTTTTCACACTTATAGAGTATGCAAATTGGAATATTTGTTTTTTCACTTAACTTTACAGGTCCTGAAGCTTTCTGAAGAATTCAAACAATTAAATAATTTTACTGTAGGGGGAAAAACTGCAGCTGCTAATTTAATTACAAGTGAAAATATCTGTAAAGATCTTGTGTCTAAAGTACCAATTTTGGAAGTAGAGATTCAAAGCCCAAAGGAAGAGAGAGAGGAATGCTGGTAAATTGAGAAAATCCCATATCACATTAAGTTTTTTTTTTTTTTTTTTTTTGGGGGGGGGGGGGTTGCTGTACATTTTTTGCCTTGATCACTTTAAGAATTTGATGTTGATTTCCAAATGATGTGAGTGGAAAATTAGTTATAAATATTCCCCAAAGAGTTTGACTTTGGATGTATCACCACATTTTTAAACTTTTTTCTGCTTTTTGAAATAAATACGATTTTTATAGAAAATTTGGAAAGCATATAACAGGATAAGGAGATTATGATAACCTACCACTGAGAGATGTTAACATCCTAATTTTTATTATCTTTTTTTGTACACTTATATATATATGTGTATTTTTACATAATTAAGGCTATATTTTGCAGAGAAGTTTGATTTCTGCTGTTTTTATTTAACCTTGTATCATAATTAAGTTTGGAGAAACTTCTTTGTTAAAAAAAACTCTTTTACACAGTCATTATTTCTACTTTTTTACAAAAAGTATCTTCCATAGAAACTAATAGTTGCAATTAAATTTTGTTTGGACAAAAACCTAGAACCAGATAATCAAGAGGAAACAATAAATGTCTTTTTTGACTTACATACTGTACTAAAAGATATGCTCATCAGTAAACTGGGAAAAATATGTCTAGGTATAACAAACTTTATAACTCTGTGAATGTTCTAAGATAGAAGAAGATTGTTTTGCCATTTTGGGACCCCTGAATTTTACACCCTCTTAACAGTTGCTTTCTAAGTTGAGAGCAAGCACTGAGTCCAAGAGTCACAATCAAGAAACGTAGCTGCAGAAGTGGGAAGAACATGTTGGAGGGATGGTGGGTCCCAAGAGCAACGGGCCAGGAAGCTAAGTCACAGCATTTAGGTTTGCTGTGGGAAAAACAAAGTCTAGTTCTTGAATACTGGAGCAGTGTATTACAAGGTTTTTGAGGGAATTTGTTCTAGTATCTCCTTCTTGTGGATTGACAAGGAAAGATAGACCAGTTAATGCAGACATGAGCCACCGATGAAGAGACAGTGTCCTGGATCAAGAACATGGCAATGGAGATGAAAATGGCCAATCAGAGAAGGAGTCGATAGTAATGTTCAAATCTGACAAAAATCCACCCAACTGACTTGGGGTCTTAGCAGGGATACTTGCCACAAGGAATAAGGCTGTTGCCTTAATGCAATTGGGGGATGAGGAACTTTGCCCTGAGAAGGATATTGGGCTTCCCTATAAGGAGCTCCTTACTGCTGCCTGTTTCCATAACTTGGTCCAAACTACATCCCATAGTTGGGACTGTGAGAAGTCTATGTAGTTGCCGTATGTTTCCCTCTCTCCTCTTTTCATACTGTTTCCCTGCTTGCTTATCTTCTAATGCCCCACTTCACAGCCTTCACTTATATCAGGTCCATGATAACCACATTCAACAATAAATTGTGTATTTACCATGTGCCAGGTACTGTAGGTAGATACTGAGGATACAAAATAAGATGCAATTTGTACCCTTATAGCCCATCCATATAGTCTGATGGAGAAGATAGTTAAACAGGCTTTACTGGATACTATGGGAGTACAAAGCAGGGACCCTAACCCAAGCTATTGAGCTAGAAAATATTCTTAAAGGAAATGACATACTAAATTGAGTCCTGAGGGTAAAAGTAACCAGGGACTAGGTAAAAAGATGGGGGAAGAATTTTCAGGGGAGGGGGATGTGAAATTCTCAAGAGAAAGCATGATGTGTTTGAGGAACTAAAAATGATCTCAATGCAGCTAGCTATAGCAGAGAGTGTGAAGAGAGGAAATGGGGAAGGGCATGATGAGGTTGAAGAGGTAGGCAGAGACCAGATCATGATGGGGAATGAATGTCTGTGTGAGAGAGTTTGGGCAATAGAAAACAACTGCACAATTTAGTAGCTTGGGATAGACAAAAGCAGATTTGTGTTTTAGAAAAAAAAATCGCTCTGCCTGCTGTGCGGAAAATAAATTGCTGGTACAAGAATGAACATAGAAAAACCAGTTAAGAGGCAAAAAGTGGATAAAATTGAGAGGAGATAGAATCAACAGGATTTAGGGATTGATGAATGTAGGAAGTGAGGAAGAGAGGATGGTAGGCAGAGGGGCTTTGGGTACAGGAAGAGGTTAACATTGATGTTTAAATTTCTGGTGTGATGGTGTCATTCACTGAGTTAGGGAACATAGGTTTGAAGGGAAAGGGGGAGATAAATTCCGCTTTAACACATTAACTTTGAAGTGTCTTTGGGAACAGCCAAGTGGACATGTTTGGAGCTCAGAAGAGAGGGCTGGGCTGGAGATAAATTTGGGAGTCATCAACAAGTAAATCTTAGCAAAAGTCATGTGAATGGATGAGATTGCCTTTTATGTTGCTTGATAATAGCACATGAAGGCAAAAACCTAAGGAAAACCTAGATATGAGATAAAATGAGTATACTGAACCCCCATCCCCCCAAAGGTAACTGAGAGAAGTAGAAAAAATATCAGAACAGTGGGTGTCATCAAAGCCAAATTAGAGGTTTCAAGACAAAAGGAGTAATCAATGGTGTAAAATACTTCCAAGAAGTCAAGAAAAATAATGAATAAAATGTGACTACTGAATTTAGCCATAAGGAGGTGGTTGAAGACTGATAAGAGTGGTTCTAATGAAGGGGAGAAAACAGATGGCTTTCTAGATCCCATCCCATGGAATTTTGAATGGGAATGAACTGAGGAGTGAGTGGGAGATGAGAAAGTGAAAATGGTGATTGTAGATAATGCTTCCCAAAAAGTTTGGTTGTAAAGGGAAGAAGAGAATTTGGAGCTGAAGGAGGAAGAAATCTTTAAATGCTGAAGGAAAAGAGTCCTAATGTTGATAGGCTAAGGATTCAGAGTACCAGCAGGAGGAATAGCCTTAGCTAGGAGGTGGACCGCCTTGTCCATTGTAACAGGAGGAAGAAAGGGAGTATGGATCGAGATGCAGGTGACCTTTTAACTTAGATGAAGTCAAAGGACTTGTTCAGTGGTTTCTGTGTCCTCTGTGAAGTAGGAAGCAAAGACATCTTCCAAGAGCGAGAGAGGAAATAGAAGTATCAGAGTTTTTAAGAGAGTGAAACATGTTTGAAATAATCATTATGGAGAACAGAAGAGAAAGCTAACTGGGGAGAGCAGGTAGTGTTGAAGGCGCGAACATTGGAGACCCTGAATTTATATTGCATTTGTCTTTGAGAATATGTGATATTCTTTAGCAACATTCAGTAGTCTTAGTATTATAAACATGAGAAGGCAGATGGATTTATCCAGGGTTGAGTTTTTGCTATGTGAGTGCAATGGAAGGATGATGTGGCAGGAGAGTTAAACATTTTCTTTAAACAGTGATTGAAATAATAAACTCTCGACTCTACATTGGATAAGGAAGCTAGTAAAAGGAGCTGATAAAGAGATAGAAAAAAAGGGGGCAAGGAATTTAAGGTATTTATGATTACATTGAGAGTAAACTTCTGTAAAAAAATAAGGAATTGGGCTATCTAATTTTAGTATTGAAGAAGTGAAACAGTTGCAGGTGATCAAACAATACATGATGTGGTCATGCAAGTACTTGGCAAAGTGGGAGAGATGAGGAGGTAATTGGAGATGAGGAGACTGAGGAAGTGTGATGCTAAGGTCTTGGAGGATGATCTATATGGACCTTGACATCTTCTGGGATGATGGCAGGATTTGGGGTGAAGAAGACACCAGTAAGCCATTAGCCAAAGTCTTCCACTGAAAAGAAGTAGAAAGTGGTGCAGCATACCTGGAATGGTCCCATGCACATAGAAGCTGCTCAATAAACCAAATTGATTGATTTTTGTAGTACATCTCTTCCACTTGATTGCAAGCTCCTTTAAGATAATGGACTGTGTCTTGTTTTTCTCTTGCTTATAGTGCTTTGCTTATAGAGTAATGGAATCTTAGAACAGGAGAGACCTGCAGGGATCTTCTAACCCAGTAATTTTTAAACTTCTACTCTCCAAAACTTTAGGAGCTCTGAAGAGAGGGCTCAGAAGCTACCTTGGGAGATGAGGAAAGACAAATCAGTGGGAGTGTGAGCCCTCTATTCGCATTTCAGCCAGAGACTCTCCACTTTTATCTGTTTAATATGTGGGGCTCTGTGTAAGATTTTACTTCAAGAAAGGGTCCACAGCTAAAGTTAAGTTTGAAAACCACTGATGTTTAGCTAAGTCTTCTCTTTTCACAGATGAGGTCTCTGAAACCAAGAAAAATGAAATAACTAACTCACAATAACAATCATAGCAAATTATCAATATGACTGGGAGTAAAACCCAGGTCTCCTGACACTAAGTAAGGAGAAGTTAAGTTTTGAAAAGAATATAGCCAGAAATATCCCAAGGGAAAGTGCTGGGACACAAGGGTTGTAGCTTAATTTCTAGAAAAGGAAGCTTTATGGTGCTTGAAAATGAGGGTGGAGTGGGAGGAAGAATGAAGCCCAGTCTGTCTTGTTCTGGACTGTCGCCAGTGTCTAGAACAATGCCTGACACATAGTAGGTACTCAAAAAATATTTGAATGAATGGCATTCTCTCCCTACACTCACCATGTAATTGAACCCCAAAGTTGGATTCCAGTGACAGATCCAAACTTACAGAGTCCAGCTGATCTCAGCCTGTACTTGCTTGATTAGGAAGCATGGGCCAGAACAGCTGGTAGCTTTCCTTAACTTTACGCTTTAATGAGCTTTACTTCTAACAACTCTCATTCACCATCTAATTGTCTTCTTATTACCTTTATCAAGAATTGTTTGATAAATGTTCAAGTTGACTTGAATTTCCAGTTCAATTTGATAGTGAATTTCTATCCACTGCACAGGCTACCTATGTATTTTCCTCCTCCTCCAACCTGTTCTTTCTCTAATCCAATCCATTCCATGAATAACCCTTCTGTTCACACAGGTAATCAAGCCAAAATCTAGGAGTCACCCTTGATTTCTCCCCACTTCTAACCCATTCATCAACACATCTTGTCAGTTCTACCATCAAAATATAAATATTGAATCGTTTGCTTCTTTTATATCCCCAGTGCTACTACCCTAATCCAAGACACTGTGATCACTCACCAATACTATTTCAGTATCTTCTCACTAGCCTCCCTGCTTCCATACCTCCCTTCCAGTTTATTCTCCAAGAAGCAGCCAGAGTGGTTGTGCCAGTTTGAATGTATTATGTCCCCCCAAATGCCATTATCTTTGATGTAGTCTTCTGGGGACAGACCTATCAGTGTTAATTAGATTGTAATTCTTTGAGTGTTTCCACCCAGCTGTGGGTGATGACTCTGGTTGGATAATTTCCATGGAGGTGTTGGTCCACCCATTAAGGGTGGGTCTGAATTAAATTAGTGGGGTACTATATAAGATAAGACAGAAGGAGCAAGCTAGTACAGCCAAGAGGGACACTTTGAAGAATGCACAGAAGCTGAGAGAGTAGCTGCAGATGCGAGACAGTTTGAAGACTGCCGTTAAAAGCAGACTCTTGTTCCAGGGAAGCTGAGAGGACAAACACCCCAAGAGCAACTAAGAGTGACATTTTTGAGGAACTGCAGCCTAGAGAGGAACGTCCTGGGAGAAAGCCATTTTGAAACCAGAACTCTGGAGCAGACGCCAGTCATGTGCCTTCCCAGCTAACAGAGGTTTTCTGGGCACCACTGGCCATCCTCCAGTGAAGTTACCCGATTGTTGATGACTTACCTTGGACACTTTATGGCCTTAAGACTATAACTTTGTAACCAAATAAACCCCCTTTATAAAAGCCGATCCGTTTCTGGTGTTTTGCATTCCAGCAACATTAGCAAGCTAGAACAGTGGTGTTTTAGAAATGCAAATTTAATATTACGCCCTCTCTTATAATCTCTCAAGAGCTTTCCATTGCACTTAAAATCTAAACCATTACCATGACCTTTAAGTCTTTCAATGACTTGGTATGGTACAATGATGAAGTTGGAGAGGTAGACCTACCATTGTCTTCCTTGCTCAACATGCTGCCTTTCAGATCCTCCAACCCTTAAAGCACTTTCCCACTTTAGGATCTTTGCACTGAAAAGCTCCTCCTCCCAGAATACTCCTCTCCAGCTTTTTGTGTGGCTAATTTCCTTGTTACCTTCTCAGAGAGATAATCCCTAATTGCCATGTCTAGAGAAATCCTAACTCCTGCTTTCCAAGTACTCTCTATCATGTCACCTTGTTTGTGATTTATCACAGTCTATAATTATCTTATTTGTTTACTTGCTTGTTCTTTGTCCTCCTATTCCTCGTCTACATTTGTGCTCTATAGTGGCACAGATGGTGGCTGCCCTGCTCACCCTTGAATCCTTAGCATGTAGAGCAGTACTTAGCATATCACTGTTAATTAATAAACATTTGCTGAATGAATCCATTAATCTTTTCCTTCCTCTCTGGAAACAGAGTTCCATCGCTAGCCTATTCTTTAGCTCATTTTAATGATACCTTGTACTTACAGGTTTCTATGATGTTTTCACATTTTACCTCATAAGATCCCAACAATGTTATGAGTAAATAAGGTCATTTTACACATGAAGAGACAGAGACTTCAGGAGATCATATATTGTCAAGGGATATTAAATAGGAGGTGGAATATCTGGCATTAGAACCCAGGGCTTTTACTGTGTTACACTCTCTTGAATCTCTACAGTCTCTGCAAAACTGCTATTCAATCTATACAACTAGAAAAGGAGTAGGATAGGGATGCTGCCTAGATACTTCTAACCCCTGGAAGTTGGTGACATTGCAAAATTGTACAATGTTATAAAAGTAACAGAAGGAGTGAGTTTCAGTCAGAATTAGGTAATAAAGCCTTTCAAATGAAGTTTAAGAACTACGTTAGAGGGAAGGATAAATTTGAGAGTCATAATGGGTTTTACAATCCCTGAGGTGTGGTAGCTGTTGGATGTGTTCTCAGCTCCATGATATTTTTGACTAATAGTCTACTTTTGCACACACAATTTTTCCTCCTATACAGTATATATTATTTTAAAAATTTTTTTTCAGGTTGCCTTTGATTTCTAAGTGTTCACATTTTTTCTTATTTCTTTTGAAAGGATAAATCCTATTCATTTTTGCTGTATTTATTTTAATAGATCCTTGTCCTAATATATCAAGATCAATATAAATTAAATTCCCAAATTCCAAGGTATTGCTAATTATCCTTAATTAATAATTAATGTGAACAAAATTCACTTAACCAGACCATTGATTAAGATTAAAATAGCATTAGCCTAGGATTGTCCCCTGGAGAGCACTGCTCATCATTCCCTCCAAGTCAGTGAAGACTCTTTACTGCCCTACTCTGAATCTGGCTTTACGAGAGCTCTTACGGACCCACCTAAAAAGGAGGACCATTTGAATCTTATCTTTAAGCTGTGGAAATGTAAAGAAGTCTACTTCTCTTCTTCCATGTCTACATGGCCACCACACAGTTATAGAGGGAAATTAAATTAGTCTGGCTAAGTTTATTGTTTATAGAGTCATTCTCCCTTCTAAAAGTGATAAGGCAAGCATCTACATAGATATTAAAATTAAATGACTAGCCATAGTTTTTACATTTTTTTAAAAGTGAACTTCTCGTTATGAGATAACTGTAGATTCATATTTAATTGTATGAAATAATACAGAGATCCCATGCCCTTTACCCAGTTTCCCCCAATAGTAACATCTTGCAAAATTATAGTACAATATCCCAGCCAGGATATTGACATTGATACTGTCAAGGTTGAGAACATTTCCATCACCACAAGGATCCTTCATGTTGTCCTTTTATAGTTACATTCACTTCCCTCCTGCTCCCATCCTCTTTCTCCTTAATCCCTGGCAACTACTAGTCTAGTCTCCATTTCTATAATTTTGCCATTGCAAATATGTTATATAAATAGAATTATACAGTATGTAACCTATTGGGATTGGCTTTTTCGCTCTGGAGCTTTGTCTCGGTCATGGCATGTATCAATAGTTTCGTCCTTTTTACTTTGAGAGTATTCCATGGTATGGATGTACCACCTTTTGTTTAACCCTTCTCCCATTGGAGGACATCTGAGTTGTTTCTCATTTTTGTCTATTATAAATAAAGCTGTTATAAACATTCACAGGTTTTTGTGTGAACAATGTTTTCATTACTGTGGATAAATCCCCAAGAGTACAATTGCTGGGACACATGGTAGTTGCATGTTTAGTTTTTTTTTTTTTTTTAAGAAATTGCCAGTTTTCCAGAGTGGCTGCACCATTTTACATCCCCACTAGCAATGTAAAATTGATACAGTTTCTCTGCCTCCTAGCCAGTACTTGGTATTGTCACTTTTTAACTTTAACAATTCTGATAGGTGTTTAGTACTATCCCATGGTTTTAATTTGCTTTTACCTAATAGCTAATAATGTTGAGCATCTTTTCATGCAATTTTTTGACACACACACACACACATATTATTTGTCTTTTGCCCATGTTCTAATTGGATTGTTTGCTTTTTTACCATTTAGTTTTAAGAGTTCTTTATTCCAGATACTAGTCCTTTGTGGGGAGGGAGTTGTTAAAGTCATGGAAGAAAAGTTTTTATTTTTGAAGAAGTATCAATTTTTCTTTTTATTGATCATGCTTTTGGTGTCATTTCTAAGAACTCACTGCCTAAACCTATATCTTGAAGATTTTTCTCCTATTTTTTTCCTAAAAGTTGTATAGTTTTATGTTTTACATTAAGTCAATGGCACATTTTGAATTAATTTTTGTGTAAGGTGTGAGACTTAGGTTGAGCTTCTTTTTTTCCTTATCAGTGTCTAATTGTTGCAGCACTGTTTCTTGAAAAGGCTCTCATTTCTCTATTGAATTGTTTTTGTACCTTTGACAAAAATGAATTGACATATTTTGTGGGGGATCTATTTCTGGGTCCTCTGTTCTGTTCCATTGATCCGTGTGTCTATCCCTTTGCCAATAGCATGCTGTCTTGATTACTGTAGCTATAAAATAAGCCTTGGAATTGAGTTGACTGATTCCACTTTATTACTCTTTTTCAAAATTGTTTATTCTAGTTCCTTTGCCTTTCCATATACATTTCAGAATAATTCTATCTAGAATAATCTTGCTGGAATTTTGTTAATAACTGTGTCAAACCAGTATATCAATTCAGGGAAAACTGACATCTTTACTATGTAGGGTTTTCCAATCCATGAACATGGTGTGGCCCTCCATTTATTTAAATCTTTTATTTCTTTCATTAGCATTTTGTAGTTTTCAGCATAAAAGTCCTGTACATGTTTTATTATTATACACATAAGTATTTCATTTATTTTTGAGCAAGTGTAAGTGGTATTTCATTGTTAATTTCAGTGTCCATATGTTCATTGCTACTATATAGAAATACAATTAATTTTTGTATGTTCATCTTGTGTCTTGTGACCTTGCTGAACCTACTTATTAGTTCTGGGAGGTTTTTTTTATTTTACAGATTCCTTGGGTTATTCTGTAGACAACCATGTCATCTGAAAATTGGGACAATTTTATTTCTTCCTTTCTGATCCATATGAATTTTATTTCCTTTTCTTGCCTTATTGCACTGGCTAGACCTTTCCAGAAATATATTGAATAAGAGTTATGAATGTGGACACTATTACCTTATTCCAGATCTTTTGGGGAAAGCATTCAGTCTTCACCTTTAGTTTAATGTTTCCTGCAGAATTTTTGTAGATGCTCCTTGTCAAATTGAGAAAGTTCTCCTCTATTCCTATCTTTCTGAGAATTTTTATCATAAATTAGTATTGAATTTTGTTAAATACTTTTTCTCCATCGATTGGTTTGGTTGATATTCTCTCTAATCATTCTATCAATTGTTGAGAGTGAGGTGTTAAAGTCTCTATGATTGTATATTTGTACATTTCTCCTTGCATTGTAAAGCTCCTTTTGTAGATAATCAAGGGTGGCATGGAAATAATACCAGTGATACAAGAAAGAAAAGTTTATTAGTACAGGTCTTAGAACTGAGATGAGTGGCATGCATTCAGGAGCATAGGCTCATCCAAGCAGGCAGGGAAACAAAAGGTTATAGTGAGCCTGGAGACTAGGCCTTTATAGAGTTATAGAGGTGGAGCAAGAGTGGACATTGGGGAGTTTGTATTTGACTTTCCTAGGTGCATGAACCCAAGAAGGATGCAGAGAGGATAGAGAGATGCTGTTTATCTTGTATAAGAAGGTGTCATGGGTGGTCACTGTGGGACTTAACAATAGGCTCTAAGATGCTGAGACATTAAGACAATGAAGAAGCCCCTTATGTTACTAATGACAGGATCAGAGATGTTGAGGCAGTATGACAAAGTGAAAAAAAAACTCTATTTAATTTTAATTTACTATACTCTTTTCAGTTTTATCAGTTTTTATTTCCCATATTTTACAGCTCTGCTGTTTTGTACGTACATATTTAGGATTGCAATATTTTCTTGGTGGACTGATTCTTCTATCATTATATAATGTCCCTCTCTGTCTCTGGAAATTTTCTTTGGTGCTCTCTGACATTAATATTGCCACTCCTTTTTTTATTAATGTTGATTGAGTTTTTATATACAACATGTTTTTTAATCCATTCTGCCAATCTCTGTCTTTTAGTGGTATATTTAGACCATTTATATTTAATGTAATTATTGATATATTAGGACTTACGTCTGACTTTTTTTTCTTTCCTTTTTGTTATCTCTATTTTTTGTGTGTCTGTTTTCTATTTTCTGCCTTCCTTTGGTTTACTTGAAAATTTTTTAGAAATCTATTTTGATTTCTCTAGAGTGTTTTTGAGTGCATCTCTTTGTATAGATTTTTCAGTGGTTGCTCTAGGTATTACATTGTTTTTGTGTGTGGGGGTGGGTATCTTAATGCAGTCTACTGATGTTATCATTTTAGCAGTTCAAGTGAAGTGTAGAAGCCATATCTACCTTAATGTCCCTTTTCCTCCCCAATTTATAACATAATTGTCTTAAATGTTTTCTCTACATACATTTAGAGTGACATCAGTGTTATAATTTTGCTTCAACTATTAAACACAATTTAGGAAATTCAAAAGAAGTAAAATGTATTGTATTTACCCATAGTTTTACCTTTCTGTTGTTATGTCTTCCTTCCTAATAGTCCCAGATTCCTTTTTATTATCATTCCTTTCTGTATAGAGTTCTTCCTTTAGCTATTCATTTAGAGTAGGTCTCTGGTGACAACTTCTTTTAGTTTTCCTCCTCTAAGAATGATTTCCCCTTCATTCCCAAAGGATATTTTCAATAGGTATAGGATTCTGGGTTGACAGTTCTTTTCCTTCAGCACTTAAAACATGTTATGCCACTTCCTTCTGGTATCTATGGTTTCTGATGAGAAATCCACTGTCATATTAATTATTCTCCCCATATAGTAAAGGAGGTGTTTCTTTCTTTCTGCTTTCGAGATTTTTTTCCTTTGTCTTTAGTTTTCAGAAGTTTGACTGTGGTGCATCTTGATATAGTTTCTTTGGGCTTTTGCTGTTTGTGGTTTGCTCAGCTTCTTGAATTTGTAGGTTTACATCTTTTGCCAAATTTGGGAGGTTTTCAGCCATTATTTCCTTGAGTATATTTTCAGCCCTGTCCTCTTTCTCATCTCCTTCCAGGATTTGATGACATGAGTATTAGGTCTTTTGTGATAGTCCCACAGGTTCCTGAGGCTCTGTTCATTCTTCTTTCCAGTCTATTTTCCCTTTTGTTCTGATTGGGTAACTTCTGTCAGTCTTCAAATTCACTGATTCTTCTTCCTGTCCCGTCCATTCTGCTGTTGAGCCCATCCATTTAGTTTTTATTTTGGTTGTCTTTTTCAGTTCTGAAATTTCCCTTTGATCCTTCTTTGTATCTTCTCTTTCTTTGCTGAGACTTTCTATTCCTTAATTTTTTTCAAGAGTGTTCATAATTGCTCATTTTTGTGATGGCTACTTTATTTTTTTAAAATAATTCATTTTTATTGAGATATATTCACAAATCATTCAGTCATACAAAACAAAGCATACATTAAATTGTTTACAGTACCATTATATAGTTGTGCATTCATCACCAAAATTAATTTTGACATTTTCATTACCACACACACACAAATAATAAGAATAAAAATTAAAGTGAAAAAGAACAATTAAAGTAAAAAAGAACACTGGGTTCCTGTTTTTTTTTTTTTTTTTTCTTCCCCCATTTTTCTACTCATCCATCCATAAACTAGACAAATGGGAGTGTGGTCCATATGGCTTTCCCAATCACATTGTTACCCCTCAGAAGCTACATTTCTATACAATCATCTTCAAGATTCATGGGTTCTGGGTTGTAGTTTGATAGTTTCAGGTATTTACCACTAGCTGTTCCAATTCATTAGAACCTAAAAAGGGTTGTCTGTATTGTGTGTAAGAGTGCCCACCAGAGTGACCTCTTGGCTCCTTTTGGAATCTCTCTGCCACTGAAGCTTATTTCATTTCCTTTCACATCCCCCTTTTGGTCAAGAAGATGTTCTCCATCCCACGGTGCTGGGTCTAGATTCCTCCCCAGGAGTCATATTCCACGTTGCCAGGGAGATTCACTCCCCTGGGTGTCAGATCCCATATAGTGGTGGAGGACAATGATTTCACCTGCCAAGTTGGCTTAGCTAGATAGAGAGGGCCACATCTGAGCAACAAAGAGGCATTCGGGAGGAGACTCTTAGGCACAATTATAGGGAGGCCTAGCCTCTCTTTTGCAGCAACAGTCTTCCCAAGGGCAAGTCCCATGGTAGAGGGCTCAGCCCATCAAACCACCAGTCCCCTATGTCATGAGCACATCAGCAGCCATCGAGGTGGGGAAGCCCAACAGTGATGGCTACTTTAAATTCTAACATCTCTGTCATCTCTATCTTGGTGTCTATTGATTGTCTTTTTGTCATTGAAGTTGAGATTTTCCTGGTTCTTGGTATTATGAGTGATGAAATCTGGACTTTTTTGGTTATATTATGAGATTCTAGAACTTATTTCAACCTTCTGTTTAGCTAGCTTTTGATAACACTTCAACAGGGAAAGGGTGGTATAGCCTCATTATTTCCAGATAGGGGTGAAAGTCCAGGTTCCCCATTTAGCCTCCATTAACAGCAGAGTGGGGAGGAGCTCCTCATTACTGCTGGCAGGGGTGGGAGTTCCTGCCCTCCACATGGCTTCCACTGATACCATGGGAAGGGTGTGACCTCATTACCTCTGGGCAGTGGTGAAAGTCCCAAATCTCCAATACGCCTCCTTTGACACCACCACATGGAAAGGGAGAAGGGTACCTCATCACTGCCAGGTGACAATGGAAGTCCAGGCTATCCATGTGAACTCCACTGACACAGGGCAAAGGGAGGAGGGGTGTGCATGACTCATTACTGCCTGGCAGGATGAAAGTGCTGGATCTACCCAAGCAACACGGGGGGAATGTGGGTGAGGGTTGGAGACGTCCCATTACAGCCCAGCAAATGAGGGGGTGGAGCCACAGTTTTTTCTGTGGTGTTTGGCTGAAGTAGAGCAATTGTTTTCTAAAAGTTTCTGTATTGCTAGGCTGTACCTTTCTTGGTCCTTTAGCTAGAGGAAGCAGGATTTTGTTGGAGTTTTTTTTCTTATCTGTGCCTGTTGGTGTTTCTGAGTTGCCAGCTTCTTCATCTCCAAGTCGGGGATATATGAGAAACTCACCACCATGCATTGCTCAGGTCCCAGGTTCCCTACCAGTCTGCCTTCTTCATCTTTAAAATCTTTTTATGTTTCTTTTATATATAATGTCCAGAGTTTTTTGTTGTACCTAGTGGGAAAAATAGGGGAAAATATGTTTGCTCTATCTTCCCAGAAGCAGAAGTCAGTTTTTCCATTTTAAAAAATATAACATATATATTCTCATTTTTCTAGTCTTCAAGTAGAACCTCCATTGGGAGTAGAAAAGGAAAAGGGATTTCTGGAGGAAGGAACAGTTCAATGTTATTTTATCAAAAAAATATTTTTAAAGCATTTTATTTTTTATCTCATACTGTTTGTATTACTTGAATGTATTATCTTTTAAAAACTGCTGAGTTCAAAATAAAATATTTAATTCTTTTTTCATAGTTAGAGAAATTTTAAAAGGAAAAAACCTCCCTAGACAAATTTTTCTCCCAGTTTTCTTTCAGTTTTTTCTAAATATGTACACTTTCCATAGTGTATATACACGTACATTATATCTACACATACATATTGCTTTGTGTTCCACCATTTTATTTGACAAATATTTTTGTATTTTGCCAAATAACCTTTATCATTTTCAAGTGATTTATCTTTAATTCGCTTAGCCACTTCTCTGTCTCCATTTAGTCAGTATTTAAAATAATATGGTTATAAACATTACTGTATACTCAGCTTTTTTCTTTTTATGAAATATTTTATTGCAATAAATTCATTGGTGTGTGATTATTCAGTCAAAGGGTGTGAACGTTTTTATGTCTCTTGATCTGCTCTGTCAGACTGCCTTCTTGCATGATTAGAGCACCAGCTATAATTTCTGAAGTGTTCTGTTCTAGGCACCATGGTATCCGAAACAGATTTAAGATTAAGGGAATAAGAATAAAATTGGTATGTTTTGTGTCCACTCTACTTTTTACTCACAGTCTCTAGCCATTGAAGGTACATTCCCTCCCCTTGGTTTCTTTGGTTCAGGGTCTCCTGGTTTTCCTCCTCCTTCTCTGACTTCAGCCTCCTCTGCTTATACCTTACAAGTTCTTTAGGCTTCTGACCCTAAAGAGAGACTGATCTCCTCTATCTCTCCCTGGGTCATGTTATCCACTCTCAAGGTTTCTGCTCACGTTGTGCCACATCTGCTCCTTCACCACTGATATCTCTCCATTCCACAACCACATCCCTCCATCTTTGTAATTGTCTAGCATCTACTCCCACATTTGCCCCATTCAGAAATTCAAGCGTCATCCTTGATTGCTTCTTCTCCTTCTCCTGCCACATCCAGTAAATGACGAATACATATCAATTAGTCTCCTAAATGCCTTATTTCTTTCCATCTCCACTATCCTAGTTCTAGTCACTGTTGTTTATTACATGGATTACTGAAACAACATCTCAACTGATTTTGGCACACAGCAACCAAATGATCTTTCTAAAGCACATTCTCTCTTTTGCCTTTGGGCTTTTACACTCATTATTTATTTTATCATCCTATTCTTCTCTGTTCTCCTCTATACCAATCCTCCCCAACATATATGCAGACACCCTTCCTATACATTTGCCTAGCTTGTTCCTACTCATTTATCAGGCCTCAGATTACTTACTACTAGTTTAATCTAATCACTTGTTTACATATTTTTATTCCCACTAACTGTAAATTTCTTAGGCCAGGAATTATGTCCTGTTGTAGCCCTAGTGTTTGCTAAAGTGCCTAGGGCTTACTGAGTGACTCTTTTGTTACTTTTTGAAGCTGTATCTGCCCCATGCCATAATTAAAGATTGAAAAGTGAAAAATATTTAAACTGATTGTTTGTATATAAACAAACACCTATGATAGATTAGCTCCGTGAATGCAAGCAAAAAATATGACTCATTTTTAATGTAATTTTATTGAAATATATTCATATATCATACAATCAGCCAAATTGTACAACAGTTGTTCCCAGTTTCATCACATAGTTGTGCATTCAACACCGCAATCAATTTTTGAACATTTCGTCACTCCAAATAATAAAAATAAGAATAAGAATAAAAGTAAAAGAGAATACTCAAAGCATTCCAAACCCCTCCTCCCCCCTCATTTATTTTTTTAATTGAAATATATTCACATACCATACAATCATCCAAAGTGTAAAACAGTTGTTCACAGTATCATCATATAGTTGTGCATTTATCATCACAGTCAATTTTTGAATATTTTCATTACTCCAAAAAATAAAAATAAAAGTAAAAGGAACACACAAAACATCCCATATCCCCCTCCTCCATATTATTCATTTACTTTTTGTCCCCATTTTTTTTACTCATTTGTCCATACACTGGTAAAGGGAGTGTGAGCCATAAGGTTTTCACAATCACAGTCACACCGTATAAGCTATATAGTTATATGATCACCTTCAAAAACCAAGCATACTGGATTGCAATTCAACAGTTTCAGATATTTCCTTCTAACTATTCTAATAAACTAAAAACTAAAAAGGGATATCTATATAATGTGTAAGAGTTACATCCAGAATGACTTCTCAACTCCATTTGAAATCTCTCAGCCACTGAATCTTTATTTTGCTTCAATTCTCCTCCCCCTTTTGGTCCAAAAGTCTTTCTCAGTCATACAATCCAGCATTTAGGCTCATCCCCAGGAGTCACATTCCATATTGCCATGGGAATTTATACCCCTGGGAGGGGAATTTATACCCCTGGGTCTCTTGTTTTTAAAAAGTTTATTTATAATAATAAGATAACTGCTCTGCCATAGAATTCAATTTGAAAATCTTGCTTTCAGTACTTTTGTGACTAGTAGATTTCTTTCTCCATATTCTGCTACTATAATGAGCATTTTGATAGCTTTTTATTGTTGTATTTGCACTAAGTCCCAAATTAGGAGAAAATGAGCAGAAGGCAATTCCGGAGGAATCAGTAAAGGAGGGTAATATTCCAAGAGAGGGGCAGAAGGAGGAGTACCCACAACAGAATCAAGATATGAAAGATGAAAAATGCCAGCTGACCATGAAGTCTGAGGAAGTTGTGAAGCTTAGAGAAGAGTTGAGCTGCATGAATCAGAATCTTCTCCAGTCTCAAAGTTCTGGGGATAGTTCAAATGACAGTAGCATTCAGGTAGGTGCTATAGACAAGTGCTCTGACTAGATCCATTTGCTATGATCAACTGTGGATTAAGCATAAATTTGCTATCTTTAATATAAGCATGGCCTGAAGAGTAATAAAATAGCAACTAAAATGGAACTAAACCATCAGTTTATTATTTATAAGGGGTTCTTAGGTTCCATCTAAGCTTAGTAGAAAAAAATGCTATGACTGTCTGCATGTGCAGTTGGGATAGGGAACGGCAGCATATATACCATATATTCTATTCCTGGGATGTAACTTACCTGTATAAAATGCTTTGTTTTAGGGGGGAAACGACCACAGATGTGGAACTGTTTTAAATATTCTCTTGTTATTTAGTAGAGATCAGTCTGCTGGAGAAATGATGGGGAGTGACTAGCAGCCACCTCTCAGTTCTCTCTCAAACATTCCAAGATCTCCTCACTCACATCTTTCCAGAAATTAATCAGAGATCCACAGAGAAGGGTGGCCTTTTTGCTCATAAGTAAGCAAACTTCAGAAGGTTGATGATATACACTTGAAAAATGATTTAAATATACATTTAGGAAAAAAGGAAGAATAACAGTAAAAGAAGTAAAAAAATTTATTTGAAAGAGATTCAGATAGAGTTTGAAAACTAGGCAAGTCACAATAAACAAGGAAAATGTATACTCAAAAGGAGATTCAGATAAACACTTGAAAGAAAACTGAATTTGTTCAAAAGAACAAAGGGGAATATGACATTAAATATTCAGAAAGAGGTTAGTATAAACAATTCTTAGTTCCTTTATTGAACATTGGGTCAGTTTAGGGGGGTTAGGCAGAGGCTTAACACAGTAGTCACAAAGATTATATTATCTTCACTTAAGAGCTTTAAATGATCAGTATACTGTACATTTAAAGTATAAGAAGTAATACCCTGGTTAACTTATTGATTTTCTTTGATATGCTTTTTCCCATTATTCAAAGAATCATTTCTTAACACTGAGGAATGAGGTGGAAAAACTATCAAATATAGAGAAAGTATAAGAGAAAGTAGTGGGAATAGCCACTTTGTAGAGGGGCAAATAGTCCTATATACCCTGTAACCTCATAAGGTTTCACTGAATTCTAGCACAGTTCAGTAATTTGTTTCCATAATAATAACCCAGAATTATTGAAAAATCTTTGAATTCTGTTATTTGTTTATTCAACCAATATTAATTGAATACCTATGATATGGCAGGCCCTGTGCTAGGGCATTTATAGCAATGAACAAGATAGATGTGGCCCTCGTGGGGAAAAAAATAACAGGTATTTTTGAACTTTACATTCCCCAAAGCACTGTTGCACACATTATTTCACTTAATCCTTTAAGCAGGCAAGGAAGGAAATACATTTTAGAATTTTTCCTGCAATGTGCTGTGCAGTGATAATTTCAGAACCTCTCTCTGTGTGTAGGGCACTTTGACCCACCGGTGACTATAGATTGCTTTGCTTTTCAGTTCTGGTATGTATAGTATTTTTGTTCTTCATCCTTGTTATCAGATTATAGTAGCTAGTATGCAGCTAGTATCAATATGGGCTGTATCTTCTTGGTCTCATAATGTGCAAATTTAAGTAGCTGCAGACTGAGACTGGATACCACACTTTTTTTTGTATTTTATTTTATATATATATATTTTTATTGAGATTTTTCACATACCATACAACTATCCAAAGATCCAAAGTGTACAATTGCCCCGGTACCATCATACAGCTGTGCATCCATCAACACAATTAATTTTTTTTCAATTTTTAGAACATTTTCATTACTCCAGAAAAGAAATAAAGGAAAAAAAAAAGGAAACTCAAATCCTCCCATACCCCTAACAACGCCCCCCCATTACTGATTCATAATTTTAGTATAGTACATTTGTTACTATTGATGAAAGAATGTTAAAATACTATTAACTGTAGTATATAGTTTGCAATAGGTATACATGCCTCTCTATTATTAACTTCTAGTTATAGTGTCATACATTTGTTCTAGTTGGTGAGAGAGATTTCTAATATCTGTAAAGTTAATCACAGACATTGTCCACCACAATATTCACTTTATACATTCCCATCTTTTAACCTCCAACTTTCCTTCTGGTGACATACGTGACTCTGAGCATAATCTTTCCACCACCTTCACACACCATTCAGCACTGTTAGTTATTCTCACAACATGATACCATCACCCCTGTCCATTTCCAAACATTTAAGTTCACCCTAGTTGAACACTCTGCTCATAATAAGCAACCACTCCCCATTCTTTAGCCTCATTCTATATCTTGGTAACTTATATTTCATGTCTATGAGTTTACATATTATAATTAGTTCCTATCAGTGAGACCCTGCAATATTTGTCCTTATGTGTCTGGCTTATTTCACTCAGTATATTGCCCGCAAGGTTTCATCATCAACCCATTTTTTTTAAGATGGTTTTGTTCACACGCCATACATTCCATCCTAAGTAAACAATTGATGGTTCACTGTATAGTCACATATTTATGTGTTCACAATCTTCACCACTATCTATATAAGGACATCTCCATTTTTTCCACAAAGATGGAGGAAGCATCAAAGAAGGCAGAGAGGCAAAAGAAAATGAAAAGAGAAAGAGTGAAAAAACAAACAAAAACAAAACTTGATAGCTAGAAAGCAACAAAAGGAAAGATAGCATCAACTTAAAGTGGAATAAAGAGTCAAACAACATCACCAATGCGAGGAGTCCCATACTCTTACCCTATTCACCCCCCCCATATGCATTTAGCTTTGGTATATTGCCTTTGTTATATTAAAGGAAGCATAATACAATGTTTCTGTTAATTATAGTCTCTAGTTTGCATTGATTGTATTTCCCCCCCAGTCCCACCCTATTTTTAACACTGTGCAATGTTGACATTCATTTGTTCTACCTCATGTAAAAACATATTTGTACCTTTTATTACAATCATTGAGCACCCTAGGTTTCCCTGAGTTACACAGTCCCAGTCTTTATCATTCGTCTTTTGTTCCAGTGCCCCACATGGTCCCAGCCTTCCTCTTTCAACCGTATTCACAGTCATCTTTGTTCAGTGTACTGACATTGCTGTGCTACTATCTCCCACAATTGTTTTCCAAACCTCTCACTCCTGTCTTTTCCTTTCTGTCTGCAGTGCTTTCTTTAGTGTTTGTTTCCTATATAGCAGCAGGTATCTTGTTCACAAACTCTGTCATTGTCTGTCAGAGAATATTTTAAGCTCTCCCTCATATTTGAAGGATAGTTTTGCTGATATAGGATTCTTGGTTGGTAGTTTTTCTCTTTCAGTATCTTAAATATATCACCCCACTTCCTTCTTGCTTCCATGGTTTCTACTGAGAGATCTGCACATAGTCTTATCAAGCTTCCTTAGTATGTGATGGATTGCTTTTCTCTTGCAGCTTTCAGGATTCTCTCTTTATCTTTGACATTTGATAATCTGATGATTAAGTGTGTTGACGTGGGCCTATTCAGATCTATTCTGTTTGGGGTACGCTGCGTTTCTTGGATCCGTAATTTTATGTCTTTCATAAGAGATGGGAAATTTTCACTGATTATTTTCTTTATTATTGCTTCTGCCCTTTTCCCTTCTCTTCTCCTTCTGGGACACCAATGACATGTACATTCTTGCTTTTCTTTTTGTCCTTAAGTTCCCAGAGATGTTGCTCCTATTTTTCCATTCTTTTCTCTATCTGTTCTTTTGTGTGTAGGCTTTCAGGTGCCTTGTTCTCCGGTTCCTGGGTGTTTTCTTCTGCCTCTTGAGATCTGCTGTTGTATGTTTCCACTGTGTCTTTCATCTCTTGTGTTGTGCCTTTCATTTACATAGATTCTGCCAGTTGGTTTTTTTGAACTTTCAATTTCCACCTTATGTACCCCAGTGTTTTCATTATATGGTTCAGCTCTTTTGCCATATCTTCCCTAAACTTTTTGAATTCACTTATTATTAGTTGCTTAAGTTCCTGTATCTTGGTTGAAGTGTAAGTTTGTTCCTTTGACTGGGCCATAACTTCATTTTTCTTAGTGTAGGTTGTAGTTTTCTGTTGTCTAGGCATGGTTCCTTGGTCACCCCAATCAGGTTTTCCCAGACCAGAATGGGCTCAGGTCCCAGAAGGAAGAAATCTTCAGTATCCGGTTTCCCTGAGGGTGTGTCTTAGAAAATTGGTACACCCCATGAGGCCTCAGGTCACTGGGCTTTTCTGCCCAGCAGGTGGCACCTGTCAGCCTGTAATTCCAGACTGGTGTAAGGAAGTGAGGCCCATGGCTGTTTCCCCCAGGCTCTGGGATCTGGTTCTGAATGGAAGATAGGTAGTAGAGCTGGGCTCCACCCCTTTCCTCTTAGAGAAGATAGATCCCCTAGGGAGAGGTCATTAGTATTTCAGTGGTCTCTCTCTGCCTGTGCTATCTCCACCCTTGTCTGGGTCAGAGCACTGGAAACTGAAAATGGCTGAGGCTTTCTCCACTGAGCCCAAACAGGGACACAAAGTCCCCTTCAGGGCTAGTCTGTGGTAACTCTCCAGCTCTCCAAGGTCAGTCATCCACCAAAGCCTCTGTCTGCTTGTTGGGGATTCATAGCTCATAGTGAGCAGTTCACTCTTGCTAATTAAAACCCCAGCTGGGGCTCAGCTGAGCTATATTCGCTTGCTGGGAGAGAGCTTCTCTCTAGCACCATGAGGCTTTGCAGCTCAGGCTGTGTGTGTGGGGGGGGGGCTCTCCTGGCTTGGATCCGCAGTTTTTATTTACAGATTTTATGCTGTGATTGGGCATTCCTCCCAATTCAGGTTGGTGTATGATGAGTGGATGGTCACGTTTTTCCCCCCTCAGTTATTCTGGATTCTTTACTAGTTGTTCCTGGTTTTTTTTAGTTGTTCCAGGGGTACTAACTAGCTTCCACTCCTCTCTATGCCACCATCTTAGAGCCTCTCTCCACACTTTTAGGAATTCTTATAAATAGTAAATACTTAGAAAAAAAACTGTGAGAACATCTTTTATGAGTAAGTTATATGAACTATATTGCAGGATGGCAGTTGGAGCCCTAAAACCCTCCCAGTATGCCATAGCTTATCTTGGGGGATTTACTCAGGATTTGGCCCTCAGGCTTACAGGCTCAAAAACTTGATATATTATGCTGTCTAGAATAGGTCTGTGCCTTAGGAATAAACTTACATTAAACAAACTTATGAGACTATTGGGTAAAATCAGAATGCCAATTAGTTATTCTTCCGTAATAATTAACTATGAATGCCATATGGACATGTTTATATGAAAAGTGCATTTTCTCCTTGTAGAGAGCCAAGGAAGACAAATGAAAATCTGAAGGATTTTTTGTGTGAGTGTGAAGTCAAAACATGTGGACTTCATCTGATGATGCATATATGTAATGGTACCAGATTTTTATTACATCCATTACATCTACATTGACTGGATGAGATTATTTGAAGCCAGTAGTCTTTAACTCTATTTCCACAATAGGAGTGATTTTACCTTTGGGCCCAGAAAACAAACTTGGTTCATATTTAATTTTTAGTATTAAAAATTCTTTACGATGGAAGAGACCGTAGGTACTATCTGGTCTTTTGCCTATAATTTGCATGTGAGTAAACTGAGACTTAGAGGGTAATTAGTTTAATCAGTTTTTTGATGGGTCAGTAAGGACCCCAGAGTGCTTACTTTGTGCTCTTACATTGTTCATAGTAGCCTGAATAAGTACTTTTTTTCAATTTTATTGAGATATATTCACATGCCATACAATCATCCAAAGTGTACAATCAGTTGTTCACAGTACCATCATATAGCCTTGCATTCATCACCCCAATCTATTTTTTGAATATTTTCCTTGTACCAGAAAAAGTGAAAATAAGAATAAAAAATAAAAATAAAAAAGAACATCCAAATCTTCCCCCTCCCTCCCACCCTATTTTTCATTTATTTTTTTGTCTCCATTTTTCTACTCATCCATCCATACACTGGATAAAAGGACTGTGATCCATAAGGCTTTCACAATCACACTGTCACCCCTTGTAAGGTGCATTGCTATATAATCGTCTTCAAAAGTCAAGGCTACTGGGTTGTAAGTTGATAGTTTCAGGTATTTATTTCTAGCTATTTCAATGCATTAAAACCTAAAAAAGGGTTATCTATATAGTGCATAAGAATGCCCACCAGAGTGACCTCTCGACTCCATTTGGAATCTCTCAGTCACTGAAACTTTGTTTTGTTTCATTTCGCATCCCCCTTTTGGTCAAGAAGATGTTCTCAATCCCATGGTGTTGGATCCAGATTCATCCCTGGGAGTCATATCCCATGTTGCCAGGAAGATTTACACCCCTGGGAGTCAGATCCCATGTAGCGGGAAGGACAGTGAGTTCACCTGCCAAGTTGGCTTAGCTAGAGAGAGAGGGCCACATCTGAGCAACAAAGCGGTGCTCAGGGGGAGACTGTTAGGCACAATTATAAGCAGGTTTAGCCTCTCCTTTGCAGCAATGAGCCTCATAAGGGCACATCAAACCGTCAGTCCTCAATGTTTGTGAGAATATCAGCAGCAATCCAGGTGGGGAAGCCCAACACCTCAGCATTTTCCCATAGCTCCTCAGGGGGGCCCTGCATATATATTTTTATTCTCTGCCCAAATTACTTTGGGATGCGTCGCTATTTCACACTATTCCTATGCAAACCTACCAGATCTCACTTCCTATTAAGTTCCATGTAATTATGGTATTTGAGCAAACTGTATGAGCTAAATTGTTTAGGAAATAAAGATCTTGCACTAACTAAACATCTCTTCCCTTGGTCTCACATGGAATTTGAGGTTTTAAAACGCAGTCAGTATTGTCCTTTACCCTTTGGCCCAATTTGTCCTAGTCCTAACCACATCTGCTTAATTCATATCTCTAGTTGAAGTCTGGACTGTTTTTCAGCTTTTTTAACAGTTGCTATACGTTCTAATACTGACATTCATATCTGCCGTGTTCTAGCTCTGAGTTTCAGGTGTCACACAGATACCCAAAGTTCTATCAGTTTACAGACAAAGGGATCAGCATCTCGGAATCTGGAGATAGCCATTGCAATTCAGGAATAGATGTGACTGCTGAAAGAGCTTACAATCTAGGGACCGTTAAAACAATCATTCCCCTGATAAGCTGTGCTCTAAGGTTCAATTCTGAGTTTACACATTATGGTTAGTCCATATTGGTGAGGCATTATAGTGTTTGCCTTGGTTTCTGGCGTAGTTCACTCAAAATGCTGTCTACAGGTTCATTCACCTTGTTGCATGTCTCAGAGCTTCACTTCTTCTTGCAGTTGCTCAATATTCTATTGTATGCACATACACAACAGTTCACCATTCTGTTCCTCAGTCAATATACTCTTAGGCCACCTCCACCCATTGCAAATCATGCATACTCTTTCCATAAACACCAGTGTGCAAATGTCCATTCAGGTCCCTGCTCTCATATCCTCCAAGTAAATGCCCCCTAATGAGGTTGCAGGACTTTATGGCACCCACATACTTAGCTTCATGTGGAACCACTTTCAGAAAGGCTATATCATTCTATCTCCTAACCGACAGTAAATACATACATCCTTCTCTCATGTTTTCTCTAGCATTTTTATCCTGCTTATATTTTTCCATACAATTTTATAGATCTATATTCACAAACCATATAATTATCCACAGTGTACAATCAGTTGTTCATGGTATCATCATACAGTTGTGCATTTATCACCACAGTCAGCACTTGAACATATTGATTACTATGAAAAAAAAAGTTTTTAATGAATAATAAAAAAGATAATAAAAAGAAAACTAAATATACAATACAATATAATAGTAGGGTCTGACAACAATACCACTTCCAAGAATTCCAAATCCCTCCCTTATATCCCCTCTCATATACATTTAGCTTTGATATATTGCCTTTGTTACATTTAATGGAAGCATATTACAACGTTACTGTTGACCATAGACTCCAGTTTGCTTTGATTATATTTTTCCCCACTACCATCCCCTTTCCAACACTTTGTATGGTTGACATTCATTTGTTCTCCCACATGCAAGAAGAGTTTTATATTTGTACATTTAGTCACAATCACTGACCACTCCAGTTTTTGCTAAGTTGAACAGTCCAAGTCTTTATCTTCTATCTTTACCTCAGGAGTCATGCATGTCCCTATCCCATCTCTTTCAGCTCTACTCATGGATATCTTTGTTCAGTGTACTTACAATATTGTGCTACCATCACACAGTATTATGCTCTCTATTTCTGGATCTATATAATCAATCCTGCTGAACAGTCTGTAGTTCTTCAACATCAAATGCCCAATCTCTACCCTCTTTCTATCTCCTGGTAGCCTGTGTTATCAGCTTTTAACTCTCAAAGTTTTCTTATTAATGTTAATTCATATTAGTGAGACCATACAGTATTTGTCTTTTTGTTTCTGGCTAACTTTTCTCAACATAATGTCCTCAAGGTTTATCCATGTTATCATATGTTCTGTGTCTTTGTTCTGTCTTACAGCTGCGTAATATTCCATCGTGTGTATGTACCACAGTTTGTTTATCCACTCATCTGTTGATGGACATTTGGGTGTTTCCATCTCTTGGCTACTGTGAATAATGCCACAGTAACTATGGGTTTATAAATGTCCATTCATGTCTTAACTTTCAGTTCCTCTGAGTATATACCTAGCAATGGAATAGCTGGGTCATATGGCAAATCTACTAGCTTCCTGAGGAACTGCCACACTGTCTTCCAGAGTGGTTGTACCATTCTACATTCCCACCAACAGTAAATAAGTGTGCCTCTTTCTCCATATCCTCTTCAGCACTTACAATTTTCTGTTTTTTGGATAATGGCCTTTCTGGTAGCTGTGAGATGATATCTCATTATGGTTTTGATTTGCATTTCCCTAATAGCCAGTGAAGTTGAACGTGTTTTCATATGTTTTTGAGCCATGTGTATTTCCTCTTCAGAAAAGTGTCCGTATCTTTTGCCCATTTTAATTGGGTTGTTTGTCTTTCTGTTGTTGAGTCGTAGGATCACTTTATATATTTGGGATATTAAACCCTTATCTGACATGTGGTTACCAAATATTGTCTCCCATTGTGTAGGCTGCCTTTTTACCTTTCTGACAAAGTCCTTTGATGTACAAAAATGTTTAATTTTGAGGAGATCCCATTTGTCTGTTTGTTCTTTGGTTGCTCGTGCTTTGGGTATAAGGTCTAGGAAACCACTTCCTATCACAAGGTATTTAAGAAATTGCCCTACATTTTCTTCTAAGAGCCTTATGGTCTTAATGCTAATGTTTAGGTCTTTGATACATTTTGAGTTAATTTTTGTCTTTCATTCTTTTGGAAATGGATAGCCAGTTCTTCAAACATCATTTATTGAAGAGACTGCTCTGTCCCAGTTGCTTTGGCTTGACCGCCTTATCAAAGATCAATTGTCCGTAGATGCGAGTCTATTTCTGAACACTCAATTCAATTCCTTTGGTTGGTATATCTATCCTTATGCCAGTACCATGCTGTTTTGAGCACTGTAGCTTTGTAACATGCTTCAAAGTCAAGTAGTGTGAGACCTCCCACTTCGTTCCTCTTTCTCAAGATATTTTTGGCTATTTGCGGCACCTTGCCCTTCCAAATAAATTTGGTTATTGGTTTTTCTATTTCTAGAAAGTAAGTTGTTGGGAATTTAATTGGTATTGCATTGAATCTATAAATCAGTTTAGGTAGAATTGCCATCTTAATTATATTTAGTCTTCTAATCCATGAACATGGGATGTTCTTCCATTTTTTAAGGTCCTGTTCAATTTCTTTTAGCAATTTCTTGTAGTTTTCTTTGTATAGGTCTTTTGTGGCCTTCACTAAGTTTATTCCTAAATACTTGATTCTTTTGGTTGCTATTGTAAATGGAATCTTTTTCTTGATTTCTTCCTCTTGTTGCATATTACTTGTGTATAAGAACACTACAGATTTTTGCCTGTTGATATTGTAGCCTGCAACTTTGGTGTATTCATTGATTAGTTTTAATAGCTTTGCTGAAGAAGTTTCTGGAGTTTCTACATATAGAATCATGTCATCTGCAAAGAGTGAAAGTTTTACTTCTTCCTCTCCAATTTGGATGCCTTTTATTTCTTTGTCTTTCCTAATTGCTCTAGCTAGAACTTCCAGCACAATGTTGAATAACAGTGGTGACAGTGGGCATCCCAGTCTTGTACCTGATCATAGAGGAAAAGCTTTCAGTCTCTCCCTATTGAGTATGATGTTAGCTGTGGGTTTTTTGTATATTGCCTTTATCATATTGAGAAAATTCCCTTCTATTCCTATCCTTTGAAGTGTTTTCATCAAGAAAGTGTTTTCATCATGCCTTTTCTTCACTGATCAAGATGATCATGTGGTTCTGCTTTGATTTATTGATGTGGTGTATTACATTAATTGATTTTTTTTGTGTTAAACCAGCCTTGAATACCTGGAATAAACCCCACCTGGTTGTGGTGTATAATTCTTTTAATGTGCTGCTGGATTTGATTTGCAGGTATTTTGTTGAGGATTTTTGTTATCTATAATAATTAAAGAAATTGGCCTATAATTTCCTTTTTTGTAGTATCTTTGTCTGACTTTGATATTAGGGTGATGTTGACTTCATAGAGTGAGTTGGGTAGCTTTCCCTCCTCTTCAAATTTTGAAGAGTTTGAGCAGGATTGGTACTAATTCTTTCTTGAATGATTCATAGAATTCACATGTGAAGCCATCTGGTCCTGGGCTTTTCTTTTTTGAAAGCTTTTTGATAACTGACTCAATCTCTTTACTTGTGATTGGTTTGTTGAGGTTGTCTATCTCTTCTTGAGGCAATGTTGGTTGTTTATGCTTTTCTAGGAAGTTGTCCATTTCGTCTAAATTGTCTAGTTTATTAGCATATAGTTGCTCATAGTATCTTCTCATTATCTTCTTTATTTCTGCAGGGTCAGTAGTTATGTTTCCTTTCCCGTTTCTGATTGCCTTTATTTTCATCTGCGCTATCTCTATCTCTGTCTATCTCTTCCTCTATCTCTCTTTTTGTTAGCCTAGCTAGAGGTCCATCAATTTTGTTGATTTTCTCAAAGAACAGCTTCTGGTTTTGTTGATTCTCTCTATTGTTTTCCTATTCTCAATTTCATTTATTTCTGCTCTAATCTTTGTTATTTCTTTCCTTCTGTTTGCTGTTCTTTCTCTAGTTCCACCAGGTGAACAGTTAATTCCTCAATTTTTGCTCTCTCTTCTCTTTTAATATAGGTATTTAGGGCAATAAATTTCCCTCTCAACACCACCTTTGCTGCATGCCATAAGTTTTGATATGTTATGTTTTCATTGAAATTTGCCTTGAGGTATTTACTAATTTCTCTTGTAATTTCTTCCTTTACCCACTGGTTTTCTAAGAGTGTCTTGTTTAATCTCTATACATTTGTGAATTTTACAGTATTCTGCCAGTTATTTATTTCCAACTTCATTCCATTATGATCCAAGAAAGTGTTTTTTATAATATCAATATTTTTAAATTTGTTGAAAGTTGCTTTGTAACCCAACATGTGGTCTATCCTAGAGAATGTTCCATGAGCACCTGAGAAAAATGTGCTTCCTGTTGTTGTGGGCTATACTGTTCTATAAATGTCTGTCAAGCGTAGTTCATTTATCATACAATTTAACATCTCCATTTCCTTATTGATCCTCTGTCTACATGTTCTATCCACTGATGAGAGTGGTGTATTGAAGTCTCTACCTATTATTGTAGAAGTATCTACTTCTCCTTTCAGTGTTCTCTGTGTTTGCCTCATGAATTTTGGGGCACTCTGGCTTGATGCATAAATATTTATGATTGTTATGTTTTCTTGATGAATTGACCCTTTTATTAATATATAGTGTCTGTTCTGGTTTGCTAATGCTGCCAGAATACAAAACACCAAAGGTGGATTGGCTTTTATGAAAGGGGGTTTATTTGGTTACAAAGTTACAGTCTTAAGGCCATAAAGTGTCCGTCAGCAAAGGGTACCTTCACTAGAGGATGGCCAATGGTGTCCAAAAAATATCTGTTAGTTGGGAAGGCACCTGGCTGGCGTCTGCTCCAAAGTTCTGGTTTCAAAATGGCTTTCTGCCAGGAAATTCTTCTCTAGGCTGCAGTTCCTCAAAAATGTCACTCTTAGTTTCTCTTGGAGTGTTTTGTCCTCTCTTAGCTTCTCTAGAGTAAGAGTCTGCTTTCAACAGCCATCTTCAAACTGTCTCTCATCTGCAGCTATTCTCTCAGCTGCTGTGTGTTCTTCAAAGTGTCCCTCTTGGCTGTAGCTCCTCTTCAAAATGTCACTCACAGCTGCACTGAGTTCCTTCTTTTTGTCAGCTCATTTATATGGCTCCAGTGATTTAATTTAGGCCCACCCTGAATGGGTGGGGTAACATCTCCATGGAAATTATCCAATCAGAGTCATCACCCACAGTTGGGTTGGGTGCATCTCCATGGAAACACTCAAAGAATTACAATCTAATCAACACTGATATGTCTGCCCACACAAGATTACATCAAAGATAATGGTGTTTTGGGGGACATAATACATTCAAACCAGCACAGTGTCCTTCTTTGTTTCTTCATTGTTTTACTTTTGAAGTCTAATTTGTCTGATATTTATATAGCTACTCCCACTTTTTTTCTGGTTGCTGTTCGCATGAAATATCTTTTTCCAGCCTTTCACTTTCAGCCTATTTCTGTCCTTGTGTCTAAAGTGAGTTTCTTTTAGACAGCATATAGATGGGTCCTGTTTTTTAATTCATTCTGCGTCTGTGTCTTTTTATTGGGGAGTTTAATCCATTAACATTTAGTGTTATTACTGTAAGGGCAGTACTTACTTCTACCATTTTGTCTTTTGGATTTTATATGTCATGTCTTATTTTTTCCTCTCTCTCCTTTTACCCTTCCTGATAATCTTCATTTCTAGACTCTTCTCCAAACCTCTTTCTCCTGTCTTTTCCTATCAGCCTGTAGTACTCGCTTTAGTATTTCTTGTAGTGCTGGTCTCTTATTCACAAACTCTCTCAGTGTCTGTTTGTCTGAAAATATTTTAATCTCGTCCTCATTTTTGAAGGATAGTTTTGCCAGATATAGAATTCTTGGTTGGCAGTTCTTCTCTTTCAGTTATCTTAAATATATCATACCATTGTCTTCTTGCCTCCATGGTTTCTGCAGAAAAAATCTGTACATAGTCTTATTGAGCTTCCCTTGTATGTGATGGATTGCTTTTCTCTTGCTGCTTTCAGAATTTTGTCTTTGACATTGGACAATCTGATCAGTAAGTGTCTTGCAGAAGGTCTATTGGGGTCTATTCTGTTTGGGGCACACTGTACTTCTTGATTCTATAATTTTCTGTCTTTCTTAAGAGTTGGGAAATTTTCAGAGATTATTTCTTCTATTATTCTTTCTGACCCTTTTCCCCTCTCTTCTCCCTCTGGGACACCCATAACACATATATTCATGCATTTCACTTTGTCACTCAGCTCCCTAAGATTCTGCTCATATTTTTCCATTCTTTTCACCATCTTTTGTGTGTGTGTGTGTGTGTGTGTGTGTGAATTCAAATGTCTTGACTTCCAATTCACTGATCCTTTCTTCTGTTTGTTCAAATCTACTGTTGTATCCCTCCATTGTCTTTTTCATCTCTTCTGTTATGCCCTCCATTCCCATAAGCTCTGCCATTTGTTTTTTTCAAGTTTATGAATTCTTTATGGTCATCCAGTGTCTTCCTTATATCCTTCATCTCTTTTGCTATGTCTTCCCTCAGTTCATTGACTTGATTTTTGAATTGATTTAGATTTGTTTGAACATCTTTAATCAGTTCTTCCTTCAGTTCATTTAAGTGATTTAGCATTAATTGCTTCACCTCCTGTATCTCAGTTGAACTATTAGTTTGTTCCTTTGGCTGGTCCATATTTTCATGTTTCCTAGTATGGCTCATTATCTTAAGCTGTCTAGGCATCTGACTTTCTTGATTAGTTTATTCTGGAGCTCATTTTAACTCTTTTACCTTGGGTTTTCTTGTGGTTGGCTTTGTTCTCTAACCTTTGGTGTTCAGTTCAGCTTATTCTAGACCTCTAACTTAGGTTCTATTTAGTTGATCAGGGTTTTTCACCTCTTATTTTTCTGTTTCTTGCTCTGCCTCTATGTAATCTTTTTGTGTGAGGGTCTTCTCAGATATGGTCAACCCCAGTCAGGTTTTCCCAATTCAGAGAGGCCCAGGTCTCAGGAGGAGGGTATGGCGTTTCTTTGAGAATGAGACCCTCCTGTGAGGTCTTTAGACTCTGTGCTTTTCCTATGCTGTCCAGCAGGTGGTGCTTGCCAGCTCTTAGCACCCCCACCAGTGTGAGGAGGTATGGAGCCTTTAATTCTCCCGGTGTCCCTGACCTGGTTTGGGGGCATGGCTGACTGAAGCTGGTTTCTGAATTCCAGTCCCTGGGGTCTGAGTTCCCCAAAGAAAGGCTGCCACTGGAGCTAGGCCATACCCCCTTTTTCTTGGGGAAGTTATGGTCTTTAATGAATTTTCTCCCTCACTAGGCTTATTGCTTTGTCTCTCAGAGCTATCTTAGCTCTACTCTTGCCTGCCCCAAATTGCAGGTCTTTGAGGCTTTCTGTAATGGGCTGCTTAGAATAGTTATTTTTTAGAAAAAGAGAGAAAAAGATTAAAAAAAAGAAAGAAAAAAAGAAAGAAAAAAGAAAAAGAAGGGCCCAGTACAGACTATTTAAAGAAAAGCCCTATAATTCCAGCCTTGCAGTTCTGATGGGCTATTGAAATGCAAAAAGAGCAATTGAGTAGCAAACACAAAACCAGAAAAACTGGCTTTTCAGAGAAGGGCCCTGGCACCCTGGGTTTGCTTATGTGCCTGATTCTGTTTGAGCCCAGCCCTTCTCTGTATTATGTTCACCCCCAACTCCAAAAGTGTTTGTTTTTGTTTTTTCTGCTGTTTTTGCTAGCCCTATCTCCTCTCCACCGGGCTGACTTCTCCAGTGTCTGGTCTCAGTTTATCTATGGTTGGAGTTTTTGTTCAGCAGTCTGAATTTGTTAATCAGTGTGGCAGCTGTAGTTCTCCTCCTGGTTCCCAGCGCTGATGGCCCCTTCTCCCTTGGGAGGCCAGCCGCACAACAGTCTGTGGTTCCTGGCAGGGAGGGGCGTGGGCCTCCTGGCCACAAGAACTTAAAGATTTCACTGATCTCAGCTGCTCCATGCACTGGAGACTGTTGTATTATGTGTGTCCAAACTCATATTCCTCTGCATCATCTGTTCCACACAGTTCCTTGCTGTCTACCAGCTGCCCAGAGGAGTAACTAAAACACACACCGCACCATTCCACCATCTTGCCCTGCCTCTCCCCCTGAATAAGCTTTTATACTTCTGCAATAACTTTTTACCAGGGGAATGATTTACATGATAGGAAAAATAGAGATTCTTTATTTTAGTCACTTGAATGGCTTGCTTGTTGCTTCTTTGACAGCTGACTTTCTTGAGAAATAGCTTGTAATTCTTCTCTGGCAATGTGGTTTGACTGGAAAATGTAGACAAAAAGAGCAATCATTCTGGCTTTTCCCTTTAAAGCAGGCTAAAATGTTCTGTGCCTTTTCCCCATTGATATAAATGAGATGCTTCTTTTGTATATTTCTGTTTTGGTATGTTAGATGGCTGTATGGGCTTCTGGTTATTAATTAATTGTTCAAAATTTCTGTATAATGATAAAATAAGAAGCTAGAATGATGATCAAGGAGTTTCAGGCTTCATATGAATCCTTGTTTTCAGATGGAAGAAGAAGGTGGTTAAAGTAAAGGAATATTACATAGCTGCAGCAGTAATGGGTAGCATTACTGAGTGCTTGTTATGTACTAGGCATCATGCTATGTGATTGCATGCACTATCTTATCTCACTCCTGCAGTTATCATTATTATTCCCATTTTAAGATGAGGAAAATGAAATGTAGAATGACTAAGTAACTTTTCCAAGGTCATCCAACCAGGAAGTGTAGATTCAAGATTGGAAGCCAGATGTATCTGATTCCAAATCTAGGGTTCTTAGTAATTACATTATAATCCCCTTAAATAATTTTCTCTAGGAATCATAGAGACTCACAGCTCTAAGACAAACAAATTGGATTTAGATTGCCTTTCTGATTAAACCAGCACAGGAAATAAAGAACTAACAGGACTTAGGGAGTTCTGTTTTGCTTCAGGACAGAATCAAGATTGAACTAGAATTACATGGGCTTCTCAGAAAATCATGGACAGGAAATATATGGGACCAGGACCAAAGAAGCTCTAAGCATATGCTATCTATTGAATTGGGTAAGGTTGAATTCTTTATCTACTTGGCAAACCTGTATGTGTGTACCTTTTTGTAGAAAATCCAAATTACTCCTCCTTTGCTTAGGAGGGTTTTTTTTTTTTTTTTTTTTTAATCATCATTTTATTGAGATATATTCACATACCACGCAGTCATACAAAACAAATTGTACTTTCGATTGTTTACAGTACCATTACATAGTTGTACATTCATCACCTAAATCAATCCCTGACACCTTCATTAGCACACACACAAAAATAACAAGAATAATAATTAGAGTGAAAAAGAGCAATTGAAGTAAAAAAGAACACTAGGTACCTTTGTCTGTTTGTTTGCTTCCCCTACTTTTCTACACATCCATCCATAAACTAGACAAAGTGGAGTTTGGTCCTTATGGCATTCCCAATCCCACTGTCACCCCTCATAAGCTACATTTTTATACAACTGTCTTCGAGATTCATGGGTTCTGGGTTGTAGTTTAATAGTTTCAGGTATCCACCACCAGCTACCCCAATTCTTTAGAACCTAAAAAAGGTTGTCTAAAGTGTGCGTAAGAGTGCCCACCAGAGTGATCTCTCGGCTCGTTTTGGAATCTCTCTGCCACTGAAGCTTATTTCATTTCCTTTCACATCCCCCTTTTGGTCAAGAAGATGTTCTCCATCCCACGATGCCGGGTCTACATTCCTCCCCGGGAGTCATATTCCACGTTGCCAGGGAGATTCACTTCCCTGGGTGTCTGATCCCACGTAGGGGGGAGGGCAGTGATTTCACCTTTCAAGTTGGCTTAGCCAGAGAGAGAGGGCCACATCTGAGCAACAAAGAGGCATTCAGGAGGAGACTCTTAGGCACAAATACAGGGAGGCCTAGCCTCTCCTTTGCAGCAACCGTCTTCCCAAGGGTAAAACTTATGGTAGAGGGCTCAACCCATCAAACCACCAGTCCCCTATGTCTGTGGTCATGTTAGCAACCATGGAGGTGGGGTAGGCGAATACCCCTGCATTCTCCACAGGCTCCTCAAGGGGGCACTACATCTTTTTTTTTTTTTTTTCCTTGTTTGTCTTTTTTTTTTTTTTTTTTTTTTTTTAACTTTCCCTTCTTTTTTCAAATCACCTGTATGAAAAAAAAAGTTAAAAAGAAAACAAACATACAATAAAAAAACATTTCAAAGAGACCATAGCAAGGGAGTAAGAAAAAGACAACTAACCTAAGATAACTGCTTAACTTCCAACATGTTCCTACTTTACCCCAAGAAAGTTACATAATATAGCAACATTTCAGTGAACTTGTTCCTACTACATCCATCAGAAATTAACAGACCATAGTCATTTCTGGGCATCCCCAGAACGTTAAATACCTTATCTGTTCTTCTTGGATTATTGTTCCCCCTTCCTTAATTGCTCTCTACTGCTAGTTCCCCTACATTCTACATTATAAACCATTTGTTTTACATTTTTCAAAGTTCACATTAGTGGTAGCATATAATATTTCTCTTTTTGTGCCTGGCTTATTTCGCTCAGTATTATGTCTTCAAGTTTCATCCATGTTGTCATATGTTTCACCAGATCGTTCCTTCTTACTGCCGCGTAGTATTCCATCGTGTGTATATACCACATTTTATTTATGCTTAGGAGGGTTTTATTGCACCGGAGAGACCGATAGGAGAGTGTGTCGTAGTTGAGTCGTAACTGGAGAAGAATCCTCAGGATATAAAAGGAAAGTAATGAGGAACTCTAGGAACTTAGGGGCTCTTGCTAAATTTTCTCTTTCATTTTGCCAGCATACACACATTCACATGCTACTTTTTCACATTTTGACTTTCAAACTCCCCATTTAATGCATACTTTATTCTAAAATTGTCCATGCTTCTATTCCCTTTCACTGATGTGAAAAATAAAAAAGTTGATTGTCTATGATTAACTACTTTTGTTCACATAATTTCCCTGATATTTTCACTCTAACAGGATTTAAATTATATGGACATGTACCAACTAACCATAAATGTGAAAGCCTGATTTGTTGTGGGTAAACTAAACCCCCCCCCCCCAAAATTTACATGTGAACAATTCTGAGAATTCTGGTTTTGACAGTTTGAACCCATGTTTTATCAACATTCTTTTAAATTGTGTTTCCCTTAAAATGTGTTTGCTTTAGAATCCATCATCTGAAGAAAAATTTAAATACCAGCAGCAAGAGGAACTACAACAACTTCGCCAGAATTTGCATCGGCTCCAGACTCTGTGTAACTCAGCTGAAAAAGAACTTCGATATGAGCGAGGAAAGAACTTGGACTTAAAGCAACATAATAGCTTACTTCAGGAAGAGAATTTTAAGGTAACTCGTGGGCACATCATTTATTGAAGGGTCTCAGTTGGCCCTGGGGATAAACAAACAAAATCACTCACCTTTATAACTCATGATAGAGTCCAAAGATGGGTGTTGTTACCAATGTGAGCGATTATCTGATAAGTTTTTCCTTTAACTTTTCCCTACCAAATCAGAGCTCAGTTGTTTCTCTGCTGTTCGTGTATGTGCTGTCAACCTGTACATATAAAAAGTTTTAAATTACACAATCTTTTGAAGTCATTATTTAAAATTTTTAGCACTTACAAAATCTCAGTGACTGGAGTCAAAACCTTGGTTGTCCTGCCCTAGATGTATCTCCAGACTTATCACCAATACATGTATCCATTATTATTGGTTGAATCAAATATCAACTGTACCTAGGTACTGTTCATGGAAGGACAAGGTTTTCCTGACATGAGAAAAGTCATGGGGACATCCCCCAAACATGCTTGTTTTTAAATAATCCATGTTGAACTGCCACCCATAAATTCATCTAAATTTTATGAAACGCCATGTAAAATAGTACTTCCTTTTAGTTTTGGTTCATCTCTGTAAATATATATTAGAGAACTAGTTTCTGTAAGCCCCTATCTAAGGTCCTGGAATTCAACAAAAACAAATATTTATTGAACATCAATCCTATGTCAGCCAGGCAATCATAACACTAATGGTTTAACAATAGACAAAACAAACACAATCCATACTCCCATGGAGTAGTGCAGAGGTTGACAAACTTTGGCCCATGGTTCAAATCCTGCCTGCTACCTGTTTTTGCAAATAAAGTCTGAGTGGCACACGGCCACACCCATTGGTTTATGTATTGCCTGTGGCTGCTTTTGTACTACAACTGTGGAGTTGAGTAGTTATGACAGAGACTGTATGGCCCACAAAGTCCAAAATACCTACTATCTGGCCTTTTATGGGAAAAGTTTACCAACCTCTGACCTGATGGAATAAATGGGCATTATTTGAATAGTGACATAAAAATGGACAAAAAAAAAAAAACTCTTTTCAGGAGCTCACAGTCTAGAAGAGGAGGTACAGACAAAAACAAACGTTCATTTTTCTCAAACTACAAGGGAAGTGCTTCTTAGAGAGTTCTAGTATTCCAAGAATGTTTGAATAAACTCTTCCCTGTCCTCATCCTTCATGATTTTTTTGAATATCAATGATATTCCCTCAAGTCTTTGTAGTTTTTAATTTAATTATAAGTCTTTATCACATTTCTTTACGGCAGCCTTTCACCTTAACCTTCAAACACATTTCTTAGACCATTTTAATTGTCTAACTCTGAACTTTCTCTAGCAAGACAACTTTCTTATGCTTAAGGTGCAATGACCAGAACTACGCAGATCATGATGCCTTACCCATTACTAACACCTTATAAATATTTGTTGAATTAACGAACAGAAATCATGGCTTGATAAAAGGAGAAAACATTTTTTGTTCTGTTTTAAATGTCCTTCATGGTGGGGTAAATTATTTGCCATTTTGGTAATGAGATATCAGCTTCTTGTCTGGCCCCCTAGACCAGGCCCCTTAGCAAGGGTCACATATATGAGCTATATTGTATTGACAATTTGTCCACTTTATCTCTTATAAGTCTCCCCAGAACTCTGAAGGGTCAGCATTTTAGATGAAGAAGCTGTCCTAGTTTAAATTATCATGAAAGTTTTCTCTCACAAAGTGATATTTAAACTAAGACCTGAAGAATAGGCAGGAGCCAACCATACAATGAGGAGAGTAAACAGTGGGAGAGTTTGGTGTGTGGAAACTCTAAATAAAACTCTAAATAAAAATCAGCATGACAGGAGTTCAGTGGAAAAAAGGGAGAATGTAAGATGGTTTTAAAGAGATAGGCAAGGGCCAGATCCTACAGGGACAGGTAAGCAGCTGGGATTTGTTCCCAGAGTGATGGGAAGGCATTGGAAGATTTTAAGATTTTAAGTGGTCCAATTCATGTTATTAAATGAAAGCTTTGGCTGTAGTGTAGAAAACAGATTAGAAAGGAGCAAAATGGAAGTGGCAGAACCAGTGCAGAGGCTATTGCTATAATCCATATTAGAGACCCTAGACTAGGGTGGTGGCAAAATGACACAAACAGATTAATGCAAGATATGTTTGGGAAGGTAGAGTGACAGCATGCACTGAATGACTGGAATTGGCTCAGGATGGAAGAGGAAGACTCAAGAAGGGCTCAGTTTACTGGTCTGAACAAAATGTTGGATGGTTGCATTGTTTACTGAAGTCAGAAAGACTGAAAGAAGACTTTTGGAGAAAGGGGCAGAATCAAGGAGTTTCACTTTGGCAGTTACTGGCATAAAGATGTATTTTACGTCAAGTAAATGAACCTAGGGAGTGAATGATCCATCCCAAACCCTGGGATAGTCCAATATGTTTAGAATTTGGGTAGCATAAGAGGAGTCTACAAAGGAAACCAAGAAGGAACTGCAGAGAGACATCACAGACTCCAAGACTACGTGAAAACCAGGAGAGTTTGGTATCACAGACTCCAAGAGAGGAGAGCTTTCTGAGATGGAGGGTGTTCTAGTTTGGTAATGCTGCTGGAATGCAAAACACCAGGAATGGATTGGCTTTTATAAAAGGGAGTTTATTTGGTTACACAGTTACAGTCTTAAGGCCATAAAGCATCCAAGGTAACACATCAGCAATTGGGTACCTTCACTGGAAGATAGCCAGTGGTGTCCAGAAAACCTCTGTTAGCTGGGAAGGCATGTGGCTGGCATCTGCTCCAAAGTTCTGGTTTCAAAATGGCTCTCTCCCAGGACATTCCTCTCTAGGCCGCAGCTCCTCAAAAATGTCACCCTCAGTTGCTCTTGGGGCTCCTGTCCTCTCTCAGCCTCTCCGGAGCAAGAGTCTGCCCTCAATGGCTGTTTCCATACTCTCTTATCTGCAGCTCCTGTGCTTTCTTCAAAGTGTCCCTCTTGGCTATAGCAAGCTCGCTCCTTCTGTCTGATCTTATATAGTGCGCCAGTAATTTAATTCAGACCCACCCAATGGGTCGGCCACGCCTCCATGGAAATGAGCCAATCAGAGTCATCACCCACAGTTGGGTGGGGCACATCTCCATGGAAACATTCAAGAAATTCAACCTAATTAACACTGATAGTCTGCCCACACAAGATTACATCAAAGATAATGGCATTTGGGGGACATAATACATTCAAACCGGCACAGAGGGAGTAAATGCTACTGAGAGGTCAATCATCCACTGGATTTATTTTGGCAATGGGGGAGTCAGTGATGTCCTTGGCATTAACAGTTTCATTGGAGTATTGAGGGGAAAGCCAGCTTGGAGTAGATTGAAGAAAGGATGGAAATTGCTTAGACCATGTGTGTGTGTAGAAAGTCTCAAGAGCATTCCTTCTTGCAGTTGCCATTTGGGTAGGTAGACAATGGCAAAGCTTATTAACATATGGCAGTACCATAGAGGTGATCGGCCATATGACATTAGCATTTGTCGGCTTTGGGAGAACTGTACATTTTGAAATCTGCTTTTTATGGTTCACATTCCATTAATTCCATGCTTATTTTTATTGCTCTTATTTATTCTCCACGTCTAGATCAAAATTGAACTAAAGCAGGCCCAGCAGAAGTTATTAGACAGTGCAAAGATGTGCTCTTCACTCACAGCAGAATGGAAGCACAGTCAGCAGAAAATCAAGGAACTGGAGCTGGAAATACTTAAACAGGCTGAGAGCATTAAATCACAGAACAGCCTACAAGAAAGGCTGACTCAGGAGAAGTCTAAAGTTGCTGATGCAGAGGAAAAGGTAATTATATCCATACAAGCTCATGCTTCTCAAATAGCATGTTCTGAACACACCACTACTGAAATCCTATTTCCCTAAGGATTTTGAGACATAGATGGTGAAAGCTTAATAAGATTCTAAGTTATTTTTCTTTACAATACCCATTCTTTCCCCTCTTTTGACTTTATATGTCCTACAATTCCAGTAAATCCTCAGAGTTTTTTAATACTGCATGAGCTTAAAAAGATAAGTTACATTAAAGGGATAGCATTAACTTAAACATCTAGATGAACCCATATGATTTTTGCTTTATGCTTTCAAATTTAAAAGAACTTATTCTCCTCTCATTTCATGTGGCTGTTTATATAATTTTTAATTTGTAATTTTTATAGGGATTTGTGTTGTGAAATGAACCATTTTAAAATATTGACCCTGCATTTTAGATCATCTGACCCCAGTAGTATGAAACAGCTGCACAATTTGAGCTGTAACTTTGAAAGAGTCAAACTTTAGATAAAAAAAGAGTCCTTTCATCAAACCACATAAATATAAAGCAAACATCAATAAGCAGATGCTAGTGACTTAAATGAATCTCAAAAGCCTAATTTTGAGCTAAAGAAGCCAGCACAAAAGAGTTGATATGGTGTTATTCCATTTATATGAATAGAGTTAAGTTATGGTAATAGGATAGAGGTTAACTTTGTCAGGGGTATTGACTGGGAGCAGATATGAGAGAGCTCCTGAGGTGCTGAAAGTATTCTATATATTGGTCTGGAACGTGGTTATACAGATAAAACTTCACTGAGTATACTTAAGATGTGTGCACTTTACTGTATTAAGTTGGATGGTAGTTTTGAAAGTTTGGCATATGTATGTGCTTCATGGAGAAGCCAATGTGGTAATACTTTTGTCTGTTGAATTAAGACAGAATATCTTTAAGTAAGAACCCTCCCTAGGCAGAACTAAATGGGGAGCCCAAGGAACTTGAGCTAGTCTCAGATGGCTCTTTGCCCACTGCCACCCCCCCCAAACCTTGAATCATTTGCATCTTCCCCTCTTCTATGGTATGTGGGTATGTGGGGCTCTGCAAGGACCTAGGCGCCAGAGCTTGGGTTGATGCAGAAAGCCCTTCTCCTAGAAAGCGGCTACTATCCGCTAGCATTCACTGGTTGTTAGTGGGGAATCTGGCTCCAAAACCTTGTAAAAGATTCATTTTGAGTCAGGAATACATTAGTTGCAGAACAGCTGCCTTGCTGAAATCTGTTCATTCAAAAATATTTATTGAGCACCTGCTATTACCAGTCACAATTTTAGGTGACACAGGTTTGTAAAAAATAAGTAAACAAATTAAAGAGACGATTTACTTATCTGACAAATTTTTTAAATGACACTTTCAGTATATCATGTAAATTCTAAAATATAATTATATATCTTTTGAATCCATAAATTATACTTTTAGTTCTACCAATATTTTAGTTCTACTCAAAGAATTACAATCTAATCAACACTAATATATCTGCCCACACAAGACTGCATCAAAGATAATGACGTTTTGGGGGACATAATACATTCAAACTGGCACAGGCAGTTTGGCATTACCTATCAAAACAAACAAATAAAATTAACCCTTTTCCTGGCAAGTCCATATCTAGTAATTTATTCTACAGATATTGTTTGCAATAGTATTGTTTATAATAGCAAAATATTGGAGTCAACCTAAATGTCCATTAGTAGGGGTCTAGTTAAGTAAGTTATGGTATATCTGCATGGTGGAATGGTATCCAGCTGTAAAAGAGAAGAAAACTTTATATGTACATGTAATATGGAAAATCACCAAGATGTATTGTTATGAAAAAAACAAGGTGCCTAAGTATGTACAGTATGCAATCATATGTGTAAAAAGTGTGTGCACGAGGGGAGAATTATATAGTGATATTTGCTTACACATGCATAAATAAAACTCTGGAAGGTTACTCAAGAAACTGATAGCCCTGGTTACTTATTTGGTGGGAGAAAACTAGAAGGAAGTGGGGACAGGAATGGGAAAGAGACTTTTCACTATGTAGTTTCTTTTGTACATATACATGCACATACATACACGTGAATGTACTACATATTATAAAAATTAAGTAATTTATTTTAAAATTAAAATAAATCTAGCCACACTGTTTACTTTAGAACAGATTTTATGTTAGCACTGCTATGTTTGATGTTTATATCGTAGTTACCTAATGGAAAAAACTGTCAGTCTTCTTAATGTTTTCCTTGAAAACTTTTTCTTTTAAGATTTTGGATCTGCAGCAGAAATTAGAACATGCTCATAATTTCTGTGTCATAGACACTTGTATTTTGGGGAAAAAGCAGCTAGAGGAAAAGATAAAAGAAGCAATAGAAAATGAAGCTAAAGTGAAACAACAATATGAGGAAGAACAACACAAGAGGTAAGAGGAGCAAAGGTCTCAGTTTCCATTAGGTTAGACCATGATTGTGTTCACCAGCAGTGTCAGTTTAGTACTGTAGCATTTCCTCTCTTTCCCCACTGAAGTAAACTGGGTCTTATATATTGCACTTATTACCCTGTATTCGAATCGTTTATATTCCCAAGATCCTTAAGGGCAAGGATTACTTCTTGTTCTGTCACATACAACTTTTTTTGAATGACTGGACTGCCTGTGAAGCATAATGCGCTGGGATTTGCTTTTTAACACTCTAACATGACTGGCACAAAATTGAGACTAGAATGAAGTTGAAATTTGTGTTTATCAGCTGATTTTCTTCAAAGAATTTCCAAGTAATGTTTAGGCACATAATCAACAAGCTGCTACCAGTAGCTTCTGCTACTGCTGGAGTTCTCATAATATTTTTTCTAAAACTTATGATTAGTATTCTTACTTAAGGGATCCTCTTGGTTGTCCTTAACTTAAGTAACTGATGCTTCCTATTTATATGGAGCTCAGAGGGATTCATGTATATTTTAGGAAAAATATAGTTTAGCCACTAAAAAGATATGCAGACATTCACATAGGTGATGTAGCTCAGAAACTTACCTTCAGCTCTAGCTGACAGCTCTAGCATAGGACTTGGCACTCCATAGGTACTCAGTAAATATTTATTGAATGAATGAATGTTCAAGGAAATGAACAAATGAAGAATCAGTTCACTCAGTGAGGCTGTGTAGTACAATGTCTCACTGCCACTTTTCTAGCAGAGTGGCAAACTATCCTCCATTATAAGACAGCTAGATCCTGAATAAGTGATAACAGCCTAACTTTTAAAGCACTGCTTACAAGACAGCAAGAGAAACCCCCAAGGGTAAACATACAGTGAGTTAAAATTAAAAATGATGCAGAATGAACAAACTTCTAAGTCAAGGAGCAAACAATATCAGCCCTTGGTTCAGGAGAGGAAGCTGGGAGCTTGCCACAAGGTGATATAACTTACCCAAAGACTCTAGCATTAACCATGAACCTTGAAAGGACTAAAATTGGAATTATTGAGCAACTGGAATCAGCAATTAGAATTATCAAGAACAGGTTATAAAATACGCATGTGAAGTTTTTAAAGAAAAAAATGTAATCAAATAATCAGACAAAGGAAAAGGCTATTTAGCTGTTCTGAACCATCTCTAAAGTGGGAATAGTAAAACCAATTCTATACACAATTCTGTTAAGGTTTGCTGAGAAGAAACATGTTGAAGCAATTTTTAAACTATAAGTGTAGGAAAATAAAATATGTAGGGAAATATTTTTCCACAAAAAGGAAATTATATAGTATATATTGTTTTGTAACCTGGAGGAAAGCAACCCCAATTTAGATAATTAGATTATAACCTACTTTTTCCCCTTAAAATATTATGATCATCTATTATGATCATCTTTACCTTCCATTAATTCTTCTTCCAGGACATTATTTTAATGATAAACCATAATTTATTTAATCAGTTCTTTATTGTTGAACATTTAGATTGTTCCCAGTTACTTGGTATTACAATGACATAATACATATCCTTGTACTAAATTTTTGTGCACATCCTACTTTGTTTCCTTGGAATAAATTCTAGCAAGTACTATTGTAATTATAACTGCTCATTATAAAATGTCAAATATTAAAGAGTTACATATATAAAAAAAACAAAGGTCCTTCAGAATTCCACCCTTCAGCAATAACACTTTTAAGTAGCTGGTACATATTTCTCAGATTTTTTTCTATGCACATACATGTATTTTTTAAATTCCTTTTTAATAAAAAAAACTTAGTAATTTAAAATATATCACCTCTTAAATTTGCATTTTTTACCTAACAATATGTCATAGGCATCTTTTTAGTCATTTAAGAACTGTATAATCTGGGGCAAATTTCTTATCCTTTCATTGCCTCTGCATACCTGCTTCAGAGGGTCACTGTAAGGACTAAATAAATTAATATGTATAAACTCCTTTACAATCTGGCATATTGTAAGCACATGTGTCAATCGGGGTTCAATCAGGGAAGCAGAACAAGTAAAAGTATGTATTTAATAAGGGACTTGTTACAGTGAATTTTTCCTTATGCAATTATGGGAACTGGTTGAACAGTCAGTAGTTGTTGCCTTTCAATCTTATTCTGGACCTTGAAGTCTGAAGGACAATCAAGAAGTGAAGATGGAAATAAATTGGACGTGAACAAAAACAACACGGAACCTGTAGACACAAGCTGGAACCCACGAGGATGGTCTAGAATCCATGTCAGTTCTCATTGACTCCAACCTTGAAAAAAAAGTAGGGGTTTTGCATCAAAAGTTGGCACCCGAGTGCAGCTGTGAGTGACATTTTGAAGAGGAGCAAGCTTGCTAGAAAGGAACGTCCTGGGAGAAAGCCATTTTGAAACCAGAACTTTTGGAGCAGATGCCAGCCACGTGCCTTCCCAGCTAACAGAGGTTTTCCAGACGTCATTGGCCATCCTCCAGTGAAGGTACCCGATTACTGATGTGTTACCTTGAACACTTTACGGCCTTAAGACTGTAACTGTGTAGCCAAATAAACCCCCTTTTTATAAAAGCCAATCCAGAGGCGGGGCAAGATGGTGGACTGGTGAGCTGTATGTTTTAGTTACTCCTCCAGGAAAGTAGGTAGAAAGCCAGGAACTGCGTGGACTGGACACCACAGAGCAATCTGACTTTGGGCATACTTCATACAACACTCGTGGAAGCGTGGAACTGCTGAGATCAGCGAAATCTGTGAGTTTTTGCGGCCAGGGGACCCGCGCCCCTCCCTGCCGGGCTCAGTCCCGTGGGAGGAGGGGCTGTCAGCTCCGGGAAGGAGAAGGAAGAACTGCAGTGGCAGCCCTTATCGGAAACTCATTCTACTGATCCAAACTCCAACCATAGATAGACTGAGACCAGACACCAGAGAATCTGAGAGCAGCCAGCCCAGCAGAGAGGAGACAGGCATAGAAAAAAAACAACACGAAAAACTCCAAAATAAAAGCGGAGGATTTTTGGAGTTCTAGAAAAGGGGAAGGGCAGAGCTCAGGCCCTGAGGCACATATGCAAATCCCAAAGAAAAGCTGATCTCTCTGCCCTGTGGACCTTTCCTTAATGGCCCTGGTTGCTTTGTCTCTTAGCATTTCAATAACCCATTAGATCTCTGAGGAGGGCCCTTTTTTTTTTTTAATCCTTTTTTCTTTTTCTAAAACAATTACTCTAAGAAGCCCAATACAGAAAGCTTCAAAGACTTGCAATTTGGGCAGGTCAAGTCAAGAGCAGAACTAAGAGAGCTCTGAGACAAAAGGCAATAATCCAGTGGCTGAGAAAATTCACTAACACCACAACTTCCCAAGAAAAGGGGGGTGTCCGCTCACAGCCATCATCCTGGTGGACAGGAAACACTCCTGCTCATCGCCAGCCCCATAGCCCAGAGCTGCCCCAGACAACCCAGTGTGACGGAAGTGCTTCAAATAACAGGCACACACCACAAAACTGGGCGTGGACTTTAGCCTTCCCTGCAACCTCAGCTGATTGTCCCAGAGTTGGGAAGGTGGAGCAGTGTGAGTTAACAAAGCCCCATTCAGCCATCATTGCAGCAGACTGGGAGCCTCCCTACACAGCCCAGCAGCCCAGTACTGCCCTGGGGGGACGGCACTCACCTGTGACATAGCACAGTCATTCCTCAACAGAGGACCCGGGGTGCACAACCTGGAAGAGGGGCCCACTTGCAAGTCTCAGGAGCCATACACCAATACCAAGGACTTGTGGGTCAGTGGCAGAGACAACCTGTGGCAGGACTGAACTGAAGGATTAGACTATTGCAGCAGCTTTAAAACTCTAGGATTACCAGGGAGATTTGATTGTTAGCGCCACCCCCCCTCCCTGACTGCCAAGAAACACACCCCATATACAGGGCAGGCAACACCAACTACACACGCAAGCTTGGTACACCAATTGGAGCCCACAAGACTCACTCCCCCACTCACCAAAAAGGCTAAGCAGGGGAGAACTGGCTTGTGGAGAACAGGTGGCTCATGGACGCCACCTGCTGGTTAGTTAGAGAAAGTGTACTCCACGAAGCTGTAGATCTGATAAATTAGAGATAAGGACTTCAATAGGTCTACAAACCCTAAAAGAACCCTATCAAGTTCAGCAAATGCCACGAGGCCAAAAACAACAGAAAATTATAAAGCATATGAAAAAAACAGATGATATGGATAACCCAAGCCCAAGCACCCAAATCAAAAGATCAGAAGAGACACAGCACCTAGAGCGGCCACTCAAAGAACTAAAGATGAACAATGAGACCATAGTACGGGATACAAAGGAAATCAAGAAGACCCTAGAAGAGCATAAAGAAGACACTGCAAGACTAAATAAAAAAATGGATGATCTTATGGAAATTAAAGAAACTGTTGACCAAATTAAAAAGATTCTGGACACTCATAGTACAAGACTAGAGGAAGTTGAACAACGAATCAGTGACCTGGAAGATGACAGAATGGAAAATGAAAGCATAAAAGAAAGAATGGGGGAAAAAATTGAAAAAATCGAAATGGACCTCAGGGATATGATAGATAATATGAAATGTCCGAATATAAGACTCATTGGTGTCCCAGAAGGGGAAGAAAAGGGTAAAGGTCTAGGAAGAGTATTCAAAGAAATTGTTGGGGAAAACTTCCCAAATCTTCTAAACAACATAAATACACAAATCATAAATGCTCAGCGAACTCCAAATAGAATAAATCCAAATAAACCCACTCTGAGACATATACTGATCACACTGTCAAACACAGAAGAGAAGGAGCAAGTTCTGAAAGCAGCAAGAGAAAAGCAATTCACCACATACAAAGGAAACAGCATAAAACTAAGTAGTGACTACTCAGCAGCCACCATGGAGGCGAGAAGGCAGTGGCACGATATATTTAAAATTCTGAGTGAGAAAAATTTCCAGCCAAGAATACTTTATCCAGCAAAGCTCTCCTTCAAATTTGAGGGAGAGCTTAAATTTTTCACAGACAAACAAATGCTGAGAGAATTTGCTAACAAGAGACCTGCCCTACTGGAGATACTAAAGGGAGCCCTACAGACAGAGAAACAAAGAAAGGACAGAGAGACTTGGAGAAAGGTTCAGTACTAAAGAGATTCGGTATGGGTACAATAAAGGATATTAATAGACAGAGGGGAAAAATATGACAAACATAAACCAAAGGATAAGATGGCTGATTCAAGAAATGTAAATGGATTAAACTCCCCAATTAAAAGATATAGATTCGCAGAATGGATCAAAAAAATGAACCATCAATATGTTGCATACAAGAGACTCATCTTAGACACAGGGACACAAAGAAACTGAAAGTGAAAGGATGGAAAAAAGTATTTCATGCAAGCTACAGCCAAAAGAAAGCAGGTGTAGCAATATTAATCTCAGATAAAATAGACTTCAAATGCAGGGATGTTTTGAGAGACAAAGAAGGCCACTACATACTAATAAAAGGGGCAATTCAACAAGAAGAAATAACAATCGTAAATGTCTATGCACCCAATCAAGGTGCCACAAAATACATGAGAGAAACACTGGCAAAACTAAAGGAAGCAATTGATGTTTGCACAATAATTGTGGGAGACTTCAACACATCACTCTCTCCTATAGATAGATCAACCAGACAGAAGACCAATAAGGAAATTGAAAACTTAAACAATCTGATAAATGAATTAGATTTAACAGACATATACAGGACATTACATCCCAAATTACCAGGATACACATACTTTTCTAGTGCTCATGGAACTTTCTCCAGAATAGATCATATGCTGGGACATAAAACAAGCCTCAATAAATTTAAAAAGATTGAAATTATTCAAAGCACATTCTCTGACCACAATGGAATACAATTAGAAGTCAATAACCATCAGAGACTTAGAAAATTCACAAATACCTGGAGGTTAAACAACACACTCCTAAACAATCAGTGGGTTAAAGAAGAAATAGCAAGAGAAATTGCTAAATATATAGAGACGAATGAAAATGAGAACACAACATACCAAAACCTATGGGATGCAGCAAAAGCAGTGCTAAGGGGGAAATTTATAGCACTAAATGCATATATTAAAAAGGAAGAAAGAGCCAAAATCAAAGAACTAATGGATCAACTGAAGAAGCTAGAAAATGAACAGCAAACCAATCCTACACCAAGTACAAGAAAAGAAATAACAAGGATTAAAGCAGAAATAAATGACATAGAGAACAAGAAAACAATAGAGAGGATAAATATCACCTAAAGTTGGTTCTTTGAGAAGATCAACAAGATTGACAAGCCCCTAGCTAGACTGACAAAATCAAAAAGAGAGAAGACCCATATAAACAAAATAATGAATGAAAAAGGTGACATAACTGCAGATCCTGAAGAAATTAAAAAAATTATAAGAGGATATTATGAACAACTGTATGGCAACAGACTGGATAATGTAGAAGAAATGGACAATTTCCTGGAAACATATGAACAACCTAGACTGACCAGAGAAGAAATAGAAGACCTCAACCAACCCATCACAAGCAAAGAGATCCAATCAGTCATCAAAAATCTTCCCAGAAATAAATGCCCAGGGCCAGATGGCTTCACAGGGGAATTCTACCAAACTTTCCAGAAAGAACTGACACCAATCTTACTCAAACTCTTTCAAAACATTGAAAAAAATGGAACACTACCTAACTCATTTTATGAAGCTAACATCAATCTAATACCAAAACCAGGCAAAGATGCTACAAAAAGGAAAACTACCGGCCAATCTCCCTAATGAATATAGATGCAAAAATCCTCAACAAAATACTTGCAAATCGAATCCAAAGACACATTAAAAAAATCATACACCATGACCAAGTGGGGTTCATTCCAGGCATGCAAGGATGGTTCAACATAAGAAAATCAATCAATGTATTACAACACATTAACAAGTCAAAAGGGAAAAATCAATTGATCATCTCAATAGATGCTGAAAAAGCATTTGACAAAATCCAACATTCCTTTTTGATAAAAACACTTCAAAAGGTAGGAATTGAAGGAAACTTCCTCAACATAATAAAGATCATATATGAAAAACCCACAGCCAGCATAGTACTCAATGGTGACAGACTGAAAGCCTTCCCTCTAAGATCAGGAACAAGACAAGGATGCCCGCTGTCACCACTGTTATTCAACATTGTGCTGGAAGTGCTAGCCAGGGCAATCCGGCAAGACAAAGAAATAAAAGGCATCCAAATTGGAAAAGAAGAAGTAAAACTGTCATTGTTTGCAGATGAAATGATCTTATATCTAGAAAACCCTGAGAAATCGACGATACAGCTACTAGAGCTAATAAACAAATTTAGCAAAGTAGAGGGATACAAGATTAATGCACATAAGTCAGTAATGTTTCTATATGCTAGAAATGAACAAACTGAAGAGACACTCAAGAAAAAGATACCATTTTCAATAGCAACTAAAAAATCAAGTACCTAGGAATAAACTTAACCAAAGATGTAAAAGACCTAGACAAAGAAAACTACATAACTCTACTAAAAGACATAGAAGGGGACCTTAAAAGATGGAAAAATATTCCATGTTCATGGATAGGAAGGCTAAATGTCATTAAGATGTCAATTCTACCCAAACTCATCTACAGATTCAATGCAATCCCAATCAAAATTCCAACAACCTACTTTGCAGACTTGGAAAAGCTAGTTATCAAATTTATTTGGAAAGGGAAGATGCCTCGAATTGCTAAAGACACTCTAAAAAAGAAAAACGAAGTGGGAGGACTTACACTCCCTGACTTTGAAGCTTATTATAAAGCCACAGTTGCCAAAACAGCATGGTACTGGCACAAAGATAGACATATAGATCAATGGAATGGAATTGAGAATTCAGAGATAGACCCTCAGATCTATGGCCGACTGATCTTTGATAAGGCCCCCAAAGTCACTGAACTGAGTCATAATGGTCATTTCAACAAATGGGGCTGGGAGAGTTGGAAAAAAAAAAAAAAAGTTGGCACCCTTCATCATGGGCCTAAATAGACACCTAGCCCAGGAGACAGAGAAGGTGAAAAGGCATCCAAAGGAAGGTGGAGCAGTTGCAGGCCTGGCTATTACCTTATAAGTGGCAGATAAGTGACAATGTGTTTGAGCTGCGAAAGTGCCTCCCCTGACCTTCCAAGTATTAAAAACAAAATGGTTGCTGCTTCACTTTCACCCTTTAGTACGGCCCACTCTAATGAGAAACATACATGGAAGGGAATTTTGGGAAACATTAACACTCAACCTAGCCAAGTTGACACATTAGGAAGCCACTAGAGCACTAAAAAGTGTTGTCATGATTGTTATTGCAATATTTGATGTTATTATTGTTCCTGCTATCATCATTATCCATCTTCTTCTTCATCTTTTCATGTCAGTACATACTGGCCTTTTTACCAGCTGTATAAATTTCCATTATAGGGAGCCCAACCTCCATCTTGTCCTGGCTGTGCAACCTGAGTAACTTAATTAAACCTCTATGTGCCACAGCTTCTACATCTGTGAAATACAGAAAATTATTTCTTCTCATATGGTTGTTTTGAGGAGTAAAAGAAGAGAACTAAGAAAAGCCTCTGTAACAAAGGAGGCTCCCTGTGTTTGTCTCTATCTTATGGATATACACCCCACCTCATTGAACAAAAAAAAATCCCCTGTAATGCAACAAAATTTTAGGTCTAAGAGTTTCATTTATAAAGGATTGCAATTTGCAGTGTGATTTAATATATATTAATTGCCCTCAGGAAACTCCTGGATCAGAATATAAATGAGCTACAAAGACAAGTGAGAATATTACAGGATAACAAGGATCAACTGGAAATGACCAGTTCTCAACAACAATCCAGAATTCAACAACAAGAGGCTCTACTTAAACAATTGGAATATGAAAAAATAAAATCTGATGAGGTAAGAGAGTAAATATAAAAGTTTCTCAATTTTCCTTTCCCATAGACCTGAGTAACAGCCAAATATAGCTAATTTTAATTGAGTACGTAGAATTTTACCCATTATGGAATTGAATTGAGAGTTCCTGGTGCAGCAAGCTTGTGCCAGGGTGGGATACAAAGACCAACCTAGTCTTCCAAACTTTGGTGGTGTATGGTCTAATTGCTGATCACTGCTTTTTTAATGATCCTCTTGTACAAATATTTTATATCAGAAAACAAAATATTTTAGGGATACAATTATTTGGGGGGGGGATTAATTCCCTTTTTGAAAATAATTTTCTTTATTAAAGAAGTTGTAGGTTTACTGAAAAATCCTGCAGAAAATACAGAGTTTCCATGTACCCCTTCTGGTGTCATACATGCCCCTACCTTTCCTCTTTCAACCATACTCACATTCAGCTTTGTTCATTATACTTAAAATATTGTGCAACTATCACATATTGTTGTGCTATCCATTTCTGGATCTTTATAATCAATCATGTTGAACATTCTGTACTCCTTCAGCATAAAGTTCCCAAACTCTACCCTCTTTCTATTTCCAGATAACCTGTGTTCTCAACTTTAACTCTCAGAGTTTGCTCATTATAGTTAGTTCATATTAAGTGAGACCATACAGTGTTTGTCCTTTTGTTTCTGGCTTATTTCGCTCAACATAATATCCTCAAGATTCATCCACATTGTTGCATTCTTCATGACTTTATTCTTTCTTACAGCTGTGTAAATTCCATTGTATGTATATACCAGTTTGTTTGTTTGTAGACTCATTTGTTGACGGACAATTGAGCTATTTCCATCCCTTGGTAATCGTGAATATTGCCACTATAAACATTGGTGTGCAGATGTCTGTTCATGTCCTTGCTTTCAGTTCCTCCAGGTATATACCTAGTAATGGGAGTACTGGATCATATGGCAATTCTACACTTAGCTTTCTGAGGAACCACCAAAATGCCTTCCAGCGCGGTTGCACCATTCTACATTCCCATCAACAGTGAATAAGCGTACCTATTTCTCCACATCCTGTACAGCACTTGTAGTTTTGTCTTGTTGTTTTTTTTTTATAATGGCCATTCTAGTAAGTATGAGATGATATATCATTGTGGTTTTGATTTGCATTTCCTTAAGTGCTAGTGAAGTTGAGCATCTTTTCATGTTTTTGAGCCATTTGTGTTTACTCTTTGGAAAAGTGTCTGTATATGTCTTTTGCCCATTTTTTAATTGGGTTGCTTGTCTTTTTGTTGTTGAGTTGTAGTATCTCTTTATATATTATGGATATTAAACCCTTATCTGAAATGTGGTTTCCAAATATTGTCTCCCATTGCATAGGCTGCCTTTTTACTTTCCTGACAAAGTCCTTTGATGTGCAAAAGTATTCAGTTTTGAAGAGATCCCATTTATCTGTTTCTTTTTTCATGGCTTGTACTTTGGGTCTAAGGCCTAGGAAACCATCTCCTATCACGAGATCCTTAAGCTATTTCCCTACATTTTCTTCTAAACATTTTATGGTCTTAGCGCTAATGTTTAGGTCTTTGATCCATTCTGAGTTAATTTTCATATAAGGTATGAGATAGGGGTCCTCTTCCATTCTTTTGGATATGGATATTCAGTTCTCCAAGCACTATTTGTTTAAGAGGCTGCTCTGTCCCAGTTGAGTTGACTTCACCACTTCCGGATCAGTTGTCCGTAGATAAGAGGGTCCACCTATGAACACTCAATTTGATTCTTTTGGTCAGTATATCTATCTTTATACTAGTATCATGCTGTTTTAACCACTGTAGCTTTGTAATATGCTTTAAAGTCAGATAGTGTGAGACCTCCCACTTCATTTTTCTTTCTCAAGATATTTTTAGCTATTCGGGGCACCCTGCCCCTCCAAATAAATTTGATTATTGGTTTTTCTATTTCCACAAAGTAAGTTGTTGGGATTTTAATTAGTATTGCATTGAATCTATAAGTCAGTTTGGGTAGACTGGACATCTTAACTATAGTTAGTCTTCTACTCCATAACCACAGTATGTTCTTTCATTTATTTAAGTCATCCTTGATTTCTTTTAGCAATATTTTGTCATTTTCTGTGTACAGATCTTTTATGTCCTTGGTTAAATTTCCTAAATATTTGATTCTTTTGGTTGATATTGTAAATGGAATGTTTTCCTTGATTTCTTCCTCAGATTGCTTATTATTAGTTTTTAGAAACACTACTGATTTTTATGTGTTGGTCTTGTGTCCTGCCACTTTGCTGTACTCATTTATTAGCTCTAGTAGCTTTACTGTACGTATTTTGAGATTTTTCTATATATATAGGATCATGTTGTCTGCAAATAGTGAAAGTTTTACTTCTTCCCTTCCAATTTGGATGTCTTTTGTTTCTTTTTCTTGCCTAATTGCTCTAGCTAGAACTTCCAGCACAATCTTGAATAACAAAGGTGACAATGGGCATCCTTGTCTTGTTCCTGATCTTAGGGGGAAAGTTTTCAGTCTTTCCCCATAGAGTATGATGTTAGCTGTGGGTTTTTTCATATATTCCCTTTATCATGTTGAGGAAGTTTCCTTCTATTCCTATCCTTTGAAGTTTTTTCATCAAGAAAGGATGCTGAATTTTGTCAAGTGCCTTTTCTGCACCAATCGAAATGATCATATGGTTTTGCCTCTTTAATTTATTGATGTGATGTATTACGTTAATTGATTTTCTTATGTTGAACCACTCTTGCATACCTGGAATAAAACCTTCTTGGTCATAATTCTTTTAATGTATAATTCTCTTAATGTGCTGTTGGATTTGATTTGCAAGTATTTTGTTGAGGTTTTTTGCATTTATATTCATCAAAGGGATTGGTCTGTAATTTTCTTTTCTACACTATCTTTGCCTGGCTTTGGTATTAGGGTGATGTTAGCTTCATAAAATTCTGAGTTAGGTAGCTTTCCTTTGTCTTCAATTTTTTCAAAGAGTTTGAGCAGGATTGGTACTAATTCTTTCTTGAATGCTTGGTAGAATTCACATGTGAAGCCATCTGGTCCTTGGCTTTTCTTTTTTGGGGAGTTTTTTGATGACTGATTCAATCTGTTTATTTGTGATTGGTTTGTTGAGGTCTTCTGTATCTTCTCGAGTCAATGTTGGTTGTTCATGCTTTTATAGGAAGTTGTCTGTTTTGTTTAAATTGCCTAGTTTTTTGGCATATATTTTTTCGTAGTATCCTCTCATTATCACCTTTATTTCTGTGGGGTCAGTAGTTAGAAAATCTTGTTCTTAACGTTAATTCATCCCTGTGAGTGTAAGCCTATTGTAAGTAGGTTTCCATGAGGTTCTAATCCTTTTACTGAAGTCCTTTAAAAACAGGATGAATATACAAAAAGAGAGAAAGCCATAGAAGCAAGAAGCTGAGAGCAATGAAACCCAGAAGAGAAAGGACAGACCAGCAGATGCTACCAAGTGCCTTGCCATGTGACAGAGGAGTCCAGGATTGTTTCAGGAAAAAAAGCAGCATCTTGATGATGACTTGAATTGGACATTTTCATGGCCTCAAAACATGAAAGCCTACAGGCTAATAAATTCCCATTGTTAAAAGCCAACCCATTTCATGGTATATTGCTTTCAGCAGCCTAGCAAACTAAAACAGACTTTGGTACCACAAGAATAGAGTGCTGCTATTGAAAATACCAAAGATGTTAAAAAAGGGCTTTGTAATTGGGTAATGAGTAGTGGCAGAAAGAATTGTGAGGTGCTTGACAGAAAGAGCCTATTGTTTTGAAGAGACTGTTGGAAGAAATATGGATGCTAACATTACTTCCAATGAGGCCTTATACAGAAACGATGAATAGTTCATTGCAAACTGGAGGAAAGGTGATTCTTATCTTAAAATGGTGTAGAACCTGGCAAAATTGAGTCCTGATGTCATTTGGAAGGCAGAATTTGATAAAGACGAGCTTGGATATTTAGTTGAGGAGCTTGCCAAACTGAATGTGGAAAGTGTTGCCTGGTTTCTCCTTGCATTTTACAGTAAAATGTGAGAGGAAAGGGATGAGCTGAAAACTGAACTTGTGGTCACAAAGAAACCAGAAATAGATGGTTTGAAAAATTCTAAGCTTCAAGAAAACAAGTTCCTGGGGAATAGTGCTCCATGTGAGCGTTTAATTGAACATGGAACCAGTCAGCCATTTCAGTGCAAGTCAGTAGTGGAAATACAGTTACCCAAAAAGGGTTTGTGGAAAATTCTTTTGTCTGATGGTTTGGACCCCTGTGTACTGCATTCAAAACCAACAAGTTTTTTATAAGATCTGTATGAATGCAACCACTGCCAGTCTGGACTAAAAGGGACAGAAAAGGGACAGAATAAAGGAAAAAATGACTTCAAAAGAAGAATCATGGCAGCTAAGGTCTGGACTGAAACCATCTTCTTGGGGCAAGAGAGGGAGCCCACTCTTGTGTGTGGAAAGGATAGGTATAGCCTGGCATTTGGAGAAAGCTGGCCTTCCACCCCATTGTTCAGGAAGAGTGTTACCAATTGTATTAGTCAGAGTTCTCTAGGGAAACACAACCAACAGGAGATACATCTCTAAATATTAGATTTATAGAAATGTCTCATGCAACTGTGGAGATGCACGAGTCCAAATTCTGTAGTGCAGGAAGCACGAGTCCAAATTCCATTGGGCAGGCAAACAGCTGGCAACTCCAATGAAGGTCTTCTATGAACTCTCCAGGAGAGGCTGACTGACTGAAGAAGTGGTGAAAGGTCTCTCTCTTCTCCCTTAAAAGTCTTCAACTGATTGGATTAAATCCAGCTGATTGAATTCTCTCATTGCAAAAGACACTCCCTTTGTTGATGTGATCAGCCACAGATGCAATCAATTGACTTATGATTTAATAAACCAGCTTGCTGGTTTATTAACCAGCCACAAATGTTCATGCAGCAATGATTAGGGCAGTGCTTGCTTGACCAGACAACTGGGCACCATCACCTGGGCAAGTTGACACATGAACCTAACCATCACACTACCCCAGTGTTCTCAGATGCCTGGGGGATTGTGGAGAGGCTGGCCACCACCCCAATGTTTGATGGGGATGGAGCTGAGAGCCTGTCCATCACCCCAGTGCTTGAAGATGTTGGAACCTTCACCTCAATATTCAGAGAGAGCAGGGCCAATGTGCAAGCACTTGACAGGGTTGGGACTGCCATTTCATCATGCCTAGAGGAGAAAAAATCATTCCATAGGTAACTCTCAGACTTTGAAATCTAATGGAAAATGCCCCGAGGGCAGAATTTGAAAAAACCCTCCAAGCACTTGGCCTTTTATACCATTAAAATCCCTCACTTCTCAGGTCAGAGAGCCAATGTGGAGAATCTGCTATTCCAGTTTGTCCATTCTGACTGTGCACACAAGAATTGGAAAATAACCACAGGGGACATTCACAAACCCACTAGGCCTGCTGTGAAACATACATTGAGCTCTTGAATCACTGCAGACATATTCTAAGACATACTGTAAGTTTAAAACCATTTGTCTCCTGACTTCATAAGCCCCTATTCTGAATTGTGGATCTCTGATATTTTGGGTTCTAAGATATTAGTGTTGACTCGGAACCACTGTTCTGTAATCTCCCAAAAGTCTGTTTAATTCTCTTTCTCCAGTGCCCAGTCATCTTGATAAATGGTCACAGGTCTCTTTGCAGAAGGCCTAAGAGAAGATTCCATACCTGTGGCAATCTCACAGGGGCTTTCCTTTAAACAGCCTGGCATTCCCATCATTCAAAGGACTCTGAATTTGTGAACACTCTCAGATCTGGGGACTAAGTAAGAAGCCTTTACTCTGTATTGTCATTCAAATTGGGCCTCAGTTCCCCAGACTTAAAGGGTTTTATTTGTTTATTGGTTTTTAAATATACCTCAAGTAAGACTTTAATAGGTTATTTTAGTCCTTTAATAGGCTATTTAGTCCTAGAAGCACTGTGATCAATTAACTACCTCCAAAGGTTTCTGTGAGTCAAACCATTTTGATTATATCTCTGGTCTATTAATAGTGAGCATGCCTACCTTGTATTTGACACTTTGCCCTGTGTAGTACCATCCATTAAAATCAGGAGCCTCTGAAATGATGGCACCTCCCGCTGTCATCCTCAGCAAGATAGCCATTACAGAGCTTTTCAAGGAATCTGGTGGTCCCTTTACCAGTTTATTTGACAAAGCTTTGGTAAAGGGAGTGTCTTCTGGATTCCCATGGTGATAAAGTGGGAGATACATGATAAATGCATTCCAAATATCCTCTCTGTTTAAGCCTTGGATTCCTTCCTCCACTTTATACCAAGTAAGTATGGCATTTTAATGTTATTTAATATAAGCCACTGTTGGGTCCAAATTTCAGTCATCCAACAAAGCAAGCTATTAAAGTTTCTTTTAGGTATTCAAGCAGACACATTAAATCCTAAATCTCTGGTAAGTATATCCACATCAATAAATTTGGCCAATTGAACATTATATTCCTTCCTAACTAGTGTAACACCCTATAAATGCATTCCGACATATATTCCTCAGGTTCCTGCCAATATTAGTTGGCAAAATCTTGCCATTCTTTCAATATGTATGTTGTCTCCTCCTAAGTCAGTTCCTTTACTCAATCCCCCACTTCCCAGGGTTTCTGAGATCTGACTCTTTTTATGAGATTGGAGGTAATGAGAAGTGATAGGAGTGTAGGGCTGGGTCTTGAGGACAATAAATATCCTTTTACAAGGTTTCTCAGGTGGAAGTCAATAGAGTCCTCAAAGCTGGTGTGGTTAACTTCTTAAGATAGCAGAAGGACTGCTTATGTTGACAAGAGAGGCTCAGTAGACTTTGTAGGTTTGGATTTAGTTTGTGAGTACATTGGCCTGCAGGTTACAAGCTCTCTGGTTCTCTGATTGTGTCTTGTTCCAATAATTAACTCCCCAAGTTGGTCATTTTCTCCTTATAAGCTCATTAACATGGTCAGAAGCGGCAAGCCCAACCCCCAGTTTTTTAGGTCTCAATTCCACTATAACATTCTTTGAACCAGTCACTTTGTCTCCCCAAGCACTCATGCAACTATGAGTGATAATTTAATCAACTCTTTTGCCATGGATTATGAGTACTGGTGACAAGATCGTACTGCTTTCAAGTCTAATCAGGTCAGATGACCAACCCCAGATTCCCATCTTTGACGATCTGTTCACTAGAGCCACTCCTGGAACCAAATATTTTATCTGTCAGGATTAGGCCAGGAAAACAGATTCCACTTTATGTATTTAAAGCTGAATGGTTTTCAATATAGGGAATTAGATGCTTATAAAACCATTGGTAAGGCTGGAGGGTAGGCAGAAGTCAAGGAAAAAAACTGACGGCTTTCAGAAAATCTGGAAGTGTAGCAATTATAGGCAGATACTGTGATCTCAGAAGCTAGAGTTACTCTACGTGTCATATCCACCTACTGGCCTCAAGTCTACCTGCCACTACTAGAGGAGAATAATGGCTTCTCTTCTGCCTTCCAAATCTTGCACAAATAACCCTCATTGGCAGAATCAAAAGTGGAATGCTTTTGGTAGGAAGTCTTCCCCTACCATTTAGGTGAAATATCAGAAAAGTAGGGATGAGTACTACTGACAATATTTGGCATGCATACATTATGCTATTGAATCCTCGCAACAACCCTAGGAGAGAAAATATGTTTTACTTATTTTACATTATGAGCCTCATTTTATAGATGAGGAAACTGAGGCAGAATATTTAAGTGAGTTCCAAAGTCACACCAGCTAGTACGGATGACATTGGGATTTGAACATAGGCCTGTACCCTTAACCTCTCTTTTTCTGGTATAAAAGAAAACATGCTACAATTAAGTTCTTGTCTTGTTCGCCACTCTATCCCCAGTATCTGAAATAGTGCCTGGCCTATAGAAAACCAATAAATGTTTGTTGGATTAATCAATTATTTATAAATAAATATCTTGCTGGTAATTCTAAAACAAACAGATATCAAAAAGAGATCCAAAAACACACAGCCACAATGGCATTCATTAAAATCTTCTTTCTTCTCCTCAATTCTCTAATTTCCCTCAGTCCTCTGGAAACCCTCATTTCTGAAGTCCCACAAATTCTCCATTCATACCATTTCCTCACCACCACCTCATTCTTCTCCCTCACCATGCCCTAGTGCTCACAGACCTCCCAATGAGCTATGCTCTTCACCTGATTCTGCCATGTGGAGAATGTAATTTGTCTTAGGTTTTCTCCGTTTTTCTCCCTTTCCTCTGCTTCTCAAGTTCTGCAAAGGTGTAGGGAAAGGAAATTGTCGTAAGTGTGTGAAGTATGTGTTGGTGAGGCTATGGACAGTTACTTTTTTTTTAATCCTTTACAAATTAGAAAGGAGTATGTGTCATAACAAATTAGACCATTCCCTTGTGCTGTATGTTATGGGTTGTTTTTAGTTTTTCACTATTTTGGCCATTTGGTGCATGAAGCATCCTCTGTATTTTAAGTTATATTGTTAGACTAGATTCCCAGACAGAGCATGAATGGTTTTAAGGATGTTAACACATATTGTGAAGTTGCTTTTCCAGCAGAAAGGCTTTACCAGTTTATGCTTCCTCAACCATAAGCACAGAGCATTCTCACTAAAAAAATAATAATAATGTTTTTCAGTATCTCAAGAGCAACCAGGAACTGTCAGAGAAGCTGACTGAGTTGCAGCAAGAGAAGGAAGCTCTACATAAAGAATATGGGCAGTTTTTGAAGCAATTTCATATCCATGTGAGGTAAACAAAAACCAGTTCCCTTGGGAAGAAAACTGCATAGAGTAGCTCCTGCCTATTGAGCCAGCTCCAGGGCCAAGCAGAGAGATGCTCACTGAAGCAACCTTTTAAGAGGGTCAATATAGTTTTCTTATGTTCCCAGAAGTTTTAACATAAGGTTCTTCCTAGGGAATTGTGGGGCTCAATTTCTTCTCAAGAGAGTGAGGAAAAGGGAATTAGGCTTTATTGAGCTCTGGTGATATCTAACTTCTTTTTTTTTCCCTAAACATACCCTTGTCACTTGCTTTCACGCTGTTTTTCCCCCCAAAGCACTTTCCTCATCTTGGACCACCCTCTCTCCATTCCAACTCTTCACTTCAACTCATCCTTCTTAGACTAGGAATCACCTCCTCTAAGGAGCCCTTCTTGACACACCCAGCCTTGGCTGGGTGAATTGCCCATTCTGGGTGAGGTGCCCATTCTTCATGTTCATATAGTCCTTTGCACATGCCTCTCTGTACTTATTTCAGAAATTACCATGTTGTTTTGAAATGATGTGATTCACTACCTACCTTCCTCAACAGACTGTAGGCTCTTCAAGAGCATGGGCCATGGTCTTACTCGTCTTTTTAGTCACAGTCCCTGGTATACAGTAGGTACTCAGTAAAAATTTATGTTCCTGAACTTCCTGCTCTTTCTTTCATTTGCTGCTCACCATTCTACCATATTCCTCCCACTCTCCTCTATGGAGTGTAACACGTTAAGTTCAGAATGTGGACTCGGGAATAGCACTACCTAGGTACAAATCCCGGTTCTACTAGAAACTTTTCAGAAAAGTTACATAGCCTCTCTGTGGCTCAGATTCCTCATCTTTAAAATGGACAAAATAACAGTGCTTGTCTCATAAGGTTTTTGTGATGATTAAATGAGTTAATATATGTAAATCACTTAGAACAGTGTCTACTACCCAGTATGTAGTATTATTAATATTTATTTATTTTTAATAATTTTAGTTTTTTAGGCATGGCCCACCTCTCTGCTCCCAGCCTTGCAGTGTTCTCTCTGTTCCTTGTATAGGCTGAGATTTCTTATTTTGTTATGTTCTTACCCATCTACTATGATGATGGTATGATGATGGTATTGTGATAATGGTTTAAAAACCATTGTTTAATCACGAGCATTTTTCCCATTAAAAACTGTCTTTGAAAAATTGAAAGCGTTTTGGGCTGTCAGCATAGCTGAAAATGTTTTCTTGGTATGACGCATGTATCTTTGTTATTGGTTTGATTTAGTGTGCCTTACTTCAATAAAAATTCATTATTACAGTTTACCAAAAAAAAAAAACAAAAAAAAAAAAACAAAAAAACACACACCATGGTTTACTGCTTGATAGCATAGATTAGTTTTTCAGAGTTATTGGTATTCATCATCTTGCTTTTGATCATCATATCATTGAGAAATGTAGAAACCATGGTAAAGGAAGTGTGCATGGTTCAGTTCATGTTGCTAAACAGATCTAAGACTAGAACTCAGTCCTCTGATAACTTATTCAGTGCTCTTTCCACATTATATCTTACTATTAGAGGAAGGAGAGAGAATGAAATACCTGATTTATACATCTATAAAAATGCAACAATTCTTGCTAAATGAATCAACACTGAATTTTACTAACATGTAATATGCTTATATATGTATATATATAATGTATGTATTTATATTATATTGTATTATGTTATATATTACATTATTATATTTATTATGTGTGTATTTATATTATATCATATCATATCATATTATGTTAGATAAATATCAGCATCCAAAGGTGTTCAGGCAGTTAAAATATTTTCATTTTACAAATAATAATGGAAAATAATGCAAATTTTTAAATGAATGAAAGATTATCCAGAATTTATCCTATGTTCACTCCTAGTCTCTGTGCATAAATATAATTTTATGATTTTTACTATCATAGTTTACATAAAATTTTGTATTATCTTTCTCTTAATATCCTGTCATAAGCATTGTGCTTTGTTGCTACAGTCTTTGAATTTGTCTACTTTTGTAAAAAATACTATTTCATGTATTAGTTTCCTAAAACTGCTGTAACAAATTACCACAAACTGGGTAGCTTAAAACAACAGCCATTGTCTCACAATTCTGGAGGCTAGAAGTCTGAAATCAAACTGTCAGCAGGGTCATGTTCCCTCTGAAACCTATAGAGGAGAATCCTTCTTTGCCTCTTTTAGTTTCTGGCGTTTGCTGACAATCCTTGTCATTCCTTGGCTTTTAAATGCATGGCTCCAATCTCTGCCTCCACCTTCCCATGGCATTCTTTCCCCTGTGACTGTTTCTGTGTCCCCTATTCCAACATGACCTCATCTTAACTAAACTAATTGCATTTGCAATGACCCTATTTCCAAATAAGGTCACATTCTGAGGTACTGGGGATTATCACTTCAACATGTCTTTGAGGAGACACAACTGAACCCATAACATTTCATACATTTGATATGCCCTTGTACTAATAATGGCATTTCAACAGGGTTCAATTTCTAAAGAAGACTAACAGAACCCAAAATGGCAATGCTTACAAATCTACAGTTTATTACAGGAAAAGTATACAATATAGCAACAACATCAAAGTAAGGATATGCGTCACAGCTAATCGTTATCTCACAGCAAGGGGTCCAAATAGGTCCCCAAGAGCTCCAATCATCCTCTCTCTTTAAGGGGCATGACTGGATGCAGTTTTGCTCTCAGACCACAAACCACCAATGTGTGCAGAGAATGCCTGAGAACCAGGGAACCCAAAATAGTCTCAGCCTTTTTTTTTTTGTTTTTTTTTTTAATATTCTGCTGGTCACATAAGCATATTCTTGCTGTGTAACCAAGAGCCTCTGGAGGTCTCAAGGAGATCACGTACCAATCATCAAACTCACTATTATCAATAAATAATGCTGACAAGCTGGTACAAACTGCCCTGAAAGTCCTTGGACCTGGTTACAAAGCAACACTATTTTATTCAGTATATTTCATGCCTTGACCAGGAATCAGTGCCAAGCAGGAACTTCAGCAAAACAACTCCATGTTAATTCTGGGCCTACTGGAATTAACTTGCAAAACACAGCCCTAACTTAGTTAAGAATATTTACCGGTCCTATAATTTAATGTTTTTCTATTCAAAATAACACAGAAAAAAACTCATTTTGGTATATACATTTCTCAAAAGTTATTTTTGTAGGATAAATTCCTATAAATGGAATTATTAGTACTAGTTAAAAGGGAAGAGCTATGGACCTTAAAATGTATTGACAACAATTCAGAAACATCCTACCAAATTCTTCTGCCATCAACCTTGTGTAAGAATAGCAATTCACCATATCCTCATTATTGGGTACTATAATGGCTATGAAATCTAGATAGAAATGCTTATGATATAATAGATGAAAAAAGCAGAAGATAAAAATTTTAATGTAGACAATGTTTAAATAAAAGGTAATTTTAAAAAGATAAGAAGGAAATACATCAGTATCATAGTACTGATCATATTGAGGTTTGGGATTTTCCCAAAATTTTCTATAGTTTATCATCTTACTTTTAAAAATAAATTTATTTCTAAATAATCAAAATGGCAGAATAAGAGGGAAAGCAGCTGTCTGTCATGGGAGGGAAGAGACGTGAGTTTTAATAGCCCATGGCAGTAATGGTAGAAGAATTTTCAGAAGAACACATCAGATTTCACCCCTTGTAACCTACATTGTTATACAGTCATCTTCAAGAGTCAAGGCTATTGGGTTGGAGTTTGATACTTTCAGGTATTTACTTCTAGCTATTCCAATACATTAAAACCTAAAAAGGATTATCTATATAGTGCATAAGAATGTCCACCAGAGTGACATCTCGACTCCATTTAAAATCTCTCAGCCAGTGAAACTTTATTCCATTTCATTTTACGTCCCCCTTTGGGTCCCAAAGATGTTCTCAATCCAACAATGCCAGGTCCAGATTCATCCCTGGGAGTCATATCCTGCATTGCCAGGGAGATTTACACCCCTGGGAGTCAGGTCCCACATGGGGGGAGGGCAGGGAGTTCACCTGCTGAGTTGGCTTAGCTAGAGAGAGCCACATCTGAGCAACAAAGAGGCGCTCAGGGGGAGACTTAGGCACAGTTATAAGCAGGTTTAGCCTCTCCTTTGTAGTAACGAGCTTCATAAGGACAAGCCCCAAGATAGAGGGCTTGGCAAACCAAGCTGTCAGACCAGGACTCAATTTTGCCAAATTCTCTGCCACTTTAAAAGAAGGATCACCTTTCTTCCAGGTGGCAATGACACATTCATCATGTCTGTTAAAGGCCTCATCAGAAGTATCTTTAGACTCCATATTTCTACCAACAGTCTCTTCAAAGCAATCTGGGCCTTTTCTATCAAGCTCCTCACAATTCTTCCAGAATCTTCCCCTTATCCATTTAAAAAGCCATTCCAACATGTCTGGTATTTGCAAACTCAGCAGTACCCCCACTTCTCTGGTACCAAAATCTGTCCCGGTTTGCTAGAGCTGTTGTTATGCAAAACACCAGAAATGGATTGGCTTTTATAAAGGAGATTTGTTAGGTTAAAAATTTACAGTTCTAAGGCCATAAAAGTGTCCAAACTAAGGCATCAACAAGAGGATACCTTCACTGAAGAAGGGCCGATGGTGTTGGAACACATCTGTCAGCTGGGAAGGCATGTGGCTAGTGTCTCCTGGTCCTTTGCTCTCAGGTTCTGGTTTCAAAATGGCTTTCTCCAAAATGTCTCTGAGCTTCTGTCTCTCTTAGCTTCTCTCTCTCAGGTTCTGTGCATCCTTGCATGTTCTCCCAGGGTGTTTCTCTCTCAGTGTCTGGGGGTCCTCTTTTAGCTTCTCCAAGGCAAGCTCTGGGCTTCATCTCTTAGCTCAGCATCTCCATATGTCTTTCTGTCTGCATTTACAAGTTTCTGGGTCTGTGTCAGCCCCTGAGCTCTGTTAAAGACTCCAGTAAACTAATCAAGACACACCTTGAATGGGTGGGGTCACACCTCCCTGGAAATAATCTAATCAAAAGAACTTACCCACAGTTGGTGGGTCACATCTCCATGGAAACAACCTAATTAAAAGATCCCACACATAAGTCTGCACCCACAAGACTGGATTAAAAGAACATGGTGGGAGAACCTAAGATGGCGGCTAGGTGAGACAGGGCAAAAAAAACACCTCCGTGAAAAATACTAGATAAAAACCAGAAAGTGACCCAGAACACCGGTTCCAGAGTAGCACCAGCCGGACAAGGTCTGCTAAATCTACAGGGACCGTGCATTTGGTGAAATCAGGAGTCTGCATTCTGAAACGAGTGAGTGAGTCAGCTGAAAGTCCCTTGGCCACGCTGTGGTGTGGGGAAACAGTGGGTTGGCATTTGGAGATGGACTAGTTCTTTAAAAAAAAAAAAAGCCCAGGAGCAGCTGCAGATATGACAAGTGGGCTGGGCTAACGCCTCAGTGTCTGGCATGGAGGATACCCCTTCCCACACCCACTGCTGATTGTCTTGGGCCAAGGGGAGCAAAGGGGAGCCAAAAGGAGAAAAAACGCACTACTTGCAGCCATCTCCCTGGCAGGTGGGGGCACTCCTACCCAGGGCCAAACCCACAGCACAGAACCGCTCCAAGAAACCCAGTGTGACAGGGAGTCTTTCCCACAGTACCATGCACATGCCACAATATCTGCCGTGGACAGTGGCCTTTAATACACCCACAGCTGATTGTCCCGGAGCTGGGAGGGTGGAGCTGTACAGAAAGAGAGAAGTTAACGAGTCCCATTCAACCATCTTTGAAGCAGGCTGGGAACGCCCCTGCATGGCCTGGCATCCCAGGTCTTCCCTGGAGGCCGGTGCGCACTTGTGACATGGCACAGCACTCCCTCCCTCAGCAGAGGTCCTGGAAGAGCACTGCAGGGAAGGGGGAACCACTTGGAAACCCCAGGGAACCTAAACCAATACCAAGGACTTTTGGGTCAGCAGCAGAGAACAGCGTTAAATCTCCAGGAACACCTGGGAGGTTTGATTATTAAAGCTGCCCTTCCTCCCTAACCGCTCCGACACACGCCCCTCATTCAGGGTGGACAGCATCGACAACACACCCAAATTAAGTGCACCAAATGGACCCCACAAGAATCAGATCCCCACACACCACAAAGACAATGTGGGGGAGAACTGACTTGAGGGGAATAGGTGACTCACGGACGCCATCTGCTGGTTAGTTAGAGAAAGTGTATGCCACCAAGCTGCAATTCTGACAAATTAAAGATCAAGTAAAGCAAATGCCAAGAGGCCAAAAACAACAGAAAATCTTAAAGCATATGATAAAACCAGACGATATGGACGACCCAAACCCAAACACTAAAATCAAAAGATCAGAAGACACACAGTACTTGGCGCAATTAATCAAAGAACTACAGACAGGCAATGAGAGCATGGCACAGGATATAAAGGACATGAAGAAGAGCATGGCACAGGATATAAAAGACATAAAGAAGACCCTAGAAGAGCATAAAGAAGAAATTGCAAGAGTAAATAAAAAAATAGAAGATCTTGTGGAAATTAAAGAAACTGTAGGCCAAATTAAAAAGACTCTGGATACTCATAATACAAGATTAGAGGAAGTTGAACAACAACTCAGCCTCCTTGAGGACCACAGAACAGAAAATGAAAGAACAAAAGAAAGAATGGGGGAAAAATCAAAAAAATCAAAATGGGGATTTCAGGACTATGATAGATAAAATAAAACATCCAAATTTAAGACTCATTGGTGTCCCAGAAGGGGAAGAGAAGGGTAAAGTTCTAGAAAGAGTATTCAAAAAAATTGTTGGGGAAAACTTCCCAAACCTTCTACACAATATAAATACACAAAGCATAAATGCCCAGCCAACTCCAAATAGAATAAATCCAAATAAACCCATTCCAAGACATATTCTGATCAGACTCAAATACTGAAGAGAAGGAGCAAGTTCTGAAAGCAGCAAGAGAAAAGCAATTCACCACATACAAAGGAAACAACATAAGACTAAGTAGTGACTACTCAGCGACCACCATGGAGGCAAGAAGGCAGTGGCATGACATATATAAAATTCTGAGAGACAAAAATTTCCAACCAAGAATACTTTATCCAGCAAAATTCTCCTTCAAATTTGAGGGAGAGCTTAAATTTTTCACAGACAAAGGCTGAGAGATTTTGCTAATAAAAGACCTGCCCTACTTCAGATACTAAAGGGAGCCCTACTGACAGAGAAACAAAGAAAGGAGAGAGAGATACAGAGAATTTTAACATACATATATAGAACATTACATCCCAGGTCACCGGGACACACATTCTTCTCTAGTGATCACGGATCTTTCTCCAGAATGGACCGTATGCTGGGACATAAAAACAAGCCTCAATAAAATAAAATTTTAAAAAAATGAATTTCTTCAAAGCACATTCTCTGACCACAGTGGAATACAAGTAGAAGTCAATAACCATCAGAAACTTGGAGAATTCACGAACACCTGGAAATTAAAAATGAGCGGGAGATGAAAACATTACCGGATAATCAAAAGCTGAGGGACTTAATCACCAGTAATCAGTCCTATAAGAAATGCTAAAGGGAGTTGAGCAGGCTGAAAGGAAGGGACACTAAACAATTGACTGAAACTACATGAAGAAATAAAGATTTCCAGTGAAGATCACATGGTAAATATAAATACCAATACTACTGTATTTTTGATTTGTAACTCCACTATTTATTTCCTACAGGATCTAAAATACACAAACTGTAATGATAAATCAGTGGTTTTGGACTCAATATAAAATATGTAATTTTTGACAAGAACTACATAAAGGTGGGGGAATGATGGAGTATAGGAACATAGTTTATGTGTCCTATTGAAGTTAAGTTGGTATCAAAGAAAAACAAGATTGTTATAGATTTAAGATGTTAAATTTAAGCCCCACAGTAAACACAAAGAAAGTATCAGAGAATATGACCATAGAGATGAAAAGTAGAGTAAGGTTTCCGAGAAGTGGGGGAAGGGGCAATGGGGACTTTAGAAATGAGAGTAGGGTTTCTGTTTGGGGTAAAGGGAAACTTCTAGAAATGGATGGTGGGAAGGTGATGGCAATGCAACATGCTAAATGTGATTAATCCCACTAATGGAATGCTAGGGAGGGGGGGGGATGGGAAGATTTAGGCTGTAAATATGTTTCCACAATTGGGAAAAAAAAAAAGACAGTCTAAATAGATGACAATTAAATGCCAAAGATGATCCTAGATGGGATCTGAGAATGGAGGAGAGGAGGCTCAAAGGGACACAAATGGGACACAAGAATAAAAAAAAGGAAATACAGAATGTAAGCTTTATATCAATGTTGATGAATTTCTTGAACTTCTTAGCTGCGCTTAATGAGACTGCATAAAAGAATGTTCTTGTCCATGGGAAAGGTATATGCAAATTATATTGTTTGTTCAAAGATATGTGCTGCTTGCTCTCATATGTTCAGAGGACAGAGCAATAGATGATGGATGATAGACAAGGAGGGAGGGAGGGAGAGAGGGAGGTAAAGAAAGAAACAGTGGTATGACTGGATGTTAAAGGTGGTGGATCGAGGTATCGGAGGAGGGGGGTTGGGGTATGATGGAGTTCTATGTATGGGGTTTGTACTGTTTTTGCAACTGTTCCTGTAAGATTGAATTTATTTCAAAATAAAATTTATTGAATTAAAAAAAAAAGAACATGGCTTGTGATTCTTGAAGACAATTGTATAACTATGTAGTTTACATGGGGTGATGGTGTGATTGTGAAAACCTTGTGGATCACACTCCACTTATCCAGTGTTTGGATGGATGAGTAGAAAGATGGGGACAAAAACTAAATGAAAAATAGAGTGGGGTAGAGATGATTTGGGTGTTCTTTACTTTTATTATTTATTCCTATTTTTACTCTTTCTGGTGTAAGAAAAATTTCAAAAATTGATTGTGGTGATGAATGCACAACTATATGATGATACTGTGAACAGTTGATTGTATGGTATGTGAATATATCTCAATAAAACTGAATTTAAAAAAAAAAAAAAAACACAAACAAACAAAAGAAGAACATGGCTTTTGTGGACAGACATAATAAATTCAAACCAGCACAGGGAGTCACAGATTCACTGGGCCACATGTTGGTCTTGATGCTATTTTCTTATTTCTTTTTGTAAGAACTGAGAAAGACTCTGATTAATGTCCTTCTGGAACTAAGTACAAGAGTAAATTGCTGGAGAGGCGGGGCAAGATGGCAGACTGGTGAGCTGTATGTTTTAGTTACTCCTCCAGGAAAGTAGGTAGAAAGGCAGGAACTGCGTGGACTGGAAACCACAGAGCAATCTGACTTTGGGCATACTTCATACAACACTCATGAAAACGTGGAACTGCTGAGATCAGCGAAATCTGTAAGTTTTTGCGGCCAGGGGACCCGCGCCCCTCCCTGCCAGGCTCAGTCCCATGGGAGGAGGGGCTTTCAGCTCCAGGAAGGAGAAGGGAGAACTGCAGTGGCAGCCCTTACCGGAAACTCATTCTGCTGATCCAAACTCCAACCATAGATAGACTGAGACCAGACACCAGAGAATCTGAGAGCAGCCAGCCCAGCAGAGAGGAGACAGACATAGAAAAAAAACAACACGAAAAACTCCAAAATAAAAGCGGAGGATTTTTGGAGTTCTGGTGAACATAGAAAGGGGAAGGGCAGAGCTCAGGCCTGAGCTCAGGCCCTGAGGCGCATATGCAAATCCCAAAGAAAAGCTGATCTCTCTGCCCTGTGGACCTTTCCTTAATGGCCCTGGTTGCTTTGTCTCTTAGCATTTCAATAACCCATTAGATCTCTGAGGAGGGCCCTTTTTTTTTTTTTTTTAATCCTTTTTTCTTTTTCTAAAACAATTACTCTAAGAAGCCCAATACAGAAAGCTTCAAAGACTTGCAATTTGGGCAGGTCAAGTCAAGAGCAGAACTAGGAGAGCTCTGAGACAAAACGCAATAATCCAGTGGCTGAGAAAATTCACTAAACACCACAACTTCCCAAGAAAAGGGGGGTGTCCGCTCACAGCCATCATCCTGGTGGACAGGAAACACTCCTGCCCATCGCCAGCCCCATAGCCCAGAACTGCCCCAGACAACCCAGTGTGATGGAAGTGCTTCAAATAACAGGCACACACCACAAAACTGGGCGTGGACATTAGCCTTCCCTGCAACCTCAGCTGAATGTCCCAGAGTTGGGAAGGTAGAGCAGTGTGAATTCACAAAGCCCCATTCAGCCATCATTGCAGCAGACTGGGAGCCTCCCTACACAGCCCAGCAGCCCAGAACTGCCCTGCGGGGACGGCACTCACCTGTGACATAGCACAGTCATCCCTCAACAGAGGACCCGGGGTGCACAGCCTGGAAGAGGGGCCCACTTGCAAGTCTCAGGAGCCATACGCCAATACCAAGGACTTGTGGGTCAGTGGCAGAGATAAACTGTGGCGGGACTGAACTGAAGGATTAGACTATTGCAGCAGCTTTAAAACTCTAGGATCACCAGGGAGATTTGATTGTTAGAGCCACCCCCCCCCCTCCCTGACTGCCCAGAAACACGCCCCATATACAGGGCAGGCAACACCAACTACACACGCAAGCTTGGTACACCAATTGGACCCCACAAGACTCACTCCCCCACTCACCAAAAAGGCTAAGCAGGGGAGAACTGGCTTGTGGAGAACAGGTGGCTCATGGACGCCACCTGCTGGTTAGTTAGAGAAAGTGTACTCCACGAAGCTGTAGATCTGATAAATTAGAGATAAGGACTTCAATTGGTCTACAAATCCTAAAAGAACCCTATCAAGTTCAGCAACAGAAAATTATAAAGCATATGAAAAAACCAGATGATATGGATAACCCAAGCCCAAGCACCCAAATCAAAAGTTCAGAAGAGACACAGCACCTAGAGCTGCTACTCAAAGAACTAAAGATGAACAATGAGACCATAGTACAGGAGACAAAGGAAATCAAGAAGACCCTAGAAGAGCATAAAGAAGACATTGCAAGACTAAATAAAAAACTGGATGATCTTATGGAAATTAAAGAAACTGTTGACCAAATTAAAAAGATTCTGGACACTCATAGTACAAGACTAGAGGAAGTTGAACAACGAATCAGTGACCTGGAAGATGACAAAATGGAAAATGAAAGCATAAAAGAAAGAATGGGGAAAAAAATTGAAAAAATCGAAATGGACCTCAGGGATATGATAGATAATATGAAACGTCCAAATATAAGACTCATTGGTGTCCCAGAAGGGGAAGAAAAGGGTAAAGGTCTAGGAAGAGTATTCAAAGAAATTGTTGGGGAAAACTTCCCAAATCTTCTAAACAACATAAATACACAAATCATAAATGCTCAGCGAACCCCAAATAGAATAAATCCAAATAAACCCACTCCGAGACATATACTGATCACACTGTCAAACACAGAAGAGAAGGAGCAAGTTCTGAAAGCAGCAAGAGAAAAGCAATTCACCACATACAAAGGAAACAGCATAAGACTAAGTAGTGACTACTCAGCAGCCACCATGGAGGCGAGAAGGCAGTGGCACGATATATTTAAAATTCTGAGTGAGAAAAATTTCCAGCCAAGAATACTTTATCCAGCAAAGCTCTCCTTCAAATTTGAGGGAGAGCTTAAATTTTTCACAGACAAACAAATGCTGAGAGAATTTGCTAACAAGAGACCTGCCCTACTGGAGATACTAAAGGGAGCCCTACAGACAGAGAAACAAAGAAAGGACAGAGAGACTTGGAGAAAGGTTCAGTACTAAAGAGATTCGGTATGGGTACAATAAAGGATATTAATAGACAGAGGGGAAAAATATGACAAACATAAATCAAAGGATAAGATGGCTGATTCAAGAAATGCCTTCACGGTTATAACTTTGAATGTAAATGGATTAAACTCCCCAATTAAAAGATATAGATTCGCAGAATGGATCAAAAAAAAATGAACCATCAATATGTTGCATACAAGAGACTCATCTTAGACACAGGGACACAAAGAAACTGAAACTGAAAGGATGGAAAAAAGTATTTCATGCAAGCTACAGCCAAAAGAAAGCAGGTGTAGCAATATTAATCTCAGATAAAATAGACTTCAAATGCAGGGAGGTTTTGAGAGACAAAGAAGACCACTACATACTAATAAAAGGGGCAATTCAGCAGGAAGAAATAACAATCGTAAATGTCTATGCACCCAATCAAGGTGCCACAAAATACATGAGAGAAACACTGGCAAAACTAAAGGAAGAAATTGATGTTTCCACAATAATTGTGGGAGACTTCAACACATCACTCTCTCCTATAGATAGATCAACCAGACAGAAGACCAATAAGGAAATTGAAAACCTAAACAATCTGATAAATGAATTAGATTTAACAGACATATACAGGACATTACATCCCAAATCAGCAGGATACACATACTTTTCTAGTGCTCATGGAACTTTCTCCAGAATAGATCATATGCTGGGACATAAAACAAGCCTCACTAAATTTAAAAAGATTGAAATTATTCAAAGCACATTCTCTGACCACAATGGAATGCAATTAGAAGTCAATAACCATCAGAGACTTAGAAAATTCACAAATACCTGGAGGTTAAACAACACACTCCTAAACAATCAGTGGGTTAAAGAAGAAATAGCAAGAGAAATTGCTAAATATATAGAGACGAATGAAAATGAGAACACAACATACCAAAACCTATGGGATGCAGCAAAAGCAGTGCTAAGGAGGAAATTTATAGCACTAAACGCATATATTAAAAAGGAAGAAAGAGCCAAAATCAAAGAACTAATGGATCAACTGAAGAAGCTAGAAAATGAACAGCAAACCAATCCTAAACCAAGTACAAGAAAAGAAATAACAAAGATTAAAGCAGAAATAAATGACATAGAGAACAAAAAAACAATAGAGAGGATAAATATCACCAAAAGTTGGTTCTTTGAGAAGATCAACAAGATTGACAAGCCCCTAGCTAGACTGACAAAATCAAAAAGAGAGGAGACCCATATAAACAAAATAATGAATGAAAAAGGTGACATAACTGCAGATCCTGAAGAAATTAAAAAAAATTATAAGAGGATACTATGAACAACTGTATGGCAACAAACTGGATAATGTAGAGGAAATGGACAATTTCCTGGAAACATATGAACAACCTAGGCTGACCAGAGAAGAAATAGAAGACCTCAACCAACCCATCACAAGCAAAGAGATCCAATCAGTCATCAAAAATCTTCCCAGAAATAAACGCCCAGGGCCAGATGGCTTCACAGGAGAATTCTACCAAACTTTCCAGAAAGAACTGACACCAATCTTACTCAAACTCTTTCAAAACATTGAAGAAAATGGAACACTACCTAACTCATTTTATGAAGCTAACATCAATCTAATACCAAAACCAGGCAAAGATGCTACAAAAAAGGAAAACTACCGGCCAATCTCCCTAATGAATATAGATGCAAAAATCCTCAACAAAATACTTGCAAATCGAATCCAAAGACACATTAAAAAAATCATACACCATGTCCAAGTGGGGTTTATTCCAGGCATGCAAGGATGGTTCAACATAAGAAAATCAATCAATGTATTACAACACATTAACAAGTCAAAAGGGAAAAATCAGTTAATCATCTCCATAGATGCTGAAAAAGCATTTGACAAAATCCAACATCCCTTTTTGATAAAAACACTTCAAAAGGTAGGAATTGAAGGAAACTTCCTCAACATGATAAAGAGCATATATGAAAAACCCACAGCCAGCATAGTACTCAATGGTGACAGACTGAAAGCCTTCCCTCTAAGATCAGGAACAAGACAAGGATGCCCACTGTCACTACTGTTATTCAACAGTGTGCTGGAAGTGCTAGCCAGGGCAATCCGGCAAGACAAAGAAATAAAAGGCATCCAAATTGGAAAAGAAGAAGTAAAACTGTCATTGTTTGCAGATGATATGCTCTTATATCTAGAAAACCCTGAGAAATCGACGATACAGCTACTAGAGCTAATAAACGAATTTAGCAAAGTAGCGGGATACAAGGTTAATGCACATAAGTCAGTAATGTTTCTATATGCTAGAAATGAACAAACTGAAGAGACACTCAAGAAAAAGATACCATTTTCAATAGCAACTAAAAAAATCAAGTACCTAGGAATAAACTTAACCAAAGATGTAAAGTGGGGTGATATATTTAAGATACTGAAAGAGAAAAACCACCAACCAAGAATCCTATGTCCAGCAAAACTGTCCTTCAAATATGAGGGAGAGCTTAAAATATTCAATGACAAACAATGACAGAGTTTGTGAACAAGATATCTGCTCTACAGGAAATACTAAAGGAAGCACTGCAGACAGAAAGAAAAAGACAGGAGTGAGAGGTTTGGAAACAATTTTAGGAGATAGTAGCACAGCAATGTAAGTACACTGAACAAAGATGAGTATGAGTATGGTTGAAAGAGGAAGGTTAGGAGCGTGTGGGACACCAGAACAAAAGAGGAAGGATAAAGACTGGGACTTTATAACTCAGGGAAACCTAGGGTGCTCAATGATTGTAATAAATGGTACAAATATGTTTTTACATGAGGTAGAATAAATGAATGTCAACATTACAAGGTGTTAAAAATAGGGTAGGATTGGGGGTAAAACACAATCAATGCAAACTGGAGACTATAATTAATGGAAACATTGTATTATGCTTCCTTTAATATAACAGACAATATACCAAAGCTAAATAGGTATGGGGGTGGGGAATAGGGGAAGGGTATAGGACTCCTGGCATTGGTGATGTTGTCTGACTCTTTATTCTACTTTAGTTTAATGCTATCTTTCCTTTTGTTGCTTTCTAGCTGTCATTTTTTTCTCTCTCCCTCTCTTTCCCTTTCCCTTTTCATTTGTCTCTCTGCCTTCTTTGACTCTTCCTCCTTCTTTGTGGAAGAAATGGAGATGTACTTATATAGATAGTGGTGATGGTGCTGAATACATAAATACGTGACTATACAGGGAAACAACGATTTTTTTCCTTAGGACAGAATGTATGGTGTGTGAACAAAATCATCTTAAAAGAAATGGGTTGATGAAGAAAACTTGAGGGCACTATATTGAGTGAAATAAGACAGACACGTAAAGGCAAATATTGCAGGGTCTCACTGATATGAACTGATTATAATATGTAAACTCATAGACATGAAATGTAAGTTACCAGGATATAGAATGAGGCTAAAGAATGGGTAGTGGTTGCTTAGTATGAGCAGAATGTTTAACTGGGGCGAATGTAAACATTTGGAAATGGACAGGGGTGATGGTAGCATGTTGTGAGAATAGAACTAACAGTGCTGAAAGGTGTGTGAAGGTGGTGGAAAGGGTAAGCTCAGAGTCATGTATGTCACCAGAAGGAAAGTTGGAGGTTAAAAGATGGGAATGTATAAAAGAGTGAATCTTGTGGTAAACAATGTCCAGGATTAATGGTACAAATATTAGAAATCTCTCTCACAAACTAGAACAAGTGTATGACACTATAACTAGAAGTTAATAGAGAGGCATATAGGAAAAAATATATATACCTATTGCAAACTATATACTACAGTTAGTAGTATTTCAACATTCTTTCTTCAACAGTAACAAATGTACTATACCAAAATTATGAATCGATAATCGAGGGGGGTGATTAGGACTATAGGAGGATTTGAGTTTCCTTTTTTTCATCATTATTTCTTTTCTGGAGTAATGAAAATGTTCTAAAAATTGAAAAAAAATATTAATTGTGGTGATGGATGCACAGCTATATGATGGTACCATGGGCAATTGATTGTATACTTTGGATCTTTGGATAGTTATATGGTATGTGAACAATCTCCATCAAAAAAAAAAATGCCAGGGCATAAGCATATGAAAAGGTTTTCAACAGTGCACAAAAATGAAATGAAATGAAATGAAATGAAAGACAGCTTTTGAATTACTAGATTGAAAGGCAAGCTGGCATTGGCATTAACATGTAATTTTAATTACCTTTTGAGCTAACAATTCTACTTTCAGGAATCTATAGAAAATAATTGGGGACAAGTAGGCAAAGATGTACATATAGTGATATTCCTCACAGAATATTTTTATAATAGCAAAGATTAGAAACAATTCAAATGCCCCCCAAAGGTGTTGATTAAATGATTTATCATGTATTTGCCCAATGGAAAGCTACACTGCCATTAAAAATCTAGATCTGTTTTACTGTCTTGAAATGATATTTATGGCATATTGTAAAGCAAAAACAAAAGGATTACAGAAATTTAAAAAAAAAAATAGCTTCTTTGAAATTATCCAGTCTCAGGAGTAGAAAGAAAAAAGAATGTAGAAAAGTGAACAAAGACTATAAGGCCTGTGGGGCACCATCAAGCATCCCAATGTATGCATTGTGGGATTGACAGAAGGAAAAGAAAGAAAGAAACCATGGAAGTGAGAAGGGAGTGGTATAATATACTTAAGGTACTGAAAGAGAAAAACTACCAGCCAAAAATTATGTATCTGGAAAAACTGCCTTTCAAAAATGAGGCAGAGTTTTGAAAATTCAAAGATAAACAGAAACTAAGAGAGTTCATCAACAAAAGACCTGCCCTACAAGAGTTACTAAACAGAGTTCTGCAGGTTGAAAGGAAAAGACAGGATATTTCATGCAAATGGTAACCAAAAAAGAGCTGGGGTAGCTATACTAATGTCGCACAAAATAGACTAAGTCAAAAGCTGTTATAAGAGACAAAGAAGACACTATATTTTAATAAAAGGGACAATACACCAAGAAGAAATAATTATAAATATATAAATTATAAATATATAATAAATAATATATAAAATAAATATATATAATTAATTCAGGGTGACCCAAAATACATGAGGCAAACACTAGTAAAACTGAAGGGAGAAATAGCTGTTTCTACAATAATAGTTGGAGACTTCAGTACACCACACACATCAATAGACAGAACATCTAGACAAGGGATCAATAAGGAAACAGACCTTGAATAATATGGTAAATGAACTAGATCTAGCAGACATATACAGAACATTGCACCCCAATACAGCAGGATATACATTCTTCTCAAGTGCACATGGATCACTCTCCAGGATAGAACACATGTTGGAACACAAAGCTAGTCTCAATAAATTTAAAAGACTGAAATTATAGAAAACATCTTCTCTGACCATAATGGAAAGAAGCTGGAAATCAGTAACAGGCAGAGAATTAGAAATCCACAAATACATGGAAGTTAAAAAACAAACTCTTAAACAATCAGTGGGTAAAAGAAGAAATTACAAAGGAAATCAGCAAATATCTCAAGACAAATGAAAGGGAGGACACAACATATTAAAATTTATGGGATGCAATGAAGACATTGTTCAAAGGGAAATTTATAGCCCTACATGCTTAAACTAAAGAGGAAGAAAGCTAAAATCAAAGACCTAACTGCACACCTGGAGGAACTAGATAAAGAATAGCAAACTAAACCAAAAGCAAACAGAAGAAAGAAACAACAAAGATTAAAGCAGACATAAATGAAATAGAGAATAAAAAACAATAGAGAGCATTAACAAAACCAAAAGTTTGTTCTTTTTAAAAGATCAATAAAATTGACAATCACTTAGCGAGACTGACAAAGGAAGAAAAGAGAAAAGATGCAAATAAAATCAGAAATGAGAGGGGGGACATTTCTATTGACCCCATGGAAATAAAAAGGATCATAAGAGGATACTATGAACAACTGTGTGCCAACAAATTAGACAACCTAGAAGAAATGGACAAATTCATAGAAACACATGAACACAACCTACACTGACTCTAGAAGAAATAGAAGACATCAACAGAACAATTACAAGTAGAGAGATCGAATCAGTCATCAAAAACCTCCCAAACAAAGAAAAGCCCAGGACCAGATGGCTTCACAGGTAAATTGTACCAAACATTCCAAGAAGAATTAATACCAATCCTGCTGAAACTCTTCCAAAAAACTGAAGAGGAGGGAACACTTCCTAACTCGTTCTATGAGGCCAACATCACCCAATACCAAAGCCAGATAATGATACAACAGGAAAAGGAAGTTAAGGACTAATTTCTATTATGAATATAGATGCAAAAATCCTCAACAAAATATTAGCAAATGGAATCCAACAACACATTAAAAGAATTATACACCACAGTCAAGTGGATGTTATCCCAGATATGTAAGAGTGATTCAACATAAGGAAATCAATTAATGTAATACACTGCATAAACAAAACAAAAGGAAAACACCACATGATCATCAATTGGTGCAGAAAAGGTATTTGACAAAATCCTGCTAACTTTCTTCATAAAAACACTTAGGAAAATAGGAATAGGTGGAAACTTCCTTATCAACATGATAAAGAGCATATATGAAAAAGCCACAGCTAACATCCTTCTCAATGATGAAAGACTGAAAGCTTTCCCTCTATGATCTGGAACAAGACAAGGTTGTTCCAGTTATCACCAATGTTATTCAGCATAGTATCAGAAATTCTAGCCAGAGCAATTAGGCAAGAGAAAGAAATAAAAGGCATTCAAATTGGAAAGGAAGAAGTAAAACTTTCCCTGTTTGTAGATGACATAATCCCACATACAGAAAGTCCTGAAAAAATTGACAGCAAAGCTACTAGACTTAATAAATGAATTCAAAATAGTGGCAAGGTACAACATCCACAGGCAAATATCAATAGTGTTTCTAGACACTAATAATGAGCAATCTTAAGAGGAAATCAAGAAAAAATTCCATTTACAATAGCACCTAAGATAATGAAGTATCTAGAAATAAATTTAACCAAGGATGTAAAAGACCTATACACAGAAAACTACACAACTTTGCTAAAAGAAATCAAAGGCAATCTAAATAAATGGAAGGACATTCCATGCTTATGGATTGGAAGCTAAATATTGTCAAGATGTTGATTCTATCCAAAATGATTTACAGATCAGATTCAACACAAACACAATCAAAATTCCAATACCCTACTCTGCAGAAATGGAAAAGCCAATTATTGAATTTATTTGGTAGGGTAAGGGTACCTGAATAGCCAAAACCATCTAGACAAAGAATGAAGTTGGAGGACTCACCCTTCCTGAATTTAAAGCTTATTACAAAGCTACAGTTGTCAAAACAATATGGTACTGGCACAAAGATAGACATACAGACCAATGGAACTGGATTGAGAGCTCAGAAATAGACCCTCACATCTATCACCAATTGCTTTTTGACAAGTCTCCCACATCCACTCAATTGGGAAAGAATATTCTCTTTAACAAATGCTGCTATGAGAACTGGATATCCATATGCAAAAAAATGAAAGAGGATACCTATCCCTTGCCAAATACAAAAGTTAACTCAAAATGGATCAAGGACCTAAATATAAGAAAGAAGACTGTAAAACACCTAGAAGAAAATGTAGGGAAGCATCTTCAGGATCTTGTGTTAGGCAACAGTTTTTTAGACCTTACACAGAAAGTACAAGCAACCACAAAAAGATAAATGGGACCTCATCAAAATTTAAAATTTTTGTGCATCAAAGAACTTTATCATGGAAGTGAAAAGATAATCTACTCAAAGAGAGGAAATATTTGGAAACCATATATATGATAAGGGTTTAATATTCAGAATATATAAAGAAATCCTACAACTCAACAGCAAAAAGACAAAGTACCTAATTAAAAAATGGACAAAACACATGAATAGACATTTCTCCAAAGAGGATATACAAATGGCTAAAAAGCACATGAAAAAATGCTCAACATCGTTAGCTGATGATATACCATTTCACACTTACTAGAACGGCTACTATTTTAAAAAAAAAGGCAGAAAATTACAATTGTTGGAGAGGATGTGGAGGAATAGTAACACTCATTCATTGCTAGTGGGAATGTACATGGGGCAGCCACTGTGGACAACAGTTTGGCATCAGGAAGCTAAGCATAGAATTTCCATATGATCCAGCAGTCCCTCTACTAGGTATATACTCCAAAGAATTGAAAGCAGGGATTTGAACAGATATTTGCACATTGCTGTTCATAGTGAGATTATTCAGAATTGAAAAAATATGGAAGCAACTCATGTATCCATCAACTGAAGAATGGATAAACAAAATGTGGTATATGCATACAATGGAATATTATTCAGCATTAAAAAGGAATGAAGTTCTGGTTCATGCAACAACATGGGTGAATTTTGAAGACATTATGTTGAGTGAATAAGCCAGACACAAAAGAACAAATATTGTATGATTTCACTGATATGAAATAATTAGAATAAGCAAACTCATAGAGCAGAATCTAGAATATAGATTACCAGGGACTGTGTTGGGGTAGGGATAGGGGAGTTAATGCTTAATTTGCTGTGAATTTCTACTTGGGTTGATTCAGTTTTTGAATGGATAGATGCTATCATTAGGTAGCACACTTGTGAAGTAATTGACAGCACTGAATTATATATGTGAATGTGGTTAAAAGGGAAAATTTTAGGTTCTATATATGTTACTAGAATAAAAAGATAAGACACAGGACTCTACGGTACAGTGAACCCTATTGTAAACAATGGATTATGGTTAATAGTACAATTATTAAAATGTTCTGTCATGAATTATAAAAAATGTACCACACTAATTCAAGGTGTTAATAATAGGGTGGTATATTGGGGAAAAATACACCCTAATGTAAACTAGGACTATATTCAATAGTACAATTATAGTATTCTTTTATCAATTGTAACAAAGGTACCACAGTAATGCAAAGTGTTAATTATGGGGTGTGTGTATGAGAATGTGTATTTTTACACATTACATGATTTTTCTGTAAATCTACAACTTCTCTAATTAATTTTTAATTAATTAATTTTTTAAATTAAGCCTTTTGTTAACCCCAAAGAATATATCTGAAAAATATAGGGAGAAATATATGAGAAGGGATTCACTGAATAACAAAAAAGGTATAAGACTTACATAAACCAAATATCAATAGGACAGAAGAATGTCCTATGTTATCAATAGTTACATTAAATGTAAATGGATTAAACTCTCCATTCAAAAGGCAGAGATTGGCAGAATGGATAAAAAAGCATGACCCAACTAAATGCAGTTTACAAGACACTTACCTTAAATTCAAAGACAAGAGTAGATTAAAAGTGAAAGGGGGCTTCCAGGAAGACAGCAGAGTGGGTGAGGCAGAGTAGGCTTCTCCTCCATGAAGGAAACTAGAGAAGGGCCAGAAGATGCCTGGGACCATGTTTTGGGGTGTGAGTGGCCACAGCAGGACTCCTATATGGAAAGGTGGGGAGACTGTGCCTCAAGGGATAGTGTTCCAGTTTGCTAATGCTGCCGATATGCAAAATACCTGAAATGGGTTGGCTTTTATAAAGGGAGTTTATTTGGTTACAAAGTTACAGTCTTAAGGCCATAAAGTTTCCAAAGTAAGGTATCAACAATAGGGTACCTTCACTGGAAAAAGGCCATTGGTATCCAGAAAACCTGTGTTAGCTGGGAAGGCATGTAGCTGGTGTCTGCTTGCTCCCAGGTTGCATTTAAAAATGGCATTCTCCAAAGCATCAGTTTTCAATGGCCATCTTCAAAATGTCTGTCTAGGCTGCAGCTCCTCTCCAAAATGTCATTCTCATTTGCTCTCCAAAATATCACTCTTAGCTGCTCTGGGGTCCTTTTGTCTGTGTATTCCTTTATACATCTCCAATGATCCAATAAACACCCACCCTGAATGGGCGAGGTAACACCTCCATGGAAATTATCCAATCAAACATTTCACTCACAGTTGATTGAGTCACATCTCCATGGAAACACTCAAGCAAAGGATTCCAATCTAATCAACACTAATATGTCTGCCCCCACAAGATTGCATCAAAGAACATGGCATTTTTCTGGGGGACATAATATATACAAAACAGTACATACAGGGTGAATTTGTTCAGTGAGGACCACCTCATGGGGCCAGCAGCAGCAAGATGGCCACTGGGCAAGGGAGTGAGCAGTGGCTCTCAACTCCCATGTACCCACCTTAACAATTAACAGGGGAGATAATCCTCCACAGCTACATGGCCAGGAGTTCCCATGAGGGAACCCAGGAGGCAGCAGATGAGTATTGACTGCATTTGCTCTCCCCTCATGGAAGTCCAGAGGATCCACAGGCAAGAAGTGAGAATAGGAAAGGGTGCCACACAGAAGTAGCAGGAGCCCCTCCCACACTCCAGAAGCTTGTGGGCACACCGCAGACAGGAAGTGGATCATATTTGAGCTGGAGGGTGCCCTTGAGCAGATTCCCTGTGAAACTGCAAGGACCCACATCACACCCACAAAGTAGGCAGTCCCAGGTGCATACAGAGAACTGTTGCACTGATTGGACTCCCATCTGGTTGACCCCACCCAGAGCACAGGTGAAGTTTGGGGAAAGCTGGCCTGAGGGTAAGAGGTGGCTCAAGAGGGCCATCTTCTTGCAGTACAGGGAAAGTGCATTCCAGCAAGCTGTAGCTCTGCCAAATTATATTTAAATGGTGTAGTAGTCCTGCACTTCCCAAAATAATCTTACCAAGATGAGCAAATGCCCAAAGCCAACAGAAAATCATAAAGCACCTGAAAAAATAAGAAGATATAGACAAGCCAAATGAACAAATTAAAAAGCCAGAAGAGACACAAAATTTGGAGCAATTAATTAAAGAAGTAGGCACAAATTTTCAAAGCAACTTCAACAAGATGGCTTTAGACATAAAGGAAATCAATAAGACTCTACAGGAGCATAAAGATTTGAAAGAGTGAATTTATAAATAGCAGGTCTTATGGAAATAAAAGATAGAGTTGATCAAATTAAAAAAAAATAGAGACATACAATAGCAGATTTGAAAAGGCAGAAGAAAGGATAAGTGAACTAGAGGATAGCACAATTGAATGCGAATACACAAAAGAATAAATCATGAAAAAAATCGAAAAATTTGAAATGGATTGCAGAGAAATGATGGACAACATGAAGTGCACAAATACAAGAATCATTGGTGTCCCAGAAGGAAAAGACAAGAGTAAAGGGCTAGGAAGAGAGTTTCAAGACATAGTTGGGGAAATTTTCCCAACCATTCTATGCCAGTTTGAATATATTATGTCCCCAAGAAAAAGCCAAGGTCTTTTGATCTAGTCTCCTGGGAAACAACTTTGAATGTGAATGGATTAAACTTTCCAATCAAAAGATACAGACTGGTAGAATGGGTTTAAAAGTATGACCTATCAGTGTGCTGTTTACAAGAGACCCATCTTAGACCCTGAAACACAGAGATTAATGAAAACAAGAGCACAACATATCAAAACCTATGGAAAGCAGTGAAGGTGGTGCTAAGAGGGAAATTTGTAGTTCTAAATGCATACATCAAAAAGCAAGAAAGAGTTTAAACCAAAGACTTAGCTGAAGAACTGTAGAGGCTAGAGAATGATCAGCATACTAACCCTAAAGCAAGTAGAAGAAAAGAAATAACAAAGATTAAAGCAGAAATAAATAATATGGAGAAGAAAAAATAGAATAAATAAAACCAAAAGTTGGTTCTTTGAAAAGATTAACAAGATTGACAGACCCTTAGCTAGACTAACAAAGTCAAAAAGAGAAGAGACCTAAATAAACAGAATAAAAAATGAGAGTGGGGTAATTACTATGGATCCTGAGGAAATAAAAATCATAAGAAGATACTATGAACAACTGTATGCCACTAAGCTAGACAATTTAGAAGAAATGGACAATTTCCTAGAAACACATGAACAACCTAGACTGACCCAAGAAGAAATAGAAGACCTTAACAAACCAATCACAAGAAAAGAGATCCAATCAGTCATCAAAAATGTACCTACAAATTAAAACCCAGGGCCAAATGGCTTTAATGGGGAATTTTACCAAACTTTCCAAAAAGCATTGACATCATTCCTCCTCAAACTCTTTCAAAAAATTGAAGAAAAAGGTATACTACATAACTCATTTTATGAAGCTAATATCCCTCTAATACCAAAACCAGATAAAGGTACTACAAAAAAGGAAAACTATAGACCAATCTCCCTAATGAATATAGATGCAAAAGTTATCAACAAAATTCTTGCAAATCAAATCCTAAGGCACATTAAAAGAATTACACACCATGACCAAGAGGGTTTCATTCATGGCATGCAAGAGTGATTCAACATAAGAAAATCAATTAATGTAATTCAACACATTAACAAATCAAAAGGGAAAAATCAGATGATCATCTTGATAGATGCTGAAAAACATTTGACAAAATTCAACATCCCTTTTTGATAAAAACACTTCAAAAGACAGGAATTGAAGGAAACTTCCTCAATATGATAAAGGATGTATAAGAAAAACCTACAGCTAGCATAGTACTCAACACTGAGAGACTGAAAGCCTTCTCCCCAAGATCAGGAACAAGACAAAGATGCCCAGTGTCACCACAATTATTGAACATTGTGCTAGAAGTTCTAGCCAGAGCAATTTGCCAAGGCAAAGAAATAAAAAGTATAACTATGTGATGATAATGTGAGATATTATTTTATTATCATGGACAGAACATATGCTATGGGAACCTAGAAACCCTCAACTTTATAAGTCAAGCCCTTGATTTTGAGGCTTCGCTTGTGAAACTTATGGTTGTAAAGGGGAGGCTAAGCCCACCTGTAATTATGCCTAGGAGTCACCTCCAGAGAACCTCTTTTGCTGCTCAAATGTGACCTTTCTCTCTCTAAGCCTAACTCTGCAAATAAATTCATCACCCTCCCCCCGACATGGGACAGGAGCCCCCAGATGAGTGAGTCTCCTTGGTGACATGGGACATGGATTCCAGAAATGAAACTGACCCTGGCATTGAGGGGTTGAGAATGCCTTTTTGACCAAAAGGGGGAAAGCAAGGCAACAAAATAAGGTTTCAGTGGCTAAGAGATTTCAAATAGAGTTGAGGGGCTGTCCTGGAGGTTACTCCTATGCAAGCTTCAGCTAGATGTCCCAAATGGCCACAGTATGATAAGCCCACATCAACAGTAGTCTGCAAAACCCTAAAGAATACCAGGTCCCTCTCTGAGCCTCTATAAAAGTTTCATTCACTAAATTTATTCTTCAGAAACTTAAATCCTCCAGAGAGCTCCTATGCCAGCTAAGTCCCCAAACCCAGAGGCAACAGCCTTTTCAAGAACATCAACCACTTGCATCCCCTTTTCCCATAATGTCAATACCCCTTTTCAACTTGAAAAAGTTAGAGTGGCTACTGCCTAGACATTCCTGAAGATCAGGAAAGTGATTAAACTAGAGGAAGTGGTAGCAACAGACAATTCAGAATTTAACAAAGGATTATGAATACTGAATCTGTATATAATTTTCTTTTTCTTAATTGCTAGGGTATTAGAGTCACTAGAAGGAAAGAACTGAAATGGTGGAACTCTAACCCATAACATTCTTTGAAATTTTGCTATATAGCTACTTGTTAAATTGTAATTTGAAATTTATCACCTTTGTGTGTGTGTGTGTGTGTATATATATATATATATATATATTTCACAAGAAAATAACTGAAATTATGGTATGTAACCATAACATTCTTGGATATCTCCTACATAATTACTTGTTAAATCATACTTTGAAAGTTATCATCTTTTTTCAAATATTTTTCACAATAAGGAAATAACAAACTGTGGAACTGCAACCCATAACAGTCTTTGAAATTTTCTCTCTAACTACTTGCTAAACTGCACTTGGAAATTAATCACTTGTATGTAAATATGTTATATTCTGCAATTTAAAAAGTGAAAGGATGGAAAAATATACCATGCAATTAGTAATCAAAAGAGATATGGAGTATGTGAGACCAAGGAAAGAGATGTTTATTTAGTGCAGGATCTATATTTTCTAAACAATATAATTTCTATAGTCAGTTTGTTCAAACACCGTAATTACATGGAACTTTGAATAGGAAGTGAGATCTGGTAGGTTTGTATAGGTTAGTGTGAAATACCGACACATCCCAAAGTAATTTGGGCAGAGAATAAAAATATATATGCAGGGCCATCCTGAGGAACTGGGGGGAAATGTGAAAGTGTTGGACTTTCTCACCTGGATTGTTGCTGATGTTCTCACAAACATTGAGGACTGATGGCTTGGTATGCCAAGCCCTCTGTCTCTATCTGGCTTGCCCTTATGAAGCTCGTTAGTACAAAGGAGAGGCTAAACATGCTTATAATTGTGCCTAAGTGTCTCCCCCTGAGTGCCTCTTTGTTGCTCAGATGCGACCCTCTCTCTCTAGCTAAGCCAACTTGGCAGTGAACTCAATGCCCTCCTCCCTATGTGGGACCTGACTCCCAGGGGTGTAAATCTCCTTGGAATGCAAGATATGACTCCCAGGAATGAATCAGGACCCAGCATCATGGGACTGAGAACATATTCTTGTCCAAAAAGGGGATGCAAAATGAAATGAAATAAAGTTTCTCTGGCAGAGAGATTTTAAATGGAGTTGAGAAGTCACTCTGGTGGACATTCTTATGCACTACAAAGATAACCCTTTTTAGGTTTTAATGTATTGGAATAGCTAGAAATAAATACTTGAAACTATCAAACTCCAATCCAGTAGCTTTGACTTTTAAAGATGATTGTATAACAATGTAGCTTACAATGGGTGACAGTGTGATTGTGAAAACTTTGTGGATCGTACTCCCTATATCCAGTGTATGGATGGATGAGTAGAAAAATGGGGACCAAAACTAAATGAAAAATAGGGTGGGAGGGGTGGGGTGACTTGGGTATTCTTTTATACTTTTATTTTTCTTATTCTTATTCTTTGTGGTATAAGGAAAATGTTCAAAAATAGATTTGGGTGATGAATGCATAACTATATGATGGTACTATGAACAGTTGATTGTACACCATGGGTGACTGTATGGTATGTGAGTATATCTCAATAAAACTTAATGTAACTTAAAAAAGTAGAGATATGGAGTAGCTATACTAATATCAGATAAAATAGACTTTAAGTAAAAAAAACACTGTACAAGAGACAAAGGAGGTCATAATACACTGAAAAAGGGGCTAATTCAACAAGTCATAACAATTATAAATATATAGTCACCTATTAGGAAAGACCCAAAATATATGAAGAAATTTTGACAGCTTTGAATGGATAAATAGTTCTAAATTAATAATAGGATACCTCAATACATCACTTTCAATAATGGATAGAACATATAGACAGAAGATCAATAAGGAATGGCAGACTTGAATGAAACTCTAAACCAACTAGACCTAACAGACATATATAGAACATTTCACCCAACAGTAGCAGAATACACATTCTTTTCCAGTGCACATGGATCATTCTCCAGGGTAGGTCACAAAGCAAGTCTCAATAAATTAAAAAAAATATTGAAATCATACAGTGTGTCTAACCAGAATGTAATGAAACTAGAAATCAGTAACAGAGGGAGAAAGGGAAAATCACAAATATGTGGAAATTAAGCAACCTTCCAGGCTGTTTTCCAAAGTGGTTGCACCATTTTACATCCCCATCATTGGTAAGGGTCCAATTTCTTCAAATCCCTACCCAAACTTATTATCTATCTTTTTAATTATAGCCATTCTAGTGGGTGTGAAGTGGTACTTCATTGTGGATTTGATTTTCATTTGCCTGATGGCTTACATGCTTATTGGTGATAACATAGATTTATGTCAGAATCAGAGTAAGAATCTTCAGCAGGAATCTATATAGAGTCAGCATTTAAAAGTTAAGACTCAAGGTGAGGACTGGGAGCAGGCCTAGTTATCTGGATATTAGATAAGATTGAAGTGGGTTGTATCACTGTCTATGGGTATAGCCAAGAACTAGGAAATTTAACATTAATGTCTGAATCATTAGAGCAGGATTCAGAATTTAGATGTCAGGGATCTGAAGTCAAGAAGTTTCCTAAATTAAACACAGACACTAACACCATACCACAAACATCAAAAAATCAAGGTAAACCAGAAACTTGAGTCCACAGGGATGATGCAGGCTACTTTTCTTTAGGGGGTGGTATTCTTGGTTCATTCCCTAAGGGCAAGATGTCCTGCAGATGCAAGACGGAACAAGTAACAACATCTGAGCCAAGCCCCTGACATAAGTAAGTAGAGGAAACTTAAGAAAGGTGCATATTAGTTCATGGTTCCTCAGGAAGCTAAGTATAGAATTGCCATTTAATCAGGCAATCCCATTACTAGGTATATACTTGGAAGTACTTAAAACAGGGACAGTTTGTAAACTACACTGATGTTTATAGCAGCATTATTCACAATTGCAAAGGGATGGAAACAGCCCAAATGTCCATCGACTGACAAGTGGATAAACTGTGGTATACATACGATGGAATTTTATGCAACTGTAAGATGGAATGAAGTCATGATGCATGCAACAACATGAATGAGCCTTGAGGACATTATGTTGAGTGAAATAAGCCATAAACAAAAGTACAAATACTGTAAGGTATCACTAATATGAACTAATTATAATGAGCAAACTGAGAATTAAATTTGAGAGTATAGGTTATCAGGAGCTAGAAAGAAGGTAGAGATTGGGCAACTGATGCTAAAGGGGTACAGAATGCCTAATAAGGTTGCTTGTAAAGGTTCAGAAATGGATAGCACAATACTGTGTGATGGTAGCACAATATTTTAAGTATACAAACAAAGCTGAGTGTCAGTATGTTTAAAAGAAGAAAGCTAAGGTTGTATATGTCACCAGAAGGAAAGTTAGAGGATAAAAACTAGGACTGTGTAACTTAGTGAAACCTAGAGTGGATGATGATGGTGGTTAATTGTACAAACATAAGAACATTTTACACGAACTAGAACAAATGTATTTCACTATTATAAGGTGTTAAAAATGTGATGGTATATGGGAAAAATACAATTACTTCAAACAAAGGTCTATAGTTAACTGGAACATTGTAATATACTTCCATTAATTCTAACAAAGGCCCTATACCAAAGCTAAATATCAATAACAGGGGGAAATAAGGGAGGAGTATGGGATGTTTTTTTCTTTCTTTTTGGAAGAAATGGGAAGGTTCTCATATAGATTGTGGTGGTGAATGCCTAAGTATGTGATTATACCAGGTACCATTGATTGTGCACTTAGGATGGATTTTATGATGTGTGAATAAAACTGTTTAAAAAAAAGTAAAATATATATTTTTGGTAGAAACCATTAAAAAAAAAAAAAAGAAAGCTGCATATTGAGGAAGAAAAATAAAGTTTAACTGCGTTCAGGTGTGTCTGTTCTCAAATTTACTTTCCCAGACGCTATAATGAGAAACATCACCCCCACAAAATCAAGCTTCACAGAATCAAGGATCATTCAGTTCATGAAGTACAACTACGAGATGAGAGAATTAAACAACTTGAAAATGAAATTGGAATATTGCGACAACGAATGGAAAAGGTGAGAAAAAATAAAAGGTGAAGAGCTCATCATTGATGCTGGTTGCTGGCAGTTTAGAGAAAGCCCACTCCTTTTTAATTTATGTGTGGGCTCTTCTAAGTCCATTTTCATTTCTTTTTTCTTTGTTTTTTCAGTATAATTCTTGAAACTCTGCCAAAAAGCATACAAGATTCATAGTGATGGTATACCATATGGGACACTGAAAATATTCTGTGCTGCCATTTTATGATCAGTGTCCTGCCTTCAAATGAAACTGCCTTTTTTTAAACACCCCTTTGGCAGAGACTTCCAAACCACCCTCAGTAACCAATTCCTGTTGTATGTAACCCTCATTTTGCCTCAGATTTCTGCATCAGCTTTCAATGGCAGTGAAAGCAGGTAATCCCTATTCCTTTGTCAACCCTTAACTAATGCCATGGTTTCTTTATGTGTGTCTTATTGCCCTGGTGCTTGCTGGCATATGGAGGAAAGGGGACAGATGTATGGAAACCTTAATGACGTAGCCAATGCTATTATAAATGCATAATAGTCTTGAGACCATTAAACTACATAAATTCAAAATGGAGAGAATTTTTTCCCTTCTTGAGCTCATTGTTGTATTCTTATTTTTTTAAGTCCTATTGATACTCTAAACTATAGTTTAGTGTCAGAAGAAAATCAATGGATTTGTGCAGTATCCTATTTTGTCACTGATTTTTCAAACTTCTTTTAGAGACTCAGGCCCAGTTTAGACTCAAAATTTAAGAAAATATATGAAAAGTGTACAGAAGAAAGTAACAATCTTGGTTCATGGAGCCACCATAAACCTACTTCTGCATTACCAATTCCTTTGTGTACCTTCTAATTCTAGATTACACAGCAAAAATAGCCTCCTGCTTTCAACAGGCACTCAGATGACCTTTCCTCAATACTCCCCTCCAAAAAACTGACAGGTCTCCATGAAATATTCCAGAAATTATAAGTAAGCACTCACTGTTCTTGAAAGGTACTATGGGCTTTGGCCTTGTAGTCAGACTTGGATTCAAATTCTACCCTTGCCACTTAATAATTCTGTGGCCTTGGTCAAGTCTTGCATATCATTATCCTCATCTGTAAAATGGGGGAAAATCCCTACCTCACAAGGCTCTTGTTAGGATTAAAATATAAAATGCCTAAGGTGGTATTTAGCACATATGAAAAATTTTCATTGATGTTTTTCCTTCTTTTTGGCATAGGACCTCTTAGAAGCATTTACTTGATTGGTGCATAGTAGTTCACAAAAGAAATTGTTAGAATTGGAAATACTTAGCCTAGAGAGAAAAAACAAAAACAAAAACAAAAACAAAAACAAAAACAAAAACAAACAAACAAACAAACAAAAAAAAAAAACTGATGTGGGAGCTTTTAATGCCACATTGGTACAAACCGGGAGTTTATTATTTTACTTACTTTAGGGCATATGGACCTGAACTTTGACATAAGAAAGCTGGCTCACTTTCTAAGCACCAAGTCTCCAGAAAATAATTCCAGGTCTTTTGGCTTCATTTCCCCAGGCTTCTCTTTATACAGCTACTTTTAAAATCTTTTTAAAGCAAGCCAGTTGAGTCCAGTAATTGTTGTGATAATCTAAATCTGATTGTCCAAAATATTTTATTCTATTATCAGAGCAGGTATCCTGATTTTTAAAATCTTTTATGCAGTTTTATTGAGAATAATCACGTAACGTACAGTCACCCAAAGTGTACAATCATTTGTTCACAGTATTGTCAAATAGTTGTGCTTTCATCACCACAAACTTTGAAAATTTTCATTACTCCAAAAAATAAAATAAAAATTAAAGTTTAAAAAAAAAACATCCAAAACATCCCAACCCTGCTCCCCCCATTGTTCATTAATTTTTTAATACAGTTTAATTGAAATATATTTACACATCCCAGTCATCCACAGTGCACAATTGATTAGTCACAGCACCATCATATAGCTGTGCGCTTATCACCATAATCAATTTTTGAAACTTTTCCTTACTTCAAAATAAAAATAAAAGCGACTCAGGGAAGATGGCATCATAGAAAGAAGTGGAAGACTTAGTCTCCCACAGAACAATTCATAAATGAACAAAAAAAACAGTAAATAACCTGGAATAACAGCGGGGAGAGAAACGTGACTGTACACTCAACATCCACCAACCTGAATTGGGAGGAATGCCCGAGATCACAGCATAAAATCTGTAAGTAAAACTGCAGACATGCGCTGAGAGCCGAGAACCTAGAGCCGAGAGCCCCTCCCTCATGAAAGCCGCGCCATGCACTCTCTCAGCCCAGCTCCAAGTGAGGTTTTAATATTAACTGCTCAATACAGACAGCGAATCCTCAACAAACAGACAGAGGCTTTTGGTGACAACTGACCTTGGGAGAATTGGGGGACATATCTGTCTCAGGATAGGGAGCCCAGAAAATCAGGTGCTATCTCTGGCTGACGGGTGAACCTGAGAGTTTTTCTGTCCCTTGCTCTCTCTCTGTGGAGAAAACCTCAGCTGTTCTCAGCCTGCAAGGCATTGCAGTAAAGACAGCCTCAGACATTCTGCATTCTGAAACAAGCTGAGAGCCCCGCGGCACAGCCTGGCAGCCCAGGGCCTCCCTTGAGGGACGGCGCACACTGGTGACATAGCACAGCATTCCCTCAGCTGAGTTCCTGGAGGATCATGGCTGGGAGGGGGGACCAGCTCGGAGAACCCAGGGAGGCTACGCCAAGTCCAGTGGTTTGTGGGACAGCGAGAGAGAGGGTCTGGGGCTGAACTGAAATGAAGGCTTAGACTCTTGTGGCGGCCTTGAATCTCCTGGAACCTGGGAGATTTGAACAGTGGAACTGCCCTTCCTCCCTGGCCACCTGTACACACGCCCCACATTCAGGGTGGATGGCTCCAGCAACACACACAAACTGAGTTCTCCAACTGAACCCACAAGAATCATTTCCCCACACACCATGGGAAAAAGATTGAGAACTGACTTGAGGGATATAGGTGACTCACAGACGCCATCTGCTGGTTAGTTAGAGAAAGTGTATGTCACCAAACTGTGTCTCTGAAAAATTAGATCAATATTCTTTTTTTTTTTGCTGCAACTTGAAAGAACTCTATCAAGCAAAACAAATGCCAAGAGGCCAAAAACAACAGAAAATCTTAATGCATACGATAAAACCAGACGATATGGAGACTCCAGCTCCAAACATACAAATCAAGATTTCGGAAGAAACAATGTACCTCGCACAATTAATCAAAGAACTACAACTGAAGAATGAAAACATGGCAAAGGATTTAAAGGACATCAAGAGGACCATGGCCCAGGATATAAGTGTCATAAAGAAGACCCTAGAAGAGCATAAAGAAGACATTGCAAGAGTAAATAAAAAAATAGAAGATCTTATGGAAATAAAAGAAACTGTTGGCCAAATTAAAAAGACTCTGGATATTCACAATACAAGACTAAAGGAAGCTGAACAACATCTCAGTGTCCTAGAGTCCACAGAACAGAAAATGAAAGAACAAAAGAAAGAATGGAGAAAAAAATTGAAAAAATCGAAATGGATCTCAGGGATACGATAGATAAAATAAAATGTCCCAGAAGGGGAAGAAAGGGGTAAAGGTCTAGAAAGAGTATTCAAAGAAATTGTTTGGGGAAAACCTCCCCAACCTTCTACACAATATAAACACACAAAGCATAAATGCCCAGCGAACTCCAAATAGAATAAATCCAAATAAACCCACCCCAAGACATATTCTGATCAGACTGTCAAATACTGAAGAGAAGGAGCAAGTTCTGAAAGCAGCAAGAGAAAAGCAATTCACCACATACAAAGGAAACAACATAAGACTAAGTAGTGACTACTCAGCAGCCACCATGGAGGCGAGAAGGCAGTGGCATGACATATTTAAAATTCTGAGAGAGAAAAATTTCCAGCCAAGAATACTTCATCCAACAAAACTCTCCTTCAAATTTGAGGGAGAGCTTAAATTTTTCACAGACAAACAAATGCTGAGAGACTTTGCTAATAAAAGACCTGCCCTACTTCAGATTCTTAAGGGAGCCCTACCGACAGAGAGACAAAGAAAGGAGAAAGAGATACAGAGAATTTTAACAGACATATATAGTACCTTACATACCAAATCACCAGGACACTCATTTTTCTCTAGTGATCACAAATCTTTCTCCAGAAGGGACCATAGCTGGGACATAAAACAAGCCTCAAGAAATTAAAAAAAAAAATTGAATATACTCAAAGAACATTCTCCAACCACCATGGAATACAAATAGAAGTCAATAATTTTTGAACTATAACTCACTATTTACTTCCTACATGATAAAAAATACACAAACTCTAAGGACAAATCAATGGTTTTGAACTCAATGTAAAATATGTAATTTTAGACAACTATATAAAGGTGGGGGAATGAAGGAGTATAGGAACATAGTTTATGTGCCCTATTGAAGTGAAGGTGGTATCAAAGAAAAACAAGATTGATATGGATTTAAGAGGTTAATTTTAAGCCCCACAGTAAACACAAAGAAATTATCAGAGAATATAACCATAGAGATGAAAAGTAAAGTTTGGGTTAAGAGAAATGGGGGAAGGGGCAATGGGGAGTTAAGAAATGAGTGTAGGGTTGCTGTTTGAGGTGAGGGGAAATTTCTAGTAATGGATGGTGGGAAAGAGCATTACATCATTCTAAATGTGATTAATCCCACTAATGGAAGGCTAGGGAGGAGGTGGAATGGGAAGATTTAGGCTGTATATATGTTTCCACAACTGAAAAAAAGAAAAAAAAAAAAAGACAGTCTAACTAGACGACAATTGAATGCTAAGGATGAACTTGGATGGGATTGGAGGGTGGAGGACAGGTGGCTCGAAGGGACACAGTTGAGACATAAGGAAAAGGAAATATAGAATGTAAGCATTGTGTCATTGTTGAATCTCTTATACTTCTTAGCTGCACTTAATGGAATTACATAAAAGAATGTTCTTGTTCATGGGAAGTACATACTTGAATTATAGTGCATGTTCAAGGATGTGTGCAGCTAACTCTCATATGTTCAGAAGACAGAGAAATAGATGATGGATGATAGAGAGGGAGGGAGGGAGGGAGGGAAAGAAATAGAGATGTGACAGCATGTTAAAGTTGGTGGATTGAGCTATTGGGGGAGGGGGGTCAGGGTATGAAGGAATTCTGTGTATGGGGCTAGTATTGTTTTTGCAACTATTCATGTAACTTTGAATTTATTTCAAAATTTAAAAAAAGATTAAAAAAAGCAAAAAAAGAACACCTAAATCTTTACATCCCCTCCATCCCACCCTATTCTTCATCTAATTTTTTTCCTCATTTTTCCATTCATCTGTCCATAACCTGGATAAAGGGTGTGTGAGCCACAAGGTTTTCATAGTCACACAGTCACTCTATGCAATCTACATAGTCATACAATCGTCTTCAAGAATCAAGGTCACTGTATTGCAGTTTGACAGCTTCAGGTATTTACCTCTAGCCATTCCAACACACTAGAGACTAAAAGGTGTTATCTATATAGCACATAAAAATACCCTCCAGAGTGATCTCTCAACTCCATTTGAAATCTCTCAGCCAGTAGAACCTTATTTTGTTTCATCTCTCTTCCCCCTTTTTGGTCAAGATCTTCTCAATCCCACAGTGCTGGGCCCAGGCTCATCTCCAGGAGTCATTTCCCACATTGCCAGTGGGATTCACACCCCTGGGTGTCACGTCCCACCTAGAGGGGAGAGTAGTGAGTTCACCTGCCTAGTGGGCTTAGAGAGAGTGGGGGCCACATCTGAACAACAAAGAGGCTCTCTGGGGGGGACTCCTAGGCACAATTATAAGTGGGCTTAGCCTCTCCCTTGCAGCAACTAGCCTCACAGGGGAAACCCCCAGATGGAGGGCTCGACCCACCAAATTGGCAGTTCTCAATGTTTGTGGAAAAATCAGCAATAGCCCAGGTGGGGAAGACCAACACCTCCATATTTCTCCCTAGCTCTCCTGGGGGCCCCAAAAATATACTTATACTCTCTGCCCATATCACTCTGGGATGTGTCGGGATTTCACCCCAGCCTGTACAAACTCACCAAATCCCACTTCCCATTCACCTCTCCATGCATCTATAGTGTTCAAACAAACTGATCGTACAAGTTAAATTATCTAGTTTGCTACAGAAAATATAGATCCTGCACCAGATAAACATCTCCTCCCTTGGTCTCACATGTAAGTTGTAGTTTTAAAACCCAGTCAGTATTGTCCTTTACCCTTGGGCCTGATTTGCCTTAGTCCTAACCAGATCCTCTTCATTCATATCTTAATTAAAGTCTGAATTCTTTTTCAGCTCTTTCAACAGTTGCTGTATGGGGTAATACTGACATTCATAGCTGCCAAGTTCTAGCTCCAAGTCTCGTGTGTCACACAGATACCCAATGTTCCGGAGACCAACCAGGTTATACACAAAGAGCTCAGCATCTCAAGATTCAGAGATTACCATTTCAACTCAAGAATAGATGTGACTGCTGTAAGAACTTACAATCTAGAGACCATTGCAACGAGCATTTCGCTGATAAGTTGTGCTCTAAGATTCAGTTCTCAGAGACTGCACATTATAGTTAGTCCATATTAGTGAGGCATTATAATGTTTGTCATCTTGTTTCTGGTGTGCTTCATTCAAAATGCTGTACTCAAGATCCATTCACCTAGTTGCGTGTCTCACAGCTTCATTTCTTCTTGTAGCCACTCAATATTCTATTGCATGTATGCACTACAGTTCACCATTCTGTTCATCAGTCAATGTACTCTTAGGCCACCTCTGTCTATTGCAAATAGTAAATACTGCTGCCATATGAGGTACCCTGGTTTTTTGATTAAAAATTGTGGTATTTCCAAAGGACAGGGTATTAGTAGCCTGCCGCATTCAATATCATTTCTAATCCCATTATAACTACACGGAGTATTAATTTGTAAAATAGCTGCTTCTATTCTCAATCTTTACCATAAATTTGTTTAAATAATAACAGGAAAAACTATTGTTAGACATTGAAAGGTCCTAAAGAACTTTAAAATCTTGAATGGTTTGTTGCAGATCATACTGTAATCTCTTATAATTCTTTAATAGATGGATGGTCTTTTAAGGATGATTTACATTAGTAATTTATTTAAAATAAATAAATAAATATGGTCCTCTTACCCCTATGATACTCCCATCTTCCAAAAGCTTGTTATTCTTCTCCCACTCCCCACTCACTCCCTCCACTGGCAGATAAGGAACAAATACAGAAAAGGTGAAGGCACTAACCTATTATCATTGACTGGTCATTCACGAAGTGAAAATTCTATATTTCTGAGCTTCTGTTCTCACCCACCAAGAGTGATATTTCGCTAATATATACTGGCTCTTTCAGTGCAAGATTGTTAGTATTTATTCATAAAATGCACTCCTGTATCATTTTACCTGCAGCTTCACTAACTATTGCTTTTGTGGGAAACTGGTGACAGAAAATGAAACATGGTCTCAGATTAGAAATCATTTCAGCATCATCAGTACAAGAATATTCTTAGCACCTGTTTTACATGTTTGACTTGTCACGCCAACTGAGATCCTGACACTGATTGCCAAGTGCAGTGGCCAAATTCCCATTTTCCTCCCTTTGCCTTAAAAATATATACTACAAAGCAGATGGGAATGAATTACAGGAAAAAAATTTCAATATGGAGCTTAAGAGAATTGAGTTTTATTTGTTGGCAGTTTGATTTCTGTGAAATTAGAACACATATGGAAACATTGGGACCTTATTAAAACACAAAATAACCAAAATAAACAGAAGAACTATCCTGGCTATAATGAATGACAATAGTCAGCAAACTAGAGAAAAAAAGAGAAAAAATGAACAAGTGAAAATTACTGTCAGAGTTTAGAAACAGGCTGATGATCTTAAAACTGTAATTCATTCTCCTGCTGTGCTTTCTTTTCACTAGGAGAAGGCATTCCAGGACCAGATAACTGCCCAAAATGATATACTGCTCCTAGAAAAAACGAAACTTCTGGAACAACTTACAGAACAAGAAGAATTAATCCATGGCAATGAATGGATAATATCTTCAGTACAGAGTAGGTAGGTGCAGCCCTGCCTGAGGGGCTAGTGAACTCCACAAACAGGATTTTTCTTACTCAACAGAGATCCCTACAGAGACCATCCTTTGAGTTTGCGACCTGTCCCATAACTATTGCTCTGCCATCTGCTGTTTTCAGCAGACTATGGAAATGACCAAAGTTGTGAAATTAAAGAGAAAAATATCATGGAGGATGCTGGCTGGCCATTCCAACAGGCTCTTTCATGGAATACTGCCTCACTGGGATCCTGCTATGTGCATTCTGGTATATCACTTTGCATGTGTTGACACTCATTTTTTATGCATAGACCAAAAGAGGATCAGGCTCACAGGAGTAATTTAAATTAATGAAACCCACAGGAAACTAATGTATTTATTCTTAAAGAGAAATATTCTAAACTGAAAAGCATTCACATTTCAGCCAACCTGAGCATTCTCTCCTCTATAGGAAACTTTAAATACAGTCAAAATTTGCTTGTTGAGCACAGAATCAGAGCAGAGTGGTTTGATCTTAACAGATAGTGTCACCAAAAATAACATTAAAGAGTAACTTTTTTTGAGCACTTACTACATGCTGGCATGATTCTAAACGCTCTGTATGTATAAATTTATTTAATCCCCACACCAATCCTAAGAGGGAGATACAAAAAGTAGTCTTATTTACAAAAGAGCAAGCTAAGGTCCAGAGAGGTTAAGGAACTCACCCAGCCTCTAATCAGTGGCAGAGCAGGATGTGAAGCCAGTGTCCTGACCCTAAAACTCACACCAGGATAGTCTGGGGAGAGATCTGCCAAGTATCTAGCAGATCTCCTGTCCACTGCTTTCAGCATACTCTCCTCTGGTAGGCCTGGAGACTCACCAATTACTTTTTACTGTCTGCATCTCCCCTTTTATTTATGTTATGTAAACCACTGCCCTTCTCAAACTGTGTCATTGCTTCAGATAGTCAGGGCTCAACACAACTGACTCTTTACTCTTTCTTTAACAATAATAATATTCCCTCCTTAAGACACACTCTGGTCACCTGAATTGGACATGGATATTTCCCTTAGAGTAAGTTTCTCCTAAAGGATATTTCCTCATTTTACAGATGAAGAAATTAAGCTTACTGATTTTCCAAGGGTCACTCAGCTAGTAAATGGCAGAACCAGAATTCAAACACAAGTCTCTCATCACATGTCTCCCAAATAAACTGTAGCCCTAGATAATGAGGCTGGTATAGTGGTTGATGGCTCAGGATTAGAAGCCTGAAAGATCTGGGGTTGTTAAGAGGCTTAAACAAGCTAACGCATGAAAAGTTTTTAGTGCTTACTGTGTGGATAGGTTACAGTTCCTAAGTACATGGTAGGTACTTGGTAAATGATTGCTCATACTGCTACTATCTTTGACTACTACCACAAGACTGTAGGATGTATGAGATCACAACCAGATGTAAGCCATGTCACTACAATATTTGAAGGGATACAGAATTTTCCATTTCAATCCCATCCCCAAATGGGACCATATCCTTCCTTAAGTTTTTCAGGGGCTGGTTGTGCCTTTCATACTCTTGTGCATAGTATGTCTCTGTTCACAACATTTATTTAATGACCATTACTGGCCAGAAGCTTATTAATTTTTGCTTGGTCTTGTTATATAGTGGGAATTATTTTGCCAAACTTAAAATCTGAGCATTGGGATAAGACCTAGAGAGTGGGGAACAGGCCATAGTTTGGGGTTTGTATTAATGATGCTGAACTTTCTAGTTATGACTCTAATTTATGCCATTCCAGAGTATTTTTCCTGGATAAAGAAAATAAGCGATTACAGGAAAACAGTCTCCGGCTCACACAGGAGATTGGCCTCTTGGAGCATATTATAAGGAGTATCCAGATTCACAGAGGAGAGGTATGGTATGTGCTTCCTATCGTGTCTTTAAACTGTAGTTTGACCTGCTAAAGTTGCTGTACTCTATCCCTTTCATCTCCTTCATATAGCTGTAGCCTTGCTCCTGGCCTCATGGTGGGCTGTGGCAAAGAGGCTCATTAGCTGTACACCCGGGCAGTAAACCCTGAGACTATCTGATCAGTTTTTCTTTGCACTGGATCAATTTTTATTAAACCCTTCTTCCTGAGTAAACCTAAAGCAATTTGTGTGTTGCCTCATAGCTTGTTCCTTAACACATTGTATTGTCATTGCGTTTTTACTTCTCTATCTCATCAACTCAGCATTGATTTCCTGGAGGGCAAGGACTGTATCTCATACATCACTGTAGCTATGGATAGGTGCTGCATAAGTATTTCACAATGAATGAATGCTAGGTGTTTTCATATATATGCTCATTCTCAATAACCCTATTTGATAGTATTATCATAGCCCCATCTAAAAGATGAGAAAATCTGAGGCCCAGAGAGGTAAAGTGAAGCTAGTCTGGTCTGACAAGGAGTCAGCCTAAGAAGAGTATCTGAGTCAGAGAAAAGCAGTTATGTTAAAAAAAAAAATTCCAAGTTGACAAGTTGTCAAGTACAGAGAGATGCAGCAAGTAGTAGAGGTTCAGACAGAGTCCAGAGTTTGGCTGGTAAGTGAGTCAGCAAGAGGGACTTCGGTGAGCAGAGTTACATTCTGAATACAGGATAGAGTCTGCTTTCTTCCCTGGTTTGTATGACCTGCTGGTTCTTCCAGGATTCTTCTTAGTAGATCCTGTTTGTTGGGCATGATTGCTATGACCATGAGACCTGCATCTAGTTCACTCTCAGAAAGGTGATTATTTCTAAGCTATATGAGCTGTTCAGCAGATTGTGTCAAAAATAGAACCACTAGCTTATTGGCCTAATTTCCAATAGTTTATATCCTTGCTTGAGCTACAACTGTTCCCAATTGTCTAGTCATTCACTCTTTTTTATTGTGGTAATATATACATGATATAAAATTTACCATTTTAACCATTTTTAGGTGTACAATTCAATGGCATTAAATACAGTCACAATGTTCTGCAGCCATTACCACTATCTACTTCCAGAACTTTTCAAAACACCAGACAGAAACTGTGTACCCATTAAGCAATAACTCTCTACTTCCCTCGCCCCTGGCCCCTGGTAACCTCTAACCTACTTTCTGTCTCTATGAATTTGCCTATTCTAGATATTTCATATAAGTGGAATCATACATTGTCCTTTAGTGTCTGGTGTATTTCACCTACCATAATGTTTTCAAGTTTCATCCACGCTGTAGCATGTATCAGAACTTTATTCCTTTTTATGGCTAAATAACTTCCCATTGTATGATTTTCCACATTTTGTTATGCATTAAGCTATTGATGGACATTTGGCTTGTTTCCACCTTATAGCTGTTGTGAATAATGCTGCTATAAACAGCAAGGTATAAGTGCTCATTTGAGAATTTATTTTCAATTATTTTTGGTATATACCTAGGAGTAAAACTGCACTGTCATATGGCAATTCTATGTTTAACTTTCTGAGGAACCTCCAAACCATTTTCCACAATGTAACATTTTTTCTTCCTACCAGCAAACCACAAGGGTTCCAATTTCTCCATATCCTCATAAGCACTTGCTATTGTCTGTCGTTTTGATTATAGCCATCCTAGTGGATGTAAAGCAGCATTTCATTGTTGCGGTTTGCTAGAGCTGCCACTATGCAAAATACCAGAAATGGATTGGCTTTTATAAAGGGGATTTATTAGGTTACACATATACAGTTCTAAGATCATAAAAGGGTCCAAACTAAGGCATCAACAAGAGGATACCTTCACTGAAGAATGGCCCATGGCATCCAGAATACCTCTGCCAGCTGGGAAGGCATGTGGCTGGCATCTGCTGCTCCTTTGCTTGCAGGTGGTTTCAAAATGGCTTTCTCCAAAATGTCTCTGGGCTTCTGTCTTAGCTCCTCTCTCTCAGTTTCTGTGTGCCCTTGCTTCTTTCTCCCAGGGTGTTTCTCTCTAAGCATCTAGGGGTCCTCTCTTAGCTTCTCTGGGGCAAACTCTGGGCTTCATCTCTTAGCTTAGCATCTCCAAATGTCCTTCTATCTGCATCTTCAAGTGTCTCCAAGCGTCAGCATCTGTGTCAGCTCTTGAGCTCTCTTAAGTACTCCAATAAACTAATAAAGACCCACCCATAATGGGTGGGGTCCTCACCTCCATGGAAATAATTTAATCAAAGGTCTCACCCACCATTGGATGAGTCACATCCCCATGGAAACACTCAATCAAAAGGTTCCACCCTAATCAAAAGACTAATAAGTCTGCCCCTACAAGACTACATTAAAGAACATGGCTTTTGTGGGGAACCTAATATATTCAAACCAGCACAATCATTATGTCATTTCTCTATTGACTAATGATGTTGAACATCTTTTCATGTGTTATTGGCCATTTGTATATCACATTTGGAGAATTATCTATTCAAGTCCTTTGCTCATTTTAAAATTAGGTCGTTTGTCTTTTTGTTGTGTTGTAGAAGTTCTTTATATATTCTGGGTATTAAACTCTTATCAGATATATGATTTGCAAATATTTCTGTCATTCACTCTTTTACTTAATCATTCATTCAATCAACATTTATCAACTCCAGGAACTGTGCTAGGTCCTAGGAATATGAACACAGCCCCTGTTTTCAGAGGCCATCAGAATTTATCTCTAATAGAGAAGGATAAACACACACATAAATGAGTACTATTTTATTATAGGTGTTGAGATAGAAGCCTTAACAGGGTATATGCTAGGATCAATAGCTTTAAGAGCCACAATGTTACCTTCTATCAAGATAAGAAATATCATATGGGACAGTACATCAAGCTCTGTAGCATCTTGATATCTGTTGGACATCCAAAATTATGTGGTTAAACTTAGAATGCTAAGAATTCTCCAGTTCAGTCCCCTCATTTTACACAGGAGGAAGATAAAACCCAGAAATATTACATGATGTTGCTCAGTTTACTGCATTTATTTCCCAGATCTCTTAATTCTTAGTTGGTGATTAAGTATCACACACTGCAAATAGATCAGTGTTCTTGTTTGCTAATGCTGCCATTATGCAAAACACCAGAAATTGACTGGCTTTTATAAAGGGGGGTTATTTGGTTACAAAGCTACAGTCTGAAGGCCATGAAAATTTCCATATTAAGGCATCAACACAAGTATACCTTCACTGAAGGAAAACCAATGGTGTCCAGAAAACCTCTCTTGGCTGGAAAGGCACATGGCTGGCATTTGCTGATCCCAGGTTGTATTCTAGCTTCTCTCTTAGCTCCTGTGCATTCTTCAAAATTTTGCTTTTGGGGTGTTTTGTCCTCTCTTAGCTTCTCTGGAGCAAACTCTTGGCTGGCATAAGTCTGCTTTCAATGGCCATCTCCAAAATGTCTCTCAGTTGCTCTCCAAAATATCACTCACAGCTGCTCTGAGATCCTTCTGTTTGTGAACTCTTTTATAGAGCTCCAGTGATTAAATAAAAGACCCACACTGAATGGGTTGGGCCACATGACATGGAAACATTCAATCAAGAGATCACACCCTAATCAAAGCTGTCACACACAGTTGGGTGGGTCAATCTCCATGGAAACACTCAATCAAAAGGTTCCAACCTAATCAACACTAAAACATCTGCCCCCACAAGACTGTATCAAAGAACATGTCATTTTTGGGGACACAGTACATCCAAACTGGCACAATCAGTGATACCTGAGATCAGACATATCCTCAGTCTCCTCCTTCCTTGGACTCATTATCTTAGGAGCTAAAAGGGTGAGAGCTTCAGAATAATAATTATTGACATTTGTTGAGTGCTTACTTTGTGCTTGTTACTGTGCTAAGTATGTTATGTGTATTATTTCTTTTAATCCACAAAATAATCTTATGTGGTGTTTTGGTTTGCTACAGCTACAGGAATGCAATATACCAGAAATGGATTGGCTTTTATAAAGAGGATTTATTAGGTTATAAACTTACAGTTGTAAGGTCATAAAAGTGTCCAAACTAAGGCATCAACAAGAGGATACCTTCAATGAAGAAATGCCAATGACATCTGGGGTTCCTCTGTCATGTGGGAAGGCACATGGCTAGAGTCTGCTGGGCCTTTCCTGGGGTTACCTTCTGGTTTCTGTTACTTTCTCCAATATGTCTCTGGGCTTCCTGTCTTAGCTTCTCTCTCTCAGCTCCTGTGCATCCTTGCTTGTTTCTCCCAGGTCTTTCTAAGCATCTGGGAGTCCTCTCTTCTCTGGGGCAAGCTCTGGGCTTCATCTCTTAACTTCTCTCCTGGTTCTGGTTTCATTTGGCTGTATCCAAAATGTCTCAGTGTTTTCTCTCTAAGCATCTCTGAGCTCTCTTCAAAATGTCTCTGCCTTTTATCCTCTCATAGAGGATACCAGTAAACTAATTAAGAACTACCTTGAATGGACAGGGCCACATCTCTATGGAAATAATCCAAAGTTCCCACCCACAATTGGGTGGGTCACTTTTCCATAGAAACAACTTAATCAAAAGATCCCACCCACAATAAGTCTGCACCCACAAGACTGGATTAAAAGAACACAGTCTCCTAGAACCAAGATGGTGGATTAGGAGAGATGGAGCAAAGTTCTCCTTCATGAAAAACACTAGATATAGGACAGAAAGCACTCCAGAACAGGAGTTCCAGGGTTCCACCAGCTGGGCAGGGACTTCTACACCTAGAGTGAGAGTGTACTTGGAGAAACCAAAAGACTGTGTTCAAGATGGGTGAGTATTCGGCCTGGAACACCACTGGGGAACAGGTGGCTGGAGCAGGTGGATGGTATGGTGGGGAGTAGCCTTCCACTCCCCAGGCATGCTCCTTACTCCCTGGCATGGGTGATAGCCCTTCACAGTCCTGCAGCCAAGAGCTAGGGACTAGAGGTTGGAGCAGGCAGAAAAATGTGGAAAGGACAGCTTTCCATGCCCTGAGCAGCCATCTTTGCATCTGGCTGAGAGACAACTCTTGACATCCCCATGCAGAGAGCTTCCTTGAGGGAATTCTGGATTCGGCAGGCTTGTGATGGCATCCACCCTTCCTCCACAGAAGCCCACAATGTGTACAACATAGAGGAAGGAGTGCCACACAGAAGTGCCAGGAGCCCTTCCCCAATCCCAGAGACTCGTGGGCCCAGGGCAGGAAGGGACTGTGGGGCATTTGAGCTGAAAGGTGAGATGCACTGCTCTGCAGCCCCAGAGTACTCCACCCACAGCCTTAGGAATAGCTGGGACTACTGTCTCCTGGCACGGACTCCCTGCCAAACTACACAGGGCATGACCCCCAACCACGGGGCTGGCAGTCCCAAGTGCACACAGAAAATTGGTGCACTGATTGGACCTCCACATGGTTCGGACCCCCACTCAGTACACAGACAAAGTTGGGAAGAACTGGCTTGAGTGTAAGAGGTGGCTCAGAACTCCCATCTGCTGGTAGGTCAGGGAAACTGCACTCCACCAAGCTGTACCTCTGCAAAATTATAGACAAATGTTCAAATAATCCTGCATATCCTAAAAGAACCCTATCAAGATAAGCAAATATCAAGAGGCCAAAAACAATAGAAAATTATAAAGCATGTGAAGAAACCAGAAGATATGGATAACCCAAATATCCAAATTGAAAACCCAGAGGAGACACAGAACTTGGAGCAATTAATCAAAGAAGTACACACAAACATCAGGATATAAAGGACATGAAGAAGACCCTAGAAGGGCGTAAAGAAGAATTTGCAAGAGTAAATTTAAAAATAGCAGATCTTATGGAAATAAAAGATACTGTTGATCAAATTAAAAAGATTCTTGAGACACATAACACCAGATTTGAAGAGGCAGAGGAACGAATTAGCGAACTCAAAGATACGGTGATGGAAAGTGAAAGCACCAAAGAACGAATGGTGAAAATAATTGAAAAGTTTTAAATGGATCTCAGGGGAATGATGGACAACATGAAGTTCACAAACATAAGAATAATTGGTGTTCCAGAAGGAGAAGAGAAGAGTAAAGAGCTAGGAAAAGTATTTGAAGATATTGTTGGGGAAAACTTCCCAACCCTTCTAAATGACATAAATATGCAAATCAAAGAAGCCCAATGAACTCCAAATAGAATAAATCCAAATAAATTTGACATCTGATCAGATTGTCAAATGCTGAAGAGAAAGTTCTGAAAGCAGCAAGAGAGAAGTAATTCACCACATACAAGGTAAACAACGTAAGACTAAGTACTGACTACTCAGTAGGCACCATGGAGGCCAGAAGCAGTGGTGTGACATATTTAAAATTCTGAAAGAAAAACTGGCAGCCAATAATTCCTTATCCAGCAAAGCTCTCCTTCAAAATTGAGGGAGAGCTTAAAATTTTCACAAACGAATGCTGAGAGAATTTCTTAACAAGAGACCTACCCCACAAGAAATTCTAAAAGGAGCTCTACTGGCTAAGAAAAACAGAAAGGAGAAATAGGTCTGGAGAAGGGCACAGAACTGAAGAGTTTTAGTAAGGGTACCTTAAAGGAAATAGAGAGGGGGACAGAATACATCTGACAAATAAAAACCAAAGGATAGAACGAGGCGGGGCAAGATGGCAGACTGGTGAGCTGTAAGTTTTAGTTACTCCTCCAGGAAAGTAGGTAAAAAGCCAGGAACTGCGTGGACTGGACACCACAGAGCAATCTGACTTTGGGCATACTTCATACAACACTCATGAAAACGTGGAACTGCTGAGATCAGCGAAATCTGTAAGTTTTTGCGGCCAGGGGACCCGCGCCCCTCCCTGCCAGGCTCAGTCCCGTGGGAGGAGGGGCTGTCAGCTCCGGGAAGGAGAAGGGAGAAGTGCAGTGGCTGCTCTTATCGGAAACTCATTCTACTGATTCAAACTCCAACCATAGATAGACTGACACCAGACACCAGAGACTCTGAGAGCAGCCAGCCCAGCAGAGAGGAGACAGGCATAGAAAAAAACAACACGAAAAACTCCAAAATAAAAGCGGAAGATTTTTGGAGTTCTGGTGAACATAGAAGGGGGAAGGGCAGAGCTCAAGCCCGAGCTCAGGCCCTGAGGCGCATATGCAAATCCCGAAGAAAAGCTGATCTCTCTGCCCTGTGGACCTTTCCTTAATGACCCTGGTTGCTTCGTCTATTAGCATTTCAATAACCCATTAGGTCTCTGAGGAGGTCCGTTTTTTTTTTTTTTTTAAATCCTTTTTTCTTTTTCTAAAACAATTACTCTAAGAAGCCCAATACAGAAAGCTTCAAAGAATTGCAATTTGCGCACGTCAAGTCAAGAGCAGAACTAAGAGAGCTCTGAGACAAAAGGCAATAATCCAGTGGCTGAGAAAATTCAATAAACAACACAACTTCCCAGGAAAAGGGGGGTGTCCGCTCACAGCCACCATCCTGGTGGACAGGAAACACTCCTGCCCATCGCCAGACCCATAGCCCAGAGCTGCCCCAAACAACCCAGTGTGACGGAACTGCTTCAAATAACAGGCACACACCACAAAACTGGGCGTGGACATTAGCCTTCCCTGCAACCTCAGCTGAATGTCCCAGAGCTGGGAAGGTGGAGCAGTGTGAATTAACAAAGCCCCATTCAGCCATCATTTGAGCAGACTGGGAGCCTCCCTACACAGCCCAGCAGCCCAGAACTGCCCTGGGGGGACGGCACTCACCTGTGACATAGCACAGTCATCCCTCAACAGAGGACCCGGGGTGCACAGCCTGGAAGAGGGGCCCACTTGCAAGTCTCAGGAGCCATACGCCAATACCAAAGACTTGTGGGTCAGTGGCAGAGACAAACTGTGGCAGGACTGAACTGAAGGATTAGACTATTGCAGCAGCTTTAAAACTCTAGGATCATCAGGGAGATTTGATTGTTAGGGCCACCCCCCCTCCCCGACTGCCCAGAAACACGCCCCACATACAGGGCAGGCAACACCAACTACACACGCAAGCTTGGTACACCAATTGTGCCCCACAAGACTCACTCCCCCACTCACCAAAAAGGCTAAGCAGGGGAGAACTGGCTTGTGGAGAACAGGTGGCTCATGGACGCCACCTGCTGGTTAGTTAGAGAAAGTGTACTCCACGAAGCTGTAGATCTGATAAATTAGAGATAAGGACTTCAGTAGGTCTACAAACCCTAAAAGAACCCTATCAAGTTCAGCAAATGCCACGAGGCCAAAAACAACAGAAAATTATAAAGCATATGAAAAAACCAGACGATATGGATAACCCAAGCCCAAGCACCCAAATCAAAAGACCAGAAGAGACACAGCACCTAGAGCAGCTACTCAAAGAACTAAAGATGAACAATGAGACCATAGTACGGGATATGAAGGAAATCAAGAAGACCCTAGAAGAGCATAAAGAAGACATTGCAAGACTAAATAAAAAAATGGATGATCTTATGGAAATTAAAGAAACTGTTGACCAAATTAAAAAGATTCTGGACACTCATAGTACAAGACTAGAGGAAGTTGAACAACGAATCAGTGACCTGGAAGATGACAGAATGGAAAATGAAAGCATAAAAGAAAGAATGGGGAAAAAAATTGAAAAAATCGAAATGGACCTCAGGGATATGATAGATAATATGAAACGTCCAAATATAAGACTCATTGGTGTCCCAGAAGGGGAAGAAAAGGGTAAAGGTCTAGGAAGAGTATTCAAAGAAATTGTTGGGGAAAACTTCCCAAATCTTCTAAACAACATAAATACACAAATCATAAATGCTCAGCGAACTCCAAATAGAATAAATCCAAAAAAACCCACTCTGAGACATATACTGATCACACTGTCAAACATAGAAGAGAAGGAGCAAGTTCTGAAAGCAGCAAGAGAAAAGCAATTCACCACATACAAAGGAAACAGCATAAGACTAAGTAGTGACTACTCAGCAGCCACCATGGAGGCAAGAAGGCAATGGCACGATATATTTAAAATTCTGAGTGAGAGGAATTTCCAGCCAAGAATACTTTATCCAGCAAAGCTCTCCTTCAAATTTGAGGGAGAGCTTAAATTTTTCACAGACAAAGAAATGCTGAGAGAATTTGCTAACAAGAGACCTGCCCTACTGGAGATACTCAAGGGAGCCCTACAGACAGAGAAACAAAGACAGGACAGAGAGACTTGGAGAAAGGTTCAGTACTAAAGAGATTCGGTATGGGTACAATAAAGGATATTAATAGAGAGAGGGAAAAATATGGCAAACATAAACCAAAGGATAAGATGGCTGATTCAAGAAATGCCTTCACGGTTTTAACGTTGAATGTAAATGGATTAAACTCCCCAATTAAAAGATATAGATTCGCAGAATGGATCAAAAAAAATGAACCATCAATATGTTGCATACAAGAGACTCATCTTAGACACAGGGACACAAAGAAACTGAAAGTGAAAGGATGGAAAAAAATATTTCATGCAAGCTACAGCCAAAAGAAAGCAGGTGTAGCAATATTAATCTCAGATAAAATAGACTTCAAATGCAGGGATGTTTTGAGAGACAAAGAAGACCACTACATACTAATAAAAGGGACAATTCAGCAAGAAGAAATAACAATCGTAAATGTCTATGCACCCAATCAAGGTGCCACAAAATACATGAGAGAAACACTGGCAAAACTAAAGGAAGCAATTGATGTTTCCACAATAATTGTGGGAGACTTCAACACATCACTCTCTCCTATAGATAGATCAACCAGACAGAAGACCAATAAGGAAATTGAAAACCTAAACAATCTGATAAATGAATTAGATTTAACAGACATCTACAGGACATTACATCCCAAATCACCAGGATACACATACTTTTCTAGTGCTCACGGAACTTTCTCCAGAATAGATCATATGCTGGGACATAAAACAAGCCTCAATAAATTTAAAAAGATTGAAATAATTCAAAGCACATTCTCTGACCACAATGGAATACAATTAGAAGTCAATAACCATCAGAGACTTAGAAAATTCACAAATACCTGGAGGTTAAACAACACACTCCTAAACAATCAGTGGGTTAAAGAAGAAATAGCAAGAGAAATTGCTAAATATATAGAGACGAATGAAAATGAGAACACAACATACCAAAACCTATGGGATGCAGCAAAAGCAGAGCTAAGGGGGAAATTTATAGCACTAAACGCATATATTAAAAAGGAAGAAAGAGCCAAAATCAAAGAACTAATGGATCAACTGAAGAAGCTAGAAAATGAACAGCAAACCAATCCCAAACCAAGTAGAAGAAAAGAAATAACAAGGATTAAAGCAGAAATAAATGACATAGAGAACAAAAAGACAATAGAGAGGATAAATATCACCAAAAGTTGGTTCTTTGAGAAGATCAACAAGATTGACAAGCCCCTAGCTAGACTGACAAAATCAAAAAGAGAGAAGACCCATATAAACAAAATAATGAATGAGAAAGGTGACATAACTGCAGATCCTGAAGAAATTAAAAAAATTATAAGAGGATATTATGAACAACTGTATGGCAACAAACTGGATAACATAGAAGAAATGGACAATTTCCTGGAAACATATGAACAACCTAGACTGACCAGAGAAGAAATAGAAGACCTCAACCAACCCATCACAAGCAAAGAGATCCAATCAGTCATCAAAAATCTTCCCAGAAATAAATGCCCAGGGCCAGATGGCTTCACAGGGGAATTCTACCAAACTTTCCAGAAAGAACTGACACCAATCTTACTCAAACTCTTCCAAAACATTGAAAAAAATGGAACACTACCTAACTCATTTTATGAAGCTAACATCAATCTAATAACAAAACCAGGCAAAGATGCTACAAAAAAGGAAAACTACCGGCCAATCTCCCTAATGAATATAGATGCAAAAATCCTCAACAAAATACTTGCAAATCGAATCCAAAGACACATTAAAAAAATCATACACCATGACCAAGTGGGGTTCATTCCAGGCATGCAAGGATGGTTCAACATAAGAAAAACAATCAATGTATTACAACACATTAACAAGTCAAAAGGGAAAAATCAATTGATCATCGCAATAGATGCTGAAAAAGCATTTGACAAAATCCAACATCCCTTTTTGATAAAAACACTTCAAAAGGTAGGAATTGAAGGAAACTTCCTCAACATGATAAAGAGCATATATGAAAAACCCACAGCCAGCATAGTACTCAATGGTGAGAGACTGAAAGCCTTCCCTCTAAGATCAGGAACAAGACAAGGATACCCGCTGTCACCACTGTTATTCAACATTGTGCTGGAAGTGCTAGCCAGGGCAATCCGGCAAGACAAAGAAATAAAAGGCATCCAAATTGGAAAAGAAGAAGTAAAACTGTCATTGTTTGCAGATGATATGATCTTATATCTAGAAAACCCTGAGAAATCAACGATACACCTACTAGAGCTAATAAACAAATTTAGCAAAGTAGCGGGATACAAGATTAATGCACATAAGTCAGTAATGTTTCTATATGCTAGAAATGAACAAACGGAAGTGACACTCAAGAAAAAGATACCATTTTCAATAGCAACTAAAAAAATCAAGTACCTAGGAATAAACTTAACCAAAGATATAAAAGACCTATACAAAGAAAACTACATAACTCTACTAAAAGAAATAGAAGGGGACCTTAAAAGATGGAAAAATATTCCATGTTCATGGATAGGAAGGCTAAATGTCATTAAGATGTCAATTCTACCCAAACTCATCTACAGATTCAATGCAATCCCAATCAAAATTCCAACAACCTACTTTGCAGACTTGGAAAAGCTAGTTATCAAATTTATTTGGAAAGGGAAGATGCCTCGAATTGCTAAAGACACTCTAAAAAAGAAAAACGAAGTGGGAGGACTTACACTCCCTGACTTTGAAGCTTATTATAAAGCCACAGTTGCCAAAACAGCATGGTACTGGCACAAAGACAGACATATAGATCAATGGAATTGAATTGAGAATTCAGAGATAGACCCTCAGATCTCTGGCCGACTGATCTTTGATAAGGCCCCCAAAGTCACCGAACTGAGCCATAATGGTCTTTTCAACAAATGGGGCTGGGAGAGTTGGATATCCATATCCAAAAGAATGAAAGAGGACCCCTACCTCACCCCCTACACAAAAATTAACTCAAAATGGACCAAAGATCTCAATATAAAAGAAAGTACCATAAAACTCCTAGAAGATAATGTAGGAAAACATCTTCAAGACCTTGTATTAGGAGGCCACTTCCTAGACTTTACACCCAAAGCACAAGCAACAAAAGAGAAAATAGATAAATGGGAACTCCTCAAGCTTAGAAGTTTCTGCACCTCAAAGGAATTTCTCAAAAATGTAAAGAGGCAGCCAACTCAATGGGAAAAAATTTTTGGAAACCATGTATCTGACAAAAGACTGATATCTTGCATATACAAAGAAATCCTACAACTCAACGACAATAGTACAGACAGCCCAATTATAAAATGGGCAAAAGATATGAAAAGACAGTTCTCTGAAGAGGAAATACAAATGGCCAAGAAACACATGAAAAAATGTTCAGCTTCACTAGCTATTAGAGAGATGCAAATTAAGACCACAATGAGATACCATCTAACACCGGTTAGAATGGCTGCCATTAAACAAACAGGAAACTACAAATGCTGGAGGGGATGTGGAGAAATTGGAACACTTATTCATTGTTGGTGGGACTGTATAATGGTTCAGCCACTCTGGAAGTCAGTCTGGCAGTTCCTTAGAAAACTAGATATAGAGCTACCATTCGATCCAGCGATTGCAATTCTCGGTATATACCCGGAAGATCGGAAAGCAGTGACACGAACAGATATCTGCACGCCAATGTTCATAGCAGCATTATTCACAATTGCCAAGAGATGGAAACAACCCAAATGTCCTTCAACAGATGAGTGGATAAATAAAATGTGGTATATACACACGATGGAATACTACGCGGCAGTAAGAAGGAACGATCTCGTGAAACATATGACAACATGGATGAACCTTGAAGACATAATGCTGAGCGAAATAAGCCAGGCACAAAAAGAGAAATATTATATGCTACCACTAATGTGAACTTTGAAAAATGTAAAACAAATGGTGTATAATGTAGAATGTAGGGGAACTAGCAGTAGAGAGCAATTAAGGAAGGGGGAACAATAATCCAAGAAGAACAGATAAGCTATTTAACGTTCTGGGGATGCCCAGAAATGACTATGGTCTGTTAATTTCTGATGGATGTAGTAGGAACAAGTTCACTGAAATGTTGCTATATTATGTAACTTTCTTGGGGTAAAGTAGGAACATGTTGGAAGTTAAGCAGTTATCTTAGGTTAGTTGTCTTTTTCTTACTCCCTTGTTATGGTCTCTTTGAAATGTTCTTTTATTGTATGTTTGTTTTCTTTTTAACTTTTTTTTTCATACAGTTGATTTAAAAAAGAAGGGAAAGTTAAAAAAAAAAAAAAAAGGAAAAAGACAAACAAGGAAAAAAAAAAAAAAGATGTAGTGCCCCCTTGAGGAGCCTGTGGAGAATGCAGGGGTATTCGCCTACCCCACCACCATGGTTGATAAAATGACCACAGACATAGGGGACTGGTGGTTTGATGGGTTGAGCCCTCTACCATAAGTTTTACCCTTGGGAAGACGGTTGCTGCAAAGGAGAGGCTAGGCCTCCCTGTATTTGTGCCTAAGAGTCTCCTCCTGAATGCCTCTTTGTTGCTCAGATGTGGCCCTCTCTCTCTGGCTAAGCCAACTTGAAAGGTGAAATCACTGCCCTCCCCCCTACGTGGGATCAGACACCCAGGGAAGTGAATCTCCCTGGCAACGTGGAATATGACTCCCGGGGAGGAATGTAGACCCGGCATCGTGGGATGGAGAACATCTTCTTGACCAAAAGGGGGATGTGAAAGGAAATGAAATAAGCTTCAGTGGCAGAGAGATTCCAAAACGAGCCGAGAGATCACTCTGGTGGGCACTCTTACGCACACTTTAGACAACCCTTTTTAGGTTCTAAAGAATTGGGTAGCTGGTGGTGGATACCTGAAACTATTAAACTACAACCCAGAACCCATGAATCTCGAAGACAGTTGTATAAAAATGTAGCTTATGAGGGGTGACAATGGGATTGGGAATGCCATAAGGACCAAACTCCACTTTATCTAGTTTATGGATGGATGTGTAGAAAAGTAGGGGAAGGAAACAAACAGACAAAGGTACCCAGTGTTCTTTTTTACTTCAATTGCTCTTTTTCACTCTAATTATTATTCTTGTTATTTTTGTGTGTGTGCTAATGAAGGTGTCAGGGATTGATTTAGGTGATGAATGTACAACTATGTAATGGTACTGTAAACAATCGAAAGTACGATTTGTTTTGTATGACTGCGTGGTATGTGAATATATCTCAATAAAATGATGATTAAAAAAAAAAAAAAAAGAAAAAAAAAAAAAGAAAAACAAAGGATAAGATGGCTGTTTCAAGAACTGCCTTCTAAGTAATAACATTGAATGTGAATGGATTAAACTCCCCAATTAAAATATATAGATTGGCAGAATAGGTTTAAAAATATGAACCATCAATATGATGTTTACAAGAGACTCAGACCCAGTGACACAAAGAAATTCAAAGTGAAAGGAAGGAAAAAAAATATTCCATGCAACCTACAGCCAAAAGAAAGCAGGGGTAGCACTACTAATTTCAGATAAAAGAGACATGAACTGCAAGGATATCATAAGAGACAAAGAAGGACACTTTATTCTAATAAAAGGCACAATTCGCCAGGAAGAAATAACAATTGTAAATGTTTATGCACCCAATCAAGGTGCTCTAAAGTACATGAGACAAATATTGGCAAAACTGAAGGAAGCAATAGATGTTTCCACAATAATAGTGGGGGACTTCAATATACCACTCTCTTCTATAGATATATCAACTAGACAGAGAACCAATAAGGAAACTGAGATCCTAAACCATGTGATAAGCGAATTAAATTTAATAGTCATATATAGAGCATTACATCCCAAATTACCAGGATATACATTCTTCTCTAGTGCTGATGGAATGTTCTCCAAGACAGATCATATGCTGGGGCATAAAACAAGCATCAATAAATTTAAAAAGATTGAAATTATTCAAAGCACATTCTCTGACCACAATAGAATGCAACTAAAAGTCAATAACCATCAAAGATCTAGAACATTCACTAATATCTGGAGATTTAACAACACACTCCTAAACAATCAGTGGGTCAAAGAAGAAATTGCAAGAGAAATTGCTAAATATCTAAAGACAAATGAAAATGAGAACATAACATGTCAAAATTTATGGGATACAGCAAAGGCAGTAATGAGGCAGAAATTCATAACCCTAAATGCATATATTAAAAAAGGAGAAAGAAGAGGGGCAAGATGGCGGCATAGAGAGGAGTGGAAGCTAAGTAGTCCCCCTGGAACAACTACAAAAAAATAGAAACAACTAGTAAATAATCCAGAATAACTGTGGGGGGACAAACGAGACCATCCGCTCATCATACACCAACCTGAATTGGGAGGAATGCCCAAGATCACAGCATAAAATCTGTAAGAAAAACCTGCAGATCCAAGTCGTGAGACCCCCCTCCCCCATAGCCCGAGCTGCAAAGCCTCATGGTACCAGAGAGAAGCTCTCTCCCAGCAAGTGAATATAGCTCAGCTGAGCTCCAACTGGAGTTTTAAGTAATGAGTGTGAACTGCTCACTACAGGTACGCATCCCCAAAAAACAGAGGCTTTGGGTGACGACTTTGGGTGACACTTTGGATCTTTGGATAATTGTATGGTACCTGAACAATCTCAATAAAAATGAAAAAAAAAAATTTAAAAGGAGAAAGAACTAATGGAACAACTGAAGAAGCTAGAGAATGATCAGCAAACTAACCCTAAAGTAAGTCGAAGAAAAGAAACAACAAGGATTAAAGCAGAAATAAATAATATGGAGAACAAAAAAACAATAGAGAGGGAGTAGCTAAGATAGTGGCATAGAGAGGAGTGGAAAACTGTTAGTCCCCCTGGAACAATTCATAAATGACCAAAAAACTAGTAAATAACCTGGAATAACTGCAGGGAGACAAACATGACTGTCCAGTCATCATACACCAGTCTGAATTGGGAGGAATGCCCGAGATCGCAGCATAAAATCTGTAAGTAAAGACTGAAGACCTGCACTGAGAGCCAAGATCCCCTCCCTCATGGAAGCCTTGCAGAGCTAGAAAGCAGCACTCTCCAAACAAGCTAGTGTACCTCAGCCCAGCTTCAACTGGGGTTTTAATGTTAATTGCTCAATACAGACAGCAAATCCCCAACAAGCAGACAGAGGTTTTTGGTGACAAATGACCTTGGGAGAGTCAGGAGACATATCTGTCTCAGGGCGGGGAGCCCAGAGGATCGGGTGCTATCTCTGGCTGATGGGTGAATCTGGGAGCTTTCTGTCCCTTTCTCTCTCTGTCAACCTGGACAGCTCAGTGGAGAAAGCCTCAGCCATTTTCAGCTCACAGCTCTTCGCAGTAGAGAAAGCCTCAGTCATTTTAAAATTGCAGCACTCTGACCAGCAGGGTCAGAGAAACAATGAATCCATTTATATGCAAATGACCTCTCTGGAGGGGGCATAGCTTTCCAAGAGGAAAGGGAGGGTCCCAGCTCTACTACCTGCCTTACATTCGGAACCAGACCCCAGAGCCTGCGGGAGGAGAGCCACAGGCCTCACCCCCTTACACCAGCCTGTAACAGGCTGACAGGCTCACCTGCCAGGCAGAAAAGCACAGTGTGTGTCAATCCTCTAAGAAAAACCATCAGGAAAACCAGACACTCAATATTTCCTCCTTCTGTGACCTGAGCTTGTTCTCCTCTGGGAAAACCTGATTGGGGTGGCCTAGGAGGTCAGATGCCTAGACAACAGAAAACTACAACCTATACTAGGAAAAACAAAGTTATGGCCCAGTCAAAGGAACAAACTTACACTTCAACTGAGATACAGGAATTTAAACAGCTAATGCTAAATCAATTCAAAAAGTTTAGAGAAGATATGGCAAAAGAGTTAAAGGCTATAAAGAAAACAGTCGGCATACATAAGGCAGAAATCAAAAGCTCAAAAAGAAAACAACTAGCAGAATCTATGGAAATGAAAGGCACAACACAAGAAACAAAAGACACAATGGAAACATACAACAGCAGATCTCAAGAAGCAGAAGAAAACACTCAGGAACTGGAAAGCCTGAAAACCTACACACAAAGGAGCAGATGGAGAAAAGAATGAAAAAATATGAGCAATGTCTCCAGGAACTTAAGGACGAAATGAAATACAAGAATGTACGTATCATTGGTGTCCCAGAAGGAGAAGAGAAGGGAAAAGGGGCAGAAGCAATAATAGAGGAAATAATGAAAATTTCCCATCTCTTATGAAAGACATAAAATTACAGATCCAAGAAGCGCAGCATATTCCAAACAGAATAGATCTGAACAGGCCTACACCAAGACACTTAATAATCAGATTATCAAATGTCAAAGACAAACAGAGAATCCTGAAAGCAGCAAGAGAAAAGCAATCCATCACATACAAAGGAAGCTTAATAAGACTATGTACAGATCTCTCAGCAGAAACCGTGGAGGCAAGAAGGAAGTGGGGTAATATATTTAAGATACTGAAAGAGAAAAACCACCAAACAAGAATCCAAAATCCAGCAAAACTGTCCTTCAAATATGAGGGAGAGCTCAAAATATTTTCCGACAAACAGACAATGAGAGAATTTGTGAACAAGACGCCCACTGTACAAGAAATACTAAAGGAAACACTACAGAGTGATAGGAGAAGACAGGAATGAGAGGTTTGGAACACAATTTTGGGAGATGGTAGCACAGCAACGTAAGTACACTGAACAAAGATAACTATGAATATGGTTGAAAGAGGAAGGTTGGGAGCATGTGAGACACCAGAAGAAAGGAGGAAAGATAGAGACTGGGACTGTGTAACTCGACGAAATCTAGAGTGTTCAACAGTGGTGATAAAATGTACAAATATGTTCTTTAACAAGGGAGAACAAGCAAATGTCAACCCTGCAAGGTGTTAAAAATGGGGAAGCATTGGGGGAGGGATGCAATCAACATAAACTAGAGACTGTAATGAACAGAATGATTGTATTATGCTTCCTTTAATGTAGCAAAGGTGATATACCAAGGTAAATGCAGATGGAGGGGGATAGGTGAGGGGTGTGAGACACTTGACATTGGTGGTGGTGTCTGACTCTTTAGTCCACTTTGATTAAAGGTTATCTTTCCTTTTGCTGCTTCCTAGCTGTCATTTTTTTTTCTTCCTCTTTCTTTTTTCTTTTTCTTTTGCCTCTCTACCTTTGATTCTCCCTCCTGTCTTGTGGAATAAATGTAGATGCCCTTATATATATTGTAGTGAGGGTGGTGAATACATAAATATGTGACTATACAGGGAACCATTGATTGTTTACTTAGGATGGAATATATGGCATGTGAACAAAACCATCTTAAAAAAAAAATGAGTTGGAGAACCTAAGATGGTGGCTAGGTGAGACAGGGCAAAAAAACACCTCTGTGAAAAATATTAGATAAAAACCAGACAGTGACCCAGAACACCACTTCCAGCAATGCACCAGCCGGACAAGGTTTGCTAAATCCACAGGGAATGTGCATTTGGTGAATCCAGGAGCCTGCATTCTGAAACAAGTGAGTCGGCTGAAAGTCCCGTGGCCATGCTGCGGTGTGGGGAAATGGTGGGCTGGCATTTGGAGATGGACTAGTTCTTTAAAAAAATGCCTGGGAGTGGCTGCAGATACAATGGGGACAGCCACGCAGTGAAGCACAGTGGGAGCGGGCTGGGCTAACGCCTCGGTGTCTGGTGTGGAGGATACCCCTTCTCGTACCCACTGCTGATTGTCTCGAGACCAGAGGAGCAGAGGGCAGCCAAAAGGAGAAAAAAAACCACATTCCTTGCAGCCATCTCCCCAGTGGGCAGGGGACGCTCCTGCTTGAGGCCAGACCCACAGCCCAGAGCCGCACCAAGAAACCCAGTGTAATGGGGAATCTTTCCCGCAGCACTACACACAAGCCATAAAATCGGCCATGGACAGTGGCCTTAAATACACCCACAGCTGATTGTCCTGGAGCTGGGAGGGCGGAGCTGTGCAAAAAGTGGGGAAGTTAATGCATCCCATTCAACCATCTTTGAAGTGGGCTGGGAGCACCCCTGCATGGCCCAGCGACCCAGGGCTTCCCTGGCCGGCTGGCACACACTAGTGACGTGGTGTGGCCCTCCCTCAGCAGAGGTCCTTGAAGAGCACAACTGGGAAGGGGGAACCACTCGGAAATCCCAGGGACCCTACACAAATATCAAGGGCTTGTGGGTCAGTGGCTAAGACAATCGGTGGAAAGACTGAAATGAAGGCTTAAGGTCCTGCAACAGCCTTAAATCTCTGGGAACACCTGGGAGGTTTGATTATTAAAGCTGCCCTGCCTGCCTAACCACCCAGACACACATCCCACATTCAGGGCAGACAGCACCAGCAACACACCCAAACTTGGTGCACCAATTGGACCCCACAAGAATCAGACACCCACACACCACAAAAACAATGTTGGGGAGAACTGACTTGAGGGGAACTGGTGACTCACGGATGCCATCTGCTGGTTGGTTAGAGAAAGTGTATGCCACCAAGCTGCAGTTCTGTCAAATTAGGGATCAAGTAAAGCAAATGCCAAGAGGCCAAAAACAACAGAAAATCTTAAAGCATATGATAAAACCAGATGAAATGGAGAACCCAAACCAAAACATTTCAAATCAAAAGATCAGAAGACACATAGTACTTGGCACAATTAATCAAAGAATTACAGACAGGCAACAAAAGCATGGCTCAGGATATAAAGGACATGAAGAAGAGCATGGCACAGGATATAAAGGACATAAAGAAGACCCTAGAAGAGCATAAAGAAGAAATTGCAAGAGTAAATAAAAAAATAGAAGATCTTATGGAAATAAAAGAAACTGTTGGCCAAATTAAAAACTCTGGATACTCATAATAGAAGATTAGAGGAAGTTGAACAACAACACAGCCTCCTCAAGGATCACAGAACAGAAAATGAAAGAACAAAAGAAAGAATGGGGAAAAAATAAAAAAAATTGAAATGGATCTCAGGAATATGATAGATAAAATAAAACATCCAAATTTAAGACTCATTGGTGTCCCAGAAGGGGAAGAGAAGGGTAAAGGTCTAGAAAGAGTATTCAAAGAAATTGTTGGGGAAAACTTGCCAAACCTTCTACACAATATAAATACGCAAAGCATAAATGCCCAGCCAACTCCAAATAGAATATCCAAATAAACCCATTCCAAGACATATTATGATCAGACTGTCAAATACTGAAGAAAAGGAGCAAGTTCTGAAAGCAGCAAGGGAAAAGCAATTCACCACATACAAAGGAAACAACATAAGACTTAGTAGTGGCTACTCAGTGGCCACCATGGAGGCGAGAAGACAGTGGCATGACATATTTAAAACTCTGAAAGAGAAAAATTTCCAACCAAGAATACTTTATCCAGCAAAACGCTCCTTCAAATTTGAGGGAGAGCTTAAATTTTTCACAGACAAACAAACGCTGAGAGATTTTGCTAATAAAAGACCTGCCCTATTTCAGATACTAAAGGGAGCCCTACCAACAGAGAAAAAAGCTGAGGGACTTCACCACCAGTAGATCAGTCCTATAAGAAATGCTAAAGGGAGTTGAGCAGGCTGAAAGGAAGGGACACTAAACAATTGACTGTATTTTGATTTGTAACTCCACTATTTACTTCCTACAGGGTCTAAAATACATAAGCGGTAATGATAAATAAGTGGTTTTGGACTCAATGTAAAATATGTAATTTTTGACAAGAACTACATAAAAGTGGGCGAATGATGGAGTATAGGAACATAGTTTATGTGTCCTATTGAAGTTAAGTTGGTATCACAGAAAAACAAGATTGTTATAGATTTAAGATGTTAAATTTAAGCCCCATGGTAAACACAGAGAAACTATCAGAGAATATGACCACAGAGATGAAAAGTAGAGTAGGGGTTCTGAGAAGTGGGGGAAGGGGCAATGAGTTAAGAAATGAGTGTAGGGTTTCTGTTTGGGGTGAAGGGAAACTTCTAGAAAGGGATGGTGGGAAGGTGATAGCAATGCAACATTCTAAATGTGATTAATCCCACTAATGGAATGCTAGGGAAAGGTGGAATGGGAAGATTTAGGCTGTATATATTTTTCCACAATTGAAAAAAAAAAAAAAAAAGACAGTCTAAATAGATGACAATTGAATGCCAAGGATGATCCTGGATGGGATCTGAGGATGGAGGACAGGAGGCTCAAGGGACACAGATAGGACATAAGGAAAAAAAAAAAGGAAATATAGAATGTAAGCTTTGTATCAAGGTTAAATTTCTTGAACTTCTTAGCTGCATTTAACGGATTGCAGAAAAGAATGTTCTTGTTCATGGGAAATGTATATGTGAATTATATCTTTTTTTAAGGATGTGTGCAGCTTGCTCTTATATGTTCAGAAGACAGAGCAATAGATGATGGATGATGAGGGGGAAAGAAAGAAAGAAATGGTGTGACAGGATGTTAAAGTTGGTGGTTGGGGTATTGGGGGAGGGGGGGTCGGGGTATGCTGAAGTTCTATGTATGGGGTTTGTACAGTTTTTGCAACTGTTCCTCTAAGTTTGAATTTATCTCAAAATAAAATTTCTTATTAAAAGAAAAAAACGGGTTGATGACGAAAACTTGAGGGCAATATACTAAGTGAAATAAGCCTAACACATAAGGACAAATATTGCAATGTCTCACTGATAGGAACTAATTATATGTAAACTCATAGACATTAAATATAAGTTACCAGGATATGGAATAAGGCTAAAGAATGGGGAGTGGTTGCTTATTATAAGCAGAATGTTCAACTAGGATGAACTTAAATGTTTGGAAATGAACAGAAGTGTTGGTAGGAAGATGTGAGAATAACTAACAGTGCTGAATGGTGCATGAATTAGGTGGAAAGGGAAAGCTCAGAGTCATATATGTCACCAGAAGGAAAGTTGGAGGTCAAAAGATGGGAATGTATAAAACTGAATCCTATGGTGGGCAATGTCCATGATTAACTATACAAATATTAGGAATCTCTTCCATGAACCAGAACAAATGTATGACAATAGAACTAGAAGTTAATAATAAAGAGGCATATAGGGAAAATATATATACCTATTGCAAACTATATTCTACAGTTAGTAGTAGTTCAATGTTCTTTCATAAACAGTAACAAATGTACTATACCAATAATGGATGGGGGTTGGTTAGGGATATGGGAGGATTTGAGTTTCCTTTTCTTTTCTTTTTTTTTTTTTTCTTTTCTTTCACTCTATTTCTTGTCTGGAGTAATGAAAAGTTTCTAAAAATTGAACAAAAATTAAGTGCGGTGATGGATGCACAGCTGTATGAGGGTACCGAGGCAATTGATTGTACACTTTGGATCTTTGGATAATTGTATGGTATGTGAACAATCTCAATAAAAATTAAAAACTAGGAAAAAAAACAATAGAGAGAATAAATAAAAGCAAAAGTTGGTTCTGTGAGAAGATCAACAAGATTGACAAACCCTTAGCTAGACTGAAAAAGTTGAAAAGAGAGAAGAGCCAAATAAACAAAATAATAAGTGAGAGGGGGAACATTACCTTGGATCCTGAAGAAATTAAAAAGATCATAAAAGGATACTATGAACAACTGTATGCCAACAAAATGGAGAATTTAGAGGAAATGGACAATTTCCTGGAAACACATGAATAACATAGACTGACCCAAGAATAAATAGAAGATCTCAACAAACCAATCACAAGCAAAGATATCCAATCAGTCATCAAAAAAGCTTCCTACAAATAAAGGCCCAGGGCCAAATGGCTTCATGGGAATTTGACCAAACTTTCCAAAAAGAACTGACACCATTCCTACTTAAACTCACTCTTTCAAAAAATTGAAGGAAATGGAATGCTATGTAACTCATTTTATGAAGCCAACATCACTCTAATACCAAAACCAGATAAAGATGCTACAAGAAAGGAAAACTACAGGCCAATCTCCCTAATAAATATGGATGCAAAAATTCTCAACAAAATTCTTGCAAATAAAATCCAAAGACATATTAAAAAATCATATACCATGACCAAGTGGGGTTCATCCCAGGCATGCAAGGGTGGTTCAACATAAGAAAATCAATCAATGTAATACAACACATTAACAAATCAAATGGAAAAATCAAATGATCATCTCAATAGATGCTGAAAAAGCATTTGACAAAATTCAGCATCCTTTCTTGATAATACACTTCAAAAGTAGGAACTGAAGGAAGCTTCCTCAATAAGCTAAAGGGCATAGATGTAAAACCCACAGGCAGCATAGTACTCAATGGTGAGAGACTGAATGTCTTCCCTCTAAGATCAGGAATGAGACAAGGATCCCCGCTGTCACCACTATGATTCAACATTGTGCTAGAAGTTCTAGCCAGAGCAATCTGGCAAGACAAAAAAAAATAAAAGGCATCCAAATTGGAAAGGAAGAAGTAAACTTTTATTATTTGCAGATGATATGATCTTATATTTGGAAAATGCTGCGAAATTGATGACACAGCTACTTGAGCAAAGTGGCAAGATACAAGATTCATGCAAATAAGTCAGGTAATGTTCCTATACATTAGAAATGACCGAAATGAAGAGACACTCAAGAAAAAGATTCCATAATCAATACCAACTAAAAACAATCAAGTACCTAGTAATAAACTTAACCAAGGGTGTAAAAGACCTCTACACAAAAACTTACATAACTTTACTAGAAGAAATAAAGGGGATCTAAAGAGATGGAAAGATATTCCATGTTCATGGATAGGAAGGCTAAACATCATTAAGATGTCAGTCCTCCTCATACTGGCCTACAGATTCAATGCAATTCCAATCAAAATTGCAACAACCTGCTTTTCAGACTTGGAAAAGTTAGTTACCAAATTTATTTGGAAGGGAAAGAGGCCTTGAATTGCTAAAAGCATTCTAAAAATGAAAAACAAAGTTGGAGGACTTACACTTCCTGACTTTGAAGCTTACTATAAAGCCACAGTAGTCAAAACAGCATGATATTGGCACGAAGATTGACATATTGATCTATGGAATCAAATTGAGAATTCAGAAATAGATCCCCAGATCTACAGTCGACTGATTTTTGATAAGGCCCCCAAATCCACTGAACTGGGACATAACAGTCGCTTTAGCAATTGAGGCTTGGAAAACTGGATATGCATATCCAAAACAATGAAAGAGGACCCCTACCTCACACCCTATACAAAAATGAACTCAAAGTGGATCAAAGACCTCAATATAAGAGACAGTACCATTACACTCCTGGAAGATAATGTAGAGAAACATCTTCAAGACTTAGTATTAGGAGGTTGCTTCTTAGACCTTACATCCAAAGCACAAACAATGAAAGAAAAAATAGATAAATGGGAACTCCTCAAAATTAAAAGCTGCTTTTCCTCAAAGAATTTGTCAAAAACAGGAAGCCAACTCAATAGGAGAAAATATTTGGAAACCATGTATCTGGTAAGAAACTGACATCTTGCATATATAAAGAAATCCTACAACTCAACAACAATAGTAAAAACAGCCCAATTATAAAATGGGCAAAAGATATGAAAATACATTTCTCTGAAGAAGAAATACAAATGTCTAAAAAACACATGAAAAAATGTTCATTTTCACTAGCTATTATGGAGATGCAAATTAAAGCCACAATGAGATATCATCTCACACCAATTAGAATGGCTGCCATTAAACAAACAGGAAACTACAAATGCTGGAGAGGATGTGGAGAAATTGGAACTCTTATTCATTGCTGGTGGGACTGTATAATGGTACAGCCACTGTGGAAGCTGTGGAAGACAGTTTGGTGGTTCCTCAGAAAACTAGGTATCGAGTCACCCTACGATCCAGCAATTGCACTTCTTGGTATATACCCAGAAGATCTGAAAACAGTGACATGAACAGATTATTTGCATACTGATGTTCATAGCGGCATTGCCAAGAGATGCAGACAATCCAAACGTCCTTCAACAGAGGAGTGGATAAATAAAATGTGGTATATACGCATGATAGAATACTATGCAGCAGTAAGAAGGAAAGAGATGGTGAAACATCTGACAACATGGATGAACCTTGAAGACATAATGCTGATTGAAATAAGCCAGACACAAAAGGAGAGATGTATGTTACCACTAATGTGAACTCCATGAAAAATGTGAAGTAAATGTTTTATAATGTAGAATATGGGGGACCTAGAGATATATAGAAGCTAATGAATGGGGGATGATAATTTAATATGTACAGATATGATAACGAGGGTGATCTTAATGGTATGGAATGGTCAGGTGTGACTATGGCTCTTTAAGGGGATTATAAGTATCAGTGATGCATTAAAGGCAAACATGTTTGTAAATGGTTGTTTAAAGGCATGTAACCCACAGAGTAGCACCACAAACATAAATAAGTGTTAACATGATATACTTATAAGGTATGACACTGGTGCAGAAGGTTAACAACAGTGTGGTTTGGAAAAACTACCATTTTGTATTAAAGACTATATTAATAGGAATATTTTACCAACTCTTCAGTAATATTAGGGATGAATAATTAGCATCTGATAAGAGTTGTGGGATATATTACGTTATAATTGTTTAAAGTTGAGAGTGATGATGATTGTACAACTAAGTGGAAATAAGGTAAGAAACTAACCCTTTATCCTGGGATAGAATACTAATTAAGTGAAGTTAGGAACCCACTACTCAGTAAGTCAAGCCCTCGACCTGAGGCTTTCTCTTGTGAAATTTAGTGTTGTAAATAGGAGGCTGAGCCCTCCTATAATTATGCCTAAGAGGCATCTCCAGGGAACCTCTTTTGTTTCTCAGATATGACCCTTCTCTCTCTAAGCCCAACTTAGCAAATAACCGCCCCCCCCAGTGCCCCCACGAGGGACATGACTCCCAGGGAAATGAGTCTCCCTCGTGATGTGGGACATGACTCCTGGGAGTGAGCCTGACCCTGGCAGTGAGGGATTGAAAATGCCTACTTGAACTAAAGGGGGAAAAAGAAAGGTAAAAAGCTTAAGTCACACTGGCTGAGAGATCCCAAATAGAGCAGAGTGGCTATCCTGGAGGTTTCTCTTATGCAAGCTCCAGCTAGACATGCCAAATGGCCAGTTTGTTATGCCCTTACCAAAAGTAGTTCCCCATGTTGGAAGTTAAGCAGTTATCTTAGGTTAGTTGTCTTTTTCTTACTCCCTTGCTATGGTCTCTTTGAAATGCTCTTTTATTGTATGTTTGTTTTCTTTTTAACTTTTTTTTTCATACAGGTGATTTGAAAAAAGAAGGGAAAGTTAAAAAAAAAAAAAAAAAAAAAAAAAAAAAAAAAAAGATGTAGTGCCCCCTTGAGGAGCCTGTGGAGAATGCAGGGGTATTCGCCTACCCCACCTCCATGGTTGCTAACATGACCACAGACATAGGGGACTGGTGGTTTGATGGGTTGAGCCCTCTACCATAAGTTTTACCCTTGGGAAGACGGTTGCTGCAAAGGAGAGGCTAAGCCTCCCTGTATTTGTGCCTAAGAGTCTCCTCCTGAATGCCTCTTTGTTGCTCAGATGTGGCCCTCTCTCTCTGGCTAAGCCAACTTGAAAGGTGAAATCACTGCCCTCCCCCCTACGTGGGATCAGACACCCAGGGAAGTGAATCTCCCTGGCAACGTGGAATATGACTCCCAGGGAGGAATGTAGACCTGGCACCGTGGGACGGAGAACATCTTCTTGACCAAAAGGGGGATGTGAAAGGAAATGAAATAAGCTTCAGTGGCAGAGAGATTCCAAAAGGAGCCGAGAGGTCACTCTGGTGGGCACTCTTATGCACACTTTAGACAACCCTTTTTAGGTTCTAAAGAATTGGGGTAGCTGGTGGTGGATACCTGAAACTATCAAACTACAACCCAGAACCCATGAATCTCGAAGACAGTTGTATAAAAATTTAGCTTATGAGGGGTGACAATGGGATTGGGAAAGCCATAAGGACCAAACACCACTTTGTCTAGTTTATGGATGGATGTGTAGAAAAGTAGGGGAGGGAAACAGACAGACAAAGGCACCCAGTGTTCTTTTTTACTTCAATTGCTCTTTTTCACTCTAATTATTATTCTTGTTATTTTTGTGTGTGTGCTAATGAAGGTGTCAGGGATTGATTTAGGTGATGAATGTACAACTATGTAATGGTACTGTAAACAATCGAAAGTACAATTTGTTTTGTATGACTGCGTGGTATGTGAATATATCTCAATAAAATGATGATTTAAAAAAAAAAAAAAAAAAAAGTAATATAAAACTTTATCTTAAAATTCCAACACTATACAAATGTATAAAGTAGAAAGTGAAACCCTACCCTCCGGAGAGAACCCCTGATAAATTTTGGCCAAGCCTTCCAGATTCTTTTTCTTGTATGTAAACCAGATACTGAGATTCAAATACGATTGGGTAGCACCCCTGTGTCCTGTGTGTAGTGGGCACTCCCCTTCTCTGTGGAAATTCTTGGCAGGTCTTGCATTTCTTCCCATTGCCCCAGGCTCACCCTAAGTCAAGAATGCAGTCTGGATTCAGATAAGAGAGAAAGTCATGGCAGCAAGAAGCTGAAAGCAAGGAAACTTGGAAGAGAGGGGAGAGACCAGCAGGAGCCAGCATGTGCCTTGCCATGTGGCAGCGGAGCCCAGGATCGCCGGCAGCCGACTTCAGGAAGAAAGCATCATCTTGATAATGGCCTTGATTTGGACATTTTCACAGCTTCAAAACTATCATGTTGTTTTACAGCACCTCTGCACTGGTTCTGTCCACACCCCCATGACTGAAGCAATGGCTCAAGTCTCCAAACAGTATGGCAAAATGTGGCACATTGCTGACTTTTTCACCAAAGTGAATAACAGAGTAATGCACACTGAATTCCATCTACAGGTGGAACCACTAAAAGTACCACTTGTAATGGAATCAACCATAACCAAATCTGTGTACTTTTGACATTAGGAACTGCTTTGAAATAGACTTTTTAGTGAGCTATGAGGGCTTCTAGCATTATATTGATGGTTATCATTTTGCATTATTTCTGTCACAAGCGGTACTTCCACAATTTGTTTTGTATATGTGTTATTTTTATGAGATTTAACTATGTTTTTTTTAAATTTTTATGAGATTTAACTATGCTTTTTTTAACTATCTTTTTTTGATACTTGTAAATAATTAAACTTTTTTTTAAAGATAAAAAAAAAAAAAAAAAAAAAAAAAAAAAAAAAAGTAGTTCCCAAATACCTAGGTCTCTACCTGGGATTCTATTTCAGAAACTTAAATCCACCAGAATGTTCCTATACCAGACAAGTCCTAAAACTCAGAGGCAATAGCCTCTTTAAGATCAACAATCAGATGTAGCCCCCTTTCCCATACTGTCAGCACCGCCATTAATATGAACAACTTAGGGTGCTCACTGCCTAGACACCCCTGAAGATGGAGAAAGAGATTAAGTGAGAAGAAGGGGTAGCAACAAACAAGATAAGATTTAACAAATGTCTATGAATACTGAAACTTTACATAATTTTATATATATGTGTGTGTATATATATGTGTGTGTGTGTATATATCTATATATATATGATGCTTGGGTGTTAGGATGGCTAGAAGGAGGTAAATGACATGGTTGAACTGAGGCCTAAAGCATCCTTTGGGATTTGCTCTATAGCCCCTCATTGAATTGTGCCTTGAAGGTCTTCACCTTTCTGTATCACCTTGTATTGCATAATACAGAAGGGACTGAGACTGAGACTATAACCAATAACAATTTTTGAAATTACCTATTGTTGAGCCGTACATCGAGAGCTGACACCTTTCTGTATGTATGTTATAATTTACAATAATGGTAATGGCTGAAGTTGTGGAACTGTGATGTGACCCATGACATTCTTCGAAATTTGCTCTCTAACAACTTGTGAAATTGTACTTTGAAAGTTATCACTGTTTTATATATATATGTTAAACTTCACAATAATAATAATAAAAAGAACATAGTCTTTTATGGGGTATATAACAGATTCATACCAGCCCATGGTAAGTACTGTCATTCCCATTTTCACAGCTGAAAAAACTGAGATTTAAAGAGACAAAGTGACATCATTGCCCAAGGTCATATAGCTAGTAAGTGGAAGATTAAGGATGCTCTCTGGTCCCTTGATCTTAGTCATTATCATACTATTCCAAATCTTCTATTTCTCTTTCAGGCAGCCTTTTTTTTTTTTTCCAAGATAAAGTGCCATATTTATTGTAGTAAGTAAGTATTTCTTAACAGCTTTACATGTGCAAAATTGTGCTTTTTTCTTTACTTATTTTGAAATAATTTCAAACTTACAGGAGAGTTGCAAAATAATAGAAAGCCTATACAGATAACTCCAACATATCTGCCCCTCAGATGCCTAGATCTACCAATTTTAACATTTCACCACATTAGCTATATTATTCTATCTACCCATCTGTCATCTATCTATCTATCTATCTGTCTATCTATCTATCTATTCTAGTTTGCTAATGCTGCCAGAATGCAAAACACCAGAGAAGATTGGCTTTTATAAAGGGGGTTTATTTGATTACACAGTTACAGTCTTAAGACTATAAAAGTGTCCAAAGTAACATATCAGCAATCGGGTACCTTCACTGGAGGATGGCTAATGGTGTCCCTCTGTTAGCTGGGAAGGCATGTGGCTGGTGTCTGCTCCAAAGTTCTGGGTTCAAAACGGCTTTTTCCCAGGATGTTCCTCTCAAGGCTGCAGTTCCTCAAAAATATCACTCTCAGTTGCTCTTGGGGAGTTTGTCCTTTCTTTGCTTCTCAGGAGCAAAAGTTTGCTTTCAACAGCTGTCTTCAAACTGTCTCTCATCTTCAGCTACTCTCTCAGCTTCTGTACGTTCTTCAAAGTGTCCCTCTTGGCTATAGCAAGCTCGATCCTTCTGTCTGAGCTTATATAGTGCTCCAGCGAACTAATTCAGACCCTGAATGGGTGGGGTCACACCTCCATGGAAATAATACAATTAGAGTCATCATTCACCATTGGGTGGGGCACATCTCCATGGAAACACTCAAAGAATTACAATCTAATTAACACTGATATGTCTGCCCACAGAAGATTACATCAAAGATAATGGTGTTTGGGGGGACATAATACATTCAAACCCACACACTGTCTGTCTATCTCAGGAAGCCTTTTAGGAGTATTGGAATTACCAGGGACATGGCCTTGTAACAGACCATCCTACTTCCTGTATTGTAACTCTGTCTTTCTTCTCTACTGGATTATAAACTCCATGAGGGCAGGAAGTGTGTCCATAATATTACCTACTGTATCCCCATTACCTAGCACCTGGGTTACTACAACAACTTCTTAACTCATCTCCCCCCAGTCTTTCCTCTTCTGATCTGTCCTACCTATGTCACCAGATTAATTGTTATAAAGCACTGTTTGATTTCATATTTCTTCATCTCAAAGAGTTTCAGAGACTTCCTTTGTCTATAAGATAAAGTTCATTCACTCAGCAAATATTTACTGAGCTCAAATAGTATGCCAGGCCCCATAATGTTTAGTGTGGGTATGATAATGAACAAGGTACAAAACTCAGGCCTGATGAGAATGACAGCCATAAGACTAGAAATAATCTTACATTTTGATAAGTTGTAGAAGCTATCTAAACCTGTCTGGGAAGATTTCCAGAGTTGTTGATGTCTAAGTCAGAAGGAATGAAGCCACACAGGAACCCTCCATATTCCAAATACGTTTCTGACATCAGACAAACCTTATCCAATGACGCCAATCCATTCACTATGTCTCCAAAACCTCTGGAGTTTCCTCCCTCTATATTATGTATTCCCCTTACTTGAAATGACATATCCCAACTCCCTTTTCCATTTTCCAGCTTTTCTATTTTGAAATCCTACAGTTCTTGTATTCTACAACCAGACATCTTCAGAAAATACAATCTATGACTCAAAACCATTCAATGGCTTTCTACAGTTTTCAGAATAAAACTCAAATTTCCTGAAACTGTCTTCATTTTCTACATGACCTGGCCTCCGCCTGACCCATCCGTCTCATTCCACACTGATTCCCCTCTCCACCTGGTGCTCCAATTGTACCATACTGTTCAGGTCCCTGAATCTTACATGCTCTCAAATCCACGCTCTTCCAGGAAAGCCCTCTCCCTCCATTACCTTTTCCCATGACTTTTCCACAAGAGTTTCTCCCGGCTGGTTCCTACTGTCCCTCAGAACTCAATCTAAATATTTTGTCTTCCATGAAGCTTTTCTTGAGACCCACCCTCCACTGTGGTCTCAAAATCTGTCTTCATGTCCTTGCTAGGTTTTCTCATAGCATCCTACATATCAAACAAATCCCAGCTCAGATTTTACTAGTTGTGTGAAAAAATGCAAACTGAATCAACTTCTAGTTCTCCCATCAGGGAAAATTAAGTAATGACATTTAACTCAAAAGATGGTTGTTCCACACACAAACTTGTACACGAATGTTCACAGCAGCATTATTCATAATAGCAAAATGTTGAAAACAACACAAATGTCCATCAACTGATGAATACATACACAATAATATGGTATATCCATACAGTAGAATTTCATTCAGCCTAAAAAATGAAAGAAGTACTGATACATGGATACAACATAGATGAACCTTGAAAACATTGTGCTAAGTGAAAGAAACTAATCACAAAAGATTACATGTTACATGAGTCCATTAATATGAAATGTCAAGAATTGCCCAATCTATAGACACAGAAAGATTATTGGCTGCCTAGTGTCGGGGAAAGAAAAGACAGGAGGTGATAGCTAAAGGATATTTTTTGGGGGTAGGAGGTGATGAAAATGTTCTAAAATTGACTGTGATGATGGTTTTACAATTCTGTGAACATACCAAAAAACACTGAATTTTTTCACTTTGGGTAAATTGTATAGTATGTGAATTATATCTCCATAAAGCTGTTACAAAAATAAATACATAAAATATATTTTTTAAAAAACAGATGTTGGGGATAAGGTGGAATAATGCACATAAATTACCTAATATATTGCTTGGCAAATAGTTGGCATTCAATAAATGATAGTTTCTTTCTCTTAATGCACATGCATTTAACTTGTTCTTATATTAAACTTCTATTGAATTCCCACTGTATGTTAGGTATACTTATATAAGTTAATCCTCACAACTACCCTGAAAGATTAGGCATTAATCATAACCCATTTTAAACCAAAAGAGAGGTGAAAGAATATGCCAGAGTCTAACTGGCAGAGGTAAAATTTAAGCCCTGGTCTCCTAACTCCAAGTCCAGTGAAATCTCCAAAGCAGTTTAGCTTTCTCTAAATGCTGCTTCAGAGAATTTTTTTTTCCTTTTCTCCTTACATAAGCTTATCATTTCTTTCTGGATAATTAAAAATTTCTCAAAGGAACTTAGCTGATCTATATCAAAGGTTAAATTAGAGTCCAAGCTCAAAGAAATCAGTAAACCCCTATAATTGCATGTAAAATTTTACCTGTGTGGCTCTACATTTTTCTAGGGAAAGGATATTTGGTTTTTATGTCATAGGGCTCAAAACAGATACTTTTTTTCATAGTTTAAGGGAAAGAAAATGTTTCTCATAGTATGCAGTAAAAACTTAAATAGAACAATTATATCAGCCAATATGTGGTAATTCACATTTAAAAGTAGCTATAAAAGTAGGCTAGCAATGAAAGCACTAATGTAAGGTATCTTAGTTTTCCAGGGCTTCTGTAACAAAGTACCACAGACTAGTTAGCTTAAACAATAGGAATTTATTGTCTCACAGTTTTAGAGACTAGACGTCCACAATCGGAACGTTTTCTGTCTGTAACATTATGGTGATGACTTGCCAGCAATCCATAATTCAGCCTCTGTCTGTCTCCTCCTCCTTTGTCCAAATTCCTTCTGCTTATAAGGACTCCAATCATATTGGATTAAGACCCACCCTGATTCAGCTTGGCCTCACCTTAACTAATGAAATATTCAAAGATCCTATTTACAAATGGGTTCAAATCCACATAACTGGGAGTTAGGACTTGAACAGGTCTTTGTGGGAGGCATGATTCAATCCATAATATAAGGCATGCATTTATAATTTCCAAATTTTCTTACAGGGAGTCTGGGTTTCATTTTTAAACAAAAATATATAAAACATAATTACTAGGATCATATTGCCAATGGTTTATCATTATAATTTTTAATATCCATCCTTTTTTCACTTTTAGGAAACAGTTAGTGAAATCCCTGAATTGGAAGTACTGAATAAGATATTGCCTTTACCAAACTCCAGGTTAGTAAAGTCAAGAGAATCATTTACAGGCCTGGGAGTGATGGGTGCCTAACTAGTCCCTCATGAGCTGCTGGCTTGAGAGAGCATAGCATTTTGGAATAATTTTCTCTACACTTAATATTTGAATCTTCTCCTCTACCCCTTCACCTCCATACCCCACAGAATCCTGACTTAAGGTAGGAGATAATCCATGATCACAGGTTCCAGGTAAATTTTATTTGGTTTTCTTTGTATGTGACAGTTGTAAAAAAACAAAACAAAACAAAACTGAAATCCTAGTGATGCCTTATCCCATAACCCCAAAATGCTACCAGAGATACTCTATCTACGCAATGCTCTCACACATGGCCTTTCTTAGTTTTTCAGGAACGGGCCTGGTAGAGTCATTTGGACATCTTCAAGTAATTGAGGAACATAAAGCAGAAGAAACAATGGCAAACTCAAAGTCCCCCAAGTCTGTTTCATGTTCACAGAGTTCTGAAGTTGGATACATAAATGTAGCTTTTCTGAAAGAGACACACAGCATCCCAGAACAAGACCAAAAGTCAGACCTATAAAATCACCAAATTCTAAAACTATACTGATCAAAACTACCACCTGAAGTTTGGACACTAAGTGGAACATGACATGAAGAAGAGTTGCTACCAATCCCACTGGACATAAATCAGGAGTCGTAGAAATTGCTGATAAATTCATTAAACTGGTTCTAAAAATGGATTTCTCAATTTTGTTTGGTATTTTCAAATGCCTTTTTTCAATCAGTACAATAACTTTAAATGATTTAATTATGTTTCTGTTCAGCAGAGCACACATATGGTTGTTTCAGCATTCTTTCCCACTATCATGGGTTTTTTTTTTCCTTATTTACTTATTTTTTTAACTGTAAAAACAGTATAAACGAGGATTCAAGATGGAGTCGTTGAGTCGAGCTGGGCAGGAGATGAGCTTGGCGGCCCTGAAGCAGCACGACCCCTACATCACCAGCATCGCAGACCTCACGGGCCAGGTTGCTCTGTACACCTTCTGCCCTAAGGCCAACCAGTGGGAGAAGACTGATATAGAAGGGACCTTATTTGTCTATCGAAGGTCAGCTTCACCTTACCATGGTTTTACCATTGTGAATCGACTGAATATGCACAATCTAGTTGAACCAGTGAATAAAGATTTGGAATTTCAGCTCCATGAACCATTTCTTCTATATAGAAATGCAAGCTTGTCAATATACAGTATCTGGTTTTATGACAAGAATGACTGCCACCGCATAGCCAAACTCATGGCCGAAGTGGTAGAAGAGGAGACACAGCGATCCCAGCAGGCTGCTCAGGATAAGCAGAGTCCCAGTCAGGCCAATGGCTGCAGTGACCACAGGCCCATCGACATCCTGGAGATGCTGAGCAGAGCCAAGGATGAGTATGAAAGGAATCAGATCGGTGACTCAAATATCTCCAGCCCTGGGTTACAGCCAAGCACTCAGCTCTCCAATCTGGGAAGCACCGAGACTCTAGAAGAGACACCCTCTGGGTCACAAGATAAGTCTGCTCCATCTGGACACAAACATCTGACAGTAGAAGAATTATTTGGAACCTCTTTGCCAAAAGAACAGCCAACAGTTATAGGCCTTGATTCAGAAGAAGTGGAGAAGCTGCCGGGAGATGCCTCCCAGATGGAACCCAGCCCATTCCTACCTTTTTCCTTTGAGCAATCAGGAGGGACCGTTCGGTCAGAAAATCTGGGTGTACCGTCTGCTGCCCACCACTCAGTCCAGCCTGAAGTCACCACCCCAGTGCTAATCACTCCTGCCTCCATCACACAGTCTCATGAAAAGCATGCTCCAAGCTATACAATCCCATTGAGCCCTGTTCTCAGTCCTACTCTACCAGCAGAAGCTCCTACTACACAGCTTCCCCCCAGTTTACCTCGAAGCAACACTATGATGCAGGCAGTGAAGACCACGCCTAGACAGAGGTCTCCACTCCTGAATCAGCCTGTCCCTGAGCTAAGCCACACTGGTCTGGTTGCCAACCACAGCCCCTTCAGGACCCCCTTGAACGTGACAAGCACAGCTGGTACATCCCTCCCAAGTGTTGATCTTCTCCAGAAACTCAGGTTGACCCCACAGCATGACCAAATACAGACACAGTCACTCGGGAAAGGTGCAATGGCACCCAACTTTCCTGTAGCAGCTGGCCAGCTGGCCACACCTGAAAGCTTCATAGAGCCTCCCTCTAAATCAGCAGCAGCAAGAGCAGCCGCCTCAGCCTCTCTGAGCAACATGGTGCTTGTTCCCCTTCAGTCTATGCAGCAAAACCAGGAACCTGAAGTGTTTGTCCAGCCTAAGGTGTTATCTAGTGCCATCCCGGTTGCAGGCTCCCCACTGGTTACCGCAACCACTGCAGTATCTTCAGTCCTGCTGTCCCCAAGTGTTTTCCAGCAGACAGCTTCAAGATCTACAGACTTTGAGAGGAAAGCAAATTCCCCTTCTCCTCTAACTGTTGGAACATCAGAAAATCAGAGAAAGCCTTCCGTTATCCTCAGCAAGTCTCAGCTCCAGGATACATTAATACATCTTATAAAGAATGATTCCAGCTTCCTCAGTACGCTTCATGAAGTCTACTTGCAGGTTCTTACCAAGAACAAAGATAACCTCAACCTTTGACTGGAGCAAAATAAAGCTGAAGGCAGTGTGTTGACCTCAGAAACAAATAGGCCTCATTATGAAAACTTCTAAACAGAACATTGAGTTTTGAGAATCCTGAAATTGAGCCTATGAGAAAGACACTCATTCCTTAAGAATGTTTTCCAAGTGACGTTCTCAGTGATAATGGAGATTTCACTGTGAAGCATCACCAGCAAATCTTTATTTTAGGGGGGAAAAAGAGACCATTTATGTTATATGAGTGTTTTCATCAGATGTAAGCAAGAACGTGAAATAAGGAGTCTGATTTTCAGCTTGCTTTCACTTTTGAGGATTTAGAGAGGAGTAGTCACCAGCTTTTACAGCAGTTAAAATTCAGCACCTTACCCCCACCTGCCCCCCACTAGTCATGGGCCTTTTGGGGCATTAGGCTGATGGTCAAGTTCTGGACAGAGAAGAAGTCAGCTTGGCGCAAAGATAGCTTCAAATTTTAGAGGTCAGAAGTTTAAGCTGGGAAATTAGGACTGATTTGTTCAAGTGAAGTATATTTTAGATGAATGCCCCATTTGGGCCTTACAATTAGTTCTGAAATTTCTTAATTGTGTTTTGTTTTTAAGCATCCCTATTCCTGCTTTGCAGCAGGCTACCATCACCATCACCTTGTTACTGTTTGAATCAGACCCTGTCAGGCCCTCTTAGGCCCTGTGGTGGTGCAGAAGCTAGACATGTCATACCTTTGGAGCAAAGGCTGTGGTTGGTAAAGCCTGAATCTTATCAGAAATCTTCATTTTAAGGTAAATTCTCCAGTGGTTTTGAAAGTGCTAAGTTTTTATGTGAAGCAAAGCCTTATTTTTTTCTGTCTAAATACCAGTTAAAAATCATTGTTGATTGTTTTTCTTAACACTTTGACAGAGGACCAATGGACCAATATGATAAAGCCATTCTGGTTCCATTCCTTGAGAGTATTGAGAATAGTTTTAAAACTATGCAGAAAAGGGAGCTGTTATTCACACTGCCCTTACTTTGTTGTAGAATATGGATTTCTTTTTTTAAAGTGTGAAATTCAGAACTTTACCAATGTATTCCTAGGCTGTGAGTGCTTTTCCAGCCCGAGGTGTGAAAATATGTAAAGATGCTTTGTTATGCTGCTATTGATCTGCCATGATTTATATTTATTCTTTAATGGCATGTAATGGTGATTAGTAATATTTTAATGTAGATTTTTGATTTATTTCAGCAATAGTATTTTAAGATATGCTTTGAATGAAAGTGTCTTTGTTTGTATGATACAGGTCATTTTGTAGTATTTAACCAATTAAGATGCACTGCTTACTTTTCTGAGCACTATTTAATGATGGGGTAGAAACCCAATTGGCTCAACCAGCTAGCATAAGGATTAGCTGTGAATAATGCTGACAGATGTGATTATTCCTTGGGAATAATCATTAAAGCTTTAATGGTAACTCAATCATAAGTCCATAGATTTTTCTAACTGAAATTTAGAAAATTACTTGTGAATTACATACTTGTTTTAGTTTGGTCTTAGTTGTTTTAGCATAAAGAATACTTTGATTGGCTTTTGTTAATCTAAATACGCTTCTTGAACAACTTTTGTGCTTCTCAATTTAGTATCTTATTGCTGTCTACCTAGTTATGTGTGAATTGTGCTGAATTCAGGGAAGCTTCTAAGTTCTCATACTCAATTAGGAATAGTTTTTAAAGATAGTGTGTAAATTCAGCAGCCAAAATGAATTGTTTGTGCATCATCCAGGAAATAGAAAGTTATAGTAAGAGAGAATTGCTGACACAGGAGATGGTTTGTTGTCTCAGTGGGCTTTGGTAAACAGAAGAATCAAGGGATTCTTGTTATAATAGACATTTGAGATGAAATGATGCTTTTGAGTATGTATTATATTATGAAAGAGTTAAAGAATATCTTAAAGAAGGTCTATAATCAAATCTGTTAATTTTCACCTTTTAATCCAAGGGATGAATATGGTAGACAATAGAATCTATGATAAGGTTTCCCTGGTGTGAAACTAAACTTTTAAGTGCCCAAGTCATGGAGACTTGAAAAGGGTAAATCTGTTTCAACTCCCAAATTTGTATATTCCAAGCATTTGCTTAAAATTCAGAAGCCAGAAGTTCACTGTCATGATTCCCAGGAATTTCAGGCCAGAATGAGTCCCTAGAGAAGCCAGGCCAAACCTGGATAGTTGCAGTTGAATGACCCTGGTCCAAAGGTCAGAGTTCAGTTGCCTTATTCCTCAGTCATGCTTACTGTCCAGAACCCTACGCTAGCTTAGGTGGCATGTTTACATTGCTTCAGTGTCTTTACCGGAACCTTAGTTTAAAACCTTAATTGAATAAAAATGGACACCAAAAAAGAGATGCTTCCTGCTGGGTTTTGCAGAACCACAGAAGTCCTGCATTCAGGCCATTCTTTCCATGTGCACTCTTGGGTCTGGGTACAAGCTCTGGGGATGAGCAGCCCAGAGCTTGGAGTGGAGGTGTTTCTGGGCATCCTTGATGGGTGGGCTCTGTTCTTTTTGTTGTGATTACTGTGATGTCTTTGAATGGACTCACACACCTCCCAAACAGCCTTTTTCCCTTAAGGCATCTCTTTGTGCATCTCTTGAGAGATTTGTAAGGTATGGAGGTTGGCCTAATTGACTTTGAATCCTAAAGTTTTCAAGGGACTGTCAGTGTCAGAGAAGCATTTCATGGTGTTTGCATGTGGAGTGTCCACAACTTACCTTTGAAGCTTATGAGTTGCCATCACAGGGAGTGGTGATTAAGAACCCAAGCTGACCTGGATCCTTCTTGGTCAGAGGATGCACAGTCTTTAGTTTAGAATATATCTGAATGGATTTTGCATGTCAAGCATTTGTTCTTTTTCTGGCCTATGTTTTCTTGTAAAAATTATAAACCCAACAAATCCTCTACTAGTTAAATATTTTTAAACCATGCAGCTTTATTACTCTTCTCTCCAAAGAATGTAGCTTGGAATTTTCTCATTTTGGTAGTAGCAGCTGCAACTGTCATTGTATTACTAATAATACAGTGTGAAATTGAAGGTGCCTAACTTCTTCAAAAACAAAATCAGTCATCATACTGTGATTCAAACATGGAAATACAGAGTAATGGGCGGTGGCACAGGCACGAGTGGGTTCAGTCCATGTGAATGAAGCAAACTGAGGAATCACAGGGACGTGTCTTGCATTCTTGCTGCACATTTGCTGTTGAGCACGTTTCTTACCGACCTTTGGTTTTCTTTAGTTGTGTTCAAGGTACCTTCTGGAACCCTGTGCTTTCAAGTGTCTAAAATCTCAAGATCTGAAGAAAGTAAAGCAACTTACACTGGGCTTTCTAAAAGCCATACTTGAGAACATTTCCCTGAGTAGCTAGGGCCTCGAGGAGCCTGTTTTTCAGCAAATTCAGCAGGAGAGAGATGTGTGCAATGTTTCAATCGGTTTTGTATTTAACATCTTCATTAAAAATGCTGAGATGCAATATCATTCACGTTGAAGTGGGGAAAATGCAAAATTGTATTTCCCTTTTATCTGTATGATTTCTTAAGAAACGTGTTTTTTAAATATGTGTTCTAAATGGTTTTTTATTCTGTATTACTGCTTTGGCCATGTGGCTCTCATGACTTCCAATGGACCAGATTTCTCAGCTTCTTCAAATGTGGGGCTGAGAAGCTCTGGAATTACAGCAAAATTTTTGTTCCATGAGCCGCAGTACTGCATCATTAACATTTTTAATGGTATGGATTTTATACCATCCATGTATGTTTGCAAATATTAAGTTATTACATGTTTTAAAATGAGCATTTTTCATCCCAAATTTTATATGTTTGCAAATATATTTTTTTAATAAAATTTCAAAACCAAGTTTTAGCACCTAAAAAAAAAAAAAAAAAAAAAAAAAAAAAGTATAAACATACTAAAGCAAATATTTTAAAAGGAAAAAACACCCATATAATCCCATTTGTAACACAACTATTTTCATTTTGGAGTTAAGCTGTAAATGGTTATCATATTGTATATTCATTTTCTTAGTCTGATTTTTAATTTAATATACCATAAAACATTTTCCCATATTTTAAGTCTTCATAATTATCCTTTAACAGCTGCATGATATTTTATCAAGCTGGTGTTGTATAAATTACTTAACCATTCTCTTTTTGACATTTAGGTTGTTTCTACTTTTTCAGGATTTAAGATTATGCTGCAGTGGAAATCTTTATGCATGTAGTTCTCTTGAATTTCAGAAACAAATTAGCAAAATTGGCATAATCGGATCAAAAGATATAAATGCTAAAAGGCTTTTGGTGCATCACTTGTCATGTTGCTTTAAAAAGAGGTTTGTCAAGTTGGTTTTAAAAGGGGTTTGTTACATTGCTTTAAAAAAGCCAATATACTGTTTCAATTGTCAAGTTATTCAACCTCTTTAAACCTCAATTTCTCAACCCATAAAATAATAATAGTACATATCTCATAAGGTTATTGTGAGGGCCAATTAAAATGATGTATGTGTTTAACAGTGTGTAACCGCTTAATAAATGCTAGGTACCATCATTTATTTTCATTAGCAGTATATGAGTGTTTAAGTTTTGCAACAACCCCATCAACATTAGATATTATCAATTTTAAAAATTATTGTTTTATAAAACTATACTGAAAAGTGATGTTGCTGCTCCTTCTTTTTCTCTTCCTCCTCCTTATACCCCTCTTCTTTCTTCTTCAATTGTAAAAGGAAAGAATAGCAAGGAGAAAGGGAGAGTAACCAGAATGGGAAAGACCCCTTAAGTACTGACACACTGAATTTTTATGTGTAACTCTTGCTTTCTCAGACTACCGAACTAGAAAGGAAGAACAAAGGTTACAGGAAATAAGAGCTGTAATATTCAATGCATGCTCTGACTCTTGGTGGTTTGAAGCTGAATGTACCCTAGAAAAACATGTTCTTAAATCTAATCCATTCCTGTGGATGTGAAATTTTGACGAGGTTACTTCAATTAAGGTGTGGCCCAGCCCAATCAAGATGGGTCTTAATCCTGTTACTGGAGAGAGAAAGCCACAGAGGGAGCAGTCAGAAGCTGAAAATCAACCGAACAGGAAGAGAAGGGAGAGACCAGGAGGCACCGCCATGTACTTTGCCATGTGACAAGCTAATGGCAGCCAGTCTCAGAACACCACAGTCTTCTGGAAGAAAGAAAGCATCGCCTTGATGACACCTTGATTTGGACTTTTTCCCAGCCTCAAACTGTGAGCAAATAAATTCACATTGTTTAAGCTGAACTGCTGCATGGTATTTACTTGAGCACATGAGGAAACTAAAACAACTCTGAGCTTTGCCCCAGGTCACCTTCTTTTATCCAATTCATTGCATATATTTATCGAATAGTTATATCTATTCCGTCGTAGGCACTGCACCTACAGCTGTGAACAAGACAGGCAAGTAGAGTCTCCGCTTCCATGGAGTTTATGTTCTATCAGGAAGGAAAGCATGTATGTGGCAGCAGGGGGTGAGATGTGCAGATGGACAATATAATTACAGATGTCGAGTGGCCCCAAGAACACATACCAATGATCTGAAAGAATAGCCAATGGTTACTTTAGACTGGGTGCAATGTTCTCTCTGTGGAGGTGACATCTGAGTTGAATCCTGAATTACACGAAGCACCCCGTCTCCCCACTCATTAAAATCTGGAATACTATTTCAGACAGCAGTACCAAGGCCTTAAGGCCCTAAGACAGTAGATCTCTCAATGGCTTCGAGGAACAGAAAGGCCAGAACGTAGTGACTATTGGTAAGTGGTACAAGATGAGGACAGGTAGATAGCAGCCAGATAAAGTAGGCCTTCATAGGTCAGGAATTGTATTTTAATCTAAATTTGATGGGAAGGCAGGAGTGATATTTAAGCAGAAGAATTATTCAAAAAGCACTAGCTGTTGTGAGGGAAATGAACTGGAGGAGAAAAAAGTGGAAACTCGTTGGCAGAACGAACTAAAATTCTAGTGTCCTGATTACAAGGAAGGGTTGTGCCAAGCTGTTCTAAGGGTTAAGGGTGAACAAACCAGAGTCCCTGCCTTCGTGGGCTCACAGGCTAGTAGGCAGAGGGAATAAACAACTTGTATGAGGTTCAGAGGTCTTAGCTCCAAGAGTTAAGGACGCTAGAGACTGTCCAAACGCCCTAGCTTGAGCGAGAATAATTTGCACCGCACTTAGTTCAGCCCTGTGAGTCGGGTGCCCATTGACGTTCAGAAAAAAAAAAAAAAAATGCCGCGCTTCTCCTCCCCTGCCCTAACCCTCAAAAGGGTCAACTGAGTTAAAGATTGCGAACCTGCTAATCGCGGGCTTTTGCCTGGACTCGGGAACCAGAAAGCGCACCGCGGCAAGGCGGGGTTTCCGGGGGCGGGCCCCAGCCTCGGTCGGCCTCTTCCGCGCCTGCGCCGCAGACGCAAACGGCGGGGCTGGGATTAAGTTCGCCCGAACCCGGCGTTCCGGCTTCTGCTTCCGGGTCGGAGCCATGGCGGTGGCAAATTCAAGCCCTGTCAACCCGGTGGTATTCTTTGATGTCAGCATTGGCGGCCAGGTGAGATCCAGAGAGCTACCCAGCCCTGCGCCGAAGGGGAACTGCACGGGGCCAGGCAGACGGAACTCTCCAAGCCAGGGATAGCGGACTTGGGAAGCCGGGAAGTGAAATAGGACCAGAACCTACGGACCTGCCTGGCGGGAGGATGGAAGAGGAGTAGCGGATCCTAGCCCCCTGCTTGGGGAAGGGCTGGGCGCAACGGACTATTGGGCTGTGGAGGCGAGGCGGGGCAGGGTGGGGGGATACTGAGCGGCATCTCGGATAGGGGGCGGGCGGGGAGGTGGGCCAGCTCTTCAGCTCTGCATGCTCCTTGCTCCCTGAGGCCTTCACGGTCTTGAGCTGGGCCCTCTGATCGTCTCCTACCGGTTGCAGGAAGTTGGTCGCATGAAGATTGAACTCTTTGCAGATGTTGTGCCTAAGACTGCCGAGAACTTTAGGTAAGGAGATGCTCCAGCTCTACGGGATTACCCCATCCAGAAGAGGGGCCCAAGTCAATCTGCAGAACTGCGCTTCTGTCTCTGTCCGCCCACTCACTGCCCTTGACAGATCTGATTCTTCTGGTTATCGCACTGTCCGAATATTGCTGTTTTGATTGTTCCCGTGTCAATTTATCCTGTTAGTTAGCATGCCTGGGTGTCTGGACCTCTGGTCGGGCTTGCTGGATCCAATGTCTGCCTTTCCCTCCAGAGATTAGGGGTTTCACAGCTGTGTGATGATGACTGAATTGTTCGCTCTTTTTCCTTTTCAGGCAGTTCTGCACGGGAGAATTCAGGTCAGTTTCAGACGTGGTTGACTTTTCTGCCTGCTCCTGAGGGGTGTCCTGGGGCTGCAGTGAGGGTCTAGAGGAATCAAGTGATTGCCCGAGAGACTATCTTAGTTCATTTGCCTTCCTTATCTCTTTTCTCCACCCTCTTTAGGAGAGTCCTTTTGGCTGGAGTGTGTTATAAACTGGAAAAGCCTATGATTGCCTGTCATCATTCCAAATCTCTTTCTTTTTGGTTATAGAAAAGATGGGGTTCCAATAGGATACAAAGGGAGCACCTTCCACAGGTAAGTCATTTAGCAAGCCATCTTGGTGTCTAAGAATTACTTCCTTGGGAAATTAGACTGTAAAGGCAGAGGAAAATAAAACCAGAGGCTAATTCTTAGATCTTGAGAAGAAATGTTTTTATAGACTCAGGAACTGATTTGAAGAACGATTAAATATTCTCCACTAATTCTTTTTAGCCATTTAAAACAGAAAGCTACATCATTCCAATATTGTTTTTTTCATGTCCTTGTTGGTATGAATGCAGATTTTTTAAATGCAGCATTATATCCTGCTGGTTGATATTTGTAACTAGTTTTTAAAATGACCATGTATGATTATCCAAGGATAATCAAATTCCCTGGGCCAGCTGGAAGTGGAGTGTGGCAACAATCAGGTATCTTTGTTTCAATTCAGAATTTGCGTCAAAGCCCTCATTGTGATTAGTAATGATATTAGCACATTGGGCACTTTAGAGCCATGGTCTAAATCTTCACAACAGTGCTGTGAGGTAGTAAGTGTTATTATCTACATTCTACAGATGGGGAAACTGAAGCTAAGAGAGATTAAAGATCCTGCCTAGGAATAGTATCTAACATTTATTGAGCCCTTATGTGTGTAATAGACCATGGGTTAGTATTTCACATATCTTCTTTGTTGTTCTTTTCCCCACAATTTTCATTAAGACATTGACCTGCCTTTTGCTTTGCTGAATATTTTGGTGGTTTTTCCTGCACTGCTTAAGCCCCTTCCTTTTGTTGCTATTCAGGTGCCAGATCATGCACTTAGGTCAACTGTGAGATGCCCTTATTTATAATTTGGTTAATAATCCAGGAGAGAGTATTCATTTTGTGAGCCAGAGTGATAAGCACTATATTTTGAAATCAATGTTAACCTAATATTATGATAAAACAAGTGTTTCTAAACTAGAGAATCTTCTCTAAGAATCCTTTATTCTCCCTCTATTTCAGGGTCATAAAGGATTTTATGATTCAGGGTGGAGATTTCGTTAATGTAAGTATTGTTCCTTTCCTATCAAAGACCTATAGGTTTATTTTTGTTGTTGCTACTGCTGTTTTACCAGGGGATCCAAGTCCTAAGGCTTAAGAACAATAGCTAAGTTTGATGGGAGATAGTGTTGGGGGTGTTATTTAGAATTTCTTATACTACTGCTAGATGATAGATATCAGCACTTAAGAATTACTAACTTTATGGTCAACACCTCTGCCTTTTAGGTCCAGAAACTGGACTTTCTCAGCATACCCACAGATGATCAGCTCTCCATGACAGACCCACACTAATTGAAGTCACTTGAAACTTATTTAGATTTCCTTTCCTGGTATCACAGTGCCTGGAAACCTGAATGTTTAATCAGAAGTTGGTTAGTGGGCAAGGAAAGTAGATAGATCTGGAAGGATGATTCCTCATTGGGAGAGCCCAGTGGTAATATTTTTTTATTGGTAAGCACATCTTGTGACTAGCCTGTAAGTGTCCCCCATACCAAGCTTCTCATCCTTCTCTCTTGGAGGGTGCCAAATAAATCACATTGTTTCTTTCTCAAACCCATTTTTGTCCTGTGCCACCCACTTCTGTGCATGGGCTTTCTTTACTCATTTAATATTATTTGATCATTATACAGACATATTTTCTTGGATCTTGAAAACTCTTTCTCCTTCGTGTGTTTATTTGCTTTGAGATTTTTAAGACCTCTTTCTTTCCTAGCCAATGTAAGGTTGCAAAAGGGCAGGTTTTAGGCAGAATCAGGCTTTCAGGTATGTTTTGGTTCATCTGTATGGTATTGTAAAACTGGGAAAATTTCACAAAAAAATTTTGGAGTTTTGTTGTCTCTTTAAAAAATGGAAGATGGGGTACACGAGAACCATGTTTCCCAAGCAGCCACAATTGATAGAATCAAGTAACTGCTCCCTTTAGACAGGGTGTGTCCTTGACACTTCACCATAGTGCCCACCACCTGCTTCCCTAATTCATGTCACCTGCCCTGTAGGTATTTACATTTGTAACCCATGGCCACAATTGATGGTAGTGCAGCTTGGGGTGACCATATTTGTTGTTGTTAGCTGCTAAGAAAGACTGAGAAGCTATTCTCTGCTTTCTTTACTTTCTCTCCATAGGCTCCTGTATTGCCATATTGTCTTAGCAGAGACAGGGCCAACTTCTTACTGGTCTTTGGCTCAGGCGTGTCTGATCGCTTGCTGATAGCCCCAGGATTAGACAACAAAATGTCAGCCGGAAGGCTGAGTATTAGAAACAATTTGCTCATGGCTCATTACCACCCTTAGAGGAAAAAAAAATAGAATGACCAAGAGCCAAAAAAGGATTTGAGACCTTCTAAAGCTAGACCAAGAATTTATGTTTTTGTTTGTTTGAATAATATTTGTTTAGGACTTTTATTTTCTGGTTATAAAAGTAAAAGAAGAAAATAAATCTCCCTCATTCTTACCTCTCAGGGAATATACTATAGACATTTTGGTCCGTATATATAATTTTTAACAGACTTATGATCATACATATGCTTTAAATTTTTGCACTTATTAATTGCCCACATTTTCTCGTCATTAAGTCTTCTAAAATATGTTTTGTAATACTTGCCTAATATTCTATTACGATAATTTATTTGATCTATCCATTATTGTTGAAGATTTAAGTTCTTTTCTATTGTTTACTCTGAATAACTAATTTTGTTATTTTTCCTACTCTGGCTTCTGGATTGCAGTAGATACTGTGATTATAGATAATGGGTAGTAACTGATGTATCTAGGTTCATTGGGAAATTGGAAATGAACGTGTTTTTTCTTTACGCATGTATGTACATGGAGTTAAAGATAATAATTGCTCAGATTTACATAGTGCTATATCATTTGAAAAGTGCTTTTCACATATGCTATCTAATTGGATCCTCATGACAACTCTGTAGAGTATGTGATAACCTCATTTGATAGATAAGGAAACTGAAGCTCAGAGTTGTGAAGTGACTTCCCCCACTCATGGGTGATAAATCTGGACTCAAATCCAGGTCTTTCTACTATACAGAGCTTGGTTTTATTTGATAATTTTTAACCAAATAAAGGTTTACATTTGGACAGTTTTCCTTTCTTTTCTGGCCTATATTAACCCCCTTTTGTAGTCTTTGTCCTAACAAGGGACCCTTGATTCTGCGCTAGGTCTTTGTATTCCCTTTCTACCGTGCACCCGGTATTCTTTCTCTTTACTAACTGGCTGGGAGAGAGTGCTCTTTTGATACTCTTCAGTATTGCTTTAAACCTCAAGGATTCTATGAAATCAGCGCTTGCTCTCCCAACCCAGAGAAAGGCTGAAGTGTACTGATAAAAGCATGGACTTCAGAACAAGAATCCCCTACCATTTCATTAGTTATTATTTTTACATTCATTTTATTTATCTAGTTCAGGGGTCAGCAAACTTTTTCTGTAAAGGGCCATTTAGTAAGTATTTTAAGTTTCGTGAGCCATGTGGTCTCTCCCTCAGCTACTCAATTCTGCCACCACTCAACTCTGCCATTATAGCCTGAAAGTAGCTATAATGGCGGAGTTAAGTGGTGGCAGAATGGGGCATGGCTGTGTTCCAGTAAGACTGTACAAAATCAAGTGGCGGGCTAGATTTGGTCACAGGTCATAGTTTGCCATCCTTTATCTAGTCTGCCCCTGGGATGAAGAGAAAAGACATAGCTGCCTCCAGGAAGCTCAGTATAATCTAGTGCAGTGATTCTTAACCAGGGCTGAACATCAGAACCAGCTAGGACTCATTCAATAGATGTAGAGCTGGGACCCAGTATATGTATTTTTGAAAAGCTCTCCAGTTGGTTCTGGACAAGTTGAGAACTATTGTCTAATGGGTAAGACTGATAGCTTAAAGTAAAAAATAGTGACTTGCAGCAACTGCTTATTATTTAAGTAATTCATATCATTATTTCATTTAATCTTTAAAACAATTAAATGATATAGGGCTGTTATCCCTATTTTGCAGAAATGGAAACTGAGGAACAAGAGGGAAAGTAATTTGCTCACATTGATAACAGCTTTTTTTGTGGTGGAGCCAGGGGTCAGATTTCAGAGCCCATTTCGTAATCTGTATTCTGTGCTGCCTTTCAGCACAGACAATTGCAGGAAGTGGAAGGATGTATAGTAACCATCTAGAAGTCACAGTGTGTTATAGAAGAAGAGAGAGGGGGACCTGACCCCGAGTGAGGGCCAGGGAAGGGATTTCAGCATGTAAAGAAGAGGGATGGGTGTTCTGGGTAGTGGGAACAGCCTGGACAAAAAGCATAGAGGCATGGAAGAGCATGGATCAGCATTCAAGGAACTCCAAAATGGCATTGGTCAGGTTGCTTCATTACTCTGACTCTAGTTTGCTCACCTGATAATAAGGAGGATAATAATGTTTATTCCACAGGGTTGTTAGAGGAGCAAAGAGCTAACAATGCAAGTAAAGCTGGCTTATGCAGAAATTGGGAATTTATGATAAGGGTAAAGAGGTGTTTCATGGAATCCAAAGGAAGAAATAGAACTGGGAACTGGAAAGCCACATAGAATCAAGATAGTTCTTTTTCTCCATTCTCTAGTGCTTGCTACATATCTGCTATTGTCTAATCCACTTTGCAGAAGATAGTCACCTCTGGCTTCCAGGTTTACATGTTGCAAGTTTAACCTGAAGAAGAGAATCTATCCCACTTCCAGCCCCAACTCTAGTTGGCCCAGCATGAGTTAGGCATCTTCCTCTGGACCAGGAGAGTGATTGTACAGACTGGACTGCCAAGTGCCCATGTAGATAGTTAGGGGGTTGGAGTGGTAGTCAGTTAAGTGGGTACTTTATACTACTGCAGGCAAGGATTATGAATGTGATCACTATTGTTCCCTACGTGCCCATATAGGGCAATCTATCTTTTGGGAGGCCTGGCGTGACCTATTTTACCGAGTCTGTGCAGTGCCCTGGCCATAGCTTATGGGCTGCAGTAGTTTTGGATAGAACTTCCTTTGATTACAAGATAGAGTCAAGAAGGTACGGCTCTAAGGTGACCAAAAAGAATGAGAGTAGAGTTGAAAGAAGCTAGGCATTGGGTGCAGCAGCATTCTTCCTCTAGGCTCCAGGGGTCCCCACACTCCAGATCATTAACACTTCCCTTCTCTCTGCTCAGGGGGATGGTACTGGAGTTGCCAGTATTTACCGAGGGCCATTTGCAGATGAAAATTTCAAACTTCGACACTCAGCTCCAGGCTTACTTTCCATGGTAAGTGAGGCTGCACTCAAGGTTTTGGTTTAAATTTATAGCCACCTGGTTTCTGGGCCCCAATGCTCTCTTGACATGGAAACAATGCTTCTCTCACTTGACCTAAAACTTAACCTCTACCACCCCTACCTCCTTCCTCAGTATCATTCAAAATTGAACTCTGATGTGATGTGTGCTTTTTCTACCCTTGTTGGAGGCAGCACCTGCAGCTGGGCATTCAGCCTTACTGCTCAGAATACAGCCAAATGTGCTTTCAGGACCTCAGCATTCACTTGCTCATTACTCCACTCACCGCTGTTCACTTACAGCACCCCTTCACTCACACTGCTTACTCACTGGTCACTCCTTTCTGTTCATTCACCTCTCCTTACTCACCACTCCTACTGTCTCATCCCAGCATCCCTACATTCACAACCCGCACTCAACTCCCATTTCACAGTCCCGCCTGCCCTTTTCACTTACACCCCTCAATCACCCTATCCCTACCCCCTCCTTTCATGTTTATTCCCTCTTCACTTCCCTCTATTCACCTTTTACTCCTCATTTTTCCTTCTCCTTTGCTTCCCTCTCCCCCTCCCTCCCTCCTACCTCCTCCGTTTCACCCTTTTCCTTCTGTTAGTACACCAGCTCTCCCTTCCCTAGTGCCAAATTTACATGCACATTTTCTGTCCTGTTTACCCACTCTTCCACTCCTCTCAGTATACTCGTCAAGTAAAGATTTCTTGTCAGCTGCTGTTTCAGGCCTCATGGTAAAGCATAAGGATATAGACAGGATCCCTGCCCTCAGGACACTTAACATCTAATAGGGAAATCACACGTGTAAAAGGACAATTCCAATATAGTGTAATATGTGCCATCCATGTACTAAGGTGAGGATACCTCTGTATGTAAAAGTACTGAGAACCCAAAGGAATGAGAATAATTGCTGGCTAGGGGTTGGAGAAAGCTTCACAGAGGAGGTGACATGTGAGTTCTTAAAGGAGTTCTATGCTAGATAGAATAGAAAGAAAGAGTATTTCAAATGAAGCACTCTCTGCAAATATCTGAGGTCATGAAAAAGCAGGATGGCAATGTGACCAGGGGTATTGACAACATAGGATGTGAATGGGAGAGGGAATGACCAGGAGAGACAAGTGGAGGGGCAGATAGGTCTAGCTCCTAAAGGGCTTTGGATGCCAGGATTAGGGTAAGATGTGATATGTGGACATTCTTTCATAGATCTTAAAGAGCCGTACAATTTTTTGAGCAGAGTTGATCAACTTTGTGTTTTGGAACCAAGATCCTGGCTGCAATGTGAGTGACAGATGGGAATGGAGAGACTGGGGCAGGGAAGGCGCTTAGGAGGCTGGCATAATAATTGGGTGAGACTAGCACAGCAGTTTGCAAGCCCCTTTTAGGAAAGCAGGGCCGGGCAAACATAGATAAAGGGTGCAGAAGCAGTTTAGGTGGGCTCCGTATCTTTGCTGTGAGGATTAGAAGCCTCCTATGTGCATACCACTGAGTGTCTATAGAGGAGTCAGGAAAATGGAGGAAAACGTGGTCTCTGTCACCTTTAGGCTGACACTGGTTGAGTTTTTCTCTCATGTATCTTGTGTCATAATTGTTTTTACTTCCATCCTCCAACAAATCACGAGTTCCTGCAGGGCAAGGACTGTATATCATTCATCTACAGGCTTTACTACCTAACACAGAAAGGTTACAGAGCAAACATTGATGAATCACTGAATGATAATCAGAATAATGGCTAACAGTTATTGAGCACTTACTCAAGAAACCCTTTCTATGCATTAATTTATTTTGATCCTCTCAACACCCCTTTGAGCCAGGTACAAATGAGAACACTGAGGCACAGAGAGGTTATTTGATTAACCTAAGGTCACACGGATAGTAGTTGGTGGAACCAGGGTCTGAATGGCACTGGAGCTTATTTGCTTAACCAGTAAGCTATACTACCTGGAAGAATGAAAAAATGAGAATCTGAGGGCCAAGAGTGTCCTCTGAGCAATAAAAACACATTGTCTGACTGTTTTGTGCCTGCTTGCTCATACATGTTTATACATTGAACAGCAAAAAAAAAAGGAAGAAGAAGAAACAGAATGAATTGTGCCCCTGGGAATTCTCTCCCTCTATTACAAAGTGTGTACTTAACTGACAGACTCAGGCAGTCCCTTACTTTCATCTGTGAAGTGTTCCTGAATGCCTTCACAAAACCCAAAAATAGCCTCATCTTACATGGGAGCTTTCTAAAATTTTATATAAAATTCCTGGTTGAAGCTCATCCCTAGATGATTTCTTTAATGTATTTCTAGTATATACTTTTTTTTAACTTCATAGTTGAACACAGAGTCAACCAATTTAAATCCATTAAGTAGCTGATTAAAGCTAGTGATCTATCTACTAATTTCCAGTTTTGTCTCAGTAGTATTCATTTTATGAGAACTGCTTCCTATTAGTAGTATTAGTATTTTCACTTTTCCATTTTCTACTCATTTTTTCCAAAATAAGGGAAGTAAGCAATAAAATATTCACATAATTACACAGGCATTGTTGTAAGGCACTGGTGCTGAAACTGAACTTGGGTTTGCTAATACATGAAGGTCTGAATTTAGCATATTGAGGACAGTTTAGGGCTATCAGTGTACAGTGTACAAAAGAGCACCTCATATGAGAGCCAATGTCCCTTTACAGAGCTTACTCTGCATTATCATTTTAGTCTGTTCTTTTGTCATGCATTATTAAATATGATGTAAAAACAATTTTGAAGGAAAAAAAGAGAAGGGGTTGGGCTAGAGTTTCAGAGTCTCAATTTTTAAAAGTTTTTTTCTTGAAAAATTCAATAATGAAGGATTTTGTTTGTAGTTATAAATATGTATAACCATAAAATCTAAACATCCTTGATTAGATGTATTTTCTTTTCTAATATAGCTTCTTGAATCTCCTTAAAATTTTTTATTACCATTGTTATGATAGGGAACAAAGCCATTCAGACAAAACAGCTCTAGGCAATGTAGGCAGCTGTACTTTTCCTATCTGTTAACTATTCTGCGACTGCAATCTAGCCAGTATTAAATACAGCAAATTGTGTTCCATAAATAATTGTTCCAGTTATATCTAATTCTTATTATTAAAGTTCATGCTGTAGGAGAAATGTACATTTATTTAAAGGATCTAGGTCTTTGAGGGCAGGAATTGTGTGTCTTGTTCATCTCTGTATCTTTGGGTCATAGGTCAGGGCTTAGCTCATAATGGGTGCTCAGTAAAAATTTGCTAAGAAAGCATGAAGAAATCAGGGCTTCAGGCTCTTTTGAAATCTTGCCCTTTCAGTAGGATGGCCAGGAAAACTCACTGCAAGTATATTTGATTTCTGTCAGGCAAACAGTGGTCCCAGTACAAATGGCTGCCAGTTCTTCATCACCTGCTCTAAATGTGATTGGCTGGATGGGAAGCACGTAGTGTTTGGTGAGTCCTACTCCTGTTCCATTGTCCAAACCCCATTCACACGGGGTTGGGCTTCCAGAGGAGCCAGTTCCTGAATTCTCACACCGGAAGTACTCAGTTGATGTAACTGTTCTGGGTGGTAATAGGGAAATAAGAAGTGATGGGAAGGTGGGGAGGATATGTGGTTGGAGAACTAGAGGGAAGGATGAAGGGACCATCTGATGTGGTATGTAATTACTTGGGTGATATATATGTCTGGGGGAAAAACCCAGACGATATCACACACAGAGGCAGCATGGTATGGTGGGGTTTGGAGTCACTCAGACCTGGTGTAGAGTCCTTACTCTTCTACTTATTACTTGTGACCTTGGGTAAGTTATTTTTTTTCCTCCACTGAATCCCAATTTCCTGACGTTAGTAAGAGAGTCAAATGAGATAGTGGTAAAGAATGGGCATTGAAAGCTGGAAAATATTATGCACATTAGAAGAATAACGTCCAGCTCATATTCTTCCTACAGGAAAAATCATTGACGGACTTCTAGTGATGAGAAAGATTGAGGTGAGTCCTGTTTTGACTTCCTCTTTCTCAGCCCCTCTGGTCTGGTGCTACCTGATTAGAGTCAAGGAGCTGAAGAAGGGTGAATGAGCTCGTTAGACTCAGTCTTCATTGCCTCTGGTTACATGGACTCTCTCAGGAAGGGGGAGGAGAGACCACATGCCTCCCCAATTTGTCTTGGCCTTGTAAGTTATTAGCTTCTCTAGCCCACACTGAAATTTGTCCTCTGATGGGTCCTTCACCTACTTGATAAAATCCTGTTCCTCAGCACTGCATTCAAGATCCTTCATGATCTGGTTCCTGCTTACCTCTCCATGGCCCCTTCTCCTCCTGCCACTGCCTCCTCCATGTTCCAGTCACATCTAGCTACTAGCTCTTCTCTATGCCATGTATGTCCTGCTCTTGCGCTTTCCTTCCTCTGTGCCTTTGCTCATGCTGTTTCCTCTACCTGGAATGCTCTTTTCCTTTTCCTCCTGGTGGGATCCCATTCATTCTTCTGGGCCCAGCTCAAATATCACCTCTTCTGTGAATTCTTCCCTGAACTCTTTAGGCAGCAATTTAGTTGCTCCCTCTGCCCTTTGTACAACTCACTTACAACTTATTACATTGTTATATATTGTAGGTTTGATATATTTTTTAAAGGTTTTGCATTTTCTCTTTGATGTATGTTATATGCTTTATCCAATTGCTTGGTCATGGACTGCCATGTCAATCTCATGAGTTCTTGGTCCTTAGCACAGGGGCTGGAAGTTATCAGTAAAAGTTTGATAAATGTGTGAGTGAGTATCTGAGTGAATGAATCTCCACTGTGCTTTCTTTCTTAGAATGTTCCCACAGGCCCCAACAATAAGCCCAAGCTGCCTGTGGTGATCTCACAGTGTGGGGAGATGTAGTCCAGACCAAGACTGAATTTGGTAAGTGGGTCTCTTTTGTCCTTGGTTAGGAGTCAGACCCCAGAGAAGGCAGCGTGACCTAATAGACAGAACATTAGACTTGAAGACATGGGGTTGAGCCCCTTTCCTCTCTGTGAAGCTTTAGAGAAGTCACTTACCCTCTCTGAGCCTCAATTTCCTCTTCTCTTAAATAAAGATAATACCTATCTTCTCGGGCCATTGTAAGGTTCAAAAAAGAAACGAGTATCATTTTACAACCACTTTGTAACTTACAAAGTATCAACCTAAAAACCACTTAGGCAGTTTCTGACAGCACTCTCAAACTATAGTTACAATTAGTAGTTATATCCCTGAGTGACTTCCCCGCTGTCATCATGGGCAGTTAGGAGAGAGACATACCTTTCATACCTCCTCTCAGAACTGATGCTGCAATTCCAAGCCCTGGCTTTGTATATGTCAGTCTCGTAGGTGAATGCCACACATTTCTCAGCCCACTTGGACTTACTTCCTAATCACACTTGCCACTGCCTGCTCTTCTGCTGGGTATGATGCTAGTAGCCATGGGGGTGGGGAGAGCAGTGGTACAAAATTGAAAGATGTCTTTCCCTTTCAGGAGCTTATTATCTCAAAGATAATCATTAGTAATATGAGTGATATTGCTAAATGTTACAGGAGTTCAGGGGAGAAATTGATTGTTTTCAGCTAGGTGAAACATTCACACCTACAGAAAAGCTGGAAGAATAATACATTGCGCACCCATATACTTCTCACCTAGATTCACCAATTATTTACATTAGTTTTAGTACTTAGCTTTGATACTTGTTTTTTCTTTCCCTTTTTCCCCTCCCTCCTACCTTGCTTTTTTTTCTTTCTTTTCCATTTGAAAGTTACAGACTTCTTAACACTTCACCCCTAACTAAATACTTGGGTAAGCAACTCCTAAAAATAAGAACATCTTACATAAACACAAAAATACAGCTAATATATAGTATATGTTCAGTTGCTCCCTAAATGACTTTTAGTTTTTAAAAAAAAGCCCATGATCCAATCAAAGTTCACATATTTCATTTGGTTGTTTATTTATTTTTAACTACACAAGTAACATAATAGAATTTCTTTGTCAAATTTTTCACACAAAATAAAATGAAAAGTTCCCCTTGACAGCACCACACCCCAATTTCACTCCTCTTCCCAGAGGTAACTTCTTTATGAGTTTGATATATGTTCATCAAGACCTTTTCTTTGCCTATCCAGTTTTGGGAGGTTTTGTTTTCCCTAAAGGGTATCATACTATATTGTTCATCTTATTTTTTTCATTTGGCATTATGGCTTGATTTTTTCCTTCTAATTCATGTAAAACTATCTCACAGTATTAAAAAAGAAAAAGACTGCTATATAATATTCTATAACATATTTCTATCATTTAGTTTATTTTACCTTGTCCTTACTGATAGACAGTTGAATCTTTATTATTATAAACAACGCTACAGTAAAATAAACTTGCTTTGCGTGAATATGCAAATATGTATATAGGGTAGATATCCAGCAGTGGCATTATTGGGTCAAAGGATATATGCATTTTTCATTTTGATACATACTGCCAAATTATACTTCCAAAGGATGGTTCCGGTTCATACTCCCACCAATATTGTGTGAGAATACTTATTTCTCTCTATACTTATTCAATACTTGGTATTATCAGTATCATCTGACAGTATAATTATGTCAATATAAAATATAATATCAAATAATTTTAGCATTAAAGTGGAAAATGGTATGTTGTTTTTTTGTTTTGTTTTGTTTTGTTTTTTAATCTTCATTTTATTGAGATATATTCACATACCACGCAGTCATACAAAACAAATCGTATTTTCGATTGTTCACAGTACCATTACATAGTTGTACATTCATCACCTAAGTCAATCCCTGACACCTTCATTAGCACACACACAAAAATAACAAGAATAATAATTAGAGTGAAAAAGAGCAATTGAAGTAAAAAAGAACACTGGGTACCTTTGTCTGTTTGTTTCCTTCCCCTATTTTTCTACTCATCCATCCATAAACTAGACAAAGTGGAGTGTGGTCCTTATGGCTTTCCCAATCCCATTGTCACCCCTCATAAGCTACATTTTTATACAACTGTCTTCAAGATTCATGGGTTCTGGGTTGTAGTTTGATAGTTTCAGGTATCCACCACCAGCTACCCCAATTCTTTAGAACCTAAAAAGGGTTGTCTAAAGTGTGCGTAAGAGTGCCCACCAGAGTGACCTCTCGGCTCCTTTTGGAATCTCTCTGCTACTGAAGCTTATTTCATTTCCTTTCACATCCCCCTTTTGGTCAAAAAGATGTTCTCCGTCCCACGATGCCAGGTCTACATTCCTCCCCGGGAGTCATATTCCACGTTGCCAGGGAGATTCACTTCCCTGGGTGTCTGATCCCACGTACTGGGGAGGGCAGTGATTTCACCTTTCAAGTTGGCTTAGCTAGAGAGACAGGGCCACATCTGAGCAACAAAGAGGCATTCGGGAGGAGGCTCTTAGGCACAACCATAGGGAGGCCTAGCCTCTCCTTTGCAGCAACCGTCTTCCCAAGTGTAAAATCTATGGTAGAGGACTCAACCCATCAAACCACCAGTCCCCTATGTCTGTGGTCATGTTAGCAACCATCGAGGTGGGGTAGGCGAATACCCCTGCATTCTCCACAGGCTCCTCAAGGGGGCACTACATCTTTTTTTCCTTGTTTTTCTTTTTTTTTTTTTTTTTAACTTTCCCTTCTTTTTTTTTTTTTAAATCATCATTTTATTGAGATATATTCACATACCACGCAGTCATACAAAACAAATTGTACTTTCGATTGTTTACAGTACCATTACATAGTTGTACATTCATCACCTAAATCAATCCCTGACACCTTCATTAGCACACACACAAAAATAACAAGAATAATAATTAGAGTGAAAAAGAGCAATTGAAGTAAAAAAGAACACTGGGTACCTTTGTCTGTTTGTTTCCTTCCCCTACTTTTCTACACATCCATCCATAAACTAGACAAAGTGGTGTTTGGTCCTTATGGCTTTCCCAATCCCATTGTCACCCCTCATAAGCTACATTTTTATACAACTGTCTTCGAGATTCATGGGTTCTGGGTTGTAGTTTGATAGTTTCAGGTATCCACCACCAGCTACCCCAATTCTTTACAACCTAAAAAGGGTTGTCTAAAGTGTGCATAAGAGTGCCCACCAGAGTGACCTCTCGGCTCCTTTTGGAATCTCTCTGCCACTGAAGCTTATTTCATTTCCTTTCACATCCCCCTTTTGGTCAAGAAGATGTTCTCCGTCCCACGGTGCCAGGTCTACATTCCTCCCTGGGAGTCATATTCCACGTTGCCAGGGAGATTCACTTCCCTGGGTGTCTGATCCCACGTAGGGGGGAGGGCAGTGATTTCACCTTTCAAGTTGGCTTAGCCAGAGAGAGAGGGCCACATCTGAGCAACAAAGAGGCATTCAGGAGGAGACTCTTAGGCACAAATATAGGGAGGCCTAGCCTCTCCTTTGCAGCAACCGTCTTCCCAAGGGTAAAACTTATGGTAGAGGGCTCAACCCATCAAACCACCAGTCCCCTATGTCTGTGGTCATGTTAGCAACCATGGAGGTGGGGTAGGCGAATACCCCTGCATTCTCCACAGGCTCCTCAAGGGGGCACTACATCTTTTTTTTTTTTTCCTTGTTTATCTTTTTCCTTTTTTTTTTTTTTTAACTTTCCCTTCTTTTTTAAATCAACTGTATGAAAAAAAAGTTAAAAAGAAAACAAACATACAATAAAAGAACATTTCAAAGACACCATAACAAGGGACTAAGAAAAAGACAACTAACCTAAGATAACTGCTTAACTTCCAACATGTTCCTACTTTACCCCAAGAAAGTTACCTAATATAGCAACATTTCTGTGAACTTGTTCCTACTATATCCATCAGAAATTAACAGACCATAGTCATTCCTGGGCATCCCCAGAACGTTAAATAGCTTATCTGTTCTTCTTGGATTATTGTTCCCCCTTCCTTAATTGCTCTCTATTGCTAGTTCCCCTACATTCTACATTATAAACCATTTGTTTTACATTTTTCAAAGTTCACATTAGTGGTAGCATATAATATTTCTCTTTTTGTGCCTGGCTTATTTCGCTCAGCATTATGTCTTCAAGGTTCATCCATGTTGTCGTATGTTTCACGAGATCGTTCCTTCTTACTGCCGCGTAGTATTCCATCGTGTGTATATACCACATTTTATTTATCCACTCATCTGTTGAAGGACATTTGGGTTGTTTCCATCTCTTGGCAATTGTGAATAATGCTGCTATGAACATTGGCGTGCAGATATCTGTTCGTGTCACTGCTTTCCGATCTTCCGGGTATATACCGAGAAGTGCAATCGCTGGATCGAATGGTAACTCTATATCTAGTTTTCTAAGGAACTGCCAGACTGACTTCCAGAGTGGCTGAACCATTATACAGTCCCACCAACAATGAATAAGAGTTCCAATTTCTCCACATCCCCTCCAGCATTTGTAGTTTCCTGTTTGTTTAATGGCAGGCCATTCTAACCGGTGTTAGATGGTATCTCATTGTGGTCTTAATTTGCATCTCTCTAATAGCTAGTGAAGCTGAACATTTTTTCATGTGTTTCTTGGCCATTTGTATTTCCTCTTCAGAGAACTGTCTTTTCATATCTTTTGCCCATTTTATAATTGGGATGTCTGTACTATTGTCATTGAGTTGTAGGATTTCTTTGTATATGCAAGATATCAGTCTTTTGTCAGATACATGGTTTCCAAAAATTTTTTCCCATTGAGTTGGCTGCCTCTTTACCTTTTTGAGAAATTCCTTTGATGTGCAGAAACTTCTAAGCTTGAGGAGTTCCCATTTATCTACTTTTTCTTTCGTTGCTTGTGCTTTGGGTGTAAAGTCTAGGAAGTGGCCGCCTAATACAAGGTCTTGAAGATGTTTTCCTACATTATCTTCTAGGAGTTTTATGGTACATTCTTTTATATTGAGATCTTTGGTCCATTTTGAGTTAATTTTTGTGTAGGGAGTGAGGTAGGGGTCCTCTTTCATTCTTTTGGATATGGATATCCAACTCTCCCAGCCCCATTTGTTGAAAAGACCATTATGACTCAGTTCAGTGACTTTGGGGGCCTTATCAAAGATCAGTCGGCCATAGATCTGAGAGTCTATCTCTAAATTCTCAATTCCATTCCATTGATCTATATGTCTATCTTTGTGCCAGTACCATGCTGTTTTGGCAACTGTGGCTTTATAATAAGCTTCAAAGTCAGGGAGTGTAAGTCCTCCCACTTGGTTTTTCTTTTTTAGAGTGTCTTTAGCAATTCGAGGCATCTTCCCTTTCCAAATAAATTTGATAACTAGCTTTTCTAAGTCTGCGAAGTACGTTGTTGGAATTTTGATTGGGATTGCATTGAATCTGTAGATGACTTTGGGTAGAATTGACATGTTAATGACATTTAGTCTTCCTATCCATGAACATGGAATATTTTTCCATCTTTTAAGGTCCCCTTCTATTTCTTTTAGTAGAGTTATGTAGTTTTCTTTGTATAGGTCTTTTACATCTTTGGTTAAGTTTATTCCTAGGTACTTGATTTTTTTAGTTGCTATTGAAAATGGTATCTTTTCCTTGAGTGTCTCTTCAGTTTGTTCATTTCTAGCATATAGAGACATTACTGACTTATGTGCATTAATCTTGTATCCCGCTGCTTTGCTAAATTTGTTTATTAGCTCTAGTAGCTGTATCGTCGATTTCTCAGGGTTTTCTAGATATAAGATCATATCATCTGCAAACAATGACAGTTTTACTTCTTCTTTTGCAATTTGGATGCCTTTTATTTCTTTGTCTTGCCGGATTGCCCTGGCTAGCACTTCCAGCACAATGTTGAATAACAGTGGTGACAGCGGGCATCCTTGTCTTATTCCTGATCTTAGAGGGAAGGCTTTCAGTCTCTCACCATTGAGTACTATGCTGGCTGTGGGTTTTTCATATATGCTCTTTATCATGTTGAGGAAGTTTCCTTCAATTCCTACCTTTTGAAGTGTTTTTATCAAAAAGGGATGTTGGATTTTGTCAAATGCTTTTTCAGCATCTATGGAGATGATCAATTGATTTTTCCCTTTTGACTTGTTAATGTGTTGTAATACATTGATTGATTTTCTTATGTTGAACCATCCTTGCATGCCTGGAATGAACCCCACTTGGTCATGGTGTATGATTTTTTTAATGTGTCTTTGGATTCGATTTGCAAGTATTTTGTTGAGGATTTTTGCATCTATATTCATTAGGGAGATTGGCCGGTAGTTTTCCTTTTTTGTAGCATCTTTGCCTGGTTTTGGTATTAGTTTGATGTTAGCTTCATAAAATGAGTTAGGTAGTGTTCCATTTTTTTCAATGTTTTGAAAGAGTTTGAGTAAGATTGGTGTCAGTTCTTTCTGGAAAGTTTGGTAGAATTCCCCTGTGAAGCCATCTGGCCCTGGGCATTTATTTGTGGGAAGCTTTTTGATGACTGATTGGATCTCTTTGCTTGTGACGGGTTGGTTGAGGTCTTCTATTTCTTCTCTGGTCAGTCTAGGTTGTTCATATGTTTCCAGGAAATTGTCCATTTCTTCTACATTATCCAGTTTGTTGCCATACAGTTGTTCATAATATCCTCTTATAATTTTTTTAATTTCTTCAGGATCTGCAGTTATGTCACCTTTTTCATTCATTATTTTGTTTATATGGGTCTTCTCTCTTTTTGATTTTGTCAGTCTAGCTAGGGGCTTGTCAATCTTGTTGATCTTCTCAAAGAACCAACTTTTGGTGATATTTATCCTCTCTATTGTTTTTATGTTCTCTATGTCATTTATTTCTGCTTTAATCCTTGTTATTTCTTTTCTTCTACTTGGTTTAGGATTGGTTTGCTGTTCATTTTCTAGCTTCTTCAGTTGATCCATTAGTTCTTTGATTTTGGCTCTTTCTTCCTTTTTAATATATGTGTTTAGTGCTATAAATTTCCCCTTTAGCACTGCTTTTGCTGCATCCCATAGGTTTTGGTATGTTGTGTTCTCATTTTCATTCGTCTCTATATATTTAGCAATTTCTCTTGCTATCTCTTCGTTAACCCACTGATTGTTTAGGAGTGTGTTGTTTAACCTTCAGGTATTTGTGAATTTTCTAAGTCTCTGATGGTTATTGACTTCTAATTGTATTCCATTATGGTCAGAGAATGTGCTTTGAATAATTTCAATCTTTTTAAATTTATTGAGGCTTGTTTTATGTCCCAGCATATGATCTATTCTGGAGAAAGTTCCGTGAGCACTAGAAAAGTATGTGTATCCTGGTGATTTGGGATGTAATGTCCTGTAGATGTCTGTTAAATCTAATTCATTTATCAGATTGTTTAAGTTTTCAATTTCCTTATTGGTCTTCTGTCTGGTTGATCTATCTATAGGAGAGAGTGATGTGTTGAAGTCTCCCACAATTATTGTGGAAACAATTTCTTCCTTTAGTTTTGCCAGTGTTTCTCTCATGTATTTTGTGGCACCTTGATTGGGTGCATAGACATTTACGATTGTTATTTCTTCTTGCTGAATTGCCCCTTTTATTAGTATGTAGTGGCCTTCTTTGTCTCTCAAAACCTCCCTGCATTTAAAGTCTATTTTATCTGAGATTAATATTGCTAAACCTGCTTTCTTTTGGCTGTAGCTTGCATGAAATATTTTTTTCCATCCTTTCACTTTCAGTTTCTTTGTGTCCCTCAGTCTAAGATGAGTCTCTTGTATGCAACATATTGATGGTTCATTTTTTTTGATCCATTCTGCGAATCTATATCTTTTAATTGGGGAGTTTAATCTATTTACATTCAACGTTATAACCGTGAAGTCATCTCTTGAATCAGCCATCTTATCGTTTGATTTATGTTTGTCATATTTTCCCCCTCTCTATTAATATCCTTTATTGTACCCATACCGAATCTCTTTAGTACTGAACCTTTCTCCAAGTCTCTCTGTCCTTTCTTTGTTTCTCTGTCTGTAGGGCTCCCTTGAGTATCTCCAGTAGGGCAGGTCTCTTGTTAGCAAATTCTCTCAGCATTTGTTTGTCTGTGAAAAATTTAAGCTCTCCCTCAAATTTGAAGGAGAGCTTTGCTGGATAAAGTATTCTTGGCTGGAAATTTTTCTCACTCAGAATTTTAAGTATATCGTGCCACTGCCTTCTTGCCTCCTTGGTGGCTGCTGAGTAGTCACTACTTAGTCTTATGCTGTTTCCTTTGTATGTGGTGAATTGCTTTTCTCTTGCTGCTTTCAGAACTTGCTCCTTCTCTTCCATGTTTGACAATGTGATCAGAATATGTCTCAGAGTGGGTTTATTTGGATTTATTCTATTTGGAGTTCGCTGAGCATTTATGATTTGTGTATTTATGTTGTTTAGAAGATTTGGGAAGTTTTCCCCAACAGTTTCTTTGAATACTCTTCCTAGACCTTTACCCTTTTCTTCCCCTTCTGGAACACCAATGAGTCTTACATTCGGACGTTTCATATTATCTATCATATCCCTGAGATCCGTTTCGATTTTTTCAATTTTTTCCCCATTCTTTCTTTTATGCTTTCATTTTCCTTTCTGTCATCTTCCAGGTCACTGATTCGTTGTTCATCTTCCTGTAGTCTTGTACTATGAGTGTCCAGAATCTTTTTAATTTGGTCTACAGTTTCTTTAATTTCCATAAGATCATCCATTTTTTTATTTAGTCTTGCAATGTCTTCTTTATGCTCTTCTAGGGTCTTTTTGATGTCCTTTGTATCCCGTACTATGGTCTCATTCTTCATCTTTAGTTCTTTGAGTAGCCGCTCTAGGTGCTGTGTCTGTTCTGATCTTTTGATTTGGGTGCTTGGGCTTGGGTTATCCATATCGTCTGGTTTTTTCATATGCTTTATAATTTTCTGTTGTTTTTGGCCTCTTGGCATTTGCTGAACTTGATAGGGTTCTTTTAGGATTTGTAGACCAATTGAAGTCCTTATCTCTAATTTATCAGATCTACAGCTTCGTGGAGTACACTTTCTCTAACTAACCAGCGGGTGGCGTCCACGAGCCACCTGTTCTCCACAAGCCAGTTCTCCCCTGCTTAGCCTTTTTGATGAGTGGGGGAGTGAGTCTTGTGGGGTCCAATTGGTGTACCAAGCTTGCGTGTGTAGTTGGTGTTGCCTGCCGTGTATATGGGGCGTGTTTCTGGGCAGTCAGGGAGGGGGGGTGGCTCTAACAATCAAATCTCCCTGGTGATCCTAGAGTTTTAAAGCTGCTGCAATAGTCTAATCCTTCAGTTCAGTCCTGCCACAGTTTGTCTCTGCCACTGACCCACAAGTCCTTGGTATTGGCGTATGGCTCCTGAGACTTGCAAGTGGGCCCTCTTCCAGGCTGTGCACCCCGGGTCCTCTGTTGAGGGATGACTGTGCTATGTCACAGGTGAGTGCCGTCCCCCCAGGGCAGTTCTGGGCTGCTGGGCTGTGTAGGGAGGCTCCCAGTCTGCTGAAATGATGGCTGAATGGGGCTTTGTTAATTCACACTGCTCCACCTTCCCAACTCTGGGACAATCAGCTGAGGTTGCAGGGAAGGCTAATGTCCACGCCCAGTTTTGTGGTGTGTGCCTGTTATTTGAAGCACTTCCGTCACACTGGGTTGTCTGGGGCAGCTCTGGGCTATGGGGCTGGCGATGGGCAGGAGTGTTTCCTGTCCACCAGGATGATGGCTGTGAGCGGACACCCCCCTTTTCTTGGGAAGTTGTGGTGTTTAGTGAATTTTCTCATCCACTGGATTATTGCCTTTTGTCTCAGAGCTCTCTTAGTTCTGCTCTTGTCTTGACCTGCCCAAATTGCAAGTCTTTGAAGCTTTCTGTATTGGGCTTCTTAGAGTAATTGTTTTAGAAAAAGAAAAAAGGATTAAAAAAAAAGGGCACTCCTGGCAGATCTGATGGGTTATTGAAATGCTAAGAGACAAAGCAATTAAGGCCATTAAGGAAAGGTCCACAGGGCAGAGAGATCAGCTTTTCTTTGGGATTTGCGTATGAGCCTCAGGACCTGAGCTCTGCCCTTCCCCTTTCTATGTTCACGAGAACTCCAAAAATCCTCCGCTTTTATTTTGGAGTTTTTCGTGTTTTTTTTTTCTATGCCTGTCTCCTCTCTGCTGGGCTGGCTGCTCTCAGATTCTCTGGTGTCTGGTCTCAGTCTATCTATGGTTGGAGTTTGGATCAGTAGAATGAGTTTCTGATAAGGGCTGCCACTGCAGTTCTCCCTTCTCCTTCCCGGAGCTGACAGCCCCTCCTCCCACGGGACTGAGCCTGGCAGGGAGGGGTGCGGGTCCCCTGGCCACAAAAACTTACAGATTTCGCTGATCTCAGCAGTTTCACGTTTTCATGAGTGTTGTATGAAGTATGCCCAAAGTCAGATTGCTCTGTGGTTTCCAGTCCACACAGTTCCTGGCTTTCTACCTACTTTCCTGGAGGAGTAACTAAAACATATAGCTCACCAGTCCGCCATCTTGCCCTGCCTCCTGGTATGTTGTTTTAATTTGCAGTTTCCTGATTTCTAGAGAGGGTGAGCATATTTGCACATGCTTATTGGCCATGCTGTTCACATCCTTTACCCATGTTTCTTTTGGGTTGTTTGTTTTTTTCTTAGCAATTTGAAGTAGTTATATATTATGAGTGTTAATTCTTCTTATATTTTGTGACTGTTTTCTCCATAATATATTTTAAGAAAAATTTAGCAACATGCTGTTTATCTTAACTTTCGTGATACCCTTTGTCAAAAAGACATTCTAAATTTTGATGAAGTCAAACTAACAGTCTTTTCCTTTATAGCTTTGGTATTTCATTTTATTTTAAAGCTCTTTTACCACCTCAGATTACAATGACTTCTGTATTTTTTCTAATATTCCTGTAGTTTTACTTTTATACTTTAAAATTATCTAGAATTTTTAATTAATAGAGAGGGAGAATGTCAGGCATTTTAGGTAGGGAACTGGTGTGAGAAAATGCTGAAACCATAATGCACAAGCATGTGCTGGAAGCTGCACATGGCCTCTCTTGTGCAGCCACAGGGTCCTTTCTTAGGCCCAAAATGACACCCTGAGTTTTCTTCTCTGCCAATACTGGGGTCCCCTAGGGCTCAACTGCCCATTCAGTAGTTGCTGGCCACTGCCTTCCTCTCCCACTCCTTTCTTTGCTTTAACTAAAGTTGAGCTCATAGATCCTTTTCCTTCTAAAGATTGACAACTAATCACTACCAGAGGACAGAAGATAACAGAAAGAATAAAATTTAGAAATTATTTACATTTGGGACCTTTTTCTTTCTTTTTCATAGTCTGTTATAGAAAGTTACTGGAAATCCTTGTTGAGGGCTTTATTTCTGAGGGCAGAGATCATCAGCCTCTCATCCTCACCCAGTATTAGCAAAAGGCCAGTGAACCTTTGTCCCAGTAAAAGCTCTTCTCAGCCTGCAACCCAAGCAGAACAAATTCCTCAAGTGGCCTTTTTGCATTCCAGAGGCCCTGTGATGATGAAAATATTCTGTCTCTTCCCTGTCCACTGTGGTAGTTACTAGCCACATGTGATGATTGAGCATTTGAAATGTGGCTGGTGTGACAAGGGACTGAATTTTTAATTTAATTTAATTTAATTTAAATAGCCACATATGGCTAGTGGTTACTATTTTGGACAGCTAGCTTTAAAGTTAGGTACCTTCAGTGCAGTTTCCTATCCCTGACTTGCTCAGAAATTGAATCTGTCATTGCTAATATTTAGAGAGAGTATAATAAAAGCAGTTGCTATTTATTGAATACTTCCTGTGAGCAGATTTTAAGCTAAGAGCATCACTTTAATCATCTCATTTAATTTTTCATCTCATTTAATTTTCTCAAAAATCCCTGTCATAGGTTTTAAGATGTTAGGGAATCTAGGTGGCAACCTGATCTAAAAGTACATAACAAGTGGGTGCCCCACTTTGGGCTTCTGGGTAATGTGATTTGAGAGAAAGTAAAGAAAAGAGATTAATTCCCCAGGGAGCAGGGGTAGTATTCCATCGTTTTTCTTCCCAGCTATAAAGTTAAAAGCATCTCTGATTCTTCTAGAAGTGTTTCATATCCCTCAGGTTGTTTGGGATAGAATAATAGTTGACAGCACTGTAGATGATGTTTTTAAGTTCTACTGGACAAGTCTTTCTCACATTTTAATATACATATGCATCACCAGGGGATGTTGTTCAAATGCCCATACTGATTCAGTAGGTCTGGGTGGGACCTGAGATTTTGCATTTCTAACCAGTTCCCAGGTGATGACTTTGACTGACATGACTATAAGGGAATGGCAGAGTCTGTCTTTTAATTGAGAGCATACCACATTCAAAATAGAGAAAAGACGAAGGAGATAATCTTGTCTTGGAAGCACTATTCAGCAGGAATCCCACTGTATTCAAATCAGTGTGTTATCTGATCATGTATTTGAGGCTTTGTTCCTGGAAATATGAGATGAGGAAGATAGGAAACAGAGAAGGCATTTATATTTTGATCAACCGTACCTCCTTATGGAGCACTCCTTCCACAACTCCTTTGTGTTCCATCTACCTAGATCCTGACTTTAAAGTTTTCTGTACTGTTCTAGAAGTAGAAACCTTGGTTTTATCTCAGTGGGGCCTGTGAAAGCTTTTTGTGATTAATTTGGTTAGGTATAGCATAAACAAATGTTGACCGTGAGGATTCTCCTGCTGTAGTCTAAACTGGGTTCTTCACTGCTTATATACACATGGGGACTGGGAAAACTCTTTTGAAAGCCTGAGAATCTCTTGGAAAGGGGAGTGGCTGTGAACTCCGGCAGCTCTGCCAGTTTGATTGCTGTCCCCCTCTTTATGATCTCCAAACCTGGTATAAGTACTAAGTGATAAAAAGCTTTCTTTAGTTTACTGTTTCCCAAATTCCCCTAAAAATAAGAATCATTTGCATGCACTTGTTAAACCTACTAATTCCCAGGTCTCTCCCCTGTAGAGTCTGATTGAGTGGGTTTTGGGTAGGGCCCAGGAAACTATGTTTGTAACAAACATCTTTTTGTTACTTAGATGCTTCTTATCAGAGCCACTGCAAGAAGCATGCTTCTTATCAGAGAAGTATGAAAAACACTGCTATACGTAATGCTGGGATGCATATCTTTTATTTTAATATTTGCGTCTTAGAAAAAAACTGTATATAATGAATACAACACTTACTTTTACAGACATCATAGCTTAAAACAAGGCAAAATTGAACTTCAAATAGTGATTAGGTTAAAAATTCATTGTACTTGGTGATGGATATGGTAGTAGTTTGAAGGTGCTTTTTGAATAACTGAGGTTCATGAATCACTGTCCATATTCTGGAAATGCCTGTAGATGCAATTTGTTCCTGCAGGAAAAGACAATGAAAAACATGTTAGTGGCACTTGGGCCAATAACTTCATTCCACAACTAAGCACCAATGAAGGAGGTTGTGTGCTATGCATATGGGGATACAAATTTGAAAAGCCCAGTTGCCCAGTTTACGCCTTCAAAGAACTCACAGTGTCAAGGGAAAACTGACATCTGCAATACAATAAAGCACTGGATTGGAGGTTTTAGGACAAGGTACAGGAAAGAGTGAGTGCCTATGTTTGCCTGGGGTGATTTGGGGAGACCGCAAGAAGATAATGCTTCAGCTGACTACAAGAAAGAATTAGAATCTGGGAGGACATTCCAGGCAGAGGGAACAGCATGTGCAAAGACAGGAAGGCAGGAAAGAGCAGGAAGTGTAAGTGAAACTGCCACTAATTCAGTATGGCCAGAACAAGAAGGTATGAAAAGCAAATGGTAAGAGATGAGACTGGAGGGAGGCCAGGGCTGGTTGTGAACACTGATGCCAGGCTAAGGAGTTAGGATGTTATCCTGACAATGGGAGATGGGCTTCAGGAAGCATATACAGTTTTGTTTTGTTTTATTTTTCTGGAGAGAGTGTCCATTGTGTTCCTAAGACTAAAAGGGAAATCTAGCCCTCCAAAAAAGAACCAGGGGACTAGAAGCCACTGAAGGATTTTGAGCAAGGGAGTATATGATTGAATTTTCTTATTTAAAAGAATTATTCTGGTAGTAACCAGAAGATGGGCTGGAAACCATTGAGGAATCCAGTACTGTAGTCCACACAAAAGAAGAAAAGAGGTTCCATATGAAAATAAGAGTCTAGGGAGCAGCAGATTTGGCAGCAAATATTTGCATACCTGCTGAGTGTGTGGCACTGTTTATTCCCTGTCCCCAAAGTCAAAAGCCCTGCCAGCCAAACAGGAAGGGGTGGGGGGACTGTCTGGCTCCATTCCAGTCTGATCCAATATAGAGGCAAAGCTTAAAACATAACCAGGCCTTAGACACATTGAAGTACATCCCTTCAATAGAATTCTCTTCAGCCTTAACAAAAAGAAAGAGGTAGATCTGTCTTGTGTTGACAGGATTAAGGTAAATTAAGGGACAAAGTCAAGATGAAGTACATCATGTAAACATGATACTGTTTATTTTGAATAACTATTTTGGAAATTTCTGCAGTGATATATAGCAGACTATAAATAATGTTTACTTCTGCAAAGTATAGATGGCAATGAGATTTTTCTGTGTATGCTTGAATTTTCTACATTGAGTATGTATCTTATAGAAATACATACTCGATATATGTCCTTTTAATGAGTCCAGTTCCTCTCAGCCACTGCAAGAAGCATGCCCAAAGCTGTGACTAACATCATTTTGTGAATCCTTCCCTGGTCCCCCCACCACTCCTTTCAGGTCTAAGCCTAGTCAGTGGTTCTGTCCTGGATGCTCCCACAGCACTTGGCTCATCCCTCTATTATAGCCTTTAACACATGTATAATAAATGTGTTGGTCTATTTTTCTCCTAGACTGAGAACTCCTTGGGGCAGGGACCATGTTCACTAGTACAGTGCCTGACCTATGATAGAGTTTAGGCCCTTGAGCACCTTGCAACTTGTAAAGTGTAATCCCTTTTATACATTTTCCTTGAGATCCCAGAGTTAAACTAATGTCTGAACCTACAGCTTGACTCCAGGACAACACTGACCTCTGGAGGAGGGGTGTGGCCACATTTGGAGAGGGTAGGGGCAGCAGTATCCGAGTGTACTCACCCTGTTTGCTCAGTACAGCTAACCTCAAGGCCATAAACAAGGCATGTGAACTTTCCTTTCTCTTTATCACTGTGACCAAAACCTGCCAGATTGTTCTGGAGTTCCACAGAGCCATCAAGATCTGATGGAAAGGACACAGGCTTTGGAGCCAAGTAAACCAGGAAGCTTTACCACTTTCTAGCTCTGTGACCTTAGTCAAATCATTAAACCTCTTGGACCCCTAGTTGATCCTATGCATAATTGGAGATAATAGAAATTGCTTGGGAGTTGTGAATGGTAAGTGATAAATGGGATAATTGCTTGGCCATAAGTGTCAGTTCCTTTCTTCCTTGGCTCTTGTATAATATAGCTGTCAGTTTTGCTCTGGAGAACCAAAGGTCTGGTTTATGGCAAGAATCAGACTGGTTCTGCTGTCTTGGGAAAAGAGGATTAGGAGTGTAGAGGAGAGCTGGGAGCATGATCTCACTCAAAGAATGTCCCTTTCCAGTTCCTCTGAGCTGCTTCCTGACCTTACTGACCTCCACATCTCTGTCATTGTAGGCTTCCCTTGAGTAAAATAATCTGGATTGGCCCTTGGGTTTGCTTCCCTGACTGCTGCCCCATTTGATCAAGAGATCTTGGAAGTACCACAGATTCAGGACCCAAGATTTTCTGTGTTTAAGTTTTCAACTGTAAATAAAGTTTTTTGTATTTTTTATTTTATTTTTTATTTTTTATATGTGTGTTGTTGTTAAATGGTTGTATTGACAGCCTCTGTCTCCTCACTCCTCAGCTTCAGCCAGGAGAACTGTCTTGCCCCAGAGGCCAGCATGGACCAGAGCCAAGTCCCTGCTATGTATAGTTGATGCCTCAGAATTGCAAGCAGTTGTAGTAGTCCCCTCTTAGCTTAGCTGATGTGGCAAAGAATGCAAAGCCTCAGGGACTTATAGCAATATTTATTCCAAGGTGTTCCTAGTAGGTTCAATTTGGTTAATTCTGGAGCCTGTGGGAAAAGAGTCACTAACTTGGCACATTTTTGGATGGGAGACCATTTAGTAGAATGTGTCTTGATCATGAAGTGGTGGTAATAATATAGTCAAAACTCTTAGTTCAAATCCAGGGTCAGTTGAAGTCTTGAGAAATTCACTTCCCCTTTCAGAGCTCAGTTTCCTCATGTGTCAAATGGGAATAATAATACCTGTATTTACCTTATAGCATTGTTGAAAGGATCAAATAAAAGAGAATAGATATGAAGGTATCTTATAAACAGTAACATGCCTTGGAAAATACCCCACCATAAAAAGGTTCCACGGAGTATAATATTTAAGAGGTAAAGAAGAAATTTCTCTGATGTTCCTTTCATGAAGCATTTTATATGTTCTCTCATTCCACTTTTTTATTCCCATCTCATGGACAGAATGCTATCCATGGCTACTGGAAGCAGAGGCAGCAGAGAGCCAAATTCTGTGATAGAATCTGTTGTATTCAGTGTATTGGGAGACAAGGGCAGATGTGAGATATACAAGGGCCCTACAGTGTAGATATTTAGATCTATCTATAATATATAGCTATTTGCTCTATACCTAAGTAAGCAGGGGCCAGAGGAATCAGTAGGGAAGGGACTATGATCTGGAGGAAGTGAGATCTTCATGTAACTAGGTGGAATTGTAAAGAGGTGCAAAGGCAGATGAGCAGCTATGTTCCTGAGCTTGTGATCGGCTATTCAGCTGAGGTCAGTTACACCTGACACTTGCATTCTATGCCAGTCTTTGTCCTGGGCACTGGAGCCACAACAATGAGTAAGATGTAGCCCATGCTGGTGACAAGACAGTTTCAATTCAAGGTGGTATTAGAATGTGAGCCCTTATGAGGGCCAGAAATTCTGTTTATTTACTGCTGTATGTCCCCTCTCCCCACCACCTAAGCACCTGGAAGAGGTAAGTGTCTAGTACCTCATAGGTGCTCAGTATTTGTTTCATGAATGAATGAATGATATTGGTATGTACAAGATGCAATGGGAGCAGAGTGGAGATACTGAAGGTAAGAAGAAGAGGTCAAAGAAGGCTTCTTGGGAGAGTGACATTTGAGGTAAATATTAATGGATTGGTTGGAAATAGCCAGGAGATAAAAGTGGAGGGGGCTTTTCTGGAAGAGGGAACTATCTTCTTAGGCCAGAGGCTATTAAAGATGGGGAAGAAGGTGAAAGTTATTTTGCAAAGTAAATTCTTGAGCCCTCTTGCTCCTCATCACTTAAGGCTAGGCAGTGGGGTTATCTGTGCTGTGGTCACCATGGACCACTGAGCGGTATGAGTGAGCTCACAGAATGTCAGGAGTATCAGCAGAACTCTGGAGTGGGGAGCTCCACTTTGGAACAAGAGATGAATTTCCACATCTTATATTCTTAGAGTGCTGTAGTAGTGCTAGTAGAGAGATGGCTACAAGAAAACTAGTTTCTTTCTTAAGCAGTCATCTACACCTTGGAGAAGTTGAGCCCTGTGAAAAAGTAATTGGATAAATAGTGATACTTTAACATTTTAAAGTCAGATGTTTCAGAATTTGTATTTCTGCTTGAGGAGCCGTTCCTTCAAAACAGTTGCAGAAGTTGCTCACTTATTCAACAGTCAAAAGTCCCCTAGAACTGGAATAGATGAATATCAGCTCTGGAATCCACCTACTTCTCTCCATCCACACTGTTGCTGCAAGCCCTAGTTTTCACTTGTATTACTGACACAGCTGCCCAGGTGACCTTTCTACTGCCAGTGCCACCTTCTCCAAACCATTTTCCACACCATGGCATTTAACATATTTATTAAGCCATTATATATTATGCAGTATGCTAGGTGCTCAGGGAAGACTTAATAGCAGTTCAGTCAGGATGGGGTCAGTACAGGATCTATAGGATCATATGGGAAGGACACCTAATTGAGTAACTTCTAGAGCCAGGACCTGAAGGATAAAGAATTAACCAAGCAAAGGGGAAGAAGGGGGGAATGAACACTGTTACAGCTGAGGAAGTAGCCCAAAGGAAGCAATGGCTAAAAGATCACCTGGAAGGTTGGGCAAGGAACCTTAAGAGTGAAGAGCTAAGAGTTCAGAGAAGTCATTCAGAATCCTGTAAATCACATTAAGGAATTTGGACCATCCTAATATGGGAGGTCACTAAGGATGTTAAGTAAGACTGTCAAGGTTAGATTAGTGTCTTCAGAAGAGCACTATGGCTGTTAAGGAGAACGTAAGAAGAAGAAAGCAGCTGGGGAGACCTGTTAAGAGGCTACAGCAGTACTCTAAGCCAGGGGTCCCTGAAGTATGACTGGCAGGCCAGATCTCATGCTTGTCTATGGCTTGTGAACTAAGAATGAGAATGGTTTTAAAAATTTCATATAGTTGGAAAAAATGTCAAGAATATTTTGTGACATGTAAAAATTATATAAAATTTAAATTTCAGTGTCCATAAAATAACATTTTATTGGAACACAGCAGCACTTGTTTATGTATTGTCTAAGGCTGCTTTTAAGCTATAACATGTAGTTGAAACAGAACTGAGTGGCCCACAAAGCTTAAAATATTTACTATTTGGCCCTTATTTTAAAAAGTTTGCCTACCTCTACTCAGTAACAGCTGATGATGGCCTAGGCTAGGGTTGTGGCAGTAGGAATGAAGAGACTGGACTTGTAGAGATTTTTTAGGACTGATTCAGGGAGGCCTTAGGGGGTGGATTAGACAGGCTGAGATGTTACTGAAGGCGTAAGGACTGGCCCCTCAGCTTTCTCTATTTCTCTTGTCCCTCCACAAGTCAGTCTCCGCTCAGCAGCCATTTTAAAACGGCCATGCCCATTCTCTAGCTTGCAACTCAAAATTACTCTTCTCACTACTGCCCTTAGATACACTTTAAATAAAATATTCCTAATTTGATCCTTCCTACCTCTTATAACCTCATGTCTTCATTCCTATCTTATTGAACTACTTTACTCACATTTCCCCTGAGAAAACCATCTTGTCTTGCTTCTGAGTGGGCCTTTGCATAAAAACCCCCCTGTGCTTTGGAAGTCAGCCCTAGCGTGCTCTTTCCACCTCCACTCCCAAAATGCTTTGTGTTTTCACAGCTCTGGAGTGAAACTGAATGTTGAAATTTCTGCCTCCATCCCCAGACTGAATTCCAGAAGACAGAAACTGACTTGCTATTATTCCATCACCAGCATATAGTATACGCTTAATAAAGAACGAATGGAGCTAGAGGACTTCTGCCAACATCAGGTCTCTGCCTCAATCTTATCGTTTGTGAAACGTAGACAGTAATCCCTATTTCGCATGGCTGCTTTAAGGATAAAATGCAAGAAAAAATGCCTAGCTTGCTCAATAAGCATGAGTTTAAATCAGTCTGAAAAAAATGTGAACAGTTAAGAAGACACATTCCTTATATGCCAGGTAAAATGGATCGGCACGTAGCTCTCCAAGGAAGTAAGCAGCAGCCCCCATCCCCTCCCTAAATATGCTGAGCAGGGGGGCTTCAGAGCCCGCGCGGTTCCTTGAAGGTGACTGCTCCGCCCAAAGCGGATGCTCCTCGAACGCATACGTTTAAGTCTGTTGTTCCAGAAACCCTCGGCTGTTCCCGGAGTACGCGGCCATTATAGAAAAGATTGCTGTATTCCCGCGGTAACAGAGGTTACAGGACCGAATTTGGAGCAGGGAGGAAGGGAAGGTGGCCTTCACTCCACAAAGGGCTAAGGTGTCGTCTTAGCCGGCCGCAGGTCAAGCCGGGTAATTTCGGACCAGGCGTTTGATCGCGCCTTTCCTTCTGGACTGGCACAACCCAGGACGTAGGGGCCCGCCGGGGATACAGCCTCGTGAAAGTTACGTTCTCTCTGCCCGCCCTCTCGAGTTCTCTATGGTTCTCGTGGCGACTCTACCCTAATTCTAGTTCCGGTCTCTATGGCGGTGGCGGAGGCAGGAACGGTTGTAGGTCTGCCGAATTAGCCGCCTAGGAGCCAATGAGAGTGGAGGAGTGATAAAGTGTTAGCCAATAAGGACCAGGAGTTGGGGTCAGGTGGTAGGATTGACAGCATTGCTGGCCACTGAACGTCATTTAGGGCGGGCCGATCGCAGGGCTTATCCCGCCTGTCCCGCCATTCTCGCTAGTTCGATCGGTAGCGGGAGCGGAGAGCGGACCCCAGAGAGCCCTGAGCAGCCCCACCGCCGCCGCCGGCCTAGTTACCATCACACACCGGGAGGAGCCGCAGCTGCCGCAGCCGGCCCCAGTCACCATCACCGCAACCATGAGCAGCGAGGCCGAGACCCAGCAGCCGCCCGCCGCCCCGCCCGCTGCCCCCGCCCTCAGCGCTGCCGACACCAAGCCCGGCACCACGGGCAGCGGCGCAGGGAGCGGCGTCCCGGGCGGCCTCACATCGGCGGCGCCTGCCGGCGGGGACAAGAAGGTCATCGGTGAGGGCCGGATGGGGACGGGGGTGGGGCCGTAGGGAAGCCTGGCCGCGGAACCGTTACTCGAAGCCGGGCCAGCAGGCGAGCGCGCGGCGGGCAGGGGCCGACCTCGCCGCGCGCGGCTGCCCCTCCCCCACGCCCCCCCCACGCGCGCGCTCTCCGGCGCCGGCCCGCTCGGTCCGCGTGCCCGGCAGGCGCGCGCGCGCCACCGACCGCGTGTGCGTCGGGGTCCCCTCCTTGCTCGCCGTTGTTCCTGTCTCCCCCACCCAGCTCCCTTCCGCGTGTACCCTGAGGGCGCGGCGCGCCGCCTACGCAGGCCGGAGTGGGCCCCAGCGGCTTCCCCCTTCCCTCACGTGCTCTCCGCCCTGCAGGCGCGCCCGCTCTCTCGCTGTCTTCTCGCACACCCATTTTGGACCCGCGCCCCAGGCCTGCCCGTGGGGCGCACCGCGGCTTCCAGTTCACCCACGTGTCCCGTTAAGGCGTCGTGGTGGCAAAAGCTCGGTTCTGGAAACGGGCTTTGAGGAGAAAAGGCTGTCAGGCGGCCGGGAAGTGTGTGAGGGACCGGGTGTTGAAGTGTAGCTCTTTTAAAAAAGAATACCTGGTAATCGTGGGGTGTTTTGTTTTGTTTGTTTGTTTTCCAGCAACGAAGGTTTTGGGAACAGTAAAATGGTTCAATGTAAGAAACGGATATGGTTTCATCAACAGGTGAGATGACCGTCGCTGAAGCCTCCATCCTACCTCTTGCATGTTTTCTGCCCGGTCTGCAGGCTTTGAGTGGCTTGGGATTGTTTTAAGGATATGTAAGGTGTTTTGAAGGGCGTTTTGATATCTCTGGTGTATTGTTAGTGTGGTTTTCGTTTTCCTTGATGACTGTAAGGTTTAGTGTTTAGAGATTTTCTTTGTTTTGCAGCTGTATCTTAATCTAAAGCTAACTTCAAGGGCTTCATTATGGTACAAAGCAGTTTTAAAAGGCAAGCGGAGTAATTAAGCCATACCATAGCAGTTTAGAGCAAACCGAAGAAACGACAGCCTAATTTTTCTGTTATATAAATTTTGTTATAAGTTTTTCTGTTATATTGGGGTTCACCACGTTTTTGTCCCTTTCTTCTGTACTTTATTGAAAAATGGTATGTGAGAATGTGACCTGCTAGTCAGCATATAGGTTATTTATAACATGCCAACCTTTTGTGTTAAGATGATTTGACAAGCCAAGTATATGTAATTTTATCATCCTTATTGTAGGGTTATATTGCCTTTGTTTAACGTTCCAATATATGCTGTCTTTTAAATACCTCGCATAAAATTTTTATTATGACAATTTTTATTACTGACAAAAGGGTGAGTTGCTTTATTTGTTCATAGGTTTAAATAACATATTTGGAAGCAAATCGTTAGTTTCCTTCCTTAATTTTTGTTTCTCCTACTTCCCTGTTCCAAAATCGTGCCAATTAAGTCCATTTTTATTTAAGTCCTGGCTATATCTTACTAGACTGGCCTTAAGTCGATGATTACTTAACCCTGTTCTTATTATTTGAAGGTGTGGCTATAAACTACACTTTCAGGATTTATCCTTAAAATTGTCTGTAGCAGTAGTGATGGAGAACGTGCGGTTTATTCGCAGCACTCTGCATGGATCTCCCTGGTGAGCCGGGCATCCTTTTCAAGATGGCTGCCAAGGCTAGTGGTGCAGATACATGGGTGTAGAACACTGTGTGTATTAGTGGGAATCTCGGTTTTACAGGTAGGATGTGTAAGCCATCTCAGCATTTTTTTCTTTTTTTTTTCTTTTTTTTTTTTTTCCTGTCCTTATGTCTCTACTTGAGAGAGCTTTAAACAGCTAGTTATTAGAAGAATACTTGAGAGTAAGAAGTAATGTAGAATGCTTGAAACGGAGAGTGTAATGCAGGAAACCAAAAGGGCAAAATCAAGTTTAAAGAATGACTTAATTGAATGATGAAAAAGCATTCATTAGTCCACCATAAAGTGTTGAGGAAAAACTGGAAGTAAAAGGGATTATAAGCATTTGATATAACACATTTGTGTTTTTGGGAAAATATTTTGATTCTTCCAAAATCTTGAGGAATTTTTCACCTTTCATATTGTGTGCCAAGCTGACAGACCAAAGCTACATTTTCTTTTCTTTTCTTTTTTTTTTTTTTTTTAATGGATTACTAGTGAGGAAGGAAGGGAGTGCTTATACATCGATTGACTAGTTTTTAGCTGATTGATCTCTCTGGATTAAGTGTTGCCTACCTTGGAAGCGAATGCTGTAGTTCTTCTTTCAGGGCATCTGATTCACTGGGTCTAGGGTACATTTTTAACAAGAGTCCCAGGTGATAGTCTGAGCCACACCTTGAGAAATCATTGCTTTTAATCTTTGATAATTTCAGTGTCTCCCTTGTGCACATTAGAGGGGGCTGTTAATTTGCATCTTTTTCCTCACAGATTGTAGTTTTTGCATGCTCTTAAAATTTTAGCATGTGCCTTATGTTTTGTTGCATTTTGATAAATGGACACAGGTTATATTTTCAAAGTAAACAATTCATATCTAAGATTTAAAAGTAGTTCTTTACGTATTATAAATATATATTTCTTGAATACTATTCTTTGAATATCTCAGTTTTGGCTTTGCAGTCAACTCAAGTGGGCAAGTTAAATTGGCTTTTGATAATCCTTCGGATTGTCCTAATCTAAGCTATTTTTGTCAAATCGGCTGGTTTAAATGTGCTTCTAAACTGATCATTTTAATGATTCTGTGGCTTTTGTATAAGATGCTGTAAAATCTGATTCCAGTTAAATAAAGGGGAGGTTTGTCTTGATTAAGGAAAATGTGTCTTAAAAAAATGAGAGATTTGGAAGCTAGCAGTTGATTCAATATGTAGTTCATGTGGTGGGACAAATATCAAACTGGACTGTGGATGTACCTGGCTCTCCTGTTTAGGGTGAGTGTAAGAGACGACTCGTGTGTTGTTTCTGTATAAAGGAGAGGGTTCAGTGTTTGAGATGATTGCTGTGATTCTGGTTTCTATGAATTACTTATTCTAGGTTCTTAAGATACTTGAAGTTTTAAACCCTGTCTTTTGTTAAGGACTGATCCATGCTCACCAAACTCATAAAAAAAATAGCATGTCAGTGACAATTTTTTTTATTGGACATGCATCTTTATTAAAGTTATAAGAATAAGAATACTTTTCTGTATTCCAGAGTATTTAAGAAGTCAAAAGTAATCATTTGAAGCTTTTGGGGGTGAAAAAGGAACTTAAAGGGAATCAGATACAGGTCATGAACTGGTGACCTACTGGCTAAATTTACCCCCACATTGTTTTGTTTGGCCAGTACAGTATCTTAAAAAAAAAAAAAAAAAAAAAAAGGAGTTAATTAACAAACATTGAAAATTTAGGAGATATACCAAATGTTTGCATGTTATCATCTTTTAAAATCTTAACTGGCTAGTCTCATGAATATCAGCTTTAGGTAGATACACATTATCTTACCACAGTCTGTATCAGATTTAGTTTTCTTGTGTAGCTGACTTCCTTCCCTTCCTGGTCTCTATGTACATTTGTGTTTATTATCTATGGTCTGGGAAGATGTATAACAAACCAGGTTAGGGAAAGGCTTATCTATCCTTCTTTACAATAATAGGGTACTTAGTCACCCCTGTCGGGTTTAGTCTCACTTAGTGGGAGCCTTCCTTTTTGGGATTCCATGTGTTTATATAACTGATTTAGGTGACTTCCTTCACACAATGGTGATAATAGAAGTAGTTAGTGTTATCAATCACTTGTAAATGCTAAGCAGAATCGTTAATGCTTTAAATGAATTAACTCATTTAATCAGTATCTTTGCGGTATAGGTACTGTCAGTCAGAGAGAGATTAAGAAACTTATCCCACGATGATGCATAGCTAGGAATCGATGGAGCCAGGATTTGAATTCGGTATTGTGTGTCTATAGGATTTGTATTCATTAACTACTGGACTGTGCTGACTCTGAAAATAGATACTAATTGTCTTCAGTTTGGCTGTTACCCACCTAGTTACAGGTAATTTCTTAGAGTGCCTATTAGCTATTGAAAGACACTCTTCAATGATCTCTAACATGTTGTTGGAGCTCCTTTGTGCCAGCTGCTAGTTGCTCAGACTTGGAAAGCTTTTTACTTCATACTGCCTATTTTTCATGTAGTTATGGATTGCTAAAAGTTCTAGTTAAGCATACAGGCAAGTTTTACAAATTAATTAAAGGATTTGTCTAATAGTTAATGTTGAAGCAATCAAGGAATTAAAGGATGAGAATGTTGGACTTTATTTCATTTCTGAATCTCTTTTTATCCTGTTTTTATATGGCCTACCTGTTAGCTAAGAAGGGTCTTATCCATTTTTGTGAAATGGAAAGGATTGTAAAGGAAAAAAGTTTGTAAACCTCCAGAAAGATGACTGCCAGGTCTCTTAAGCAGTTAAGTCCAACTGGTCTAAATTTGATCAAAGATCTGTCTCTAAGCCACAGAAATCAGGAACAGTCCATAACATTCTTGACTAAATGCTGTGACCCTAGGGAAGGCTTCAAGACTTCTTGGTGGTATGCTGCTAAGGAAAGGATGGTGAGGGTGGGGGGCGCCTGGGAAGAGGACACATGTTAAGTAGTGCCCAAGTTACTAGAATGTGTCATTGGCAATCTAAAAGACCTGTGTATTGGTTGACTTCTTCAGAACTGGCACTGGTGAGACAAACAACAGTGGCTTTATGCTCTTTCATTAGCTAATGATCATAAGCTGGCCAGAAGTCATCCATATTCACCAAGTCACTCATGTGTGACTTGGAAGAGGAATATTCTGTCACTATGTAGTGCTCCCCACCACCACCACCACCCCCAAGGTAAAACCCTTTGATCTTAAAATCTCCTAGTACTGTGGCTGCAGTTGCTGAGTTTTCTATTATCTATCTCAGCCCTTGGAAGTATCTACAATCCAGCCCACCTAGGGCAGAATGGTAGAAAAATGGACACTAATCCTGGGGTTTTGTTTTATACTAGGATTATAAATTTTTGCAGTCGTGCAAATTTTGTTATAATGGCTTGGTGTGCTGATCTGGAACAAAATAACAGGATAAGACTTTTTTAAATAAATAAGCTTATATGTTATGCCATTTAAGGAAGTACTGTGGGTTGGCCAAAAATTTTGTTTTATGAAACTTTAGAATATCTTTTATGCTTATAGAGCTAGAGTAAAAAGACATTTCAATTATGGAAAGTAAGCTTTTTTCATATTGCTCTTCCAAGCCATGATGGACTCTAGAATGGACCCTCAGTACTTTTGCTGCTTGTCTTCATTGTGAGACAAGCAGGTATAGTTTATGGCATGGTGGCAATTACTCTTCCCTCTATCCCCTCACCCCCAAACATTGGTTGCAGCTCTCCAAAGGTATTAGGCATTCAATGATCAAAACACCGCCACAATAATTACTTGTTCTGTAGTCACTGGGGAAAATCTAGTGTATGAGTAAGCATCCTTTTCCTATGTTCCTGTTAGAATTTGTTATAAGTGAATAACGATTTCAGTCAGGTTTTGTTTGTACATTTTGGTTACTTTTAAGAAGCTTATCAATCTGGATAGAGACTTAGTAATAGGCATTCAGTGCTGCTACCTGTTTGTAGTTTCATTCTGCTACATTAGGAACTTTTGAAGAGATTGTGCTTCCACTTTCTCTTTAAATCCTAGCAGGATTCCTTCCTTCTTTAGTTTCTCCTGACTTAAAACCTTACCCCCTTTTTTTTTCCTTCAGCCTCTTGCTGTTTGTGAAATTCCTTTTCCCTCGAAGTCAGTACTGTGTCTGCATTTGCTGAATAAAAATGAAGATAGTACTATACTTACAGGTGGGAAAGAGCCTGTGAGGTGTGTTTATCATTCAAAATTTTAAGTGGTAAATGTTGCCCATATCAACAAGAGTTGGAGTGGAAGAATATGATGGAAAGAGTAAAATTGACTGCAGGAAAATGGAAGAAGGGCTGGTGTGTGGTATGTAACTGATACTGCCGCAATATTCTAGATTTGTGACACCTGTGCTGCAGGTAGTAACCACTTGTTATGTGGCTAGTGCAGCTAAACAACTTGGTTATTTGAATCTACTTGTTCATTTGAGTTTTCTGAACTCTGAATACACATCAATTATTTTGAAAACTTAGTATGAAAAGAAACTTAATTTTTTTATATTGTTTATACACATTGAAATGATAGCATTTGGATATATTGGGTTAAATGTCTAACTAAAATTAATTTCACCTATTCTTGCTTTTTAATCTATGGTTACTAGAAAACAAACTTGGATAGTTTACATGCATAATATTTCTCTTGACGACAGTGTTCTAGACACAGGGCTGCAAGTAAAATAACCCTTTTACATAGCAACAGTGTGGATGGGCTTAGGTTTGATTATTGTATGTATGGTGTTCACTAAGTTTAAAAAGAGGAAAAAATAAAATTGCCAAACCTTTTGCTGGGTTTGTATAAAACCAATTGAATCTTGCAAAAATATTATAGGTAAGTTTTGTTTACCCCCATTTTACAGATAAGGAAATTTGCCCAGGGTCATGTAGTTGGTAATGGGTTAGCCAGGATTCCAACCTTGGCTGTCTGGCTCTGGAAATGAAGTATGACTTAATATGCTATAATAGGCTGATAGTATTTTATATAACTAAACTGTAGTCGATAATTCAACCACTGCCTCCAATTGAATGGTGGCCTTCTAGATTGTAATCCTTGAAGATAGGACAATGCCCTATTTTTATTTCTGCCACTTAGCACAAAGTAAATAAGGGAATGAATGTTTGAGGCCCTTGGCCTTGGTGTTCTTTCATTCTAGGTTCAAGTGACCTGTGGGAGATAAGAGGAAGGGAGAAGGTAATATGAAGGAATAGAAATAAGTAAAAAAAAAAAAAAATGCCAGTAATGACAGTTTTAATTTGAAAAGTTGTCCAGAAGTGCATTCTTACTATACAGCTTTTAATCACTCAGAATTAGGGTGTTCTGCACTCTTTACCTCCACTAGATGTTAAGTTCGATAAGGGTGAGGAATATTGGTTCTGTGTGTCATTGTGTCACAGTGCCTAAAAGCAAATGACAACTACTTCTCCTTACTGAAAGCAGCCATTTATTTTGGGACTGTTTTCCTAGTTTCACCTACCTCTTAACCTTCCTAACTAGTTTACTGCTTTATCGTTAATCAGTGCCTAGAACACTGTCTAGTGAATAATTGACACTCAGTAAATATTGGGATTTAATTACGCACTTAAACATCCTAATGATAGGCTGAGCACTAGTGATAGAAGAAAGATGGAGGCACAATCTCTGTCCTCAATCACTTGATGACAGTCTAGTGGAGAGGAGCTCATAAATTAGTCTGCCCTGTCAATAACCTCAACCCTCAGTAGAGTATAGTAAAGGCAGAAGGTACTTCCACTGCCTCCACTGTTAATATTAATAACTAATCATTAAAACATGCTTCTTGGTGAGCCATTTGGGTTCTCTTTTTTTAGTTGCTGCTTTTTCCTTTTCTTTGAGTAAAGTCTCCAGTAGCCATGGCACTATAGGTCTAATTCAGGGTCCAACAGAGGAATTACATGGAATAGTTTTGTGTTCTGTGGGAGAGTACATACAGATGCTTCTATGATGTCCTCTCCTAAAACAGGAGAAACCATTTTCTGTAATCTACCTCTAAGTCTTATAAAATATAAAAATTTCAAGACTGGTACTTCTTAAGATCTCAATAGATCTCAATAGAGTAAAGACTAGAGCCTGTGGAGTGTAATTCTACCACGGTGTGGGCAAGTGACCACTTTAGTTTTCTAACTTGTAGACTGCAGGATTAATAATCATACCTACCTCAGGATTGTGAGGATTGAATAATATGGTATTTGACACAATAACTGGAAGTAACATAGCTGTTCTGTGTTTAGTTTTTCTCATTTTGCAAGTGAAGAAAAAGATCCAGTGACGAAGGAGAGGCTTTCCAAGGGTACACAGCTGTTAATGGTAGAATCAGGACTAAAAATCGGGTTTCCTGTTAGCAGTCTCTTGAATTTCTAGGTAGTCATTCAGCAATTTGCATGCAAATAGATTAACAGTACTCATCATGCAAACTGTAGTATGTTCTATCTTGGCCAAAACTGCATTCTTTGACCTGTCAGATTTCTTCCTGAAATCCAGATATACTTCAGCCATATTTCATTGTAGGCTGATTTAGTGTCAACAAAATACTACTAAGTTGTCTAGTTTGACAATATTAGTGAGCTTTTATTGATTACCACATATCTACATGCCCACAAACCATCTCCCTAAACAGTTTTCAAGGAGGTGGTATTATCTTGTGTGTATTGCCAACTCTGAAGAAAAATTCATCAACGCCTTTTTTATTTTTTATTGCAATGTATAGCATTTTGGGTATTTTGTAATTTCAGTAGTGATTGCAGTTACACCAGAAGACAATGAACCTAGCCAGTGCCACCACAAATATATAGTCATCAGCAGAGCTCATCGTGTCTGACACCCATGCTACCTCTGTCCCTCATCAAATACAAATTCCTTAACTTGAAACAACTTTAAATGCCCTGTTGGGGGCAGTATTGCTCTATCGAGAATCACTACACCGGTCCTACTCTGACAGTTCTTTGTTGGAGTTAGCCCTTAGAGTCCTGGGGAGTCATGTTGGAGATGAGAACTAATTAGTGATGGCTCTGATCTGCTTGTGTGACTCCTGCAAAACAGTTTCCTACTAATATTCAACCAGCTTGAAAGGTGGTCAGTTTTCACTTACCTTAAGTAGTTTCTGCAGTGTTCTGTGTTTTGTTTCTTAAGGTTTAAAATTATTCTGTTCGTGTAAATTTTAAATGAACTTATGATAAGCTCTCAGGCCAGAATTGAAAGAAGTTGATTTTGTGTGGATTCAGTCAGTAAGGCTGTCAGTCTAGTGCACTGTAACCTTTGTTCCTTGTGTCATTAAACACCACCGTTGAGCACTTTTGCACTCTGACCTACTGAGTACAGAGTAGGGAGGATGTTGTCACTAAAGGTCTGGAAATGTTTCTCTGGTGGTTCTTGTTCTTAGCATCAGCACCTTATTCCCAAACTCCAAGCTAGAAAAACTCAAGTCATTCTCCCATTTATGTCACATTCCTCTACTGAAAAGCCTTTGCTAGCTCCTCTACCTGCAGGGTGATAGGGTCCCTATTCTTTAAAAGTTTTGAACCAAATGTTTCAACCATATTTCTTTAGCAACAGTTTGAGTAAACTACCAATTGACGTAAAATGGTATCTAACAGGAAGTGATGGGGTTGTGTGTGCTCATTCATCTTCACTACCTTAGTTACCTAGTATAAATGCTTTGGCATATGAGCAGTATAGATATTGGTATTGTCTCATTTGTACTTATTATGGTTATTTTTATGACTGAGCTAGGTTGGGATGATGAAGAGGAAATGATTGACAGTGAACAGAGAAAAGAGGAAGCTAGTTAATTAACGGAAGGAAATTTGTATCTTTTTTCTCTTGTTGTGAACACCCGTAATCCAGAGGTAAGGGTGGGTGTGCTGAAACTGTTAATGTTTAGCAAGGTGAGGAGTGGCAGAATATATGTTGCCTAGTCACCACTACCTCTCCTAACAGCTTCATAGGTCACTTTGATTTCTTAGGTTTTCTTGCTTTTTCATGTATAGTTAGTGAGGTAACAACTTTTTGCAATGACGTAGTCTCTAAAGCAAAGATTATGGTCACTTTCTAACATTTTTTTTTCCCCTGATAGCTGGTTTGCAGCCAGAAAGTCCCTGGAAGAGTTGGAAAAATGAGGGTGGGATATGTAGTGAAGTGCCAGATGTATTCTTACTCTTTGGCAATATGAAATGTATTCTTATTTCTTACTTGTTCAACATGATTCTGTCTTGCAGGAATGACACCAAGGAAGATGTGTTTGTACACCAGGTGAGTGCTTGTGTAGATATTTATGCTTCTGGCTCAAGGTTTGTGAGAAGAAAAGTGTGTGTATCTTTTCAACTGTTATTCTTTACAAAAGGTCCAACCATCAAAACAGTTTTTAGTTGCTTCAGGAAGCATAGTAGCACTTAAATGTATACATTGAAACATTGTGTTGGCAGTCTATTAAAATAGGTGTTTCAAATTTGTATTTTGTTAATGGCTGTACCTTAAAAAAAAAAATTGTTGAGTCTGCTATACTCCTTGCACTAAATTTTGGAACCTAATTTTAAATGAATAAATAACCTCTGTGAACCCTAACTTGAAGGAATGTTGCATTGGCAAGATGGTTACAAATGCTGTTAGGCTTGCTTCTGTGGTAAGGACATACTACAATAATCATGGGGAAAATAGGACAAAGATGCAGAGCATATTAATTTGAAATGGTTGCCAGAAGATTAGCAGGGTCAATGTAGATCTTTGAATGGGTAGGGCAGTTTTTTACCTTTGGAGAGCTTTGACAGGCTTGGAAATTTTAGAAATCTTCATTAGTCTAAGGTTAGGTGAACAGGCAGTATGGCAAAGTTGGTAATTACTCATTAATCTTTATGTTAGCTTCCAGTACTTTGGAAGGAAAAAACTATAGGATATGTGCTACATGTGCCGAACTTCCTCCTCAAGTACCATTTAAGGAAAATGTTTTGGAAAATGCTCAAGCAGTAAGGAATTAAATTATTGTGTAAAGTAAGCCATTGCCAAATAAACATCAATACATTAAACTTGTAGGCTCTGTTGGACTTATTGCTGCCTATCAGCAACCCTCTAGGGTTGCTAGATGGTGTGGCAGGGGTTGAAGATGTTGACTAAAATAAGAAGTTTGGAATTTTAATTATCCATACTTCTCCTAACCCCTATGACTGCAGGTAATTAAGACTTGGCTATATATGCATAGGTATGAAAACTGCGGGACAGTTTAGATGACAGATGAGATCATTTATTTGATTGAACTTATATCACCCAGTTGTGCTGACAACAAGTTTGTCACCAATATGCTTTCCTCTTTATTTTGGAAATGGTTTCAACATTTTGTTGTTTCTTGAGACTGTGTCTGGCTGTTCAGGTTTTAGTGCTATATCAAGGAGACTGTGGTTTTGGGCAACTTAGATTAATAATTGGCCTCAGACTTGTTGGTTGTCCTGCCTCCTCTGGAACAGAAATGCATGACCGATCCTGTAATAGATACTGCTGTGATGTAGTGGAAAGAACATGGGATTTGGCATCGCAAGACCTGGATTTAGAAAAGTCCCCACTCTGCCGCTTACTAGCTGTTTGGCCTTGGGCAAGTCACCTAACTTATAAAGGCCTGTTTAATTATCTGTAAAAAAAGGAATGATAATGCCTTACATCATCTGTTGTAGTGAAGATTGAATAGTTAATGTGTGAAAGTATTCAATAAAAGTATTGAATAAAAATGTGAAGTGTTACTCGTTCCTTTTTACTTTTCCCTAACAGTCTGTAGAAGTATAAGTAAAACATCTATAATGTAAGATTTATTTGGGGGGGGGGGGTAATAACCAGTTGCCACCATGCAGTCAGATAATATAAAAAGTGGCATAGTTAATACATGTGAATTGCATTTCTGTTGAAGCATCATCACAAGCAGGTTGGAAGGAATTTTGGTTGACATTTGTAATTGAGTTTGATATTGTAACACAGGGACAAAGTTGATCTGGTCAACTTCTGAAGCAATAAAACCAAACTTGCCTGTCATCTAAACTGGCCCTGGTGTGGGGCAAGCTTCTACTATTAAGTGCAGTCTTTGGGGTATAGATGGATAGCCTCATTTTGTCAAAGCCACCTATAATGCTTTTGCAAAAAGCATTTTAAAAATTAATATGTTGATGTATATGTCCTGAGTGTTAATTGACTTGTTTTTGTTTTGAAAATAGTGGTAAAATGCTTGGGCCCTGTAAGACTGGAGTATTTTTGGTTGAGGTTGGGGGTAGCATTGGTCCCTGTTTTCCTAAACTTATTGACGGTCTGGTCTTACTTAAAGCTAATTTTAAGATTAAGTGTAAATCCAAGCTAAAATAACATTGACTCTAGTACATTTTGAATGAAAAAGCACATTATTCTCCCCTGTTAATCTATTTTTGGAATGTGATATTACTAGACTGCCATAAAGAAGAATAACCCCAGGAAGTACCTTCGCAGTGTAGGAGATGGAGAGACTGTGGAGTTTGATGTTGTTGAAGGAGAAAAGGTGAGGATGCTTTTTGTGTAAAGGTTTGACTTCAGTTTGGAAATATTTTGGAGATCTCATCCATTAGGATGGTGGCTCTAATGCGATAGATGGGTCAGGTGACCACATGAACTCAGGTGCATCAAGCCTAATGTGCTGGCTGCAGTTAGAGGGCAATCTCTTCAGAACAGTGAGGAACTGGTATTTAGTTATTTCTATGCACCCCTGGCCACATAGACCCTTTTTTAAAAAAAAGTATCTGTTTTGTTGAATTTTTTTAAAAGTGTGCTTGATTTCCTTTGTCACTATCAATATATAATATAATGGCTTTTGTAGGGGGCAGAGGCAGCAAACGTCACAGGCCCTGGTGGAGTTCCAGTGCAAGGCAGTAAATATGCAGCAGACCGTAACCATTATAGACGTTATCCACGTCGTAGGGGTCCTCCACGCAATTACCAGCAAAATTACCAAAATAGTGAGAGTGGGGAAAAAAACGAGGGATCAGAGTGTGCTCCTGAAGGCCAGGCCCAACAACGCCGGCCCTACCGCAGGCGACGATTCCCACCTTACTACATGCGGAGACCCTATGGGCGTCGACCACAGTATTCCAACCCTCCTGTGCAAGGAGAAGTGATGGAGGTAAGTTTAACCAAAATTAAAAAAGATCAACAATTACATGTTGGTGTTTTAACCATTTTGTTGTCCTCCCCAAATTGCAGCTGCTTTTCATGAATATTGAATATAATTTCTAATTGCACTCCACTAAGTGAGCATTGGCATTTTCCAAAGAAAGTTGAAGTAGATAATGGTTCTTCTCATTATTTGTCTATTGTCAGTGAGTGACTAGTATCACCTATGAAAATTGAAAGATTACATTAAGTGTGTTAGAAGAAAAATATCATTTTGTCAAAATAGTAATCATTTGGGAAGCACTTTTTTATTCCTAATAACCAAAAGAAAAATAATTATAGTGAATCACAATGAATAGATTATTTGGACCTTTATTTTAGAATTCTTGTATTCAGACTTGAGATTTGTCTGTTACTGATCCAGTAGGCTTGATTTATGTTGTCTTTTCAGGGTGCTGACAACCAGGGTGCAGGAGAACAAGGTAGACCAGTGAGGCAGAATATGTATCGGGGTTATAGACCACGATTCCGCAGGTAAGGGCCATATTCATCTGTTTGTATTTAAAATTCCTCAAGTGTATAATAGGACTTATTGTTGGAACTCAGCAGCAGTAAGCGTCTTCTGGGTTATTTATTTGTTAAAACTTCACGTTTTCTTTCATCAGATGCCTAGGAGGTACACCTGAATGAAGTCAGTAATCTTTTTGAGAATGTGTTCTTTGCGTCTTCTTTGCTGGCATTGGTTAGAAATAGCTTGTATACATGAGGTCTACCTTATTACAGTTTTGTTTTTGTTTTAATGAGGGTATGGACTTTCAGATTTTCTTTCCTTGAACAGGTAAGAAAATAATGTAAACCATATGTTAAATCTTTTGGACCTGCTTCATTGGGAGGGAGAAAATTAATAAGCCTTAGGAGTATCTGAACTCTGCACCATGGCATAACTGAGTCAACAGAGTAAGTTTTATCTCTAAGATGGCTTAGTTTTCCATTAATTACTTCTTGACTTAGGTATGTACTGTTTTGGGTTTTTTGTTTGTTTGTTTGTTTGTTTTTCAAGAGGGGGTGGGTGTTTTGTCACACCAAAGTTGCCATGTGAAATCACTCCATTAAGAATGTACATTTTGGGGAGGAAACCCAGTCCTAGGCTAACATTAAAAAGCCAACCTACCTACTTAGATATTAGAGAATCCCTTTTAACAGATGTTTAAATATCACTGGGGAATTACAGTAATTAGGGAAAAGCTCTGTGAGCGAAGCATGTGCTATGTATGACAGGTAGTACTTAAGAATTAAGCTGATAGAGTAATAACTTTTCTTAACTCTAAAAAGCCAGACAAATAAGTTTAAGAAACAAGTTCATTACTATAGAAGTACCCAAAGCCTTGTGATGACGCTACAAGAAAGAGGGTTTCCATATACAAATGTTGCACTAATTTTACTAAAGGTGGAGTACTAATTGAAGCTTTAAAAACAGAAAGTCCCAGTTGAGATTATACCATGTTGATCAGTGTATTTTTAATTATGAAAATGGGCTCTAGCCCCAGCTGGTATGTAACCCTGTGGCTTCAGGGACCTTTTAGGTATCAGCTACCAGGTGATTGTATTATCCTTGTAATGCTAGATGTTGGGGATAGATGGAGTTTTCACTGTCTGGTGGTGGATTATCCATTCAACCATTTGAATGAAGGATTATTTTTGATGCTGATAGATTGGATTTTGTTGGATCTTGAACTAAACTATGGTTCAAACTGTTGTAAACCTGGATAAAGATACCGTATTGAATTATTGTTACAAACTATCATTTTTTAAATGGTGATAGATATTTTTAAAGTTGGTTTAAAATAGGCTCTCCTGGTAGTCTGTCCATTAAGTCCATGAATGTCAACAGCAGAATCCTTGGCTTTTTGATATGCTGGAGAGGTGCTTAAATTTTCTGCCTAGTTTTAATGCTGTCCTTAAAAATAGCATGTAAGTTTTTTTGTGTGTTTGAGTACTTCAGTTTTACTGTTGACTGTATTGTCAGTTTTTATATGTGACCTTTTGACAAACCTATGTTTATGAGTATATAGAATAATTGACAGTGCTAGATAACTGCTAGTGATGACTTAAATTCTTAAAAGTTTACAATGAAGTTATCAGTGAGAGTACAGGGCTTTCAAAACTATTTAGTCAGCAGTTCTTTGTTCAGATGGGCAGTAAATGAAACAGATACTGCCCCTGATGCTTACCTAGAAGGAATAGCTACCTTTATTTAGATAGTAAGAAATTTTCATTCATAAGTCTGCGTTAGAGCTCAGTGCAAGCCAGGGAATGCCTTACGAACACTTTCAACTGTATCATCCATCTTGAATGTGATGTTACTTCGTTCTAAGATCAGGAGGCCAGCAATTTTTTTCTGTAAAGTTCCAGAAAGTAAATATTGATTGCCTACTGTAGCAAGCACTTTTCTGGATGTTGGATATGGCAGTGAACAAAAACATCATCCATTTCCATCCTTCATGGAGCGTACCTGCACTATCATCAAAAAAACTCATACCTATTAGTTGTCATTTCCCATTCCCTTTTTCCTCAGCCCCTAGCAATCACTAATGTGGTTTGACTATGGATTTGCCTGTTCTTGGTGTTTCGTATAAATGGTATCATACAGTGGGTGGCCTAGTGTAATGTTTTCAAGGTTTCATCCATGTTTTGAACTTAATTCCTTTTAAAAGCCAAATAGTACTACATCGTATGGACATAGCGTATTTTATCTGTTCATCAAATTGATAAATATTTGGGTTGTTTATAGTTTTTTACTATTACTACTAATAATAATTCGCAACAATTCATATACAAAGTTTTCACTTCTCTTGAGTATACTTAGGAGTGGAATTGTTGAATGGTGACTAACTTGAGGAGAACTGCCAGTCTGTTTTCCAAAGAGGCTACTCGACTTTATATACCTACCAGTAATGGAGGGTTGCAGTTGCTCCACATCTCTTGTGGTATCCATCTTTTTAAATTTGGGACCTGACCAGCTAAGTGAGAAGTGGCAGCATCATTTACTGAGGTGGGAAGACTGGGAGAAGAGCAGATTCATAGGGGAAACATCTTGAAGGTTCTTATTTTTTCTTTCCGATCTTGTTTATTTGAAACATCGATAGTGTGTGAAGCTTTATCCAGTCTCTTTATCCTACTATTTTTGCTCCTCAAATTTATTAACTTACTCGGTTGCTTAAAGGAAATAAGTCTGACCTGAAGAACAACATTTGGTACCTCAGCCTTGTCTCCTAGGACCTTGAACTTTAATTTGATAAAGTCACCACTGATTTTATCTATTCTGTTATCTCCTCTATCCACTTACTGAGGGTATTCTTTGGCCTGTGCTTTGTTTGTGTCCATCTTTCTTGTAGCCATTTTAGTGGGTGTGAAGTGTGGTTATCTTGTCATGGTTTTGATTCGCTTTTCACTAATGATTAATGATCGCTATAATTGTGTAAGGAGAGTATCTTTGTTTCTCTTCTTTTATTTCCTGTCTTTTTAACAAATGTTCATCCTTCTCAAATCTGATTACCAAAAGACACATTTAATGTTTTAAAATGACATCACAAATATTGATTACTTTGTGCCACTATTGGTTTTTTTCAATAATTAACTTTTTACTAGATTTTACTGTGGATGAGACATTTGCTCGAGTCTGTTAAAACCAGTTTTCAAGTACTCATTCCAATTTATGCTTTCAACTACTGTTTCAAAATCACCTCATTTTGTTAGTGAAATATGCAAGAACCAAATGTTCTCTTTAACTGTTGTTGACTGCATACCACTTACAGAATGTCAAGATTTGGAGGTTTAGTTGAGTGAACCAAGTATTAACACTGAAACACTGTGAGAGGTGTATTGAAGAAAGGATGTTTTATCTCAAGTTTGCACAATGTTGATTCCAGGGGCCCTCCTCGCCAAAGACAGCCTAGAGAGGATGGCAATGAAGATGATAAGGAAAATCAAGGAGATGAGACCCAAGGTCAGCAGCCACCTCAACGTCGGTACCGCCGTAACTTCAATTACCGACGCAGACGCCCAGAAAACCCTAAACCACAAGATGGCAAAGAGACAAAAGCAGCCGATCCACCAGCTGAGAATTCGTCCGCTCCCGAGGCTGAGCAGGGCGGGGCTGAGTAAATGCCGGCTTACCATCTCTACCATCATCCGGGTAAGTAAAGCCTAGATGGCCTTCTGGCCTCTTCTTATGTGACTCAATCCTGAGTGGTGCCCATCTCGCTTTATTAATGCAAGAAGTGGGGTGGGGAGAACAGTTTATGAGAGTAAAGGGTAAGCCATTTATTTACAATGTCTTCATTAATTTAAATCACCAAAATACTCCATTTTAGGACTGTTGAGTATCAGGGCCATACCTGGGACCCTCTCAGCCACCTCAGTTGTAATATTAAGTGGCCTGTCTTCGCATTGTTTATCTTGAATAGTAAAACCTTTCAGCTTTTCTGAATCTTGATTTCACCAGAAAACTGAGGGAAAGACCTATAACCTTGCTCTAAAGTATATTAATTACATTGTATTTATTTATACTTCACTTTCTAAAAGAAGGGGGATAACTACTAGAATTAATCTAGGTGATGATGATTGATTAATGTAGTCTGTTTGGGGAAAGTGGCAACTTTGGCAGCATATCTTTTAATTTGTTTTGTTTTTGCTGTTGGGAGAGATAGGAGCTTTTGTTATTCCTAAAAAAAAGACTTTAACTCCTTATTTAGAGTTATAAGACTAATAATTCTTGAGCAGATCAAATGACATATTTATGTTCTTGTTACTTTAGCTTATTCTTGTTACCCTTAAACTCCAAAGTTAAAGGGATTCCTTTGCATTCAGCTCTTTACTTGACACTGGGAGACATGTAGTTGTCTCTGTCTCTAAATTATCGTTTTCAGCCAGCAGTACTTTGCTCTGTACTATTTTCATGCACAAGGCCATCCAGAATCCACAGGCAACCATTCTTACTACTCAGCAGTGTCCACACCTATTGTAAATCACTGTCCTTGGGTTAACCCAGTAAGAAATTATTTAATGCCTTCCTATACTTAGCTGATGTGACCTGGAGCAATTGGTACACTAAATGAACATGCATTGAATTTCATTTAATTAAATAATCTTTAATTTTTTTTCATTACAGTTTAGTCATCCAACAAGAAGTGAATATGAAATTCCAGCAATAAGAAATGAACAAAAGATTGGAGCTGAAGACCTTAAGTGCTTGCTTTTTGCCCGTTGACCAGATAACTAGAACTATCTGCATTATCTATGCAGCATGGGGTTTTTATTATTTTTACCTAAAGACGTCTCTTTTTGGTAATGACAAACGTGTTTTTTAAAAAGCCTGGTTTTTCTCAATACACCTTTAAAGGTTTTTAAATTGTTTCATATCTGGTCAAGTTGAGATTTTTAAGAACCTCATTTTTAATTTGTAATAAAAGTTTACAACTTGATTTTTTCAAAAAAGTCAACAAACTGCAAGCATCTGTTAATAAAGGTCTTAAATAATTGTCTTTGTGTATATTTCTCAGTTATTTTATTTTTGTTTATGAGTCCTTAGGTGGTTGTGGAGCCCTCAGCTTAAACTTGCAGTCTGCAAATGGGTAAGATTCACTGGTGAAGGTAATTCCTCAGGGAAAATTTCCTTAAAATCTTTAATCCTTTTCATTGGGTGACGTAACAGTGGCTTCATACTAAGAATTATAACATTTCTTCTACTAATCTGTCCATTGTTCATTTAATGATTATTTTCCCTTACAGGTAAACTTTTTAGTATTGGAAACTATTGATTGTTTTTCTGAATATATACCGTCCCTCCTTGTGTTCCCATGCTTTTTTCTCACCCTATATAATGGCAACCTAAGCAGAGTCTTAGGAGACAGCATAACTTGGGCAAATGAAAACTTTGTTTTTAAAAAGGGAGTTAGATAATTAAGGGAGTTTTTTGGCTTGTATTTCTTATAGTCTCACATGTAGCCTGAGTGCTGTTTCGCTTTGAAGTACAAGAAATTTGCAGTGTTTGTGTATTTGGAATGAGACTGGGAATCTGGAATTTATAGTCACTAATAGCTAAGTTCCAAAAGTAGGAAAAATTGGTAGAATTTTTTCTCAGGTGCTTCAACTTCACCATTTACCAAACTAAGGGTGTTGGAGACAAAATAGGTGGATTGATCTCTGTATAACTGTTTTAATGAGTAGCTGGCCCTCATCACCTTCGTAGACATTACTCTTAATTATTTAATGTCACTGCTTGGGTCTCGGTCATGCCACGTTAATGTATTCACAAGGAAAATGAGTCTTTACCAGTTTCTTATTCTGCAACATCATGTCCACAAGCGTTTCTTTTCTATTGTGCATTAGTGTCTATTGTAAAGCATTAATGTAACAATAATAAAGGATGGCAGCCAAAATGTAATGAATGCTTACCATGTTAGACACTCTGCTATCGGCTGTGTTCTGCTTAATCCATTAGGAAGATCCTGTTCTGTAGGTGAAAATTAAGATCTGAGAGGTATGTAGGTAGGTAAAAATTGAACCCAGGTTAGGTGATTCCTCCAGAGACATGATTTTAAATCTTTCCCTTTAATCCCACCATATCATTATGCCTATTTCAATTCATGGATCATAATGGAGAATTTTAGTGGCTACATTGTGTGTAATTTTTTTTATTATGGGACATTAATTCGTGTTCTCTGAATTCTGTTAAAATTTCCTTGTGGTTAATCCCACAGGTGGAATTATTTAATGCCATTTGTGCTGCTAGAAATCATTGCTTTGATTGGAACCGGCAGTTTGAGTTTATTGCTTTTGTCATAACCTTATTATTGTTTGGTTTTGCTAATCTAGTAGTAGTAAAACAGTAACTTTATTTTACATTGTTTTCTAAAATTAGTGAAAGAATTTGCCCATGCATTTAGTTTTTTCCTTTTGCTGAGAGACAGTGCTCCTGAAAGGAGAAAGGGCATGCTCTGTCATTGACCAGGTTCTAATGCCTGTTTCACATAGTTCTGTTGCCATGGACAAGTTACTCCAACCTCTGCCAATTTATACACTCAAATTTGTAGAATAGCAACCCATATTCCTTTGTAAGACCCATGTGTCTGGAGCAGAGTGAGCAAGGTAGAGGGTTAAGGAATAAGATGGCACATCACATAGGACTTCTGTGTTCCTTTTAAATTGAGGAACATGATGAGGATGCTTATTAATGTGGTTTCTATTGAACATTATATATACAGAAGGACTTAGGGAGTGTAGTAAGAAAAACTGAGGTAGAAGGATTGGGAGAAGAAACCATTGTCACTACACATAGACAATTCTGGCCACACAGAAAACCCAAAAGAACTTAGTCTAACCAGAACTAATATAATTAATAGTTGCATTCTATATAGTAATGAAAATGCTAGAAAATGTAATACTTAGACTGTATCCTTCGTGGTAGTTTCAAGGAAATGTGTTTACAAATAACAGCTTTCAAGATCTTTATGGGAGGAATTCAACAAACCTTTATTGAGAGACATTAAAAACAAAAAACAAATGGAGAATTATTCATGTTCATGAATATTAAAAATCTAATGTCCATTTTCCCAGGTTTATAAGTTAATGTGGTATCTGTAAAACTCAGAAGGATTTTTGGTGAATATTGGAAGGGATGTCGGGGCTTTGAAGTGTGGGAGGTGTAAAAATAGTTGTCTTGGAGAGTGGGGAAATTGTACTAGAGAAATACAATAAGATTGCAGGTTGTTCTTAAGGCCCATTTGGGACTTGCAGTCACCATGAATTATTCTGTTACTGGTGGGTGGTTGGGCTTAACTGGGGTTTGCCAGGTGCATTCAACAGGAAAAGAACAATAGTGTTGAAAGTGAATGGAACGGTATAGTTGACACTATCAGTGGCCTTTCTGGCATCCATTCCCCTACCCCCCATTTCTCCTTGTTCTCACATGCAATTTTGTTTATGGTCCCAATTTTGTTTATCCCAAGATCCAGGGGTGGATCATGATTAGCCAAAGCCAGTAAGAGAATGACATTCCTTTATGACTAGAATTGGTCCAGGCATGGGCAAGTTATCGTGTTGGCTCAGTGTCATAAGGGTTCCAATTTAAGAGGGTTGGAAGGATATGAAGTGATGGTGCTAGACAAGGATGCTTATTTGTAAGGTGTGCTGTGGTTACTAATAATAAGGTTTAAGTTATGGATATGTTAATAGGAGAAAGAAGACGAGATACTGGAAGTAAAGAGGTCAGAAATGAACCATGGTGTTCAGTGGATCTTTGTGGGTGCTGAAATTGCCAATAATGATGGTAGAAGTAGTGGGTATGTAGAGGATGGTGATGGTGATACAGGAATTTAAATCTTCAAAGAGTGTTGCTGAATAATGAGAGATTAGTCTGAATATATGGACTTCAAAGAAGTTGGCGTTTTTGAGGGCTTGGAAGGAAAAATGGGTTAGAAGTGGCAGTATGGAATGGATCGCTGGAGGCCTTACCCCACTGCCAGGCACCAGTTTGGTGGGGGAGAAAAAACAGCCTCCACTGAAGGGAAGCAGTGTACTAAGGGAGAGTCTAGAGTATGAACATGAATGAACATTCAGAGAAGAGGCTGGTGACTGGATTCCATAGGGCGTGGTGGAAGGTTTAGGAGGGTGCAATATTGAGTCAGATTAGGAGATGGAGAGAGCTAATGGAAATAAGGGTCATAGAGTAACAGCTGATGACAGGAAGCTTGGGCATCTAATGGAGGGAGGTAAACAGGGAAGTGTAACATGACAGGCTTAGTCCTGAAGTTCTGCTTAGTGTAAGGATTGGTCTCTGGCTGGCAGTTACAGTGGTGAAACTGGGTTGTGACTGGGGAAGGAGCAGTGTTACTGGGAACTTGTCCTCTCCCTTAAATCCAGCTCAGTGGTCCCCCAGGCAGAGGAAGGCTCACTTACCTCCCTTCAGTCCGGCTGCCAATTTATATAAGGTAAAGTGTAGCCATAGTTGTGAGGAGACGGTTAACTTGCATCATATTTACACCTATTTCAGTGAATAGCACCTCTTACCCTGTGCCAGCTGTACAGCTCTCCTACCACCTTGGTTCTGTTATGCCGGGTCTGAGGATTCGGTGGTGGGGAATCTGGATTTACTTTTACATGAGATTTTCCTTTTATTTTACTATGGGGCCAAAAGGTTTGAACAACAAAAAATTGGCCAGTTCAAACATTGTTTCAGAGGTCCAGATAAGTCCCTGTAAGTGATTAGAACTAGACCAGAGGTATGGCAGTAGGGAAGAAGAGATCAAATTTAAGATGTTTTTGAAATGGAGGTGACAGATCTCAGTGAGGAGCTAAATGTGGAATGAAAAAGAGGACAGAACCAGCATGACTGCAGAATTCTAATGGAGATGGGGCCATTTGTGGGGATAAAGAATGCTCACATGGGGTGGGGGTGGGTCAGGGATGTCCTGTTGTATATGTGTTCATTGTGAGGTGCATGTGGGGCATCCATGATGAGTGTGCAGGAAGCAGATCTGAAGCTAAGGAGTGAGATGGCAGGCTGAAGCTGAGTGCTGAATGTTTGACACTCCTCAGGAGGCTTATGGGAGCCATGGTCATGGGTGGAATCACATCACTCAAGGAGTATTTGTAGAGAGAAGAAAGTAGAGGCCCAAGCTTCTGAAATAACACTGAGGACATGAAAGTGATGGCCAAGTAGATGTGAAAAATCTAGAAAGAAGGACATCACAGAATCTGAGAGAGCAAAAGTAGGAAATGGTGGCAGCATCAAAACCAAGGAGACCAGGAAAGTGGGGGGTGGTGGTTTGGAGCTGTATGTACTCCAAAAAATAAAAAAAAAGTTCTTAATTCTAACCTATGCCTATGGGCGTGAACCCATTGTAAGACCTTTTAATGAGGTTACTTCAGTTAAGGTGTGGCCCAGCCCAATCAGGATGGGTCTTAATACTATTACTGAAATCCTTTATAAAGAGAATGAAATTCAGACAGCGTGAAAGGCCCGGAAGCAAGAAACTGAACTTGGATGGAACTCAGCAGAGAAGGGAGAGGCCAGAAGAGGGCCACTATGTGCATTGCCGTGTGACAAGCTAAGGACCAAGAATGCCCAGAACACCCATCCTCAGGCACAAAGCATCGCCTTGATGCCTTGATTTGGACTTTTCCCCAGCCTCAAACTGTGAGCAAATAAATTCCCTTTGTTCAGCCTGACTCATTTCATGGTATTTGCTTGAACAGCCTAGAAAACTAAAACATGGGAGCTGAAAAGTGTTCATTATGAAAAGTGTCTGTTAAACTTAGCAACAGGCAGACTACTGCTGAGAATAGTCCTATAGGAAAGTTAGGGTGGGCCCCAGCATGTTGAGGAATGAATGGAACCAATACAGTGGACCTGCCTCTACCTTAGCCTTCCCCATCTCAGTAACAGCCAATCCGCCTTTATATGTCCAAGCCAAAAACTTCAGTCATCCTTGAGTTTTCACTTTCACACCCCACATCCAGTGAGTGCAAATCCATTGGTTGTGCCTTTGAAATACGTGGAATCCGACCACTCCTTGCCACCAATCCAACCACACGGGTTTCCATCATCTCACCTATTGTAATAGCCTCTTAACAGTGCCCTGCTGCCTTCCTTAGTCCAGCTGCAGTCAATTCTCAACATAGGAAACAGGGTGTCTTCCTAAAAATGTATGTCAGATCCTAGGTCGCTCCTCTGCTCAAAACTTTACAGAGCCTTCCAGTCCCACTTTGGAGTAGGAGCCAGCATCCTACAGGAACCTTCACAGTGTGTCACCGCCTACCTCACCCCTATTTTCTACTGCTCTCCTGGTTTACTCCACTTCAACCACACTGGCCTCCTTGTTCCTTGAACATGCCAGGCATGTTCCCACCTCAGTCTTTACAGTGGCTTTTCCCTGACTGGAAAACCTCCCCCAGATAACTACCTGGCTTTCTTCCTCGGTTCTTTCAGGACTTTGATTAAATTTTACCTTTGCGGGAAGGTCTTCCTTGACTGCCCATATATATGGCTTCCTACTCTCCCTAGGAATGTTTCTCTAGCCTTTCATCCCAGGATTGTATGCCTTAACCACGTAATCTTTTGCCCCAAGTGTCTGTGGTTGATTGTTGATCCAGTGCAAGTTCTAGAACAGGTGAGACAGACAAGGGTCTTGGGTCAGTCTTTCAGGCTGCCACCAGATACGTTAGTACAGACATATATACAACTCAATACGCAGATACGATGGGTTCTGTTCTCTCTGGATGTGGGACACCAGGCATCTGCACTGGAAGCATGAACTGCAGCTGCATGGACCTGGGGAGGGAGTGGAGGGGAAGGCTAGTAAAAGCACCATGCATTTTTCCTACAGTTTTTAAGTTGCTTTTCTCTTGATACAGCATTTGCTTGGTTGGTGTAAACATTTGTTTTTCTGAGTTCTGAGACAGTTCTGAGAATCAACTGATTCTGACAGTTTCTGCTTATTTTTCAGTGTTTCTTTGGTGGGACAGAATTTCAGAACTTCCTCTGCCATCTTTCTGACACCACTCCCCTTTGCCCATTTTTTTTCTCTTTTTTTTTTATTGTAATTGTTCCCATACCATACAATTATCCAAAGATTCAAAGTGTACAATCAGTTGCCCCCAGTACCATCAAACATCTGTGCCTCCATCACCACAATTAATTTTTGTTCAATTTTTAGAACATTTTCATTACTCCAGAAAAGAAAGACAAAAAAAAAAGGGAAACTCAAATCCTCCCATACCCCTAACCACCCCCACTCCATTGTTGACTCGTAGTATTGGTATAGTACATTTGTCACTGCTTATAAAAGAATGTTGAAATACTACTAATGGTAGTATATAGTTTGCAATAGGTATATATTTTTTCCTATGTGCCCCTCTATTATTAACTTTTAGTTGTAGTGTCATACATTTGTTCTGGTTCATGGAAGGGATTTCTAATATTTGTACAGTTAATCTTGGACATTGCCCACCACAAGATTCACTGTTTATGCATTCCCATCTTTTAACCTCCAGCTTTCCTTCTGATGACATACATGACTTTGAACTTCCCCTTTCCACTACATTCACACACCATTCAGCACTGTTAGTTATTCTCACAACGTGCTACCATTACCTCTGTTCATTTCCAAACATTTAAGTTCAACCTAGTTGAACATTCTGCTCATACTAAGCAATCATTCCCCATTCTTTAGCCTTGTTCTATATCTTGGTAACTTATATTTCATGTCTATGAGTTTACATATTATAATTAGTTCATATCAGTGAGATCCTGCAATATTTGTCCTTATGTGTCTGGCTTATTTCACTCAGGATATTGCCCTCAAGTTTTCGTCATCAACCCATTTTTTTTTTAAGATGGTTTTGTTCACACCCCATACATTCCATCCTAAGTAAACAATTGATGGTTCCCTGTATAGTCACATATTTATGTGTTCACCACAACACCCTCACCACTATCTATATAAGGACATCTACATTTCTGCCACAAAGCAGGAGGAAGAGTCAAAGGAGGTAGAGAAGAAAAAGAAAAAAAGAGAAACAAACAAAAAACATGACAGCTGGGAAGCAGCAAAAGAAAAGATAACCTTAGATCAAAGTAGAATAAAAAGTCAGACAACACCAATGCCAAGTCTCACACCCCTCCCCTATGCCCCCTTCTTATCTGCATTTACCTTGGTATATTGCCTTTGTTACATTAAAGGAAGCATAATACAATGATTCTGTCAATTATAGTCTCTAGTTTACATTGATTGTGTTTTCCCCCCAATACCTCCTTAATTTTCAACACCCTGCAAGGTTGACATTCATTTGTTCTCCCTCATGAAAAAACATATTTGCACATTTTATCACAATTGTTTAACACTCTAGGTTTCACTGAATTATACAGTCCCAGTCTTTATCTTTCCTCTTTTCTTCTGTTGTCCCGCATGCTCCTAACCTTCCTCTTTCAACTGTGTTCATTCATAGTTATCTTTGTTCAGTGTACTAACAGTGCTGTGCTACCATCACCCAAAATTATGTTCCAAACCTCTCACTCCTGTCTTTTCCTATCAGTCTGTAGTGCTCCCTTTAGTATTTCCTGTAGAGCAGGTGTCTTGTTGACAAACTCTCTCATTGTCAGAGAATATTTTGAACTCTCCCTCATATTTGAAGGACAGTTTTGCCAGATACAGGATTCTTGGCAGTTTTTCTCTTTCAGTATCTTAAATATATCACACCACTTCCTTCTTGCCTCCATGGTTTCTGCAGAGAAATCCGCACATATTCTTATTAAGCTTCCTTTGTATATGATGGATTGCTTTTCTCTTGCTGCTTTCAGGGTTCTCTCTTTGTCTTTGATATTTGATAATCTGATTATTAAGTGTCTTGGCATAGGCCTATTCAGATTTTTCTGTTTGGAGTACATTGTACTTCTTGGATCTGTAATTTTATGTCTTTCATAAGAGATGGGAAATTTTCATTGATTATTTCCTCTTATTGCTTCTGCCCCTTTTCCCTTCTCTTCTCCTTCTGGGACACCAATGATACAAACATTCCTGTATTTCATTTTGTCCTTAAGTTCCCAGAGACGTTGCTCATATTTTTCCATTCTTTTCTCTATCTGTTTGTGTGTGTGTGTGTAGGCTTTCAGGTGCCTTGTTCTCCAGTTCCTGAGTGTTTTCTTCTGCCTCTTGAGATCTGCTGTTGTATGTTTCCATTGTGTCTTTCATCTCTTGTGTTGCGGCTTTCATTTCCATAGATTCTGCCGGTTGTTTTTTTGAGCTTTCAATTTCTGCCTTTTATATGCCCAGTGTTTTCTTTATAGCCTTTATCTCTTGCCATATCTTCTCTAAACTTTTTGAATTGATTTAGCATTAGTTGTTTAAATTCCTGTATCTCAGTTGAAGTGTAAGTTTGTTCCTTTGATTGGGCGATAACTTCGGTTTCTTAGTGAGGTTGTAGTTTTCTGATGTCTAGGCATCTGACCTCCTTGGCCACCCCAATCAGGTTTTCCCAGACAAGAAAAGCCTCAGATCCCATAAGGAAGAAATATTCAGTATCCGGTTTCCCTGATGGTGTGTCTTAGAATATTGACACACCCTGTGCTTTTCTGCCCAGCAGGTGGCACCTGTCAGCCTGTCACTCCAGACTAGTGTGAGGAGGTGTGGCCAATGGCTGTTTTCCCCCAGGCTCTGGGGTCTGGTTCTGAATGGAAGGTGGGTAGTAGAGCTGGGACCTTCCTCTTTCCTCTTGGGAAGATATGCCCTCTAGAGAGATTTGCATATAAATAGTCTTTGTTTTTCTGACACTGCTATCTCCACTCTTGTCTGGGTCATAGTGCTGCAAGTTTAAAGTGTCTGAGGCTTTCTCTACTGCAGAGCACTGCGAGCTGAAAATGACTGAGGCTTTCTCCACTGAGCTGCCCAGGTTGAGAGAGAGAGAAAGGGACAGAAAGCCCCCTTTCACGGTCAGTCTATGGCCCCCAGATTCACCCATCAGCCAGAGATAGCACCTGATCCTTTGGGCTCCCCGTCCCGAGACAGATACGTCCCCTGGCTCTCCAAGTTCAGTCGTCACCAAAAGCCTCTGTCTGCTTATTGGGGATTCATAGTTTGTATTGAACGGTTAACATTAAAACCCCAGTTGGAGCTGAGCTGAGGTACATTTGCTTGTTCAGAGAGTGCTGCTCTCTAGCACCGCGAGGCTTTGCAGTTCAGGCTGCCATGAGGGAGGGGCTCTCAGCTCAGGTCCACAATTTTTACTTACAGATTTTATGCTGTGATCTTGGGCATTTCTCCCATTCCAGATTGTTGCACGATGTGTGGACAGTAGCGGTTGTCTCCCAGCAGTTATTCCAGATCTGTTACTAGTTGTTCCTCATTTTTTATTAGGTGCTCTGAGGGGACTAATTAACTTCCACTCCTCTCTATGCCACCGTCTTCTCCCTCTCTCCCCTTTGCCCATTTTTAGTTGAATTATTTGTCTTTTTATTATTGAATTGTAAGAGTTCTTTATATATTTTGTATTTAAGACCCCTATTAGGTATATGATTTACAAATATTTTCTGCCATCTGTGGGTTGGTTGTCTTTTTGCTGTGTTGAAGGTATTGTTTATACAACAAAAGTTTTTAATTTTGATGTCCAGTTTATCAATTTCTTTTTTTGTCACTTATACTTTTGGCATCATATCTAAGAAACCATTGCCTAACCAAAGATTACAAAGATTTACTCCTGTCTCTTCTAAGAAGTTTCTAATTTTAGCTCTTACATTTAGGTATATGATCCATTTTGAGTTCATTTTTGTGTATGGTATGAGGGAGGGGTCCAACTTCATTCTTTTGCATGTGGACGTCCAACTGCCTCAGCAGCATGTGTTAAAAGACTGTTCTTTCCCCTGTTGAATTGTCTAGATCATGATTGAGTTCTTAATTTTTTTATTGTATTTTTCATTTCTATTTGATTCTTTTACAAATATGCTAAATCATTTTTAATGATTTACCATTCTCTGCAGATATTTTCAAGCATGTCTTTTATTTCTTTAAACATAGTTTGCTGGTTTGAATCTATTATGTCCCCCACAAAAGCCATGTGGGAGTGGGATGGGGATAATTCTGTCCTATCTTTACCCTAAGGATGTTACATTTGAGATGCCAGTCTTGTGGGTGCAGACTTTTTATTGGTGAGATCTTTTGGTTAGGTTGTTTCCATGGAGATGTTACCTACTCAACTCTAGGTGAGACATTTTGATTTGATGATATCCATGGAGGTGTGACTCCACCCATTCAAGGTGGGTCTTGATTAGTTTACTGGAATCTTAAGAGAGCTCAGGGGCTGGCACAGACCCAAATGCCTGGAGATGCAGACAGAAATACATTTGGAGATGCTAAGTTAAGAGATGAAGCCCAGACCTTGCCCCAGAGAAGCTAAGAGAGGACCCCCAGATGCTTAGAAAGAAACACTCTGGGAGAACAAGCAAGGATTCACAGGAGCTGAGAGAGAGAAGCTGAAAGACACAGAAGTCCAGAGATATTTTGGAGGAAGCCATTTTGAAACCAGAACCCAGGAGCAAAGAACCAGCAGATGCTAGCCATGCGCCTTCCCAGCTGACAGTGGTGTTCTGGAAGCCATCAGCCTTTCTTCAGTAAAGGTATTCTCTTATTGATGCCTTAGTTTGGACACTTGATGGCCTTAGAATTGTAAGTTTATAACCTAATAAATCCCCTTTCTAAAAGCCAATCTGTTTCTGTTATTTTGCATAATGGCAGCTTTAAGAAACCAGAACACATAATAAGGATATTATTTTATAATTTGTGTTTGGTGATTCTAATATCTAAATCTTTGTAGATCTGTTTTTGTTTTTCATGATCTCTTGTTTCCTTTTGTGCTTGGTTATTTATGCAGGCTTGCCCTACATTGTCCTTGAAAAATTATTTGTCGGAATTTTTTGAGGCCTAGGATGAAGTTATCTTTCTCCAAAGAAGATTTGCATTTGCTTCTGTTGAACATCCAGAGACATCATCAGCCCACAAACAACTTTTTAAATGTTGTATAACTTTACTTTTTGGGGAGTCACTCAGGTGATGCAAATTTGGGTTTCAGATCCACAAGAGAGTTTGCTTAACTCATGAACTTTCCCCTACTTCTGCCCCTGAGTTGGGTGTGGGATGGGGATAATTCTGTCCTATCTTTACCCTAAGGATGTTACATTTGAGATGCCAATTTAAAGGGAGCATCTTCTAATAGAACCCCCATCTAGGGTTTCACTTCCATCTCTGTCTTGGGAAACATCCAATGTTGCTTGGATTTTAAAATGTTGTCTGAGAAGAGCAACTTCTGAGTATTCTAGCTTTCCCTTGGACTTTTTTTTTTTTTTTAACTTTTTATCTTGAAATAACATCAAACTTAGAGAATAGTTGCAAGGGTAATTCAAGAACTCCTGTATGACCTTCATTTAGATTGCCTTATCATTCTTCATGTGTCTCTATGCATACCTTTTTTTTCTGATGCCTCATTTTCCTCTTAGTACTTCAGTGTGTATTTAAAAAACAAAACAAAACTGGATACTCTCCTACAATGCTACAACATGACTATCAAGCTCAGAAAATTAACTCTGATACGATACTACCACTAAAACCACTGACACCATTCAGGTTTCATTGGTTGTCCCAAGAATGTCATTTATAGATCCAGAATCCAATCCAGAATCACTCATTAAATTTAGTTGTAATGTCTCTTCAACAGGGAGTTGTTCAGAATAAATAATAAATCCAGCATTCCTTCTTGATAAAAACAGAGAACACTATAAACAGAAAGGAAGTTCCTCAACATGATAAAGGGCATATATGAAAACCCCATAGCCAATATCATACTCAACAATGAAAGACTGAAAGCTTCCCCCTTAAGATCATGAACAAGACAAGGATGCCCACTTTCACCACTGCTGGGTCAACATTGTACTAGAAGTTCTAGCCAGAGCAATAGACAATAAACAGAAATCAAAACTCATCCAAATTGCAAAGGAAGAAGTAAAATTAACCGTATTCACAGATAACATGGTTCTATATTAGGAAATCCTGAAGAAATGTACAAGAAAGTTACTGGAGCAAATAAATGAATTCAGCAATGTGGCAGGATATAAGATCAACACAAAAAAATGAATAGTGTTTCTATACTCCAACAATAGCAATCTGAAAAAAAGCCATCAAGAAAACAATTCCACTTACAATAGGAACTAAAAGAATAAACTATCTAGGGAAAAACTACCAAGAATATAAAGGACTGTGCACAGAAATCTCCAAGTCATCACTGAAAGAAAGAAGACCTAAATAAATGGAAAGGTCTCCCTTGTTCATGATTGGAAGACATACTATCATCAAGATGTCAGTACTACCCAAAATGATTTACAGATTCAATACAATTCAATCAAAATTCTAACAATCTTTGCAGAGATGGAAAAGTCAACCATCAAATTCATATGGAAGAGAGTAAATAGCCAAGAACAACCAGTAAGTAGTCTGAAACAACTATTGGGGAACATCCATGACCGGACACACATCATACACCAGTCTGGAATGGGTGAAAGGACTGGGACCACAGCATAGAACTGTAAGTAAAGTCTCCCAAACTGCAGAGGCAGTGCCCCTCCCCCACTGGCACAGCAGGCTGAGTTGAAACACTTCCCTGTGGGAATAGAGCGGTCTCTGCTGGGAGCGAGGGAAGGTAACTCAATGAAGCTCCAACTATGGTTTTAATTAACAAATTTGGACTACTGAATACAAGCCACTAGCACAGATAAAATCAGAGCAAGCAGGAAAGGAACCTGAGGTCTCTCCCAGCAGAGAGGAGGCAGGGCTTTTGGAAATAAAATAATAAATAAATAAATAAAAACAGAGGTTTTAGGAGACAGCTGAGCTCAGAATACTGGAAAATGGTTGTGTCCCAAGAAAAGGGACCTATAGATTCAGTACCAACTCCCGCTCTTGACTAGAGAATCTGGTGGTCTGTGGACTGGCTCTGAAAAGGGGATTTCTTTTCTCTTTTTTTCTCTCTTTCTAAGTAGCTCATTAGAGAAAGCCTCAGGCATTTTCAATTGTCAGTGCTGACCTAGGCAAGGGTGGAGTTAAGATAATCAGAGAGACAGAAGAAGTCAAGTGAAGGAGATAATTCCATAAAGGGCATATAAGAAAAGGGGGGAGGGGGTCCCAGCTCAAGTGGGTACCCTTCCTCAGAGAATTCAGACCCCAGGGCCGGGGGGGTAGGGGATGATGGGGACAGAAACAGCTTAAGCTTGGCTTCTGACAGCCTCAGCTCCTAGCAGGGACAGGGTCTACTGAGAGTTAAAGGCACCACACCTCTTTATGCCAGTGGGGAGCTGCAGACTGACAAGCATCACCTGCTGGGGCAGGATAGGAAAAGCACAGATTCTAGAGGCCTCACAAGAAAGTCCAACGATCTGCTAGGTCTCATCCTCAGGGAAACTTGATACTGATTACACCCTCCTCCTGGGACCTGGGCCTGTCTAGTCTGGGAAAAATCTGGGGTAATCAAGGAAACCAGATGCTTAGGCAACAAAAAATTATGAGTCACATTGTGAAAAAAAGCAAAAATATGGCCCAGTCAAATGAACAAACTTATATTTCAAATGAAATATGGGAGTTGAAACAACTAATTAAAGATTTTCAAACACATATGCTAAGTCAAATCAACAAGCTGAAGGAAAATGTGGCAAAAGAGATGAGGCATATAAAGAAGACACTGGGTGACCAAAACAAAAGAATTTGTAAGCTTGGAAAAACAAATGGCAAAACTCATGGGAACGAAAGGCACACTAGAAGAGATTAAAAATACAGTGGAGACATACAACAGCAATTTGAAGAGACAGAAGAAAGGATTGATGAACTGGAGGACAGGACATATGAAATCCTACACACAAAAGAACAGATGGGAAAAGATTGGAAAAAGATGAGCAGGGTCTCAGTTGATAACATGAAGTGCATGAATATACATGTCATGGGTGTCCCAAAAGGAGAGGAGAAGGGAAAAGGGGCAGAAACAATAATGGAGGAAATAACGAAAATTTCCCATCTCATATGAAAGGCATATAATTACAGATCCAAGAAGTACAGCATACCCCAAACAGAATAGATCTGAATAGGCCTACTCCAAGACAATTAATAACAATATTATCAACTGTCCAAGACAAAGAGAATTCTGAAAACAGCAAGAGAAAAATGACCCATCACATACAAGGGAAGCTCAATAAGACTATGTGCAGATTTCTCAGTTGAAACCGTGGAGGCAAAAAGGCAGTGGGTATGATATCTTTAAGATACTGAAAGAGAAGGACTTCCAACCAATAATTCTATATCTGGCAAAACTGTCCTTCAAACATGAGGAAGAGTTTAAAATATTTTCAGACAAGCAGACACTGAGAGAGTTTGTGAACAAGATACCTGCTCTACAAGAAATACTAAAGGGAGCACTTAGGCAGATAAGAAAAGAAGGGAGAGAGGTTTGGAAGGGTAGGGGCACGTGTGACACCAAAAGGAAAGATAGAAGATGAAGACTGGGACTGTATAACTCAGTGAAACCTATAGTAGTCAATGATGGTGATTAAATGTACTAATATAAGAATGTTTTTATATGAGGGAGAACAAATAAATGTCAACATTGCAAGGTGTTGAAAATTGGATGGTATAGGGGAAAAATACAATCAATGCAAACTAGAGTCTATAGTTAACATTAACATTCATTATAATATGTTTCCATTAATTGTAGCAAGGGCAATATACCAAAGCTAAATGTCTATAAGAGAGGGATATAAGGAAGGGGTATGGGATTCTTGGTGGTGGTGATGTTGTCTGACCTTTTCATTGTATTTTTTTTTCTTCTATCTTTTATTTTCTTATTCCTCATTCTTTTTTCTCCCCTTCTTCTTTCTTTGCAGTAGAAATGGAAATGTCCTCATATACATTGGGGTGGTAAATGCATAACTATATGATTATACCAGGAATCGTTGATTGCTTAGGATGGATTGTATGGTGTGTGAATAAAACTTTTAAAAATAGAGGGAGGAGAGGCGGGGCAAGATGGCAGACTGGTGAGCTGTAAGTTTTAGTTACTCCTCCAGGAAAGTAGGTAAAAAGCCAGGAACTGCGTGGACTGGACACCACAGAGCAATCTGTCTTTGGGCATACTTCATACAACACTCATGAAAATGTGGAACTGCTGAGATCAGCGAAATCTGTAAGTTTTTGCGGCCAGGGGACCCACGCCCCTCCCTGCCAGGCTCAGTCCCGTGGGAGGAGGGGCTGTCAGCTCCGGGAAGGAGAAGGGAGAACTGCAGTGGCTGCTCTTATCGGAAACTCATTCTACTGATTCAAACTCCAACCATAGATAGACTGAGACCAGACACCAGAGACTCTGAGAGCAGCCAGCCCAGCAGAGAGGAGACAGGCATAGAAAAACAACAACACGAAAAACTCCAAAATAAAAGCAGAGGATTTTTGGAGTTCTGGTGAACACAGAAAGGGGAAGGGCGGAGCTCAGGCCTTGAGGTGCATATGCAAATCCCGAAGCAAAGCTGATCTCTCTGCCCTGTGGACCTTTCCTTAATGGCCCTGGTTGCTTTGTCTATTAGCATTTCAATAACCCATTAGATCTCTGAGGAGGGCCATTTTTTTTTTTTTTTAAATCCTTTTTTCTTTTTCTAAAACAATTACTCTAAGAAGCCCAATACAGAAAGCTTCAAAGAATTGCAATTTGGGCACATCAAGTCAAGAGCAGAACTAAGAGAGCTCTGAGACAAAAGGCAATAATCCAGTGGCTGAGAAAATTCACTAAACACCACAACTTCCCAAGAAAAGGGGGGTGTCCGCTCACAGCCATCATCCTGGTGGACAGGAAACACTCCTGCCCATCGCCAGCCCCATAGCCCAGAGCTGCCCCAGACAACCCAGTGTGACGGAAGTGCTTCAAATAACAGGCACACACCACAAAACTGGGCGTGGACATTAGCCTTCCCTGCAACCTCAGCTGAATGTCCCAGAGCTGGGAAGGTGGAGCACTGTGAATTAACAAAGCCCCATTCAGCCATCATTTCAGCAGACTGGGAGCCTCCCTACACAGCCCAGCAGCCCAGAACTGCCCTGGGGGGACGGCACTCACCTGTGACATAGCACAGTCATCCCTCAACAGAGGACCCGGGGTGCACAGCCTGGAAGAGGGGCCCACTTGCAAGTCTCAGGAGCCATACGCCAATACCAAAGACTTGTGGGTCAGTGGCAGAGACAAACTGTGGCACGACTGAACTGAAGGATTAGACTATTGCAGCAGCTTTAAAACTCTAGGATCATCAGGGGGATTTGATTGTTAGGGCCACCCCCCCTCCCCGACTGCCCAGAAACACGCCCCACATACAGGGCAGGCAACACCAACTACACACGCAAGCTTGGTACACCAATTGGGCCCCACAAGACTCACTCCCCCACTCACCAAAAAGGCTAAGCAGGGGAGAACTGGCTTGTGGAGAACAGGTGGCTCGTGGACGCCACCTGCTGGTTAGTTAGAGAAAGTGTACTCCACGAAGCTGTAGATCTGATAAATTAGAGATAAGGACTTCAATAGGTCTACAAACCCTAAAAGAACCCTATCAAGTTCAGCAAATGCCACGAGGCCAAAAACAACAGAAAATTATAAAGCATATGAAAAAACCAGACGATATGGATAACCCAAGCCCAAGCACCCAAATCAAAAGACCAGAAGAGACACAGCACCTAGAGCAGCTACTCAAAGAACTAAAGATGAACAATGAGACCATAGTACGGGATATGAAGGAAATCAAGAAGACCCTAGAAGAGCATAAAGAAGACATTGCAAGACTAAATAAAAAAATGGATGATCTTATGGAAATTAAAGAAACTGTTGACCAAATTAAAAAGATTCTGGACACTCATAGTATAAGACTAGAGGAAGTTGAACAACGAATCAGTGACCTGGAAGATGACAGAATGGAAAATGAAAGCATAAAAGAAAGAATGGGGAAAAAAATTGAAAAACTCGAAATGGACCTCAGGGATATGATAGATAATATGAAACGTCCGAATATAAGACTCATTGGTGTCCCAGAAGGGGAAGAAAAGGGTAAAGGTCTAGGAAGAGTATTCAAAGAAATTGTTAGGGAAAACTTCCCAAATCTTCTAAACAACATAAATACACAAATCATAAATGCTCAGTGAACTCCAAATAGAATAAATCCAAAAAAACCCACTCCGAGACATATACTGATCACACTGTCAAACATAGAAGAGAAGGAGCAAGTTCTGAAAGCAGCAAGAGAAAAGCAATTCACCACATACAAAGGAAACAGCATAAGACTAAGTAGTGACTACTCAGCAGCCACCATGGAGGCAAGAAGGCAGTGGCACGATATATTTAAAATTCTTAGTGAGAGGAATTTCCAGCCAAGAATACTTTATCCAGCAAAGCTCTCCTTCAAATTTGAGGGAGAGCTTAAATTTTTCACAGACAAAGAAATGCTGAGAGAATTTGCTAACAAGAGACCTGCCCTACTGGAGATACTAAAGGGAGCCCTACAGACAGAGAAACAAAGAAAGGACAGAGAGACTTGGAGAAAGGTTCAGTACTAAAGAGATTCGGTATGGGTACAATAAAGGATATTAATAGAGAGAGGGAAAAATATGGCAAACATAAACCAAAGGATAAGATGGCCGATTCAAGAAATGCCTTCACGGTTTTAACGTTGAATGTAAATGGATTAAACTCCCCAATTAAAAGATATAGATTCGCAGAATGGATCAAAAAAAATGAACCATCAATATGTTGCATACAAGAGACTCATCTTAGACACAGGGACACAAAGAAACTGAAAGTGAAAGGATGGAAAAAAATATTTCATGCAAGCTACAGCCAAAAGAAAGCAGGTGTAGCAATATTAATCTCAGATAAAATAGACTTCAACTGCAGGGATGTTTTGAGAGACAAAGAAGGCCACTACATACTAATAAAAGGGGCAATTCAGCAAGAAGAAATAACAATCGTAAATGTCTATGCACCCAATCAAGGTGCCACAAAATACATGAGAGAAACACTGGCAAAACTAAAGGAAGCAATTGATGTTTCCACAATAATTGTGGGAGACTTCAACACATCACTCTCTCCTATAGATAGATCAACCAGACAGAAGACCAATAAGGAAATTGAAAACCTAAACAATCTGATAAATGAATTAGATTTAACAGACATATACAGGACATTACATCCCAAATCACCAGGATACACATACTTTTCTAGTGCTCACGGAACTTTCTCCAGAATAGATCATATGCTGGGACATAAAACAAGCCTCAATAAATTTAAAAAGATTGAAATTATTCAAAGCACATTCTCTGACCACAATGGAATACAATTAGAAGTCAATAACCATCAGAGACTCAGAAAATTCACAAATACCTGGAGGTTAAACAACACACTCCTAAACAATCAGTGGGTTAAAGAAGAAATAGCAAGAGAAATTGCTAAATATATAGAGACGAATGAAAATGAGAACACAACATACCAAAACCTATGGGATGCAGCAAAAGCAGTGCTAAGGGGGAAATTTATAGCACTAAATGCGTATATTAAAAAGGAAGAAAGAGCCAAAATCAAAGAACTAATGGATCAACTGAAGAAGCTAGAAAATGAACAGCAAACCAATCCTAAACCAAGTAGAAGAAAAGAAATAACAAGGATTAAAGCAGAAATAAATGACATAGAGAACAAAAAAACAATAGAGAGGATAAATATCACCAAAAGTTGGTTCTTTGAGAAGATCAACAAGATTGACAAGCCCCTAGCTAGACTGACAAAATCAAAAAGAGAGAAGACCCATATAAACAAAATAATGAATGAAAAAGGTGACATAACTGCAGATCCTGAAGAAATTAAAAAAATTATAAGAGGATATTATGAACAACTGTATGGCAACAAACTGGATAATGTAGAAGAAATGGACAATTTCCTGGAAACATATGAACAACCTAGACTGACCAGAGAAGAAATAGAAGACCTCAACCAACCCATCACAAGCAAAGAGATCCAATCAGTCATCAAAAATCTTCCCAGAAATAAATGCCCAGGGCCAGATGGCTTCACAGGGGAATTCTACCAAACTTTCCAGAAAGAACTGACACCAATCTTACTCAAACTCTTTCAAAACATTGAAAAAAATGGAACACTACCTAACTCATTTTATGAAGCTAACATCAATCTAATACCAAAACCAGGCAAAGATGCTACAAAAAAGGAAAACTACCGGCCAATCTCCCTAATGAATATAGATGCAAAAATCCTCAACAAAATACTTGCAAATCGAATCCAAAGACACATTAAAAAAATCATACACCATGACCAAGTGGGGTTCATTCCAGGCATGCAAGGATGGTTCAACATAAGAAAAACAATCAATGTATTACAACACATTAAAAACTCGAAAGGGAAAAATCAATTGATCATCTCCATAGATGCTGAAAAAGCATTTGACAAAATCCAACATCCCTTTTTGATAAAAACACTTCAAAAGGTAGGAATTGAAGGAAACTTCCTCAACATGATAAAGAGCATATATGAAAAACCCACAGCCAGCATAGTACTCAATGGTGAGAGACTGAAAGCCTTCCCTCTAAGATCAGGAACAAGACAAGGATGCCCGCTGTCACCACTGTTATTCAACATTGTGCTGGAAGTGCTAGCCAGGGCAATCCGGCAAGACAAAGAAATAAAAGGCATCCAAATTGGAAAAGAAGAAGTAAAACTGTCATTGTTTGCAGATGATATGATCTTATATCTAGAAAACCCTGAGAAATCAACGATACACCTACTAGAGCTAATAAACAAATTTAGCAAAGTAGCGGGATACAAGATTAATGCACATAAGTCAGTAATGTTTCTATATGTTAGAAATGAACAAACTGAAGAGACACTCAAGAAAAAGATACCATTTTCAAGAGCAACTAAAAAAATCAAGTACCTAGGAATAAACTTAACCAAAGATGTAAAAGACCTATACAAAGAAAACTACATAACTCTACTAAAAGAAATAGAAGGGGACCTTAAAAGATGGAAAAATATTCCATGTTCATGGATAGGAAGGCTAAATGTCATTAAGATGTCAATTCTACCCAAACTCATCTACAGATTCAATGCAATCCCAATCAAAATTCCAACAACCTACTTTGCAGACTTGGAAAAGCTAGTTATCAAATTTATTTGGAAAGGGAAGATGCCTCGAATTGCTAAAGACACTCTAAAAAAGAAAAACGAAGTGGGAGGACTTACACTCCCTGACTTTGAAGCTTATTATAAAGCCACAGTTGCCAAAACAGCATGGTACTGGCACAAAGATAGACATATAGATCAATGGAATCGAATTGAGAATTCAGAGATAGACCTTCAGATCTATGGCCGACTGATCTTTGATAAGGCCCCCAAAGTCACCGAACTGAGCCATAATGGTCTTTTCGACAAATGGGGCTGGGAGAGTTGGATATCCATATCCAAAAGAATGAAAGAGGACCCCTACCTCACCCCCTACACAAAAATTAACTCAAAATGGACCAAAGATCTCAATATAAAAGAAAGTACCATAAAACTCCTAGAAGATAATGTAGGAAAACATCTTCAAGACCTTGTATTAGGAGGCCACTTCCTAGACTTTACACCCAAAGCACAAGCAACAAAAGAGAAAATAGATAAATGGGAACTCCTCAAGCTTAGAAGTTTCTGCACCTCAACGGAATTTCTCAAAAAGGTAAAGAGGCAGCCAACTCAATGGGAAAAAATTTTTGGAAACCATGTATCTGACAAAAGACTGATATCTTGCATATACAAAGAAATCCTACAACTCAATGACAATAGTACAGACAGCCCAATTATAAAATGGGCAAAAGATATGAAAAGACAGTTCTCTGAAGAGGAAATACAAATGGCCAAGAAACACATGAAAAAATGTTCAGCTTCACTAGCTATTAGAGAGATGCAAATTAAGACCACAATGAGATACCATCTAACACCGGTTAGAATGGCTGCCATTAAACAAACAGGAAACTACAAATGCTGGAGGGGATGTGGAGAAATTGGAACTCTTATTCATTGTTGGTGGGACTGTATAATGGTTCAGCCACTCTGGAAGTCAGTCTGGCGGTTCCTTAGAAAACTAGATATAGAGCTACCATTTGATCCAGCGATTGCACTTCTCGGTATATACCCGGAAGATCGGAAAGCAGTGACACGAACAGATATCTGCACGCCAATGTCCATAGCAGCATTATTCACAATTGCCAAGAGATGGAAACAACCCAAATGTCCTTCAACAGATGAGTGGATAAATAAAATGTGGTATATACACACGATGGAATACTACGCGGCAGTGAGAAGGAACGATCTGGTGAAACATATGACAACATGGATGAACCTTGAAGACATAATGCTGAGCGAAATAAGCCAGGCACAAAAAGAGAAATATTATATGCTACCACTAATGTGAACTTTGAAAAATGTAAAACAAATGGTTTATAATGTAGAATGTAGGGGAACTAGCAGTAGAGAGCAATTAAGGAAGGGGGAACAATAATCCAAGAAGAACAGATAAGCTATTTAACGTTCTGGGGATGCCCAGAAATGACTATGGTCTGTTAATTTCTGATGGAGATAGTAGGAACAAGTTCACTGAAATGTTGCTATATTATGTAACTTTCTTGGGGTAAAGTAGGAACATGTTGGAAGTTAAGCAGTTATCTTAGGTTAGTTGTCTTTTTCTTACTCCCTTGTTATGGTCTCTTTGAAATGTTCTTTTATTGTATGTTTGTTTTCTTTTTAACTTTTTTTTTCATACTGTTGATTTTAAAAAGAAGGGAAAGTTAAAAAAAAAAAAAAAGAAAAAAGACAAACAAGGAAAAAAAAAAAAAGATGTAGTGCCCCCTTGAGGAGCCTGTGGAGAATGCAGGGGTATTCGCCTACCCCACCTCCATGGTTGCTAACATGACCACAGACATAGGGGACTGGTGGTTTGATGGGTTGAGCCCTCTACCATAAGTTTTACCCTTGGGAAAACGGTTGCTGCAAAGGAGAGGCTAGGCCTCCCTGTATTTGTGCCTAAGAGTCTCCTCCTGAATGCCTCTTTGTTGCTCAGATGTGGCCCTCTCTCTCTGGCTAAGCCAACTTGAAAGGTGAAATCACTGCCCTCCCCCCTACGTGGGATCAGACACCCAGGGAAGTGAATCTCCCTGGCAACGTGGAATATGACTCCCGGGGAGGAATGTAGACCCGGCATCGTGGGATGGAGAACATCTTCTTGACCAAAAGGGGGATGTGAAAGGAAATGAAATAAGCTTCAGTGGCAGAGAGATTCCAAAACGAGCCGAGAGATCACTCTGGTGGGCACTCTTACGCACACTTTAGACAACCTTTTTTAGGTTCTAAAGAATTGGGGTAGCTGGTGGTGGATACCTGAAACTATTAAACTACAACCCAGAACCCATGAATCTCGAAGACAGTTGTATAAAAATGTAGCTTATGAGGGGTGACAATGGGATTGGGAAAGCCATAAGGACCACACTCCCCTTTGTCTAGTTTATGGATGGATGTGTAGAAAAGTAGGGGAAGGAAACAAACAGACAAAGGTACCCAGTGTTCTTTTTTACTTCAATTGCTCTTTTTCACTCTAATTATTATTCTTGTTATTTTTGTGTGTGTGCTAATGAAGGTGTCAGGGATTGATTTAGGTGATGAATGTACAACTATGTAATGGTACTGTAAACAATCGAAAGTACAATTTGTTTTGTATGACTGCGTGGTATGTGAATATATCTCAATAAAATGATGATTAAAAAAAAATAGAGGGATACAAGTGCTGGAGAATATGTGGAGAGAGGGATACACCTATTCACTGTTGGTAGGGAAGTAGAATGGTGCAGCCAATCTGGAGGGCAGTGTGGTAGTTCCACAGGCAGCTAAGTATGGGGCTGCATATGCTCCTGCAACTCTGTTACTGGTTGTATACTTGGAGGAACTAAGAGCAGGGACACAAGTGAACATTTGCACACTGGTGTTTGTGGCAGCAGTATTCACAATTTCCAATGGATTGAGGTGACCTAAGGGTATATTGACAGATAAACAGAATGGTGAACTGTGGTGTATAAGTACAAAGGAATATTGAGCAGTGGCAATGAAGTTGTGAGGCATGCAACTAGGTGAATGGATTTGAGGGCAGTATGTTGAGTGAAATAAGCCAGAAATGAAAAGACAAACATTATAAAGCCTCACTAATATGGACTAACAATAATGTGCAAACTCTGAGAATTGAATCTGGGAGCATCGGTTATCAGGGGAAGGCTTATTGTAAAGGTTCCTAGATTGTAAGTTCTTATGTCAGTCAAATCTATTCATGAGTTGTAATGGTTATTTCTAAATTCTGAGATGCTGAACTATTTGTGTGTGAACTGGTTGGTCCCTGGAGCTTTGGGTATCTGTCTGGCACCTGGGACTGAGAACCAGAGTTTGGCAGCTGTGTCAGCATTGCCCCAGGAAACAACTGTTAAAAGAGGCTGAAGAGATCAGACTTCAATTGGAAATGTGAATGAAATGGACTTGGTTGAGACGGGTAGATCACACTAAAGGGTAGAGGATGATATTGACTGTATTTTAAAACTTTGGCTTGTGTGTGGGACCAAAGGAAAAGATGTTTATTTGGTGCAAAATCTATATTTTCTGTAGCACACTATATAATTGAACTTCTATGGTTCGTTTACTCAATTACCATAATTACATGGAACCTTGAACAGGGAGCAAGATCAGGTTGGTTTTTATAGGTTAGTGTGAAGCCCTGATACATCCCAGAGTAATTTGGGCAAAGAATAAAAAGTATCTGCAAAGTCCCCTTGAAGGACTAGGGAAAAATGTGGAAATATTAAACTTCCCCACCTGGGGAATTCCTGACCTTCTTGCAAGCATTGGGAACTACCAGTTTAGCAGGCCGAGCCCTTGATCTTGGGGCTTACCCTTATCAAGCTTGTTACCACAAAGGAGAGGTGTGCCAGTTTGAATGTATTATGTCCCCCAGAAAAAAAGCCATATTCTTTGATGCAATCTTGTGGGGCAGATGTTTGAGTGCTGATTAGATTGGAATCCTTCGAGTGTTTCCATGGAGATGCGCCCCACCCAGCTGTGGGTGGTGACTCTGATTGGATAATTTCCATGGAGGTATTACCTCACCCATTCAGGGTGGGTCTAAATTAAATCACTGGGGCCATATAAATGAACTGACAAACGGAAGGAACTCAGTGCAGCTGTGAGTGACATTTTGAAGAGGAGCTACAGCCAAGAGGGACACTTTGAAGAATGCACTGGAAATGAGAGAGGAGCTTCAACTTACAGAGACATTTTGGCGACGGCCTTTGAAAGCAGACTTTTGCTCCAGAGAAGCTAAGAGAGGACAAATGCCCTAAGAGCAACTAAGAGTGACATTTTTTAGGAGCTGAAGCCTAGAGAGAAACATCCTGAGAGAAAGCCATTTTTTTTAAATTCAGTTTTATTGAAATATATTCACATACTATACAATCATCCATGGTATACAATCAACTGTTCACAGTACAATCATATAGTTATGCATTCATCACCATAATCTATTTCTGAATATTTTCCTTACATCAGAAAGAATCAGAATAAGAATAAAAAATGAAAGTAAAAAAAGAACACCCAAATCATCCCCCCATCCCACCCTATTTGTCATTTAGTTTTTGTCCCCACTTTTCTACCCATCCATCCACACACTAGACAAAGGGAGTGTGATCCACAAGGCCTTCACAATCACACTGTCACCCCTTGTAATCTACATTATTGTACAATCGTCTTCAGGAGTCCAGACTACTGGGTTGGAGTTTGGTAGTTTCAGGTATTTACTTCTAGCTATCCAATACATTAAAACCTAAGAGGTGTTATCTATATAGTGCATAAGAATGTCCACCAGAGTTACCTCTCAACCCCACTTGAAATCTCTCAGCCACTGAAAGTATTTTGTCTCATTTTGCATCCCCCTTTTGGTCAAGAAGATATTCTCAATCCCATGATGCCAGGTCCAGATTCATCCCTGGGAGTCATATCCTGCATTGCCAGGGCGATTTACACCCCTGGGAATTGGGTCCCATGTAGGGGGGAGGGCAGTGAGTTCACCTGCCAAGGTGGCTCAGTTAGAGAGAGAGAGGGGGCCACATCTGAGCAACAAAGAGGTACTCAGGGGGAGACTCTTAGGCACAATTATATGCAAGTTTAGCCTCTCCTTTGCAGTAAAGCCCCACAAGGGCAAGTCCCATGATAGAGGGCTCGGCACATCAAACCGCCAGTCCCAATGTTTGTGACAACATAAACACCAGTCCAGGTGAGGAAGTCCAACATTTCTGCACCTTCTCCCAGCTCCTCGGGGTGGGGGGGGGGTAAATATATTTTTTATTCTCTGCCAAAATTACTTTGGGATGTGTCACTATTTCACTCTAACCTATACCAACCCACCGTATCTCACTTCCTATTTAAAGCTCCATGCAATCGTGGTGTTTGAACAAACTGACTGTAGGTCCTGCACTAAATAGACATCTCTTCCCTTGGTCTCACATGGAAGTTGAAGTTTTAAAACGCAGTCAGTTTCGACCTTTACCCTTTGGCCTGGTTTGCCCTAGTCTTAACCAGATCCGCTTCATTCATATCACTAATTGAAGTCTGGGCTCTTTTTCAGCTTTTTTTTAACAGTTGCTATATGCACTAATACTGACATTCATATCTCCCAAGCTCTAGCTCTGAGTTTCAGGTGTCTCAGAGATACGCATTGTTCCAGAGACCAATCAGGTCATACACTAAGGGATCAGCACCTCAAAGTTTAGAGATAGGCCTTACACTTCAGGAATAGAGTTGACTGCTGTAAGAGCTTACAATCTAGGGACCATTACAATAATCAAGTCCACGTTAGGCTATGTTCTAAGATTCAGTTCTGAGTTTACACATTGTAGTTAGTCCATATTGGTGAGACATTATAGTGCCTGCCTTTATTTCTGGCGTACTTCACTCAAATACTGTGTACAGGATCCATTCACCTTGTTATGTTTCTCACAGCTTCACTCCTTCTCGTAGTTGCTCAATATTCCATTGTATGCATACACCACAGTTCACTATTCTGTTCCTCAGTCTATGTACCCTTAGGTCACCTCCGCCCATTGCAAATCATGATTGCTGCCTCCATGAACACCAGTTTGCAAATGTCCATTCATGTCTCTGCTCTCAGATCTTCAAATGACATACCCCATAATGAGGTTGCAGAACCTTATGGTCCCCACATACTTAACTTTTTGTGGAACCACCACACTGACCTTCAGAAAGGCTATACCATTCTACCTGCTCATCAACAGTAGATAGGTACGTCCCTCTCACCATGTTTCCTCCAACACTTTTACTCCTATATGTATTTTTTCCTAGAATTTTATAGTTATATTCACATACCATACATTCATCCACAGTGCACAATCAGTTGTTTATGGTATCATCATAAAGTTGTACATTTATCACCACAATCAGTACTTGAACATATTGATTACTATAAGAAAAATTGTTTTTTTTTTAGCAATAGTAAAAAAGATGATAAAAAGAAAAGTAACATGTCATACAATACAATATAATAGTAAGGACAGAAAATAACACCACTACCAAGAATCCCATATTCCTCCCCTATATCCCCCTCTCATATACACTTAGCATTGGCATATTGCCTTTGTTACATTTAATGGAGATATATTACAATGTTACTGCTGACCATAGACTCCAATTTGCTTTGATTATGTTTTTTCCCAAATACCATCCCCTTTTCAACACTCTACATGGTTGACATTCATTTGCAGGAGAAAGCCATTTTGAAACCAGAACTTGGAGCAGATGCTGGCCATGTGCCTTCCCAGCTAACAGAGGTTTTCTGGATGCCATTGGCCATCTTCCAGTGAAGCTGCCCGATTGTTGATGCATTACCCTGGACACTTTACGGCCTTAAGACTGTAATTGTGTAATCAAATAAACCCCCTTTTATAAAAGCCAATCCATTTCTGTTGTTTTGCATTCCAGCAGCATTACCAAACTAGAACAAGAGGTTAAGCCTACTTATAATTGTGCCTGAGAGTCACCCCTAGACAACCTCTTTTGTTACTCAGACGTGGCCTCTCTAAGCCAACTCAGCAGCTGGACTTGCTGCCTTCCCCCCTACATGGGACATAACTCTCAGGGGTGTAGGTCTCCCTGCCAATGTAGGACATGACATCTGGAGATGAGCCTGGGCCCAGCATCATAGGATTGAGAAAACCTGGCCCAAAAGAGGGAAGAAAAATGAAACCAAATAAAGTTTCCGTGGCTGAGGGATTTCAAATAGAGTCAAGAGGTCATTCTGGAGGTTACTCTTATGCATTATATAGATATCCCTTTTTAGTTTTTAGTTTATTAGAATAGCTAGAAGGAAATATCTGCATCTGTTTAAGTGCAATCCAGTATCCTTGATTCTTGATGAGTGTGTAACTATATAGCTTATATGGTGTGACTGTGTGATTGTGAAAACCTTAAGGCTCACACTGTCTTTACACCAGTTTATGGATGGATGAGTAGAAAAATGGGGAAAAAAATAAACAAATAATTGTGGGGGAGGAGGGGTATGGGAAGTTTGGAGTGTTCTTTTTTATGTTTATTTTTATTTTTATATTTTGGAGTAATGAAAATGTCCAAAAATTGATTATGGTGGTGAATACACAGCTATATGATGATATTGTGGACAATTGTACGCTTTGGTTGATTGTATGGGATGTGAAAATATTTCAATAAAATTGCATTAAAAATTCATATGAAAGGAAAATGCTTTAAAGGACATTATCGGGACAATTGAAAAAAGTGTAATATGGACCATATGTTTTACGTCAATGTTAAATTTCTTGAACTTGAAAACTCTACTTAAGGTGGTTACATAAATGAGGATCCTTATTTGCAGGAAGCATATATGGAAGTGTCAGGTGTTAAAATATGCATCCTGTTGTCAAATGTTTAGAAAATGGGTAGACAGATAGATGAGAGAGAGAATGATATAACAAATATGGAAAAATGCTAATAGTTGAAAAATTTGGGTATCTGGATGGGGATACGTTGGAGTTCTAAGTACTGTTTTGTATTGTTTTTGTGATTTTCATGTAAGTTTAAGTTATTTCAAAAGAAAAAGTTTTTTAAAAAACCATGGAAGGGCAAAGGGTCCTGAATAGCCAAAACCATTTTGAAAAAGAACAAAGTTGAAAGACTCATACTTCCAATTTCAAAACTCATTACAAAGCTACAAAACAGTGTAGTAATTTGAAGGACTAATGGCTATTAATTTTCCAAAATTGGCAAAGGATATAAACCTTCAGATTCAAGAAGTTTAGAGTTCACCCCCTTTCCCCACCAAACAGTTGAAACCCAAAAAAATTCACACCAATACATATCATAATCAAAGTTCTGAACAGGAAAGACAAAGAAAAGTCAAAAGTATCAAGAGAAACTACACTTTACCTATGGGGTAAAGAATTTGTATAATAGCTGATTTATCATAAGAAACCATGGTAGGCGGAAAGAAAGTGGCACATTTTTCAAGTACTGAAAAATCCTTCAAGAGTGAAAAGGAAATCAAGACATTCTTGAGACTGATCTACCTGATGCACTGAAATGATGAATTCCTGAGATACTGGGGTTTCAAAGAGAGGAAGAGTTTATTGTTAGCACGAAGCAGGAGATCAGATGGACTGTCGGCCTAAAAATCTGTCTCTCAAAACTTCAATAACTCTGATAGTTTTATAGTATTAAAAAACAGGCAGGTTTGAGGATAATGAGCACAGTGGCTGGAGATGGCGAGATTAGAGATGATTTAATTAATGAGCGTGCACAGATTGTTTACAAAACGTATGAAAATGGCAGCCTTAATATGATGATGGATGTGTTTTTTAGTGTTATATTGAGGTAAAGTTCACTTACAGGTTAAAGTTTAACCTGCCCGTGTCAAGTGGGCCAATTTTGATTAGATCCAGTTCTGTCTAGCAAGATAGTTCTGGAATTGGGGTGGGTTAGTTCTGGAATGACTCAGGGCCCTTCATTAATAAACACTAGGGACTGTCTTTAGTGATCAGAAGAATCTAAAGTTGAAAAACAGAATAAGTGGGGTACAAGTAAGGGTCAGTCACAAAGCTTTCACAATTCATCATCAGAGATCAAGGCAGCTGGATTACAGTGCAGAGGTTTCAGATACTTCCCTCTGACTATTCTAATATACCAAAAAGTAAAAAGAAATATCTATGTAATGATTCAGTAATCATAATCATCCCCTAAATCCTAACTTCTTGGTTACATTCTCAAAAGAAAGATAAATAAGATTATTTGTCACCAGCAGACCTATCCTAAAATAATGGCTAAAGGAAGTTCCCTAACCAGAAAAGAAATGATGAAAGTAATGTTGGAACACTTAGAGTGAAGAAAGAGCATGATTATACAAAATGTACTATTGAGAGACGAATGAAAATTCCAACTAGGACTGATATTTAGCCTTTTCTATGAAGTAGCCACACACTTGGGACATCTTTATTAGGTCAATGATCCTTCTCATCTCTAGCTATATATTAGAATCACCTAAGGAGTTTTTTAAACATACTGATGCCCAAAGCTCACTCAGACCATTTAAATCTTTATCTCTAGATGTGGGTCAAGGAATTACTTTCAGTTGTTAAGTTCACCAGAGGCTTTTTATATGATAGTATGATTTTTGAGGTACTGACTAGACCTGCCTTATTTCCCTTTGCTTCTCCCCATTTCCCTAACATGGGCTTCTTTCCCACTAGCCCTAAAAATGTTTGTCTTCCTTCTGACAATCTCAGGGCACTGGTGGTATCAACATGGCCAATGACTTGACACCCATGCCCCTTGGCCAGCTCAAGAGCATTACCCTCCAGTTTGGGAGAGTTCTTCATTCCTATGAAAGTATCAGAACCCAGTTATGAAAAATAAAACCAAGCCAAACAGGGAAAAAAAAAAAAAAACAGTGTTGTTCTAGCACAAAAACATATAGACTACAATGGAATAGAATTGATAATTCAGGAATAAACCCATACATCTACAGCCAATTGATTTTTTACTAGAGTGCTAAATCCACTCAATGGGGAGAGAATAGACTTTTCAACAAATGATTCTGGGAAAACTGGAAATCCACATGCAAAAGAATGAAAGTGGGCCCCTATTTACCTCATATACAAAAATTAACTCAAAATTAACAACATAGATATAAGAGCTAAAACTATAAAACTTTTGGAGGAAAGCATAGTAAATATCTTCAGGACCTTGTATTAAGCAATGGATTCTTAGACTTTAAACCAAAAGCATATGCAACAAAATAAAAATTATGTAAATTGGGCTTTATCAAAATTAAAAACTTTTGTGCATCAAAGGGCAATATCAAGAAAGTGAGAAGTTAACCTATGGAATGGGAGAAAGCATTTGGAAACTCCATATCCAATAAGGGTTTAATATCTAGAGAATTTAAAGAACTCCTACAACTCAAAAACAAAAATGCAAGCAATCCAATTTAAAAATTGGCAAAGGAGTTGGAGTAGTTTGAAGCTCTATATACCCCCAGAAAAACATGTTCTTAAATCTAATCCATTCCTATGTGTGTGAACCTATTGTAATTAGGACCTTTTTATGAGGTTACTTCAGTTAAGATATGTGTGGCCCAGTCCAATCAGGATGGGTCTTACCTCGTTATAAACCAGATGAATTCAGGCCGGAGGGAGGAAGAAAGCCATAGGAGGCAAGAAGCTGAAAACTTAAGAGAAGGGGGAGACCAGGAAATGCCTCCATGTGCCTTGCCATGTGACAAGCTAAGGAGCCCAGGATCACCAGCAGCCAGCCCCAGAACACCAGTCTTCAGGGAAAAAGCATCACCTTGTCGATGCCTTGATTTGGACATTTTCCAGACCTCAAAGCCATCAGCTAATAAATTCCCAGTTTAAGCCAACCTATTTCATGATAATTGCTGAGCAGCCTGGGAAACTAAAACAGGAGTTGAATAGACATTTCTCCAAAAGAGATATTCAAATGGCCAATAAGCACATTATCATCCATTAGGGAAATGCAAATCAAACACAATGAATATGAGAACTCTGTACTTTCTGCATGATTTTTCTGTAAACCTACAACTGATCTAAAATGGCTTTTTAAAAAAGGCAAAGGCAAATTAAAGAGAGAAAAAAAACCTCAATGAGATACCACCTCATACTCACTAAAGTGGCTATTATTTTAAACAAATGGAAAATATGTGCTGGTGAGGATGTGGAGAAATAGGAACCCTTGTACCTTGCTGGTGGGAAAGTACACTCATGCAGCCACAGTGGAAAACAGTTTGACGGTTCCTCAGAAAGTTTAGCAGAGCACTACCATATGACCTGGCAATCCCACTTTGAAGTATATACTTAAAGGAATGGAAAGCGGGAACATGAACAGATATTTGTACACCGATGTTCACAGCAGCATTGTAACGCAATAGCCAAAAGGTAGAAGCAACCCAAGTGTCCATCAACAGATAAATGGATGAATAAACTGTGGTGTGTATACATATATATGATGTAATATTGTTCAGCTGTAAAAAGGAACGAAGTTCTGATATATTCTAGAACATGGATGAACCTTGAAGACATCATGTTATTTCTGGATTGAAATAAGCCAGACACAAAAGAACAAAAATTGTATGATTTCACTTATATGTTGTGCCGGTTTGAATGTATTATGTCCCCCCAGAAAAAGCCATATTCTTTCATGCAATCTTGTGGGGCAGACAGAATAGTGGGGATTAAGTTGGAATGTTTGGATTAGGTTGTTTGCATGGAGATGTGCCCCACCCAGCTGTGGGAGGTGACTCTGGTGGGATACTCCCATGGAGGTGTGGCCCCACCCATTCGGGGTGGGCCTTGATCAGTGGAGCCATATAAATGAGCTGGCTCAAGGAGAGGAGACGGAGTGCAGCTGTGAGTGACGTTTTGAAGAGGAGCAAGCTTGCTAGAGAGGAACGTCCTGGGAGAAAGCCATTTTGAAACCAGAACTTTGGAGCAGACGCCAGCCACGTGCCTTCCCAGCTAACAGAGGTTTTCCGGAAGCCATTGGCCATCCTCCAGTGAAGGTACCCGATTACTGATGTGTTACCTTGGACACTTTATGGCCTTAAGACTGTAACTGTGTAGCCAAATAAACCCCCTTTTTATAAAAGCCAGTCCATCTCTGGTGTTTTGCATTCCACAGCATTAGCAAACGAGAACATATGTAATAGCCAAAAACTGCAAATTCAGAGACAGAAAGTAGATTACAGGTTACCAGGGGTGGAAGGTGGGGTAAGAGAATGGGGAGTGAATGCTTAATGGGGATAAAGTTTCTGTTTGAGGTGATGCAAAAGTTTTGGTAATGGACGGTGGTGATATAGCCCAGTATTTTGAATGTAATTAATGCTACTGAATTGCATACTTGAAATTGGTTAAAATGGGAAATTTTATGTTGCATATATGTTACCACAATAGTTTTTTAAAAAATCATAAATGGAACCTCTTTTATTATTTCTAATATGACAACATGGATGAACCTTGAAGACATAATGCTGAGCAAAATAAGCCAAGCACAAAAAGAGAACTATTTTATGCTACCACTAATGTGAACATTGAAAAATGTAAAATAAATGGTTTATAATGTAGAATGTAGGGGAACTAGCGATAGAGAGCAATTAAGGAAGGGGGAACGATAATCCAGTAAGAACAGATAAGCTATTGTGGGTAAATTTAATGTTCTGGGAATGCCCAGGAATGACTATGGTCTGTTAATTTCTAACGGGTATAGCAGGAACAAGTTCACAGAAATGTTGCTGTATTAGGTTACTTTCTTGGGGTAGAGTAGGAGCATGTTGGAAGTACAGTAGTTATCTTAGGTTAGTTGTCTTTTTCTTACTCCCTTGTTATGGTCTGTTTGAAATGTTCTTTTATTGTATGTTTTCTTTAATTTTTTAAAAATTTTTTATTTTTTATACAGTTGATTTAAAAAAAAAAAAGAGTTAATTAAAAAAAAAAAAAAAGGAAAAAAATATGCAGAGCCCCCTTGAGGAGCTGGTGGGGAATGCAGGGATATTGGCCTGCCCCACCTCGATGGTTGCTAAAGTGCTCACAGATGGGGACTGGTGGTTTGATGAGTTGAGCACTCTACCACAGGAATTGCCCTTGGGAAGACTGTTGTTGCAAAGGAGAGGCTAGGCCTCCCTATAATTGTGCCTAAGAGCCTCCTCCCAAATGCCTCTTTATTGCTCAGATGTGGCCCTCTCTCTCTGGCTAAGCCAACTTGAAAGGTGAAATCACTGCCTTCCCCCCTACATGGGATCTGACACCCAGGGGAGTGAATCTCCCTGGCAACATGGAATATGACTCCCGGGGAGGAATGTGGACCCGGCATTGTGGGATGGAGAACATCTTCTTGACCAAAAGGGGGATGTGAAAGGAAATGAAATAAGCTTCAGTGGCAGAGAGATTCCAAAAGGAGCCGAGAGGTCACTCTGGTGGGCACTCTTACGCACAATAGAGACAACCCTTTTTAGGTTCCAATGAATTGGGGTAGCTGGCGGTAGATAGCTGAAACTATCAAACTACAACCCAGAACCCATGAATCTTGAAGATGATTGTATAAAAATATAGCTTCTGAGGGGTGACAATGGGATTGGGAAAGCCATAAGGACCACAGTCCCCTTTGTCTAGTTTATGGATGGAAGAGTAGAAAAATGAGGGAAGGAAACAAACAAACAAACAAACAAAGGCACCCAGTGTTCTTCTTTACTTTAATTGATCTTTTTCACTTTAATTATTATTCTTGTTACTTTTGTGTGTGTGTGGTAATGAAGGTGTCAGGGATTGATTCTGGTGATGAATGCCCAACTATGTAATGGTACTGTGAACAATCGAATGTACGCTTTGTTTTGTATGACTGTGTGGTATGTGAATATATCTCAATAAAATGAATATTAAAAAAATCATAAGTGGAACCTCTTTTAGTATTTCTAATATACAAATGTTGGATGAAAACACCATAAGTTCTGTTGAAGTTCTAATTTTGAAAAGAAGTACCACACAGTTCTTCCTAACCAGTAGACCAGTGTTTCTCAAACTCTGATTTGCATATAAATCTCCATTAAAATACAGACTCTAACTCACTAGGTCTGGGATAGGGCCTGAGATTCTGCATTTCTAACAAGTTTCTAGGGGATATGGTGCTGCCAAGGACTGCACTTTTGAGTAGTAAGTCTCAAGAATATTTGTCATCCTTAGTCCACTGGTCAGCAGGGAGTATATTAAATGATACAACCAGCAAATCTTAGAGGCATTTTAAACTTCTTAATTTTTTTTTATTTGCAAACATATACACAAATAGAAGAGTGAACCCTAAATTGGCATTTTGCCTATCTTTATTTTATGACATTCTTTGGCCCTGAACTTTTGGTTCCTAGAGTATTTTGAAGCAAATGTAGTCATTATGTCATTTCATCATGTACTTCTAACAGATAAGGATTTTTTTTTTGACAGTTTCATTATCACACAAAATTAACAAAAATTCCTTAATATCGCCTAATACTCGGTCCATATGCCAATTTCTCAGATGCCTGTTTCTGACCCTCTTCTCAGGCCATAGATGAGCTCCCTGGGCAGCTTCTCCACAGCTGAACACCTTTTTGTTGCTGTACTACTTTGCTCTGGGGCTTTCCTCAGAGCCTCAGCACGTAGGTATATTCCTCCTAGAACCGCATTTTGTGGACTGCCAGTTTCATTCTTGGAGAACTCTGTTTGCTAATAAACAATGGCAAAAGGCTTCGAATCGTGCCCTTTGAGTCGGATCCCCCCTTCCTGAGTGTCTGCCTGGTCCTGGGGACTTGAGGCTAGGACAGTAAACCACAGCCTGGCCCTGAGACTGAGAAATTGGCCAGGCCCCTGGCTGGCCACCCAAGTCACCTTGATGCAGACATTTGAAAGGGGTCATGCATGTGGGGAGTAGGTGGGGGTTTAGAGAGAGAGACTGAGAAATCGAGGCACAGTTGGAGTTGCTTCAGGAGAGGCCTATGGGATTAGGCTCCCTAAACTCCTCTAGCTTCTCCCAGATATCTTCCCAGGCTGGGATCCCACTATTTTGTTTCGTCTGTACAGTCACTGGCCTGTGCAGTTCAGCAAGGTACGTGGTTTCTGCCTCTCAGCATCTCGAATCCCTGGCTACAGGCAGGAAGGGCTTCCCTTAACCAAAGAGCAGAGTGGAGATTGTCCCTGCCCTGCTTCAGGCCCAGCCACTTGGGTGGAGCTTGTCTCCTGCAGCCTGTCACTGAAAATCTACAAGAAGTAGCTCCCACATTCCATCTTGACATTTTCTACCAAGTCCCCGAAACTTAAGAGCCAGCACATGGGTTCCTGGCCACCTGCTCCGGGACCAAATAGCAAGGAGTGCTGAGTTCCTGGCCTGCAGTGGGGAGGTGGGTCCTCCCAGGCCTGCATCCTGCACTGCGGTGCAGAACCCATCACTGCACTGCTTGATTTCCAGGTTCCACATTCGGTGCCCGTTGGGCTCTTTTGATTGTGTGACAGAAATAAAACTCAAAACTGTTTAAGCAGAGAGGGGAATATATTGGAAGGATGTGGGCCTCTCGCAGCACAGCTTGGTCCCAGGAAAGGCCGGAATGACATGGGGTTTCCCTCTCCGTCTTTTCTTTCCTCCCCTCCCTTCTGCTAGGCCCTTTCCTCCCCTTGCAGAACCCTTCAGAGTGGCAAGAAATGTGTCCCCCAATAGCCCTGAGTTTTAAGCCTCACAGAGGTCTCCGTGCTGACCACATACCGCAGGCACCAGGGAGCCTATGTAAACTCAGACACCAGATCCTCTAAACCAGGTGGGTCAGGATCTCTGGGTTCCCAGGGATTCTCCTGTGCCTCCAGGGTTGAGAACCACTGTGTTGCAGCTTCAGGCACCCAGTGAGACTCTTTCTTATTCCCATCCATAATTCTAGGGGTAGTTCTCTGATTAAGCCATTTTGGGTCAGGTACCTACCCCTGGACCAAGCCCCGGTGGCCGGGGGCCTGACTGCCTGCACAAAACAGCTACTAGCGAAGTGCCTGTGGATGTGCAGCAGCTGCCAGACCGGTGTCCCGAGTAGACAATCCCCCAGCAGCTCCCCACTGCTTGTTTCTCTCCTCTCATCCCCAAACCCTGTTGGAGTCTGACAGTTACCCCGTCTGACTTGATTTTGGTCACTTGTCTCTCGGAGTCAAGCTCAAGGCAGAAGGCTGAGCTGTGTCCTTGGGATGTGGTGACCAGGTGCAAGACGTGGTCCCGAGAGGTGGTGGAGGAGGCCAGAATGGAGTGGGCAGAGGAGCGGTCATGGAGCAAGGGAAGAGGGGCTACTGTGGACAATCTCTCCAGAAGGTTGTTGTACATATGGGAGTGAGACAGGGCAGTGGCCAGACAGAGCCACAGCGTCAGGGTAAGACATCTGGGATGGGAGAGAATCGCGCATGGGAAAGGCCAGCTTGTTCTGGCTGGGGAAAGGGAGGTTAATTTTCCCTGCACTCCTATGGGGCCTTTCCCCCTTCTATACTAAGAAGGGTGATGCCTGGAGTTCAAGACCAACGCTCTTCCAGCTCTGACCTCACTTCTGGGTGCAGGCTGGAGCTCAGCTCCAGTCTCAGTGCAGCCTCAGGCCTCTCCTTCCTACTCTGGTTCCAGGGATGCAGTTGGGGTTTCTGCAGACTCGGGGAGAATGCCTGGTGGATGTGGAAGCCAGGGGCAGGATTGGGGGCAGGAGACCGAGCTGAGGGCTTCAGACCTTGCTTAGGACAGTCCTAATGCCAGAGAGATCCTCGTGTCCTTCCCCTGTTCCCTTCCCCACTCAGCACTATGTTCCCTTTCTCCTGCACTATGTCCCCTTGCTCTAACTCTCATTCCCAGCACCTCATGGAAGGGATCCCCAGGATTATTCCTTCTCTCAGCAGGGTCCTTGGGGCAGACCAGAGAAAACAGGCCAGGCTTGTCTCTCTTCAGACCATGGGCCCCTAACCCTGGGGTGTGCTCCCAGCACCTGACCAGGCCTCAGGGGCAGCCTCTGCAATGATGGGATCTCCCATCCCAGAGGCCCTGGTGCGAGCCCGAGACCAGGCTGGGGAGGTTACTTGGGCAGGAGCTGTCAGTTACTTCTTGTTCAGCCTTGGATGTACCATGTAACCCACACTGAGCCTCTGTCTCCCTGTCTTTATGCCCAAGGTCCCCAGGGGCCAGCTTGGACCCCTCTTAGCCAGGCCCCACCCTAACCACGCCGGGGACAGACCAAATGACACCACACTTGGGGCTGGATGCTCACTTCTCTTTCCGCAAATACCAGACAGTCTGGGAATGGCAGGGAACAGAGCCAGGCTGGGGACCTGGACATTACACACCCAGGGGGCCCTTGGTGGAGGCAGACAACTTAACAACTGGTCTGAAAGTCAAAAGAGAGAGAGCTGGTTAGTGGGGTAAGCAGCAGTGGGGAGGCAGGGGCTGTGGAGCAAAGGCCCAGACAGAGGGCCTGGCCACTGGGGTGGATCTTGGAGTCAAGCCCTGCCCTGCCTGGACCCATTCCTGGGTGTGGAGCTGACGTGATCTGTGCCTGGCTGCCTGTGTGGGTGTCTGGGCAGCACTGGGTATTATACTGGGTGTACTGTCCCTAACCTGAAGCCGGAGAACTCAGGGGCATGTCTCCTGGTCTCTCTGAACCTCAGTTTCCTCAGGTGTCAGGGGGCACATCCATCCTCCCTGCACTGCCTCCCTCATGGGGATGCCGTGAGGAGCCAGTGGGATGAGGGCTCTGCCCTGCACAAGGTTCTGGGCACCCAAGTCCATCTTGTTTACTGCCGGATCCCCAGGGCAGGTGAGCGATGTCGCTGGGCTCATCTGTATGAGCCGTGTGTTAGCCCATGTGCATGCATGTGTGTGTGTGTGTGTGTGTAACACGCTCATGCTGTGAGGCTGTGCAGACAGGGCTGTGTGCCTGTACCAGGACGTGCATGTGCTCATGTGGGTGGGCCTCTGCCTCTGGGTGTTTCTCTGAGTGGGTGGGTGTCTATGTTGGGGACAAGCTGCTCAGAGCCCAGACTGGGCTCGGGGGACACTGGTGCCCCACTGGCTCCTGCCCAGGATGCTGCAGAGGCCAGCTGGAGTGCTGGGTGAGGGACCACTGGGCTGGCCGGCCGGGGCAGCTGGGGCTCAGACGTACTCTCGGGCGGCAGCCGAGGGTCCGGGACGGTAGGGCTGTGGGCTGCTGTTGGCTCTCTCGGGCTCCGGGCACGTGCAGCAGAGGAAGGAGCCCCCCAGCAGGGCCAGGCCAGCAGAGGCCCAGCCCACGAACAGGGCCGGACCAAATTCGTACCTGAAGGGGCAGGGATGAAGCCATCAGGCAGGACTGCACTAAGGGGGGACACCCAGGCCCTGCCTCACCCTGGCCCTCTCAGGGGTCTCCCAAGCCCTGGCAGAGGGAGGGCAGGGTGGGAGGACCTGGAGGTAGGGGGCCTCACAAGCATCACCAGTCTCTCCTCCCTCCCTCCCCCCTCCCCCTCACCTCCCGGCATATAAACAACACATAAGATAGATCTAGAGGTGGGAGGCTTGGGCTCTTCTCCCTGCTCTGTGCCACCTGGGGCAGGTCCCTGCCCCTCTCTCAGCCCATCATATCAGGCCAGTGGAAGGGGCATGAGAGGGGCCCACGAGGCCTGGTGGGGAGGAGCTGAGTGATCCCCTGTGATCCCTCAGTTATATGTCTGGCCCACAGAATTCCCAGCCAGAGCTCCCTGCTGCCCTCTGGTGAACGCCAGACCACTCAGCCTTGCACTCTGGGTTCTCCATTAGCAGGGCCCTGCTGGCCATCTCACCCACCTCTTTCACACCCTGGGTCTCCCCACCTCTGTGCCTTTGCACTGGAAGACCTTCCTCCTGGAGCTTCCCCCCCTTCTGTAACTACAAATCTTTCTCTACCTTCAGAGTCCAATTCAAATGTCACCTCCTCTTGGGGGCTTTCCTTGAAATGCCCCCCTCCCTCTCTTGACTCCATCCCCTGCGCTCACCCTGCCTCCTGAGCTGATTCCACTGACACTGCTCTCCCCAAAGGGCCATTCATTTCCTTGCTTGTCTGCTCCCTGGGGAGCACCTTGAGCTCTGATAGGGCATCTGATTCATATGTGTTCCCAGGGGCACCACGGGGGTGTTGAAGAGCTGGGGGACGAGTTCCAGTCTGGCATCCCCGGGCCTGGAGCTGCCCCTTGCTTGGCAGGTCTTTGTGGCTAGAGCCACTAGCCCCAGGGAATAAGCCTTATACACCCAAGGTCTCCTTTTCCTTCCCTCCCCACTCTTCTGCCTCCTCCAGGAAGCCCTCTGGACTGCAACAGTTCAGGCATCTTTTCTCATCTTCTCCCCTCTACCCCAGGGCCTGAGGCCCACTGAGAAGTCTGAGTTCAAGATTGCCCTATCCTCTGCTCCTGGCAGGGCTGGGAGGCGAGGGAGGAGACGGGGTAGGCCCAGACCCTTCCGGGAGCTTCCTGTTCTACCACCATGCCCTCAGCCTTACAGATGCTGACCATTTTCTCTCCTAAATATCTCTGAACCTGCTCTCTTTCTTCCTTTTCCACTGCTACTTCCCTGGCCCCAAGCCCTCACCAAGACTTTTGCAACAACCATCTACTGGTCTTGCTCTCTCCCAACCACTCTCCATGCCACAGGCAACCTTCCACCCGAGGATGATGAGCAAAGTTCTTCCTGCGGTTGCGAGGCCCTCCAGGGTTCTGCCCTCATTACCGCTCCAGCCCCATCTCCCTGACCACAGTGACTGCTGCCTCCTGCCGGAAGCCACTCCACAGCTGCTGCTACCAGCAGAAGTAACGGCAACTAAGTCTGTGCTTAATTCCTCTTCTAACCCTCACAGCCAGCCTGTGAGTTGGGTCCTCAAGGTATATCTCCATCTTATAGGGAAGAAACCAGGCCCAGAAAGATTAAGTTACTTGCCCAGGTCACAGAGTGATTACGTGCAGAGCTGGGGCTGAAACCCAGACACAAGGCTCTTCACTCCTCACCACACTGGCTCTCCAGGGAGTCCTCGCTGCTCCTGGGTGCCCACTGCAGGCCTCCCACCCCTTCAGAGGGTCCAGCCACACCCTGCCCAGCTTTCTGCTCCAGAGAGCTTCTCAGGGACAGCATCTGGGCCCCATGCCCCTCTCCCCAGCTAAGCAGCCTGCACAGGGCCCGGCTTTTAGACAATAGGTGGCCAAAGGCCAATGGCCCTCAAGGAGGTGGAGCAGGGAGGCCCGGCCTGCTCCCTGGCCCAAGCCATCCCGGCACTCACCTGGCATTAACAGGTGTGCTCGGGTTGAAGAACTCCTGGGTCACTAGGGTGGCATACCACGAGACGGCAGTCAAAGTGCAGAGGCCTGAGGACAGAGGAGGAGGTGCTCAGCTGTCTGGGCCTTAGCCGCCTGGGGCCGGGGCTGCCTGCCATGGCCAGGAGGGTGGAGGAGGAGTCAGGGGCACTTACCTGCCAGGAGGAAGAGGACTCCCCCGCAGATGGCCACGCGGCCCTTGGCGATGGGGTTGCTGTCTCCGACGCGTGTGCATTTCATGCCGATGACACTGAGGACCATGGCTACGAAGCCCAGGAGCACAGCCACCACCATGAGCGCTCGCGCGGACTGGATGTGACCTGGGGGCAGGCGGGCAGGGGCTGCTACTGAGTGGGTGCCTACTTCCATCCTCCACTGGTGGGCAAGTGGGGAGGGGACGCCTCAGGGATGGACCTGAGGTGGGAGGAGCCATCTGATGGGAGGGGCTTGAGCGGGAGAGGGACCGGGGTCAGTCCACCTGTCGGCAGGTGTGAGGAGACAGTGAGGACGCAGCCATGGGGGTGAGGGGGGACAGCGACGGTGTGGGGGTGAATCCTCTTCACAATCAGCCCCACTTTTATTCCCATTAGCAGGCTTTTGTGGGTGGGTGGGTGGGTGGTGGCATTTGACTTCTCTCTCCTGCTGCTTCCTGGCCCGTGACACCCTCTCAAGCCCGGCCCACCTCTCCCAAGCAGCTGGGGCAGCTTGTCTGGGGCCCTTCTGGATTCATTCAGAAGAGCTGAGGGCGTCCGAGGCCAAGCTCGGCCCAGGTTGACCTTCTGGCAGGGCCCCTCCCCCGCTCGCCATTCTGACAGTCACACCCTTCCTACTCCCCTTCCAGTTATCCTCGCCATATGCCTGCCTCTCCGTGGGTGCTTGATCAGCCCTGGGCCCTGCAGGGCAGCACCTGGCAGCTGGGTCCCTGAGGCAGGTCCGAAATCCTGCCCGTGATCGTGTGACCTGCAGTCGTGGGATGGAGCCCCAGCTCAGGGTGCAGGTGGGGCCCTTGGCAAAATAGGGGGGAGGGCTCCAGGTCAGGTTAGAGGCTGCCCTGGTGCCTGTTTACAAGCCCACTTTTCAGTCTCAACTCCACACCCCAGGAAAGGAGGTGCCTGCATCCATGCCCAGAGGCCGGGCTGGCACCCATGTGTGTGTCTGTATACGGCACATGGGAGAGTGGAGGGAGGGTCCTTACTGAGTACCCTGCATGCCAGGCCTCAGCTCAGTGAACCCTTCCCTGGCCCTGTAAGAGGTTTTAGTGCCCCCTTTTACAGATGAGGACAGCAGGACACAAAGAGGTCAGTGACTTGTTCAAGGTTACAGCTGGCCTGGACTTTCGCATGCACACAGGGTGCAGTTGTGAGGGGCTCGCAGAGGTTGAGGCTGGAGAGAGGAGCCCAGGTCCGATGGCAGACGGTGGGGAAAGCTGGCTCCCAGCTTCCCCCCGCCTGACACCCGTCCTCACCACCCGGCTGGGGACCTACCTTCCAAGGCGAGCAGCGAGTCGTAGAGCTTGCACTGCACCTGACCGGTGCTCTGGGAGGCACAGGACATCCAGAGCCCCTCATAGAGGCCCACGGCGGTGATGATGGCATCACCCGCGTAGGAGGACTGCTTCCACTGTGGCAGGGCTGTGCTGGCGATGATGCCCACCCAGCCCCCCAGGGCCAGAAAGTAGCCCAGGAGCTGGAGGCCCGAGTTGGCCATGGCCCAGGGGAGGGGTTGGGGGTCCCAGGGCTCAGAGCTGGGCCAGGGTCCCTGGGGGGACGAGAGCCATGGCTGGGTGAGCAGGGCAGCTAGGGGTCAGAAGCAGAGAAGGAGCAGTGGTAGTGGTGGCAGCAGCGACCAAGGCAGCAGCTCCAGGCTCCAGAATGCAGGCGGAGGCTCAGGGGCTGGCAAAGGCCAGGCGCCCGCCCACATCAGCAGCCTGAGCCAGGGCTGGGTCCCCAGCAAAGCTTGTGCCCAGCCTCCTGAGGTGGAAGGTGGGTGGGGCCCATGGCCCAGGTGGGTACCCCTGCCCCTGCCTCCACCCCACAGGGGAGGAGTGACCCTGTTTGCCCTCAGTGCCTTTCCACCCAGGGAAACCCTTTCAGGAACCTGATTCAAATGCCCTAAATTTCTCATAATCCCTACCCCAAGCACCAGCCCTGATATAGTAGACTTTGCTCTTACACAATGCTGATCTGACCCTTGGTGTTTTCTGTCTTCTGACTGGAGGCCAGACAGAAAGGAAATGGGATTCCAGTTTGCAGCAGGTACGACTAGAGTTAGACACCAAGGAGAACTTTTGGCAAGGGATCTGAGGTCAAATGTGCAGGAACTGGGCTGGAAAGCGGATTTGGGAAGAGAGGGTCATGGGTACCTGCAGGCTTGGGTATCAGGAATAGGGGGCCCAAACCAGGAATAGGTACTGGGGTCTGCTTAAGATCTGAGTGGGGCAGGAGAAGGGGGTGCACAGAAGAGGGTCCCATGCAAGGCTGGGCCAGAGCTGGCTGCTGGCCAGCAAGGAGGCTGGCAGAGAGGTGGGGAGACGGCACCAACCTTCCTGTACAAGTGGATTGTCCAGTCCTGCTAATCCCCTTGCTGGATGGTTCAGTGGCTCCTGCTGGAACCTGGGGCACCACGGCCCCAGACCCCAGATCCGGAACAGCCTGGTGAGGAGCCGTGGCCTCTGCACATTCCTGGGGAACAGGCTGCCCCCTCTGAGCATCCCCACCTCCTCTCTCTCCTGCCCTAGCTCAGCCCCCCAGGAACAGGGGAATGTTTAACTCTCCTGGACCTCATTAGCAATCCTCTCACGTCCAGCCCCATGGGCTCCTGGCGTGGGTGCAGCAGGAATGTCACAAACCTGCTCCCACTCCTGCCAGCCCCCTGGACGGCCCCCGCCATCCCCAACGGCCCACCCTCTGCTCCCAGACCCCACTATGGGAAGTCAGGGTCTTGCTGGGGATCCCGGCCAGCCTTCCTTCCCCACAGCCTGGCCCCCCTCTGCAGGGACAAGTCCCCAGCCCGCTCCCGCTCCCTCGCATTCTTCACGTGGCTATGCAAACGAGAGAGTGCCAGGCACTGCGCAGACAACGGCAGCCCTTTGTGCCTGCCCAAGGCGTGGGCCCCTGGTATGGCCTGCAGCTCCAACCGGCCCTGCGAGGGGTCAGGGGTGGGCGCCATTTGGCCCGTGGTCCTCCAGTCCTCATACTGGGCCCCTCTGAGTTCCCTCAGTGCTGGGAAGGCCAGAACCCCGTGGATCTGTGTATACCCAGACATGTTTCCTGGGATGGCCGGCGGGTCCAAAAAAAGCAAGTGAGGTCTAGAAAATTGGGGAGAAGTGAGTCCTGGGTTCAAGTCCCTTGTCTGCCATGGATAATGATAATGCCTTGCACAGAGGACGCTGCGGGAGCCAACTGTGGAGGGGACACGGGAATGCACGAGATTCCTGTGACCAGGTGCTTTTGTGCATGAACTCAGCTCATCTCAAGGCAGCCCCTCAAGGAGGGCAGACCTCTTTCCAGATAAGGAAACCAAGGCCGAGCAAGGGAACTTACCCCAAGCTAGGAGGTGGCTGGGGTGAGGGGGGTTCCCGTGCAGACCCGTGTGGCTCTAGCACCTCGTTCTCTCCACCACACCTGCTGACCAGTCCAGACTGGGAGGCAGTGGGGGCAGTTATGGAATGCTTCCTAGACATGCCACCAGAGCTGAATGGGGGGCCTCAGTTTCCTCACCTCTAAATGGACCGTCTACTTCTTGGGGTTGTGATATCTGTTAAGCTAATCAGCGTATGGGGGGACAGGGTGCCCCCACTTGGTGGCCACTTAGCACATGTTACTTCCCACAGGGCTGAGGCCCCTCTCAAGCTGGGGCCCTGGCCCCTTCTCCTCACCTTCTGTAGGGCTGTCCCTGTGAGGAAGATCCAGGGGTCATTAGCTCTCAGAGAGGACCTAGGTCAGAGCTCTGAGCTCTGGGTCCCAGTGTCCTCAAAGCCACACAGAAATGGAGTGTCAGAGTCACACAGGCCCCTAGAGACCACAGCCTGCAACTCCCTCCATTGACAAGAGGAAGCTGAGAGCTCAGGACAGGGAGTGAGCTGCTTAGGGTCACCCAGCACCTCCAGAGCCAACATCCTGCAGCTCTGAGGCCTTAGGGACATGGGGATGCCTGCATGGCTCCTACGTTCTGGCCATCCCCAGAGCCTTTCATCTCTCTGGGGACCCAGAGCATCTCTGTCATCCAGAATGGGGCTCACTTTGTCCCTGAAGCCCTTCTGTGTATTCCAGTTCTTTGTTATTTGAGGTTTTGCATCTGTTCTGCCAAAATAGCCTCTTCTACTCTGATGGCCTTCCCCCACCAATGTTCCGAAGCCTTTTGGAACTCAGGTCCTGCCCCGGGAGTTAGCTCCCTAATCTGGTGTAGCTTCTCCATCCAGGGCACCTACCAACCCTGGGGAGAGAGGAGGGCTACATCCCGGTGACTCCCAGGCATGAGGAGAGGGCCAGAAGGCTGGGAAGTCTTGGGCTCCCACCCAGACTCCTTTAGGAGCTAACTGTAAACTGCCCTGGGGTGTCACACATCACTGTTTAAAAGTGCTTTCGCATCCACGACAAGAGGCCCAGGGTTCTAGTTTTAGCTCTGACACTGAAAAGCTGTGTGACGTAGGCAAGTCCCTTAGCTTCTCTGGGCCTGATTCTTCAGCTGGAAAAATAATGAAATACCAACTGTCCTGTCTGGTTCTGAGGGAGGTGACAAGGATCAGATAATGGGTGAGAAATGCTTTTGGAAAGCATAAAATGCCTGAAGACATTTGGCTAACCAAAGCTCTGCTCTGAAGACTCCCTGCAGGATGGGTCTCCCCCTGGGTCCCTCTTATCTCCGATGTCAGCAGACTGCCCTGTGGCTGAAGGCACCTTTGCCACCTTCTCTGCAACAGTGCCTGGCAAAGAGCCCTGGTTGGTAAATATGTGATTCAGCTAGTTCTCTTCAGCCACCATGGAAAACTTCGGAGGCTCAGGAAGTGGTGCTGGTCTTAACTACCTATACCTGCAAGCTCCTGCCCAACTCAGTCTGCCCTTTCTGTGGAGCCACAGGCTCAGAAAGGAGGTGACTTGCCTCAGGTCACACAGCCAGGAAGCAACACGGCCAGCACTACCCCACCCTACCCTCTGCTGGGAAAGTTAAGCACCCTGATCTGGAATCCATGGTGCTTTTTGCATATTTCAATTCAGTGCTCTTACCTGGTTCTTTGCCTCTCTCCCGGAGGACTGTAAGCACCTTGAGGCCTCACTAACAGCCTCCTGTTTGTATCCCACTGCCTGACCAGGGCGGGGGATGCCTCTGCAGCTCACCTGGAAGTCTGGTGGTGCTCTCTCCTCCCTGAGGACACGACCACCTCTTCACCTCTGCTGAGGACTCTGCCGGCTTCCTGGGCTACCAGAGACCAATGCCTTCCACTTCCAAGTCTTTCCCAATGAGTCGCCCCTCATCCCCTTTAGTGCTCCCGTGGGCTCTGTCTCTCCATCCCACACTCCCTCTTACTGCAAAACATGGCTGGAGCAGCCACAGTCCCACCGCAGCCCCGTCCTGCCAGGACCTCCTGCTTCCAGGACAACTCCCCCCATCCCAGTTATAGATGCTTAGTCTGCTCCAGTTGCCATTGGAAACCTTCGGCTTTTCAGGAGCTCAACTGAGACAGTCAGCTGTGACTATGTAGTTAGCATGCTTTGAGGAGGAAAATTCTAGAAAACCAGAATCAGGCTTATAAAGTTTTCTGTAATGTGGTGAGTATCTACCATGTGCTAAGCACTATGTTGGGTGCTTTATGAGCGTTCTCTCATTAAGAATCTCAAAGCTCTCAGGAGGTGAGGATTGTTATCCCATCTTATTGATGAGGAAACAGAAGTTAAGTAACTTGCTGAAGGTCACACAACTCCAGGTGGTGGATGTGGGCATCCCACCCAGCACAGCATGTGGGTGAAGCTCCCGCCCTTTCCATTAACCTACAAGGCTCCCTCTCTGCACGGCAAGTGAGTCACCCAAACTGGACCTGGGAGATCAATGATGAGGCAAGGAATGTAACCATTCTGCACACCAATGCAAGACCTATCTCCCAGTGTGGACGCCAACCCTCTCTGACTCCTTGCGGTCGCGGTTACTGCTTCTGGGGGGGAGTGGCGGCCGGTAGCGGAGCCCTCAGCTCTCGGGGCTGCTTAAAGGGTACCGGCGGCGGGGGCTCTTTCCCGGAGGCGAGGGCGAGGCGGAGGACTTGGCCAGGTCCTCGGCGGGAGGAGTGCAAGGTGTGGAGGGCGGCGATAAGGACAAGATACTCTTCATCCAGTAGGAGTATGCGCCAAAGAGATTTATTCAGGGGTGATTACAGGTTATATAGGCTGGTAAGAAGGGCAGGGCTGGAAAAGAGGTGAAGTAGCCTTAAATGGCAATACTGAAGGGAGAGGGGCTAGGATTGGTTCTGAGAGGACGCAGGAGCCGTTGCAGCGGGCGGGAGTTGTTCTGGCCACGGTGCATGCGCGCTGGCGGTGGCAGGAGTTGCCTTGGCACAGGGGAGTGTGCGGGTAAGATAAGGAAGTGGGGAAAGGGCGGTTGGGAGAAAGGCGGTTCCCTCCGGCAAGCCTCCCCTGCCCGTGACATTTTGGGTGAGGAAAAGGGAGCTGCCTTGACCTCGCTCCCCAGGCTCGGGGGGGCTGCAGAGGGCACTAACGCCCGTACCTACTACCCTCCCCAGGGGGTGATATCAGGTCCCCTGGCCCAGGCCTGGTAAGTCGAGGTACAAGCTCAGTCACCCGCAACTCCTCCTGCATCTATACTAATTTCCGGTCTCCTGACTTTGAACACCATCTAGATGCCAATGAGTCCTGAAGTTGCATCTCCTACCTTGACTTCTCCAGGCACACAGAAATCTGTCTATTTGATATGTCCACTTGGATGTCTAAAAGGTTCCTCAAATGTAAACATAACATGTTTTAAAGCAGACTCTTGGTTTCCATGCCCCACCAACCATCCCTCCCCTCCTGCAGTCTTCCTCATCATGGGAAAAGGCAACTGTTTAGACTGGAATCCTTGATGCTTCTTTTTCTCACACCCCACATCCAATCCATCAACAACTCTGTTAGTTCTTCAAAAGCAGATGCAGAAAACTGGAGTCTATGGTTAACAGTAACATTGTAATATGCTTCCTTTAAATGTAACAAAGGCAATATAGCAAAGCTAAATGTCTATGAGAGGGGGATATAAGGGAGGGGTATGGGATTCTTGGTAGTGGTGTTGTTGTCTGACCTTATATTGTATTGTATGGTATTTTAATTTTTTTAATCTTTTTTATTATTCTTAAAAATTTTTTTTGGAGTAATGAATATGTTCAAGTACTGATTGTGGAGATGAATGCACAACTATTTGATGATACTGTGAACAAGTGATTGTACCCTGTGGATGATTGTATGGCATATGAATATATCTGTATAAAATTGCAGGGAAAAATATAAACAGAGGGATACAAGTGCTGGAGAAAGAGATGTACCTATTTACTGTTGGTGGGGAAGTAGAATGGTGTAGCCTATCTGAAGGACAGTGTGGTGGTTCCCACAAGAAGTATATGGATGCCATGAGGTTCTGCAACCTCATTATGGGGTATATGCTTGGAAGATCTGACAGCAGGGACACAAAGGGACATTTGCACACTAGTGTTTATAGCAACAGCATTCAAGATTTGCAATGGATGGAGGTGGCCTAAGGGCACATCGACTGAGGAACAGAATGGTGACTTGTGGTATATGCATATGAATATTGAGCAGCTGCAAGAAGGAATAAATCTGTGAGACAAGCAACTAGGTGAATGCATCTTGAGGACAGCATTTTGAATGAAGTAGGCCAGAAACAAAAAGACAAACATAATGCCTCACTAATATGGACTAACTATAACATGTAAACTCTGAGATTTGAATCTTAGAGCACAGCTTATCAGGGGAATGCTTATTGTAATGGTCCCTAGATTGTAAACTCTTATTGCAGTCACATCTATTCCTGAGTTGTAATGGTTATCTCCAAATTCTGAGATGCTGAGCTCTTTGTGTATAACCTGGCCAGTTTCTAGAACTATGGGTATCTGTGTGACACCTGAAAACCAGGGCCAGAGCTCGGCAGCTATGAATGTCAATATTACTTTGTGATGGTTGGGTTCATGTGTCAGCCTGGCCAGGTGATGGTACCCAGCTGTCTGGTCAAGCAAGCACCAGCCTAGCCATTGCTGCGAGGATGTTTGTGGCTGGTTAATAAACCAACAGGCTGGTTTATTAAATCATCAGTCAATTGGCTGCAGCTGTGATTGATAATGTCAACAAAGGGCGTGTCTTCCACAATGAGAGAATGCAGTTGGCTGGATTTAATCCAATTAATCAGTTGAAGACTTTTAAGCGAGACAGATAGAGGACCTTCACTTCTTCAGCTGCCCAGTCAAACATTTCCTGAGGAGTTTGTTGAAGTTGCCAGTTTGTTTCCTGAGGAGTTCGTCGAACACGTTAGTCGAAGATCCCAGTTCATTTTCTGAGGAGTTCATCGAAGTTGCCAGTTCGTTTCCTGAGGAGTTCATCGAACATCTTCATTGAAGTTGCCAGTTTGCTGTCTGCCCTACAGAATTTGGACTCGTGCATACCCACAGTTGTGTGAGTCACTGTTCTGGCTTGCTAATGCTGCTAGAATGCAAAACACCAGAAATGGATTGGCTTTTATAAAAGGGGGTCTATTGGGTTACACAGTTACAGTCTCAAGGCCACAGAGTGTCCAAGGTAACGCATCAACAATCGGGCACCTTCACTGGAGGATGGCCGATGGTGTCCAGGAAAATCCTCGTCAGCTGGGAAGGCATGTGGCCGGTATCTGCTCCAAGTTCTGGTCTCAAAATGGCTTTCTCCCAGGAGGTTCCTCTCTAGGCCTCAGCTCCTCAAAAACATCACTCTCAGTTGCTCTTGGGGTGTTTGTCCTCTCCTAGCTTCTCCATAGCAAAAATCTGCTTTCAAAGGCCTTCTCCAAAATGTCTCTGCAAGCTGAAGCTCCTCTCTCAGTTCCAGTGCATTCCTCAAAGTGTCCCTCTTGGCTGTAGCTCCTCTTTAAAATGTCACTCGCAGCTGCACTGAGTTCCTTCTGTTTGTCAGCTCATTTATACGGCTCCAGTGATTTAATTTAGATCCACCCTGAATGGGCGGGTCAACACCTCCATGGAAATTATCCAATCAGAGTCATCACCCACAGTTGGGTGCAGTGCATCTCCACAGAAACACTCAAAGAATTACAATCTAATCAACACTGATACTTCTGCTCACACAAGATTACATAAAAGATAATAGCATTTTGGGAGACATAATACATTCAAACTGGCACAGTCACTTTTATAAATCCTATACTTATAGATATCTCTCATTGATTCTGTTTCCCTAGAGAACCCTGACTAATACATACCTCATACAACAACTGTTAAAAAGCTGAAAAAGAGTTCAGTCTTCAATTAGAGATACGAATGAAGTGGATCTGCTTAGGACTAAGGCAAATCAGGCCAAAGGGTAAAGGACGATATTGACTGTTTTATTACTTTAACTTCTGTGTGAGACCAAAAGAAAAGATGCTTACCTGATACAGGATCTATATTTTCTGCAGCACACTAAATAATTTAACTTGTATGGAAAGTTTATTCAAACACCATAATTACATGGAACTTTGAATAGGAAGTGAGATCTGGTAGGTTTGTACAGGTTAGTGTGAAATCCCGATACACCCCAAAGTAATTTGGGCAGAGAATAAAAATATATTTGCAGGGTCCTCCCTGAGGAACTGGGGAAAAAGGCAGAAATGTTGGACTTCCCCATCTGGGTTATACTACTATTCTCACAAACACTGAGGACTAACAATTTATAGGACAAGTCCTTGATCTTGGGGCTTGCCCTTATGAAGCTTGCAAAGGAGAGGCTAAGCCTACTTGTAATTGTGCCTAAGAGTGTCCCCCAGAGAACCTCTTTTGTTGCTCAGATGTGGCCTCTCTCTAAGCCCACTAGGCAGATGAACTCACTGCCTTCCCCCCTATGTGGGGCATGACTCCCAGGGGTGTAAATCTCCCTGGCAATGGACTCCTGGGGATGAGCCTGGACCTGGCATTGTGGGGTTGAGAAAATCTTCTTGACCAAAACGTGAAAGTGAAATGAAACAAAATAAAGTTTCAGTGACTGAGAGATTTCAAATGGGGTTGAGACGTCACTCTGGAGGGCATTCTTATGCCCTATATAGATATCCCTTTTTAGCTTTTAGTGTATTGGAACAGCTAGAAGGAAATACTTGAAATGGTTGAACTGCAACCCAGTATCCTTGATTCTTGAAGACGATTGTATAGCTATGTAGCTTATACAGTGTATTAGTTAGGGTTCCCTAGGGAAACAGAATCAATGAGAGATATCTATAAATTTAAGATTTATAAAAGTGTCTCATGCAACTGTGGGTATGCAAGAGTCCAAATTCCGTAGGGCAGGCAGCAAACTGCAAGTCCAAAGATGTTTGATGAACTCCTCAGGAAACAAACTGGCAATTTTGACGAGCATTTTTGATGAACTCCTCAGGAAACACTTTGCTGGTCAGCCGAAGAAGTGAAGGTCCTCTATCTGTCTCGCTTAAAAATCTTCAACTGATTGGATTAAATCCAGCTGACTGCATTCTCTCAGTGTGGAAGACACTCCCTTCATTGACGTTATCAGTCACAGCTGCAGCCAATTGACAGATGATTTAATAAACCAGCCTGTTGGTTTATTAACCAGCCACAAACATTCTTGCAGCAACAGTTAGGCCAGTGCTTGCTTGACCAGACAGCTGGGTACCATCACCTGGCCAAGGTGACACATGAACCTAACTATCACATATGGTGTGATGGTGAGATTGTGAAAACCTTGTGGCTAACACTCCCTTTATCCAGGGTATGGACAGATGAGTAGAAAGATGGGGACAAAAACTAAATGAAAAATAGGGTGGGATGCGGGGATGGAATGCTTTGGGTTTCTTTTTTACTTTTATTTTTATTCTTTTTGGAGTAAGGAAAATGTTCAAAAACAGATTGGGGTGATGAATGCACAACTATATGATGGTACTGTGAACAGATGATTGTACACCGTGAATGAATGTATGGTATGTGCATATATCTTAAAAAAACTGAATTTAAAAAAAAAAGCAGATGCAGAATCTGACCTTTTTCTCTACCATAACTGCCTGTCCCCAATCCAGACCATCTTCCTCTCCCCTGCGTCACTGCAGTAGCCACTTTGCTTGTCTCCTTGTCTCTCTTCTTACCCCCCCATTGTCTGTTCTCTGCATAAACTGTTCAGGGAGGCTTTCAGAACTTAAGTTGGATGCCATGGTGCCTCTGCACAGAACCCTCCAAGGGCACCATCTCACTCAGAATAAAAGCCCAAGTCCTCGCAATGGCCGATGAGGCCCGCAAGATGTCTGGCCCCGTCGACAGCTCTCCTGGCCCACTCTGCGCCACCACGGTGGCCTCCTGCTGGTCCTCCACCTCGGGGCCTTACCCTGCTTCTTTCTGCACCCGCAGCCTTGCTCCCTCACTTTCTCCAGGTCTTTGCCCTAAAGTTGTCTTATTAGAGGCCTTACCACATATGGAAAAGCAACCCTTCATGGCATTTCCAAATTCACTCATCCTGTACTTTTTGTTAATGGCACTTTTCACTCTATGACACACACACACACACCGGCTGCTTATCTGTCTTCCCTACAAAAATATAAGCTCAGTGAGGGCAGCGCCTTGTTTTGTTCACTACCCTATTCCCAGCCCCCTGACACTAAGCTGGTGCTCAGTAAATATTGGTTGATTGAATAAATGAATACCCAGCATGCAGGTTCCTGAACTCTCTACCCCGTAGTGTCTCAAGCCCAGCAGAGGAGATGGCTTAGCACTAGGGGCTTGTGAGAGGAGTCGGGTCCCCAGTTCTGCTCTTTCTGTGCCTCCTAGAGGGGTGTGTCTTCCTGGACATAGAGGCCCTGAGGGATGGAGACTCTGAGGCCAGATGGCAGAACAGGCAGCATGTGGCTGACATGGGGGCACAGTGCTAGAACCACTGCTGACCCGCTGGCCCCTGCCAGAAAAGGAGTCATCACAATCACACCATTTATCCAGAGCTTTGCAGTTTACAACGTGCTGTCACATCTGATATTGCACCTGGGTCATTCACCTACAAGGATGATGATCCCCATGATACAGACAACCCTGAGGTCCCAAGGTTAAGCATCTGGCCTGAAGCTGGTAGAGCCGGCCCCGAGCCAGGCCTTCTGTACCAGCCCTGCCACTCCATCCTGCCTCGGGTAATTTGTATCAAGCGAGATACAGAATGGGCACAGTTCCACCCTCTGAACAAACTACCAAGTTAAGAAACAACGACAACAAACCATTTATTCTTTGGTTGTCTACACAGGACATTTAAGTACTGTACTGCTGTGCAGGCCGCCCAGGACAGCTTGGGCCTGTGTCCTGAGCCCTAGCCAGGCCTGCAGAGGAGCAGACCGTCCTGCCATGTCCACTCCAAGAGCAGCAGCACCATGCAGACGGCCGGCTGTCAGCAGGGTCCTCTCAGCCAGGCCACAGACATAAGTCACCCATTGCTCCCTGTTCCCAAAGGGCTGGCATTCTCCAGGGTAGAGGACGGAGTACCTCACTGTGAGTCCCATAAACCATCCACGTGTGGCCTGGGCACCATCATAGCTCATCCTTGTGCCTCAACTCGCTGCCTGAGAGAGGTTTTTCTCCAGGTTTTGGGGGGGCCTGCTGGGCTTCCAGGGGCTGCTCCTGGGGAAGGTCCATCTCTTCTGGGCTAAAGAGCATCTTCACCAAGTCATCTGCCTGCACCCTGTCCTGCAAGGACAAACCCGGCCAATTAAAAGAGGCCTCTAGGCAAGGCATACTCGGTCTTTCGGGGGCTGCTTCCCAGAGAACAGAAAAGGCTCTCTTTCATGGCCGCAGAGCTCATCCCCCTCCCAGAGCAGGCCCTACCCTCTGAGCAACGGCAGCCCCAGGAAGGAACCAAGAACCCAGAGTCACACCTCCTCGCCTCCCCGCCCTGACCCCACCTGGAGCCCCGTCTGCAGGTCAGCAGGAAGGGGCAGTGTGCCCAAGGTGACATGCTGGAGCAAGGAGTCCCCTGGCTCCCACACGGCCACCGTGCCTTTCATGCTGAAGCCATTGGCAACAGCATTTGGGGAAGGAGGGAACCAGAGCAGAGCAGCACCAACTGCTCTCACCCGCTCGCTGTGTCGTGGGTCCAGGGTGAACCACAGGGCGATGGCACAGCGCTGGCCCCTGGTGACGGCCTTCACTCCGTGTGGGTTTTCAGTGCCTGAAGAGAATCCCACCGCCCTTCCGCATTGGGGCTGCACCTCTGCCTAAAGGGGCAAAAAGGAGGGAGCGCAATGGGACATGACTGAAATGCACCTTCAGGAGAGGTCAGAGATCATCAGGGCTCAGGATTGACGGAGGCTCTTCAGCTTGGCTTCCCAGAGACCAGAGCCAAAGAGCAGGGGTGACTGGTCAGAGGAGTGACGGACACCCTCAAGGCCCCCCTGGTTGGGGAGCAGGGATGGCTGGCCACCAGGAAGCCCAGTTGGCCATTCTACCCACTGCATTTTGGGGACATCAACTCCAGAAAACAGGCTGCTGTCTCCAGGGATTAGGACAAGGGAGTACTCACCGTCATGGTCTTGGCATCTAGTTCAGTGAAATAAAAGTTTCCTCCATCAAAGTCCCCATTTAGGTAAAGAATGGCACTGGGAAAGGTAGAGAGCGTTTTTCAGCATGGGCCTGTCTTCCCTCCTCTCCCCAGACAACCCACAGCTCAGTGCTTTCATCTCCAATGCTCTCAACAGGGTGGCCTTTTGTAGGGAGAACGCTTTCAAGAATTTTCTTTGAAGTGGCACAAACACAACTTCCTCCCACCCCCATCCTTGTGCCAGAGAACCTGCTGTGCCCTTCTCTGGGTATTTCTGTACCAAGGCCACAATTTTACTGCTGTACTTATTGCTGTATATGACACTGATTCCCTTGTCTGTCGTTCTGGCCAGGGTAGGGCCCAGGGGCAGAGCTGGCACCTGTAGTCCCGGAAGGTGTAGGCGGGGGGCTCCTTGACGCACATGAGGGCCTCGGCATTCAGGATGCAGTTGTCCACATGGACTGGATGGCTACTGTCCTTCCTTTCCGCCTGTGCCTCTGAGGCCAAGAAACCACCTGTCAGCGCTGGGGCACTTCAGGAAAACTCACAGCTCTCCTGTTGGCATGGAGGGGGGTGCTCCCCAAAATGTGCCTGGGTCCAAGGAAATGTCCAGTGAACCAGTGGGGGTGGCTCTCTGGCTAAGCCATAAACCTAAAGCCCGGGACAAGGCTGGTTCTGAGCAGGGGCGAGCAAGGTGCAGCCAGCAGTACTGGGAGGCTCTAACCAAGGGCAGATCCTAGGCTGAATGGCACAGTCCTAGTTTTCTTGGTGGAATTTACAAAACAGGAAGGCCCCAGGAAGTAAAAATAAGGAGGGAGGGGGGCAGAATGGAGTGTCAATCCACCAGATGGAGGCAAGGTGAGGATGGTATGGAGGGACTAGAGAACTGCTGGGGAGCAGAGGTAAGGAGCTAACTTCAGTAAGGGTCTGCTTGGCAGGCGGGCTTTGGGTGGGTGTGGGTAGAGGAGCCATGCAGGGAGATCACGAATGAGAACAGACAAGAAGTACTAGAAATGCCAAGCAGACCACACTCACGACATCGAATGCTCCTTTTCCCTGTGCAAGCCTCTGCATTCCCTCCACTGGCTGGTGGCACCATCGTCCTCCCGTCCCTCAAGCCCTGGCGGATACCTCCTTATCCATCCCTGTTTGTCCAGCCAGTCGTTAAGTCCTACCCACTCCACTCCCTATATCTGTCTCTCCCACCTGCCCTCCCTTCTCCTCCCACTGCCTTGTCCTCTTCCACCGAGGACACAGTTAACTGGCTCCTTCTGCTCTCTACAGCATGAAAGTACTCTTTCAGAAACCAAGGCCTCCACGAACCTTCCGCTTCCTGACAACTCTCCCTGGCTTCCCTTTGCCTATGCCAGGCCTCCGCCATCACCCACAGCAGGTGGCAGCCACATACCCGGCACAGCCCTAGGGTGTGCCCTGATTTTGATAGAAAAATCAAAATCAATTTGGGAGAGCAAAGACCTCTCACCTCTGCTGTCTGTCACCGGCACGTTGGTGCCAGGGGCCCTCAGGACTGCAGACCACATGGGACTCCAAGAGCAGGGGTCCCACCTCACCCCTCTCCCCAGGGAAGCAAAAGGGCATGGGAGAGAGGGAAGGCCAGAGGGAAATCACCTCAAATCTGCCCTAACTTGTAAAATAAGTAGATCTCACAAATTGTGGTATTTAGCAATTTGTAGAAGCGAACATGCAACACAGCTCATGAGTAACACAGAGACACCGGTGTGCCCAATACCATCATTGAGAACCTCTGGCCTACAGGAAAAAGGATTAAACTCTTGAATGTAGGTCTCTAAAATCTGGCTTCTGAGGACCTCGCCTGTCTTATCTTCCATTGCTCCCCCTTTAACCTTACTCTCAAGAAATGGCAGCTTTCTTAAAGTTCCCCTAACCACCACGTGGTTCAAGGCCTCCATTCCTTGGCACACACTGTCCTCAAACTCCTATTCATCCTGCCAAACTGCCATCACCTCCTCTTGGAAGCCTTCCTGATTCCCCAGGTAGACTGATCATAACTTCCTCTGTGCTACTGATGCTCTTACACTGGGTTGCCAGTTGTTTTTTGTTTACGTTCTCATCCCTAACTAGGATGAGAGCGATGGTATCCAGTCTTGTCCACATCTGCAGCACCTGGCACAGGGCACAGTGCATGGCATGTGCTCGGGGGAGGCTGCAGGGCTGCAAGAGGCCCACCTTCGATCGCAGTGCGGCACACCAGGTGGGAGTAGGAGAAGTAGAGGGGTGTGTCCAGGCGGAAGTAGGACTCCATGACGCGCCGCACCTTCTCAGTCACGTTGTAGTACAGGTGGGCACTCTGCAGAGGAACTTTCCCTTCCTGTCCCAGCTGCCAAGGAGACCACTGATCAGCAGAGACCCTTGCTCTCTCTGCTTCCCACAACAACACCCCTACCATGTCACTCTTTCCCCTTCCTTCTTAATTTTTTTCATGAATAATTTGTGTATCCTGCTCAAAATTATGACCCTCTGGAATCAGCCCATTCTCCAGAAATCACTTTCATAACTTTGGATATCAATCTTGTCTTGCTTGGACTCTTTCTATTACACTTGGCCTAATAGCCAAGATTCAAAAGTTAAACTCACTCAGGATAATTTGTCCACTTTCCATGGCACTGGAACGTCGACAGGCAGACACCTTTTACCTTTTCTGCCACCATCCAACTCCTCCCCACTGCCTGAGCTTTGTTCCCCAGCCCACCCCCCACCCTGGGGGGAGGCAGATTTCCCCCATATCCACATTCTAGGATGCTGAGTGTTGATCCTACCTTGAGGGCTTTGAAGACAGTGATACCATGGAACTTTTCATTGGGCGTATGGGGGGAAGTTTGACCCCGGTAGCCATCCCCTGCAGTCGCTGCTGCCTACAAGACCCCCTCAAAACAAGGCAAAGTTAGCGAGGGCAGCTGAGAGCCTGGTAAGAGGTGGACACGTGCTGACAACAGGGGACAGGCAAATGCTCAATACTCAAGAGGCACTGAGTGGGGAGGAGGTGCAGCCGCTGGGTTTCCCTTACATTGGTCAGTCGCTGCAGCTCTTGACACTCGTCCTTGGAGATGACACCATCCAGCAGCACCCGCTGGGAGCCATTCAGGAGTTTGGAGTTCATGGTGAGACTGATTCCTTCATAGAGCAGGGGGCCACCTGCAGAGCAATGACAAGACTCAGGCTAAGTCCAGCAGCAGCACTGGCCAGAGGTTCTCCGTGTAAGGAACAGAAATTCCAGCTGTTTCCTGTCCACCAGAGAAATCACCTGCTCAGTCATTCCCAGAGGTAAAGGGGTCCAAAGAAAAGCACTTGGAGCTGAAAGACAGGAGATTCAAGTCCTCCTCTGAGCTCCACGGCCAACTAGCTGCTGACCCTTGGGCCTTCACACACATTCCTAAAAACATGAGCTCAAGAATCAGAAAGAACTGGGTTTGACTCCTGCATGTGGTTAAAAGGGGAAATTTTAGGTGGTATATATGTTGCTAGAACAAAATAAAAAAACAAACAAACAAAAAAAAACCATAGGACTGTACAACTCAAACAGTAAGCCCTTAGGTAAACTATGGACTATAGCTGTACTGGTTTGTATATATTATGTCCCCCAGAAAAAGCCATATTCTTTGATGCAATCTTGTGGGGGCAGATGTATTAGTGTGGATTAGGTTGGAAATCTATTGGTTCAGTATTTCCATGGAGGTGTGGCCACGCCCATTCAGCGTGGGCTTTGATTAGTTTACTAGAGCCTTATATAAGCTCAGACAGAAGGAGCTCACTGCAGTAGCTGAGATAGGCATTTTGAAGATGGCCGTAGGAAGCTGATGCAGACATTTTGGAGAACATCATTTTGAAACGCAACCTGGGAGCAAGCAGATGCCAGCCACATGCCTTCCCAGCTAACAGAGGTTTTCCGGACGCCATTGGCCATCCTCCAGTGAAGGTACCTGATTGTCGATGCATTACCTTGGACACTTAATGGACTTAAGACTGTAACTGTGTAACCAATAAACCCCCTTTTATAAAAGTCAATCCATTTCTGGTGTTTTGCATTTTGGCAGCATTAGCAAACCTGAACAACAGCTAATAGTACATTATAATAATATTATTCTTCCATCAGTTGTAGCAAAGGTACGACACTAATGCAAAATGTTAAAAAAGGGGGTGGATATGTGGGAACTCTGAATTTTGTGCATCATCTTTCTGTAATTTGACAACTCTTAAAAAGGGGGGGAGAGGGTGGAAGACAGTAGATTAGAGGATTAGATTTACAGGGGCTGGGGGAGGGGAGATGGGAAGTTTTGCTTAATGGGTAAAGAATTCTGTTTTGAGTGATTAAACAGTTTTGGTAATGGATGGCCTGATGATAGGACAACATTCTAAATGTAATTAATGCTAGTGAATGGTACCCCTAAATGTCAAATTTTATGTTATACATGCTCTACAATTTAAAAATGTATATGCTATTTAAAAAAAAAAAAAAAAAAAAAAAGCCGCTTTACAAGCTTAGCACAGTAATATCTGGCACACAGCAAATGCTCCAAAAAATGTAGATACAATCATGGCAGCAGCAGCAGCATTTATTTAAAATGAGGACCATATTCTCTGCCCAACCTACCTCCCAGGCAGTTACGAGAATGAAGAGAAATAATAGCATGAAAGTGCTCTGTAAAAAAGGAATGCTGTGAAAATTCTTTTCACATGCTAATCTTGTTAAATTAACCACTGTTAATTTAAACAACCGTAGGGCCGGACCCACATTTCTCCCTTATGTTTTCCATGGTGTCTCTCTGTGCCGAGGACATACCGGAGACTCAACTCCACATATTTACTGGGGCCTTAGTAAGTCTAAGGCACTGTGCTGGACAATGCAAGGGATTATGACTCAAACACAGTACTGGTTCTCCAACAGTTACCTAAATAACCAGCACAAGGCAGACCACGAAAGCCCCAAGAAAGTACAAAGTGCCTTAGAAGTTCACAAGAAAGCCCAATTAGCTGGGAGGTTAAGAAAGGCTTTGTGGGACTTATCTGAGATGCACTCATGGGCAGAGATGACAGAAGAGAATAACAAGGAAAGACAAGCATGAATAAATGAGTTGTGGGCAAAAAGCAGGCTCAAGGAACAAGAGGCAGTCCAGTTTGGTAAAGAGCAAGTGTGAAGAGGGGAAGAGAAGAACATGTGGTTCAAGGGGCAGGCAACGAGGAAGGGGTCAGAGTCCCTGTTTTTTGGAAGGGCCTAGCAACCACATGTGGGAAGGGGCAAAGACAGACTGGACAAAGACAGGAGGCAATGGGGGCCTGAAGCAGACCTGGGGCGATGGAAAAGGAAGAGTCGGGAAGAGAGACATACGTGGGAGGCCTTCCCAATGGACAGGAGAGGGAGACAAGGAGGGAAGAGGAGCTAAAGAAGACCTGAGGGTTTTGAGACTTGGTAACAGGACAAATGATGGAAGCTGGGAGAAAACAGTTTGGGAGTGGGAAACTGGGTAAGTTTTGAACATGTCCTATAAACACTTAGTGACGTGAACTAAATTAGTGTTTTACATCACAGAAGTCTTATTTCTCAACCAAAGGTCAATTTTCAATGCTCTTTCCAGGTGAAAGTCCTGTCGGTAAGTTAGGAAGGACACAGAGGCGAGTTTTAGACCTTACTGACGTAGGCTCATACCCCGAGGCTGGCCTGTGCTGAGCCCTTCATTGCTGGGGACACTGTCTGGCTAATGTGAGTAAGATCTGCCTGGTTTCCTCTGAGACAGCCACACCCTGAGTGCCCAGTCCTCTCACCTTCCCGAACCAGCAGGTTCACGTCCACTGACTCCTTGGTCTTCTCTTCCACAAGCGTCTCAATTTCCTTCATCAGGTTCCCAATCTCCTGGGAGATGCGCACAGCTGTTTCCCGTTCTGACCTGTGAGCACAGCTACCCTGAGGACTGTATTCTAGAGCCAGCCCTGGGCTCTCTCCCTAACATCCCAGACTGGACCTGCCCACCCCTTGCCAGGAGTTCACATCTGCCTGGGCTCAGGAAACCCTCAAGTGCTTCATCAGACCGATCCAATCATGCAGTTTCTTCAAGGCCCTCACTTCTGTTTCTCTTGCAATCTCTTGGGAATCACCGCCTCTGGAGTCCATGAATCCTAAAAGTAGGTTGGGAAAAAATTAACAATGTAAGGTGACCTACTTAATCTTGCAGGTCTCGATGCACAAAATGGGGCCTACAGGAGAAACCTACCCTTATTCTGCCTCCTTTCGGGAGACAAAGTGGAAGCTCTCTGAATCTAACTTGCTTCTGGCTGCCCAGAATTCCCCTTTTATCTTTCTCTCTGTCTCTCAACCATGGGGTTTCACAGATCCCATGTTTATCTCAAACCCCTAATAGTTTTATCCCCAGAGTCATACAGAGTGCCACTCACCCCCATCCCTTGCCCCTCCCTCTCCCCCTAGCTCCTTGATCTGGCTCACCGGATCAACAAAAGGAATTCCAAAAACATCATAAGCAAAGAAGAGCAGTTCTTTCTCCAGCAGGCTTCGCTGTCGGTAGTCCTGGGCACTCTGGGGAAACACAGTGGAGGGGCCTCTTGAACTCAGCCTCATCCTTCAACCCTCGGGGTGCCCTTCCCCAGCCCTGCAGGCAGTTGCTGCCCGTGTGACCTGAGCTTTCTCCTCCCATCATCACTATTCTGCCTGCTTCCCTGTTTGAGACAAAAGTTTCAGTTTTTATGCTCAAGGGTTCCTCTAGCTCTCACCAGCACAAGCAGGACTTTGGGGCTTCCCTTGAAGGGAAAAAGCCCCCCATCCCCACCCCAGTTAATCTCCGGAACAGATAATCTGATGATTCTCAGGAGATGTGGAAATACACTTCAAAGAGGAGAATTCCTTCCTGACTTCTGCAGGAGTCCAACGCTCAGGAAGGAGGGACCTGGGTGCCAGGCAATTCCTGGAGCTATCCACTCAATCTTTACAACCACCTTTTGCAGTTGATACTATTATCCTCATTTTAGAGATGAAAAAATGAGGTGCCGAGGGGAAATGCAACCTGCTTCAGGCGACACCATAGGAAATGGTAGCGCAGGGACCTACATTCGAACCCAGGTTGCGGGTGACTGAGCTTGCACCTCGGCTTGCCAGGCCTGGGCCAGGGGACCTGATCACCCCCTGGGGAGGGTAGTAGGTACGGGCGTTAGTGCCCTCTGCAGCCCCCCCGAGCCTGGGGAGCGAGGTCAAGGCAGCTCCCTTTTCCTCACCCAAAATGTCACGGGCAGGGGAGGCTTGCCAGAGGAAACCGCCTTTCTCCCAACTGCCCTTTCCCCACTTCCTTATCTTACCCACACACTCCCTTGTGCCAAGGCCACTCCTGCCACCGCCAGCGCGCATGCACCGTGGCCAGAACAACTCCCGCCCGCTGCAACGGCTCCTGCGTCCTCTCAGAACCAATCCTAGCCCCTCTCCCTTCAGTATTGCCATTTAAGGCTACTTCACCTCCTTTCCAGCCCTGCCCTTCTTACCAGCCTATATAACCTGTGATCACCCCTGAATAAACTCTCTGTCTCTCTTTGGCGCATACTCCTACTGGATGAAGAGTGTCTTGTCCTTGTCGCCGCCCTCCACACCTTGCACGCCTCCCGCCGAGGACCTGGCCAAGTCCTCTGCCTCGCCCTCGCCTCCGGGAAAGAGCCCCCGCCGCCGGTACCCTTTAAGCAGCCCCGAGAGCTGAGGGCTCCGCTACCGGCCGCCACTCCCCCCAGAAGCAGTAACCGCGACCGCACCAGGTCTTTCCAATTCTAAAGCCCATGTGCTTTCTACTTGGCCTCCTGCCTCCCTTCAGACTCGGACAGCACCATGTCCTCCATGGAGCAGGCAGGTGCAGAAAGGGCAGCTGGGTCTGGCACTCTGGCCCCTCCCATGTGTGCCTGCCAGTAGGGCTTACCCAGGGCAGGGAAACTGAGAAGCTTCAGGGTCACACGTTTCCCTAGGTGCCATGCCCATCAGGGGCTTTCACAATGAACCCTGCTAGTCTCCAAGCAGCAGAAGATGGAAGGAAGAGAAAAGAAGACATAGTCAGTTGAAATAAAAGATGAGGGCAGTTCAAGGAGGAAAAGGTCAAAGGGGCCAATAAGTCCTTTGCCATCTACTATATTTACCCCAAAGGAAGATGACAATTTTCTCCTAAGTAATTTAAGTTACTGACTTCCTTTGCTAAGTGCTAGACACCAAGCTAGGTATGTTATCTCATTTAACCCTCTCAACAACTCTATGAAGTTGCTAGGAAGCAAATTTCACTTCTATCGTTTATTCATTCAACAAGTATTTGAATATCAACTATGTCAGGGATTGTGCCAGGGACAAAGCAGAGAAACAAAGAGAGTCTGGTTGCCACTGACCAACCATAGCCATTGGGAACGTTCCTTTATCTCTCTGAGACTGTCATCTCTAAAATGGGGAGAATGATGCCACCTCACAAGGCAGTGTGATGAATAAAGGAGATGATGGGATAGAAAACACCCAGCACAGTGCCTGGCCTGGAACAGGTACAAAACAAATGTGAGTTACCTTCTCTCCAGAAGGGGAGTTGTGGCGAAAAATGGTAGACTGACCACATGGGCTTATATTCGAATACTCTTTCCCCTAGACTCCCTAATGTGACCATAGAGGGGAAAAAACACATTAACCAACTAAGACAAAGAGACGGGGAGAAGCCGCGTCTTAAATCCAGGCGGTCACCATCTAGTGGCCAAAGATGAAAACTACATGGGCGGGGACGGCAGGAGAAGGAGCGATCCCTGATTATTTCCATTAGAGAGGCTCAGATTTTCAGAGCTAGGAAGGAAGGTTCTTTGTCTTCAGAGCAAGGTGGTGACCCTCCCTGAACAGGTTGTTATGAGAAGCAAATGAAATGAAGAGTGTTGTTTCTAACAACTTAGTAAGCTCCCCGACAACAAGAATGTGAAGTCTGTTACTGCCACAACTACCTGTTTCTCCCAGGGAACAGAGGAAGTTAACCACTGTGGGCTGGAGCACAGGTAGAGCAGAGGCCGTCCTGCCTTACCTGTGTTCCTGAGCGAGGTGGACAGTGCCACCCATGCCGTCTCCTAAGTTGGGACTTAGTGCCCAATTGGATACAAAGAGGGGGGGAAGAGTGAAACTCCTCCACATCCCGCCAGTTCTACTCCAACCTCTACCTAATCAGTGCCCAACTTCGCTGCCACTGCCGCTGCCTTGCAGTCCTCGGCCGCTCTCCTCCGCACCACTGCGGTGGCCTCTGACTGGTCTCTGGCCTCCAGCGCCTTCCTGTCCTGAGCCACCCACCATCATATCTTGTCGTGCCACTGCTTAAAATCCTCTGAAGGCCCCCCACTGTCTACCCTACGGAAGAGAGTCCAAGCCCCCTGGCTTCACATTCAAGACCCTTTACATCTGGCCCCGAGGCCTCATCTGCTGTCACTCCCCAGTATCATATTCCATCCAGAGGAGACAACAGTCCAGGGTCATTTGCACAGGCTGTTCTCTCTGCAAAACCCTTCCTCACCTCACTCATCTACAGAAGGCTCTAAAAACCAAACTTAAACACCATACCTAAACATTCCTTGCGAAGCCTTCCCTCACTCGCCAGTCAGTTGATTACTTCTCCATGCTTCCACTATAGCCTGCACCTGCCTCTTCCATTATAGTCTGCACCTGCCTCTTCCATTATAGTCACAGCAATATACTAGAATTTTGGCTTATATGACTTTCTTTTCCATACCCCTCTTGTCTATATCACCAGTGCCCTAAAGTCTGTGTTAAATGGCATTCAGAAAGACATAAAAGTAACACATATATATGCCTAAATCTACAAGGTATAGACAAACATATATAGACAGTTGAAGTCTCCCTCCCCACCCTGGACCAGAAGTCCTCAGGGGTATCCCCATGAACAGTTTCTTACGAATCTGTCCAGAAAATCTTAACATATATGTGTATTTTAAGAAAATATAAATAGGATATGACATAATTACAGCTCTGTATCTTAACATATTTTGTTTTCCTTTACTTAAAATTATATCATGGAGACTTTTTCATATTGGTGCATAGTAACATATCTCATGCAATATAACAGCTGCCAGGTATGTCATGGAATGAATGTATCATAATTTATTTAACCAGACCCCAAGTTGATGGCATTTAGCTTGTTTCCAGTATTTTCACTTTTCAAAACAATGTTCCAATGAACATCCTTGTACATTTACCTTTGCGTACTTGAACAAGAATGGCTGTGGGATGAATCTCTGGCAATAGAACTCCTGGGTTAAACAAATGGTCCAATTTACAGTCCCAGTACATGAATGTGCCTGTTTTCCTACCCCTGACCTTTGTATAACGCATTTATTAAGTAAACAAATGAATGAGACCTCTAGAATAATTGTAGCTGTTTACCATTTTCTCTCTGGCAAAATGAAAAACTATTCCAAAATTACAGCAATGTTTATATGGGAGAGGGCAGCAGGACACCGTGAGCAAGACCCACAGCCATCAGCCACCCCCTATTTCAGGAGGTCAGAGGTGAGGAAACTCGCCATTCATACCTGTGTACCATCAGCAAGACCCCTGTGATATTATGCATCTACCCCTACATTTTCTACACTTGCACAGCACCTGTCGGTTTACAGAGTGTATTCACAATCATTCTCCCATTTGACCCTCGCACCAGTTCTGTGTTGAAGACAGAGCAAGAAGCATTATCCCATTTTATAGAAGGGGAAACCAAGACTCAGAGAGGAGATACAGCCTGCCTAATAACACACAACGTGCTGAAGATCACATCTCTAGTAAGTGGAGGAGCCAGGCACAGCCCAACCTAATCACTTCAAATCCAGCTCATTGTTCTGGTCTCAGGAAGCAGAGGGTCTAGGGTCTGTGCAAAGCACATATACATATATGAAGGTTCACAGTATCAAACGTCATTGTATTAAAACAAAGAACTTTCCAAGCTTTTAGTTACAAAAATAATATCCATTTGCTTTAGGAAATCTAGAAAATAGGGGCAAAATACAACAATCACCCATAATTCCACTACCCAAAAATAACCACTGGTAGCATTTCAGTGCATTTCATTCTAGTCTGTATGATATAGATTTTCCTCCTTGCTTCAGGGTAAGATAGGAGAAATGCTGAAAGAAGGGACAGAACAGTCAATGGCAGAAAGAAGAGGGGATGAGGAGGAAAAGGAGGGAGAAAGCAGGTGAGTGAGAAAAAAAAACCAGCATGAAGTAAAAAATGACAGCTCTTGGCCAAATGGTATCAACTGCCAAAGTGGGGAGGAAGGGTGCCAAAGAGGGGAAAGCACATATCAGCTCTGCTGTTCTGCCTCACTGTGCCAACTCAGAGAACAGACTTCTGGGCCCAGATAATTCTAATCAAGGCTCCTATGCCTTCCTCACACTTCCTGCGCATCCTTATTCTCCAGGTGAGGCCCTATCAGTGCCCTCACACCCAGCCCCTACACTGCCCACACCCAGCCCAGACACCCTGCCCAAAGGGCACTGACTCCACCTCTTTTACCCCACTCTACTGCCTCCATCCCATCCCCATCTGAGCTCAACTGGCAACTGCCCTAACTAACAAGTGTCTCACCTCACGGGGACCAATGGATCTGGCTTGTTCTTCTCCGAGCATGGCTGTATAGTAGGCCAGATTCTGGTTCATCACCTCATCGTCGGGGAAGAAGAGGAGATAGGTCTTGGCACATTCAATAGCCTGTGTATAATTCCCAACTGCAAAGAGAAAGAAAAAGGCTGAGAAGAAAGTGTTTAATCCTTGGGTACCAGAAACCACTTAGTGTTCAGTCACTGCAAAGTTTGAAAGCAGTGATGATGTGACAAGGTGGCACCTATTATAAAACACCACACTTAATTTTAGTGGGAGAAGTTTTAGCATATAGAGAACGTATCATTAATTTTAAGCTGCTCGATGACATCAGGGTTACCTGATATTGAAACAAAAAGGAATTTGAATCCTCTGTGTGCCCACATCTTCAAAAATTCACAAATAATGCAAACATCTCTCAACATCCTGGCCTCAATATTGCCAATCACTGGACCAATTTCAGGAATATAACCCTGTCTCCCTACCTTCTTTTCCCTGTAGATTTTCAGGAGAGAAGGAGATCACAATAGCAGATTGCCTTTCTGGAAGGCTAGATCTTGTTTATATGTGTTAAGTTTCCTTGGCTCGACTATAATCATGTTACACTTTTGAATATGCTGTAACGTTTAGCATACAGTAGAAATTTAGTAACCACCTGCTGACTTGATGCTTTTCTGGCCATTGATAGGCACACCTGAAAGCATCAGTGCTACACTAGGGAGAAGAGCTTGGAACCATTCTGTGAGCTGGTTTAAATGGTAGTATACACTTACCTTTGCTATTACTTTTAATTCAGCTGCAAATGGAATTGCTATGGGAGGGGCAAGAGAAAGAGAAAGAGAGAGAGAGAGAGAGAGGTCCTAGAATCTCCCTCCCCCAGCTTCCAAGCTGCTGGTTCCAGCTTCCTAGGCCAGTAGCTTGTAACAAAGTATCCGGGGACCATCTGGCTTGGTGCCTCCCAGAGCCACAGAAGGAAGCCACCACCCCTGCCTACCCTGCTTTTACCTTCTTAGTTAAAGGAGGGCGAGAAAGGAAGGTAGACCTTACTGTTATAGTAGGCAAACTGCAGGTAATTGTAATGTGATGGGAGGAAGTCTTCAAAAGGCTTCTCTCGACTGGGATGGGAAGCAAGCTCGGTGACGCAGTTCTGCTTACAGCCGAGGACCTGGATGTAATGATCTGAAAGGAATCGGAGGGGGAAAAATCATCAGATCAATCTTCAGTTTTCAAATACTAGTTAAGAGGAACAAATTCAAGGGGAAGCAATTCTCGGTCAGATTCCCAGATCTCAGAAATTGAGGAATGAGGCTGAAGCTGCTGAGCCTGTAGTATCAGGGCCCAGGGGCTCCTGCACACCTGTGATGGCCTGGAGGAGGTCAGCATTGTACTCGAGGTAGTTGTAGCCATCGTAGTCATAAGGCCCTTCGCAGAGGGTGCGGCACTCCTCCTCGGCCAGGAAGTACTCTTTCAAAGCTGCCTCCAGGTGGGGCACAGCCTCCTGCGGCTGGTCCTCTGAGTAGAGTCGCACTCCCAGGCGAAACTCGTGCTACTGGCAGGAAGGAGAAGTCAAACACAGGCCCCGAGGGACCCCTCTCCCTGCCTTGTCCACCTCCCTGCTCATCAGGTTATAGATGGAAAGGGGTGAGCTGGATAGCTGCTACATAATAGCAATTTAACAACAGTTAACTGGTAACCTAGATGGAAAGATGTATCGGAGTTCACTGCCATTTTCTTACACTTTTCTGCAGGGCTAAATATTTCCAAATAAAAGTTTAATAAAAGATTGAGCTCTTCAATGTTAGAATTTGGTCTGTGGCAATGTTAACAATCTCTCTGGTAATAAGGGGGTGATGTGGGCTCCTGCAGAATTACAGACCTCAGTTTTGCTATCTGTGGGACGTAGGTCCCACTTTCATGGACAATAACCATTTTCTTGGTCACATTTGTCACTAAAAAAAATACAAGAGACAGTTGTGTAATGTACTAGGCTTACACAATCTCATTTTTTTTTATTAGAGAAGTTGTGGGTTACAATCTACTTTTAAAAGTCATTCTGATATTGTTTCTAATATCACTATTTCTAACCTATTAAAATTTAAAAGGACATCTGCTCTATAAAAATGCTGTATCATGTCAAACAACGTCTCTTCTGGAACATATACTCTTCTGGCTAAACAAGCAGAATAAGAACACTGAGGAATGCTGCACCACCTATGGCAGTGAAAAAGTGAAAACATACCCGACAAAAAAAAGCAAACAGTTAAATTAATATGGCATATATAATAAGACGGAGTATCAAACAGCCATTAAAAATCATGTTTACCAAGAAAATTTGAATATGAGAAAAGGGTCATGATACGTTAAGTCAAAAAGGATGATGAAAAATATATAGACATTATGACACCAAATTAGGTTAAAAAAAACAAGATATGGAAGACTTAAAAAAACATAGACCCAAATATCAACTGGCAGTTTTCTTAAAGTGCCAGTATTACAAATGATCACTTTCTGTGTCATACTTATCTGTGCATTTTTCTAATGTTATATAATGAACATTTATTACTTTCATAATCAGAAAACAATCCCAATAAATGTCACTTAAAAAAAGAAGGCAAGAGGAGGGGATAAAGTTTTTTCACCATATGTAGTTTGGCTTCAAGATCCTTGAAGTCTGCCTCCTTCACTCCAGACATAGTTTGGTAATAGTCTAGGTTCTGACGCATTTCCATGTGCTCAGGATTGCCCACAAAGAAGGTGTGTGCTGCTGCTACAGCTTTCTCCAACTTGTTTATCTAGGGATGAAACACAAGAATGTAATTCTCACTTCCAAACTGAAGGTTTGTTGAGGACTCAGCCAAACAGAAGACGTAGTAACGGTGTCCAAAGGTGCAGCAGACCACAGTAAACAGGAAATTCCAGCCTTCCTGAGCCTTTCTGAGCACCACAGTTCCACCATCCATCCACTCAAACAGTGTACCCTAAGGTAAAGAACTCCCCATTTCTATACCCCAGTTCCTTTAACTGTAAAATTAGAAACTCTCTCAAGTCTGTCCCTTTTATGGATGTATTCTCTTTCCTATATCTCTCAGCAGCATTGCTCTTACTACCCCATTTCCCCATCCCCACCCCCCACCCCCAGCCCTTCCTAACTCTCTGAGCACTGAGGCACCTAACTTCTCTCATCTGGACAACTGCAATCATCTCCTAATCACTTGCTCTGCCACTACTTTATCCTTCCTCCAAGGTTTTTCCCACAGAATTAGCATTCTTAAACAAAATTCTGATGATGTCTCGCAGAAGCCTGCAGAATTCTCTTCCCAATCTGGCCTCACTTATCTTTCTAGAGGTCCCTCCTGCTGCTCCGCACACATACCAACAGTCCAGTTACAAGTGCCTTATTTCCTGAATTTACCAAGCTTTGATTCTACTTTTTCTTCTGTCTGGAATGACCACCCTTCTTCTCTCCTTGGCAATATTTAGGGCCAGCTTCAAATGTTACCTCTTCTTTCAAGATTTTATCATTTGAGAAAAAGTTAGTCTACTTCCTTTGTGCTCCCACAGCTCTATGTACATAACCTTTTAGTAGCCCTTATGTTAGCGATTCTTAAGAGCAAAGCAAAACAAAACGAGAAATACAAAGGCAAGCATTTTAATTAACTTGTATAAGAACTGGACTGTGGTAGGTACTCCAGAAATGTTTGTGGAAGAATGTTAGAGAGCACTGTTCACTGACATGACCAAAGGCATAGCCCAGTTATTTTGGTTCCAGGTCCAGTTCCCCTCCTAGTTAACTAGGAGAAATGGAGAGGAATTGTGTAAGCAGTACGCTGTGGAGAGATGGAAATCTGAGGTTTCCAAGATTCTCCAAGTCTCTTTTTAGATGGAACTGCAGGTCTGTTAAAATATGGTTATAATAAATGTGCAGCATGGCTCCTTCTTTCATGTTTAAAATTCTAGCCAGCCCCTCCCCACCTCCCTCCCTACAGGAAGCTATCATCTGAATTCTGCATCAGAATCCATCATTTACAAGTGTGTGATCTGGGAAAACTTAACCTTTCTGGGTGTGTGTTTCTTCATCAGTAAAACGGGGTTAATAAAAGCATCTACCTCACAGGATCAGCGCAAATGAGTTATAAACATAAAGTGCTTAAAAACAGTGCCTAGAACGTAGAAACAGCCTCAGTACTGTTGGCTTTCATTACTTAAGCAAGAGCGCCAAACCCCTATGCACACTTGGACTTTGGCATTCCTAAAAATTCCCATTTTCTTTGGAAGACTGACAAGCCAGAGGGTCCCCCACAGGGAGGGGCCAGGCAGCCCCTGCTGGCTACGTGGCAATCTCAAGTCATGAAATGAAAGCTGCTGGGCTCGGGCAGCAGGAAAAGACTAGTAGAAAAGTGAACGGGAAGGAAGATATTGTAAAAAGGTCCTAGCTTTTCACTCCGACACTTCACAATGAAATAAAGATGAACGACCCAAACTGCACTTTAATTCCCTCTAGGAGGCCTCCTGGAGAACAAAAGTCCGTTTTGCTCGGTTCATGCCTTGACTCCAGGCTGGACTTAGCCCTTGCCTATGCGAACCGGGGGAAGAAGGTCTCCCGACAAGGTCCCTTCTCTCTCTGGGACTGGGGAGAAGCCAGAGGATGCTCCCTGGCCAAGAGGCCACCTACCCTCTCCGCAGAGACTTCCCTGGGCCCCCAAGTTTTTCCCGGCTCTCCCCAGAAGGACCCAGGCCACCAGGGCAGGTCTGCACCTTGAAATAGGCGACCTGCAGGTAGTTGTAGGGGCTCCGCCTGTGGAACTCGAACTCCAGCTCCTCGCTGAGCGAGTGGGCAGACGGGTGCCCGAGGCAGCGGCGCAGACAGGCGGAGCGGCGCAGCAGGCTCCCGAAGAAGCGCAGGTCCTGCAAGGCGGCGGCGCCCGAGGCCTGGCCTGGACTCGCGGGCGAGTCAGGGTCCAGCTCCCATGGGAGGTCGGCGGCACACTGGGTGCGGCAGCGCAGCCGGAGGGTACGCAAGGCGGCCCGCGAACGCAGCGCCCGCTCCATGCTCAGTACCACGCCGGCCCAGTCCCCGCGCGCATAGGCCGCGGTCCCCTCGGCGAAGAGCAGGTCAGGCCCCGCCATCTCCCATCCCGCCTCGGAGTTGACCTCGGCCTGGGAGGCAGCGGCGGCGGCAGCCAGCAGGGTGGTCAGCAGCCTCAACGCGCGTGCAGCCATAGTCTCCTCCAACCTAACGGGACCGCGAGCCACCCGCCACGGAGGCCGGAATCCCGCCCCTGATGAAGCCACGCCCCTCAAGTGAAGCCCCACCTTCCAGGCCCGGCAGCATATGCCCAAATAGGCTTGCACCGCCTCTTTTTGTTTTCTACCAGCCTGAACCTCGCCCCTCAAACGGAGCCTTTTGCGTCAGCGGATCCCCGCCTCCGAGCCCCAGGCCGCGCTCAGCTGCTCGGACGCCCAATGGCCAAGGAAGACGGAAGCTCCGCCCACGAGTCTTTATACGCATGCTCTTCCGCGCGGGAGGTAGGGAGGGCAGGGTGCTGTCATGGCTGCTGCTGTAACGCCGGCGCAGACGGACGGACTCACTGAAAATCAAGAGATTCAGTCCGCGTCAGGTAAGGGAGGGATGCGGTGGAGGAGTTAGAAGGGGAAATGAAGCGTTCATAGAACAGTTACTCCCCCGGGCTCCGCGGGAGGCCGAGGGCGGGAGTTCATGGCCTGTATTCCTGGTGTGTGTCGCAGGAGCCCTGGTGGAGTTCACCTCAACCCCCGGTGGCCTGGCCCTGGTGAGTCCCTACCACACCCGCCGGTCTGGGGACCCCTTAGACCTCGTGGCGCTCGCACAGCAGGTGCAGAAGGTGAGAGGGTGCGGCTGGGGAATTAAATAATAACCACCTTCGTTCACGTTTTGTTATGCATCTTGTGACTCGGATCCCACGACCACTTAGTGAGGGGGAGCATTTGTTCATGCCTCCATTTTACAGACGAGGAAAGCTGGTTGTCATTGCGAGTTGGTGACCTGACCTGAACCCTACCTTTCTGAGACCAAGGGCTCCTTCAATTGCAACTTGAGTACCCATAATCTCCCTACGTGGGAGGCTTGGCACAGCACTTCCAATATTCATTATTTCACTTGGGCATTAGGGCAGCCCTGTGAGATAGGCATACAGAAGTTACTATTTCCGTTTGACACATGAAGACACTGAAGTTCCAGAGAGGTTTCAAGATAATTCTAACCCATGTTCTGTCTGGATGTGCAGTCCACTCCTTTTAAACTGCTTCCTATAAGACCCTTATCTATACCTGAGAACTTAAAGAACTTAATTAAACATCTCACAGCAATGAGTTTTGTCCTGTGCCTTCATTCATTGGACACAGTATTCCCAAGCCCAGTGCTTAGACATTGTTCTGGTTTGCTAATGGTGCCAGAATGCAAAACACCAGAAATGGATTGGCTTTTATAAAAGGGGGTTTATTTGGTTACACAGTTACAGTCTTAGGCCATAAAGTGTCCAAGGTACCCTCATGGAGGATGGCCAGTGGTGTATGGAAAGCCTCTGTTAGCTGGGAAGGCACGTGGCTGGCATCTGCTCCGGAGTTCTGGTTTCAAAATGGCTTTCTCCCAGGACGTTCCTCTGTAGGCTGCAGTTCCTCAAAAATGTCACTCTTGGTTGCTCTTGGGGCATTTGTCCTCTCTTAGCTTCTCTGGAGTAAAAGTCTGCTTTCAATGGCCATCTTCAAACTGTCTCTTATCTGCAGCTCCTCTGTCAGCTCCTGTGCATTTTTCAAAGTGTCCCTCTTGGCTGTAGCAAAAGTCTGGGCCTGTGTGGCTCCTTTTAAAGTACTCCAGTGATCCAATTAACACCCACCCTGAATGGGCAGGGTAACACCTCCATGGAAATTATTCAATCAAACGTTTCACTCACAGCTGATTGAGTCACTTCTCCATGGAAACACTCAGTCAAAGAATTCCAATGTAATCAACACTAAATACACCTGTCTCTACAAGATTGCATCAAAGAACATGGCCTTTTGGGGGACATAATACATCCAAACCAGCACAGACATTGATTGCCAAAAGAAGTAAAATAAGGAGGAAATATGAAATAATGGGGGGAAAAGCACTGGAAGTTTGGACACATGAGTTTTAATCCCACTTTTGATAACTTCCAGTGTGACTTGAGACAAATCACTTCTTTTGGGATCTCACCTTCATCTGTAAAATGAAAAGTTTAAACTAGGAAATCTCCAATATCTAAAGCTCTGATATTAGTCAGTGAAAAACCAAATTTCTTCTAGCCTCTTACCAAGACTTATAGTTATAGAACCCTCTTCACTATACTTGAATATAGGACCCTGCTGCTTTAAAGCTAATAATATCTTGTCATCCTTGTATATGCTGTCAGTTTTGGTCTCAGTTATGTTCAAATGTCTTTTTGCTAAAAAAAAATTTTAATAATTAAAATTAATATGCACAAGTTCCCTTACATATACATCTCTGAACTTTTGTTTTTAATTGAGAAAAATTCAAATCTTAGGAAAGTCTTAAAACTCATGCCATCTCTTTTCTAGAGAGGTGGAAGCAAAATACAGCTTTTATGTATTATTAGAATATCATGTGTCTGTTTAATCAGATCACTCTTATTGGGAGGGAGGCTGCCAGGGACAAAATTTTGGGCAACAACCTTTTTATATGACCATGTTCATTACAATGGCCTAAACCAAAAAAAGAACACATTTTTTGTCCCGTCGTATAATCTTGTGAGATATAAAGGATGCGTTATTGTGCCGTCTCCGTTTCTTCAATATAATCAGTCTTTGAGAAGTTGAAGGCTAAACATGCTAGAGACAAAACAGATTGAATCAAGCATGTTTACTCTCTGTGTACCGAAATGTACTTTCTAATAGGACTAACCTCTGACATTCCATGTAAGTATTAGTGTGTGTTTAGAAAGCTCAAGAGACCTAGTATAAAGGCATGAGTTTTGGAATCAGACTAATATGTATTGAAATCTTTCATCTGCCATTTATTAGCTGTGAAATCTTGACGGGACAAATTATCTTACCTCTCTGAGACTGATTCCTAAAATGAGAAAATGAGGCTATCATCTCCAACTTCATAAGCTTGTGAGAATCAAATGAGATAATAAATGTAAAGGGCTTCAGAGTACTTGCAGCCAGGGTTAGTGCTTACTAATTATAAGAACTCTTCCCTTCAATTCTGTTTTAATTAGGCTTTTTGGTTTACAAGGAACAGATTTACTCCCACTGCCTTAAAAAGATTTATTATAAGCCACTCCTGGCCTGGAACTGGGGATAGCTCTAGAAACCACCTTCTCTGCCATTGGCCAGTTGGCATCTTATTATGCATATGAACTGCACCCTGCCCATTTTTTTTTTTTTAACTTTGTTGAATGGATTGCCCCACATTAAATACTCTTCAGCTGCACTGCCCTCAGAAATGCCTGGAAACTTCTTCCTCCAACCTTTTGCACGGCTGGCACTTTCCTGTCATTCAGACTGAATTCAGATGGATCTAAAGAAGCTCACCCCATCCAAATGATAGTCTCCACATCAAATTGACAGTATTTTTAAATTGAATACTTTTAGGCTACACATGCATTCCTACTTCCTCCAGTCCTCACCACTTGCTATTATTAAACTAGTTACTTCATTCAGTTTTCTTTCATTTGCTTCAACCATGTAACTCCTTCATAATAGTGCATCATTGTACTGAGTATATAGTACTAGCTTTAATTGTCTTTATTCCTTGGTGTCTGTATTAACCACTAGAGCTGTGCTGTACTGTTTGGTAGCCATTAGCCACATGTGATATTGAGCACTCGGAATGTGTGGCTAGTGTAACCAAGAAACTGAATGTGAGGTTTTACCTAATTTTAATTAATTAAAATTTTAAAAATATGATGATTGAATTATTGGAAGCTTTTGAATGCATTTGAAACAATTTGAGTATGTGAATTGACTTTCAAATTTTATGAAATCTAAATATAGGTCATTTTTTCAATGAAAATCTCATAACTTGAGATATACTTAAGTATAAAATATACAGTGGATTTTGAGATTTAATATGAAATGTAAAATATCTCAGTAATTTTTATATTGATTACATGTTAAAATGATAATATTTTGATATGGATAAATAAAATGTATTATTAGAATTAATTTTACCTGTTTATTTTTATTTTTAATGTGGCTACTAGAAAATCTAAAATTACATGTGTGGCTTGCTTCATATTTTTACTGGACAGCTGCATTAGACTGTAATCTTGATGAAGGTAGAGCCTTCTCTCTCAAGTTTGCTAGTGCATTCGGTGCCTAGCTTAGTGTTTGACACAGTGGTTGCTTAATATATATTTGTGAAATGAATAAATGATTGACTCAGCTTATTCATATTGTTTCTGTTCACTTATGAAATTGACTTGTATCTGACTATCTTAGCCTCTTTGTTCCTGCCAGTCTTTTACCTTAAGCTTGCTCAGTTAACCAGCAAATTCTCTTAATATTTCCTAGTTCAAGTTTAGTCTCCTAATTTCTTATCCTTAACTTAATTATGTACCACTGGAAATTAACCAACTTTTCTTGAAAGTAAGCTGGATGTTTTTGACAGATTTCTGATGCCTGTGTGATAATCCTTTCCAATACATGAACTGATTGCACCAGTTTCCTAGTTTTGAAAATTAAATAGTTTCCATTGCCTTCAGTTATGTTTCCTGGCACATGATAGGCAGTCTTCTGTGTATGTTATGACTTTGTTTCAGGTCTACATTATAGTGCAAACTTTTAAAATACATTTTAATTAACAATTAGGGATACGGATCTATATATTCAGATCTTGCTCCCAATAGCAAGAATCACTACTGGAATCCAGTAAGTTAAAATTTAATTAGATGTGATGTAAATAATTCAGCTGAGGTGATGGTCAGATCAACAGATACTTGCTACATATACCTAGAGTCCTACATGAGCAGATGATAAGAGCCATATCACAAGTGTCTTTTGATTTTCATTGTAAGACTTATTGCTGATTTCAGAAACGTTTAGGCACGATAAAAATAAATGGAGATCTGAAGGTAAGTTGGGTTAGTCAGGCAGAAAACAGGAGAATGTATCAGAGGAAAGAGCATGCTCAAATTTTTGGAGCAGGGCATGTTGGGGGACTAAAGTTCAGTGTGACTAGGGAATAGAGTGACGGCTGGGAAGCTGTAGGAAATAGGAAAGGAGGAGCTCCTAATTCTGTGGTGTAGGTTGATGTCAGGATAGGCTTCTCATAAGCACTGCAGTTTGAGTTAGGCTTTGGAATGAGTGGGAGTTCATGGGGGAATGGTAAAGAGGGGAAGAATATTTTAGGCATAAACAAAGATGTTGCTGTAACTCTTCACTTTGGGAACTAAATAAGAAGTCTTACCATTTTTCAACCCACAGTGAGGTTTTCTCTGTTCTATAGGCTGATGAATTCATTCGAGCAAATGCCACCAACAAACTGACAGTCATAGCTGAGCAAATTCACCATTTGCAAGAACAAGCCAGGAAGGTAAGATAACAGTGACTTTCAGGCAGGCTTTCATTTTCTTCATTTAGTTCACAGGATTGGCTGAACTTGTTTATAATCATTGTACTGTAACTTATTTGTCTTCAGTGCCTATTAGACATGTAGAGGTGTTGAGTAAAATAGAAGGAATAAGCCTAAGAGGTTAAGTTACATGTAACAAGTATTTTCACTGAGAAAGTTCAGTGAGATAAAGCATTTGTCAAGGGAAAAAAATTATATATATATTTCAGTTATAAAAAGAAATGTACTTGAAGATGGCGGACTGGTGAGCTGTATGTTTTAGTTACTCCTCCAGGAAAGTAGGTAGAAAGCCAGGAACTGCGTGGACTGGACACCATAGAGCAATCTGACTTTGGGCATACTTCATACAACACTCATGAAAATGTGGAACTGCTGAGATCAGCGAAATCTGTAAGTTTTTGCAGCCAGGGGACCCGCGCCCCTCCCTGCCAGGCTCAGTCCCGTGGGAGGAGGGGCTGTCAGCTCCGGGAAGGAGAAGGGAGAACTGCAGTGGCAGCCCTTATCAGAAACTCATTCTACTGATCCAAACTCCAACCATAGATAGACTGAGACCAAACACCAGGGAATCTGAGAGCAGCCAGCCCAGCAGAGAGGAGACAGACATAGAAAAAAACAACACGAAAAACTCCAAAATAAAAACGGAGGATTTTTGGAGTTCTGGTGAACATAGAAAGGGGAACGGCAGAGCTCAGGCCCTGAGGCTCATATGCAAATCCCGAAGAAAAGCTGATCTCTCTGCCCTGTGGAACTTTCCTTAACGGCCCTAATTGCTTTGTCTCTTAGCATTTCAATAACCCATTAGATCTGCCAGGAGGGCCCTTTTTTTTTTTTTTTTTTAATCCTTTTTTCTTTTTCTAAAACAATTACTCTAAGAAGCCCAATACAGAAATCTTCAAAGACTTGCAGTTTGGGCAGGTCAAGACAAGAGCAGAACTAAGAGAGCTCTGAGACAAAAGGCAATAATCTAGTGGCTGAGAAATTTCACTAAACACCACAACTTCCCAAGAAAAGGGGGGTGTCCGCTCACAGCCATCATCCTGGTGGACAGGAAACACTCCTGCCCATCGCCAGCCCCATAGTGCAGAGCTGCCCCAGACAACCCAGTGTGACGGAAGTGCTTCAAATAACAGGCACACTCCACAAAACTGGGCGTGGTTCCCTGCAACCTCAGCTGACTGTCCCAGAGTTGGGAAGGTGGAGCAGTGTGAATTAACAAAGCCCCATTCAGCCATCATTGCAGCAGACTGGGAGCCTCCCTACACAGCCCAGCAGCCCAGAACCACCCTAGGGGGACGGCACTCACCTGTGACATAGCACAGTCATCCCTCAACAGAGGACCAGGGGGTGCACAGCCTGGAAGAGGGACCCACTTGCAAGTCTCAGGAGCCATACTCCAATACCAAGGACTTGTGGATCAGTGGCAGAGACAAACTGTGGCAGGACTGAACTGAAGGATTAGACTATTGCAGCAGCTTTAAAACTCCAGGATCACCAGGGAGATTTGATTGTTAGAGCCACCCCCCCTCCCTGACCGCTCAGAAACACGCCCCATATACAGGGCGGGCAACACCAACTACACACGCAAGCTTGGTACACCAATTGGACCCCACAAGACTCACTCCCCCACTCACCACAAAGGCAGAGCAGGGGAGAACTGGCTTGTGGGGAACAGGTGGCTCGTGAGCGCCACCTGCTGGTTAGTTAGTGAAAGTGTACTCCACGAAGCTGTAGCTCTGATAAATTAGAGATAAGGACTTCAGTTGGTCTACACATCCTAAAAGAACCCTATCAAGTTCAGCAAATGCCAAGAGGCCAAAAACAACAGAAAATTATAAAGCATATGAAAAAACCAGACAATATGGATAACCCAAGCCCAAGCACCCAAATCAAAAGATCAGAAGAGACACATCACCTAGAGCGGCTACTCAAAGAACTAAAAATGAACAATGAGACCATAGTACGGAATACAAAGGATGTCAAGAAGACCCTAGAAGAGCATAAAGAAGACATTGCAAGACTAAATAAAAAAATGGATGATCTTATGGAAATTAAAGAAACTGTTGACCAAATTAAAAAGATTCTGGACACTCATAGTACAAGACTAGAGGAAGTTGAACAACGAATCAGTGACCTGGAAGATGACAGAATGGAAAATGAAAGCATAAAAGAAAGAATAGGGGAAAAATTTGAAAAAATCGAAACGGACCTCAGGGATATGATAGATAATATGAAATGTCCGAATATAAGACTCATTGGTGTTCCAGAAGGGGAAGAAAAGGGTAAAGGTCTAGGAAGAGTATTCAAAGAAATTGTTGGGGAAAACTTCCCAAATCTTCTAAACAACATAAATACACAAATCATAAATGCTCAGCGAACCCCAAATAGAATAAATCCAAATAAACCCACTCCGAGACATATTCTGATCACACTGCTAAACACGGAAGAGAAGGAGCAAGTTCTGAAAGCAGCAAGAGAAAAGCAATTCACCACATACAAAGGAAACAGCATAAGACTAAGTAGTGACTACTCAGCAGCCACCATGGAGGCAAGAAGGCAGTGGCATGATATATTTAAAATTCTGAGTGAGAAAAATTTCCAACCACGAATACTTTATCCAGCAAAGCTCTCCTTCAAATTTGAGGGAGAGCTTAAATTTTTCACAGACAAACAAATGCTGAGAGAATTTGCTAACAAGAGACCTGCCCTACTGGAGATACTAAAGGGAGCCCTACAGACAGAGAAACAAAGAAAGGACAGAGAGACTCGGAGAAAGGTTCAGTACTAAAGAGATTCGGTATGGGTACAATAAAGGATATTAATAGAGGAGAAAAATATATATGACAAACATAAACCAAAGGATAAGATGGCTGATTCAAGAAATGCCTTCACGGTTATAACATTGAATGTAAATGGATTAAACTCCCCAATTAAAAGATACAGATTTGCAGAATGGATCAAAAAAAAATGAACCATCAATATGTTGCATACAAGAGACTCATCTTAGACACAGGGACACAAAGAAACTGAAAGTGAAAGGATGGAAAAAAATATTTCATGCAAGCTACAGCCAAAAGAAAGCAGGTGTAGCAATATTAATCTCAGATAAAATAGACTTTAAATTCAGGGATGTTTTGAGAGACAAAGAAGGCCACTACATTCTAATAAAAGGGGCAATTCAACAAGAAGAAATAACAATCATAAATGTCTATGCACCCAATCCAGGTGCCACAAAATACATGAGAGAAACACTGGCAAAACTAAAGGAAGCAATTGATGTTTCCACAATAATTGTGGGAGACTTCAACACATCACTCTCTCCTATAGATGGATCAACCAGACAGAGGACCAATAAGGAAATTGAAAACCTAAACAAGCTGATAAATCGATTAGATTTAACAGACATATACAGAACATTACATCCCAAATCACCAGGATACACATACTTTTCTAGTGCTCATGGAACTTTGTCCAGAATAGATCATATGCTGGGACATAAAACAAGGCTCAATAAATTTAAACAGATTGAAATTATTCAAAGCACATTCTCTGACCACAATGGAATACAATTAGAAGTCAATAACCATCAGAGACTTAGAAAATTCACAAATACCTGGAGGTTAAACAACACACTCCTAAACAGTCAGTGGGTTAAAGAAGAAATAGCAAGAGAAATTGCTAAATATATAGAAACGAATGAAAATGAGAACACAACATACCAAAACCTATGGGATGCAGCAAAAGCAGTGCTGAGGGGGAAATTTATAGCACTAAATGCGTATATTAAACAGGAAGAAAGAGCCAAAATCAAAGAACTAATGGATCAACTGAAGAAGCTAGAAAATGAACAGCAAACCAATCCTAAACCAAGTAGAAGAAAAGAAATAACAAGGATTAAAGCAGAAATAAATGACATAGAGAACAAAAAAAACAATAAGAGAGGATAAATATCACCAAAAGTTGGTTCTTTGAGAAGATCAACAAGATTGACAAGCCCCTAGCTAGACTGACAAAATCAAAAAGAGAGAAGACCCATATAAACAAAATAATGAATGAAAAAGGTGACATAACTGCAGATCCTGAAGAAATTAAAAAAATTATAAGAGGATACTGTGAACAACTGTATGGCAACAAACTGGATAATGTAGAGGAAATGGACAATTTCCTGGAAACATATGAACAACCTAGACTGACCAGAGAAGAAATAGAAGACCTCAACCAACCCATCACAAGCAAAGAGATCCAATCAGTCATCAAAAATCTTCCCAGAAATAAATGCCCAGGGCCAGATGGCTTCACAGGGGAATTCTACCAAACTTTCCAGAAAGAACTGACACCAGTCTTATTCAAACTCTTTCAAAACATTGAAGAAAATGGAACACTACCTAACTCATTTTATGAAGCTAACATCAATCTAATACCAAAACCAGGCAAAGATGCTACAAAAAAGGAAAACTACCGGCCAATCTCCCTAATAAATACAGACACAAAAATCCTCAAGAAAATACTTGCAAATCGAATCCAAAGACACATTAAAAAAATCATACACCATGACCAAGTGGGGTTCATTCCAGGCATGCAAGGATGGTTCAACATAAGAAAATCAATCAATGTATTACAACACATTAACAAGTCAAAAGGGAAAAAATCAAATGATCAAAATCCAACATCCGTTTTTGATAAAAACACTTCAAAAGGTAGGAATTGAAGGAAACTTCCTCAATATCATAAAGAGCATGTATGAAAAACCCACAGCCAGCATAGTACTCAATGGTGAGAGACTGAAAGCCTTCCCTCTAAGATCAGGAACAAGACAAGGATGCCCGCTGTCACCACTGTTATTCAACATTGTGCTGGAAGTGCTAGCCAGGGCAATCCGGCAAGACAAAGAAATAAAAGGCATCCAAATCGGAAAGGAAGAAGTAAAACTGTCATTGTTTGTGGATGATATGATCTTATATCTGGAAAACCCTGAGGAATCGACAATACAGCTACTAGAGCTAATAAACAAGTTTAGCAAAGTAGAGGGATACAAGATTAATGCACATAAGTCAGTAATGTTTCTGTATGCTAGAAATGAACAAACTGAAGAGACACTCAAGAAAAAGATACCATTTTCAAGAGCAACTAAAAAAATCAAGTACCTAGGAATAAACTTAACCAAAGATGTAAAAGACCTATACAAAGAAAACTACATAACTCTACTAAAAGAAATAGAAGGGGACCTTAAAAGATGGAAAAATATTCCATGTTCATGGATAGGAAGGCTAAATGTCATTAAGATGTCAATTCTACCCAAACTCATCTACAGATTCAATGCAATCCCAATCAAAATTCCAACAACCTACTTTGCAGACTTGGAAAAGCTAGTTATCAAATTTATTTGGAAAGGGAAGATGCCTCGAATTGCTAAAGACACTCTAAAAAAGAAAAACGAAGTGGGAGGACTTACACTTCCTGACTTTGAAGCTTATTATAAAGCCACAGTTGCCAAAACAGCATGGTACTGGCACAAAGATAGACATATAGATCAATAGAATCGAATTGAGAATTCAGAGATAGACCCTTAGATCTATGGCCGACTGATCTTTGATAAGGCCCCCAAAGTCATTGAACTGAGTCATAATGGTCTATTCAACAAATGGGGCTGGGAGAGTTGGATATCCATATCCAAAAGAATGAAAGAGGACCCCTACCTCACACCCTACACAAAAATTAACTCAAAATGGAGGAAAGATCTCAATATAAAAGAGAGTACCGTAAAACTCCTAGAGGATAATGTAGGAAAACATCTTCAAGACCTTGTATTAGGCGGCCACTTCCTAGACTTTACACCCAAAGCACAAGCAACAAAAGAAAAAATAGATAAATGGGAACTCCTCAAGCTTAGAAGTTTCTGCACCTCAAAGGAATGTCTCAAAAAGGTAAAGAGGCAGCCAAATCAATGGGAAAAAATTTTTGGAAACCATGTATCTGACAAAAGACTGATATCTTGCATATATAAAGAAATTCTACAACTCAATGACAATAGTACAGACAGCCCAAATATAAAATGGGCAAAAGATATGAAAAGACAGTTCTCTGAAGAGGAAATACAAATGGCCAAAAAACACATGAAAAAATGTTCAGCTTCACTAGGTGTTAGAGAGATGCAAATTAAGACCACAATGAGATACCATCTCACACCAATTAGAATGGCTGCCATTAAACAAACAGGAAACTACAAATGCTGGAGGGAATGTGGAGAAATTGGAACTCTTATTCATTGTTGGTGGGACTGTATAATGGTTCAGCCACTCTGGAAGTCAGTCTGGCAGTTCCTTAGAAAACTAGAAATAGAGTTACCATTCGATCCAGCGATTGTACTTCTCGGTATATACCCGGAAGATCGGAAAGCAGTGACACGAACAGATATCTGCACGCCAATGTTCATAGCAGCATTATTCACAATTGCCAAGAGATGGAAACAACCCAAATGTCCTTCAACAGATGAGTGGATAAATAAAATGTGGTATATACACACGATGGAATACTACACGGCAGTAAGAAGGAACGACCTCGTGAAACATATGACAACATGGATGAACCTTGAAGACATAATGCTGAGTGAAATAAGCCAGGCACAAAAAGAGAAATATTATATGCTACCACTAATGTGAACTTTGAAAAATGTAAAACGAATGGTTTATAATGTAGAATGTAGGGGAACTAGCAATAGAGAGCAATTAAGGAAGGGGGAACAGTAATCCAAAAAGAACAGATATGCTATTTAATGTTCTGGGGATGCCCAGGAATGACTATGGTCTGTTAATTTCTGATGGATATAGTAGGAGCAAGTTCACAGAAATGTTGCTATATTATGTAACTTTCTTGGGGTAAAGTAGGAACAGGTTGGAAGTAAAGCAGTTATCTTAGGTTAGTTGTCTTTTTCTTACTCCCTTGTTATGGTCTCTTTGAAATGTTCTTTTATTGTATGTTTTTCTTTTTTGTTTTTTTTTTTAATTTTTTTTGTCCATACAGTTGATTTAAAAAGGAAAAAAAGGTTAAAAAAAAAAAAAAACAAGGAAAAAAATACGTAGTGCCCCCTTGAGGAGCCTGTGGAGAATGCAGGGGTATTGGCCGACCCCACCTCAGTGGTTGCTAACATGACCACAGACATAGGGAACTGGTGATTTAATGGGTTGAGCCCTCTACCGTAGGTTTTACCCTTGGGAAGACGGTTGCTGCAAAGGAGAGGCTAGGCCTCCCTATAATTGTGCCTAAGAGCCTCCTCCCGAATGCCTCTTTGTTGCTCAGATGTGGCCCTCTCTCTGTAGCTAAGCCAACTTGAAAGGTGAAATCACTGCCTTCCCCCCTACGTGGGATCAGACACCCAGGGGAGTGAATCTCCCTGGCAACGTGGAATATGACTCCCAGGGAGGAATGTAGACCTGGCATCGTGGGACGGAGAACATCTTCTTGACCAAAAGGGGGATGTGAAAAGAAATGAAATAAGCTTCAGTAGCAGAGAGATTCCAAAAGGAGCCGAGAAGTCACTCTGGTGGGCACTCTTACGCACACTTTAGACAACCCTTTTTAGGTTCTAAAGAATTGGGGTAGCTGGTGGTAGATACCTGAAACTATCAAACTACAACCCAGAACCCATGAATCTCGAAGACAATTGTATAAAAATGTAGCTTATGAGGGGTGACAATGGGATTGGGAAAACCATAAGGACCACACTCCTCTTTGTCTAGTTTATGGATGGATGAGTAGAGAAATAGGGGAAGGAAACAAACAAACAAACAGACAAAGGTACCCAGTGTTCTTTTTTACTTCAATTGCTCTTTTTCACTTTAATTATTATTCTTATTATTTTTGTGTGTGTGCTAATGAAGGTGTCAGGGATTGATTTAGGTGATGAATGTACAACTATGTAATGGTACTGTGAACAATCGAATGTACGATTTGTTTTGTATGACTGCGTGGTATGTGAATATATCTCAATAAAATGATAAAAAAATAAAAAAATAAATGTACTTATTATAGAAAAAATAAAAAATAACAATAATAAAACACCACCCAAAGCCAATAAATGGTCAACATTTTGAAGTATATTCTTCTAAAGGCATTTTTAAGCATAATAGCATAGTCTAATTTTTGTCTCTTCAGAATTATCTGGATTCCAGTAGTGATTCTTACTATTGGGAGCAAGATCTGAAGCATTAAACAGTTTCAAGATTTTGACTGGGATGATCACCAATTATGATCAGTGTTAACCGCCATCACCTAATTTGTTACCTCTCTATTTTCTTAGGTATTGGAAGATGCTCACAGAGATGCTGACTTGCACCATGTAGCTTGTAATATGGTGAAAAAACCTGGCAACATTTATTACCTTTATAAACGGGAGAGTGGTCAGCAATACTTTTCCCTTATTTCTCCAAAGGTTGGGCCATTTATTCTTTGCTCAAAAATCTACTCTAGCCTCTGAAAAGTTCTTTGCATGTGTGTGGAAGAGTGTAGGCATGGGGGTTGGTAAATTGTTTCCTAGAAAATGGTATGAGCCTAGATATGACTAAAAAATACACATGTGCTTAAATTATTTCACAGTCATTATTTTAGTTAAGGGAGATATCTGATGTGTAATGTAATAGCTTTCCAAGGATGGTCCTGATTAGTCTGAAACAAAAAGCCAAAAAAGAAATTTGTGGCATAAGTAGTAAATGAGCTCAGTTTGTTTACTTTCTACGCTGATCAGAACTGACTCCTTTGCCTTTTCTAGGAATGGGGAACAAGGTGTCCACATGACTTCCTTGGTGCCTACAAGCTACAGCATGACTTGTCCTGGACTCCTTATGAGGACATCGAAAAGCGAGATGCTAGCATTAGCATAGTGGACAAGTTGCTAAGCCAGCCAATGGCTCTGCCTCCATGCAGTGAACCTAATTTCCAAGGACTGACTCATTGAGAGTGGTCTCTGACAAACAGCTCTCATGGCAAGGAACTGACTGTGACCTCCTTGTTGCCCCCATTCTCTACCTTGATGTCATGAGAATTGAGGGGATGTAGGTGAGTCATGAACTTCTTGGAAAGACACCCTGTGTGAATGGTCAATGCTGTCATTATTCTCTCTTTTAGTTGGGATAGTAATGAACCACAGTGCTCTGTTTTGGGGTCCTCTCTGGGCCACAGCTACCCAACCAGTCAGTTTTACAGTATTGGCCTCTGTACTTTCCTTTTCCTTCAGCTCCATCTGTTCTCTCCATAAATTAAAGCATTGGCACAAGAAGAGTTTCTTCTTCCCACAAAAAATATGTGTCATTTCCAGACAGAACTGTTTTCTTTTGTTTTGAAGCTAGAGACTTTAAGATTAGGATTGAGACTATTTGACATTTGCCTTTATTTAAAGTGATGCAACCCCAGCTTCAAATTCATCTGGGAACAAGAATGCTGGGTATTGGAGGATGACAAACAACTTGGTTTGGCTAGCCTAAAGAGTTTCCCTTGATGGAGAATCTGAGGCAGTAGCAAAGGCCAGGATTTGGGGGTCAGCCTCTAAAATCACAGAATTTTAGAATTGGAAGAGATGTTAGAGACTGCCACTAACCATTGTATGAAGCCTTCTGCAGCAGAAGAAACCCACTTAAAATGGCAACTTTAAAAGATTATGGGACAGTGAATAGGGCATGGAGTGAGGAAAAAGAAAAACAGCTGACCTGTTGATTATGAGTAGCTAATTAAAACTTATTTTTGTCTGAGTTGTTCAGGAACTTAACAGGGTTTTTTGTTTTGTTTTGTTTTTTTCTTTTCTTTCTTTTTTTTGGCTGAGTTACCCTAGTTCTGATTCTTACTGGGCTTTTATGGGACTGTATCTCATTTCCTGTTTGTTCAACAGGAATTAACTAAATTTATACCATATCCAATATGGCTGTATTTCCTTCAGTGCCATGTCGTCTATCACAATATGCTGTAGATGGACCAAAACCATAATCACCCAAATTCCTTTCTGGGCATCAGTGTCCCTCATGCTGATCTGCTTGATAATACTCTGATTCCATCGTAATGTTCATGGCCTTTCCTTGTAAGCTGCCCTCGTCAGGGACGATAAATGGTCTGCTAAGGCCTAGCACAGGATAGAGCTGACACTGACAAGGTTTAAAAAGAAAAAAAAGATGTCCACATTGGTGGTACCCAGTCACTCAGTTCAGAGAGGATGTTCTGTGGAGGTAGCTGCAAGAGCTGCTCCCTGGGATGCTGCAGAGCAGTGGAGAATAGACATTAGTGGTACAGAGGTTGATTCGGACTATAGAAAGTCTCCCAGATGTTCAGAAGATTCCGACCTGCATGGTTATGGCACATTTTAAGTAGATGTTTATATGAGGTATCTATTGCTGCGTAACAGATCACCAGAAACTTAATGGCTTAGAACAACACATTTAACTTTTTCATAGTTTCTGTGGGTTTGGAGTCCAGGCACAGTTTAGCTGGGTCCTCTGCTTCAGGGTTTCTCACAAGGCTGCTATCAGGTTGTTGGCCAGGGCTGGGGTCTCATCTGAAGACTCAAGTAGGGAAAGAGCCATTTCCCAAGTTTATGTCATTGAGAATTTTAGTTTCTCAAGGGTTATTGGACTGAAGGGTTCTGTGTACTGACTGTTAGAGGCTGCTCTTAGTTCCATGCTACATGGGCCACCCCAACATCGCAATTACTTTATCAAAACCAGCAAGGGAGAGAATCTGCATACAAGACAGAAGTCACAATCTTAGGTAGTCTAATTATGGAAGTGACATCCCCATCACCTTTGCTGTATTCTGTTGGTTAGAAGATAGTCACTAGGACAGTCCTACACTCAAGGGAGGGTATTTCACAGGAGTATGAATACCAAGAGGCAGGGATCATTGAATCATGGAACAGATCTTAGGATCCGTCTGCCGCAGTGCTCAAGTCAAAGGGATGAAAGGAGGTCCTAGATAAAAGGGGCAGTAATACAAAGTGGCTGGGCATGTCGGTGTTGAAGTTCCAGATCTGGACTTGGCTCTCAGCTCTGACAAAACATCCCAGCTGGTGTCCCTGCTTCCCCCTTTATCCCCTCTCCAATCCCTTTGGCATAGTGTCATCAGTTTGATCTTTTGAAAATGCGAATCCCGCTCACTCTTGACATATCCAAACTACTGGAGAAGGAAAGAACAGTGGTGATTCAAAGAAAACTTCCTACTGTTAATAGGGTGTGCTACCTACACGAACCACCAGGTAGTGCCATTGTTCTTTCCTGATAAAGCAAATTACCAAATTAGGGAAGGTTAGTGGCAGTGTGAGGTGATTTTGAAGGTAGCATCTCAAAATGGGGAACTAGGACCCAGTGAGTATATGTCGTAACCATTTTTCATCCACCTATCATCTATTCATCCAACCAATTAATAATTTCATGTGTTAAGTGTCTTCTAGGTCCCAGCTTCTGTAGATTACACACCTGAATAAGCAGGCCCTCTTTCCAAGGAGCTCACAGTCTCTTGAGGGAGAAAGCGAGTGAAAAATTACAACATGGTATAAGAAGGGCTGTGATAGAGGTATGCATGGAGGATTATGGAGCACTGGGGAGTGGAACCCAACTCAGCTTGGAGGATTTGGGAAGACTCAGAGATGATACCATCTCATATCTCTGAATCCTGGATGCTTCTAACAGTCAATGGCATGTCACAGTTTAATTGGCAGTTTATTTTTCTTAGATACTTAAAATAACGGTGTGTTCTACAATGAGTGGTATCTTAGATTTGAGGAAATATGGCATTTTGAAAGTATATCTTATCTTGTTAACTTATGTGGGGGTGGGGATGAGTAAGAGGAAAGAATCTTAGATAATGCTTGACTTTCTGAGTTGAGGACTGTGTGGATGGTAGAGAACCACTCAACAAAATACAAAAGAAGAAGACATCCCAAGGTCACTGGGTAACAGCAATTGTAGCTCCTTTTCTCCACCCTAAATGGAGGGAAGGAGAACTTGCTATTGTCAATCTGTCTAGAAACATTGAGATTATTAGTGTTGTGGTTACAAAGATGAAAAATACTGTTTATTGAGTTTTTATTCTGCCAAACATATCCATAATCTCATTTAATCTTCAAATAACCCACTATCTATGAGGTATGTATTACTCCTATTTTACAAAGTAGGAACTTATGCTCAGACAGATTAAGCAGCTGGTCCATGTTTATATAGATGGAAAGTGGTAGAAGTAGGATTCAAACCCAGACCCATTTGATTCAAGTCTGATCATAACCATAACCCTTCTGTGATCAATTAAGATATCCTAGAGGATCCTAATCTAGAAGAGACATTGAAATACAAAAGTGGTAGAGTATGATGTATATATGGGATAGGAGTAGTTAACATTTGAGCATTTACCAGTGCCATCTCTGCTAAGCATGCAGAGATTTAGGAAAATTTTACTCTGTGCTATGTATTTTCTTATCAACTTCTCACAGTTAAAATGTAAATCAAAGCCCAGAGGATTTAGGTAACTTACAAAGTTCACACAATTCACAAGCGGTTGAGCCCACAACTCTGGCACTAAAGCTGGTAGGCATAATCCCTGTGCACAAGATATGGTTCATTCTTTCCCTTAATAAGCTGGAGCTTGGAGGAAGGAGCTACTAAATGCCTGGAGAAGTTAAAGTAGAATTCTGTAGTTTAAAGCAGCATTTGAGTAAGTGAGCCAGTCCCTACTTGAAAGCTTTTTCATTTTTCTGGAATATATTATTATCTTCTGCTTTTCTCCTACTTTGTCTCCTGACTTCTCTTCCTGACACCAACATTTTGCACTGAGGTCAAGTCCTTGGTCTTCTCTTCTTTCTTCTTTCTCTCTGCTAAAAGAAGTAATCCATATCTGTGGTTTTATACACCATCCACATGATTCTGACTCTGATATGCACATCTCTAGCCCCAGTCTCTCCCATTTTCATGCAGACTTGTTTATCCAGTGCCTTACTTGACATCTCCACTTGGCTTACAATAATTATAAACTTAACATGTCCAAAACTAAACCCTTGAGTTCTCTCCAAAAACCTGTTTCATTACAAGTCCTCTATTTTCATCAGCACCTATTTCACCTTGTTTCTGAGGCCAAAAACCTAAGTTGTCCTTGGTTCCATTTGTTTTTCACACACCAATCAGCGAGTCTTCTCAACTCTGCCTTCAAAATTCATCTCAAATCCGACTGCTCCTCACTACCTCCACCCCTACCACCTTAGTCCAAAATACTAACATCTCTGGCTCAGACTAATGCCAAAAGAGCCTCCTAACTGGCTTCCCTGCTTCCACTCTTACCCTCCTTCAATCTGTCTCCATAAAGACTGTCAAAATAATCTTTTAAAAATACAAGTTGAATCACAACACTATTTTAAAACGTTCCAAGTATTTCTCATTACACCTAGAAATAGAAACTTCTTGCCAAGGTTCTACCATTCCCTTTACTCACCATGCCCTGCTACATTGGCCTTGTTGTTTTTCTAACACACCAAGCATGTTCCTGTTTCAGGGCCTTTATATTCGCTATTATATCTGCCCGGAATATTTCCCCCAAGATCTTTGCATGGTTTGAGGCCTCTCATCATATAGGCTCCTGCTCAAATATTACTTCCCTGATCACTCTATGAAAAATACTAACTCCTCTCACATCAGAGTAACTTCTGATCCTGTTGTGTTTTGGACCCCAAGCCCTCCATGATCACCTCCATACCCGTATCCTGCCATTCTCCTGGAAGACCTCATACCCCAGCAGCAGGGGTCGACTACCTCTAACTGATGCAGATCCTGGTCTTTACTAAAACTTAAACCTGGATCCCAAATCTGTTTGAGGAGTAACAGAATATCACAGATCCATGAACTCATTCCATCTTAATGGAATTTTTCTTCCAATCTATTAACAGAAAATATTCTATCATTTATTTAGGTTTTCATTAATTCTTTTAGCAATGTTTTTTTTTTTATTTAATTTTCTGTGTACAAGCACTTTATATCTTGGTTAGATTTATTCCTAGATTTTTGATTATTTTAGTTGCTCTTGTGAATGAAATTTTTTCCTTGATTACTTCTGATTATTCCAAGTTTGTATATAGAAACAGTAAAAATTTTTAGCTGTTGATCTTGTACCCCACCACTTTGCTGAATTCATGTATTAGGTCAAGTGCCTTTCTATATATAGGGTCATGTCATCTGCAAATAGTGAATGTTTTACTTTTCCTTTCCAATTTGCAGGATTTTTATTTGTTTTTCTTGCCTAGATGCTCTGACTAGAACTTCTAGAACAATGTTGAACAACAGTGGAGACAGTAGACATCTTCGTCTTGTTCCAGATTTTAGAGGAAAGCTTCATTCTTTGACTACTAAGTATGATGTTAGGTTGGGTTTGTCACTTATGCTCTTTATCATGTTGAGGGAGTTTCCTTCTATTCTTACTTCCTAAGTATTTTTATCAAGAAAGAATGCTATGTTTTGTCCAAAGCATTTTCTGCATCCATTGAGAGGATCATGTTGTCTTTTCCCTTCTTTTTGATAATGTTGTGTATTATACTCTTTGATTTTCTAGTGTTAAACCATCTTGCATTGCCTGGGATAAAATTCACTTAACTCTTGTTTTTCTTTCATTCACTGTTGGATTCAATTTGCAAGTATTTTTGTTTAGGATCTTTGCACCTATATTCATAAGAGAAATTGGTGTGTAATTTTATTTTCTTGTAGTATCTTCATGTGGCTTTGGCATTAGGGTAATTTTGGTCTCATACAATGAATTAGGTAGTGTCACCTTCTCTTCAGTTTTTTGGAAGGGTTTGAACATGATTGGTATTAATTTTTCTTGGAATGAATGGTATAATTCACCTGTGCAGACATCTGATTCTGAGCTATATTCTTAGTTGGGAGATTTTTGAAGACTTATTAAAGCTCTTTGCTTGGAATTGTTCTGTTGAGATGTTCTATTTGTTGTATAGTCAGTGTAGGTTGTTTGTGTTACCAGTAATTTGTCCATTTCATCTAGTTTGTCCAATTTATCAGCAGATCTATTTTCATAGATTCTGTTTTGATAAGAGATTCTTTTGATCCTTTTTTTTCCTATGGAGTCAGTAATATGCATAAAGACTGTATGACAAGTTCAAGGATTATGATATATGCAACTTACTATCATTTTTTTGAAAATAGGTATATATATATATAATTAGATATATAGATAGGTAAAGGATGGATAGATAGACACACATATAGACAGAATTATACAAATGGCAAAATATTAAAGGTAGACAAATAGGGTATGTGGGTATGGGGTATACTGGGGTTCTTTGTATTATGTAACTGTCCTTAACTTTAAAGTTATTTCAAAATAAAAGTTATAAAAATGAAAAAAAAAAAAAAAAAAGAACCAGGTGAAAGTTTCTTAAATAATACATTTTATCTAATTTAGTAGTGGTCTTAATCCATTCCTGTGCATGTGAATCCATTGTAAGTAGGACCTTTTGATGAAGTTACTTCAGTTAAGGTGTGGCCCACCTCAGTCAGGATGGATCTTAATCCTATTACTGGAGTCCTTTATAAGCAGAATGAAATTCAGACAGAGAGAGAGAGAGAAGGCCACAAGAAGCAAGCAGCTGAAGTTCAGTGGAACCTAGAAGAGAATGAAAAGGCCAGGAGAGGCTGCCATGTGCATTGCCATTTGATAGAAGATCCAAGGACTAAGGATCACTGGCAGCCAGCCCCAGAATGCCAGTCTTTGTGAAGAAAGCATTGCCTTGACGCCTTGATTTGGACTTTCTCTTAGCCTCAAAACTGAAATTGTAAATTCCCATTGTTTAAACCAGCTCATTGCATGCTACTTGCTTAAGCAGTCCAGGAAAACTAAAATACCAGTATATCCAAAATATTAGCATTTCAACAACTAACAAATTGTTAGTTATTTTACTTTTTTTTTTTTTTTTTTTTTTTTTTAAGTATTCAGACTGTGGTGAATTCAAAGTCTTGCAGCACATCTCAGTTTGGAATAGCCACATTTTAAGTATTGAATAGCCATATATGGCTATTGGCTACCATATTAGACAGTGCCCCACCCCTCCATCCTCTTGCATACTTGCTTTGGGGTCATGGAAACTTGTCACTCCAATAGAGCAATCAGGTAGGCTGGAGAATGTGGGACCAGTGAGGGTGGAGAGCCCTAGTTTAGAACTGGTACCTGGAACCCTACCCCAAACTAAGAAGCCCCTGTTACCTTCTGTAGCACACTATCCATTCAACTACTACATCAGACTGCTCTCCCTCCCCTCTCACACCTCTGGAGTCCACCTCACAATGGCTCCTAAGTCTGGCTACTTCTTCCCATCCCCTTCTGTCCAGCGAAGCATGCCTTTCCTGGGCCTGCCTCGTCTGGCATGCAGTATCCTTGCTCCGTATTAGCTGCCAGAGCAATCTGTCTTAAACAACCTGATCATGTCATTTCTCTATTTGAAAAACCTCTTCTTATCTTCAGATTGACTCCACATTACTTAACTTCTCATTCATCCAACAAATATTTGGGGTGGGAGGGTCCTCCATGCTTAGGTGTTCTTATAGGCATACTCCCATACAGCGTGAACCAAACACGAATATCTGCCCACGTGGAGCTTGCATTCCAGGAGCCGGTCACATCTGGACCCCAGTGTTCCTTCACAGGCTCATCTGCACCTCACTTCCAACCCACCTCTGACACACCATGCACCCTGAAGCCAGGAATTTGCACTTAGCAAAGTTCAACCGCCGCTCAGGTCTCCATCTGCGAAGCCTTCCCAGGCTTGCCAAGATGGAGAGCATAGTCTCTCTTCTCAGATCCGTCCATCCTCCACCCCAACTACAAGACCTGAGGCTTCCCTGGAAATTGAGGCTCCTCTTTCCCTGGGCCCAAAGACCCGCAGCCGCTCCCCGCCTCTCGGGGATTGTGAGCTAAGAGACAGGGGAAAGAGGCTGGGGCGGTGCGGCCCCTCCGCGCCTGGGCTGGCCCCCTCCACCACACAGGAAGCGGGGAAGGAGTGCAGGCCCCCCACCCCCATCTAGGAATGTCTTGTCCCCAGGTAAGCCATCCGCGGTGCGGAAGGGGCGAGAGACGTTCCATCCCAGGGTGCTGTCATCCCGAGGAATGAGACCTCCGGGACTGCGGGCGCCCAGCCGGGCTCCATCTCCTCTCCTCGGGTGGGTGGAGTCGGAGCTGGACACTGGGCACTGGGGGCGTTGGGGTCTCCAGTTCAGACCCACCGGGCGCTGCAGGAGGCCGGGTCTCTGTCGGGGGATGGGTGTTTGGGGAAGAGGCGGGGCTGGGCTGGGGGCGGGGAGGGAAGTGCTCACGGGAGTGAGGGCCCGCGCTCCGTTTCCGTGCCAGCTCACCGCCTGCTGGAAAGCTCCACCTGGACCCTTCTTACTACAACTCAGCGTCCCCAGCTTGCTTTCTGGAGGAACCACGGCCGCCATTCATTTCGTTTCCTTTGAAAGCTTGGAGTCTTACTCAACTCCCGCAGCCTACCAGTCCCCCAGTCCTGCTATTTCTCTCTGCTCACGGCCCCCTCTCCTCACTCCCCAGCCTCATCACCGGTTTCCTTTTCCCCCGTCTGTCTCCTCCAAACCACCTTCCACTCCCAACCCCAAACTGACCAAGTCAGGACTTGCTAAATACCACGCTGTCTACCCACAACCTGCAATTTACAGGTAACACCAGACACCCTTCTCTTTTCCAGGGATCCACCCTTATGGTGCTTCGGTGCTTGCAATTCCTTTTGCCAAGAATGCCTTTCTCTTTTGTTCATTCTTTGAGATTCCTCATAAACGTCACCACATTAGTCAAACCTTCCCCTGCACCCCTCCCCAGACTTAATAATTTCTTCGCCTGTGCACCTACAGCTACTTGGACATCCCCTATGCTATGTAACACTTGCCACACTGCATTCACTTGTCCCTACTCCTGTCTGCCTCCTCCACTAGACTAAGCTCTTTGAAGGGGGAGGGGTGGGGGCGCTGGGTCTTGTCGTTCTCTATGTCCCCAGAGCACATAGGCCTGGTATAGGGTGGGCATCAGTACATACTTTTTAAATGGGTAAATGAAAGATCATGAATTGCATAGTTGCTGGGTGTGTTGAAGGGGTTGGACTGTTGAGAGTTCATCTGAGAAAGCTGCGAGGAGGACAAATTGAACAAGGTTTGAAGCAAGGTAAAGATGTGATTTGGTGCAGTGGAGAAGCCCTGGGGGAAGCCCCAGAGTGACAACTATACTAATTTAACAAACGTTGAACAATTTCTATTGTCAGGCTTCATGCTGGGCGCAAGGGACCCCTGTCTGCACCAAAGTTGCTTATCCTGTGGTAGAGGAGGAAGACAAAGTAGGGGATGTTGATGCAGAGTGTCAAGAGCCCTACGGTGAGCATAAGATGCAACAAGATAGAGGAGCACAGGGAGGGTATCAGAGAGGCTCCCCAAAGAGGAATGTCACCTAACGCAAGACCAAAGGGAGGTCTAGAAAAGGAACAAGGGGCCCTATCCCGAGGGTACTGGGAGCCACTGAAGTTTTTCAGAAGCTTAGGAGTGACATGATCTACTCCTGCATAAACTCTCAGCTCTGGCCCCCCTGCACTGAGAAGCCTTCTCTAACCTTGGCCCCTGGCAGTTTGGGCCCCTCTTCCCTATTTCCCTAGAAGCCTGATCACTTATCAGTTCTTGTGCAGTGTTGGATACCCCTGCCAGACTGAGCTCCTGGAGAGACCAGGTCTTAATCTTTCCTTTGTCCCAAGCACCAGGTGCTAAATCTTGTTCATGATCACGTTTGCTGAATGAACGGATTGTTCCTTCTCTGAATTTCTGTAGCTCTTATGTCAGGTCCATATCCTTTCACACCTGGGTGCTGTGCATTATGCTAAAAATAGCATTTAATTGGGAAAGGAGAGGCACAATTCAAATTCTGACTCCACCTTTACTGGGACAAGTCACTTACTATCCTGAAACCTCAGTTTCCCCATCTATAAGAAGAGATTCCACTGTGGACAGAGTTTGTCAGTCTCCATGTACCTGCCTGAGTCTTGTTGTCTTGGGTACACTGTAAGTTCCATAAAGGTAGGGACCAAGTGTTCTCCCAGCACCTAGCTCAGGCTGAGCACATCACCAACACAAAATTCATTCCTGTTGGTTGGTAGATGGCAGAGTACAGAGGAAACAACACTTAAGGTCAAGTTGTAAGTCTTGTTCTGCCACTTCCTGTGAGAACTTGAGCAAGGTTCTTCCCCTCTCTGAGCCTTCTTTGCCTTACCTGGTAAGTAGGGAAAATAACCCTTACCTGTCACGCCTCACAGGGCCAATGAAAATCACAGAAAGGAAAGTGCTTCATGAATGACAGAGGTAATGAAAGATGCTATACAGACAATTGATCATTAATTTAAACAGAAACAACACAGCTTGGGGAGAAGTACAGATGAGGCAATGTCTGGTGATTGGAAGACAGAACTCCAGCATCTGCTGACTGGCTGTGAGAGGCAGAGATGCTGGGATGCTGCTCTGCCAGGCAGCAGGGTGGGCAGGGTTGGCAGGTGTTAAGCTGCTTATCACGATGGGTTCCTGGGCCTGGGAGCAGAGGCGTTTGGCCTTGCTGGGATCAGCCCTGAGACCCTCAGCTGCCCCAGGAGAGACTGCTATTATGCAACCAGTCCTTTGCCCCCATCCTCTCCCAGATTTCCTGGCTCACATTGCCTCCTGTCTTAAGTTTTAAAGGGTCCTGGTATGAGAAGATCCCAGGAGCCCCAATAGCTTTGGTGATGTAGCTACTGATTCTCTGTGGCAAATGAGGCTGGCCTTTGGGAGCAGTGAGCTACACAGTGCTGCCCTGAGATGCTCTCAGGCCCAAACTCCAAGTCCAGCCCTTCCCAGGCTCTGAAGTCTTAGTTGCAGGGTTCATGAAAAAAGAGTATCACTAGTCTCAACTATTGCCCTGGCCCCAGACCAGAAGGGTCCGGGGCTGTACCAAGGGGCAGTATGGAGGCAGAGTCTCAGCTTCTTCACCTCTAAAAGGGTGATATGAGAAAACAGACATAAAAGCACATTGGAAATGGTGTATTTTACCCAAGTGCAGGCAGTGGGAGGAGTTATAGCACCACTGCCCAGAGTCATCAGGGTTAGAAGAGAGAACAAATGTGAATGGTGCTCTGTGAATATGTGCTGCACATATTCATCTTTCATTTCTTCCCCTGTTGGGGCCAGGCCTGCTGTTCTGGTTGGGGCCTGTCAGAACCAGGATCCTGGGGCCTCTGTCCTGGGCTTCTGAGGAAGGGAAGTAAGAAAAAGACACCTCCTGACTCCACATTTCTCTCAAGTCAACTCTTAGTCTGTGACATGGGGGAAAAGGTCCAGAACCAGTTACCCTTGTACCTGGGCCATAGGAGTGCCAGGAGGGTCAGCATATGGGCTGGAGGGAGATCTATGCTATGGGGCAAGGGGTGCAGTCACCTACTTTGTTATTGAGCCCTCTTAAGATGCTGTCTTCAGCATCTTTACCTTAACCTCCTGTGTCCTGTCCCCCTCACCCCCCATCTGCCTCCTGTCCCCCTTAGTCCAGCTAGTGAAACAGAGTGTTGAGAGGGTGCAGCTCTGCAATCAGGTCTAGGGGAACAGGATCTTCCAGGTCCCTGGGAGCCTCTTTTGGGACTCCGTGACCTTGGGAACCCCTTGTCCCTCTCTCCTGGACCCCAGGTCTGAGTCAGTGCAACAGTTTCTTCCTGGACCACAACAAGAGCCAACCCCAGCTGGATGAATTTTCCTGGAAGGATGTTGCCAATGCCTTGTCCCTGGCCAACATGGTCCTGGGACTCTTCTCCATCTTCTGCAGCGTCTGCAAGTAGGCATGGGCCCAACAGGCTCTCAGCCAAGAGCCAGAGCCAATGGCACAAGTGAAAGAGAGGGGGCATCGAGAGAGCCAGATCCTGAGGAACAGGGATCAATTGGGGGGCAGGGAAAATGCATTAGGTTGGGAGTTTAGGTACCAAGATCCCAGTCTCGGTTCATACCACCAAACTGATATGGCCTTTGCTAAGTCATTACCTCCCTA